>NC_140082.1:51747011-52953748 GCF_964194135.1 Talpa europaea
TCAATTACGTGCATTTCAGAAAATATCATGACTCTAAAAGTATAAACATCTTTATAACAAAGGACATAGACTTTCCTGATAAAGGGAGTTCCATACTGGTGAGTGCATTCTTATGTCATCCAGGCCCATGTTAGTTATATATTAAATTTGTGCCAGGACAGAATCATGAAATGATAAGTTGATAAGTTATGATTGGTTAGGCATCTCCCCTTAAATATTTAATCACTCTTCTTAAATCAGTATTGAGCTGTCAGTTATAATATAGAACATTTGTGGGTCTGAGCCTTAAAAGTATGCTATAGTGATGAACTCAGAGGTAAAATCAGTGTTTAAGTAGCAGATCAGCTTTGTAATACCCAGTGCCTACAAAAATGTAGACTTTGTATATTACAAGCCCAGTAAGTGCATAATAAACCAGCAAAGTGCAGTAGAGTCATCAAAACTTGAGGTAAATTAAAATAGCCTACCTTTTGTAATTCTGCAGTTAACTTGTGAGTTATATCAGATGATACCAAGCTGATTGCCAAAGAGCAGAATTTAGGCAAGAAGAAAAAAATTTTTTTTTTTTAAAGATTTATTTATTTATTTATACAAGCACTGGGTACAGTCAGAAGCGTGGGAAGGTGAGAAAATTCACCAGAGCCAGAGCGGGGAACAGAACAGGCAGACCGACGAAATACACTGCTGAGGGGAGCAGTGAGCGTGGCAGGAGAGGTCTGCGTGCCATGTGGGACCCTTGCTGGTGGCTGGGGATCAAACCAGCGCTACAGCTTCGTAGCCCAGGGCTCAACAGCTGCACCTCCAGGGGAGGCCCAAGAAGAAAATATTTAATCAAGAATGTGGAAAGCTGGCCTTTTGTGGTGCTGAGAGCACAGACTCAAGAGCCTACTCCTTGCATTGAGACCCTGGTTGGCCACAGGCAGCTTCCCTCAGCTTTGTACCTTCATTTCCTTGCTGATGCATCAGGGATAAGAACTGTACCCCATTAAAGGTATCATACAAATGAAATGAATTCACACATTGAGCAGTACCTGGAACATATTATTTTCAGATTTGTTTTTTTAACCTGAATCAGGACGGCAAAGTTCAGGAAGAATTTTTTAATTTATTAAACTTGCTAACTAATAAGAAAATGTCCAGCTGAGGGGTACAGAAAAAAATAAATATTACAATATAATTTTACAATATAATCAAAGGCAAGATATATGAAAAGTAGTTCAAAATGAACATAATAATAAAAAATTTGATCTTGTTACCCTAAATTCTATTTTAAATTAAATAATTTAGAATATTAATTAGATTTTAGAAGTAAAATTTATTGTTTGACTGATTAAAATTGATACATTTTGAGAAAACAGAAAATATGAAATTTAAACAGACTCCTGTATCTTTTGTTATTTTATAGCATTCTTTTTAAATATATGTAGCATAATAATATTATGTCCATCCTTTAAAAGGTGATGGTTATCCATTTCCCATAACTATTTGTGTATATATACATAGATATATAGTTCCATATATAGTTATAGATATATATACACACACGTATATATGTTTATATATAAATAGAAACCAGCGCCCAGTTTTTAGAATTCAAAACCCTCTTTTCTACCCTGACTTAGGGCACATGAAAGAAAGAAAAATTCACTTGTTAAAATAATTATATATGTTTGAGTTATTTTTAACCTGGGTTTGGATTCCATTAATGCAGCAGAAATCACTGTGCATTTATAGAAACAAATTGTAATGTGTTACTTTATTAAGTTTGTGATATAATAACTATTTTGCATTAAGCAATACTCATTACCCAACCTGGAGTATCTGGAGCAGTAAGTGAATGATGACAGTTTCATGGGTCTGTAGCCAGTGAGAAAAATACCTCGAATTCTAGAAATTAATTGCTTCAGTAAGCCCGGATTTTAAAGGTGGTTTCCTGTTTTAAATATCTCTGCTTGAAGAACCACTGAGCTAAATATTTTCCAATATTTCCAATACCAATTTTCACTGCACTCAAGATATTTTGCCAAGATGTAAGTTCACTCTAATAATGTAGAACATTCAGAGTTTATTGCCTGATGTCAGCAAAGAATTAATGGATGTGTCATATTCATTACCCAAAGGGAGTTTAAATTGTAGCAAAACTCTAAAATTAATATCTGACAGTTACATTTTAGAAGAAAACTGTTCCTATTCTGGAAAGCAGTGAAAATTTAAAATATGAAAGACTTTTTATTTAGGCTTGATTCTAATAAAACATTAGTTGAGGGATTGGAAGAGAGACTAGGAGGACCGACTCAGAAAGAAGTCCTTCAAATGTCAAGTTCAGTATGAAGATGATAATTTAACTTCTCCTTTTGGATTTTTTTGTTCTACGTGTTGTAGCCAAAGCTAAGCTAAAATGCTTTTAGAAATAGATTAGTATCACATTGTGGGTTTATCTAAATATATGCCAACATCTATAATAATATCCTTATTCTCACTTAAAATAACTTTGTACAGTTTGCACAAAATTATTGGGCAAACACATTTTAGGTCATGTTAGAAGTAAGATATTGCCTACTTAGATTTCCACACAATGAACAAAGGTGAATTCCAAAATGAATGAACAAGTTTAGCCATTGAAAACAGAAGAATGCATATAGATATAAATTATGCCTTTTACTAGACAAAATATTCATTATGGTTTCTATTAGACAATGTTGGAGACTGCAGAGATTCTGAGACCATTAAAAGTGTTACCATTCTCATGAGCAGATCTGACTATGTCAGTCTGGAAGCAGGTACTAAAATGGTCTTATATGTACAAGCGACTTATTGGAAGAGATGCCTGTAAAAGGTGAAGGAAGATTTAAAGTGTTTGTCTTTAAAAATACATGAAATGCAACACAATAAAATTAAGTGAAATTGATAAGGAAAGTAGTAATTTCAAAAATAGCAGAACTGGTGATAAGTTAACATCAATTCATGTGCACTTAAAAGTTATGGAAATACATAAAATAAAATTATATTCTCTGGCTAATCAACTCAAAATGGAAATTATAAAGTAAAAGGCATTGTTCTTTTGTGTTTAAAAAAGACTCAAGAAAGTGTATTTTTCCTAAGCTACAGAGAGAAACTTCCATGGTTCGTCATACAGAGATATTGTGTGATATGTGAGTAGTATCTTTGATACTGATAATAAAGACAAAAAGGAAATTCAGTGACTGTTAGTTAAGGCCTCCTTCATTGAGGTCTGTGGCATAATATCCAAGAAAATTCCAGCCAAAGCGGTTCTACCAACTGTCCTGTAATGTGGTCCACATGTGCAGATCATTATTTGGGCTTGATTCAAGAATAAAATTTAATGTGTTTAGAGAAGAAAGTGCAAGATTTTATTCTGGGACAAATCCATAAATTTAGATGGTATGTGCCACTGAAAAAGGACAGACTTGTATGGGTCATAGTTTCTGATCAAGTTTTATCTTTAAAATCAAAATTATTTTTGAAAATGGAAGTGAACTGAGAATGAAGAGAAGAAAAACTCTGTAATAGAAGCATTACAATTTAGAAAGTGCAAGTGACTACCTCTGAGAAGAGATAGAAACTAATGGATGTACCTTTTTTGCATACACATAGATAACATGACATTTGAATCTTAAGCCATCTCAGGATGAAATTGTTTAAAGATGACAGAATTTGCAAAAGCAAATTGACTTTTTTCTTTTCAACAAATTTCGCTGTGGGAGGATTGACTTCCTTTATACCTTCCTGAATCCCTTATAGCTATGTTCCTTCTGTTTAATGCAGATTCCACCCAGGCAAACCTTAGACAGAGAATATACTTGTCTCCATCTATACAAAAAAATAAATATATCATTCCCTTGAAAGGGTGAGCTCTTCAGGGAGTGTTTCTGGTTGATTTGAAATGAAATTCCAGCACATGCATACATACACCCTTACCCCAGGGGGTCAGTTTCCTGCCTTTCTCCCCACCACTGCCAGGTCCCTATATCATAACCCACCTCTTCCTCGCGCTTCTGGAAATATCTTTATAGGATTGTAAAGGGTTATATCTGGCCTTCATTTTCCTTACCATCTTGCCTCCTTCCAGTTTTTCTTCTCTTCATTCTCAGTTCGCTCCCATTTTCAAAAATAATTTTGTTTCCAAAAAAATATGATGAAATGATAGGATAAAGCACCCCCTCTGTCAAAGCAGTCCTTGGGCCCCTTCAGCCTTAGATAAAACTATTTCTTTTCATAGATGAGTAGAAGTATTAATTTTTTAAAGTTATGCTGAATTTAGTTATTAGTTAGGTTTCTATTTCCCACATGTATTTAACTAGTAAGTAATTGTGAAATTTTGACGCCCTTTTCTCTGAAACATAAAATGCCTAAGTGCTGAATTTTCTTAGCATGGAAAATGGGAGGATATAGAGGCACTTGTTAAATTTAAAAGCTGAGGATGCATTCATTTTAGTTTTTCATAGACAGTTTTATATGAGGAGTATTTACCCATGTTACATCACTGGGTAAATAAATAATGTACTCTGGGTTATATTGGGTTAGACATATTAACAAGAACTAATCTTGTTATCCAAAGTTGATTTGTTTCTAAAGTGATTCTGAAAGCCCAGAGTAATCAAAAGGAAAAAGAAAACTCTTTTATTACTGTTCTTGTGGCAGATCAAACTTGTTTAATTTTGTTTTTGTAATATAATACATCCCAGGGATATAAAAAAGTCAGCATTTCATTTTGTACATTCACACTTTTACAGCTGCTTGCAGGGTATGTGTAAAAATAACTTGACTACAAGTTCACTTTTTCTGGTAGATTCAGAAAACAAAATAGATTGATATTAAAGTATGCAAATGATTTAATAGAGATAACTTTAAAATATGTGAAATAAAGTCTTAGATAAACTTCATGTATATACAATGTGTTTAAAACCAAAAATAATTTTGTGAGGTTTTGAATTTATATCTAATTTAGTTGACAACTATGTCTGTAGATTTTTGCTTGATACTTACATCACATTAGCACAGAGTTTTAAAATTCCATAGTGTGAAATAAACTCATTCTGTTTGTTCAGACATTTTATGAAATCAGTTTTGGACATTTGGTGTTTTAGTTCTTCTACCTCAGTTTGACAAAATTAACTTTCTGATCACCAATCGGCAAATGTATGATGACAGGAATAGAAAACATGTGAGTCATGATTCCTAGAAAAAGCAGTTTCCTTTATGTAGCTGAAATGCATGACAACATTTTTTTAAAATTCTAATTTTTATGAATTATTTTATTTTATATAATTCTTACATCATTTTTCATTTTTGCATAATGTATGCATTTTCATTTTGGTCATATTCCCCATACAATTCCCACCCCCTTTTTCAGACTCTAATCCCTCTTCTTCTTCCCCCACCCCCCACTGTAGTGTGTCTCCAGTCTATAGTTGCTTGTTGATTTTGATTTTTACTTTATTGCAATTAGTCTTTTTCCTGGTCCGTTATTTAGGAATATTACTCAGCAATCAAAAAAATAAGCTCATGCAATTTGCACCAACATGGATGGAGCTAGAAGGGATCATGCTCAGTGAAATAAGCCAGAAAGAAAAAGAAAAATACCGGATGGTCTTGTTATAGAGCAACCCCGATATTAAACGGGTTCCTGGCTGTGGGTCCTCACCCGCGCGCTTTAAAGGGACTTATGAATACTCTACTACAGACACACACAAAAGGTTAATAAAAGGTTTATTTACAAGAGAAAAGGAAATAAGGAAAATGTACAACTCAGGGAGAAAATAGGGAAATAAAGTCTTTAATGTGTCCTAGCCGATCTGACGACCTGGAAACCCAAAGTCACTCTCAGAGCTGGCCTTACGCTGCAAGCTGGTTGAGAGCCAAAAATGGGGGATTCCCCAAAGCCCACGTGTCTGCCTTTTATATCCACCTGGCTGCTTAACCCCACCCTCAGGCCCCAGCCACCTTCCCTTTGGTGGTGATGGGATTTGGAGTTCCCAGTGTCTTTGGCTTTGACCTGGGGTGGGGGTGGAGTCCACAAAGCCTATATGGAATTAGCTTTGGGACATCCTTTTCCCCCTAACAGTCTCACTCATAGCAGGAATTTAGACAACATTTTTATATTATCCCAGAATATGTAAAACTACTTCATATATTGACCAAAAAAGATTACAAGGTGAAAATAGCAATACCTTCCTTACTTATTGCAATGATGACATTAAATACTAGGTACAAAATCTTATAAATAATGATCGTAAATAGTAAGCAAATAAATGATAGCTAATTATATTAGTATTGCAATTCTATGAGATGTTATTTTAAACCAAGAATTCAAATCAGAATTTTCTTCCACATAGAACCTAATTTTTTAAATGTTCTTCATGAGGTCTGAAAAGTTATGAATTGCAAGGCTTTTGTGACAATATTCCTTTCTGATGCTCCTTACTCCTCCTTACCTATTCCTTTGTTTTCTTGCTAGATGAGAACTGCATTTCTCTGCTCTCCTAGTCAATGTGAGGTCCAAAGCACCCTCCTTTCAGAATTCACGTTCTCCCAGTTTTAATCACTCATTGCCATACTCATCTTTCTTAAATATTTGCTGGCAGAAGTTTAGCTATCCCCTGTCTATGCTTATATTTAGCATCTAAAAACCATTGTGTCTTCTTTTCCCACCCCTCATCAGCATGCATGCTCTATTTCTGTCTGGTGTCCTCTTCCAGAGGACTTTATTTCCCATATTTAATGAACTTACTCTAATCTCCAGTTGGGATGGGGGGGGGGCACTGCTTCTCTTCTCTATTCCCCTCCCCAAAGTCATATAATAGTTGGCTGTAAAATAAGCATATATTCAATTTTGTGGGTTTATTTTCTGGTAATATGTCTAATGGTGACAAATTACTTGACATACTTCCCACTCAGTTGTTATGCCTGCATCCCCTCCCCTTGAGAAAGGCAGGTTCTGTAGTGCTCTGACCAACAGGATGGGCAGGATGTCAATTTCCAGCAATGTCAATGAAGCAGCTTCTGCTTCATTCCCAGGAGCTCTCGCTCTTGAAGCCTCAAGTCTCCAAAGTCTGACCACTGCAGTGTTCCTGTTTCTTTTTATTAATGAAGGACTGAAATGGGTTCCTCACCCTTAGCATATGTTATTTGACACTTTCCCTAAAACAGTGTTCTCCAAAATATGGTGTTAAAAGGTCATTTCTTGGGGCCTCCTGGTGGCACAAGGGGTTAAGACGCAACCGATGAAGCTATCTGCAGCCACTGCAGCACGAGTTCAATCCCCAACCAGGGAGCTACCCATATGGCACAGCAGACCTCTCCTGACTCACCTGCTGCTCCCCTCAGCAGTGTATTTCAGTCATTCTGCCTGTTCTGTTCCCTGCTCTGTTTCTGGTGAATCCTCTCACCCCCCACACCTCTGGCCTATACCCAGTTCTTGTATGTATAAATAAATCTTAAAAAAAAAAATCATTTCTTTGGGTGTAGGAAGTAAACATTATCATTTGCATTACTATGTATTTTTGCTAAATATTAAAAAATTTTGGTGCATCTTTTACCTAGTAATATGTAATGTTATGTGTGTATGTCTATGTATATGATGTATGTATAAAAATGTATCTATTTGAGGTATTGCATAAATATTTTAATAAAAAATATAATAAAACCTTGTTAGAAAGGTTCCAGATTCAGGAGCTTGTAAAAATTAAAATAGTGCAATTAAAAGAGCCTACCTGGTGGCACAGGGTTAAAGTCTCATCGCTGTCAAGCTATTGCCAGCCACTGAGGCATGAGTTCATTCCCCAGCCAGGGAGCTAACCCACATGGCACAGACCTCTCCTGTCTCACCCGCTGCTCCCCTCAGCAGTGTATTTCAGTCAGTCTGCCTGTCCTGCTCCCCACTCTGTCTCTGATGTGTCCTCTCACCCTCCCACTACTCTGGCCTGCACCCCAGTTCTTCTATGCATAAATAAAATAAAAATAAATCTTTAAAAAAAGGAAAAGAAAATAGCGCTGGACTTATATTCATATATTTGTACCTGTGTTTCCTAAAAGAAGAGTGATAATCACTTTGGATGCAATGATTTAAGTCCCTGAAATGTGGAGAACATGCAAATAAAAGGGAGGTGAGTCAAAGTCTCTCCTTTCAGAATCTTTGCCTCTGATTTGATTTATTTTCCCTAAATCTAATTGTTTCTTTAGGTGACCACATTTTCTCTTCAAATATTTCATAATAATATCAAAATTTAAAATGGAGTTTTGATATTTTCTAAATGTTCTTCCTATAGGCAGTGAACATGTCAATATCCAAAGCCCATGACAGGCCATCACGTCAAAGTGCTCCAGAGATATGTGGGAGGCATGACCCCTTCTCTCAGTTCCTCTCAGCATCTTAGTGAAAACTATGCTTCAGGCTCTGGAGGAAAAGGAGGTCACAAAGAACTTTCTGGGCTCATGTGACATCATTCAGGAAAAGGAAAAATCTGGAAATTACCTGAGACATTTATAGGTTGTTGGTCCCAAATACAGCATAGGATATGTGTAAAGAGAAATTCAAACTGAAGTAGGAAGGATGAACCTGGACTAGAGAGTAATCTTGAATGACAAGGTCTGGAGTGTCTGGACACAGGCACAGTGGTTTTGGACTTAGCCAAGCAGCTGATGGAGCAGATAGTGGTACCTACAGCGTCCCTTTGTGGAGGTCACACTTTTGTTTGTCATGTGTGACTTAGTCCTTGTCTTCTCTTCCATTGCCAAACTAGAAGATGTCTAAGTTAGGGGTTGCATTTTACACTCCCCAGTCTCCAAAGGTAACTTAGATTCAGGTCATGCTTAGTTATAATGTGTGCTTCCAAACCTAATACGAGAGCCAAAATATACTTCTAAGAATAATTTTTCACTTTCCATTCATTATTCTGCAGGATTTGTTATTTTACATTATAAATTACACCTCTATTCAAATTATATGGGTCTCTAAAAACCCCATAATATTGATAGGGGGGTGACATTAATGGGTACAAAAGAAATGGGGGAATGGAACTGAAGGAGAGGTGTCCATCAACTTCATCTGGTCAGTTTTTGGAGAATTTGCAAATTGGACTTCTATCCCTGTGCCTTTTCTAGTCACTCTCAAAAGTATTACAATCCAAAATAAATAATACAGCTTTAAAAATAATAAAGAATTGTTTGGCTGTTGTCTCTTTTAGGTGATTGAACATACTGCATTTTTCCTTCGGGTTATTTTTGTATTTTTTCTTCAAAATGGTACACTTAGCAATTAAAAAATGATGCTGTTATTTTAAGAACTCCCAAGGGATCTTGGGACTTTAAATGTAGGCTACATACCTGCAAAATGACTGCCAGTTTTTCTTTCCTTTTCTTTTTATAATTCTCTGTGATGACTGGGTCTCAGTGGTGGGTGATGGAGTACATGTCTTAGAGCTTGAATGCCTTTAGGTTTTGAGTAAGAGAAGACAACCCTTAAGAAATAAATGGAGTAGATTGCTGTGGCATTGGATATATTCTATAAGCTTTACTAATTGACTTTTTTTAAAAGTACGCAAGTGCAGTGTTAACACTAAGTACCACATGACCCTTTTAATGAGACAGCTTGAATCTTGGGTTAAAATGAGTTGTGATTAATGGCCTGCTCCCCTCCTAGTTAGGGGGTCAGATCACTTTTACTTTCTGTATTTCCCAGCATGTCAGCCTTAAAATATAATTCATCCCTTTCTCCACCAACTTTCCCTACCCCCCTCCCAATTTTATTCCAAGGAGAAAAGATGACAAAATGTGATCATTTGTCTCCTCAGAGTCTGAGGGTGTTAAAAAGTTCTGAGTGGTAAAACAGATGGAATTATGCTAAAAGCACATGGCCCTTATAATTTTTTTAAAAACTCCAAAACTTAGCTTAGTAATGGAATAGGCTTTTCTATTCTTGTGTAAGGCACAAAGAAGTCTCTGCTTCACCCTCTTCTGACTCACTGTTCCTGTGCCAGAGTGCAGCATCTCCCCTTGGATCATCTTGAGAAATGCTGACTTAATAGATTCGCAGTGCCATGTCTGAGAAAGTAGCCATGATTCCTGCTTTTATTGATAAGGGAAATATAAGGTATATCAAGTTATAAGAGTATTGCTAAGTTCTCGCTGAGCTTCTAACAGTGAAAAATAAGAAGTCTTCAGCTGCTTTCACCAATGGACTATATTTCTACCACTACAGAAATGGTAAATATATTTTTTCTCTACATAATGACTCAATATGTGCTAATTTTGAAGTATGGGGTTTCATCTTTGAAAACTTAAATTTGTTGAAGTTAATGTCTTACATTATATTTTTGGCAAAATGAGAATGATAGTTGCCAATCCTATATGAATGAAATTTGCTGTTTTAGGAGGAATTTTTGTTAGCTTCTCAAAGTACTAGTGAAATGTTTAAATTTTCTGCTTTAGGTGGTACTGTCAAGTATTTGGAGCCATACCATTTTACAGTTCAGCATTTGACATTGAAATTTAAAGCAGGGGATGTTGGATATCATTCCTATGGCTTTAACTTTGATTTTAATGTCATAATATGTTTCCATTTAATATGTTTTAAAAGACTATATTCACATGTACAAAAAAAAGAAAGAAAAAAAAAAGTATTGAAAGGATTCAATATGACCCTGTCACTTTGTGAACTCTATTCTTGGAGATTTCAAACACAAATTGCAAACCACAACACCCAATTGGTACATAAATACACTGTCATAGCAAGATTAGGAAAGATTAGACCAGGAGACCAAAATGAGCAGCCAACAACTGTGCACAGGGCCCATAAATTCACTAGCAGGTCATAATTAGTAAGTAATATCAACTTGCTAGTATCTTCCCACAGAAGAAAAAATTATACTTGGATTATAAATGCCAGCATTAATAAAAGAAGACAGAGGTCATTAGTTCCTTTGAGGGGAAGGTGTAAAGAGAAATGCACCTTAGATGAGGAGCTAAAAGTCTGTAATTTACATGTATCCGGCAGGGAAATCTGGGTAATTTATTCAAACTGGGTCTCAGAGTTTCCTCCCCTTATAACACTCCTATTTCAAAAGATTTTTGTTGAGAGTCAAATGTATGTTATAGTACTTTGCACTTTCCTGAGTGCTGCTACCTGGGATAGATCAGGCATCATCTCCTCCTTCCTCCCATGTCTTATAATGTAGTTTCTCATATCCATTTATTTTACATAGTTCTGTTAGTTTTACATAGTTATTGGTCTGTTAAAATATAAGCCCTTTAAGGTCTGTGTTTGAATCATTTTGGTATCCCAAGCTTCTGGTTCACTGAAATTTCTTACTAAATGTGTGATTGAAGGGCATTGTTTTCATAATTCCCACCACTTGAAAACCTTCAAGTTGGACATGAACTAAATTTGGTGTATGTGCTAGATACAAACCTTGGCACTTCCTAAGATTCCTTTTGATGACTAACTAAAGTAACTGTCTAAACTGAAGATTCCTTCTCTCCAAACCCACTGGACCATCAGCATTTCACTCTCAGAGAAATACTGTTTCCAATATTTTGTGGAAGCAAGCCAGATTTTTAAGAAATTCTTTTTCTAACAGTCCAAAGCAAAGGTATATATTCAGAATTACTTGAGATCTTAATGGAACTATCAGTAGGTTTTCATAAATACTACACCATCTTCTCAGACACTCCAAAGACTGGAGCAGTTGATCATATTCTTTCCCATAAACAACACCTGTTTCTGGCATATGCCCAGTCCTTGAACAGACTGTAATGTGAGTGAAAACCCAGAGCTGTGTGGCCATTGCATAATCCCCTAGTGCTCTCGCTGCTCCAGCCGAGACCTGTCTGTGCCATTCACTCTCTAGTGAATTGAATAATGGTCCAGGCACTTCCAGGTCCTATCCCTGCTACCTGTGTTTGTGACCTTATTTGGAAATAAGGTCTTTGAAGAGGTAATTAATGAAGGAGCTTGAGATGAGATTATCTCCCTTCAGCCAATGGTTGCCCTCCTTATAAAGGAAAGAAGATGATGATATTAAATATACAGACACCAAGAAGAAAGCAGAAGGTGATGTGAATGTGGAAGCAGAGAATGGTGGGATATAGCTGCAAGCCAAAGAATGCCAAAAGTTGACAACAGCCTCCCCAGTCTATAGGAGACACATGGAACAGAGTGTGTCTCACAACCTCCAAAAGGAACCAACTTTGCCAACACCTTGATTTCCAACTTTTGGCCGTGAGAGCTTTGAGAGACTATATTTCAGTTGTTTTAAGTTGCACAATTTGTAGTCATTTGTATAGAAGCCTGGCAAACTAATGAAGCTCTCTTCATGCTTTTAGAGTATTGTGCAAAAATGAAAAATGATGTAAGAATTATATAAAATAAAATATAAAAAAAGAATACCTAAGAACACAGTAAAATTAATAAATAGAGTAGATGCTAGACTGTGGGGTTTGACACAGCATTGCAGAGTGGCCCAGAGAAACAACCTCCAAGAATGTATTCTAGAAAGTATCCTAGAAAGTATCGTAGAGCACGAATTCTGACCAGCTGAAGACAGGAGCAGTCGGCCAGGAAACTTCCCTTTTCTTTTCTTTCCTTAGGACTATGCCACTATATGGTTTTTTGCATTTTTGCAGAGAAGCCTCAATGCCTGTCATGCTTGTTAAGCTACCTACAGTGCTTCTTCCCAGTTCATTGCAGAGGCCAGAGCAGAAAAGCAACACGTGACATTGTGTCTTCACTTTACCTCCTTTCCTCTCCACCACCACTATCCTGAATTGCACCTCATAAATAACTGTCAGAATTTAATAATTGCTTCAAGTTCTGCTTTGTAAATAACTTAGCTAAGAGAAAGTGTGTATTAAGTTCAAGAATTATGAGAAGGCTTTACTTTTTATCGAATTAACTTCTGAAAAATTCCTAGTGAAAATTCTTAGCGGAAGCAAGCTTAAGGGCTGAATTCGCAGTCTAGTATCAAATACATCCTTTATATAAACAATAATATTTCCCTGAATTATATTTAAAGGCTATATATTTTCTAATCTTTTAAATAGTCCTAAGGAATGAGCATAAATTCCGTGATTATATGAGATAATACAGTGAGTCATTCATTGCACTTTGAAGAATTTCAAAAGAACTTAAAACATTTATGACCCTAAATTTTTGTTTATTATTTTATTATTGCTGGCCATTCTTTTTCCCTAAGATTGGTAACAGGACCTCAGCTGAGTTGGGAGGGAGTGTTTAGCTGATAAGTGTGGGAGTAGCTGGGATGGATAATTAAAGCAACAAGCCCAAATGAAAGAGTTAAGCCTTTAATCACTGATCAAGATGGTATAAGCAAGACTCTACATCTGGAGAAAGTATCATTTTCCCATGTGGAACAGTGTTTCAGTTGAGAATCAGGTGGATGGGTACAAATGTCTCACCATGGAGGGAATCCTGTACAAAAAGAACCTTGAAATATGTGTGTGTATGTGTGTGTGTGTTTGGGGGATGGGAGAGGTATGAGCTTATTTAAAAGATAGGAGTGGAAAAACACTGGGTACTGAGTCAGTGTGGACAAAGGCACCTTCTGGGGGTTTCTCTCTCCCTTATGAAAAGAGGTCTTAGCAGAGGTATCTGAAGAAAACCTCTGCCCAAGGCATGACATAGGATTTAGAAATAAAGGTATCTTGACTTGTTATGCAAAGGTGTGTAAGATCCTGAGCTGCAAGGAGTTGGAGAGAGTTTGGGTGATGTGGAGAGGGTACTTTATCCCCTAACACCTGCCAGGTAAAACTTTTATAATTGGCTACAGTCAGTTCTTAAAAGTCACACATAGGTTAATTTAAAAAAAAATTATTGAGGTAGTATTGGTTTATAACATTGTGTAAGTTTTTGGTGTACAGCATTAGAGGTTAAATGTCTATATATACTACAAATCACTGTGAAGCTATCTGCAGCCACTGCAGCATGAGTTCGATCCCTGGCCAGGGAGCTAACCCACAGCAGATGGCACAGCAGACATCTCCTATCTTGCCCACCGCTTCCCTCAGCGGTGTATTTCTGTAGATCCGCCTGTTCTGCTCCCCACTGTCTCTGGTGAATCCTCTCACCCCTGCAACTCTGGCCTATACCCCAGTTCTTATATGCGTAAATAAATAAATATCAATCTTTAAAAAAAAAAATATAATGTTGGTACTGACTACACATAACACAAAAAATAAAATTAGTTTATTGTCTCACCAACTTAAATGTGAATCCAGGTCCATTAGATACTAATTTTAAATATGAAATTAATATAGGATATTTTGGGCCTCCCCTGGTGGTGCACTAGTTGAGCGCTGGGCTGTGAAGCTGCCCGCAGCCTCTGCAACACAGGTTCAATCCCCGGCCACCAGTGAGGGTCCCACATGGCGCGCAGACCTCTCCTGCTGAGCCTGCTGCTCCCCTCAGCAGTGTATTTCATCAATCTGCCTGTTCTGTTCCCCACTCTGACTCTGGTGAATTCTCTCACCCACCTGCACTTCTGACTGTACCCGGTGCTTGTGTAAACAAATAAATAAATCTTAAAAAATAAAAAAATTAGAAAATATATAGGATATTTTTATGAACTACAGAACATGACTATATTATTAAATAAAATGAAAAAAGCATATCATAAAAGAAAAAACACTAAGATTTTTAACTAAATTAAATTTAGTATATTCCAGTCAAGAAATTTTTATAAGACAGTGATAAGCAAGTTATAGTTTGGGGAAAATTGTCTGTAGTACACATAACCAACCATGGATTGATATCAGAATATTTAAAAGCTTCTTACACACAGCAGTAAAAAGCTACCCCACTAGAAAAATGGATAAAAGATAAGCTTAGGCAATATATAAATAAAGCAAATAAAAATCTCCAGAGGCATACATAGGATTTAGAAATAAATGCCTTGTGTTGCTAAAGCATATGTAAAAATTGTGTAATATTTATGTATTATGTATTTGTAGAAATTTTTAAAAAATACCTGGAAATGGGGCCTCCCCTGGTGGCACAGCAGTTGAGCGCTGGGCTACAAAGCTGCCCGCAGCCTCTGCAGTGCCGGTTCGATCCCCAGCCACCAGCGAGGGTCCCACATGGCACGTAGACCTCTCCTGCTGCGCCCGCTGCACCCCTCAGCAGTGTACTTCGTCAGTCTGTCTGTTCTGTTCCCTGCTCTGGCTCTGGTGAATCCTCTCACCCCCTCGTGCTTCTGACTGTACCCAGTGCTTGTATAAATAAATAAATAAATCTTAAAAAAAATACCTGGAAATGATAAATATCAATTTGAGAGTTTTGGTTACATTGAGGAGAGTGACCAAAAAGGAACTGTATCAGAATCTACATAGTCAATGCAAACCCTATCAAATGCCAATGGAATTTTTCATAGAAATAGAACAATCCTGAAATTGTATAGAATTATAAAAGGCTCTGAATAGCCAAAACATTTTGCAAATCATATATTTGATAAGAGCTTAATATAGAAAATGTATGAAAGAAATAGCAGCAGCACCAACTGATTAAAAAATGATCTATCTGGAGAGCCATTTTTTTCTAAAGAAGACAAATGGTCAATAGGTATGAGTAAAGAGGTTCCATATCACGAATGAACCAGGAAAATGCAAGTCAAAAATCACAATGAGATATCACCTGAAACACATTAGAATGGCTACAAGAAATTACAAGTGTTAGTGAGAATGTGAAGAAAGGCAACTCTTTGTATTATTGGTGGGAATGTAATTACTGCATCTACTGTGGCAAATGGTATGGAGCTTCCTCAAAAAAATGAAAAAAAGATACCACATTGAGCATTTCCACTTCTGGGTATCTATCCAAAGACTGAAAAGACCAACGCAAAAAGATATATGCATCCCCATGTTCATTGTAGCATTTCTTTATATCTGCCAATATATGGAAGCGACCTATGCATCCATTGGTGGATGGAGGGATAAAGAAAATATGATATAGGGGCCTCCCTGGTGGCTTAGGGGTTAGTCTCAGTGCTATCACTGTGACAGCCTGATTTTGATCCCTGGCCAGGGAGCTACCACAGCAGACCTCTCCTGTCTCACCCACTGCTCCCTCAGCAGTGTATTTCAGTCAGTCTCCCTGTTCTACTCCCCACTCTGTCTCTGGTGAATCCTCTCACCCCCTGCATCCATGGCCTGCACCCCAGTTCTTCTACACAAAAATAAATAAATAAAATCTTAAATCATTAATTAATAAATAAAATCTTAAAAAAAAAAAAGAGGGAAGAGGGAAGGAAGCACAATGGGTTATGGTGGTAGAATACGGGTGATTTGTGGTGGGTGCACTAGGATGGTAATACCGAATGAGGGTATCCAAGTATTACCTCTATTAAAAAAATAAACACTTAAAAAGTACAGACTTCCGTCTCTCCTTCTCTCCTTCTCTCTATTCCTCCCTCCCTCCCTTCCTCCTTCCCTTCTGCCTTTCTGTGTTTTATCTTGGTGAGAACACTTAACTGTCTTAGCAAATTTCAAGTTTATATGTGGAATCTAAAATAGTCAAACCCATAGTAGCAGAAAATAGTGGTTACCAGGAGTGATGAAAATAGAAAATAAATAAGTCAATGGGATGCATTGTACATCACGGTGACGGTAATTAATAATGCTCTGTTTTATATTTGAAAGTGTATCTTACAAGTTTTTAATACAATAAAATAATAATTTTGTAACTTATGCACAGTGATAATGTTAATAAGACTTTATGTGGTAATTATTTCACAATAGACACAAATATCTAATCATTAGGTTATACACCTAAAACTAATGGTAGATTATATATGAATTATGTCTAAATTAAAAAACAACAAAAAGTAAAGGTATTAGAGAGGGCTTCAGTGGAAGCCTTACTATTTTATTTCAAAAAACTGAAATAGGGCCTCCCTGGTGGTGCAGGGGGTTAAGCACAGCACTATGAAGCTATCCGCAGCCTCTGCAGCACAAGTTCAATCCCCAGCCAGGGAGCTATCCACATGGCACAGCAGACCTCTCCTGACTTAGCTGCTGCTCCCTTCAGCACTGTGTTTCAGTCAGCCTGTTCTGTTCCCTGCTCTGTCTCTGGTGAATCCTCTCACTACCTCCCCACCCCCTGCACCTTTGGCCTGTACCTCAGTTATTGTATGCATAAATAAAAATAAATCTTTAAAACAAAACCTGAAATAATCAAATACTAAGATTTGAAGAAGCAGTATATTAGGTAAAGAATTTTTAATGTTATGTACATAATATTATTACCTATGTCACACTGAAAAATAAAATAAAAATTAAATCATTATTCATATAAAGATAGATGATCTTATTTTAAAAGAAAGCAATTAAAGCAATGAGGTATCATTTTACTTGAGAAATAACCATTTTTTAAAAAATAGCTAGCAGAGATGCCTATTTCTCATGAACTTCATTGTGACTGTGAATTGGTAAAACCCTCCTGGAAATTACTGCGTTAGTTCTGTACCAGATACCTGTTGTCCTAGAATTGTTTCTACCTATAATTCTGTTGTAAATAGAGATGCAGTCTAAGATATATGAATAGCATGTATAATAAAACAGCAAAAAAAAGTGAAAAAAATGGCTGTTACATGTATATTGTAAACATGAGATTTTACATAGGTAATTTTGAAAAATAGTGTTTTGAAAATTAAAGTAATCAATGACAGTTTGGTCTCAGAGGGTGAGTTACTGCATGCAAAGAACCTAATACAAATAAGAAAAGCTCCATTTTCAAAAATTATCTAAAATTACCTTGGATAATCTAGATAGGTAGTATTAACTTTTTTGAAGGTCATAATCTGACATGATTTTATATCAGACCATAGTTATCAAACAAAAGAAATCAGACATCTAAATAGTGTGGTAATACACTGAAAATAGGATGATTGAATTGCTAAGTAAAATTAAGTTGGCAAAGCCGTGTGTAGTCTGGTCAAGAAGTAATTAAATTAAAACAAACAATCCATGTTGTGTCTATGAAGGACATAGATTAGTTAGACTATGGCATGAGGAAAAGGAGAGTTATCTGAGTAAAAATGAATTTCAAGTATTAATAGTTATATTGATAATGATTCAGTGATAAACCATGTAAACATTGTAAAATGATTACCCTGGTCAAACTATTTAACATATCATTACCTCAAATTTTTACCGTTTCATTTTTCCTTCCCCCTTTCATTTGTGTGTGTGTGTGTGCACTCGTGTGCTAAGAGCACTTACCTCTCTCAGCAAATTTCATGTTTATATGTGGAATCTGACATAGTCAAATTCATAGGAACAGAGAGTTGTGGTTAGCAAAAGCTGGGGAGGAAGAAATGGGAGAGGCTGGTGAAAGGGTACAAGTTTCAGTTAGGCAGGATAAACTGACCTTTAAAAGTATATTGACTGCATTTTCAAACTAATTTGCTCAATAATTTCTTCTTCAACCTTCAGATATTCTTTTAGGAAAAGTACCTGAAAATTTAAGGCAATCGGCTCCACTGTAAAGCTGAAAAGTATACAGAACATACTACCAAGCTATCAAAATGTTTGGAAGCAGAGGGGAAAATAGGATAATATTTCAGGAGGTGGAGGATCTAAAAGACTGCTCAGAGGACAGGATGACTGGTTTAGTTATTGAAATGTCAATGGAAGATCAGTAGGTTTTCCACCTGGAGATAGTCCAGGAAAGGTTAATCTGGACTTTGGGAACAATAGGTGCAAAGGCACTGGGTAAAGTACTATAGCAAAATCATAGAAGCCCACCTGATTCTGCAAAACTTTGTTTGACTTAGTATGGCTTTAGTTAAAACAAGGAGAGTCATGGACTATCATGGAGGACTATGGGTGCTTTGGTGGTAGAAGAGCTATGGTGACCACACTTGAGGGGTGAAATCCTATACTGTCAAAAAATTAACAAGATGTAAAACAATGACACTTAATAAGAAAGAACTATAAATGGAGTTTATATTTTAAAAACTACAAAAACAAAAATACCCCCACAAAACCGAAGGAGAAGAACAGATTAGGTTAGTGCTCCTTAGGTTAAAATTCTAACTCAATCACTTACAACCCTATATAAATTGAGCAAGTTATATAATCTCTCTGGGACTCACTTTCAAACTTTAAAATTGAGGCAAAGGTAGAGGTGCTCCCATAATGTTACAACAACTGAAGCAGTTACTACATAGAGAGCTCTTAGATAGATGCTTAGTGAATTGCCCCGCAACTAAGATGCAGAAAGTCTTAAGAGCCATTGCCACTGCCCTAACAATGAGAACAATCTAGATATGCCCAAAAATCAGTCTATTAAACCCACCCAAACCCATTTAACTGAGTGAACTGAAAATCCAGATAGTGAATAAAAGAGACTCCCCCTCTACTTCTCTCTAGATTTAAGAAACAACCAGAGGAAGTAGACTCTGCCATTGACAGATTAAGAAGGAGTCAGCTAAACTTTAATACTTTCCACATCTGCATGAAAGCTCATGTGGTGGTTTGGAACTCTGGCTACAGAATAACTCTGTATTACTCCATCAGCTCTTTCCTCTGGACCATCAGTGATTAGATAGTACCTTTGCAAGTACAAAGCTGAAGGCACAGATGGAAAACTTAGGGAAATCCTGGAAAGTTGAGGAGAAACCATCATAGAACTTTGGGCTTCATTGAGCACAAAGCAGAGGGGGAGCAGGAGAAATGAGAAGCCCCACTGGGAAGCACTCCAGATTTTACCAAGTGCAAGTAGCACAGGAGCAGAGATGCTGAGAGACATTCCCTGAGGCTCTGCAGGCCTCTAGTTCATGCACTGCAGATGCTGTGTCATGTTGCGCAGGACAAAAAGGGAGATCTTGATGTTCAGTATACCAAGAGTAGGAAGGAAAGTGAGTTACCCACTGAAACAAGAGCTGACATAAGGTTAGTAAGAGGAGAAAGATCTCCCTCCAGGTGGAAAGCTATAAGCAAAATTAAACATTAACTCAATTCTTTCTGAAGGAAACTGATTAATAAGAGGTATCTCTATTTAATGGAATATTATACAGCTATCAAATAGAATGCAGTAGATCTGTGTGTGCTGATCTGGAAAATTACATGACAAAATGTAAGTGGGAAAAGTCTTGTTGAATATAGTGAGAGTAGTTGATTTCCATGGGTATGTGTGTGTGCATGCCTGCATTTTTATACTTTTATACACAAACGCACACCAATATATTTGCACATAAAAAGACTAGCTCTGAGCACTACATAGAACTGCTCATAAGTTTTGAAGCTAATGACCAGTACTATAAAACTTTAGGGTTAGGATTGAAAGAAGAGACTTTCTGTTGTGTAAAAATTTTTATTAACTAGGATTTTTTTCCAATCTTAAGAAGCCAAGTTTTTAACAAAAGAAGACCTTGGCTCATTTCACTGTACTAACTTGGTGGAGAATTCACAGCAAGAGCGTATTCAGGGTGGAGGTGATTATTTATTCATTTATTTGTCTTTTCTTTATCCAGCATAATGCCTTGCCACCCAGCACTAGAAATTGCTGAACTTACAATGCGGAAAAGAATGTTGGTAGTGCTAAAGAGTAAAATTTCACTGATGTGTTGATTTAAGAGACAAATCAGAAATAAATAAGAACACTCAAAATAATATATAATGTAGGAAATAAATTTGAACAAAAACTTGATGTAAATATTTTGGGAGTTGAGACATGAGATAAAATCTCTATAGGCAAGGATGATACTGACCCAAATGGAGAAATAGAAGTGTCAAGATGTGTTAGTGAAATGGAGTCTTTTGGGGGAAATAATGAGCTAGGGAAGGTAGATTGGTACCATAATGTGGAGTGAAGTGGGAGTGTCATTGATGGGTTTTGACAAGTTATACCTCAGATATGACAGTGCGTTAGGAAGATTAATTGGATAAGAAGTTTTATCTTTGAAGCAAATTTTGAAGGCAGTTCTTCTTGCCATTGTGATTCTTTTTTTCATTTTTCTCTTCACCTTCTGTCCCCCACCTCACCCCCATTTTCTTATTCCACTTGCTTCCCTCCTTTCTTTTCCTGGACTTCTCCTGCCTGGACATGGCAGCAATAGCCAGGTGACACCAGAGTGCTTTCCTGAGCCTGTCCTGCTTGCTCATAGAACAAGCATTCTCTCACTCTGCTGTTGAATGTTTCATTCCTCTTGTTTTCAGGTCTTATTTTTTTTAGCCTCTGTCCACATGGACATGCAACTCTGTTGGGGAACACTATGGTTCTTTCAGGGAGAAAAACACCCCCCAGCCCTAAAGCAACCATACAAACAAAAAAACCAGTGTTCACTTTCTGTTTCACAAAGTAACAGGTATAACCCTGGAAAGGCACTCATCATACTTGAACTGCAGTTTCTTTTATTTGCAAAACAAGATAACCTTTCCCCCAGAATGCCCTTGTCATCCCCATTCATTCCCCCACCCTCCATTCACCTGATTAACACCTGCTCACCTTTTATATCTCAGCTTGGCGATCACTTTCTCTGGGAACCTTCTCTGACCTCCCAATACCCACGTTGCTCCTGCACAACCCTAAACTGTACGATTTTTTTTTTATTACACTGAGGTGCCATTGCTGCTTGTTTGCCTTCTCCACAGAGCTATAAATTTTGCTTAGTTTTATATCCTATCTATTATAGTCATCTTTTACAGCCAGTACCTAACTTAGTAGCTGAAATTTAGTAGCCTCTCAGTAAATATTTGTCAAGTGAGTGAACGAATAATGGGATATAAAAATACAGGGAGGCATTCCTTTATTGTTTTCATGAAAGTAAATTCCTCAGGACTCCTTTCACATCTTCCCCCCCCCCCCCGTATTTGTGTGATTTTAAAACATTGCATCCCATCCCCTGGAAGGCACTAACATTATTTGGGACTGTTTCATAATCAGGTTTATAAAAGGCACTATTTTAATCAAATGGATCTTTCAAGACTGCTCTCTTGTTTTGGTCTACTATCCTCTGAAAATAAATCTGAAAGGCACTAGGGGAATAATTTGAGGACACTTGGGTTAACACAGCAGTAATGAACAGACTCGATAAAGTATTTGAAAAGACCAGGATGTCACAGTGACTTGATACTACGTGTCTTGCACCTATTCCATGTCAACTCTATATTTTCTACATTCTGATTATTCTAAGCTTCATTATATAGGAAATTATAAAATATGCTAAGAAAAGGCTTAGAAATATTGTCCCAGTAGAAAAATGCTCTTCTCCAGAAGCTGGTAAGGAGCGCTCATTTTCGTGAGCTCTCTGTAATCCTAAACTGCTCTTTCTCAGCTTCTTGGCTTCCGTAAAATAAACTAACTCTGCCCTGCATGGAATCCCAGTTTTGGTTCTTCATTTCCTGTGTGCTTTCCTGAAAAAGGCTCTTTACAGTTAAGCTCCTGAGAGGACTGAGCCCATGTTGTCTAGAATGGTCATCCCTCAGAAGACTGGAGGTCACCAACCTGGGACTGCAGAAGCAAACAGGAATCATTTGCACGTCTTTTGCAAAGCTTCTTCAACTGTGAAATCATTTTTTGACAAGATGCTTTGTCACATGCTTGACATCCTTTTTCTTTTTTTAATGAGGGAGTGACTGCAAGATAATTTAATCTGAAATGCTGCCACCTACATAGCTAGAGATTAATTGGTTACTGTCTGAAAAATTATTTGAGCACCTCAGAGACAGAATCTATGTAAACAGAAGGTCATATTAATAAAGTAGATGCAAATCACGCCCCTTTCCTCTCTGGCTGTTTATCTGGATTGTGGGTATTCCCTTATTTTCTGTCTGCCCTTATTAAATTGGCTAAAATGATAATTTGCACTCACAGCAAACATGGATTTGCCACAATCAGGATACCACGTAATGTTAACACAGTGAAGAATTCAGTTTTGGACATTTATTTTGTGCAGAAAGGAAACCAATAATTTAACTGCAGTGGACTTAATTGAAAAACATAATGTTATTATTAAGGTAAATGGTGTTGTATTTTCAGCTTTGAAATATCCCTTCATGATCTACAAAAGATCTTTATTTTAAAATGTTTCTAGGATAAGATTTTAACATTTAAAACACACTAAGTAGAATGGAAGAAAGACATGGGGATGGGGTAAGCGGTGGACTTGTGTGGGATTGGGCATTGTGCATTGACTGAGGAAGTCACATGCTGTGAAATTCACACTGTGAAGCTTGCATCCTTGGGTTGCTGTGTTCTGAGAAAGCAAAGGTATCATCTAAAGGGACTCTTAGGGCAAAGCCTCTGTAAAGTAAGTCCTCATAAAATGAAAATATTATATTTAAGCTCCAATTCATACATCTTTATAAATTGTTTTATATATATTATGTCACCTTTCCAGTTGTGCTGGGCAAGCAAAGGTAAAACAGACCTCTACCTTGGCAATCTTGAAGTCAAGTTTAATTTTGCTAAATATTTACCCATTCAATATGACCTTTGGGTTGATCAGCATACCCTACATATTTTTTTAATGTTCTGAAATAGAGCATTATGAATTAGTGACTGTTGCATTTATCTATTTTATTAAACTGTGAAAGCTTTAATGTATAGACTTTCATTTAGTTATGTCTGAATGCCTGAGAACCCAGTTTTGGCCCATTTATTTACTGTGCCTTGCGTTAATAGGATTAGAATGCAAAGACTCAACTGTCTATAGGAGTCACTTACTGGGCCAGGAGCTTCCTTTTAAGTTAGTAAATCTTTGGCCTCCCTAGTAGCCTAGGAGCTAAGTGTCAGCACTATAACCACTATGGCCTGAGTTCGATCCCCGGCCAGGGATCTAACCCACATATGGTGCAGCAGACCTCTCCTGTATCACCTGCTTCCCTCAGCAGTGTGTTTCTGTAAATCCACTTGTTCTGCTCCCCACTCTGCCTCTGGTGAATCCTCTCATCCCCTGCACCTCTAGCCTACAACCCAGTACTTCTATGCAATAAATAAATAAATAGATAGATAAATAAATAAATAAATCTTTAAAAATAAATAGTATGGCTACTCTTTTCCATTTCAGACAACATACTGCCACCCATTTCTTTTCTAGAAAGATGCAGCGATCTTGGTCTTTTTCCTTCTCGTTTGATAAGATATGAAGAATGGAAAAATATTTCTCCACTGAGGAGAAATGCAGGGACGCATCAGGGCATGGCAGAGCTCTGGTGCCCTGGGGACTCATTCCCACCCAGGGGCGAGCTCCTGCACGTCTCCCATTGCCACTGCCATGCATGCACAGGACACAGTCTGGGCTAATCTCCTGATTATTTCAAGAGAAAAACAGCTATCAGTTTTTCATTAAAGATTTCCTGATTATAAAATTTTGCCTCCCAAAGCATATGTCACCTGTGAGGTTTCCCTGTGTAGATTCTTGGCCTCAAACTCTAGCCCTGCATCAGCAGCTTTTGTCACTCCACCCTCTTGCTTCCCACCCAGAACTTGATTTCACTAATGCTAAACTGACAGCTTCCTCTCAAAGCTGTATCATTTGCTTCTCCACCTAATATTTTATTTTAGCTAATGACCCCTGTTCCCTAGCACTCCTTAGTATGTTATTTTCAAATTTCTCAGTATTGTTAGGCAAGGTCTGTATTTTTTCTTCATAATCTTTTCAAAATTATCTCTTCCTGACCATCTCCAAATAAGCATTTACCTAGGCTAACCATCATGAACTTACTCCTAAACTAATGGGATGACTTTTCTATTTTTCTTCATTCCAGGAGGGAAGTTTAGCATTCTCTCTGTCAGACATTGGGTGAAGTGCTTGGGACACAAAGCTGAGTAAGTCATATTCCTTGACTTTCCACATTGATCCTCATTCAGCTGTCACTTTTGGCACATACTCCTACACAGACATCGGGTTTATCTTTCCCAGTTTGTATATTGATCATGTCCCACCTTCTAACAGTATCTATAAATCCCTTCTTCTGCTAAATGCATTCTAAATGTGTTCACTGGGCATTCAAGGCTTTGCTCAAGGCTGACTGTGAGCTGTCCTTCACTCTGTCTTTGCCTGTCACTGTACCACTGCAGACATGATGGTCATGAATCTTAGCTCCCAACTTGTTGAATCTTAGCTCCCAATTTGGTCCTCTCAAAACTCCTGCTCAATCCTATTTACCTCAAACTGTGCCCTGCCCCTTCCCATCAGACAACAGAAAACACCTTCACGTTTTCTCTCTATGGGAATTTGATCATGAAATGACTTAGAACAAGGGTAGGCAAACTTTTCCTGTAATGGACCAGAGAGGGAATACTTTAGACTTTGTCAGCTGTGTGGTATCTGTTGAACCTCTCTGGTTGTGAGCACAGTACCAGAAAAATAAATATCGATGGTGTCATTAATATGTGGACTATAAAGAATACGATAAAAACAAACTTAAAAACTAAGCCTTGAAAGCTGACAGTAGAATGGAAGCTTCAAAATGGGGTAAGAGTAGAAGTGGGGTAGGAGAGGGAGAAGCATAATGACAAAGAGGGAAGGAAGCACAATGGACTATAGTGGTGGACTAGAGGTGATTTGCTGGTGATTGCACTAGGTTGGTGATATCTAATGAGGGTATCCAAATATTACCTCAATTAAAAATAAACAAAAATAAGCAAAGTAAAGATATTATGTAAAGGAGCGTGTGTACTAGTAAAACTATTTGCCAAACAGGTGACTGTTCACTGTAGTGTACTGATTTCAGACTTATAATACCAACCCCTAACTCTTCAGTCCTGTATTTTCTGCTCTCTGATGCTTACTCATCACCACCAGCAGAAAAGAACCCTCTTTCTGATCTGTGGGACTCACCTTCACTGCTGTCTACTGCAATAAAGTGGCTACATACTTAACAAGAAGACAGATTCCAGGTCACATGGTCAAATGTTGTTCTTCTCTGTATCGCCTGTATCAATATTATTGAGTGAAATATGAGGAATCATTTGCTCTATGTCACTGAAATTTCTGGGTTTTGACCTTTATTATTATTCCCAAATTCTGGATAGAATTTATTGAGAAAACCAGAAAAAAATTGCAAGGTACACCAATTTCTTGTTATATTTATGCTACGCTTTCATTCAAATATGAATGTCAGTAATTGAAAATCTTGAAGCCAACCATATGGTATATTTTGTAGTGTCAATAAACTCAAAATGGATATAAGAAAAAGGCCCTTGTTTAAGAAATTAAAATATGAAAGAAATATAAAGCCTGTCCTATGAATTTTGTGCATGATAGTTTGGGTAAAGAACATTCAGTATCCCAATCAATCAAAATCTTACTAGCTTTTATTCGAAAACAATATCAACCATAGTAAACTTGAAATTCTCAGTAAAAACAAATTTAAAAAAATTTAGTAAAGGAGCTACTTTTAAAAAATATTTTACAGAGCTTAGTTTGAGTTTTCATACACACAAATACCTGGATTCTGAAAGAAGAGCCTCCATGTATAATATTGACAAAAAGGATACCATATCTAGGAAGAAATTCAATCAGAAATGTGTAGGACCAACAGTAACAACTTCAAACCTCCACTGTTATCATAAAAGAATGATTGAATATGTGGAATCAAATAGCATATTTTTAGATAGGAAGATTTGATATTATGAAAATGCCAATTCTCCATAAATTAACTGTAACTATAGTGTATTCCCAGTCAAAACAATAAGACTGTTTTAAGAATGGTCACAGAAACTAAAAAACTACTTAAGATAATATCAAATTTATCAGTCTTATGAGACTATAAATCTTAATCTAGGAATTGATCTGGACTCCTATGAATGATCATTTAGGTGTGGTCACTAGAATTTAAACAATACCTTTTGTGCCTTTACAAGTACACAATCAGGAAATATTCTTCCTTTTTTAAAATATCTGTACTGCTAAATATATAAAATCAAATCATGGAAAAATGCTTGCCAGAAAATTCTTTTTAAATATTAACTTGCCCATAAAAGGGAAGTACAAGAAAAAATACTCTTAAAACCCAGTGATCAATACAAATTACTCAATCCAAAGTTAAGGAAGAGCAGTTGAAGAAAGATGAATAAATAGACAGTAACCATATGGGAAAAAAGACACTCAACCTCATTATGAATTAAAGAAATGCACATTGAAATGAGGTAGTTTTTAATTTGCCAGATTGGGAAGCATTTAAAAGTTTGATAATTCTCAGTACAATAAGGTATTGCTAAGCTGGGTACTCTTTGTACCCTTTCGGTAAAAGTGTAAATTGCAGCAAGCCCATTAGTAAGCAATTTGGTGAACTTTCAAAATGTGAAAAGCACATACTCTTTGACCCCTGCTAGGAAGAGTCCTAATGATGTACTTGTGAAGGCACAGAAGATATGGTTTAAATTATAGTGACCCCACCTAAATGATCATTCATAGTAGTCCAGATCCATTGCATTTTGGTAAATCGTTGTCGGGGACTACTAAGGAGTTGTGAAAAAGAATTAGATTGTTTTGCATATTTTGATATAGGACAGTCTTTCAGACATACAGGGGAATAAAGCACTTTGTTGACTGTGTAAGTTACAGTTCCCTTCCATAAGTTATTTTGCCCTTGATGTGAATAAAATAGTGCATAGTTCACTTCTATGTGGAATGTAGAGAAACAAAATAAAGGTTGAGTCAAAGCCAAACTAGTAACAAACTTTATTCGTCTGTCAGTAAAATTAGGGCTATCAGATGGGGTGATGGAGGAAGGGTGATGGGAAGGGACAGCAGTGTGTGGAGGGGACCCAGTGGGCTCTAGTAGACTATAGGTGCTTTGGTGGGAATAGCTAGTGACATACACCTGAAGAGCTGTGATCCTATACCCCTGAATTACATAAAGTACATTAAAACAATATTAGGGAAAGGATGGGAGAGAGGGAAGGAGGGAGGAAGGTACAGAGAGAACTTGGAGAAATATTCTTAAATTGTTGACAAAATGCTTGACAATAAACACAAAAATTAGTCAGCTGTAAATTTTCATGCTAATAATAACAGCAGCACATTTGTTTTTTTCAGAAGAATTGGTAAGAAGCTAGTAGCATCAATAATTATAATGTCTGCCTTAGGAGAAAATATGAATTTAATATTAGCTATATTTAAATGTATACCTAGTTGTATGTTTTGAGTATTTTTGTATTCTATTTCTGTAAGCAAAATCTGTCTGCAAATAAAGATCAGCAAGCTTCTCCTAGACATTTTGAAGCTAGAGAGAAGCAGGATAAAATTGTTGAAGCCTTTTTGAGTAAGAACAAACCTCGATTAGCATCTTTCCAGTCTCTTATATTGTATAGCACTCATACTGCTGTAATGAAAGCAATCTAAACATTTATGTATTTACAGGATCACCTGCTTTATATCTGGGTATGGCAGGAATCACGGTTGAATTTGTTAGAGGAAAATGTTGTTTTTCTGTAACTGATTTCCTAGAAGGTAATTTTCTCCAGCACACCTGGCTTCCCCGGTGTCCCTCACTCTTTCCGCCCTAGTGTGGGAAAAGTGATTTAGCAGGAATGTGAGTGGAAGAAGCTGGCACACAGCTTAGCAGTGCTCTCTTTTCTCTGCCTATCTGCAGGCAGTGGGGTCTCTGCTATTCTGGGCCAGACTGTGAACTTGGGGACTATTGGCTTTGCACTGGGACAGGGGGCCTGCCCCACCAGGGCTGCCAACCCTGAGATCCATGAAGTGGACCTCAGTCTGCCCATTCACCGAGCCGGCTTTCATCAGACCCGGAGGTAAAGTCCTCAGTTGCTGACTCTTTGGTCTTAACTGCTCATTTGTGCAAAACTCGTCTGAGAAGACAGATGATGTTTATTGAGTCTCCTCAAAATTCCATTTTTATACTCTTTAGGAACTGTTAAAAATCTAAGAAATCATTATCTGAGTTTATAGGTGAAGAACATTACACAGATTGAGAAAGTAACTGAACTGAAACGAAATCACAGATTTTGCAAGGAAAATCGTAAGGGGCTTCCCTGATGGCACAAGGGGTTAAATCTTAGCACTGTGAAGCAATCTGCAGCCACTGCAGCACAAGTTCGATCCCCGGCCAGGGAGCTACCCACATAGTGCAGCAGAGCTCTCCTGACTTGCCCGCTGCTCCCCTCAGCAGTGCGTTTCAGTAAATCTGCCTGTTCTGCTCCCCTCTCTGTCTCTGGTGAATCCTCTCAACCCCCGCATCTCTGGCCTGCACCCCAGCTCTTGTATGCATAAATAAATAAATCTTTATAAAAAAACTTAAGAACAAAATATTCTTTGTGATTGTGGTTATTTTACTATGATGAAATACTGGGAATATTCTATTGAAGCAGGTATACATTGCTGATGTACTAGTCCTACCATTCATGTGGATTTCATGCAAGCTGACCAATAAGGTTTCTCAGTAAGAAAGACAGGATACGTCTGGGAGATTCACATACTATCTGGAAACTTTTTGTTGCTGAACTGGAGGCAATAGGCGAGGCTTTACTTGGCAGGTTGTTGCCTTTATTCACAACCTATCAAATGAGTTAAAAAAAACAAT
Source organism: Talpa europaea (assembly GCF_964194135.1). Classification (NCBI taxonomy): domain Eukaryota; kingdom Metazoa; phylum Chordata; class Mammalia; order Eulipotyphla; family Talpidae; genus Talpa; species Talpa europaea. The sequence continues at coordinate 51,776,535 of NC_140082.1, forward strand.
CCTATCCACCCTGTACTAAAAATATCTCAGCTAAATTAATCTCTGTGGGAAGTTGTTCTTATCACATATTTATTTATAAGATGGAAGTTTATTTATAGGTGAAGTCTCTTGAAACTTTGTTTAAAAAATATAGCTGTAAAAATTCTTTGGATAGACTGCTGAACACACAGTAGGGATTTCAAAAGCAGTAAGGTTAATAAAAGTGGAAGTTTTGTATTTAGTTGGCTCCTACTGAGCAGAAAATGAAAATCCTTGATTGCCTTATGGTTTAATTCTGTAACTGTGTCTAAGGAGGAAGAGGAATTTAAACCCTGGGCATATTTATACTCAGTTGAAATTGACTAATCCAGGTACTGCTGTTTAATGGTATCCAATAGGATTCTTAAATACAAATCATGTATTAATGATAAAAGCAATTGTTCAGTATGAATGAATCTACCCTGTGTTCACTAAAATAGATACTTACGATATTGAACATATATGTGGGTATTTACGTGAAATACATGTGTGTAGTTCAGATTTTTATTTTATTATTTTTTAAGATTTATTTATTTATACAAGCACTGGGGTACAGTCAGAAGTGCGGGAGGGTGAGAGAATTCACCAGAGCCAGAGCGGAGAGCAGAACGGGCAGAAGGACCGAAGTACACTGCTGAGGGGAGCAGTGGGCAGCAGGACAGGTCTGCGCACCATGTGAGACCCTTGCCCGGCAGCCAGGGATCAAATGGGAGCTGCAGAGGCTGCGGGTAGCTTCGCAACCCAGCACTTAATCACTGCGCCACTGGGGAGGTCCCTGTGGGCCTCCTGAGGGAAACCTTCTCCTGAGGGAAACCTTTCCTTCAAAATAGATGAAAATATTAGCTGTGTCCTTGTTCTTCCTGGGTCTTCTGTTTAAATCATCCTGGATGAAAGTACACTGATGACTTTCCTTGTCCCATTTCTGTGCCTCTCTAGACTGGAGTGGTCATTTCTTCATATCATAGATTTTATTCTAATGGAAAACAAAAGTCCTCACTGTCTCTGCTTGTGGTTTGGTACAAGTATGGAAAATACTTTGGTGTTTTGTTACTGAATTTGTCTCTCAACTCTGATACTCACAAAAGGATGGCATCAGTGTCCTTAGAATTAAAGTCATTGGAATCCATGCATATATTTGGCTTTCTTCTCATTAAACCATCAACTATGGGGCAAAGGCCATGATCAAGAGAGAAACCCAAGGGTCTCCCCTGGGGGTGCATGTGGTTGAGCTCAGTGCTGTGAAGCTGTCCACAGCCTCTGCGGCACAAGTTCAATCCGGCTGGCCAGCGAGGGTCCCACAGGGCACAGCAGACCTCTCCTGTCTCGCCCACTGCTCCCCACAGCAGTGTATTTTGTCAGTCTGTCTGTTCTGTTCCCCGCTCTGTCTCTGGTGAATCCTCTCACCCTCCCGCGAATCTGGCCTATACCCCAGTTCTTCTATAAATAAATAAATAAATAAATATCTTTAAAAAAAAAGAGAGAGAGAAACCCAAGAAACAGGCAGGCAGGTGGACTTCTAGTCCTTTCTCCCCTCCTATTAATTAGCCTTTTTTTTTTGGCTGGCAGCCCTCCTTCCGACTCACTCTTACGTGCAATTCAGCTGACTCTTCTGTGAAACACTCTCAGTCCATCTTCTTCAAATACTTCTGCTTACAGTTCCTTACTGTTCTGAGATGGCATCTATGCTTTGTGGTCATAGTGGGACAGGAGGTGGGGCATTGCATCACAGACTATCTAGACTAAGTTTCAGATTCCTTGGGTATAAAATAGTTAGAACTGCTGTCATAGAATATTAAAGAATTAACAAACAAGTCTCTGTAAGGTTCACAGCACATATAATCACTCCATAGATATTAGCTATGATTATTAATAATTGCTGCTATTGTAGATATTGTTCATTCCTGCACACAGTCTTAGATGTCACTGCTTCTCACCAAAGGCAACCATACTTTCTTACAGAGTAGATATTTCTTATCCATTTCTTCCTGTTTTGTCAACCTACAGAGTAACCAGGATTGTAAGGGCAAACGGGTAGAATGCATGTATGCTATCAGTGAGCTCAGGGGGCCAAGGATTCTCCCGCAGTATTCTCTGTTAACTGACCCAGCCTAAGTCCGTGCTTTGTTGGAATCTAATGACATTCATCTTTTATTCATTCTGTAGAATACCTTTTACACTCCTTATTTCCTGATGTTTGTCATGCATCTATAGATAAATCTCCAAGTGTCATGAAAATGGCCAAATGGTGTTATCTGAACGTAGGCTGCCAGTAACCAACCTTCTACTGACAGATAATATTTCACATGGTAGAATTCTGAGCATTGGAGTGACCAAACCAATGACCTCTATTCACGTTATAGACCTTCCCATGAGTTTAACTTTCTAAGCCTCAGTTTCTTCATTTGCCAAGCATACATAATACCTACCTTGCAGATTATCTTAGGAGGATACCATAATTACAGTCTCAAGTTTTTTAACTTGATTTTTAAACCTTCTTCCATCAGATCCCTGTTTTGATGAATCACAGATGTTCTCTGCTAAAGAGAAACTGCTGTTAAATCCATTCTGTTTCACCATTTCTTTTGAAAATTCTAGTTTTCCCAGCAGTCCCCTTATCTATATTTTTATACAAGACGGTAAACTAAACATCATGTGTTTAGTGAGGAGTATTCTGGGTTGGGTATATGCTAAAATAACCAGTGGACTCAGAAACTACAGTTGCATTACAGTTTCCAAGTATGGTCTGTTGAAAACAGTAACCAGAATCATGTTGTAGGAGTATAAATTTCAGCAAAAATGATTCCCACAAAATTTGAAGTAGTGGTAACCCTTTTAGAAGACTGAGGAGGGATCACCATGGTCATACATTTTATACTTTGTGGTAGGGGATCAATTCCCAAATTTGGTAGTTAATTTTCATTTTATTCAATGTTCTCTAGGGATTATAGGAAGACTTATTAAAATCATTCAAGATTAATTGGCTTTGGAAAAATCAATAAAGCATAAAAACACAAAAAGTGAGCCTCTATAAATCCCCCAGACCTCCATTGTTCTTTAAAGACAGTAAGTTTCAGATAAAGAAAAGAAGACCTGAGAACAATACATGATCCACTCCTACCCCATGCAAGTGAAGCAACTTCCTATGGAATAGCAATAATGGCAGATGTAGACAGTGCAACACCAGAGACTGAATATCAGTAAGATTCACCTTCCATCACAGAGATTCACCTTCCATCACACTGAGGATGGATTTTATATGTCCATTTGTGCTTCTTGCAAGGTCTTACTTCCTGGCTTGCTCATAAACTAATCCCCCAACACTTCACTTGGATGGGGTTCGAAGAAGATCACGATATTGTTCTCAGATCTTCCTTTCCTCTCTGGAAGTTAGTGTCTTTAAAGAATAATGGTGGTCTGGGGGGATTTATAGAGACTCACTTTTTCTGTTTTTGTTCTTTTTCCCTGAGGTAACAGGAAAGAAGTCAAATGACAGTATATGACTTGAGCTCAGTATAGTGATTGCTTAACAAGGAGTGAGGCCATTGGCAATGCTCCAAGAAAATCCAGAGGAAAAACTGGGTGTGGGTGATAGGTAAAGTAATCAAAACAACTGGAACAGTAGACACAGGAGCTAGTCAGAATGGATGAGCTGTAGTGCTGGAGCAAGGAGCCCACCACACCACTCATTCCATCTCCAATGGTGATGTTGTACAATATCTTAGGATATGACCCAGGCCTGTCTGTACAGCCAGGAAACAGCTGGGGTGCTCCAGTGAGCAGCTAGTAACTGATGATGTGAACACATCTTAATAATTTACTGACTGCTATGAACCAGCAGAGTAGGAAATGGAGCAACCTTGACATTGCAGTGATGGAAATTGATAGTGAGCCATGGGTACTGAGCATTGTTGATCAGGGAAATAATGTATTTGCTTCATTCAACCTTTTATTATTCATATGTAAGACATTTGCCTGGTAGAACTAAGAGTCTTGCAGGTACCAGGTTTTTACTATAAACAGTAAGAGTTCAATTGGTAAAGATGTGATTTAGAGATTTTTTTGAAAGACCTACCATATTAAATGATTATTCATTTCATCAACTATTGTCTTTTGTAGTCACTCTATTATTAAAGTTACCTTAAAAGTTTAAAGGTAGATAACAATAAATAGTTGATCCTATGAAAAGAAATAGATTTAAATAAAATTAATTTTCTACTGACTGAGTCTTACATCTCTTTATGACTCTAAATTTTCTAAAGGACAATTGGGCCCATGAATCCCCAAAACTTTGCTTTATTAATAAGCAAACAGGGCTTCCTTGCCCTCCCTGGCCTGGTTTCATCGTCTGGGAGTCCCACTTTATTTCTGTTCCTTTTCTCCTCAATAAATGTTTTCTTTCTCTAAAAAAAAGAAAAAAAGAAAAAGAAAAACAGGGAACATGTATACATGCATAGACCTTGTGAGAGCTTATAAGAAGACTTTTATCCCTGACTGATTAATAAATTATTGATCAATGCTATAATGGATATCACCTTTATATCAAAAGTTGAATCTCAATAACTGAAAGGCAGATGTCTGGCAAAGTCTGATTTATTTTTGAGCCAAAGTAATTTTTAAGGATGCATGATGAAATATATATTTTCTCTCTTGTCCTGCTGGAGAGCAGATAGCTACCAAAATTCTTAATAGAAGTTCCAGCTTCTAGGCATTTAAAGCTACTGTGCACATACACCTTTCATATACTTTGATCTCTGCCTCCTCCATAGTATTTTATACCTATTTTAATTTATCTAGTATTCTCTTACACATAGAGTAAATATAAACATACTTGCATTCAAGAATTTTTATCATCTCTTCAGTGCCTAGGAAGGTAGCAGGCTCCTAAGAACTTTTTAAATTAAATGTCACACATGTCCGGGGCTGGGATCTTCTAGCCTTGTAAAGTGGAAGGCCACTTTGTGGAATGTCTAGAAACAAAGTGTGAATCTCTCCAACTTGGTATGTTACCTCTGGTGAGCCTATGATACAGATAGGATTTGACTTTTGAATTTAGGAGATCTCATAATTTTAAGGAAGGAACAGGTAAAGGACTTTTATTGTTCAGACCTAGCAAGCATTTCTAGCAGGAAGTTCAGGGTTGGCCTTTCAATAAAGATGGTATTCAAAATTAGGTTTAAAGGATAAACATTTTAGGCAGAGGACGGAGTTATGCAGGACTGCCTGAGTTACTCAGAGCTCGGTAAACATAAATTGGGTCTTACTATATGTTTGGCAAAGTAAACAGTGTTGAGCTATGCATGCCGACCACCAGGAGCTTTCAGAGACATGGAGGATAAAGCTACTTTGGGACCTCATTTTGCAAGGCTCCGTGAAAGATTGTTTTCTAAAGAAAACAATGAATAACAATGCCTCCATCCCATGTGATCTTGAACTCTGCCACCACCACCATCAAGAACTGTGTCCTTTTCCCTTAAAAAGCTGAGGGAGGGCCTCCCCTGGTGGCACAGCAGTTGAGTGCTGGGCTGCGAAGCTGCCCTCAGCCTCTGCAGTGCTGGTTAGATCCCAGGCCACTGGCGAGGGTTCCACATGGTGCGGAGACCTCTCCTGCCGCCCACTGCTCCACCTCAGCAGTGTACTTCAGTCCTTCTGCCTGTTCTGCTCCCTGCTCTGGCTCTGGTGAATTCTCTGTACCCTCCCACGCTTCTGATTGTACCCAATGCTTGTATAAATAAATAAATAAATCTTAAAATAGATAGATAGATAGATAGATAGATAGATAGATAGATAGATAGATAGATAGATAGATAGATAGATAAAAAGCTGAGGGAGACTTTTGCCACTGCTTTGGCTAGTGGGTAAAGCAGAAGTAACTTCCAAGGTTAAGTCATAAAAAATAACTTGCTTTTGGACTTGGTTCTCGAAATGCTCATGCTAGGATCCCAGCCACCAGGTGCAGAAGCCCCAAAGCAGGCTAAGAACCTCATATGGAGAGGAACCCCAAGATCCCTGTCCTCAGCCCCAGGTGAGCTCACAGCTGGCAGCCAGCAACCAACTTGCCGGCCCATGCATGAACCACTTTGAAAGTGAATCCTCCAGTTTTCAAGCAGAACTATTCCTGCTAACACCAGCTGGAACAGAGATGAACTGTCCCCACTGAGCTCTACCCAAACTGCAGATAGATGAACATAATAACTTGTTATTTTTAATAAATCCATATTAAAATGGAATTTAATCATAACGAGTGTTTGCTTAGTAGATTACACTAATTATTAATAGATTAATCATCTATAGCTTATATTTAATATTTCTATATTTCTGTAATACTTCTGATTATATAGCATTTTATGAATAATTATTACTTATACTATATTTAAACTGATAACACTAATAAATTATAGTTTAATAATTATTAAAGACTTAGCTGTATAGCAGCTCTTTACTTGTAGAAGATTCTTGAGCTCTCTTGACTTTGCTTGCTTCAAATGTAAAATCAGGGATCATGCTAGTACTTACTTTTAATGTTGTGAGAGATAAATGGAATTAACATCTAGAAAAGTGCCTGAGATGTAGTAAGAACTCAGTAATTTGTAATGATGATGGTGACATTTGATAATACTGATGAGGAGATTGAAAACATAAAGATATAGGGGCTAAATGCTTAACTGTACTATATTTTCAGTGAAATGTTTATGACCTGTTTATATGCATAGTCAGTTTACTGAATTCAGGGGATTGGTCCCATTTCTTTTTGTATGTAAAGCACAGCTATGCTTGTTGGACTGTTGAAGAATAAACAATAGGGTGAAAAAAAATAAATTCTATTTGAGATTTCCAGAGTTTAGTGTATGAAGGAGATAGCCTACAATTTATATAAAAGTCCTGAAAAATATGTTTTATGCATATAAGAAAAGCAGAGATTTATGTGATAATTGAAGATGCAATTGGAGAAAATCTCCACAGTATATGACCAATAAGAATACAAGGCAGAACGCAGCAATTAATTCAAGCACAATGCTATGGTGCCTGAGGTTGAAAATATTAATTCTGATTGGGAAGACAGTGGAATAGTTCACCGAGAAGGTGATACTAGACAAGCTTTAATCTTGAAAAGTCATTAGAAATGACTATTAATTATATTCAGATTTATTTTCCAAAGAAAAGAATTAGATCAGCTCTTCCCAAGTTAGTATTAAGAGAAAAATGAGAAGTGAAGCTGCACATCTTCTGTTTAAGAGTAGTTGATAGTTGAATGTAGAAGGGCAATTATGAAGTTGGGCTATTCTGTACAATGAAAAGGAATCTCAACCTGTATTTTCTGAAATTTGGGTAAATTATCATAAATGTCAGAAATTCTCATTAAAATATAATGTTGTTTAAAATGTCCATAGCCTTACAAATACTTACACTATCTGAATCAGATATTATATCGTGATGAGGAATTTGTCTCTGCAGTTCCAGTGCAAGTTCTTCAGAATGGAGCTACAATTTTACTTTCTTGATTTTACTAAACCATTCCATTCATCATACAGGGGAAGAATAAACATAGTTCACTAATATTACTTCTTGAGAAATATTCTTTCTTCTTACTCTCTCTTCCTGCATATGTTATAGCAAGAAAAAAAATTAACTCTTGAGTAATTACACATTATGCTTTTACAGTGTAGATATAATTATAATAAATTCCATCTATGGGAATACTCCTTTATGTTCTGGTTTCATTTATATAAAGAGGAACTTAAACTAGAATTTCCCTCCAATACCAGTGCTTTTGACTGTGGGAAAATCTGAATATATTGGGTTGTTGGAAAAGTCATGACTTATTTTTTCTGCTTTTCAAGCAAAAATGCATCATGACTTTTCCAAAAACACAATAAAACACATGCAAATATTTCACTGTAGGTTCAGCTGAAGTTAGTTTCCATGTGATTTCCTAGTGAGACCCACACAGCTCTGGGATCATGTGACATCATGTGTTTATATAGAAATGCTGATAACTATAGCTAGCAGATGAGCAGTTATTTTAAGAATAGCATGGGTTTGGCACTTTATTTGTTTATGCTATTGTGAGAGTTATGAGAAAGAACATTAAGTATTTTTCATACATTTTGGACCAGTTGCAGGGCATAAAAATATTTGCCTGTGCCTTTTTGACCACAACCGCTTAGGAATTATTTGTGGTGATGAGTTTCCTTTGTTTAGTCAACAGTTGAAAAGTTGTCAAGTCAAAATTGTTTACTCTGTGTAAGAATTCTGAACTACCGCAGAAGTACCTGTTGTTTTCATTGAGGCCAAACCGTCAAAATGCATCCTATTCCCAGATTGTTAGGAGAAGTTGAACAAACCAACTATTTTCCTTACAAAATACTGCTTTGCAAGAGAGCATGTTTAGTAACTCCAGCCCTCATCTTAAGCAGAATTAGCTAGCATTTCTGCACAGTTTTCCTATTAGAAAAAAAGATGTCTCTCTTCTTCCTCTGGGTGCTGAGGCATGAAAATATCGCTGCCACATTGTAACCATGATGGAAAAGTTAATGGCACAGCCAAGAGTTGGGGAGAACCTGCATTTTTAGTGTCATCATTAGATTGGAAAATTCCTGGATCCCACGCTGATCTCCTTAACTTCTTGTAATGTGAGATAATAAACTTAAGCTAGTCTGAGTCTTTTTTTTTCTGCACTGCTTGTGGGAGTGCAAACTGGTCCAACCACTATGGAAAGCTGTGTGGAGATTCCTCAACCTACTAAAGATAGAGCTTCCATATGATTCAGCAATTCCACTCCTAGGTATTTACCCAAAGGACACAGAAACATTAATTCCAAAGAGCACCTGCACCCCTAGGTTTATAGCAGCACTATTTACAATAGCTAAGCTTTGAAAACAACCCAAATGCCCAAAAATAGATGACTGGATCAAGAAGATGTGGTACATATACACAATGGAATGTTACTCAGCATTCAAAAAAGATAAACACATGCAATTTGCAGCAACATGGATGGAGCTGGAAGGGATCATGCTCAGCAAAATAAGCCAGAAAGAAAAAGAAAAATACTGCATGGTCTCACTCATAACAGGAATCTAGAAAACCTAAATAAGGGACCAAGAAAATGAATAACTTTAAGAAAGAAAAAAATCAAAATCAGCAAACAACTATGAACCAGAGACACACTTTGGGGGTGGGGGGGGCAGGGAAAGGAGGGATTGGGGTCAAAATCAGGAGGTTGCAATTGTATGGGGAATATAAAAATAAAAAAATAAATTAATTAAAAAAAAAAGAAATAGAATAAAATATCCAGGGGCTAATCAAGAAAAGGACCAGAAACAAAGAATTGAACAATAGTGATCAAGGAAGAATATCACATGGCATGTGGTGCTTTTGCATTCTAATGCAAAATATTTTAGAGAGGTGTTAGTCAAATTGATTATATACAATGTTACTTTATTAACAATTATGAAGACTGGCTAGAGTCATGAATGTTATGCTTTCTAGTACTACCAGTAATACTTTATAAAAATTAATTCCACACAAATAAATAATCTTTAGCTGTTATCTGCTAGATATATTTAAGGCAAAGACATTATAAAAGTGAGACATAATTTTTTTAAGATTTATTTTTATTTTTATATAAGAACTGAGGTACAGGCCAGATGCGTGGGAGGGTGAGAGGACTCCCCAGAGACAGTGGGGAGCAGAACAGGCAGACTGATGAAATACACTGCTGAGGGGGGCAGCGGGCGAGGCAGGAGAGGTCTGCTGCGCCATGTGGGGTTCTCACCTGCTGGCCGGGATCGAACTCATGCTGCAGAGGCAGCTTCACAGTGCTGTGCCCAACTGCCTGTGCCACAATGGAGGCCCGAGACTTATAAATTATTGTTGTAGTTTTGTTACTCTGTAACTGAGAAAAATGTTCATTTTCTTCTGTGAGGTGAAGTATTACAAATGATAAAAAAATGAAAGTGTCAAGTCTGATTTCTATGGTTATTTTTCTCCTTAAAAAATAAATTTCCAAACACATTAGATGTGTCTATTCATTGCATTTTTGTGTTTACTAAATGATTTCAACTATGGGGAATCTTAAAAATAAATTAATTTCAGTTAGTTTGGGAGTAGGACCAGATTATATTGGGAGAAGAGTTTAGAGAATTTTTGCCTGGCATATAACAAATTAAATATTCATTCTGATTAAGTTAATTCTATGAAGTGCAGATTGATACTTACTGTCAAATTTATTTCTTGATTTGAATGAAACATGTTTCATGGGAAATTAAGAGGAAAAGAACAAAAGTTGGAATCTTACCATTGCCAAATCAAGGAAGCAAAACAAACTTTTTGTAAGATAATTGAAATTGTAAAGAATGAACACTTTAAAATTTTGTCACAAGTATGTTTTAAATTAATTTATATAGAGAGAATTATTATAGGAATATTAATTTATCGTGTCATGCGCACTGACTGAAAGGTTAAGAATAAAAGAAGATGAAGGCGATACTTGTTCTTGATGAGGTTTTTGGACTAGGATGATGGGCAGGAATCGGTGTGAGAAATGAAGAATTGATTTAGTGGGGTGAGTACATCAGTTAAGAAAAAAAAGAAATTCAGAAAAGGGGTACTCTCTAGGGGGATATAGTTTGTTTTGTCTCTGATGTAAAAACACAACATAACAAACAAAAACAGACAATTATAAACCAGAGACATCCTGCAGGGGAGGAGGAGGGAGAGGGATCAGAGGGAGGGAGGAGCTCAGGGGGACTGTGGTGATGTACACCGGTGAATTGGTGAAGGAAATTCTATGGGGACTACACTTGGTGAGGGGGGGGGGAAGCAAACATTGTTTAAAAATGAACAATGATGTAAAATATATATAATTTTTAAAAAAATGGGATGGCCATGTCCGGATTTTTAAGTTGCCTGTAGAATTCAAGGATAAATGTCATGTGAGTGCTCAGAGACCCAGAGCAGCCATCTGAGCTCTGGTGACAGCTAAAGGATTTTGATTCTGTGTAACAAATTTTGCCAAATGAGTGCCTACCCTAGTCTATTAGGCACTAAGCTGGTTCCTAAACTAGGCGATCTCAAGGGAAAGTGACTAAAAGTGAAGACACCTGAAGCAGCAGAGGACTGTGGTCAGTGCCATGGTACCCCTGCACCAGTGCTTTTTGTTGACCCCAACAGCATTTGACAAGAACTGTGGGGCATTGCTTTTTGGTTGTTGCTTTCAATTTTTCTCTATTTCTTGCTCTGGAATTTTTTTAATTTGTTTTTTTTTTTATTGAAGTAACATTGCATTATATAAGTTTCAGATGCCCATCTGGATAGTATTTCTCTTTGAAAGCTTAGTGTTGTGCGTGTGTGTGTGTGTGTGTGTGTGTGTGTATCTCCTTGTCTCCTCTCTTCTTATTCCTTCTCTCTCTGTCTCTCTCTCTGTCTCTGTCTCTCTTCCCCTTCCTCCCTTTTTAATCCTATCCCCTTACTAATGCAGTATTTTCCTGTTGCCCTGGGTTTCTTAGCCATGAAACGAGTTCTTTAAGGTGCCTTACTTTAGGTTCAGGGTTCAGTACTATTGTTTTTGTGGGTCCACGGCTTAATCCCTCTTCTTGAGAACTTTTTTTTAAAAGATTTATTTATTTATGCATACAAGAGCTGGGGTACAGACCAGAGATTGTGGGGGGTGAGAGGATTCACCAGAGACAGAGTGGGGAGCAGAGCAGGCAGATTGACTGAAATACACTGCTGAGGGGAACAGCGGGTGAGACAGGAGAGGTTTGCTTCACCATGTGGGTAGCTCCCTGGCTGCCGGGGTTCGAACTCGTGCTGCAGAGGCTGCGGATTGCTTCATAGTGCAGTGCTTAACCCCTTGCACCACCAGGGAGGCCCTCTTCTTGAGAACATGTTACAATCAAGACCCTTATTTGAGCAGGTGGTTCAGGATATCTGTATGTTCTGTGCCAGCCTAAGAGCCTGACTGTCAGCTCCCCTTTACTCTGGGCTCTGGCGATTTCTCTCATGTTGTTTGGAAGTGAGCCAGGCAATTGAGAGATGCCTGTTCTCATGTGTCATGATAGATAGTTTTATATTGACAGGTGTTTTATACTGAAAAGGATTTTAGTGTTTAGGCCATATCTCTGATATCAGAAATCTAGGTTTTTCAATTTAGTCTAATACAAATTGATTTTCCAATGTTATGTTTTAGATGATTTTATCAGTTTTATAAAAAATATTAAAAATACCAAAAAGGGCATGCTGTTAGTCTTTTGGCATTTTAACCTGATTCCTTTTGGGGAGGAAAGGGTGATTTTGATTAAATTGGATTAAATATGTCTATTTAATTTTATTTTTGTTTTTCACAATAACATTATATATATATATATAAATTGATGCTCTTATACCCTATTTTCTATAAACTTTATATAGTTTAACAATTGGAGATAGAGAATTTTCTTTAGATCAGATATACAAATGACAATTGCTTATTGAACAAGTACTCATGGCAGTGGGCATACACTGTACCAGAAATTGGAGATTTATTTGTTAAGCAACTTCCTGCTCTCATAGCACTTAATTCCTTTGGAGCAAGCACATTTATTTATCTGTTTCAAGTAGAGTTTGTTTTTCAGATGAATACTGTTTGATTTTTTTTTTTAATTTATTTATTTATTTATATAAGAACCCAGGTACAGGCCAGATGCCTGGGAGGGTGAGAAGATTCACCAGAGACAGAGCAGGGAACAGAACAGCCAGACTGACAAAATACACTGCTGACGGGAGCAGCGGGCAAGACAGGAGAGGTCTGCCACACCATGTGGGACCCTTGCTAGCCGGCCGGAAATGAACTGGCGCTGCAGAGGCTGTGGACAGCTTCACAGTGCTGTGCTCAATTGCCTGTGCCACCAGGGGAGGCCCTGAAATTGTTTCTTAAAGTGCAAATTATGAGGTGCCTGTTTTTTAGATTAAACTTTATTTTCTTTTTTTAAGATATTTATTTTTTGGATTTTCTGTGTCAACAATCACATCATAGTTTTAAAAAAATAAAAAAAGACAGCTTTACTTCTTTCTTCCCAATCTGTATACTTTTTACTTTCTTTCCTTATTGCATTAGCTCGGATGTCCAGTGGAATGTTGGAAAGTACTGTCGAGAGAAGATATCCTTGACTTGTTCCTGGATCTTTTTGGGAAAACTTAGTTTTCTGAGATGCCTTTTTTAAACTTAAGGGTTTTGAGCATTTTATGTGTGCATTGTTTATTTCAATTCCCCATCTTGACATCTGTCTATTGAAATTTATTAACAAGAGAATTTGCAGGTAGATCTATTTCACTATCTGATCTTAGATGATGGCAGAAATAAAATTCTAAATTTCTAAGGACTTAGTCCATTATAAAATCCTTTCTAAACTCAAATGTCAGGCAATAAAATTAAAATTATAATCCCATTGTTTGTCTCTCAGTATACATGGAAATATACTGATTTTCTCTATCAGTATTTATATTCATTGGCCATATTTTTAATGATTAAAATGTAGTGTTCAACTATAAACAAAGTTATTTCCCCCTAAATAAACTAAATGTCCAAATTGAAAGGTCTTTAAAATTCTTACTAAAATTATATTTTTAAATTTCTAAAAATCCAGCAAGACTTTATGTGACTTTTAAATTTTATATTGACTTTACAAATAACCTTTGGATATCTTAATAAATATATGTCACAAGGCAGAATTTATTTTATATCACTGTAAATTTTAGAGGCACATCTAAAATAATTTGTAATTTCTCACTTGTTTTTTAAAATTCTCGGATAAGGATGGAGTACAGGAAATACTTTATCTGAGCTTAAAGAATTTCACAATATTTATATTTTAAGAAGAGCAATGTCTGTTGCAAAACTGTTTTCCTGCCATAAACAAAGGGAGAATTATTTCTTTGGACTGCAACTTATTTATTTTTCTGAAAGCTTGCTGCATGGCTTCAAAAACATTGCAGACAAACAGTTAATGTGAGAAATGAGAAGTGACAATGTATTTAACTCCTTGCATCATATTTTTATGCAGACAGAAATCTGCATCTCAAATGAATAAAATTTGTGGGATTTGGTGAACATTGTCATCATCTTGCCAAGATAATATGATTGTGATTTATTCATTTCACAATAAATATTAAGTGTAATACCAATTAGTTTTATGAAATACATCATATTTTGTCATTGTGACTTTTTATGTTTATTAAGATAAAATATCATTAAATGCCTGAATGTTTTAGGAATGTGAACTATGGAATTAAGGCTACTGCTCTTTGGCCTCATCATTGAATGGATAACAGGACATTTTACCCCAGTAATCTTCCTGCTAGATAACTTACTGATTTTACCCTTTTTTGTCTAGATTGCCAGGAAGCTGAGTTAATTTTTTGCTTATTTGCAGTCACTGTTCGTAGACTACTCCTTTCAGTGTAGTATTTCCTTTTCTTTGTCCACTAAGATATACCATATGAAAGAGTATTCCTAGCAGAGGAGCATAGTAAGCAATTATGCAAGCATTGAATAAGGGAAATAGCTACAAGAAATACACTAAGAGATCTGCAAATATGGCTTAAAAACTCTGACCTTCAACTTCTGTATCTGTAAAGTGGGCATCATAATGTTTTCCTTGCAAGGTCACTTTAAGAATAAGATAGAATGCTGAAAGAATTAAAGGGAAAAATTTATGTTAATTTTCACATATAGTAAGTCCTTGAGAAATGCTACAGCATCTCAATACTACAGTATTGACTATAGTATCTCAATAATGACTGCACCACTTAATATTGGTTGTTTTCCTCAACTCATAGATGTGAGAGCTAAGTTATAAAAGAGGCTAAATAACTTGCTCAAATTCACTGAACTGATAAGTGACTAGGCAAAAGATTAATTTCCTTCTTTTAAAAACCTTCACTTTTTGTCTTATTTTATATCTATTATCTTTGCTGTGTTTTTTTCACTTATACCAGATTCAGGTCAATGTAATATTCTTTACATGGTTGTTTTAGAATTCAGTGAAATGTAATATATAAGGTGTTCCATTGTCAATTAATATTAATGAGAAATTAAAGCACATCTTTTTTAAAGGAGAATCATGAAGTAAGACAATTTTACCATCTGAATTATTTTTGTTTCTTCTTCAGGGTTGACTTTTATCTTTAGGGATGGACATTTTCAAAGAACACATTGTTGGAACCACTATTTTGATTGTCTTTGTCTTGTATCATTTCCTTTAAATGAAGTATGGCAAACTGAGGCTAAATAATCAGTGTATCTGATGAGATGAAGACAGTTTCCACACATTTTAATTTAATTGCTTTTTAAAAAGCACAAGGGAAGACTAAATAGCCAAATAAATTTTCAGGCTATCCATAATAAGTAGAAGTAATCAGTTCATTGAACACATCAGGGGAATAGTAAATACAAATAAAGTTGTTTTACCAATTTTAAAAGAGTCATGTGAATGTAAATTTGAGCCTAATGTGATTCAGTCATCACTTACCCAGCTGCCCCCTACTCCGACACCCCCAATCACTACAACTGGGCTGGATGCCTAATATCTTTACAAGGAACTGAGTGATTTCAGTGACATTATGATATGTGGGCTCTCAAACTGAAGCCCACGCATGAGAAGATACATCCCATGAAGCACTCTTGGAGGAAATTGGGGAAAGCAAATATAGCCAAATACAGAAAATCTGTCAACCTGGGTGGAGACCATTTCAATTTCCTATAAATTAGAAAATTTTCAAAATCAGAAATTTTGAGGAAAAAAAAGCAGAAGCTGTTGCCAAGAAGAGAAGTCAGGTTAAATTGACCTTTTAATAATAATGACCTGCAGTAGCGTGATTTGGTGTCATATTGGGAAAATCTGTATATCAGTCCTTGTGAAGGGGTTTGTGTACAGTCTTCTGAAAAAAATCTCATTGTCTAAAGGACAGAGGGATAATGGTTGAAATGCTAAGGCACAGCCCATCTTCCTCTCTAGGGCAATCCCATCCCATTCCACCTTCTGAATTTTCCCGTATTTGATACAAAAGCTTCTATGATGACAGAATGGTAGACTTAGTCCATAGCTTTTGCATTATACTGATTTGCCTTTGAAAAATCATAAACATGTGTTTTGTTTGAGTTCACACTTTTATTTAAAAATTTGCATATCACCTTCTGATGGATCAAAGAGGAAATAACATTTCATTTCCACTTCTCAGACACCTACTTTCAATGTACGGATCTTTGTTTTTTTGTGACTTTACCTCTCTCATCTTGTGGATTAATACATTCTAATAATTTATAATAAGAATGGTATCTTTTTATCCTCTGTACTCAGGATTAGTTATTAAAAATATCTATGTAAATTCTATTTAAAAGTATAATTTACATATAATATTTTCAGTGTAAGTAATATAAAACCTAATCATGGCTTCCACAATTACATAGAAAAATAAAAATTTACATACATTTTCCTCAGTAATTATTTATTTATTTAAAGATTTTATTAATTTTTTCATAGAAGAACTGGGGTGCAGGCCAAAGGTGTTGGGGGGTGAGCGGATTCACTAGAGACAGAATGGGGAGTGGAACAGGTGGCTCTACTGAAATACACTGCTAAGGGGAGCAGCATGCAAAACAGGAAAATTCTGCTGCACCATGTGGGTTAACTCCCTGGCTGGGGATCAAACTCAGGCCATCACTGTGGGCCTTGGATATGGGGTGGTAGCACATAGATTTAACCCCTAGGCCATCAGGGAGGCCCACCTTAGTAGTAATGTAAACTCAAATTCTAGAGATTCCATTGTAATTACAATAAAGCATCCATCTGAAACAATCTTCACAAATATAGACTCTTTGTATGTTTTAAGATACACCAAAATTTGGGCCTCCCTAAGTGCAGGGTTTAAAACTCAGCACTATCAAGTTATCACAAGTATTTTGGCACAAGTTCAATCCCCAGCTAACCAGGGAGCTACTCACATGGCGCAGCAGAGCTCTCCTATCTTGCCTGCTGCTCCCCTCAGCAGTGTATTTCCATCAGTCTGCCTGTTCTGTTCTCCACTCTGTCTCTGGTGAATCCTCTCACACACACCCCTCCCCCCACCTCTGGCCTGTACCCCAGTTCTTGCATGCATAAATAAATCTTCAAAAAAAAGAAATATGTTTTTTCTGTGTCCAACACTTCAATTATTAGTGATTCATAAATTTATCTGTTTGTAATATAAGGTAAACATAAATGTCATTTTATTAGCAAAACTGATTCACTTTGAAATAACTATTGTTAGAGAGATTTTTAAGAGAGGCTATTTCATGTTCATCTGATTTAACTTCTTGAATATTTCTCCATAAGAGAGTTTTCACCCAGTTTCTTTGCCATTTGAACTTAATTTGTCATTTCACATAATTAAAACTAGCTCCTTGGTTTTTATTCCTTTACTTTCCCTGTCTCTTAAGGTTCAAAATGTATTCTTTCACATGTCTAATACCAATGTTTACCTCTAAATGTGTTTAGTTATTGCTGAAAAAACTATTTTGCTTAATTCCCACAATGCATTAATATCTTGTGTCCAAGAAGTACACAGGAAAATTTAAACACAAATCAGGATTATGTGGGAATGGAAATATTTTACAGTAGGTACTCCAGTAGGTACTCCAGTGCTTAACAGTAAAGCATGTGTCATAATTTAAGTAAAATCAACAACTGAAATAACATTCTCACCAGTTTCTTCTAGGACTGCAGCAGTAAGCTCCCTTCAGCAGATCAAATATTGACTGTCTTTTAGGGAAGCTTTTATGTATTTACCAAGGCATCTGTTGACTTTCCGAAGGTAACTTCAATCTAAAGCATACTGCACATACATGACACAATGTCAGTATAAACTTATGAAATGTTTCAAATGTACCCTGATAAAAATTCTTTTTGGTGTTATATTATAAAGTGCAGAAAAGATGAGATGTGAACTGATAGGGACTTGAAGAAATCATAGTGAGAGGGCAAAAATAATAGTGTAGGAAATTCTTTAGAATATATTTTATTATTGAAATTAGTATTGAAAATCATTGGGTCAGATATCCTCCTACATTTCTGTAGAAGCATCCAGAAATCTCTTATTTCCACTTCCAATTACAGCAACAAAGCTAAACTTCAACTATTGATACTAGCCAGACTAATGATCCTCCTTCATAGTTGCTAATATATAGACCATTTTGAAGTTCTTCGGTGGTTGACAGGTGTTCATTGCTAAATTCAAAGTTTCCCTGTTCCCCCTTCTTTAGGACATGTGAGCAAACTATTTTCCTGGCCATTAGACCTTAAGAGTGATGGCTCCAGTGAAGCCAGGGAGCCACAGGTGCTTTTGTGAAGACAGTGGATCTCTGAGAGTTATGAGAAGAAAATAGATCTTCATCATCCTCCTGGAAGGCTGCTTCCTTCCATCCCAATTCACTAAAAATTCATGCTTTATAAATTTCTCTGGAGATATCCAGTGTTGACATAGAAATAATGGTTTTCCATAAGTGATTCAATACACCCTATGCATTTTTTGTTACTAAGCATTCGAAGTCATTTTTGGTATTGAAATACCATACAGCATGAATTCTGCGAAGTAGTCAAAGGATTTCTTCAATACATTATTTTTATGGAAAGGGTGAAATTCCATTATACAGCTGGGTGTATATTTTTACTATATATTTTATATGTGGGGACGCTATATATTGTTTTAGCCACAGTACTGTTTTCTTATAATGTGACAGTGAAAAACCTCTATGGAAAAATGGGAATGTTTCCTTCCCATGATCCCAGGCGGACTATTGTTACTACCTTAACTCTGAGAAATTTTAACTTCCAAACCATGTTGTTCAAGGTTTTGAGCATCTACCTTGCTGTCTTAGATTTTTTGTTATCAAAGAGGCAGGTGCCTTGTTCTCAGGAATTTGAAACAACCCTGTAGGGAGAGCAAGGCATATGGAGAGGGATGGATGCTTTTCCTCACCAACTAGCACCAACTTTCCAGCCATGTGTTTGAGTCTCTTGGGATACTGATATCCCAGCCCCAATCAAATCCTAAACAGGGGGCCTCTGTGGTGGTGCAGTGGTTAAAGACAGCACCATCAAGCTATTACCAGCCACTGCAGCATGAGTTTGATCCCCGGCCAGGGAGCAACCCACATGGAGCAACAGACCTCTCCTGTCTCACCTGCTGCTCCCCTCATTTATTTCAATTTATTTCAGTAGAGCTGCCTGCTCTGCTGCTTACTATCTCTGGTGAATCCTCTAACCCCCCAAACCTCTGGCCTACACCCCAGTTCTTGTATGCATAAATCAAAAAATCTTTTGGCCTCCCCGGTGGCGCAGCAGTTGAGCTCTGGGTTGCGAAGCTGCCCGCGGCCTCTGCGGCGCCAGTTCGATCCCCGGCTGCTCCCCGGCCACCGGAGGAGGGTCCCACATGGCGCGCAGACCTCTCCTGCTGCCTGCTGCTCCCCTCAGCAGTGTGTTTCGGTCCTTCTGCCTGCTCTGCTCCCCGCTCTGGCTCTGGTGAATTCTCTCACCCTCCCACGCTTCTGACTGTACCCAGTGCATGTATAAACAAAACAAACAAACAAACAAACAAACAAATAAATAAAACATACCTCTATTAAAAAAAAATTTTAAAAAAAATCTAGCCAGAACCTCTAGATTCAGCCAACACAGGTCAACAACTCCATGAAGGACCCTTAACTAGATAAACTCAGTCAAAGCTTTTGTAAATCCCCATTCAATAGAGACCATGAAAGTAATAAATAAAAATTATTATTATATTTATTTTTAATATTATTTTGGGCATTTTTTAAATTGAGTCTGTGTTGGTTTACAATACTGTGGATGATTTAGAGGTATAGGATCACACCCTTAGGATGATTATTGTTTTAAATCACCAAGCTTTAGAGTGTTTACTTTATACAACAATGGATGATGGACTCTGATTTTGGTTCTGCATATATTTTCATTTGTGTATGAAGAGAAATGAATTTTCTGACTGCTAAAAATTAGGAGGGAGAAGCATTGTTTATGTAAAGCCTTTAGACTTTGAATCCACTTCAAGAAACGTGTGACCTGACAGATGTTAAACTTGGTTTAGAAAGAAGGAGCTCTCAATGTTTCTAAATATTCCCCTATAAAAGCCCATGTGTTGTTAGGTTAAGTCCTTATAGAACAGTTATATAATCTGACAGAAGAAAATAAATTGTTCATCAAAAATTTGAACTTTCCAGGCCTGGAAAAATCCTTTGTTGAGTGTACATTGTTAAACCTGTGTGGATGACTATAATGACCCCCTAGCCTAGGAAGGCTCTGCTGTGAGTCTGGGTTTGCTCCAACCATTCCTCATAAGCTCAAGTGGAGCTAATTCAATGGAGCAGAGAACTAATTTAACTTCTGATGGGTGGTGGTATGTGGATTCTTCCCCTTATCTAATCTACACAAAGAGCAGCAGTGAAAAAAGAAGACAATAACAAAAATCATATTGATTACATAGGTAGAAGTATTAGTCAGGGGTTTCCAGAGACATGGAGGGAATAAGACACACACACACACACAGATTGTCTCACATACCTGTGGAGGCTGAGAAGTCCCAAAATCTGCAGCTGAGCAAGCTGAAGATCCAGGAGAGCCGATGAGCTGTTCCATCCTGGGTCAGCAGGCCAGTGAACCAAGAGAACTGATGATGTAAGTTGTAGTCTGATCCAAAGGTTGGAGAAGACAGGTGTTCCAGCTTAAGATGCCAGGCAGAGAAAGAAAATCTCACTCAGATTTTTTGACCTAGTCATCTCTCTAGTGGATGGGTGAGGCCCACATTGGGGAGGGCAGTCTGCCTTACCTAGTATGCCAATTCAAATGTCAATCTCATCCAGAAATATCCTCACAATTACACCCAGGATAATTTTAACCAGATTTTGGGGGACCCTGTAATCCAATCAGGTGGGCTCATAAATTAACCATCTATCACAGTAGATAATATGTATGCTATAGGTACATGTAAATAGAAGTGTATCTATTACTGTATATTTGTGCATATATACACATACATACTACATTAAAACTATTTATTGGCCATTAACCATATACAACAAACAACTGTTTCCAATGTGTCAAGTCAGATGCTATCCTGCCTCCTTAAATTCTCTCAGAAGTCTTGATAACTACCATTTACATTTTTTTGCATGCTCCAAAATCAAACAAAAATTTTGTGTTTTTATTTTCTTTTTATATATTTTTTACACCTTATTTCATTTTTAAACAATGTTTGCTTTCACATACACCTCGCCCCACCCTCCCTCAGCCGTAGTCCCCACAGAATTTCCTTCACCAATGCACCCATGCATGGGAGTAGGATCAGAAGGAGGGAATGAATTAATGAATTATATGTCAAAAGTATTTCATTCTCTAATGATTCCAAAATGGAGTAATTGTTGTCCAATATAGTAAATAGCAAAAGTATGCCAAAGTATGGGTAATATGTGTGCAGTGCAAACAGTGTCCAAAAATGGCCACAGCAATCTTCCATACATGCTTTGTGGAAGAAATTGGATATTGTTGAATGAAAATGTTGAGCTATTTTCATTTGCAAATCATCATTGCTGGCTTCCAACAGCTTCAGCACGGTTTTAGTGCTCTCAGTGTTAGCTTGCCATGATATGTTAGAAGATAAACTTTTAGAAAAATTATGTGCTGTGCCTTACACTTGGAGTGCCTTACTGTCTACATAAATTCAGCATATCCAACTCAATTCAGCTAATTTGATTAAGAAATTGAAAATAATTCTTCTGGTCTAGTTTTTTTTTTTTTTTCTCCTTATTGCCAACATTTTTGAACTGTACAGTAAGGGGCCTTTTATGAGATCTGGCAGTTAAGTGACAGTGAGGTGAGTGGGGAACCATAGAGACAAACAGGCCCACAGGTGTGTGTGCCTGTCCAAGTTTCCATTTCCTGGCAAGCTTTTCCTTCCCTTCTGCACATTGTGAACTCACTGTCATCCTCAGGATCCTGACCAGATGTAACGCCCTTGGAAAGGCCTTTGCTAGCTCTCCAACCTGAAGATGTCCCATTCCTCTGGCTCCCTTCTATCGCCCTGTTTATTTTCTTCCTAGCAGCTATCTCAGTGTAAATATCTGTTGATTTGTTTGTTTACTTGGGTTTTGTCTGCCTGCCCCACTACCATGTCAGTACCACAGTAGCAGGAACATTTTAATCACAGATATACCCCTAGCTCTCAGCAGAGGGTTTGGCAGACAGTTGGTGCTCACTAAAATATTTGGTGGATTAATGAATGCTTGGCTTTTATTTGAATCTATTGTTTGAGCAACTGGTCATCTTACAGCAGTCTATAATAAACACAAATTTTTACTGCATATTGGCCTGTTCCTTCTCACTGTGGGGAGTGCAGAGGAGGTCATCCCATACTCTGCTAGCTGGCAAACAATCAAACAGATCAAATAAGCATCATACAGAGTGATAAGAAAAAATCAGAAAGAAGTTTAATAATAACATGCATACCTTCTGTAAATATGGGAGAAGTCCAGCATGACTGAGTAAATTGCCCAAGTGGCTTCAGACACTATCTTAAATAGCTTAGCTAAGACAGATGGACTTTTGGCGGGGGGGTGGGGGGGGATGGGGGGAGAAAGAGAGAGGAGGTCAATTATGGCAGTTACCAGGGAAGGGACAATAGACAGGGGTATGTGCAGGTTTAAATTCTGCCTTTTCATTTAAAGAGTTAAGGCTATCAGTCTTCAAGTACTTAACCTTTCAAGAGGAGTTTACATGTAAATATCTTTTTCAGAAGCAACATCCACCCAGCCCTCAGAGCCCCTGCCTTGAAATCAACCTTTTGCTAAAAATACATATTTGGGGTGGCAGGTTTTTGTTTCCCTCCATAACTAAGGAAGGTGTAGCATAGTAAGAATCCTGAATCTTGGAAGCTTGAAGTAGCCTTATAGTCTCTTTAATCCTTCTCAGACATTTAGCAGTGGGGGTTAGAGATCTTACGAGAAAGGATAATGCCTAGGATAAAACAGCACTAGTAACACATGTCTAAATAAGACTTCTGGCTCACTGGCCACTCCTCTAGATGCTAGGACTCCCACAGGAAGTTAATTTCTCAGTAGTGATGCTTTGCAAATGATAATATCTCTGAAAAGTTTCAGATAAGCTGATGAATGCAAATAATCAGAATGACAGATGTAGGGTAAGATAAAAATAAAATCCGAAACCATTGTCCCCCATATGGGAAACTGTTTTATATATATTTTTAATTCCCATTTGAAATCTCTGTTATTTTCATATTGTAATTCTGAAAATCTGATTTCAATCTACTTTCTTGATCAAAACAGAGCCCAAAAAATAAAAGGTATCACCAAGGAACTCAGTAACAATTAGCAAGAAACTAAAGTGCATTTGATCGAGCCACAAGTGTAGCTGGAGTGACCAGAATTAAAATGATTTAATGAGAAAAAGCATGTGATGGCATCAAATAAAACTTGTTTAAGTTTTTGTGATTTGGTTCAAAGGTTACAAGCTGAAAAAGAGTTCAGAACAAATAAAATAAGAAGAAATATGTATGATTTGAAACCACATGAAGGATGTCAAATCAATCAAGTTTGTTATAAAGCAGCATCTATGGGTGGAACTGATAACCAGCAGAACCTGAGTTCTGGTGTGTCTGTGAAATTTAAAGCCACATTTATCAGCATTTAAGTATCAAACCCACCAAAAATCTGCCACCTTTTAAAATGATTTCAAAAAGCCTTTAACTCCACCTAGATGAGTTGTAGATTTTCACCAATGTAAAGAATATATACACACCAATGTCTCATATTATTTGTCTTCTTTTTCTAAAATATGCCTTCTGTGGTTTTCAAAATAAATACAAATTTTACTGACAGCATATATTTTTATCCCCTCAAGAAGACAGTTCCTTGTCATTGTTCTTGCAGCAATCTGGCATTTAATTTAACTAATTTTACTAATTGTAATATTTGAGCTAACATCCCAGCAAAATTGCTCAGTATCTCTATACAGTGGTGCTTTTTTGAAAGCATGGACAGGATATGCAATTATTTGTTGCCTGTCAATTCTCAGGGCTGGGTAACTACATACTCAGCTAAAATGTGATAAACGTTAACTAAGAAAATTTTTGTCATAGTTTTTTTTTTCCTAGTAAATATAATCCATGTATTTCATGGACTAAATTTATAACCTGACATGAAAATTAGGATTCTTTCCATTTTAACAGTCTAATAAGGATGAACCATGTCTGATTTCAACAATAAATATAAATATATAAACAAAGCTCATGGTAAAATCTCAGTGGCCTCTTTGAGTTGTAGGTTTTTTATACTTCTTCCCAGGAGCCTGGCTTACATCCGAAGACCTAATCAATAAATATTACTTCCAGTCACCACTCTGGTTTTTCTCAAATTTATCTTTTTTTTTGGGAAAAATATTTAATTATCCCCTATTTTAATTCTTGGGTAAATTAAGAATCATATATACATATTGGGTTTGGTAAAGTAAAAGAGCAAATTCAAATATTCTAAATAGATAATAAACACGTCTTTTATAAGTACTAACCAGAATATATTATTGTGCACTTTGCTTCATTTTTCTTATGCACATTTCCGTATATTATAAAAATCTAATTCTTACTTTCCTAGCCACATGATATCATGTTTCTGTAGAGTCATTCCATCTCTGAAAATATTCATATAATAAAATACTGAAGGGGTGGGTTGAAAGAGAGGCTTTGTAAATAGAACCTTTATTATAGTGTGTTGTAATTGTTTTATTTTATTAGTTACTCCTGCTAATCTCTTATTGTGCCTAATTTACAAATTAAACTTTATCATAGGTATAAATTCCTAAACATTATGTATAGCAAAAAACAATAAATTCAGAGTTTGGTACAAAATGAGGTTTCAAGCATCCTGTCAACTACCACCATTAAAGGAGTCTGTCGTACCCTAAATTGATGATCAGTTTTTTCATTGTTAGGCATCTTAGTTTTCTTTTTCTTTTTTTAACTTTTAATTATATATAGTATGAATACGTCTGTACAGATTGGGCTAATTTTTTTTGTGGGTTTAATCAAAAGTTCAACTGAAGTTGAATAATAGAAATCACAACATCTTTCAAGACTGTACATGAATGTGATATGTAAATATGACTATGTGATAGTGTTCCTGAATGTGTGATGTGAAATGTGTATATAGCACTTAACCTTTCCCCCACCCACTATCATAAAACAGCTTACATTTTGACTTACAAATTGACTCAATTTCCAACTACTTAATCACTGTCAGGGAGATGCATTTTTCCATAAGACAATGTTCTGTCTGTTTTATCATTATTTGGAATAATGAAAAGTAAGCAGCAGATGAAAAATTCTCCATAACGTATTCCCTATCTAGTAGTTCTCCTTCCCCTTGTATGCATGTTAGGATCAACTCAGGGAGCTTTTAGAAACCCCAATTCCAATTAAATCAGGTTCACAGAAGTAGAATTCAAGAATCAGTGTTTAAAACTTCTTAAATGATTCCATGAGGAACCAGATTTGGAAGGCGCAGGGCTAAAGTGACCACTGAATTTGAGTAAAGGCATTGAAAAGAGACAAGTACAGCAGATCCTTGAATAACATTATTTTATTCAACATTATGTCATTCAATGTCATTTCATTAGAAGGTTGATGAGGGAAAATGATATCAATTCCTAGTCAGGTCCATGTCTATCTATAGTTTGCTTGTTCTCCCATTTCGATATGGGTTTCCTTGCACATCCCAAAGACGTTCATGTTAGGTTAATTGATTTTGGCTAAATTGTCTCAGTGTGAATGAGATTGTGTGTGTGTGTGTATGTGTGCCTGTGTGCATACATGCACCCTGCAATGGATGGTTGCTCTTTCCAGAGTTGATTCTTGCCTTGTGCCCAGAACTGCTGGGGTGGGTTCTGGCTACCCAGGGGCCTGAATGAATGAATATAAATTACTGTATTATGCTTATATTGTATAATGTTGTATAATGTTGTCAGCATTGTGGGTCTTTGTTTAGAAGTTTAGTATGTTATTGTGACCAGGGATAGACCATAGGAACTTAACTGTTGTTTTCTATTCATTTGTCTATG
Organism: Talpa europaea; assembly: GCF_964194135.1. Classification (NCBI taxonomy): domain Eukaryota; kingdom Metazoa; phylum Chordata; class Mammalia; order Eulipotyphla; family Talpidae; genus Talpa; species Talpa europaea. The sequence continues at coordinate 51,802,703 of NC_140082.1, forward strand.
GTAAAATTGGTTCTTTATATGTCCTTTCACTACAAGTTGCAGTTTCCAAGAACCTATCAACATTTAAGTGAGTACTTGCTGTACTCACTGCCTTACTTGGAATTCTTGTACTGGTGGAGCCAACCCTCTCTTGACCCTCAGCCCTCCTTCTATCGCCTGCATCCTTGCCTGTGTGTTCTTTCCATTTTGAAATAGCCCATAAAATAAGTCTCCTTAACCCTATAGTCAGACTGGCTAGTAACTCACTTCCTGCTTGGTGCTTTTCTTTGACCCTTTTCCCCGAACAATTAAATCTTCTTCCTGAACCTCTGAAGTCTGGCTGAAGTAGTCCTTTTAATGGATTAATTCATATTTTTAAGTGAATAAAGTCACAAGTGCACTCATTCTAGAGTTTCTACTAGCTCCTTGCACACACCTTTCCCATTGGATTTGACTTCTGTGATGAACATGGGTGCTGGCCTGGACAGTGCTACTTGTTAGAGACCCCTGGCTGGCCTCCCCGTGCTTTAGTTAGTGATAATTAGAGAACCTACCTCAGAGGATTATGAGGACTAAAGACTAAGGACTAATGCATGTCTGATTCTTAACTGTTGTATTTTTCTAGTTCTTGTAAAAGTGTTTCCATAATGGTTGCCTTTTAAGTACGAAAATGGGATTTAAAAATTGTTACTAAAGAAATGTGTACAAGTCTTCTTTGTTTGCAGAGGTGATCCATAATCAAAGGTAGCATAACTTCAGTCTATTGAGAACCATCTGCTTTGATGTAGTACTCTGGGAAGTAAAAGCATGAAGTTCTAATTTCGAATGTCTTTCATTTTAAAACTTAGATAACTGATATATCATGAGATGTCATGTGTCTGTTACATGACTTGATTAATGATATATTTTCCTGTCTCTGTCCACTCATCATTCATCTGAACATCAACCCAGCAGTCAGCTGTCTTCAGAAGCTGCTCTCTACAAGTACAGTCTCACCTACTTTTTTTATTAAAAACACATTTAGCCATCTATGACAAGCCAACAGCCAGTATCATTCTCAATGGTGAAAAGCTGAAAGCAATTCCATTAAGATCTGGAACAAGACAAGGATGTCCACTCTCACCATTGCTTTTCAATATAATACTGGAAGTCCTAGCCAGGGCAATAAGACAAGAGAAAGACATCCAAGGAATCCAAATAGGAAAAGAAGAAGTCAAACTATCACTATTTGCAGACGATATGATATTATACATAGAGAACCCCAAAAACTCCACAGAAAAGCTAATTCAACTCATCAATCAGTTCAGTAAAGTGGCAGGATACAAAATCAACACGCAAAAGTCAGTAGCCTTCCTATACACAAACAATAAATCTGAAGAAGAAGAAATCAAAAAGACCATCCCTTTTGTTATTGAAACAAAAAAAATCAAATATTTGGGAATAAATCTAACAAAAGAGGTAAAGGACCTATACAAAGAAAACTATAAAACACTGTTAAAAGAAATAGAAGAAGACACAAAGAAATGGAGAGACATCCCCTGCTCATGGATTGGAAGAATAAACATTATTAAAATGGCCATCCTTCCAAAAGCAATATACAGATTCAATGCTATTCCAATCAAAATTTCAATGTCATTCTTCAAAGAAATAGAACAATTATTGATGAAATTCATATGGAATCACAAAAAACCCCGAATAGCCAAAGCTCTCCTGAAAAAAAAAGAAGGGAATGGAGGCATCAGACTCCCAGACTTCAAACTATACTACAAAGCCATAATCATCAAAACCGCATGGTATTGGAACAAGAACAGACATACAGACCAATGGAATCGAATAGAAAATCCAGAAATAAACCCACAGGTTTATGGTCAACTAATCTTTGACAAAGGAGCAAAGACTATGCATTGGAGCAAAGAAAGTTTGTTCAATAAATGGTGCTGGGAAAACTGGGTCGCTACATGCAAAAGAATGAAGCTTGACCACCACCTCACACCATACACAAAAATCAACTCAAAATGGATTAAAGAACTAGACATAAGACCTGAAACCATAAAATATATAGAAGGAAATATAGGCGAAACACTACGTGATTTGCACATCAAAGACATCTTTACAGACACATCACCCAAAGCAGTGATAGTGAAGGCAAAGATAAACAGCTGGGACTATATCAAATTAAAGAGCTTTTGCACAGCAAAAGAGACAATAACAAAAACAAAGAGAAACCCCACCAACTGGGAGAACATTTTTGCACCCAACACTAATGATAAAGGACTGATCACAAAAATCTGCAAAGAGCTGATGAGTCTCAACAACAACAAAGAAAATAATCCAGTCAAAAAATGGGCAGAAGAGCTTAAAAGAAACTTCTCTGAAGAGGAAATGCAAATGGCCAACAGGCATATGAAAAAATGTTCAACATCACTTGTCATCAGGGAAATGCAAATCAAAACTACCATGAGATACCATCTTACACCAGTGAGAATGGCACATATTAAAAAAACTAGCAATAACAAATGTTGGCGAGGGTGTGGAGAAAAAGGAACTCTTCTGCACTGTTGGTGGGAGTGCAAACTGGTCCAACCACTGTGGAAAGCTGTGTGGAGATTTCTGGACCTACTAAACATAGAGCTTCCATATGACCCAGCAATTCCACTCCTAGGTATTTACCCAAAGGACACAGAAACATCAATTCCAAAGAACACCTGCACCCCTATGTTTATAGCAGCACTGTTTACAATAGCTAAGCTTTGGAAACAACCCAAATGCCCAAAAATAGATGACTGGATCAAGAAGATGTGGTACATATATACCATGGAATATTACTCAGCATTCAAAAAAGATAAACACATGCAATTTGCTGCAACATGGATGGCGCTGGAAGGGATCATGCTCAGCGAAATAAGCCAAAAAGAAAAAGAAAAATACCGGATGGTCTCACTCATAGCAGGAATCTAGAAAACTTAAATAAGGGACCAGGAAAATGAATAACTATAAGAAATTGAAAATCAAAATCAACAAAAAACTATGAACCAGAGACACTTTTAGGGGGGCGGGGGCGGGAGGGGAGGGATTGGGGTCAGAATGGGGGGCTGCAATTGTATGGGGAATATAACAATAAAATTTATAAAAAAAAAAAAAAACACATTTAACTAACAAATAGACAAAATGTTTCCTTGACCCAATGCCACATCCTCCCCTAAACTATTGTATTTCTCTGGTTACTTTTGATTATGACATATCTAAGAGTATATTTAATTAATTAAGTACACTACTGAATTAACTATTATTTTTTTATCTCCAGATTAGAGGAGAAGTAAACTGTCTTTATTGGCCAATAGCATGAATCTTTATACAAGTAGTAAATCCTAAGTAACTCACTGAAATGCTATCAAAACTAATATTTTTTCTTAGCAAAACCAGAGAATGTAAGATCAATTTGCATAATCCTTTGTACATACACATCTTACCAATGAGCTTTCTAAAGATGAAGTATTGGGGCTCCCCTGGTGGTGCAGGCAGTTGAGCGCAGAGCTGTGAAGCTGTCCGCAGCCTCTGCAGTGGCGGTTCCATCCTGGCTGGCCGGCGAGGGTCCCACATGGCGGGGCAGACCCCTTCTTTCTCGCCTGCTGCTCCCCTCAGCAGTGTATTTCGTCACTCTGTGTGTTCTGTTCCCCGCTCTGGCTCTGGTGAATTCTTTCGCCCTCACGTGCTCCTGACTGTGCCCAGTGCTTGTATAAATAAATGAATAAATCTTTAAAAAAAAATTATGGCCAATGATTTGCTTTGCATATGCTAAGTAAAAGACACTATATACAAAAGATTTTCACCTGTGCAATTTCATTTATATAACATTTTGGAAAAACTTTAACAATAGAAATCAGAGCAGTAAGTTGCCAGGGCTGGGGAATGGAAAGTATCCCTGCAAAGGGACACAGGTAACTTTCAATAGTGATGGAAATGTGTGTCTTGATTGTGGACATGGCTATACTGCTGCGAACATTTATAAAAACTTAGTAAACCATACACTAAAATTTGTAAATTTTACCGCCTGTAAATTTTTTCTAAGTAAACTCAATTTTCAAATTAAAGACCATCTGAATTTAGTTATAACAACATGTTAGCAAATATTACAAACATAATTAAAAAAGCATCAGCCTTTGAATCAAAACACAGCCATGCATCTGTGTATAGATTTTGCCACATAAGGACTGGAAAACTTTTATTTTCTTGTCAATAAAATACAATAGCAAATATACCATTATTTTTTCTCAATATTCTCAATGCTAGGTTCCTCAGTGATTGGAAATGATATATTTAGAGCAGTTTTGTACTTGTCACATAATGTTGTGTTAATTTTCTTCATCCTTTATCTTAAATTATTAAAAATGTGAACTGAAGTTGATTTTTTAAAAATCTGTCTTTTCTGTTTTTGACATATCAAAGATACAAAACTTGAGAAAAGTATATATCTCTTCCCTTTGCCCATCCTGTTAGGCAAATCTTTTTTCTCAAATGCAAATAATCTTTTTCTCTACATTAGAATAATGGACTTGCCATCACTAAGAAAAACCTATGTTCAAAGTTCAGAACGGACAGTCCCTTTCTTGTGTTTCTCTGCTGAAATCAGGTCCAAGTTCAAAATCAGTGTTGGAAGTTCTACTCAATTAGAACTTACTCGCAGACATATTCTTCATGTCATTATCTACAAGAGACCCCCTCATTAATATATAAGTAAATTTATTTGCACATGATTTATTTTACAGCTGAATTATTTGTCTCATGGTATTCAAGGTTTTATCAAGATTCTTCTTACTCCATTGTTAAATATATTGTTGAAACAATAAGAGTTTCTCTAAGTAAAGCATGTGAGCTCATGGCATCTAGAATCAGATGTTGTACCAAGTTACTGTGTAAAGGTGATTGATACTGATAATAGAAGAATAAAAATAACCTATTTCAGAATTTTTGTACTGCAATTGACCACTATTTTATAAATACTTTGAGAAGCAAAAAAAAAAGAAAGGGAAAAACTACGTATTTAAGAAAGATGATGAATTTAGATAGGAAATTATATTTTAAAATATTAGTGGATCATGCAACATATAATCAGAAACTTAAAAATAGATTAACGGGAGCCAGTGGTTATGTTTAAGGATTAAGCATGAATCATATTATTTGATTATGTCAGGACTCATAACCTATTAGAAAATAGCATTTTCTTTGATTTTATTCAAAATAAAATTATAATGAATTAAATGTTCCAGGATACTATGAAATTGGTTATTCTAAAGGGAAATAATGTTTACTCTTTATTTTGTCATGTAGAACATAATTTCTCTAGAATGGGTTTTGAAGATGAAAAATTTTTCTTACAAGATATGTTGAAAGTCTACTCTGCTTTATGGAGTTTAACAATCAACATAAAAAACAGCAAAATGTACTAAAAAATGTGTGGTTAAGCATGACAGTAATCAAGAATATCTTTAAAAAGGTAATTAAAAGAAAGGACAGTCTGCTGAAGTTTAATATAAGTTCTGCTATAAAATTCACATCTCCTTTAAGGAAATGAGAACAAAAAGAATTAAAGCAGATTCAGCTATATTATTTGCCTTTTAATTGATTTCACTCTATTAGTTGCATGAAATGAAAAAAAGTTTCTTTTTGTTTTTGCAAAATAACCCCTTAATTAAAAGTTTAAATTAAATAATTATAAAGCATCCTTTAGCTATTCCTAGTACTCCGATAGAAACAATACATCTTGAAGAATTTTATTTCTCTTTTAGGGGAAATAAAGGTCAAATCAGTCCAAGTTTTTGGAGAAGCATTCTATTCTTTCTATTCCTTAGGTATTATGTGGACATGATAATAAAGCATACTAAGGAAGGCTTCCACAACTAAGGTAAACTTTCCATGATGGTAAACTATTCCCTCAGCGGTGAGGCTGACCTGACCGACACCTTCATTGCTCTCAGCAATTCCAGACCAGGCTGCATCTCTGATTAAAGGTCAGGCTACAATGGCTATATCCAAAGGTGCATTTGATGGTCTTAGACTCCAATTGAGGCCAAGCTTACTAATTCTGGCCAGTTAGCTAAGGCCCCTTGCTTCCTTTTCTCACCATTATATGAGTGTCAGAATGGAAATGTCCATTTTAGAAAAATATGCATAAGGATTTCCACCTGCATGTCTTTGTCATATCATTTTTACATGTATATTACCTTTTTTTATCCCAATTAAAAAATGGGGAATTGGATCCCTGGCAGGATTACTATCACATGACCAGGTAATGATGCCAGAATTAGCCAGTTCTGACTTAGAATTAGCCAGTTCTGACTTATTCTTTCTGAATCAGAAAAAATGTCAAAAATAAAATAAAAAATTAAGTCATTGTATGTTGGAAAATAAATGAAATTTGGAAAAATGTAACCTAAGTTTAATCATCAGTTTCCTAATCTGAAAAACAAAGTTAATATACCCTTTCAAGTTTATATTGAGGATTAAAGGATACAGTCCATATTTGGATCAGTTAGCTCTTTACATAACTCTTGGGGAATCTCACTAACTGTTAATGAATGATAAAAATAACAATGGTACTGTGGTTGTAGTGAGGCTATCACTAATTAAATGGTATAGTACCAATGCTGGTGGCTGCCAGGCTTGAGTGAGGACTCATTTTGAAAATACTATATTTCTATAAGAATCTGCACCTGAGTGGAGCACAGCACCCCACTCTGTGCCAGGCACTGTGCTAGGTGCTAGCAGGGAGAAAGTCTGCTCTCAGCTACCTTACATTACAGATGAATCTTTCAGCATTTGTAGCTTGGGTAGCCTCTACATCTTTCTTCCATCATATAATTGTGACTTTTATCTGAACCTCAGTAGTGGAATAAATTCAGCACCAAATATTTTTTGAGGGGAGAAAGATGGACAGATTCAAACTTGCATTTGTAAGGATGCTATTCAATCAGTGATAGTGGCCCAGGGTCCCTGTGCTGTGGACTTAAACTTACTTGGTGAAAGTCTTCCAATAGAGTTAATGTTGATATTATGCTCTTTTCATAGCTGGCACAAAAACTCTCAATGCATTGTCTACCCTCTGCAAAGAAGGGAGTTAGTCATGTTGCTGCCACATTACCAAGTTGGGCACATTGAGTAGATCCCAGTCACTAGATCTTACATAAGAAATCTTAATTTCCTATCTACTATAGTTTAAGTCCTACCCATTTCCTTTTTTCCCTCCAGACCTTGTGTTTCTAACACACCAGCCCCACTATGAGTATGGGATCTGTCTTGTGAACCTCTTTCACACTCTTGCAACAAATTCTTTAGGCTCCTGTGTTGCCCTGGGCTTTGATTAGGCCTGTCCTATTAGGCGTATATTTTTCCTTATTCCTACATTTGTTTTCCTCTTTGGGAATCTCAGCACATTCCTGCCTGGACTGCTGTTAGAAGAATTAAGAAGTCAGTGTCATGGAGATTAGTGTCTTTAGTGTTGGGCCATAGGTTAGGTCTCAGTAAAAGCAAGGATTGTGGAAGAGGCCATCAAAAGTGCCTTTGGATATAGGTGGTTGCAACTTGACCTTTAACCAGAGAGATGAAACCTGGCTGGCATCGCTGATAAGGCTGAGGCAGGTAGATCTCTGACCCGTGACTAGCAAACAATAGGCACTGTTTTCGAACTGTTAGCCTGCTGTATGCATAAAGGAACACTGCATTCTAGTCCCAAGTCTAGGTGATTTTAAATCTGTGCTCCTGATTCCATTCTGTATTTGGAGTCTAGGATGTAGTAGTAGCACTATATTTATACTCTAATTGGATAAATTACTTCAATTCTAAGCTTGGCATTGTTTTTCTTTCTTTCTTTCTTTCTTTTTTTAAGATTTATTTATTTATTTATACAAGCACTGGGTATAGTCAGATGCGCGGGAGGGTGAGAGAATTCACCAGAGCCAGAGCTGGGAGCAGAGCAGGCAGAAGGACCGAAACACACTGCTGAGGGGAGCAGCGGGCGGCAGGAGAGGTCTGCGCGCCATGTGGGACCCTCCCCCGGTGCCCGGGGAGCAGCCGGGAATCGAGCCAGCGCTGCAGAGGCTGCGGGCAGCTTCGCAACCCAGCGCTAAACTGCTGTGCCACCAGGGAGGCCCGACATTGTTTTCAATTCCCAAAATATACAGTGTTTGAGTAGCACAAGGCTTGAGGACCTTCTCTATCTAAGTAGTTTATTTAGAAGTTCTAGCTGGAGAACTTGGTCTCTGGTATACTCTTGGCTAATATCATCCTCCTCTGAGGCAAGCTATCTCTACTGTGATGGAGACCATAGATTCAAGATTAATACTCATGATCTATGACTGAGGAAGAGGACAACTTTGTAAAGTTGGACCAAATGGCCCCTGACATTAGTGATGGAGCTGCCAGTCAGAGTGTTTTTAAGTCCATCAGGCAGTTCTCCGCTTATGAACATCAGCAAATCCCCGCTAAAAAGGCTGATAATCCTAATGGTTGTCTTCACTGTATGAATGTATAGCTTAAGAAAAACCTGTCCATAAAAGTCAACTTTTGAGGGCCTCCCTGGTGGTGCAGGGGCTAAAGTCTCAGCTCTATCAAGCTGTCTCCAGCCATTGCTGCATGAGTTCGATCCCTGGCCAGGGAGCTAACCTACATGGCACAGCAGACCTCTCCTGTCACGTCTGCTACTCCCCTCTGCATTGTATTTCAGCATTGTATTCCACTCGTTCTGCTCCCTGCTCTGTGTCTGATAAATCCTCTCATCCCCCTCCCCCACACTTCTAGCCTAGACCCCAGTTTTTGTATGCATAAATAAATAAATCTTTTTAAAAAGTTGACTTTTGAACAACACAGATTTCAATTGCACTGTTACACTTACATGTGGATTTTCTTGTAAATAGGCAATGCAAATTTACAGTATAAATATAGTACAGTATTATAAATGCAATTTCTCCTCATGATATTCTTCATAACATTCTTTTCTCCAGCTTACTCTATTATAAGAATACAGTATATAATCTTATAACATACAAAATATGTTAATTGTTTATATTATCAGTAAGTTAGAATTCCTGTTAACAGCAGGCTATTAGTTAAATTTGGGGACAGTCAAAAGTTATGGGAAGCTTTTGAAAGATGGGGGGTCAGTACCCTTAAGCCCCACACTGTTCAAGGATCAACTAGAGAAATTCCTGTCCAAAGCCTTTATGTTCCATACCTTAGACTATCTTGCCCTATATTTGTAAATTCTGTTCTTCATATCAATTTTAATTTACCTAGAAACTTCCTTTCTTTAATATATACATGTAAAGGCTCTCTTTGTATCCACATTTAGAAAGATACTTCTATTGTTTAAAGGTATAGGGTTGAGAGAGACTTGGTGCCAAAGACAACTGTATAAAGCAATGCAATTTTTGAATACATTTTTCCATTAGCAAAACTCACTGCCATTTTAAACATAGTAACTCTCTCTCACTCCTAAGAACATAATATCCTAAGTATTCACTATAGTTCTCCTTGGTTAGTCAACAGAGTTTGAAAAACCAGCACTAAGGAATGCTTATTGCATTTGTCTTTAGCTCTGTCTGACATTCAAAAAAGTGACGTCACTTCCAGTGACCAAGGGATTTTTGTGAAACTTGTAAATATTCTAACTCCATCTAATATTCTAATTCTATGTAAAATATTCTGAGACATCTCTAAACCCAAAGTACTAGTAAGCCATCATCTTTTTCAAAATTGTAATATCCACTTTTAAAAACGATAGGGTTTCTGAACCATAAATCTCTTCCTTTGAAGACCAAAACTAGGAAAATTTCCAGCAGTATTCATTAAGATAGCCATCTAAGTATCCAGACTGGTGCAAAATGAGGAAACCCTAGCCTGAATATTTTCTGCGTTCTTTTGGCTGCCTTCCTCCTTGTGCTTTCAAGAAACTAAGGCCTTTTCAGGTCTCAGAATCACTAGTGCAGTGGCTTGGCAAATACTTGAAATTATTTCACATTCTAGTAGGCAGCTTAGAAGTTGTAAGGGAGCCATTTCCATTTTAATCTAAATGCATATTTTGCCTCAGTTGATGTATTCTGGTAGAAAGCTTGAACATTGCAGTAGTTCTATTAGGTCTTAAGATGATAACTAAGCTTGCTTTCTTTTCCTTTCCTATTCCTTCTCTCATTCCCCCTTCCTTTCAAAAATGAGTTTTAGGTTTGCTTTGCTTGGGCTCTGTGTCTGATCTCCCTTTCAGATGATTGAACTATTCATAGATTGCTAATTTTGTTGCAGTTTGATAAAGAACTACCCTTTAGTCACTCCTGCAGTCTAGACATGGCTAGTTCTAGTAACAATTGTTCCTTCCTTTTATCCTCCAGAAGTTAACTGGTACGTTGAAAATAATCCTATCATTAAGGATCAGAAATGTGTTCCATTGCCCCCAAGTATTTACCTATTACTGTTGTTGAGTTGAATAACTGATGCACAATTATGTTCTGAAGGGTCACTTAATTCAGCTCCCCATTTTCACCACCCCAAATGCATATCCTAATTCTGTATAAGCTCAGGTCTGTGATGTTATACATAAGAGTTCTACTCCCAGGAATCTTTCTTTTATTGATTAAAGACTCCAATAGATTGAGGTCTGAAGCCTACTTTTGCCCCACCCTCTGGCTGTTTGGCTTTGACATTCAATCTGTAAGAGTCCCAATTTCTGTAAAATATGGATCATAACAATTTTGGAGGATGTGAAGAGAAAGAAAATAAGCATAGTACCTAAATAACTGATGACATTGTTGCTCCTGGGAAAAGAGACAAAGAGGAAGAGAAACAGGAAGAGGAGGAGTAGGCGATGGGGAGAAGCATAAGGAAAAGAAAGAGGAAAGAGCAGAGGAGGATAATATAATGGTTAAAATAATATTGAGATTGTACCATAGCCTTTGGGGGTGAATGGGGTTCCAAGTATCCCTTCCTTTAATTTACATAATTCTTATCTTCAGTACAGAGTACAATTCCAGAGTGTGATGAGAGTTTGTGAAAGCTTTTTTTTTGTTTTGCCAATAGATACTGTTTCCCACTTTCTCTATGTTGATCCTTTGCCCTAACTTTTGACCTCCTTTCTGCATTAGCTCAATTCCAAGGCGCCCCTGGATCAAACAGCTTGACCACTGCTGTACATCATGACAGCTCTGATTCATAAGAGAGCCCTTTATCCACAGCCTCCCAAATGGATATTTCAACCCAATTAGATAATGTTGGAGTCAGATTTGCATTTTAAATAGAAACCACTGTGTCTGTTTTGTAAATTACATACGAAAAAAATCTACAGATTTTTCTTTAGTTCTGTCTTAAAATTAATAGAAAAAAGTAATTGGAACATTAGGAGAGCAAATGTAGAATAAGTAGGGAAGTTTATTTTCAGTACAACCAATCTTTAAAGTTTAACAGCCAATAAATATAAACATGAAGTGGCAGTTGCCTCATTATAAATGTAAACACACGTATAAACCTACTCAGTAGCAATTTAAAACAAACTGAAACATATCCCTCCTACTTTGGTTATGCCTGAGCCTTTTTCACCAAGGCAGTCATCCTTTTTGATTTCTCATTTCCTACCTGACTTGATGGCTATCAAATACAGTCACTAAATAGTTAATTTTACTGAAAAGTAACTGTTTTTTTTCTCCCCTCTCCCATGTAAAGTGACTTTAGAATTTTAACAATGAAAAAAAATGCTCTTTAGATAGTTCTAAAATAGCACTCTGTCATACATATATCATATATGTGCTTGTGTGTGTGCATGTGTCTGTAACCTTGGAGTACAGAATTAGCATCATCATGTGTTGATTGCTTATACTAATGAGACTCATTAAGGTAAACCATGTCTATTTTATGTAGAGTAAATGGTTTAAATGACTCCATTTTAAACAATGCTTTACTTTAATCATTTTTGCTTCTTAAATCTGTCTTTAAATGTTTCCATTTCCAATAGTGAAATAAATAGGCAAAAAAGTCTTGATAAAACAACAGTCATTATCTTGCATAGAGAAAAAATGCTATTTCAAATGTGGAGAATATCTGAATGTTACCATGTAAATTTAGAGATATTTATATATTTTATATATATGTGTATGTATTTTCTGATTTGTAAAACATAAATTTGCACTAAAGCAAATTTGCATTTTCTTGAAAAAATTTGATGAACTTCAAGTAAGTTATCTATAATCACACAATCTTGTTGTTTCCATTACAATGTCTTCTAATCTTTATTTATCTACTCTCTGTGAAATTGTCTATATTTTGAGCCCACACTTAACATTTGTGTTCTGCACTTATATATTCTCTCGTGCTAGGATAGCTGCCATACTTACAGCAATAAAACATAATAAAAGTTTTAACAATGTGACATTCCATAATGTTCAATTGTTTCCTTTTTGTTGGACAAGGGTATTAGTAACAGCAGTAACAACTACCATTTATTGACTATTTTCATAGTAAATGTTTTGTAAAGAGGATCTTTTAACAGAATAGAGGCCAAGCATAGTTAGTTATATTGAGATGCCTACACTTTAGAATTTAATATCCTTGGCTTCCTATCATCTGTGTTATGTTGGTCAAAAAAAAAAAAAAACACTACTGTTTCACTCACCTTTGATTTCTTCCTCTGAAAAAAATAAGAGCAATATTAGTTGACTTAGAGTCCAGCACATTGTAGGTGTTGAAGATATGAAGGAAGTGTGTTATTGGAAATTACATCTAACATTGCTTTACCCACATCTATAGATTCCTACTGTTTTGTTCATATCTCCAAATGAATTTCCAGGAAAATGGAAAGGCATTCCACCCACAATATGCTAAGTGTTCATTTTTTTTGTGTGCCAGATCCTCACCAAGTTTGCCTTTCCATCATTCTTCTTTTTGTTCTTTATTTATCCTTTGAGCAAATAATAGAGCCTGTTGTGCACCTAGCATTTCTGAAGTCACTGTCAGACTCCAGATTACAACTGACCTGAAGAATGTGCTGTGTGTTCAAAAAATGTCAGAAGACTCAGACCCAGGCCCCCCTACTAGGCTAGTAAGCTTAGGTATTCACCGCTTAGAAGTGTGTGTGTACGTACATGTCTGTCTTCCCCATGAAGTCAAAGTTCATTATCTTGATATCATTTCACATCATATTAATCAAGGTGATCCAAATACAAATTCCCAGGAAAGACACATGTAAACAGATAATTATACAGTATGAATTACAGTAATGTATTAATGCGTAAAATGTGACTGTTTAGTTCTACCTACGATATTAAAAATGTTGATAGAATTCATTTCTGAATTAAATTTTCTTTCAAGGGAATAGCAACTTATTAATTAAATAGAAAAGGGCCCAAGGTTAAAAGGTGTCAGCTACCTGGAGAAAACAGACGATACAAAGTCAAGTACAAGGGAACTAGACAGACTTACATGTTTGGCAACAATTTTCTTATAGCTAAAATAATCACATAGATGAATTAGTGTTAGAACAGGATGATGAGAAATTAGGCAGGTCTGGCCACACCTGAAAGAAGATAGGTGGCAGGTAAATACTGAGGTGGCTGGGTATATCATGCATATTTTGTCATACAACTGGGTATGTTATGTGCATTTTGTCATATACTGTATTAGAAGTAATGGAAATGAGGTTTTGAATAAGAGGATTGTGTAAGTTTATAAACTATGAAAATGGTGGAATTGGTATTAAGAGCTAAGTCTTCGAGATCCGAACCCCTGTTCTCTTCACCAATATGCAATTAATAGTTCAATGGAAAATCATTTAAGTGTCTTCTCATTTGGGGGGTTTAATTAACTTCTCTGAAGATAAATCTTTAGGATTTTGTTCTTTGTCTCAAGCTTAATTGAGAGCCAAAGCAGATCTTCTACAAAACTTTCTTTGATGTCTTTCAAATGTAAATATTCCCCCCATAAAGATAGTTTCCACCTGTTATGTAGCAGATTTGTCTTTGTAATCTTTGTTTTTTTTTTGCTTCCTTGCTCATTTATTCATCCTTTGATATGGTCCCCTGTGCACCTTTAAATGGAGTAGATGGAGTGTCTTTTAATTTGCTTCGGATTCTTCTGTTTGGTCTTGTAATCTCCCTTCTCAGGCCTTTAGCAAGAAGGCCGATTATCCAACTTATCTGTCTTTATCTGCACATATACTGAGGGAGCAAGAGCCCTGAACACCGCATGTAAATTTCATCCTGCCCTCCTGCTGCCCATTTTCTGCATCCATTTCTCTGATCCAGCTGTGTGTCAGACTGAGTGTGTCTGAGTCTGTCCTCTTTACTGGTACCTCCTCCAGGAAAAATCTCTAATAACCCCAGGAAAAAAAAAAAGACCCTGCTATACACACTCAGTGCAGCTACTGCCTTGCCCTTGAAGCTCTTGATCCTTCGTAGGAAAGTGAATTTGCACCAGTGCTTCCATTCCTTCCTGAAACACCCTTTTCCTTTTTGCTGATATCATCTCCAGTGAGCACCAACAATTTTCTAGACAAGAAATCAGCCAACATTTTCTATAAAGGGTCAGGTAGTATATACAGTTTCAGCTTTGCAAGTCATACTATTTCCGTCAATCTCTCAATTCTACTATTGTAGCATCAAAGCAGAGACAATTTGTAAATGAGTGGCTATGGCTGTATTCCAATAAAACTTTATTTATAGACACTGAAATTTGAATTTCAAATAATTTACATGATTCTTTTGATTTATTTCAATGATTTAAAAATGCAAGAGCCATTCTTAGCTTGTAGGCTACACAAAAACAGGCAGGCAGCAGACTGCAGTTTGTTAACGCCTGTGGCATTGGTTCTTCCTCAGCTTAAATTGGGGTCTGACCCTCCATTCTCCAAGCTGCTTCTCTACAGTATCAGCCATCCAAAGTAACTTTCCCTAGTTACTTAATTCATGCAGTTTTATTTATATATTTTAGTTATTTTCATTTTCTATTTGTGACTCTTTTCCCCTTTGGACCTGGCTGTTGGGATGGCGGTCAGCAGTGTTTTTGTCCCAAGCTAATACCTGATCTGGAAGTGAAAAGTTAGATTTTTTTTCCCCTCTCTGGAAAATTGCCTTGTTTTTTAACCTTTTACTCTTTTTTAGGAATTGCTGCAATTGAACTAAATTAACTAACCACTAAACTAAGTACTAATTACTAGCTTGAAATTCTCTGCATTGAGCATGTCTGAACTTTATTCCCCTGATTTTTCAGATTATTCTTTCTCCTCTTTCCTCTTTGAGATTGTGTTGCAAACAAAAAGATGACTTTGGCAAGTAAAAGGAAAGATTGATGAAACAAAAATGTGAATTGAGACAAAAAATACATGCCAATTTTGACATTTGTTGTTCTTGTTCATTCATTCACTCAGCAAATTGTGTGTGTGCCAGGACTATATCCCAAAATGATATTGCACATTATATCCTGACATGCAAAGATGAGTAGAATGCATGCTTATCTTTCAAAAGAAACATAAGGGAGATAGAGACCCAGGAGATGCATCTTTGTATAATAATATGTCTCTCATGTTGGAGGACATATGGAGCATAAACAGGCAAAGCATGAAGCATGTGCTGTGTATGCTCCATGAGATGTGGTGAAAGAGCATTGCCTGCAGTGTTCAGAGTTTGAGGTCAAGTGTTCAACTGTTCTGAGCCTTAAACGTCAAGTGAAGAGACTCTACCTTGTGGTTTTGTTTTCAGCAAATAGACCCTAAATCCACATTAGAGAATGTTACCTTTGCTTTCTCACTTGCTTTGTTTCTTATTGATAAATTTACAGCCTTCCAGTAACAATAGAATACTTCTTACTCAGACTTACTTAATTAGTACGTAGCGTGTTTCTACTGCTGGACTATATATACATTGTGTGGGAAACAGAGGTGTGTTAATTAAAGCCCAATGGATTGCTTGTCAGACATCTTTTTTTTTTTCTTCTTATAATGCTACGTGTTGAAAGATACACTTGTGCAAATGATGTGAATGATATTTGTTGACTGACTTAGTTATCTCTGGTATCTCTTTAGTTTCGAACAGTGATGGCACATATTTTGGTCACCAGTTGCTCAGTGGACTGCAGATTGTCTGAACTGTCTCCATCCCCATCATGTATACCACAAAGGCTCTTTACTGGTAGGTATTTTCTATTCAGTATCATTTACATAGTTATGTACTGTGATTTCAAGTGTATATATTTATAATGAAAAGTGTAGAAAATTCATGTGATTACAACACTGTTCTGAAATATGTCTAGATTTAGTCTTTTCATGCACAAACCAATTGTAGAATGAAAGAGCAGATTAAGATCTATTTTGTATATGTATGTGCTGTATATGTCAGTAGTTAATGCATCTTTATATGCAGAATTTAGAAGTGTAGAATTTTTGCCTCTATTTTAACTGTATAAAATGAAGTTACTGGAAACTTTCAGTGTCTTTTGGTTCTTATAACTCTAGCAATGGAAGCCTAAAAAGTTTACTTAACATAGTATTTTGACAAAGTTCAGTTTTATTATAGTTTTACCCAATAGGGTATCTGGTATGCTTCTACTTACATAAGTACCATATGATAACTGACATGTGATATTTATGGTGTCATGAAAAGGGAATGATTCTCAGTGGCAGAAGATCTTAATTTAGTTCCAACTCCTACATTGATCATCTGACTGCTCAAACCTCTAGACCTCAGTATCCTCATCTCCAGAACGAGAGGAAGGATCTGCTTTACCTATTCATAAGATTTCTTTCAAGGTCAAATGAGGTAATAAATACTGCATTATTAGTTTACTGTTCCCCCCCTTAAAAATAGTTGGTATTATAATGTGACTAACATTATAAGTAGGGACCTATAAAAAGTTGACCATAATTTTCTTTTAAAATTGGATGATACACCCAGAGTTTGTATGTTATTCATCTAAGAGATAAATGATAAAGTTATATTTAATATTAATTAGTGACCTAAATTAATTTCTTATTTTGGAGAAAATTATGTCTAAATGAAATATGAAAATACTTAGTTTCTCCCACATACAGCACACAGCAATCCCCAGCAAATATAGAAAGGGGTCTCCATTTGTAATATCCAGGTTATTTACTCTTTCATTAAATTTTATTTTGGGGTATTTACACTTGGAAGAGAAAAAATACATTTGATACTTTCAAAGCACAGTTTAATTTCAGGATACTGGAAGACTAGAAAGTCAACCAGATATTACTCATTTTGTATAATACATTTAATTCCTTTGTTCACTGAAATCTCTTTATTGCCTTATATGACCATTCTCATTAGCTAATGAATACAGTTAAATTGTTTATAAGATTGAAATAAAAACCTTCAATATATTTAGTAATATCAAGACTTTACCACCAAAATTAAGCAAGTTCTTATATAACCAGACCAATGTAATAAAAGAGGTTTGCACAATTTTTTCCTAAAAATTAGCTCTAAGCATAATTGAATGGGCAGTGGTTTATTATATGAATAAATTTTTTGCATATAATTTAACAAAAACTGTAATAACACATAAGTTCCTGCTGCTATTGTAGCATCATCTTTAATCATGAGAACTGCTTGGGCTTGCAATCCAATTCCATCATCTTCCAGATTTGCAATGTTACAGTCAATTATGTTTTCTATGCCTTAGTTTGCTCATCTGTAAACTGGGTCTAATAATAAGAGCTTTATGCTCATCAACTTGTGTAAATTAGGTGAGTTAATATGGTCAAGTGCTTAGAAGAATGTGTCATAATCACTATTAGTAATTAGTATTCCCTGGATGAGTGTGGGATAATGGTGATGACCACAGATTTTGGAATCAGAAAGCCCTAGTTTCACAACTAATTGTTAGCTAATGGTGGAACCGAAACTAGTTACTGAACCTTTATAAAGTTTTAGTTTCTGAGAAATAAACTGGTAATAAAATATGCTGTACTGTTTTTGATAAGGTAGTTAACAAAGCATCTGGCAAACGGTAGCAACAGTCTCCCTCATTGGAAGTTGTGAAGATATAATCACAAATTATTATATAGTGTAATTTTAAGGTATTATAAATCAGAGCTCTATTTATGGAAATGTTTTTGTCATTTGTTATATTTAGGGAACCTTCAGAAGCATGTCCAGTCATAAGATTTGTTTTGTTACATCTAGAATTCCCAAGAAGAAAAACAATTTCAATCAGATTGCAAATGCAAATATACCTTAATTAATGGCATCCTGATTTAAAGAATTAAAAATGACAGAAATCCATTAGCCATTTTAGGCTACCAGAGAATATCAGCTAAATGTTTAATTTGTTATAAAGATGGGCATTTTTAAAATGATATTTTTGGTTTTTTGCGGAAAGAAAAGGATAAAAGAAAAAGGAAGCAGAAATGTAGAAATTGACACAAATTGACAGAGGAAGGGTTTGAACTTTTATTTTCATAAGCCTGTGTCTTCAATCAGATTGTATAATTGTTTATATTATTAATAAACTTAGAATATTGTCCTTTGGGCTTGTATTAGACAAAATTCAGTGGTTATAATGGGTGGCATTTTTCAAATGAGTCATAATTTGTTCCCAAGGTAAGAAATACTGATAATTTGGGACAATAATCTGAGCCAAGACCCAATTGCCTGGCTGCTGTGTATCACTCAGAGCGGAAAGCCAAGTCTTGTTCCCTCCCCTGTTAATTATAAACCATCTAAAACAATGACAGTGTTTGTTCAGTCCATGTCTGTATCCATCCATATCAACAGCCAGAGAGTCTTTCACATGCAAATTTAATCTGGCTTGTTTATAATTCAGATTATAATATCACTAAATGCTGCTGTGCACACTTCTTTTTATTCTTCTTGCTTATTTTTGCAATCATTTTTGCCTTTATAGAGCTGGCCTATGATGAGGACAGCTTTTACCCATGATGGAAGAAGCATTTGAGTGTGCAGGCTTCGGAGGTATATTCCTAGGGCCTCCATACTACTGGACATGGTTTAAACCAGCTGCTACTTTGCTGTTCCTGCTTGGGGACTTGGATGAGCTGTTGAGAGATGACTATAGAGCTTATTTGGACCTCCTTTTCAGGGTCCTGCATCATTCCATACTTTGAACACTTCACCATGGCCAACATTCACATTTTGAAGTCTCATATTAGGACTTAGGATATAATAAAAAGAAAAAACAGAGTCATGTTGTCAAAGCCCCCGCTATGGAGACACATGTGTCTTTACCAGTTTCCCTGACACTAATATATTTGCATTTTTTAATCTTAAAATTATCTGTGGCTTTAGACATCTACTGAAGGAGTCTGATTTAGTCAGTTATCAGTATAATAGTTTATAAAACAATATCCCTAAAAACTAGAGAGAAATGCAGTGTTTTATTCACTCTCAATGCCAGAGTTTAGAGAAGATATGGGATATTCAGAACTGAAGTTACTGTAATTTGGAGACAGAGCAATGAAATCTTTATCAGTGGGACTGAAAGACTAGGTCTGTTTCATTGGGTTGTAACTCAGAGCAGTTTCTGGAGTCTGGGAAGACCAGGAGCCAGGCATTGGCAAATGTGGTGTATGGAAAGGGACTGCTGCTTCCTTACAAGGGTGTCTTTCTCCTGTCCTTACATGGTAGAAAGGACAAAAGAATTATCTAGGGCCACTTTTGTAAGGGCTCTAATCCCATTCATGAGGGCCTCACACTCAGACCAATTGACCTTAAATGCTCACCTGCAAATAGCCTCACATTAGGATTAGCTCAGGATTTAATATTTGGATTTTAGGGAGACACGACTTTCAGCTTATCACAATATCCATCTGTCTGTCCTGTTACGCTGATGATTTACTGAGGGTTCTCCTCATCCTAAGTACTTCTATATTTCCAGTGTCTGGCACTCAGCAAGTAGTTGCTGATTAAATTATTGGCTAAAACAATGACATCTGTCCTCACACCGAACAGGAAATAATTAGTTCTCAAGTCAAGAAGATTTCCATGAAATATCTTTGAATATGTAGAATAGCTTAAGATCATTGATATACATCTATAAAAAATGAGGAAAATGAAAATAACAGCTTTTATCATGCTATATTTATATCATTTTTAATATTTTATCAAAAGAAAGTATTTTTGAAAATAGAAAATACATAATTACTAACTTCCTGATTAATTTATCATTAAATATATTATTTTTAGAATATTTCAACAATGATAATATTTCCCCTCATCTTGACTGAGACTGGAGTTTTTTCCTCCTAGGAAATTGCTGAGAAATTATATATATAAAGAAAATAATTCCTCATCTTATTAATTATTACATATATTTTCAATTAATTTTGTTCAAGACTAGAGACCTGAATTCATTATAAACTATGAAAAAGTACATATGTATGTCTGTCTAGCTTACACACATGCATATATTTCATATTTCCATGGATAATGCCTAATAGTACTAATTTGGGAAAGATAGAATGTATATATTAACTAGTTATACATTCATATAGGCTTTAACTGTTTTTGTAAGTAGAGGGGAAAAAGAACTGAACTAAAAAAAGTAAATAAAGTAAGTAAATAAACAAAAGTAAATAAACAAAACCCTAGTTACATATAACCCTGTGAACTTTCATTTGAAAGTGATTTCAGTAAGTATATATAATTCAGAGGAGGAGTAAAATTGTAGCATTTAAATACTTTTTCATGAATAGTACCACTTTTAACAGGAAAAACCTTTGAGTCCTCTCAGCTGGTATCTTAGCACTTGATATTCCTCTTTTCTACTTAGTGTACATCAGTCATATGACAGACATCAATACAGACTAACTAGGTAGAGTTATAAGTAGCACAGGGCATCTCAAGCTGTTCATGGCCTTAGAGGTGAGTAGAAAGATGGCCTTAGAGGTGAGTAGAAAGCACTGATCTGAATAAGACATCTCTAAAAGAGAGAGGTGGGCAGACAGGGCCCTCCGGTTTTCAATGCATGAGCTATTTTAGATGGACATACTTCAAGCAAAAAAGGATAATGTTTGAATTAATCATATGTCAAGAATATTTCTCCAATTATATAAGCAGATGTATTTTGGAGTAATGTAAGTATTATCAGTTTTAGAAATTTGAATTAACAGCAGTGGAAGTGGGTAGAGCAACACAGCAAGCATATATTTCTTTCAAGATATCCTTGAAAGAAATGGGTATCTTTTTTGTCACAAAAATAACGTTTGACAAAAATCCTGGAGTTATTCAAATAACTTTTTTAGTGTCTTCTGTGTTTGAAGATTAGAATGTCTTGCTGACTATTTTCTGGCATTCCTTTTAGCTAAAGAATTTAGAATTGTATTTTGAAATTTAATAATAATAATAATAATAACAATACTGAGCTACTGTCAAGTTTCACTGCTGCATCATCACTTAATCTTCACAATAGTTCTGCAAAAAAGTCCTTAGTTTCCTTTTACAAGGAGAAGATGTGTAATGTGCAGTGGACACTACCGATTTATATACACACTACTGTAACCTAAGTTTGTGACAGCCTTACTGCTGTATGACAGGCTCAAGTATATGGAGTCATATGCCATTTTGCATGTGGAATCAGAAAACTAATTTTATTTTTGGAATAAGGTTAATTTTGAAAATATACTATGCTTCAGGTTTTAAGCCATGTTTATTTAATACTCTGGATAATAAGCAGCTTATAAAATTATAATGAAATATTTGCCCTTCTATAGCAATCAGTATGAATAAAAAAGAGAATCTATACCTATTTGAGACACAAACTCAAGAGCAGGTACAGGCAGGTGATACTACATGAGCCATTTTTAAGAGTCAACATTTTCTCCCTAAAGTAAAATGAATCTCTTCATTTAACATAGTTTTTTAAAGTCTTATTTTTTCCACATTAATGGTAAGTGTAAATACCTTAAAATCACCATAGCTTAGTGTACTTGCTTGATTCCTCAAAATAAGACTAAGATTCTTGGTTTCAACAAGTGTCTTATATACACCAGACACCTGACCATATGTTTTCTCATTGACTTTCTCGTTTCAGCTCAATTAGTTGAAAAGAATTTTGTTGAAATATCTCATATTTTGCTTATCTCTGTAATGGACAGATATTGCCAGTATTTTGTGGACAGTTTCACACTGCGGTGCTCAGCCACCTGCGCCACCAGAGGAGGCCCGGCACCTGCTTTTTAAGAGAGAAGATAATTATAATATTTTAGTCTTTTGAAATTTGAGGAAATTAAATTATCTGAAAAGAAAATCCTGTTTTGAATTAGTTTAGTTCAACAGTTGAAGCTAGAGAACTGAAGTCTTCCACTTATTTATTTGACAAATATTTATGGAACTTCTGCTGTTGAGAAGGTCTTAGGACCTTTATAAACAATAAATAAAGTCCCCGTCCTTGTGGAATTTTTATTTCTTGTGGAATATTTATATTGTGAGATACACACACAGAAATAGTAGAAAAGTTAATTTTAAATAACTTTTATAATAAAAATTATTCTTGCATTGAATAATTTTTCACTAAGCCATAGCTTTAGACTATGAAGTTAGAAATTCTGGGCCTCCCCTGATGGCACAGGCAGTTGAGCGCAGCCTCTGTGAGGCTGTCTGCAGCGCCGGTTCAATCCCCGCTGGCTGGCGAGGGTCCCACATGGCAAAGCAGACCTCTCCTGTCGCACCCGCTGCTCCCCTCAGCAGTGTATTTCATTAGTCTGCTTGTTCTATTCCCCACTCTGTCTCTGGTGAATCCTCTCACCCTCCCTCGCATCTGACCTGTACCCCGGTTCTTGTATAAAATAAATAAATCTTAAAAAAAAAAAAGAAATTCTTATTCACAAAAACTTCATATATTGCTCATTTCCAGAACAGAAAGTTTTGATAAAATATCTAAGTTTTTGTTTTGAAATGGTTCATGTGTTTCCTATATTATTTTCTTTATTTATTTAAAGAACATCTGTGAATATTCTGGACCCTAAGGGTGAAATCCCCAAGATTGTTGTGCATTATCAGATAGCACTAAAAGTGTTACAGGGAATGACAGGGGACAGAAAACTTGAACACTCAGAGAATCTCTCAAAGAGGAAAAATTGAACCAAAGGAAGAAACAACCCCAAGTTTTTTTTCTTTCTGTTGAAGTTCAAGTTCTCTTTGAGCTGAAGTGTGGAGTATCATGGACTTACTGAGTTTGTGTTACCTGATTTTGTGCTTGGTTAGAGAACAAGAATCATTGATTCATATTTATTACTTAATTAGAAATGCAGTATTGGCTGTACACTTAGAGCTGTGTCAAAATGAACAATTCAAAAATCAGAAGATCGAGTGTCAACCACATTGTACTGAGCCAGTTTTCTAATCTGAAAGTAAGTCATTTTTTAATCATTTTTGGATACAATAACTTGACCCTTCTATTAAGCTCACCAAGTAAGTAGATATTAAACTCTGTTTGCTTGGATTGCAAAATAGATAAAATAGCCTATTCCTCTTGTGGCAATGCATCATAGCTATGCATTCATTTAAAAATATTTTTCTTTCGGGCCTCCCCTGGTGGCGCAGAGGTTGGGCGCTGGTTTGCGAAGCTGCCCACAGCCTATGCAGCGCCGGTTCCATCCCCGGCTGCCGGCGAGGGTCCCACATGGCGCACAGATCTCTCCTGCTGTGCCCGCTGCTCCCCTCAGCAGTGTATTTCATCAGTCTGGCTGTTCTGTTCCCTGCTCTGGCTCTGGTGAATTCTCTCACCCTCCCACGCTTCTGACTATACCCAGTGCTTGTATAAATAAATAAATAAATCTTAAAAAAATATATTTTTCTTTCTCTAAAGTCTGGGTTCATGTTTGAAGACTTAATTTGGTTTTAATTTTAGTTTGTCTGAATACATGATCGGGGGCTTTCCCAAACTAACATCATTCAACTTTCCTGCCATGGACGCAGGAATCTGCTTGATACATAAACATGCCATAAAAGATCTTACAATCTTTCCTGAATATTTGTTTTCTAATTTAGATTTTAAAAAAAAAAGCTAGGTTGAATATCATGTAGTCAAATGTTATCTAATGGCATTTGACACTGGGGCAGAATGCTGTTGAGGGGAAACACAAATTGCACCTCAGGATTGCATCTCAATCAGAATTTTGCCTTTTCCAAATAGGGAACAAAAAAAAAAGAAATTTCTGCCAAATAAAAATAGCGGACAAAGTAATTATTATTGGTCCCTACCCTAAATATTAACATCCCATGAAGGGTGGTGCTATAATAGTGGATTAACTATAGACCATTTCAGTGTCATATTCTTAATACTAAGACTATTAAAATATATTCATGCCAGAAGTTTCCTTAAACCAGAGATAAATCTAAGGAGACACTTAAGATAAATTGCAAGATGGAAATGCTAGGTTCAAGACAAGGAAAAACCATTATATTTAAAATTTCCAGAATGTTAATTTGTTGATACCATTTTTGTTACTAGCTCTGGGAAACTAAAACAAAACAGGGTACATAGAAGAAAGCAAGTAAATGTAGGTTTGACTGAGGGATGCCTGCTATTAATTTTTCTAAGAGATCCGTTACAAGCTTAGGATATAATAATATTTTTTTTTTTAAACTGCATGGTGTACATTTCATTCTTTCATTTATGCCTTGCTCTAGGAGAAACTCAAAGGCTATAGAAAGATAAAGCCATTAAATTGAAAGGGAGATTCCTTTTTCTTTGGTCAGATTGTCTTTTGCCTGCTAATGAGGAAGACATACACCTCCACACATTCCTCCTAACCCACAAACTCCTTGGCCAATTAGCTGCTAAACAAACTGATCCTTCCATATAAGTTTTGTCAGTGTTGTTCACACTTCAATCATGAAATCATTTTAGTAGATTTCCATCAGCATTTTTAAGTGAAATACAATAATTTTTTAAAGTTTTATTTATGAGTACAAGAATTGGGGTGCAGGCCAGATGTGTGGGGGTGAAAGGATTCACCAGAGGCAAAGTGGGGAGCAGAACAGGCAGAGGGACTGAAATACACTGCTGAGGGGAGCAGCAGGCAAGACGGAGAAGTCTGCAGTGCCATATGGGTCACCTCCCTGGCTGGGAATCGAACTCGTGCTGTAGTGGCTGCAGATAGCATATAGTGCTGCATCTTAACCCATTGTGCCACCAGGGAGGCCCCAGTTAAAGTCAAGTATATACCATAATTGATCATAGTTTATATTTGTGTGTATAGGTGTGCTGGGTCACATGGCAAAATGTTTTTTTTTTTACTGGGGGGATCATAGTCAAAAAAGTTAGAAAACCACTGTTATTAGTCCAGTCCCCTCATCCTTCTGCCCCTTATCTTCTCAATTTGTCCTTGGTAATTCATACATTTTAAAAAATCTTCCCTTTATTTACTTTTTTCTTGCAGTTGAGACAGCTCCTTCATTTCTTACCCTCCATCTTGATAGCCAACACTTTGTATAGTGATCACCAGAGGAAATGCTCACTGTTGGTTGTTAGAAGTAATGAATCAGTGATATTCTAAAAGCAGTTACAATTTTATAAGTCCAGATGTCACCACCTTTCTCTTTCCTTAAGTCCTATCACTACTATGGTTAATTATCACTATGCAGTTTCCTTTCAGAATTTCTAGGTTCCTTTGCCTCTTCAATCAAAACAAGTGACCACTCCAGGTGATTTTGTCACCTAATATTCTTTAAAACAATCTTCTTCTTTACCTTGACATGACAATTGTGATGATTATGTGACCTTTTTATACCTAGACTATGGCAACAAATATTTGCCTCTAGCATTGCTCCTTTCTCTTACAGCATTGTCCCTGCTACTGGAATTCTTTCTAATACACAAATATAAGTAGTTTACGCTTTGTGTAAATATCTCCCATTACCACACTGTTTGCCTTGAGATTAAAATTCAGATACATTTGAAGTAGGGTAATATTTAATTTGAAGATATTCCCCAATAGTATCCAGCCACATGTCCCTAAAATTTGATCTTAGATCAGCATTGTCAGCTATTAAACATGTTTAGATCTTTTGGGTTACTGGTCCATGGGATCAGCCCACATTCTCCTCTTTGCCTAGAATGAGTCCACCTCCTATTTTTCTTGGAAAATGTCGTCACATCTTTGAACATATGGCAAAATTTTTGCCTCATGAAAGAATGTTCAGTCTCTTGAGTCATCAATTATGTTGTTATTTACTGAGTATTTAGGGAGCTAAAGTCCTCCATTGTCTAAGTGTCTGTCCTCCTGTTTCTTATTGAACTCTGGGCTTCTCTTGCATATGCATTGCCAATTCTCCTTTGTAACCCTAAATAGAACCTGTCATAGTGCTTGGCGCTTGGAGTAAATGAGGGCTGAGTGAATTAAAATTCCGGAAACATCTGAAATATTTACTCCTCCTCCATTGATGTGGCTTTGTTATTGGTTTAATAACAACCAGTGATTGGTTTAAGGGATACCCTAGAGTCCCCTGACTTGCATGCTCTAAAGGGATCTAGCCGTCCATGTGCACAAAGACAAAGCACACTCTTAACATGAAAAAACATTAATAGAATTCATATGTATAGAGATAGAAAAGATAGGATATTAGTTTTCCAATAAAACATCACATATCACCCATCCTCTCATGGGTAAATGCCCAGTCAAACAGGGTTGGCCCGAAGTGTGACCACTGAGGCCCGAAGATTTCCCACAAGCCTGTAGCACCTTCTCACCAGGAATCATTGGAAAAGGGTAAAAGGGACCAGGCAATTCTGAGGTGAAAGGAGAAAAATCAAAGTACAAGTCAAGGTGAGGGCCACCCTGTCAGTCTCCTCACTGCCTCTCTCCCTTGTCTCTTCCAAGTAGCTCTATATTTTTTTCCTCTGTGTGTCTCCTCCAAGTCTACCAAGTCCCTGGTGCAAGTCCAAAGCCAAGAAGCAAGTGCACCCTTCTCCATACGTGTCTTCTCAGAGACACATGTTATATAGCTTCCATGTTACATAGCTTCATCTAGCCATTCAGCTCTGCCCTTCATTAGGTGGGACAGGGAGCGTGGGAACTCCCCTTTATATGGAAAAGGCTTTGTACAGCTTTCCTTATCCACACTACTTTAGAGTGTTCTAGATTCTTGTGTAATAGCAGTCTCCATTGCTTTTCCCTTGACTTTCTTTTCCTGTGTTTCATAACTCCTAGAAAGGTCATATAAGCAAAGTAATGTGTCTCCATTATTCAGTATACAGAGAGCAATTGATAACCAGTTCATGCTGTGGGCTTAGGTTATCATCATGTAGAGAGGTTCACCAGTTCATATGCCTGGTAAGAGTATTCCTAAAATGTATTTCCTAAAATAATATTAAAAAGTGGGCTCTAATATTTAACCACTTGCATTTAAAATCAAATTTTGTCCTACAGCCTATCCTTGACCTTGAATATCCTCCTATGGCACATATTCCCTAATTGTTTCATTATTGTCCAAGCATTCTAATAGAATGCCAACAGCTGACAGGTTTTTAACACCACATTCAGAGGGATTAATTCTTTTAAGTATGAATTTCTTTCACTAGATATCAGGGAAAGTTAGGAAGAATTTCAAGAGTGAGCCCAATGATTGGGTTAATTTGGTAAGATATTACTGTTAGTTACTGAAAGCTAATCAGCATTTCTTGTGGTTGAATTGATTACATTACATTGCTATATTTCATGAAAGTATATATTTAATAAGGGAAATAAAGCATTAATTCTGTAACTATCCACACATGCACAGGTGCACACACACACACACACACAGAATTATCAGACAGCATTACACTATACTTTGTCCACACTTTCCCCCCTTTTATCATGGAAAGCTCACTTCTAGTGTCATTCAAATCGATCATTTCTGGAGTTGTTCAAATTAGCCACTTATGAAGGGGAAACAAACCATACTATGGCCCTAGTTCACTTGTTTCTGAATAAATAGCAGTGAATATCACATTTCTTTTGTTGAAGCAAATTTACAAGTGATGGATGGACTATACATACCACTTATTCATAACAGAAGTTACAAGTAGTGAATTGTAGCATTTGTATGCAAAATTCTCTGAGATGTAAAATGTAAGTATCCAAAAAACAAGGGAAAAAATGAGAAAATTTTTATTTTGTAAAAAGCATTAAGTGCTGCCTTTATATAAACAAATGAAATTAATTAGAAATTAGAAAGTATACCAATGCTTCCACTTCTCAGTTAATAAATTCACAACATTAGTAAATAAAATACTGCTAAACTATTTTTTGCTAAATCTTTCTATAATTGTTACATGTTTTATTGTAACTCAGAGGCCAGCCGATATTTTCAGTATTTGTTGTTGTAGTTAATTTTTCCATATTTTTATAAATGTGAAAATACAAAAAAAAAGATACACATGAGACCACTCTTCTCTTAATACTGAAAAATATTCCCAAGTAATGTCTTCATTTTTTTAAATTCTTGACCTTGAACACTTACATATTCTATACAAATAGGGGATCACATCACTCATGTTTTGTCCCCTCTTTGTAATATGTAATAACAATCCATTCCCATTTTCCATTCCTCTATATTCCTCTAAAAGATAATTTAAGGAATATGTAACATTCGATTATATGGATATACCATAATTTATCCCATGTGAGTGGCCATTTACTTTGTTTTCATTTATTCTCTATCACAATATTTTTATCATACTTTTATATATATTTTTGACTGTGTCAGGGTTCAGCTCACACCTGATCCCTTCTCTGAAGACCAGATTCTATTCAGCAAAGATGGCATCTTTACTTGGATATCTAATAGGTAGTGTAAGTTAATATGTCCAAAACCAGACTGTGGATTTCTCCCACTGTACCTCAAACTTGCTTCCTCCCCACCTGTCTAATAAGCCTTTCTGAACTTCATTCCTTTCTTAGGAGATCCAGACAAAACCTACGTGTTACTTGTCTCCTTTCCACATTCCCCACATTTAATTCTTCAGTAACCTTTACTGGCTCAGTCTTCACAACACATCCAGAATCTGCCCTCTTCTTATGACTATGCCAGTACCATCCAACATTCCCTTGACTGCTCTAGATCATAGCCTCTCATGGCTCTCCCCACTGTGACTCTTGTGCCTTTATCAGTCCTTGGCTTACAATTCTTCTTGGGCTTTTGAACACCAAAATAAAATCCAGGCTTTTCTATGATTGTCAGGACCCCGAGTGACCTGCCCCTGTTCCACCTCATCCTCTACCACCTGTCTTTTTTCTCTCCGTATGTAGCTTGCCTGCTAGCAAGCTGGCTGCTTTCTGCTCTCGTGGGCTAAAATGCTCTGCCCTCACACTCCAGCTGCTTCTTCCTTTTTGTTCAGGACTCAGTGAAAATGCCATCTGTCTTAGCAGCTTCCTGCCTACTGAGTGTGAAGGGAGTCCCCTACTCAGTCTCAAACAGGCCTACACATTTTGTTTTCTTTATATGTATATTATCTCTTAAATACTTGTGTACTTATTTCTTATATATCAGAATGTAAACTTCATGGAAGCAGAGAAAAAAACTTAGTCTTGTTTACTCACAGTTCTTTCTCTAGAACCAAGAATAGTGCTTACTGTCTGGTGGACAATAAATATTTATTAAATGAACAAATAAATTATTAAAGGTTTACTACTATAAATTGTGTAGGCAGAATTTCTCAGTGGATTTTTTTTTTAATTTTTGCCTTTTGATCTAGTCCTTATATCCCCAAGACACCAATTTTTCCTCCCACCAACCATGATAGGGCAGGACTAAATTTACTGCACCTTCTGTCCAATGTGGCACACATAAATTTGTTTTACTGGTTCTGTGTTCAATATTTAATCAATTGTTTTAACTTCCATGTTAGAGCCTACTAATGGGGGCCACCACATTTTGAAGTTGAAAAATCTTTCTTATTAGAAGCCAGTCACTTCTAACCCAGCCCATGTAGTCTACATGTATCTGAAACCTTTTGGAAGTAAAGCATAAAGAAAATGAGATTATGTTGGGACCATACTCATTGTTCTTCATTTACGTGCTTACATTTATTTCATTGATTCCTCCTAGCCCTACAAAATAGGGTTTGTTCCTTTTTGTTGGATGAGGAAACAGCCTCTGAGAGATTATGCTTCTTGAAGCTAGTAAGTTATAAAACTGAAATCTATATACCCAGGTATGACTGTGTTTTCAAAGCCTAAACTGTTAATGTAGCATCATAAAAGTAAAAGGTTGTGTCTCTCATCCAAATTCCAGAGATGAAAGGAATACATTTTTATGTAGATTCTGGATATTAGGGCTCTATTCAGAACATATTTAAGAAATTTTCTAAAGAAAATCCTTTAGAAGATTTCCACAAGTTCAGATATTTGTTTTGCAATGTAAAGGGTAGTTTCACAGATAGTGAAATGGAAGAGACTAAAGTTCATCGTTTATACAGGCCAAGAAACAATAAATTGCTGTAGAAAGTTTCAACAAACCTTCTATTTATGCCATGAATAGAATCACCTCATTGTAATTTGTACAGATAAAATCTGTATTACAGAAGTGATTACAAGTGCAGAGACATGCCTGCCTTCTTAAGAAGAATATTGAATAGTTTGCTTGTTTTTTTATTCCAAGCTGATGTGGAGCAACAAAGGGAGAGACCATCAAGAAGTACATACAGGTGCAAAGTCTCTCATTTACATAATCAAAATTATGAATATTTGTTTCTAAGAATAAGTAGGTCATCACAGAAGCAACTTACCTCAAACCAGGCAGGTGGGGTCAACTTAGAGCATGGATAAAGTTTTTGAAGTTTCTCACTAACTAAGAAGTCATCAGAATGTCACTAAAATAACCAATATTTGGGAAAAATAAGAACAGATAGAAGAAATAATTAAGACAAGTTAAAAAAAGTCAAGAGATTTGAATTATTTCTATACAAGTTCTCTAGATATAAATGACCTTTTCTATATTGCTGTTTTTTAATCTAAACATTTAACAATATGATTCAGTAAATTATGAATAATTCCAAATTGGTTCACAGAATTTGTTTTTTTTTTCCACTATAGCAGTGATATATTTCAAGGCAAGGAGGCAAAATTTCAATGAAAAATTTGTTTTGTGACTTTTAATTAAAGAGAGGTGGGTTTGATGAAGTGGACTTTATTTATGGTAGCTCTGCAGATAACTGAGTACACACAGTTGACAAGAGGCTATTTGTAGGAAGCTAATTTAGAGTGGAAACAAATAGTTGTGAAAAGTGAGGAAATCCTGCTTGGAAAAAAAGTGTGGCAGGATCACATCAAATAGAGTGTTAGAGTAATTTACTATTCTAGGAAATCCAGCAGCTGGTTTATCTAAAGCGTTCCTCTTTTTCATGAGCCCTGGAACAGGGACAGGAAGTGGTTCAGTAGACAAGCTGACTTTCCTATAACAGATTCCTATAAAAAATTAATAACAAAGAACAGTTTTTAAAAGTTTAATACTTAGACATTTAGGGGACTCTTTACTGAAAAAAAATGTATGTGTCTCTAACTTCAGTTGCTTAGAAATTACCTTAGAATGAAGAATTTCAAATGGGAAAAAGGGAAAAAGAATTTCTGCTTATGTTATTCATAAAAGTGCACTATATAGAACTCAACAACTTAGAATTAATTTTATAAGATAATGAAGATTGTTAGCTACACATTGAGAAAATAACCCAGAGACCTAATATAGAGTATAACATTTTATGAAACCACAATTAACCACTTCAAATAAGGAGCTAATAAAGCTCATATAAATAGTAGTTGGAATTTAAAAAAATGTAAGTAGCAATATAGATTAAAGAAGCATGCACCTCACACAACAAAAAAATGATGTCTGGAAAAATATTTTAGTGCAATTAATTAGGATTATATTTTTTGTTAAATTACCCTAAGATATGTAAATGCAGTATCTTTATACAGTCCCACAAAGAAAAAGTTGCCCTAACCAGGACCTGAGGGTGGGGAAAATGGGGAGATGATGGTCAAAATAAAAAATACAAACTTTTACTATAGTCTGAATATGTTTTGGGGATATAATGTACAATATCATGTCTATATATAATATATAGTATTTGTGTATTTGAAATTTGTTAAGACTAGATATTAAGTGTTCTCATCACATACACAATAAAAAAATTCCATTTTCCTTAGTATACAGAGAAATTAACTCTTTGTTTCATTCAAAATATTATGGTGTTTAGAATATTTTCTGTTTTGTAAGTTGCCAAAGGAGCTATATATTGTTCTACTAGAGTAGTTATCCACTGTAACTATATTTTTAAGTAATAAAATGCAATTTTCATTGAATGTTTGTCTTTGCCTTGCTCCAGAGTCATTAAAGAGGCACAGCTAGGTCAAAAAAAAAAAAAAAAAAGTGAACACAGTTTTTAAAAGATGCACCTCTGTACCTCTGTTCATATAAGATTTTCCTTGAGTATAAATTTCACAGGAGGGAGGGAAGGACAAAAATCATTATTAATTATAGTTTCCTATTCCTATTTCAAATAGTCACAAATTTTGTGGCTTAAGCAATCAGAAATATATTCTAACAGTTCTAAGTTCTGGAAGAGAACTTAGAACTAATAATTCTAAGTTCTGGAAGAGAAGTCCAAAATCAAGATACTGGCAGGGTCATTTCTGTTCATTGATGGTTCCTTTAGGTCGTTGCCATTATTCCTTGGCTTGTGACTGATCATCCCATCACCTCTTCCACTGTATGGGGCAAATCTGCCATTGCCTTCCTCCTGTACATGTAATCCATTTAGGGTTCACCTAGAACCAAGACAATCTGGAAGTCCTTAACTGAATTATACATGTAAAGAACAATTTTTCCAAATAAGACAACATTAATGTGTTCTAGAATTAGTGCCTCATATTTCTGGGGGCATCCTGCCACATGCTACAACATACAGTTTCCTAATCTCAAATAGATTTGAATCTAAAGCATTTGGTGGAATATATTAAAATGTAAGTGTTAAGTAGAGCTTTTAGTAAGACACAACTAATTGAAGCAACCAAGGCAACATAAGGAGGCATTTGGGGGGGAAATAGTTTTGTAATCAAATTACTTTTTCCCGCCAATACTTCCTCTGTTCTCAATTACTGAGGCTATAGCACAAACCTCTATTATTTTTTGCCAATTTAATGCTACAGAAAACAAGTTTTAAAGGTTTCATCAAAATTGGTTTCAAAATGAGTTATCAGAAATTTGTTTTACAAGGCTTTTTGGCATATTTTGCCTGATGGTCCTTGTGAGATATAATGGCAGTAGATTGGCATTTTTAAAATTCTGTAAATGAGGTGAATAACTCCCTTGTTTACTTTTCTTTAATGATGATAATTTTCCTCCGGTTCAGGCAATTTGTTATCATGGTAGAGAAATTAAGAAAATAAAATAACAGCTCTGATCTGGCCTTGTTTTATGGCATGTCCAACTGTGAAAATGAGATATGTTAAAACATCATGTTTTCATTCCAAGCATCTTAATTTTGATTCAGCAGCAAATCTGCAAAAGCAGACCAAGCTGTAGATATTAATATGAATCCGGAGATTATGTCATTGTGTCTGTTATTATGTTAATCAGTTTAAGTGAATTAGCAATGTCCAGCAAGACATTACTCACTTGAGAATGTATTTCACTAGCAATTTATCATGGTAATAAGAGGTAGAAAAAGGCATTAGTTCCTTTAGTGGCAGCAATTATACGTGCTAATGGAAAGGGAAGCTATAGTTATTAAAACACATTATATCTTTTGTGTCAGAGTGTTTATCTTTACCGAGATGCATATTTCAGTACCTTTTCATTCAGATTCTTCACTGAGTGTTTATTACCTTTGGAGAATTGGTTGGACACAGGTAAATATTTACTTTTAGTCCTAAATTGCTGTCAAATACAATGGAACATTAATTCTGTAGAGGACATGAAAATTTCTCCTGTGAATGTAGATCTGAAGGGAGCTTTGAAGAAGTTTCTGTGTTCTCTTTTGATCCAGTTTACGCAGAGAAATGTTTGCAATTCAGTACAGACTTTTCGGCAAAGCCAGGCTCCCACAGACTTATGAAATAATGGGGTCCACTGCAGAGAAGTGGTCCCAAGAACAAAGGTTATGCACAAAGTACAGCTTTTTCCTGGTATCAAATATGATTCCTCACACTAACACGAAATACATATATTGTCTCTGTGTACGAGTTAATCTACCATGATAGACGAAAAATTCTCCACAGAAATGTACCAACTTTGTTGAGTTAGATTTACGTTTTTATTCCTGAATGACTAGAAGAACTTATTCTAAGAAAAACATCATTGTATTAGAATGATTGAGTGAAGACAGCATGTACTTCATAACTATTTCATGAACTTAAAATGAATTCCTTGCTAAAATTTTATGATTATCCTCTCTCAGCCATAAATAAAGTTGTAACTGCCCTATAAAAATATTCAAGAACTATTTAAGAAGTATTGAGTTAAGATATGGATGTTGACCTCTCTATGACCTAGTTAAAACTGATACACTCTCTTTAGATACTTGTTCTCCAAAAGAACTTATAAAATCTCCTTTGTGATGTAATTAAAATTCTCCTTCACAATAAAACACAGAGGGCCTCCCTGGTGGCACAAGGGGTTGAGCACAGCACTATGAGGCAGGCCGCAGCCTCTGCAGCAACGAGTTCAATCCCCAGCCAGCCAGGGAGCTACCCACATGGTGCAGCAGACCTCTCCTGCCTCGCCCGCTGCTCTCCTCAGCAGTGTATTTCAGTCAGTCCAACTGTTCTGTGCCCCACTCTGTCTCTGGTGAATCCTCTCAACCCCCGCATCTCTGGCCTATAACCCAGCTCTTGTATGCATAAATAAATAAAAATTTTTAAAAAAACAATAAAACACAGATATACTATTAAAGTGGAATTTCATCATTTTAACTCAACTGCTAAGTTAAAATACTTTCAGAATTTATTTGGAACAACTACTCGAAACTGTCCCTTAGTTAATACTCATTCTCTGGGAGAAATGATCTGTCTCAAGCCACCCATGATCTGTCTCTTCTCAACCGGAAAAGATTGCTTCTGTGAGTGCAGGTCATTGTGAGGCTCCATTATGTCTTGGAGCATGTGATACATGTCACTGGACATGACAATGCCCTCTGGCTATCCCCTCTTAGTTGCAGAATGTTCCTCCAGCTCCTCTCCACCCCACACTTGGCCTATTGTCATTTCGAGGATGGCCTGAATAAGTGGTAAGACGCGGACTAGTCTATGTTGGCACGGAGTCTGCTGGCTTTCCCTGACGGATTCCCGCGTGTTTTGGCATCTGCTAATGGATCTTCATGGGATCCTCACTTTACCTCATTTAGCTACAATTGAGTTGACACTTTTCAGGCCTTTCTCCTTGTGCTGATGACCTGTGCTGTCTAATCTGCAGTCAGCCCTTGAACTACTTTTGAGCCTGGTTTCACCCCCAACTTAGAGATCCCAGGAACCAAAACTTGTATGGTCTCCCTTCCTTAGAATGCTGGAAAGTTAACTTCCCCCTTTGTGTGCCTGTACCACCTCAAGAGTCTGAAATGAGGAAGTGAGACATAAACCCTGCCTGACCTACCTTATTCTCTATTCTTTTTTTTTTTTTTAAAGATTTATTTATTTATTTATACAAGCACTGGGTACAGTCAGAAGCGCGGGAGGGTGAGAGAATTCACCAGAGCCAGAGCGGGGAGCAAAGCAGGCAGAAGGACCGAAGTACACTGCTGAGGGGAGCAGTGGGCGGCAGGAGAGGTCGGCGCGCCACGTGGAACCCTCCTCCGGTGGCAGAAGAGCAGCCGAGGATAGAACCAGCGCTGCAGAGGCTGCTGGCAGCTTCTCAACCCAGCGCTCAACCACTGCGCCACCGGGGAGGCCCTTATTCTCTATTCTTTGACCTAGCCCCCTGTCCCATGGACACGCCTTTGCTCAGTAGGAACACATACCTCTCAACCTTATCCTCCTTCCTTCTCCCCTCATCTTTCTCAATTCCCAGGATGCACAAAAGGGCAGACATCCCTAAATCACATACTGCTGCTTCTGGATACCAGCCTACTAATGAACCCTGATGAAAAATAAGGGCATGGTCTCTACTCATGTGGACAGGGAACTGGAGGGGATTATTTTAACTGAAATAAATCCAAAGGAAAAAGCTAAATATTGGGTGTTTTCACTCATATGTGAAGTATAGAGAACAAAATAAAAGGAAGAGACAAAACTAAACCAAAACAAACCCTAGAATTATGACTGCAAAATTGAGGCCAATAAAGGGGCCTCACTTTGTGAGAACAAAGTGAGGAGGACAGTGGATAACTCAGTAGTGGGTGTGATCTGAAGAGATGTGAGCTGATTCCCCTAAGTCATATATAGTAATGTAACCAAATATTACCTCAAATATGTATAAAGTATGAGGGCAACTGGAATTCATCAGGTCTTTCCTCTATGTAGCATGCCCCTGAAAACAATAAGCAAGTTCTTTCCACTTTGTGCCTTGACAGAAAGGATGAGACTCTGTTGGGGCACTGGAGCATTGGTAAAGGAGAAAAAGTAGAATATGTTGGTGTAATATGTACAATTTAAATGAAGTCATGTGTGTACACATGCGTATGTAAATATAATAGTCCTGTCACCTGTTAGCTGCTTAAAAAAGTGGCTTCACTCTGTAAGCTTCAGTGTACTATGAGATGTGGATGTAAAAGTATCTCTCTCATAGAATTGTTTTTAAAATAGTAGATATGGATTCTTGGTGATAGGACATAGAAAAGCTTTAAGAACTTTAAAAGTACAGATGGCCAAATGATTTTTTTTCACTTCCAGTTGTCTTATTTCACAAACTAAGTCAGGTAGCTCATCTTGCAGTGGCTCAAGATGACTGTAAAGGGAAGCTGTGGAAAGGACTTTTGCAATTCTTTTAAACTAAGAAAAATGTAAACACCATGATATGCAAATTATTAGAAAATGCGTTTATGTATTGGCAGTGAGTTATTTCCATCAGTCTGTCAGATCTGTGCATTGGGGCAGTTACTGTCTTTCCCCAGATATGAAATCTGAATCTATTAAGAAATAAGAAAAAATAATTGGGCCTCCCCGGTGGCGCAGCGGTTGAGCGCTGGGTTGCGAAGCTGCCCGCAGCCTCTGCGGCGCCAGTTCCATCCCCGGCTGCTCCCCGGCCACCGGAGAAGGGTCCCACATGGTGCGCAGACTCCTGCCGCCCGCTGCTCCCCTCAGCAGTGTACTTCGGTCCTTCTGCCTGCTCTGCTCCCCGCTCTGGCTCTGGTGAATTCTCTCACCCTCCCGCGCTTCTGACTGTACCCAGTGCATGTATAAACAAAACAAACAAACAAACAAATAAATAAAACATGCCTCTATTAAAAAAAAAGAAAAAATAATTGAGAGAGGGTAGAACAGAGCATCTCCTTCATTACTAATAAAGTTGAAGCAGGAAAATGTTCATTTATGTCAATGATGAGTAAGTTTCTTTTTTTTTTTAAGATTTATTTATTTATGCATACAAGAACTGGAGTACAGGCAGGGGGTGAGAGGATTCACCAAAACAGAGCAGAGAACAGAACAGGCAGACTGACCGAAATACACTGCTGAGGGGAGCAGTGGGCGAGAAAGGAGAGGTCTGCTGTGCTCTGTGGATAGCTCCCTGGCTGGCTCGGGATCGAACTCGTGCTGCAGAGGCTGTGGATAGCCTCAGAGTGCTATGCTTATTAACCCCTTGCACCATCAGGGAGGCCCTGAGTAGGTTTCTTAATGTTAGCAGACAGAATGAAGGGGACCCCAGAACCCTTAAACCTGCCTGTCACCCACTACATAAAAATAAACATACTCTTCATGCAAAAGACCTTCAATAGAAAGGCACTTTAATACAATTAGTGTTCAGTAGACAGAAGAGAAAGAATATAGTTAAAATATTTTCCAATTAAACACCCTCCACTACCCCTCTCCTCATGGGTAAATGCCAATGCAGGGCCACTGGGGCCCAAAAACTTACCCCGAGTCTAAGGCACCTTCTGGTGGGGGCCCATAGGAATGGGGAAGAAGGGGCTGAGCAATTCTGGAAGGAAAAGAGCAAAATCAAGATAAAGACTGCCATATGTCCCCCAAGTCCCTGCTACAAGTCCAAGGCCGAGAAACCAACCTTGGCTTCACATGTCTCTCTGCTCCATGCCCCTCCTCCAGGACTTCTGCTAGTTAATATCTCTCTGCTTCCTCTTCTGGTCCTTTTCCAAGTCCTTTCTAATTTCTCCTCCCTGCCTAGTTCAATCCTTCCTTGGGTGGGGCCAGGGTACCTGGAACCTTCCCTTTCTGTGGATATCACACTGTTATAATAACATTAAACCTCAGAAATGGAAACAAAGCTGTATTGAGTTCGGTGTCCATTCATATGTACATGTAGAGTGGGAGGTGTGTAGACAACAGCTATGACCTTCACTTTGGATTTGAAGGATTTGAGTTTAAGATGACTTATGTAGGTTTATGATTTCCCCTACCATGCGGTGTATTACCAACATGACACTCTGTTATATTACTAGAACTAAATTCTGAAGA
The DNA here is from genome assembly GCF_964194135.1 of Talpa europaea. Classification (NCBI taxonomy): domain Eukaryota; kingdom Metazoa; phylum Chordata; class Mammalia; order Eulipotyphla; family Talpidae; genus Talpa; species Talpa europaea. The sequence goes on from NC_140082.1 coordinate 51,841,230, forward strand.
TTCTTTTAAAGTTGGTTACCTACTCCTCTCCTAGGAAGTCCAAAGGGGACTTAATGGTTTACATTGAGGAACAAAAACAAAGGAAGGTCAGGGTAGTGCTTCTCCAATGAAAAGCTCACAGCTGCTGCTTTCCTCGGGAGAGGGACATAGACAGAGGTGGGAAACCTCTCCCTTTTACACCTTTGTGTCTGTTACTGACATCAAACATAGCGATCTCTGAATGGCAGTTTGTACTTCTGCTCAAATCTATAGTAATGTTTACAGATCAGTTTTATTTACTTGAGGTTGAGCATTATTATGTCCATTGTATCAAATAATTGAGAGTTGAAGGTGCTTTTTAAATAAAAACGGTAAATGATTCAGGATGGTCCTATTAATCATCTCATTTTCCCCAAAATGTGAGGTAATTTAATGTGGAGTAAACTCTGGGAAGAAGTAGCTTAGATAAAGGTCACCTTAGTGAATGGGGCACATTTATTTATATTGTCTGAACCGTTAGCTTTGAGACAGAGTAAATGTTTCTACTCCCTTCCCATCTAGACAGTGACTTGTAAACAAAAGGAACAAAAATAAGCTCAAACTCCATTTTCTGGGATATGAGGAACTCATAATTCCAGGATAATGGGAAGAGGGGCAGGTGTAGGATTATGGATTTTTTGGGGCCTAGAAGGGCTGTGCAGCTGCTTGTATAACCTTGACCACAAATCAGTGGGTCTCCAGATCTCTCTGCTCCATGCCTTCTTATCCAGGCCCTGGATTGAATGCAGGGATTCATGCAGTGTGAATCCGGTGCCAAACCTCCTTCACTGTCAGCTGCCATCCTCTATCACTAGACAGGGAGGCTGGGGGATCGTCTCAGGATAAACTGAATCTTCCCAGAGGACAATTAAAGGGCCACCAGTTAAAATTCACTGACCAGGTTTGTGATTTTCCCATCAGGGAGTGGACAAGCCCCAACCATGGACCAGACCTTCAAATTAGCTTCTCAGTTTCTTGTGTGAAAATAAAACAGTCAGGGAGCACCTGTTATTTGAGGGAAGCCTCTAACATAAGCATTCCAGAAATTTAGTGCAGAAACAATTGCTAGAAAAACTTGACCAAGAAAACAATCCAGCAATGTTTCTCAGAACTAAAGGACAGAAGTCTCCAGATTGGAGAAGCAAATGCAAGCCAGCTGTCTAGGACTTTAGTGTGTTAATATCCACACTAAGGTACATAATTGAAATTTTGGAGCACTTTGGAGCCTTGGTCATTTGGGCACAGCTGCTCAGAAACACCTTTCCTTATACCTCTAGAAACCTCCATGGACACCAACTTGATTGGGGATAGCCGGGTAAAGACAAAGTCATTGACAGCTCTCCTGTGTTCCCTAAAGTTTTGTGTAGTGTCAAAGACTTCAGACTTCTTACATTCCGGTGATTTCTGTCTCTCACATTTCATTACATTCTCCTGTACTGTGAAGGCAATCCAACATTTCGTCAAGGTCTCAAATATGCCCAACTCCCAATGGAAGTGGGCAAAATGCCAGTTCCTAATCTCTTAAAAGCAATCCTTGTACTAATTCGTGAATGCAGATAGATAGTGGGCATCAATTATTTGCAGTTTCCTTTCCATTAGAATACATACTCTCCACACTGGTGGGTGCAGTCCAATAGGGCTGACTTCTTTGACTTCTTTTTCCAAGTCCTGACTCAGCCAGTGAGTCTTGCCAGCTACCATTTAGTTATAAAATCTCTTTGTGCCAGATGTGATGCTAAGTAATTTACATATTATGTCTAGATTACCTTTGTAGGCATCCTGTGGGAAAATGACAGTGTTTCTCTAATCCCAGATCCCAGACTCCCTTGGGTTATTCCTAAAACTATATTTTTAGCCACTTTGTTACCAGAAGCTCCTTTGAATTGCCACTTAGGAGTCATAGGAGTAAGGAGGCAGGGGATAGGGGAAATATTCCTTTACCCAGAAAGAATTTGAGCTCCAAAATCAGGACCCAAAATAAATAGTGACTGCTGCAGAATACCTGGGCATCTTAATGAGGTGGAAAAAGAGATTCCAACATATATATTTATTAACCAATTCAGTCCTATTTTTCAGACACTTAGGTAAAAGGATGGATAATTTTTTGTCTGTAACTAAGAAGTTTGTTATTTCTAGACTGTAAGTCAATAAATTGTAGCTAAAAATGTGATATTTACGAAGGTCCTGTTGAATGAGATGTCCTAATTTAGTATAAACTTGCATGAGGATAACATACTTGCTTTCCAACCAGTACCCATTATAATTAATAATCAGCAATGAGCAAATTCATAAATTTATATTTGTCTCCACTGCTCTTTTAAATCAGTTAATTGAAATGTTGCCTTCTATTTCCATTAGTACTTAATATATTAAATCTGTGTTCACAAGGATTACTGGATTTTTATACATCATTTTGACATAATGATGTTCCCTGGTCAAATAATTAAGTAAATAATGACAAGGTACGTCACTTCTTAATGGATGTGTTCTGGATGTGTATTACATACACATATCCATCGTTCAGCTTTATTTCAGAGAACAAATAAAATCATATTATTAAGGAGTTCCAAAAACCATTTCAAAGTAAAGAGGGGAAAATGAATGTGTATTTCACATATAGCACTCCATTGTATATGGTGATTTGTATCCCTTATTTGAATTTAGCTTTCGTATCCAATACTTATTTTCCCAAAACATCCTTATCTTCCACTTCACTTAGTAGGCATTTCATGTCCCCTCTATCACCCACCTGAGAGGTTGTTTGCCATTGTGAGGATGCCGACTGTGTCCTAGTAATCCCATGGACGTGCATGTACAAATTCCCCGATATCTTTCCTTCTACTCCACTTCTTTTTATTTAAGATTCATTTATTTACGCATACAAGAACTGGGGTACAGGCCAGAGGTGTGGGGGGTAAGAGGATTCACCAGAGACAGAGTGGGGAACAGAACAGGTAGACTGAATGAAATACACTGCTGAGGGTTGCAATGAGTGAGACAGGAGAGGTCTGCTGTGCCATGTGGGTGGCTCCCTGGCCGGCTGGGGATCAAACTCATGCTGCGGAGGGTTTAGATAGTTTCACAGTGCTGTGCTTAACCCCTTGTGCCACCAGGAAGGCCCTACTCCACTTCTTTTCATTAGGAGACTTATCTCTTTCTGGCATCCTGTCTCCTGCTACTTCCATTAAATGCCAATTTTTCCCCAACTTTGAGTGTCACCTTCTCTTTTTCACCTTTCAATGCTAAATGTTGACTAGCCAACCAGGCAGTTTTACTACGTATCTGGTATATGAGGAGGCTGAGTAATATTATACTGAAATATGGTCAAGAATAGTTTCTGTAAAGAGTTACTTTGTTTAACTTAACTTTGTCCTGATTCCCTAGCATGTCTCAGGAAATATTCATTGTTAAACCGTATTCTTCCCAAAGCAGTTATTAAAGTTCTTTAATGATTTTACTACATAGGAAGGAGTTATTGGGATAAGACTACAATAATATTAAAGGTACATAAGTTATATTAAAAACAAATGATACTAAATTTGCACAGTCTCAAAAAATGTGCATAAACTCATGAACAATGCAATATATGTTCCCATAAACCATGTTTTTTACCACCTTCAGTGGTCCTGCTGCAAGCTCTTCTGGCTAAGACTTCAGCTGCTCCTCGGCTCCCCAGTCAAATCTCTTCACTCCATAATTGTTGTTTTCTCTTAAACAATTTCACAAAGTTTTGCCCAGAGCTTTTCTCTGAGCTGAAATCCCCACACTACAGATATCCTTTTTTTCAGTTTCTCATTTCTGAACCCAGCATTTTCATCAAACACTTTCCCCATAGCCTTGTCATTCTGGCCCTTGCATACTGCATTAGGTCTGCATCGTGACTTAGAAAGACTCCTAGTTAGTTGTTAGGTTAGTGGTGGAGGTTGGCTCTGGTCTTGTCTCCTGCTGTAAGACTTTGTGGTGTACAAGTAGGACCCTGATCTCATCATGTCTGAAAGCCATCCACATTAGCTTACCCTGGCAAGTCATGGAAGGTTGAGTTTTTGACTCCTGCATGATTTTTTGTTAAGAGAAAGAGATATTTAGTCTTACTGCTATTTGCTCCATTTTAGTTTACTCAACAGAGCAGCCAAAGTGATCCTTGTAAAATGTAAGCCAGAACACACTACCTTTAAGCACATATCATTGCCATGCGTTTCCTTTTCACGCAGGGCTAACACCAGAGTCTGAATAGAGTCCAAAAGGCCCAGACAGCATGGTCTGGGTGTCCAGTTCCCATTGTAGCTCCACTCCTTTTCCTTTTTTATTTTTTTTTTAAAGATTTATTTATTTATTTATACAAGCACTGGGTACAGTCAGAGGCGCGGGAGGGTGAGAAAATTCACCAGAGCCAGAGCGGGGAGCAGAACAGGCAGACTGATGAAATACACTGCTGAGGGGAGCAGTAGGCGTGGCAGGAGAGGTCTGCATGCCATGTGGACCCTCGCTGGCGGCCGGGGATCGAACCAGCGCTACAGAAACTGCAGGCAGCTTTGCAGCCCAGCGCTCAACCGCTGCGCCACCAGGGGAGGCTCCACTCCTTTTCCTTTTCCTTTCTCACCAACTCATTGTCCTTGCAGTTCCTCAAACATGCCACACATGCTTCTCCTTGGGCTCCTTTGTCTAGCTGCCAGCCTGGAGCATTCTTCTCCCAGATATGCACTGGGCAACTCCTTCACTTCTGTCAAGTCTCTAATGAAATCTCACTTCCTTTGTCAGGTCAGACCACCCTAATAGAACAAGCTGTCCGGGCCTCCCCGGTGGCGCAGTGGTTGAGCGCTAGGTTGCGAAGCTGCCCGCAGCCTCTGCGCCGCCATTTCGATCCCCGGCTGCTCCCCGGCCACCAGAGGAGGGTCCCACATGGCACACAGACCTCTCCTGCCGCCCGCTGCTCCCCTCAGCAGTGTACTTCGGTCCTTCTGCCTGCTCTGCTCTCCTCTCTGGCTCTGGTGAATTCTCTCACCCTCCCACGCTTCTGACTGTACCCAGTGCTTGTACAAATAAATAAACAAATAAATCTTTAAAAAAAAAAAAAAGAACAAGCTGTCCCCCTAAGCCCCTAGCACATCCCGGCACTTTTGATTATCCTCAGCTTACTCTGCCATGCTCATAACTTTCTGTCTGGAGTTCTCTGTATTTTTATTGGATTTATTAATGTTTATTGTCTTATTTCCTGTGCCATAAATTATGTTTGGTGAGTAGTGATTTTCCTATGATGATGATGACAACCTAGAACAACAATACCTGGCACTCATTAGTCAAAAAATACTTGATAAATGGAAGTATTGATTTTATCCCATTGACAGTTTGCACCAGTGTTATTCTTAGAATAAAAGAAACCATTTTGGAATTTACAAATGCTGATTTTATAGTGGCAGGAATTATACCTCAATTCTGATGTAAATAAATGTCAGTATAATGAAACTCTTTAACTCTCCTGTGTCCTACAATGAGGATTAAGTAATTTAAATTTAGATGACCTAACTTTGTTTTCCTTTTTCTAATGGGGTCGTTAATTTTGTGGTGAGGTTTCTCCTTCCTTGAAAATAGAATTTAAGCAAAGATTTTCAGTTTTCATTAGCACTCACCCTTTAAGAAGATCAAATTCTCTAAGTAGAGGAGAATAGAAAGTAGGAATGGCTACTTTTTCTAATTAGTAGTCTAAATGGTTGTTTGGAGATATTTCTTACACCTCTCTGTTGTGAATAAAGAGAGAGAAACTGCAAGTCCTAGTGGCCCAGGGACAACCACAATAATTCATATTCTTTTATTCCTAATATCTTATAAGAATCTCAGAGGAGAAACCAAAGAATACTTTTTTTTAATTTACATGTTTCTGAATTCATTGCATTTCTCTACATCTCTCTTTCTAGAACAAGTAGAACACCGGCAAGAGTAATGATCAGTTTCACATCACACCCAGGTCAGATTTAATTCCAAATCCTGATCTGGGTTTCTTTGCCCGGATGTAGGTGTGGGTTGAATGCTCTGTAGTGTCTTGTGGGACTCATGTTTTCTCCTTGGTTGAATCAACTATTTGGATTTTATGCTAAAAAAAAAGATTTCCTCCTAGAAGTTAGGAAGGCTATAAATATCATAGACCAGATCTTGGCAGACCAGAAAGTTGTCTCGTCCAGCACAGACCGCTTTGGTCAGTGGCCACCATGTGTGACCATTAATCTGGGCTTGACCAAGGCAGTTGTATAATGGTATCCTGGGTCTGGAACATGTGTGTTCTCCCTGGTACTATGTGTGTTTATATTCTTTGAACATACAGACACTTTTTTAAATTATTAATTATGGTGGCAAAAATATACCCACCTCGCATTAAATTTACCACCTTAACCGTTTTTAAAGTGTACAGTTCAGCTGCATTAAGTGTATTCAAATTGTTGTGCAAACAAGCTCCAGAAACGTTTCCTCCTGCAAAAATGAAATCTATACCCGTCAAACACTAATTTCTGATTCCCTCTTTTCTCTAGCCCCTGGCAACTTTCATTCTACTTTCTGTCTCTCTGAATTTAGTTCTCTGTATGAATCCAATCTCTATGAGTGACTACTCTAAATGTTGCAAGGGGGATCACACAGTATTTATTTGGGGTGTGTGTGTGTGTGTGTGTGTGTGTGTGAGAGAGAGAGAGAGAGACTGTTTTTTTTTCCTTAGCTTAATGTACTAAAGATTTATCCATGCATTTTTCAAAATTCCCTTCCTTTTTAAGGCTAATACTCCAGTATATGTATATACCACATTCTATTTATTCATTCATCCTATGAGGTTGGACCTCTCTCTCCATCCTGTAACCCCTGTTTCAGAGATCAGAGTTAATGCCACTTGTAATTGAAATGTTAGTGGTTATAGGATATCCTTGAGATTGTTCAGAAAGTGACATCAGAGAGAGCATTAGAATGACTCCTATTTTAAAATGAGAAAGAGAACTAACTGGTGAGCTGTTTGGTTCATGATCAGGAAATAGGAATGTTCATTTCTGCCTAGTTTCTGTAACTATTGTGTCATGTAACAAGTGTTTCATTGCTACAAAGAGGTCAACTCCTCATTGTGTTACTCTGACAAAACTGTGCACACAAAAACACACACAAGCACAATCTTTCCTGGTAAAGGTTATACATGTAGTGATTTCAGCTCTAAAGCTGACCTGTTTCCTATACAAAAACATTTCCAAAGGGAAGAAAAATTAAGACAGAGTCCAGAATTTTCAAGACCATTTGAAATCTTTAAGGTGAAAGTGAATTATTAGAAACTTTGATTTGTGATTGCTTCCCTAAATTTTTTGAGGTCCAGAACTTCTAGTGGATCTCTGATTAGGTGTGATTCTTCTCTATCTAGTCTATTCTTTTCTTTCTCCCATTCCCTCCCTTTTTTCCCTCCTACAGCCTCCTCCCTCCTTCCTTTCTTTTGGTATTTGCTTATTGGTACGAATATGCTGTGTTCCATGTCCTTTGAAATTTATTTTAAAATGAGGAAGGCTTCTTTGTTTGTTCAAATGCATTTTGTAATCATAGTGGAAAACAGGCTATTCAGAGAAAATTCATCATGAATACAACTCATCGAGACAAGGCCAGCTCAGTTGGGGTTGACACATGATCTCATGCACAGTGGCCAAATGGCTTGTTTTCTTACCACCATTGTGAATATCACCTACACCACCTCACAGTTGCTGAGTGATTGATATATAAATTCTTATAAGTGTTAACAACAGACACTTGGGTTTTGGAATGATGGTTCTGAGTATAAACTGCTTAATAATTTTGCAACGGTACCTGTTCCAAAATTTTCAAAGAAATTATTCATACTTGAATGTAACATCCTAGATTTCCCCCCGAGTCTTGCTTCCTGTCAGATTTATGTATTGGTTGCCATTTCAAATATGCCCAACTATGCTTTATGTCAAAGGAGGCACATCTTGTCATCAGCAGCTTCACTTCCCTTGACATTGGCATTCCCCTAAAGTGCCTGTTATAGGCATTGTGATACCTCATGAGAATCATTCCATTCTAGCAAAACCCTGTTCATGACGGAAGTGACAGACTTATTAATGTGAAGACATTAATATCGGAAAGAGCTTTTTATGACATTTCTCCCAAGAGTGTGTGCATTTTATAATGGCCAGTGCTAACTGTCTAGAGTGGACCAGGAAACAAGACTCCTTTTTGTTGGATGTAGGCTCCTGAGAGTCCCTGAAGTCATACCACACAGATGATTATCTTCTTGGAAGGCCAGCTAGATCTATGGGTACATTCAACCCACAGCCGCATCTGTATGTGCAATTGTAGTAAATCCATCCATGAATCTGCATGCTGTGGCTTTGCAGTTTCTGGTAGATAAAATGTGTGCATTTTTATATTTTGTCTATTATTTTTCATGTTTTTATGTTTACCAGAAATATATAAGGATGTATCATTGCATTTTATAAGGATGTATCATTGTAGGGGCAGGATGGGCACTGAACAGGAATCTATGATCCGGCAGATGGGTAAAGGAGAGTCCTGGAGCCCTCTGTGGATTTCTCAGGCTTTTATTGAGCATTACATGTAGTATGGCAAACAGGTACACGGCAGGCAGGGGTGCCGGGGGGCAGGAGGCTGGTAGGCCTCCAAGCCCCCAGCAATTCTTCACTCTGGGCTACTCTGGCTTCTTTCTCTCCTTCTCTCTCTCCTGTTTCTTCTCTTGCTACTGCTTCTTTTGGCAACTATCTCAATACTCCTTCCATGGCCCACAGAACTAAGTAAGATAGTTTGCAACAATGTAACAACTGCAGGTTCCCCATCAGGCAGGGCAATCCCGATGGTGGGAGGGCAGAAAAACCTGAAAAACCATTTACCCTACAATCATCTATATTGCAGTGAGAGCAGTTTGTTAAGGAAAATTATTAGCAAGCTGAATATGCACCTTATTGAGAGTATTTTGCTCTGAATATGTGGACTTTTTCCCAAAATCAAATCCCTCAATAAGGGTCAAAATTTAACCCCATGGTCAGTATTCACAAGATTACTTTTCAGAATCTGAAGGACATTCCAAAAGAAATACTGTCATGTATTAATCAAAGGCTAACACCTTTGTCTTTAGTATGTAACTTCTGAGTGGCTTTTTGGAAGATGATTTTATTTAACAGAATTTATAGTTAGGGGTGTACTGAATTTTATGAAATGAATCTATCCTGGATTAAGATCTTCATGAATTGCTATATTTTCAGTGGTTCCCAGGCCTAGATGAATAGCAAAACCACCCGAAAAACATTTTACACTGAGAGTACCAGAAATCCATTCAGCCCCCTGACCCAGAATCCCCAGGTCTTCTTCCCAGAAGACGTAGTCATATGTCTCCCACAGTGATTGCTACACAGCCAGATCAGCACCCATCAGTGGAGCATTGAGTCACATTTTCCCTGGCTCAGAAAACTTGGGGCAACTCCAGAGTTTCTCATTCTCTTTCTATTAAATAGCTAGATTCTGTTGATTTCACACTTTAACTGTCTGCTACCCCATTATTATAGTCATTGGCATGAATGACTCACCACATATCTTAAATAATTAATTCTATGCTGGCATACTTGCAGCATTTATTAAATATTTGTTGACTGCACTATGAAATGAATGAATGATATTGGGACAATTGCCCTTATGACTCCAGGTTTCAATAAATTGCACATTTTCCTAGGTTACCACTCTACCAACCCACCAAAGAAAATAGTGAAGTTATTTTGACTTATACAGCTTTTATGAAGCCCATACTGGTTCTGAGGGGTTCCCCACTCTCTCTGCATGATATCCATTACCACGCTAGCCTGTTTTAGAATCATTCCTGAAATATCAAATATTTTAATGTCAATGTTTGAAAAAATGACATTGCTTTTAGGAAATTGGAACAGCATGTGTGGTTTTCCAGAATTAGAGGAACTCTCTATATATACATATATAGAGATCTCTCTTTATAGATATAGATTAAACTATATATATTTATAGATAGATAGATAACATTGCATTGTAACTTTATATAAGTTTCAGGTGTTTATCATTGAGAATCAGCACGTATATGTACTACGTTAAGTTTACCGCTAAAAGTTCAAACCTGTCCTTCACCCTTACCTTTGTGCCCTTTTACCCCCATTACTCCATTTCTTTTCCCCCATCTCTTCTGGTCACCAGTAGTTGGTCTCATAGTCCAAGAGTTTCCAGCTCTCGGCTACTATAAAGAGTTTTCAGTAAATAGGAGGTACATATATCCCTTTGAATTCGTGTTTTTGTGTTTTTTAGTCAAACACTCAGAAGTGAGATCATTGAGTCATGGAATTTCTGTTTTTAATTTTTGAATAATGGTTGCACTAATGTACACCAACAGTATACTAGGGTTTCCTTTTCTCCACATCCTCTCCAACACTTGTTTCTTATCTTTTGGTATAGCTACTCTCACAGGTATGAGGAGATACATATATCACTGTCATCTTCATATACATTTCTCTAAACAATAAGATAGGATGAACAGCCTTTTTTGTGCCTGTTGACCATCTCTGTGTCTTCTTTGTAGAAGTGTCTATTCACATCCTCCTACCTGAATAGTCTTACTTGTGGATTCTTGCAGTATTTCACCTAAAGCCAAGATTTTCGAATTCACATAGAGTGCACTTGTATGATCTCTGCATTCATGTTTCTGGAGTTTGGCTATCACCTTAGCAATTTTAACATTCACTTGGAAGCTCATTTTTCTTTTTTTTTTTTTTTTTTTATAGAGGCATGCTTTATTTATTTGTTTGCTGGTTTGTTTGTTTGTTTGTTTTTACATGCACTGGGTACAGTCAGAAGCGCGGGAGGGTGAGAGAATTCACCAGAGCCAGAGCGGGGAGCAGAGCAGGCAGAAGGTCCGAAGTACACTGCTGAGGGGAGCAGCGGGCGGCAGGAGAGGTCTGCACGCCATGTGGGACCCTCCTCTGGTGGCCGGGAGCAGCCGGGGATCGAACCGGCGCCGCAGAGGCCGCGCGCAGTTTCGCAACCCAGCGCTCAACCGCTGCGCCACCGGGGAGGCCCAGGAAGCTCATTTTTCTTAACAGAGAAGACAAAACTATATTAAAAGTCAGAGAGTTTTCATCTCTTTCACTTTCAGTTCTCATATGATAGCATAACTCCATTGCCTCAAAACTGAAAATGTGAGCTACCTTACTCCTAAAACATTTTTTAATTTTTCTTGCCTTTAGTAATTGTGCATTTCAATTTCTTTGGAATTTTAGATTTTTAAAAAAAAATTATTATCAATCTTTAATAAACAGTAGCTAATACTTAGCTTTCACTGTGTGAGGGTTTATATAAGCATCAATATACATATAATTAACTTACTAATATATAATACATAATTATATAATATATGGTGTTAACTTATTGAGTCATCATAGTACCTACTATGCAGTAGGTACTAATAATGTCACCATTTTACAGAGGAAGAAACCAAGGCACAAAGAAGTTAAATAATTTGCTCAGGTCCTGCAGCTCAAAGATACCTGAGTTGAGATTTGAGCTCAAGCAGAGTGGCTCCAGTACTCTTTACCACTTTAACTTTGTTCAAATATTAGTGCTGTATACATTCAATGAAAAAGGACCTTACTCATCCACACTGATTCTACCCATGTCCTCTGTGACTTAAGAAAATTTATGAGGCCTCCCTGGCGGTGCAAGGGGTTAAGGCGCAACCTATGAAGCTGTCTGTGCTACTGCAGCATGAGATCAATCCCTGGCCAGGGAGGTTACCCACATGGCACAGCAGACCTCTCCTGTCTCACCCGCTCCTCCCCTCAGCAGTGTATTTCAGTCAATCCACCTGTTCAATTCCCCACTCTGTCTCTGGTGAATCCTCTCACCACCCCTCCCTACACCTCTGGCCTGTACGTCAGTTCTTGTATGCATAAATAAATAAATCTTTTATGAATTTAAAAAAATTCATAAAATAAAAAATTTATGAATATACAGATGACATTACTTCCTCCCCCATGTTTTTCCAACACTTGTTTCTTATCTTTTGGTAATAGCTACTCTCACAGGTATGAGGTGATACATATATCATTGTGATTTTGATATACATTTCTGTGATATGCAGAAAACACATATACACACTCATACACATGCACACACACACAATATAAATTGAAAAGATGATGACTAAACAAATTCAGCTGATTATTATCAGTTTCCCTATTTTCCTCTCTTTTAATCAAATTGTAAGTATATTATTCTCTAACAAGGAAGTAAACTACAATTTCTCCATGCTGGTAACAATTTCCAGCTACCTATATATTCTCTTTTGGCAAAGAGTCAACAACTTTGTGTGCCTTTTTGGGAAGCCAGTGTTATTCTTACTCATGGAAGAAGGAACTATGAAGTGACTGATATGCGCCATATAGATTTATCAAAACTAATGGTACAATAGATTGTTCTGATCCTCAGACTTATGTGTCAGCGCTCATTTCCACTTTTTTATATGTGATTTTAGATGTGTCCTTTGCTGGATTTTTATATATACATAAACATATGCATATTCATTATACATGAATTATTAAAAAATCTTACATGATTTTAACATACAGACGTTTCCATGGAAGTGTTTCTTCCAATGGATCATTCACATGAGTGCATCTACCCACTGTTGGGAGCACATTCTTTAAAGCTAGGTCATTCGACCACCCCATGTATGCTGTTTGTGTCACATAGCAATTGGCAGTGACCCAAGGACATGGCCCATTAGATAGATGTCAAGATATTCAAAGGATGGATTTTGTCATCTTATTATAATCCCTCTTAAGAAAGCCCTTGATGTTCATTCAGTGTTTATTTTCATGTAAATTTATTGGTAGGAATTTACTAATGTCTTTTTTTTAAAGATTTATGTATTTATGCATACAAGAACTGGGGTACAGGCCAGAAGTGTGGGGTATGAGAGGATTCACCAGGACAGAGTGGGGAATGGAACAGGCAGACTGACTGAAATACACTGCTGAGGGGAGCAGCAGGCGAGTCAGGAGAGGTCTGCTGCACCATGTGGGCTGCTCCCTGGCCAGCTGGGGATCGAACTCGTGCTGCAGAGGCTGTGGACAGCTTCATAGGTTGTGTCTTTTAACACCTTTCACCACCAGGGAGGCCCGGAATTTACTAATGTCTTAATTGCACTGTTCCATTTAATGTTCACAGTAATCCTATGTAGGTAATATCTCCATTTAATAGGTGATGAAACTGAGACTTAGAAGATTAAGATAACATTTATCCAATAAATGAAACAGCCAAAGCTTGAATCTAGGTTGTCTACTTCAAATCCTGTCTATCACTTTGCTATTCTGAAAAGAAATTCAGAGAAAAAAAATTTGTACTTTAAAATATAGAGAGCAGAGGAAAATAAGTTCTGCAAGTGATTTGTGGTAGTTTTCTTTTTACCCTTTTTCACCTCTGCCATAATTATGACAGTAATTTAAAGGAATAAATGTCCAATATGTGTAGGAATTTTTTAAGCTAACCACTTTACAAATGCATGTAATTTAATTGATAAAAACTTTTAATTTCTTGAGAGTGTGCAGTAAAGCTAACGTGTGTTGAAAGAAAGCCACAGTTTATATACTGTGAACTTTGGATACTATTAGGTAATATAAATTATGCCAACTTGCTAAGCTTTATGAATTTTCCCTTGTGCACTTGTTAACTTGAAAACATCAAACTAAAGATGACTTAGAATGCACTGTAGGCTTAGCGAAATAGCAGGCTTATTTTGTCTGCTGAACATACTTTTAATCTTAATGATCCTCACATTGAAAAAAGTGAATTGTCCCGGAGTTAAATAAGTATGCCTATGTTACCCACCTATTGAGTATTTTACAACTATCTTAATTTTTTTACTGGTAGAAAAATAGTTGGCTCTGGTGGTAAATCTCCCAAGACAGGGTCTCCCTGAGAGCACAGGGAGGTTTCTGTTACTTAGTCATGTGCTTGTGGCTCCTAAATGATTTCCCTGATTAGCAAAGAACTCCTGAGCTCCAGAACAGTATGTCCTACATTTTATTGCACATTACTCTTGTGTGCTACAGGTGTCTCAAATGCAACACCTTTCCAGCTGGCCCTGTTATTTTCACCCATCCTGTCAAATCCATCTCTCCATTTCCATCCTCATCCATGGCACCTTTCTCTCTCTCCTTACTGACTGAAACAACACCATAATTTGACCTTTATTTAAGTCATCCCCTTCTAGAATCCACTCTTTGTGCAGTAACTAATGAGAACTTTCCAAAATCACATCAGGTCTTTCTGATGGGATTAAGCTGTGAGTTCACTCAGAACCCTTTAGTGTATTCCACTGGGGTCAAGTCCAATGGCTTTAATTTGATTTGGAACACACTTTCTGATAGGATCCCTGGTCACCTCTCCAGAGTCAACATGAGCCTTGTCCTTTTTTCCTGCTGCCTTCCAGCTAGTCTGCACATCTCTATTTCTCAAGTATACCCTATTCTTGCCCATACAGGTGCTGACTGTTACCTCTGGCAGACTTTTTCCATGTCATCCATTCTGTGAGACTCTGCTCACTCTGGACCATATGAATTTCCAACACTACTACTCACCACATTTTAGTGTAGGTAATAGTTTAATAACAGTTTTCCTTGGGAAAGCGAAATTCTGTGAGAAGAGGTCACATGAATGAATGAACCATATGGGAAGCCAGTACATTAATACTATTTGTGTACTTATGTTAAATATGCATATGTGTTTGTTTATAACTTAATTGTAAATCATCTACTGATTATATAAAACATGGAAATAGTCAAATATATCATCATACTGAAAAGTATGTGTATTTATGCTAGAAACAAGAAAGAATACATTTGTTCAACAGGTATTTAGTTAATGACTCTGCTGTGGCAGGGACTGTGCTAAATAGAAGAGATATAAGGCACCCTATGTGTCTTCAAAATTTTGGTCAATTCAGATGGGAAAATAGGACACAGACACAGAGGACTATGGTAATAATGGTCAATTTATTATAGCGGTGTTAGTTCTCACAATCTATTATTGCTTAATGATTTAGCTAAGAATTATTTTGAATATAATTTTACTAATTTTGATTCGGCTTCCTTTCCTTTTCCTCCTCCCCCACAACCACTTTTCTGAGCAGAAATGTAAGATTTATTTAATTTCCTCCACTTGGCATCATGACAGCATAAAGTCATCAGCATAATCGCCATAAGAGGACTTTGTTTTATTTTTTGTCACCCAGCACATTTTTATTGTCAGAATAGTTACTAATCATTCATTTTTATTTACTCTAGCTGGTGAAGTTTTATAAAAATCTTGTGACTATTTAGGAAAAAATGCTTTAAATTATGGGTTCTCTCCTAGTTTGCTGGCCAGTGAACACACCACAGACTCAAACCTCACAACTCCATTAGTTTAGACCTTGAGTAATGGACAAGATCTGCTTCTCCTCTTGCCATCTGGGGTCTCCTGGCCTTTGACTCCCCTTCCTTCCCCACCCCCACCCTCAGTCAGGCTCAGCACAGAACATCAGATCAAAGCTGTATTTTTCTTAGGTTTGACTGGAATAACCATTCTGAGCAGCTGAGACTCAAGGAAAATGCAGATGACTTATATCTAGTTCAAACTCCCAGGCTCTTAAGATTCATACCTAAAGAAACATCTTATAATTTTGTTAAACTGTTCAAAATTTAGTAGTGTATTTAAAAGCATATGTAAGAAGAGATATAAGATAAACATGAAATAAGCTAAAAAATGCTATGACATAAATGAATATTTTGGGAGTTCATGAGAATGACTAAAGTCTTATGTTGAGAATAGTTAGGGAGGATTAGGATTAGAGAAATTCTCATTAGTGTGCAGATTTAGCCACCCACAAAGTGCCAAGTATAGTAATGTCTTCTGTCCTCAGCGCAGGCTGTGTTCCTTGTAATCTGCTTCAAAATGACAGTTTGAAAGAACTCTTTTGGTTGGTGGATGTTCTGTTGACCAGAAGTATGTAAATTAAAGTCCTTGGTACTTTGAAACTCATTAAGACCTCAAATTCATGTTTACTGAGACAATGTTATAATTATGAAATCAAATTGCACCAACAAATTGGACAACTTAGAATAAGTACCTAGAAATATGCAATACTCCATGACTAAATCATGAGGAAATAGAAAATCTTTACAAATTAAATTACTAGTAGAGAGATTAGTTAGTAATCCAAAACTCACAACAAACCAAAGTCCAGGACCAGATGGTTTCACTGGTGAATTCAAACGTTCAAAAAAAGAATTACTATCAATCCTTACTAACTCTTCCAAAAAATAAAAGAGGGAACACTTACAAACTCATCTTAAAAGACCAACATTGTCCTGACATCATAATAAAACCTGAACAACACAAGAAAAGAAAATTATAGAACAGTGTCACTGATTAACATAGATGCAAATATCCTCAACAAAACAGTAGCAAAATGAATTAAATAGTAAAGTAAAAGGATCATATGCCATGTTTAAGTGTGATTTGTTCTGTGGATGAAAGGAAGCTTCATCATCTGCAAATCAGTCAGTATGATACACTAGATTAACAAAATTAAATATAAGAAATTATATAATCTTGAATAATGCAGAAGCACTTGACAAAATTCAGCCTCCACTTGTTCAGCTCTCAACAAAGTAAATGTAAAGGAAATATACCTCAACTTAAAAAAAAAAAAAAACACAGTATAGGACAAGCCCACAAGTAGGTCATGCTAAGCAGTGACAGACTGAAATCTTAAACTCTAGAATCTGGTACAATAGAGGGATGCCCACTATCACTACTATTATTCAACATAGTATTGGGAGACCTAGATAGAACGATTAGACAATAAAAGAAATAAGTAGTATCCAAATGGGAAAGGTAGAAATAAAACTATCACTATTTGTAGATAACATGCTATTATCTATACAAAACCCTAAAGACTTGAGGAAAAACCTGTTAGAGATAATGAACAAATTGTAATGTTGCAGGACACAAAATCAATATGCAAAAAAAAGTTGCATTTTTATACAATAACAACAGACTATCAGAAATTAAGAAAAACAAGTCTATGTTCAATTGCATCAAAAGAATAAAGTTCTTAAGCATAAATTTAAGCGATAAAATGAAAAATCTGTACACTAAAAACTGTAAGACACTGATTTAAGAAATTGAAGAATATCCAAATAAACGGAAAAATAGTCTGTGTCCATGGATTAAAAAAATTAGTATTGTTAAAATAGCCATACCACCCAAAGCAATGAAACAGAACGAACAATTTGTATGGAACCACTAAAGACCCCAAATAGCCAGAGAAAACCTGAGAAAGAAATATAAAGCTGGAAACATCACACTCTCTGATTTCAAACCATATTCCAAAATAATAGTATTCAAAAAAGATGTATTGTTATAAAACAGACATAGATCAATGGAACAGAATAGAGAACCAGAAAAAAGTTGTGCGTATATGGTCAATTAATTCATAATAATGGAGTCTGCAATATACAATAGAAAAAGGACAGTCTGTTCAAATAAATGGTTTTGGGAAAACTCAACAGCTGCATTCAAAAGAATGACACTAGACCACTACTTTATGTCGTACACAGAAATCAACGCAATGTGAGTCAGAGATTTAAACATGACATGAAATGATCAAATACCTAGAAAAAAATATAGGTGTTAAACTCCTTGATATCATTCTTAGCATTAATTAATTTGGTCTGACATGAAAAGTAAACAAAACAAAAGCAAAAATAAACAAGTGGAACTATATCAACTAAAAACTTCTATATGTCAAAAGAAATTATTGACCATATGAAAAGACCAACCTACTGAATGGGAAAAATATTTGCAGATGATCTATCTGATAAGGAGTAATGTCCCAAGTACATAAAGAACTCATACAACTCAATAGCAAGAACAAAACAAAACAAAACAAAACAAAAAAACCCCAACAATCTGATTTTAAAATGGGCTGAGAATCCAGATACACATTTTTTTCAAAGAACATATTCAGTGGCCCAACAAGTACCTGGATGATGCTCAAGGTCATCAATCATTAGGGAAATGCAAAGCTGAGATACCGCCTCGTACATGTTAGAATGGTTATTATCAACAAGACAAGAAGTAACATTGCTGGCAAAAATGTGAAGGAAAGGGAACCCTAGTGCACTGTTGGTGGGAATGTAAAATGATATAGCCTTTATGGAAAACAATATGGAGGTTCCTAAAAAAATAAAAACAACTAAAATATGATTTAATAATTCTACTTCTAGATATTTGTTTAAATGAAATGATAAAATAACTAAAAAAATATAGGTCAGATAAAGACAAATAACAAACCCTAGAAATCTGACAGTAAAACTGAGGCCACCAGAGGTAGAGGTTTCAGGAAAGAAAAGAGTGGGGAGGGACTGTGCTACACTGGGGCAGTGGACTGTGGTAATGGACTACTGGGGTGTTTCTGTTGGTGGGTGTCCTGTAGTATAAACACCTGAAGGGGGAGATCCTATACCTCTGAACCACAAACAGCATTGTGAAACAATGTGACCTCAATTAAAAAAAAAGTTCTCTTTGCAAGAAAAGTATTTTGGTAACTATGTGTGATGACAGTTGTTAACTAGACTTATTGTGGTGAACATTTCTTGAAATATACAAATATCAAATCATTACAGCGTACACCCACAACTAAAATAAAATTATGTCATTATACCTCAAAAAATGCAAAATAAAAATTCAAACTAATTTTATGAACTTCTGTACTTCGTTCTGGCTGGAGTGCTTCAGTTAATCTTTTCACTTATAATTTTAAGTCACTAGTTCATAAAAGCAACAAAATTACATTCCATAAATGACTACTGAGAGATGAACCTTAAGTATATATAAATCTATGCATACTCTGAAACATGTATTCACATGCAAATAGAATCTAAAGACTTGGATCCTGTAAGGACAATAATCTGGAAATTCCACTGAAATAAGGGGAGGTTGTACATCCTCTTGTGATGATCTGAATGAGCAGTCTGGGAGAAAAAAATATGATTTCAGTAACTTTATGAGAGTTTACCAGATTTTCTGGAAAGTAGAGTGTTTCAATTTGCTGAGAACAGAGAGGTATTTGAAGGTGCAATCAGCAGGCAAAAATTTTGAGCAATCATGTCTAGCATTATTAAGAAAGTGACTAGGATTATTGAAAGCAAAAAGATTGGGTGCATTCATAGAACAGAACCTGTTGGAATCTTTAGTATTTCAGAGGTGTGTAGGAGAAACATCTCCTGTGATCATTTTGTCATAAAAAGTACCCATCAACCTTTCTTTAAATAGCAATATTCAAAAGTAAACAGGGAGCTGAATGGATCTAGTAGTCTGTGCCTAACCAATTTAAGTTGGCTGTAAAAGCTTGACAGGCAGGCCTCCCTGGTGGCTCAGGGGGTTGAGTGCAGCACTGTGAGGCAGTCCATGGCCTTTGCAGAGCGGAGCGAGTTCCATCCCCTGCAGGCTGGGGAGCAACCCATATTGCGCAGCAGACCTCTCCTGTCTGGCCCACTGCTCCCCTCAGCAGTGTATTTTGGTGCATCTGCCTGTTCTGCTCCCCACTCTCTCTGGTGAATCTTCTCACCCCCACCCCTGTGACTCTGGCCTGTACCCCACTTCTTAGGACAAAAAAATAAGCTTGACAGGCATTTCACTACTTTCATTTTCAGACTGTTACGAAAACCAGTGGAGTTTTCATTTCAGTAAGTTCTTGTACTTTCAAAGAGGTACAGTATGAATTCTAAATGGCCACATCAGCATTAACTTAGTTTTAAACTAGTAATCATTTTTTTCAGAAATATTTAAATTTTATAACATATTAGAACTATAAAAATGACATTATTAAAATTTCTGCAGGAAAACTGTTACAATTATGAAGTTCTCCAATTCCTTTTTATTGTAATATCATTATTCATTTTATTATTAATTAATTTTAACTGATATAATATTGGGGTACTCCCATCTGATATAATATTGGAGTACTCCCATCAGATTATCATTATATCAAATTTTGCATAGTATGCAAAGGGAAAGAAACAGAAATTAATGTTAAGGTGTATTCATAATTTCCCAGGTGCTTTGCTTCCATTTTGTTTAAAACAATGTGTGTTTTACTTATCATTCCCATTTTAGAAACGAGAATATTTCCACCCATTTGAGAATAATCTTTCTAGGGACACTTGACTAAGCATTCATGATGCAAATGCTCATCTGATAGGTAGGCTGTTCATCTTTCTACCCTGCCCAGCTTCCTCTCCCTAGAAGAATCTTTTCTATCCAGCCTGCTCTGCCTGGGGAAGCTGAGAGAGACCTCTGCTGTCTATTAATATGTTAAAAATGTTTGAATTCTTTGTAAAACGTTCTCTGAGTCCAAGCTCAATCAGAACTGATCAAAAGTTATATAGGTATTTCTGTTCTGTCTTTTAGTGAATTTGAGCGCTGGAGTCACCAAAACCTATTAATATATAACTGTGGTCCAAACCTCCATAAAGGTCTTTATGTGAAAACTGCAGAGGTAAGCTTGGACTACAGCCTACTTTTTGCAGTGTGGAGATCTCTCAAAGCAAATGTCAGGGCTTTGGATACATCTGAATCAAAACACAGGCAGAAGTAAAATCTTACAATACCTCTTAGGACCAAAACTAAAGGCCAGAAAATAATCTTTCCCATTCTTCAGCGTCTCATGGAGATTATTTTTAAATCTGCCATTAATTTGTTTATAGAGCATTCAGGTGTTCTTTTAGAAACATTTCAGTTCTTTTTGTTATATATTTGGAGATGTTATAAAACAGATATGTTACATGCTTCCTTCTCATTTTTTCAAGAAAATTCTTACTATCACACTGGGTGGGGGTCGTGAGGAATGGGGAGGGTTTGTGCTATGAGACGCCTTCTAGTCTGTAAGTTAAAGTTATTTTCTTTAACTTATGTGACACTGCCCAAGATGCAACCAGTTTTAGAGTGGTACTGGAACTTTGGTGTGCCAGTTTATTGATGCTTTCTAAATTCTATCTGGTAGAAATAATGAAATAAAAAAGAAAGGTGGATGATTTGATTTTATTTAGAATGGCTACTGGCATCTCCCAATATGCAGGCTTTTTTGGTAACGCTGGGTTTGAAAACAGGCTTGATGGAGAAATCTGAGGCTCCTGCTACTCAGTTTATAGGGAAAAGTGGTTGCTTGTCCCCTTACCAGAGCCAGGGGTAGGTTGAACACAGGTCAGGGTGATCCACCCAGCTTCCCTCTGATTGCTCAGCCTCGCCCACAGATGGTAGACAGAGCTGTCAGTTCCTGGTGCCAGCCTCAGATCTGTGATGCTCACCACAGAGAGATGGTGACATGATGCCAACTCCCACTTGAGCTAAACCCTCCACCGTGTAAATGACACCACCGAGTCCAGGCCAGTCTCTTACTGGTCAGTTCACTGCAGTTCCTTTTCTTTTAATGAAAAATATGGTGGAAAAGAGGATGAAAGGTTAAAAGAGGGTCTCCCCTCCTACCCCCATTCCCAAATACACACACCACAAAGGCATTGTCTCCTCATCAAGAAATTCATTCATGTAAAATACCGGATGGTCTCACTCATAGCAGGGATCTAGAAAACCTAAATAAGGGACCAGGAAAAAGACTAATTATAATAAAGAAAAAATCAAAATCAACAAGCAACTATAAACCAGAGACACACTATGCTGTGGGGAGGGGGGCGGGGGGGGAGAAGAGAAGGGGTAGGGTCAGAATAAAGGGGGTGCAATTGTATGGGGAATATAATCAAAATGAAAATGCATACATTGTGCAAAAATGAAAAATGATGTAAGAATTATATAAAATAAAATATATTTTAAAAAAAGAAAAATTTGTTCATGTATCGGCTGAGGAGGGATGTAGGGATGCAGGAGTGGCCCATGAAGTACCCAGGAATTTTAAGCCAGCTGTGCAGTTAAGGATTTTAATGTTGGCAAAATGTTTAAATCACCTACAGACACTTACTAGTCTGTATTTCATTATTAAGTTTATCTGCCTCTCTCTCTGCACTCCCTCCTGTTTTCTCTATTTCTTTAACCCTGTCTAGGAACAAAGTCATTTTCTAGGGTTTAATTCAATATTTATATCCACAGTTACAAAAGCATGTTCTGGCAAAGAGAAATATTTTCTTAGCTTCATATATAAAGAAACTTTTGCATGTGTTAAGTAACAAAAGAAATTTCATATTAATTTACAGATCTGATCTAACCAATATAATTTTCTCACACATGTTAATCATACTTTTATTAGACTGGTAAACAAACTGATTTTCATTCTTTTAAGTACAGAGGTTTCTGAAATTCAGCTTTTGAACATACTATTAAACCCGTAGATGAGCTATCTTTTGCTCTCTTAATTCAAATCATGCAGCATATTCCTAATTCTATGTGAATACTGCATAAAAACTTTTGAATGCATTATGTCATTTTCTAATTTTAAACAAACTTGATTTAAGCATGTGTGCAGATTGCTTCATTGGCTGGTTGGAATACCATCCCTGCAGCTCCTAAGGAGTAGATGAGTCTGGGAACAGTATTATGAAACAATAGTTGAGACTGTTGTCAACTGCCCAGTTGACACTCTTCTGTTGAAGAGGAAGTCATGTATCTGGAGGTGGCTCTCTGCCATATGGAAAAATGTTTTTATTTTTACCAATATAGGTACACACTATTGTCTGTGTCTAGAATCCATGAGACTTAATTATGCAGCATAGTCATGCCAGGAGGGAGAAGCACAACAAGCAATTATTGACCGAATAAATTCTCATTTATTTATGGAGTTACATAATGAAGGCTCTTCTAGAGATGTTTCATTTTGCATTTTCAGATGTCATGTTGCAGTGATTGACTACACAATCATCTTGCTCCTATGAGTGAAAGATGATTTTGACAATCAAAAGGAAAGGGGTAAAACACCAACAGTTTGAAAAATACATACACACACACACACACACATTTAGCTGTCATGTGCCCCAGTGTCCTGCGCTGTGACAAAGGAACCAGAATGCTGGCAAAACTGGGCATACAAGCTGGGAAAATGCTACTCATAACAACATTTTACAACAAAAGAAAAATTACTGCATATGTTTTAGAAACATAGAACAGTGAAATAAATAAATATACATGTGATGATATTTCTCAAATGCCCAGACCACTTTGTCAAAAAGGAAATCATTTTATAAATCCACCTTAGACCTGCAGAAGTTGTAAGAAAGCAGGGCCTCCCCGGTGGCGCAGCGGTTGAGCACTGGGTTGCGAAGCTGCCCGCAGCCTCTGCGGCGCCGGTTCGATCCCCGGCTGCTCCCCGGCCACCGGAGGAGGGTCCCGCTTGGCGCGCGGACCTCTCCTGCCGCCCGCTGCTCCCCTCAGCAGTGTACTTCGGTCCTTCTGCCTGCTCTGCTCCCCGCTCTGGCTCTGGTGAATTCTCTCACCCTCCCGCGCTTCTGACTGTACCCAGTGCTTGTATGTATGTATGTATCAATCAATCAATAAATAAATCTTTAAAAAAAAAAAAAAAAAGAAAGCAAACCTGTTAACTTTGGTGAATAATTGAAGCATCATTATATAAGTGAGAACTGATAAATGTATTAACTGATGAATAGTCAATGGACTGATGACAATGAGGAAACAGACTTTATATCGACTAAATCCTCATCTGAGTGAAAATAGCCTCCTACATGTGTAGACCTCTCTTTGGCAAAGATGATTCAATATCCTAAATCACTCACTGTTCATGAAAAAAAAAATCATATACTATGATTTGCATGAACATTTCATAAAACTGTGCTTTTTACTTTGCATGAAGCACTATATAAAATTCCTATTAAGTACATACCTTTAGAAAAAAGATCACTTTTTTACATATGCCAAGAAATGCCTTAATAATGAATATTATCACTCAGTATTAGCACATAATATTATCGCTTTTATGTTTATGTGAAAACCCACATTGTAAACATCACAAATTTTACAAATCTTCCCTTGCTTTGAATTTCTCTGCAAGGCATATTATAATGTTTACATGTAAATTGCCTTGGACCTAAATAAATGGGTGTAATGAGTCCGCAAGACACAAGATTACCTTCATAAATCATTTCATCAGTCTGACACTTTCTTATCATCCTCTGGAAGGTCAAGGCGGTGGACTTGTCCCTCTGACTCTGCCTGGAATATAATAGACACTGTATATTTGTTGATAAAATGATTGGATCCTTTACTTTGTACTTTACTTTCAATTCATTTGATGATTTATCAAGTTAACCATCAGAAGTCTGTTAAGTCCTCGTTATGTATATGAGGATGTAAAGGCCAATAAAATATGATTCCTCTCTCCAAGAAATTTGCAGTCAGCAAAAAAAGAGAAAAATAAGCAAGTAAGGGTATTGTATTGCAGCAGTATTATGACTTACTGAAAAGGGCCAGTGTTTTAACCATTTTTTAAAAAGATGACACTTTATAATTAAAATAAAGGGTCAGGATAATTTAAAAAACACAGTAGTGACCAAAAATTTTCTCCTTATCAGTTCTAGTTTTCTCGCTTTTGGAAATTCTTTATATTTTACCCATGTTCATCATGATGTGTTTCTAACTTAAAGTCCCTTAGTTTCTCTAGGGAAGATAAAAAATAACTGATTGGTATCCCTTATTTAGCAATCTGAATGTTTGGCAGGCTGAATTGCTGGATATAAACCAAAAAGATTAAATATAACAGGAATAAACATAACTTCCTAAATTTAAATTAAAAACCTTATCATACAGATAGATAAAAGACAAGAAAAGCACTGAATTACATGAAAAAGAAAAAGGCAGAGGATTTTAGTTGGCTACACAGTTAAATACTGGCCCATTACAGGATGCTATAAAAACCTAACTCCACCTCTTACAGTTGGCATTAATGGAGAAAGTCTTCATATCATTCTACCCTGGGTACCAATCAAAACACATTTTAAAAATAATCAGTTTGAATTTCAGGGAAAACCTGAAATCTTCTTATGAAGATGTATCTCTCTCTCTCTCTCTCTCTCTCTCTCTCTCTATATATATATATATATATATATATATATATTTCTCTAGACTTTCCCTACCCTCCATCATGATTTTCATTTTTTACCAACTGCAGAGCATGTATTCTGGTCTGTAACAATTCTGGACTGTTGAACCAGTTCTGCCATTCAAATGATTTTCAATCAATATTCTAGAATGAAGTGCTCTTACTTTTCACCTCAAGGTCTTCTTCTTGTAATGTATACTTCCATTCTTCCTACCACAGTTCCGTCCATCCAGATGGAAACTGTAATTTTTTTTTAATTTCTTTGTCTCTTCTTTCCAAACAATTGTTGGTCTCAGAGACCAGGTTTGCCTTCCTTGTTTCCTTGCCTGTAGCTTTAATCATCGTGTTCATTTGTCTCTAGTACTCAGTTCATAACTTAGGTGAAAGAGTATGGCCAAATGATCTTAACATGCTACACCCAGACTTAAATTTACAATTTAGGAAGTATTATTTCTTTTCATTTTAAGGAATATAGCAAAATTCAACTTGCATGCAGTTCACTCTGAGCTAATAGTGTTCACTGCAGTCTTCACAATTATTTAAGTAAATGTATGGGCTGTCAGCTGAATGTTCAGAATAACTGAATCCCTAACAAACGTGTCACTGGCCCTGTGTCTGAGAATAAAGTAACAGTTTGGGTCTGAAGTAGAATCCATACAAATTTGAAGTCCTGAAAAATGACAGTATTTTTGTCTGTTTTCATAAGGAAGGAAAGGCCATTTCCATTGTCCTCTGGGGAGAATGCAGTAAGCGAGACAGCTGCCTCAGCTTAGTCCTGGGAAGTGCAAGTTTAGAGACCTTGACTGACAAAGCCTTTGATTGTTGGTCACTCTGAAGCCCCAGACCCTGCTCTGGAGCTCTGAGCTGGCAGAACAAATGGTTCTGTGCTCTCAGAGTTCCAGTCTTTGATTTTCTCTCTTGCCTGGTAGCTTGTTTTCGGCATGCAAGTGGTGCTTATTCATTTGAATTAGTCCTTCTCACCATGTCTTCATTAAAAATGAATGGAGTCCCTGCTACATGACATTAGTACACTCCTTAGTGTCCTCAGCATTATAGTGGCTCAGCTAAGTTTAAAAATGAGTTTTACTCTCAGAAACCACTGCAGTAAAGGTTTTGGCTTTTTTTTTTTATTCTCAAAAATATAGTTAGTCTAGAAACATGTGCCCTTAAAATTTTGTGAGCCTGAAGTGACCTACAATCATTGGCCTTAAAACTAAACTTTTATTTTTCATTCCTAGTAGCCCTGCTGTATTTCATTTTTTTTCCTCAACAGAACTTATCAGGAATTAACAGAATTTTTTTTGATCTTTATTCCAGTGCCAAAAGTCCTTTATTTCTTCTATTGTTTTCAAAATATGTTTGGGTGTCAAACCATATTAATAATGAAATTTAGTTAATTCATTTCTCACTTTAAACCATCCATAAACTAATAAAGCTCAAACATTTTATTTCACTTGACTGAGATCAATTCTGTGATCTGTTTACTAGGTTGTTATAACTCAAGATTGAAGTACATACCATCTAGGAAAACTGTATTAACACATATTAAAAACTATAGCTATATTAATTTTAGCTGCTCCCCTGTTTCCCTTTGACATTTCCAAAAACAAATGGATAGTCTTTTGTTTTATTTTTTAAACTAAGGATAACCACTTCCAATTTGTTGCTTATTTGTAACCTCATCCTAGAGAATACAGATCATTCTTTATCAGGCTCGATATGTCAACAGAGACACAGCTTAGAGTAATTTGAGTTAGAAGGTGAATAATGCCATGAGTATTTCTGAACTATGCATAGCCCAGTGAGGTAGCATTTCTCAAGTAGAGAATACAGTGTCAAACTTAGTGAATGTGCCCTGATAGAGCCTTCATTCAAATCTAACCAGAGCAGAAGTTTTTCAGATAGCTGACATTACACAGTTCATTATAAGCTTATTCAAAAGCAATCTTAAACACCTATAACCCTTACTCAAAAGCAATTGCCATTAAGTTGTAAATAAATGTTTAGCATTTTAATTAAACCCTGATGAAGCAAGTTCATCATTTATCACTCAGCATAGCCATCTTAATTGTGCTTTTTAGTTATTTTCCATACTATGACCATCTTTCTTCTGCTTTTAAGTTATATGAGTGATTATTATCAGGCATGCCATATATCTGAAAGTACTATAAAACATGTAAATAGGTAAACAGTTTATCCGTTTTAATGTGTAAATTATTTTCCTAGGCATAAGTTATTTCTGTATTCAGTATTATGGTACAATGTAATGTTACTAGTTTTACATTTGGAAATTAGAAGGAAAGTTGTTGTCGAACGACTCATTTGATTTATGAGTCAGGGAATAAAACTGCATTACTAAAAGGAGACAAATTTGATAAGTGTAGTTTTACTACTTGGGAGTTTGTTGGCTTTTGTTTTAGGAGACTAAAAGTGGTAGCAACAAAGTTTTCCCCCAAGTGGTTGGATTTTCTAAATGTGATATGCAATGTGAGATATGTTGACAAAGAATGCATTTTGCAAGATGTTTTTGTTTTTAAGGAGCACTGTTTTCTATCTGCAGGAATCTCTTGTGTGTGAACGTGGCAATGGCTCTGTTGTAACTAGACTCAGATTATGATCTAAAACCTGTGAATGTATTGTTATGTAACCAACTTGTCACTGGTAGAGATTCTTTAAATTCAGAGTCTGCTTAAGACGGTCTTCAAGTTTTCAAACTTTAAGGTGTTTCGAGAAAGTACAATTTTTTGTGGCCATTTCTCAGTTTGATCACAGTCTCACTATTTCATTTTTGATAACAAGAATTCCAATGGCATGCAGAAAACTGCAGGAATCTATGGCTAAAAGAAAGTCTTTTAAGACAAGACATCTATTTGATAACTGAAAGAAAAGGTATGACTTCAGAAGGATTTCCCATAACCTAAGGGTATGGGGCAAGACACGTAATATCTTAATCATTTATGTACACTGTATTTTTATAAAGCATACATTTCATTTAATAAATATTTGAAATCCATATATTTTTGAGAGTTTGGTTACATCAAGCATTTTGTAAACTTCTCTTTCAGTTAGTCATTTCTCCAAGGCTGTGAACAAGTAATCTTTGAAACTTGTATTAGTATTTATCCAATGGATGGAAGAGATTAGAATCTTTAGACAAACAAATCTAAACCTACTTTAATCATTTCTCTATAAAGTGGTAAAATTAGCTCCAGTGTTGTTGAAACTGCATTGTGTACCAGAAATAAATTCTCATATAGGCACCAATGCCAAAATTTAGTCCTATTTTTCCATTTTATATGTTATTAATTTTAGATATGATTTTTTATTTTGAAAAATAAGTTACACTAGACTTTCTTAATATGTAGTGTACCTGTTATGTCTAAAAGACAGAACCTTGCCTAAAACATACCATGCCTTTATACTAAGAACCTGTGTTAGTAACATGCACCTTAGTTTTAATCAAAGGAGCAAGAGAGAGAGAAACCCACTTAAATGAATATTTCACCTGGATGAATTTATAAGTTCAAATGTGATATTTTCACTAGACTATTTGAAATCTCAGAGAAATAAATCAATGGTGAGATAATTCCTCTAAGACTGTTTTCTTTTTCACTCTTTAAATCTAGTAATTTTCCATCTCTGGCTCTTTACATGAAAAGCATTTGCAGCTCCTGGGACATTTCAGCTGTTGACACTTTAGGAACCTCCAACTCTGTGTAGGTGTTTTGAAGTAAATTTGAAACATGGAGGTGGAAGAAAAGCCATATGTCCCTAAAAGTTTTATTTTATTTTTTTAAGTGAAAGGATAGCTGCAAGAACAACAGGAGAGTGAGTAAGCAACTCCTATGTAAGGAAGGTCACTAAAGGAGAACCAAAGTAGAGTCTCTATTGTTTGAAAAACTCTTTGCAAAAATAACAAACTATTGTTTTACTGTTTGGAGAATATGACAAATTAAGAAATATAGGTGACATAATGAAGCTGTTTCTTTTTTTTAATCACAAACTTTTTTGAATATTAATTATTTTTTACATCATTGTTCATTTTCAAACAATGTTTGCTTCCCCCACCCTCTAGGTGTAGTTCCCATAGAATTTCCTTCACCAATGCACCCGTGCACCATCACCTCAGTCCCCTGTGCTCCTCCCTCCCTCCCTCTGATCCCTCTCCCTCCTCCTCCCCTGCAGGATGTCTCTGATTTATAATTGTCTGTTTTTGCTTTGTTGTGTTTTGTACTGTTATTATTTTTTTACATTGATGTCTTATTTGGTTCCCCTATATTCCTGCTGTAAGTGAAATCATCCGATATTTTTCTTTTTCCTTCTGGCTTATTTCACTGAGCATAATTCCTTCTAGTTCCATCCACGTTGCTGGGACTGGCATGAGTTTATCTTTTTTGATTGCTGAATAATATTCCATTGTGTGTATATACCACATCATGACGCTGTTTCCTTTGGATGGATAAAATTCACCATCAAAGATTAACATAGCAACTGATAAGCTTTCATTTTAATAAATAAATGAAGTGATTTTAAAATGAGAGAATGAACTCGAGCTCTGGTTGTCATACTTTGAAAAGAGTGTTTTCTTGCTGCAAAATATGTTGGGCAGTTGCAGACTGTGATATACCTTCTGATGAAATAGATGTAATCTCTGCTGACCGTTTTAAAACTGGTTAATATTTAATGGATAAAGGGGCACAACAATTATTTTTCTCTTTGATTATCCACACATAAATTAAAATACTTTATATATTTTTAAGTGCTGAAAAAGTGACCAGTTTCTTAAATCAAGATCAGGTCACAAACAACAACAAAAAAACCCTTTTTTCTCTGTGTCTGGGAGGGAGAGGTGGAGAATCCTAGTACAAGGACATTTCACTTAAACAGAGAGTCACAATGTAAAATAAACACACTTTAGTAAATAAAATTAAATCAAGACTTTATGGATAAAAATTCTACTGTAACACACTTCAATTTATGTGTTTTGGTAATATTCCTCTGTTTACATCATTTATTATCAGGATCAGAATGGATTGTTTGAACACTTCCTATGAGTGGGGTGTGGGAGATACAAGAAGGTGTAGGGTGTGTTCTCCATTTAATGATTTCAATCTGTTTTGTGTCATAGAAAAATAATTGTGCCTTTATTTTTGTTTCAATGGCTTTGTCAAGAGGAAAATTTATTTCTGAAAACTAGAATGTTAAATGGCAGCACAATTGTCGGTAGCTAGCCTGGATCAGATGCTAAGCAGTCTTGTCCAAGTTATAAAAATGATGCGATAGAAAAACTTCTGTGGCCTCTGAAGTTTCTGATCGAGTGGGATTTTTGTTTTACTGAAATGACTCAGTTGCCTCCTCATTGTGAATTGTTTCTAGTAATGCCTTTCAATTTTTTTCCATCTCATTAAAATCAGGCCATATACTTACAATATTAACTTGTGCTTATTCTTCCACTTTTCCCTTGACCCCACTTCATGCCTATGGCCATTTCTTACCTTTGTTGTGGATTTGTGTATTTCTTTTTCATTTGGTAGCATTTCTTATCTTTTGTAAAATCCTAAACTTATTGATGGGATTTTTGCTACTCTGCAGTCTGGGAGAGCAGTAACAGAGAAAAAAAAATTGCTAGATCTTTCCCTCCCTCTCAAAAAGCAACTCTGATGATCTTGGAGAACAGGAGTTCCTTGTGTAATTCAGTGGTGCCTGGGGATGTGGCAAGACTTGGAGAAAATTCTAGCAAGATACTGGCTTAGTTGTCCAGTTCTCAATTGTAAAGTTTATTCCTGTGCCTCAACAGCATAGCACCAGGGGCTATGAAAGCAAAATCCAGTGTGAATAGCTGACAGTTAATGCTAAGGCGGGTGTGGGGCTCCCCCAGGCTTTGGTCCTGTATGAGACACCAGAACCTCATTATTGAGACTGTCATTATTACGTTATTGTTATTGTTTAGATTTCCCTGCCAGCCTTCAAGTTGGATCTCTGTTGGCTCAGAGAAAATAAGAAGTGTGTTATTCCATGACTCCCGGGCATTGTGAAAGTGCCCTGAGTTATATCGGTCCCCATTAGGTTGATATTTTTTGGTGAAATTGTTGTGCGAAAGGTGGCTGATTAAGGCTCCAGGGACTCTGACTCCAAGCCCAGGACTGCAGCTTTGCTTTAGTGTAAATAAAACAGGACCTGAGTGCCTTTCGGGCTACATTTTGATTGAAGCAATATTCAACCAAGTTGGTTTTATTCATGCCCCCCATTTAAAGGTGAGGTTGCTTGATTAAAGGTTTGATTAAGGATAAGACTTAAATGTGTTCCACAAATGGATTTACAGGTAACTTAGAGCAGGATAGTTATCCTTGTTTTGAGAAGCAGTGACAAGGGTTTCAAGTATTTGAACTCCACTTTGATCCCAAATTATGGATATATACAAGTTGCTCTAAACTGACTTTTCTGAAACTCCGTCCCCCATACTGCCATCTAGGCCTGCA
This sequence comes from Talpa europaea, assembly GCF_964194135.1. Taxonomy (NCBI): domain Eukaryota; kingdom Metazoa; phylum Chordata; class Mammalia; order Eulipotyphla; family Talpidae; genus Talpa; species Talpa europaea. The sequence goes on from NC_140082.1 coordinate 51,872,889, forward strand.
CTGAACCAAGCAAAATCAACCTTGAATCCCACTGAGCCACCTAAAATTGATGGACTGCTCACTAGTGTTCTGGCATGTTCCTTATCTGTTCTCAGCTGTTCCTGCTGCTTGTGACAGCTCTTTTGGGATCTTATTTCTTCTCTGTTTTTATCCCTCCCTCTTTTTTTTTGTTTTTTGGGTTTGTTTTTTTTTTTGAAGCTTTATTTATTTATTCATACAAGAACCACGGTACAGGCCAGATGTGCAGGAGGGTGAGAGGATTCACCAGAGACAGAGCAGGGAACAGAACAGGCAGACTGACGAAATACACTGCTGAGGGGAGCAGCGGGTGAGACAGGAGTGGTCTGCTGCACCATGTGGGTTGCTCTGCAGCTGGCAGGGATCAAAACGGCACTATAGAGGTGGCGGACAGCTTCACAGCGTGGTGCTCAACCGCCTGCGCCACCAGGGGAGGCCCTATCCCTCCCTCTTTAAACTCCTGTGTTCAACTTTCATTTTGAAAAGAGGTCCTTCCCTTAGCCCTGGGTTCCATTGTTGACATGACTCCATTCCATTCCTTCCCACTGCTAGCAGACTATTTGAAAGTTTGAAGGACCTTTGGCAATGACCAACCCAACACCAGATCTGCCATACACTTCTCCATCCTTCTTCTTTCCCAGTTATCTTCTCTATGAAATGCTGCACAACGATCTTCTTCCATAGTTTGCTATTTTCATCCTTTGTTAGTCTCTTTCTCAGTCTCCGGGTGGCTTTCTTTCTTCCTAGGATCCTTCAACATTAATAACATGGCACAGGATTTCTCCCTGGCCCTTGTTTTTCTTTTCTGATATCTTCCATGGGCTTGTTATCCTTTCTTTTGGCTTTAGTGTTTACCCATTTGCTAATTCTGCCCAAAGTTTATTTCTTAGGGTATATGCCCTCTTGGTTGCACATCAGAAATAACATGCACACATCAAAACTGATTTTTCCCTAAACCTATATTGTAATGTATGTTTTAATATACACTCCTTATTCTGCATAAATGCGATTGGTTATACGGTTATCACCATAACCAAAAGCCTGAGTCATCTGTTATCCTCCCCCTTCCCCATCCCCCCTTCACATCTAGTTTGAAACTAAGTCATGTGTTTATAAACCCAAATCTGTGCTCTAGATCTTGGGAGACTAAGCCTCTGGCTATACTCTGTTTGACCTGCTAGTGTGATTCTACTAGCGCTACCATCATGTGAATTGGTAGGTGTTTTTTCAGATGTGTCACTTATATTAATACCCATGAAAAGGAATAGAAATGAGAAAAAAAATGCTGATTTTCCCTCAGTGGATGGTGTTTGTCCATAGAAAATGCCAAAGTGGAAATAAGGCATGTATTGATTTTGACGAAGACAGAAGGATGAAAGGATGGGTTATTCATGGAAGTTTCCAAAAGAGGTATTTTGGCACATAGGTAGCAACTTTTGACTATCTCAAAGAAACATTTTCACCTTCCTTCTACCTCTTTTCACCTCTCTTCTTTCTTTCAGCCTTTCTTTCCTTCTCTCTACCTCCATGTTTAATTTAGCATCCATCTGTGGGCATAACGTATTCCTCCATATTACATGAAATATGTTTGAGGTTGTTAAAACCACTGATATAAAGTGTATGGTGGAGGGGAAGGGAAGGAGAGTAATTTTAAAGCTCGTGATGAGAGGCTGGAATCATCGTTCCCACCTGAAACATTACTTTTAAGAATCCATTACTTTTAAAGATGATCATGTAATTTTTTAAGTGTAGTTTCACATTTTAGAAAAGGTTTTAACTATCCTAAGGGAGTGAATCCCATGGTGGAACATTTCTTTCAGCCAATTCCCTTCATCATCCTTTCAAATCCAGTATTTTCCCTAGTTAATTTGCTGAGGTCTGGGCTGTCTGGTGATTGATGGGGACTCTGGAGAGGCTTGGGATATGAGTGATGGTGATACAACAAATGGTAATGTTGAGCTGTTTCCTGATCCATAAAACAGGCAAATAATTTGTGTGACCTGATTGATCCCCTGAGATGGAAGTGGTTTTTAAACTGTATTTTCTTAAAGGAAATGTCAATATGCATGAAAATCTGGCAGAGCTTATTGAATAATAAAGTGGAAACAAATGGGGATGAAGTTAGAACTAGATAAAGGGCATGATTTTAGAGAAACGTCTGGGCCTGTTCGTTTTATAGTGCTCAGGCCAATTAGAAAAGAAAAATGGTCGGGTCATGGACACCGACTGTGTGACAATGGACAGATCACTTAAATTCTCTGAACCATGGTCTTATTTCTAAAATGAGGGGAAATAGGCTACCACATGTACATATTATGATGATTAAATAAAATACATAGCCTATAAAAAGCTAATAGAATACAAAGCATAACTGCTTGATAAGTAGATAAACAGTGGTCCCTGTTCTATTCCTGTGCTTTTCTTGTGGTGGTTACTTAGACATTTTTGTGCTTTTTGGTGTTTTATGTTTCTATGCTTTTTGTATAAATTCTATCATTATCCTTTTCCCCCTAGTTGTGCAGTAACGATTTGCCACCATCTTGGTCTGTAGTTGAAAATTCCCACTGTGGCCTTTTTTCTCACAAAACCTTTTACAGATAAATGCCTATAATGCCAATAAATCAGTCCAGCTTTTTAAAATGTTTTCATTAAAAGGAGTCACTTCTGACTTATTATGATTTTAAAAAAGAAAATGTAAAAAGAACATAAAAATGATGATGATTTTTATAAATAAAAAAATACATTCAAGTAGTAAACCTAGACAACTTGATGCATTGTTGGAGATGAAGTCGCCTCTTAAAATCATTTTTAATAAATAAAATCCTTAAAAAAATTAAATCACCAACTTTTGTGTGAAAAAAGTCAAAACTGGGAGCATGAAATGCTGATTAACAAGGAATTATCATCAATGATGTGTTTATATGGGAGAAAGCAGATTATCTGCTCTGAAAAGTCTCTTCTGAATTAAAAAAAAAAATATTTATGTCCATTGATAGATAATCATGCAGAAATAGAGGACCAAAATCAGTAGGAAAATAGTAGATACTTTATACATATTTTCTGAATTGATGCTTATTTTTGCAAACTGCTGGAAGTTATGTCCCTATCAGACTAGAAGCACTTTTCTAAATATCTATAGAAACATTCAAATTTTTGAGGTTTTTGCAGTAATGTAAGGAACTTTCGCCATTTCTAAGTGTACAGTTCAGTTGTGTTAAGAACACCCACATTGTTGTGTAACTAATCCCTAAAACTTCTTCATCTTGCCAAACTGAGACCCTGTACCCATTAAACAATTCCGATTCTCTCTGCCACCATTTCTGGCTCACCCCCATTCTGTTTTCTATTCCAAGACACCTCATTCCTTGTGGTATCAGTAGGTATTTTTCTTTTTTTGTGATTGATTTCACTTAGCATAATGTCCTCAAGGTTCACTCATGCAACTTGCACTAGGAGACCAAATAATACTCCTTGGTAGAATGTATGACACATGTGTATATCCAGCCATCTGTTTTTGGTACTTGGGTTGTTTCCAGAACTCATGGCTATTGTGAATAGTGTTGCTGTGAACATGGGTGTGAAAATGTTTCATATCCAGCATTCAATTCGTTTGATCTATAGAGTCAGATGGAATTGTTGGTCATATGGTCATTCTGTGTTTAATTTTTCTCAGGAAACTTCATACTGTTTTGTCTAGTGGCTGTATCAGCTTACATTCCCGTCAGTATGCACTCCTATTTCTCCACATGTATAACACACTTTGTTATTTTCTGGATTTTGATAGTGGTCATCCTAGTGGGTCTGAGGTGATATGTCTTTGTGGTTTGGATTTACATTTCCTTAATGGTTAGTGCCACTGAGCATTTTTTTTTTTATATACTTGTTGGCTACTTATATAACCTCTTTAAAAAAATGAGTATTCAAACCTTTATCCATTTTGTAATCAAGTTAATTGCTTTGTTGTTATTGATTTATAGTAGTTCTTTGTATATTCCAGATATTAAGCCTTTGTAAAATATATTATTTACAAAATTTTTCCCATTGTGTGGGCTGCTGTCAATTATGCTCTTTGATGCACAGAAGTGCACTGTTATTATTCCCCTCCACCTTTACTCCCACCCCCTGCCCTCTTCACCTCTGATACCTCAGTTCAGGTATCAATGTCCATTAGTTTACTTTTTATTATGTTTTTTCCCTTCATCCACTTTATTTTCTTATATTGCACATCTAGTTCAAATCATCCAGTGTTTGTCTTTATCCTTTTGGATAGTTTTGCTTTAAGTAATCCCCTCAAGTTCCTTCCATTTTGCTGCAAATAGTAGGATTTCCTCTTTCCTTTGAATAGTATTCTATTGTGTATTTATACCACATTTTTATTCAGTGATCTCTTAGTGGGCACTTAGGTTGCTTCCATATCTTAGATATTGTAACTAGTGCTGCAGTAAACATTGTGATCCATATAAGTTTTTTTATATATTTATTTATTTATGCATACAAGAACTGGGGTACAGGCCAGAGTTGTCGGGGGGTGTGAGATTCACCAGAGATAGAATGGGGAGCAGAACAGGCAGATTGACTGAAATACACTGCTGAGGGGAGCAGCGGGCAAGTCTGAAGAGGTCTGCTGTGCCATGTGGGTAGCTCCCTGGCCAGGGATCGAACTTGTGCTGCAGTGGCTGCCGATACCTTCATAGGTTGCGTCTTAACCCCTTGCACCACCAAGGAGGCCGGATCCACATGACTTTTTGAGTTAGTTTTATAATCTTCAGATAGATACCCAGAAGTGGGATTGCTGGATCATATGGTGGTTCTATTTTCAGTTTTCTGAGGAAGGTCCGTGCTGCTTTCCAAAATGCTTGCACCAATCAACATTTCTGACAACAGTGTGTAAGAGTTACTCCTTCTCTGTATCCTCTCCAACAGTTATTGTTAATAGTCTTTCAGATAGAAGCCATTCTCACCGATGTGAGTGATATCTCACTGTGGCTTTGACTTGCATTTTCTAATCAAAAGTGATGCTGAACATTTTTCATATGCCTGTTGGCCATCTTTAAACAAGTGTCTATTCAGATTGTCTAACCCATTTTCTCATTAGATTGTTAGGGGTTTTTTCTTCTTAAATTGGACTAATTTCCATGGTATTTTTTTAATTCATTATAGAAATCTTGAAGTCATCATTTCCGTTTGAAATTTTCTCATTCCTTGTCATTTTTTTTCATCAATTGTTTTTCTTATTTCAATAGCATTGTGAGTTCTGATGCTTTCAACTCTTCTCTGAGTTCTGATGGATTTAGACTTTTCTTTCTTTTTATGTTGTTTTTTTATCATTGTGGTATGTTGGTAAAACTGAAGGTCATAAAATGTAAATTTAAAACTTAAAATCAATTAAAAATTAAATTTCTTTTTAAAATTCATTTTTATTGAGGTAACATTGGTTTACCATACCATATATGGGAATATAGGTTCACACCTCTTAGGTGTATGCCCCCACCACATTTAAACCATTTAAATGATGATTTAAAAATAATTATCTTTGTTGTTGAGATTGAGAATTCAATGATGAATTAAACACTTTATGTCTGTGCTTTATTAGTGTGTTCTCAGAGGTAGCATTTATTAAGTTAGAAACTTTTTAAAAACTTTAAATGGATAAGAAAACTCTTAGCCCAGCTGGGAAAACTGCAATGATTTTTTTTTTAATTAACAAAAGCAATCTGAAAAAAATTAAGTTTCTAAAAACAACTTTGTAATATTGCCGGGATTTACTTCATTCCATTCATTTACTCTACTTTGCTCCTGCATTTCCTGGGCTATGTGAATTCATGAACATCTTTTCACTTGACTTAGGATAGTACTGAAATTATTAAGAAATGGAAAGATTCTCCATGGCCTCTGACAGTATGTCTAGCAATATGCTTATTTCTCTGAGATTTACGTCCTGAGCCAAGTGGATATTGGCTGACTCTCTTTGCCCTTTACACTCAGCATGCCAGGTGGCAGCTGCTCTGTAATGAAGAGACAGACTGTGGATCCCCAGCCACTGGGATCATTTTCTGTGGCTTATTCATAATCCAAGAGAAATAGGTCCCAACATCGATGTCATCTAAAACAATCCAGCCTGAGAATTCTTAGATACTTTCACTGGTCCCTTAATCTAGGGATTTGCAGATGTTTTCTTTTTGAAGTGGTGCAGTTGGACAAAATTAGAATACCAACTGATATTCTTGAATTTCTGTATCTTTTAATATGCCTGTTGGCCATCTAAAGATTGTTACACTATTTCTTGGATATGTAATACAGAGTAAGCTTCTTCCATTTTGCTTTCTTAATTTGTGATGGCAAGGGCTCATTTCACTAGGGTTCTCCTTATTTTCAATGAAAATGCCCTATTTAATGACTAAGATTTTTCATAGAAAAATTGGATTGAATAATATTTTTATAAAGTTAGAATAAACCATCTGTCTCATTTATGAGACAGGTTGTGATACTGGCTTTTATACCAGGAAGAGCCACCTCAGCTATCCAAACTTTAATTAGTTAACATTTAAGTATTTAAAAATCTTTAGGATTTTATGGTTCAGATCTTATGAATGAATGATTATCAAGTTTAAAAGTCTTTAGGCAAGAAGACATTTACATATCTTAAAAATCCAGATATATTCAAAATCCAAACAAGTCATCGGTCTCGCCTCCTGATGGTCTGAAGCTGTTGATAGAATGACCATGTAGACTTTAGGGTCACTCATAAGATCACCTACTAAAAACCTATGAAATTTCTGGCCAATGGAGCAGGTCAAAAGAAATCCCATTTAAGGTGAGAAGAGAATGTTCTTCCCTAGAAAGCAAGAATCTCAATTCCGAGAAGATATAGAATTAAATTATAAGATCACCTACTAAAAATGTCCCATTGCCTTCTAGGAATTTATCTGTTTTAAAAGGAAAATATCTTTTCATTGGAAGAAATGCCCAAGTATTTAATAAGCAAAGCCATTTTCATCCTGAATGAAGTTCTAAACAGCTAGCTTTATTTTTTTTAGACCTCACTTTGTATCATAATAAATATACAGAATTGTACTCACATAAAATTTAAAGAAAAATTTTGTTTCAGTAAAATTTAAAGTTTGTGTATGGTTATATTTTGAAATTGTTTAGTTATAAATGAATCAGTCATTTCTCATTAACTGTCACCTGAATCCTTTTGTGCTTAGCCTTTATGGGCCCTTGTTCAAAGGTTGCTTCTGAAAATGTGATCCACATACTTATTGTTTTAAGTGAATTTTGTGACTTTTAATAAATTAGACTTTCTGAAAGTGGGCACTCTGACAAAATTCTTATTGGCAAGCATTATTCACCCTACCTATTTCCATCTGTTTTAATTGTTTAGTATGCCCTAAAATAAGCAACACGTAAGGGTGGTAATTCTCATGTCAAATCATAAAACAATAAGCCCTGGCGGCGTGTGGTTTAGAACATGGCACATGCACCACCAGAAATGCTGGGTGGCGGTCTTGCGCTGAGTTGGCAGCATAGGTGTAGGGAGCTCGTGAAATTCAACAATCGTGAGTCCCACTATTCACTGTGATTTCCAGCAAGACAAGTTTTAAAAATAAAACCATCTCATATCATGTTAGCTCAAAGATGATTTTTAACTTCACAAATAGATTTGACTTGCTATCTATAGCAGTGCAATCCAGAATGATTTTTCTTCTATAACAGTTTTCCCCCTTATTTTCTGTTTGCATACATTGCAGGACTCTAAAAAATACTATAAATTAACATATACAGTTGATTTGTTATTTTTTTAGCTTTATGGAGACACAATTGATATTTATAAATGGCACATATTTAAAGCAAAGTTTGACTTTTTGACACAGGTATACATGTCTCATGACTTTTTGTAATCCCTTCCTTCCACGTTTTACCCCTAATTCCCCATCACCAGGTCACCACTGATGTGCTTTGTCAGTGCAGACTACTTTGAATTTTCTATAAAATTCCCTAGAAATGGAATCATAGAACATGTACTCCTTTTAGATCTAGCTTCTTGCACTCAGCATAATTATTTTGAGATTTATTCATACTGTTTTGTGTGTGTCAATTGCTTATTCCTTTTTGTGCTTATTGGAGTTTCATTATGCTGATGCACTACTGTTTGCTTATTCACTTCTTGTTAGACATTTGGCTTATTTCCAGCACAGAACTATTTGAATAAGCTTGATGTGAACATTTGTGTGTGCGTGTGTGTGTGTGTGTGTGTGTGTATATGTATATCTTTGCATGGAAAATGCTTTTTCTTTTCTTAGGTAAACACCCAAGAGTAAAATGGCTGACACATTCTAATAGGTGTATGTTTAACTTTGCAGGAAACTGCCAAACTACTTTCCAAGTGGTTATAGATATTGAATTCCCAGTGGCAGTTGAAAGTTCCTTTGGCTCCATATCCCTGCTAACACTTGCTGTGGTTTTTTAAATATTTTATTTTATTTATTTTTACGTATAAGAACTGGAGTGTAGGGCCTCCCGGGTGGCACAGCAGTTGAGCTCTAGGCTGCGAAGCTGCCTGCAGCCTCTGCAGCACTGGTTTGATCCCTGGCCGCCAGCGAGGGTTCCACATGGTGCGCAGACCTCTCCTGCCATGCTCACTTCTTCCCTCAGCAGTGTATTTTGTTACACTGTTCTGTTCCCTGCTCTGGTGAATTCTCACACCCTCCTATGCTTCTGACTGTACCCAGTGCTTGTATAAATAAATAAATAAATCTTTAAAAAAAAAAAAAAAAGAACTGGAATGTAGGTCAGATGGGCGGGGGTAAGAGGATTCACCAGACAGAGTGGGGAACAAAACAGGCAGATCTACTGAAATACACTGCTAAGGGGAGTAGCAGGTGAGACGGGAGAGGCCTGCTGTGCCATGTCTCCATGTGGTTTAGCTCCCTGGGCAGTAACCGAACTCAGGCACTTGCAGTGGGCTACTAGGGTGGTGTAGCTGAGACTTAAACCCCAGGCCACCAGGGAGGCCCCTTGCTGGGGCCAGCAATTTTAATTTTAGTCATTTTATTGGATGTGCAGTGGCGACTGTTGTACTTATTTGCATTTCCATAATGGTGTATGAACTTGAACATCTTTTCATGTTGCTTATTTATCATCTGTATATCTTCCTTTTTTAAGCATTCATTGAAATTTTTGTTCATATTTTCTTTGGACAGTTTAATACTGAATATTCAGTTTTTCGTGTGTTTCATATATAGTTCTATAAATTAAAACTTGAAGCTGATTTGATGCTATTTTAAATCATCCTTTATCCATAAATTCATCAAGCTAGATTGCTATATACTTTAAAATTAATCTTAAAAGAATGTTCCAAAAATGTGAATCACTTCTAGTATTAACTGTTCATGTTCAAAAATTACATCATTATTTATGCCTATTATTTTATAATTGTGTATGTTTTGTATGTGTTAGATTATTATTTTTTTCTTAAATGGAATATTATATTCCAAGTTCTCTCTTCTCTCTGATGCTATTCCTGATCTATAATATATTTATATATATATTATATATTATAGTTATATAATATATAGTTATATATATAGTATATATAGCTTTATATAGATAAAATAATAACTAAGAGAGGATAATACCTTTACTTTTCAGGTACTATTCAAAGCAGCACTTAGCTCTTAATATACATTAAGCAATGGCTGAGGGTGCTGTTGTGAACCCATTTAGAAATGAGGAAACTGAGTCAAAAAAGGAAAGATACTGGCTCAAGGTACCAAGTGAGTAAGTGGCAGAATAAGAATTCACACCAAGATGTCTGGCTCCTGTATGCACTCTCACCTCTGCTAAAGGTTGGAATTTTTTCTTTAATAAATTGCCCGAGCCAATAATAATTTTTTTATCAGTGAACTGTAAATCATGTCTTAATTTATTTTCTCTCTCCAGTTAGCCCTTATATCAATGAAATAAAGTTCTAATTTTATTTCCCTTTCTAAGCAATAAAATTGCCAAAATATACTTAAGTGATGGGAGAATAGAGTGTTAAGTTTACTGGGAAAAATCTATAAATTTAAACTAAATTATTATCTTGTTATACTTATTGAATATGATATAATCATATACAAATTTACAAGACTTTCAAGAGTACAGTGATATGGGAACAGACAATCCTTTAAGCACTGACTCAATCCAAAATTTTTAAGTGACATTTTTTGCATCAAAGCAAAAATTTAAGGTGGGTCATATCTCTCCCTAGACAAAATTCTACAGTGTGGCAAGTTCAGACAAATCTACCTAAAGCTCATTGTCAATGGGTTATAGTTAAGAAATCCATGATATTGATGTTGATGAAAAATTAAGAAAAAAATTTCATTAATTTTAATAATCCCAAGTTACAATTTATAAAATTCTAATATTATGAAATGAATTTACACACATAGATTCACTCACAAAATATCTTGACTAGTAGTCACAGAACTAGGATTGCTCTTCTAGTTTGTATCTTTGGCTTTTTATTACATTCTCCCAAACCTGGCAATAAAGTTCCACTCTATTTAAAGTAGGGGAAGAGTCCAAGGCTTTATGGTAGAGGACTACGGGTGCTTTGATGGTGGGTGTAGTTTAGTAACATACATATGAAGAGATGGATTCTATATTTGAGTCATGTACAGTATTGTAAACCAGTTACCATAATAAAAATATTAAATAAAAAGAAAATGGAGATACCTATCATAAATTTCAGTATTCTATCAAAGAAAAAATTTCTCTTGCTTTAACATTCTTCAAAGGAAGAATTTTAGAAGACATGTATCATATTTTAGTTTCTATTTTAATTTTTATGTCACAAGGCATAGTGCTACATATCATTTACAACTTCCACTTAATTTTTATTAGGTGATTTTGTCAAGATATATATAATTGGGGCCTCCCTTGTGGCACAGTGGTTGAGCGCTGGGCTGCGGAGCTGCCTGCAGCCTCTGCAGCACTGGTTCAATCCCTGGCCAGCCAGCGAGGGTCCCACATGGCGTGCAGACCTCTCCTGCCGTGCCCGCTGCTCCCCTCAGCAGTGTATTTCGTCAGTCTGTCTGTTCTGCTCCCCACTTTGGCTCTGGTGAATTCTCTCACCCTCCCGCGCCTCTGACTGTACCCAGTGCTTGTATAAATAAATAAATAAATCTTTAAAAAAAAAAGATACATATAATTGTACCATATGTTTCTATTGAATCACCACATCTATAAATCAAGACTACAAACACTTCCTGGGTTTTGCTAAGTTCTCTTTATCTTTTGAAACTTCTCCTTAACTCAGAAAATGTCTTTTCTCCATTCTGTAAATTGCATACCCTCTACTTCAGATAGATAAGAAAAAAAGCAATGAAACTCTCAGATAAACAGAAACAAGCCTTTTTCTCACTGCCTGCCAACCTTACACTTCATTACACACCAAGAAATGTTGGCATGGTCAGAGTATTGTTCAATGCTTCCAGAAGCAGTTTCCTTCTACTTCTGTTTTGTTTTTTTTTTTTTTCCTTCTCCAGCATTTCTTTTCCCATTTGCTACAAGATGCACCAAGCAGGAGGCTGAGCATCGTCTCACACTTAGGCCTCCTGACCCAGCATGGAATATACTCCCCACTCTCTCTTTTCCTTGTGAAGTGAGATGGGAAACTCACCACAACTCTTAGAATAGCAGAGGGGTGAAGAGGCCCAGTGACGGAGCCCATGTCCCGGGTTCAGACTCTGCTACTCTCTGCAGAGCTTTGTCATCTTAAAGCTCAGCCCTGTAGAACTGCTTTCCTTTCTTAATTGCAGGAATGGCGATAAAGTAGTATCCTTAACAGAGTTATCATTATTATATTAGTTAATTCATGAAAACTATCTGGAATACATTCACATATATGTATGCATGTATATATATACATATACACACATGTATACACACATACATACATATGTGTGTATACATACATATATATATGTGCTAATTTTATCCTTTTTTGGATATAGTGTTAAGGTAAGGAGAATGCTTCCTGAAACTGGCAGAGGGGCCTTTTTGATGGTGCAGAGGGGCCTCCCTGATGGCATAAGGGCTAAAGACAGCACTATTAAGCTACTGTCAGCCACTGCAGCATGAGTTCGATCCCCTGGCCGGCCAGGGAGCTGACCCATATGGCACAGTAGACCTCTCCTGTCTCACCCACTGCTCCCCTCAGCAGTGTATTTCAGTAGATTTGCCTGGTCTGCTCCCCACTCTCTCTGGTGAATCCTTTTACCCCACCCCCCACACCTCTGGCTTACACCCCAGTTCTTGTATGCATAAAAATAAATAAATCTTAAAAAAAAATAGACAGCTGTGATTTGGGTTACCCTCTTATCACCTTCCATGTGGTATACCCCACACTTCTACAAGGAACTAAGCAGGGAGGGAAGAGGTGATGTGATAGTTTATGAAGCCCAAGTTTTTGCTAAGCCAAGTTCAAAAGACACTTATGGTGCCCAAGCAAAGGCTAAATGTTCCACCATGCCTGTGAGTATTGTTATAATTCTACTGCTTATTCACAAAATAGGTTTAGACTGGCCTGGGAAAAATCTGAACTTAAGTTCCTGCATCTGTCCTTTCTTTTCCTCAGATTCCCAGTGGGTGACCTGTGCTGACTTCCAGGTAGTCAGAATGCTAAGCTGTTACCTCATCCAGCAAAACACATCATAGTAAAGCTTCTATCTTATCTGATTAAAGGAAAACAGAGTGCTTTAGTTAATATAAAAGTACAGATGATGTTATGGATTACGGGAATATTTACCATTAGACTATTTTGAATCCCCAGATGAATGTCTGATTGCCAAAAATTTAACTAATCTCTTTCGAAGTAATGAATATTTCAGACACTGTTGGATTAATGAAAATTTTAAAAGCAAAATGGAATACGAAAGTATATATTCAGATAAAAATATCCTATTAGTCTGAAAAGTATTCACTTCTTGTTTCTGTAAGATGGGAAAAAAGTTAAAATATTTTTCAAGAGTTCTTAATTACTTGGTTGACTATTTCTTAATGAATAATTCCAGTTGTTTTCTTTGTAGTAGCAAGTAGACTTTTACTAGACTCTAGTGGCTTTCTTCCTCCCCTTCCTTGCCCATGATTTTGGCAGGTGGTCTCAGGAAAAAAGCCAGTGTTACTGGATTGAAGCCATTTCTGTGAAATGCAGATGGATCTCTCTAGAGTAAACGAGGGACTCTCTCAAGCTAGCAACCATCAGTAAGGAAAAAGTTCCTCCTCTGGTCCAAAACTGGGATCCCCTCCAGATGGGAGAAGCTACATTCCCTTCCAGTGGGTAATGTTCATAATGTTTCTGCTTTAGAAAGACCAGTGTATTGCCAAGGTGTTAGAAGGCATTGGTTATTCAACCATAAATACAGTGCAGAACAATATATCAATTCAGTAGATATTTTCAGAATTTTGATCAAATGAAGTAGAGTCAAATATCTTAAATGGGAAAGAAAAAAGATAGTCTATGAATGACACTTCATTATCATAATGCTTAACCCCTGATATACTGATGGCATCTTTTTGTTCCATGACTTGAGGACATATTGAGGGAAGTTTAGAACAAGATATTGAGCTCCATACACAACTTTAGAAATTGATTCCTAAACCACAGCTCAGACTCTTCCTTTTGGTTGTTTATCCCACCCTCCACTTCTTCACATATAGACACAATAGACAACCTAATCTCTTTTACTTATCTTTGCATCTGTGCATTTATTTTAAAAAGTTTATGTTTGTAATTTAAAAGTTACAGTTGATATAAGTAACATGAAGGACAGTTTTTCATGTAATTATTCTTTAAAACCCTATTTTTTTTAATTTTTATTTTATATATTTTTGCATCATTTTTCATTTTTGTAACAATGTATACATTTTCATCTTGGTTATCGTCCCTGTAAAATTCCCCCCACCCCCCACCCCCCTGTTTTGATCCTGTTCCCCGTAGTGTGTCTCTGGTTTATAGCTGTCTGTTGATTTTGATTTTTACTATAACACATTTTCCCATGTGGTGATAAGAAAGTAAGAATAGGCTCAGATCATTCTCAATTGTATATTGAAAATCAATGTTAATGTTATTTGAATCTTTGAATTCAATTTCATTTGAATTCTATAGTATACTAGAATAGGGGTCAGGAAACATTTTATGTAAAGGACCAGTTAATAGATATTTTAAATTTTACAAGCTATATAGTCTCTATTACAACTCTGTATCTCTGCCCTTATAGTGCAAAATAGATAATACATGAATAAATGAGCATGACTGTGTTCCAGTAAGACTTCATTAAGGAAAAAAAAAACCTTATTTTTAATTCAGAGTTTCTTTTAAGGTGCTCCTTTCACTGTGTATATGCTCCACAATTAGGGTCCCAGGCTCCAGGCAGGCTGTTAGTCAGCAGTATGTAACCATTTACCAATCAAGGTATTGCCTAAGCCAGCAGGAAAAAGCTATATTAGCTCAGGACATTTGAGCATTTTCAGAAGATATTTAACAGGAAAAACTCCTGGGAAGCCGATTAAGTATGTTATTTACACCACCAACAGTATTATATTTCCCAAGAACAGCTGTACAATAGGAATTGCCAAAATTATAATTCATCACATCAAAATTGACCTTTCCAAATATTTAAGATGTTGGAACTTTAGCTAAATACAGTTTCAGGAGCTCATTAGATTTTCAGGAGTGTGTCTTAGAATGTCATGGTTGCATTTCAAAAGGTGGCATTTGAAAATATGTATTTCTAAATATTATTATTGAATTTTTTTCCTATCACAAACTGATTAGTTTTTGTTGTGCAACACAGCACACACTATTCTCTTTTCAGAAAGATAAATTTATTTTTCATGATCTTACAGAGTCTGTGAATTTGGGGGAAATACTTATCCAGACTTAAGAGCAAATTCATTTTCAAGCTAAGCTAGACTCTGAAGAATAGATCTTTTTGTCTGTAGAGAAGTAGAAAAGAATCCTGTGTTGTTTGTGCAACACAGCATTTACCCTGGTTCCCTTAAGGAAACCTCACCTGGCCAAACAAGATTGGGTAAAGCAAGAGGAAATTCATAATGCATCTCTCAGTTTTAATGTTCCTTAATAATCCTGTTGTAAAGATAATGATAACAGTTCTTAACCCAGTACTTCCCAAATTTATTTAAGGACCCCATCTCTTATGTGACTATTGATACAGTCTTGGGACATCAGAGTAGTCTAGAACGTGCTGTAAGCACCTAGGAGGGGTCTGCTGATTGCTGGACTTCGCCTACTCTACACACTGTCATTTTGGTGACTTATCAGAATGCAGACAGTTCAGGTGACTCTCCACAACAAAAGCTAATGCCAGCAATAGTTAATTTTTTATAAAAATGTCAAAGTATTATGTCCAATTTTTTAATCTAAAATGTGACATTATATATATGTGTGTGTTTTTAAACATAACACAGCATACTTTCAATGATGTAGAATCCTAATATTAATTCCCATTGCGTTACGCATGCACGCATGCGCGTGCGCGCGCGCGCGCACACACACACACACACACACACAATGGATGACAATCCATAGCTAGGATGACCGCTGTAGTGGTGCCCTGGAGATTCCAGTGTATGGATTGAACAGTTTGTGACAGAGCTTTCTATGCTCCAACACTGCCATTGCTTCATAGCAGTCACCCTAAGTGTCTTATTTATCTTGTATCTTACAGAATCATTTGTAAATATTCTCTGTTTCTGCCTGCAGTTATTATGTTTTGGATTTTTTTTTCCTTCTAATCAGTGCTATTCCTAAAGAGTCTGGCTTAGCTGCATCACGGTCAGGCATGGACTAGGTATAGCTTCAGTATTTGCTCTGGTCTTTGCTGTATGTCTACCTGGGCAGCAACATGGGTAGATGTAAGGACACATTTGGGGCACATGGTCCTTTCTTACGTACAATCCCATGACAGACTCATGCATAGTAGATAAGTAGGCATGTATGTTCATTAGAGGGCGCATGGAAGCCACATGAGAACCTAGTAGCTCCCAGGAGGAGTGTCAGGAGAAAAGAAGTTTAGAGAGGCCCTAGGGTGTCAGGCCTGGAGAGAGTCAGGCTTCATAGCACAAGGGAGTTGTTTTCAAGTTATTCATTTGAATATAACCTATGTCAATTATAAATATACAACTTGGAAAACAAGAATGTTAGGTAGGATAAAACTCACATATAGTTCCATCATTCAGAAGTCAGTCTGGGGTATAATATTTTCTTTTTCTTTTCACAAGGTGTAGTTGTTTTACTGTTCCTGTGAAGTAAGTGAACATTAACTTGAGGGCTATAGATGAAAAAACGAAACCACTGAATCAAGTGACAGCCCAAATTCAGCTATTGCTGAAGCTCCAACACAACAGTATCTTGTAAAAAAAAAGAAACAAGCAAATTCTCCAAACAAGCAAATCCTAGGCACAAAACAAAATCTACTGCATTCATTATTATTATTATTATTATTATTATTATTATTATTATAGTTATATTTCTAAAAATGTGTATGTCTAAGGTGTTTTAATCTGAACCAATATCATTATTACTCAGTCTTCAATCAATTCCAAAATATAGTTGATGATCTAAGGTGTTTTAATCTGAGCCAATATCATTATTACTCAGTCTTCAATCAATTCCAAAATATAGTTGATGATTTTGGCAGGTGTTGGACTGCAAATTCACTAGTGGTCCTTTAAGATGTTTCTTTAGCACCTGATGGAAGCACCCAAAATGGCCTTTATAAGAATGTAAACCGGGGCCTCCCTGGTGTCACAAGGGGTTAAGCACAGCACTATGAAGTTACCCACAGCCTCTGCATCATGAGTTTCGGTACCTGGGCAGCCAGGGAGCTACCCACATGGTGCATCAGACCTCTCCTGTCTCGCCTACTGCTCCCCTCAGCAGTATGTTTCAGTCAGTCTTCCTGTTCTGTTCCCCACTCTGTCTCTGGTGAATCCTCTCACCTTCCTGTACCTCTGGCCTCTACCCCAGTTCTTATATGCATAAATAAATAAATCTTTTTTAAAAAAAGTATGTAAACCCATGTACATTTTATTCTTTTTTAATTGGGTCCTTGAACCCCTGTAAATATTGTTTTTTATTTATTTTCTTACCTTTTCTCAGACTCTCATAATGATCAGACATTTTACTTTCTTTTACATATTATCACTTAACATAAGAGAAAGAGAATGGAGGTGGAGAGAGATGAAGACATTCAGACTGAGATTTAAGGACTAAGCTACCTGAGTTGAGAAAGCTGACAAGTTACCTAAAAGGGGGGATCTTTAACATTTCCAATCATTTGAACTGAGAAATCTTTGACTAAAGAGTAGTATTTGAAGATAAAATTTATAAAATGTAGTAACTTTGTTATAGATAATACCTTTTTTAACTTTTAAAGGTTTCAGAAAACCATTTGGTGGATCAAATATTTTAAAAATCAGTTTTATGGGGGAAATAATAGCAGTGACTTTTACATCAGAAAGTGGTTTTCCACATAGGGCATCTTATTTAATGGAGTTTTCACTCAATACATCATAACCCTTTACAAATCCTTTCTCTGAATGGAAGTTGTTGTTTATACTCAAATACACTTTTGCAAGGATTGCCTCTCTTGTATGCTGCAACATCAGAGCACTGGTCAAAGGTTATTCCCAGTCTGTCCTTGGTATAAGATTTTCTCTGAGGCCCAACACGTACCAAGTGATACTGCAAGAATGTTTTTTCTTTCAAAGATGAGATTGACTTATCAGTTTATCCAGAAATTGCTTTATCAGTCAATCAAGAGATTGATAGAGATAATATTCAATTATGGGAAAGAAAAATGCTGTCTTTTTGAAAAGTAACTGGTGGTATCTGCTGAAATATAAAATTGAAGACCCTATGATCAGAATATTTCAGGACTATATAAAAATGAATGTATCTACAAATACTCAGATGATTATTGCTAAATTATTTGTACAGGAGAAAAACATAATCTTATAAGTAGTGAAAGGATTGAATAAAATATGGATCCATATTGAGGTGAATTTACCTCAGCACAAGTTAGATCCAGATGGATTGATGAGAAATGTGTGCTATGTTGTATAGGCAGAAGAGCATAAGAACAATCATTTGAATGATAGGAAAACAGTAACAGAAGTAGGTATGTTTGAATGAAAAGAGAAAAAATGAGGAATGGTAAACATCAAATGGTTAACATTCAAGGTCATTGAATTTGAGGGCAAATGGGGAGAGAAAAATCATTACTTCCACCTTTTTATGTAATTAAATGAGCTTTATTTCTTTATACTAAAAAATGTATTATACTATGTATTATTATACATGAATGGTCATTGAATTCTGTATTTTAATGGTTAGGTTGCCTGGAATTCAAGCGGGCAGATATTAAGATCCCCAAACATTGGATAATGTCAGAGGTAGGGTGAACAGAACAGTCTCCTACCGCACCTTGGCATTCTTTTACCATTCTCTTTCCATAGACTTCACAGAATTTTAAGTAAGTTATTTTCCTAGACTTATCCATAAATGTATATCTAGCTTCACTGGGGATACAAAGGTAGAAAATAAGTTTTCTTCTGTACAAAAGGAAAAGTGAAACTGTATCAACCCATGGCCCCTCTTCCTTCCCACCTCCTTTCTAACCACTAATACAGACTACAGACTTTTTGGCTACCCAACTCGACCAGTTTTAGAAATATCATGATGGGGCCTCCCCTGGTGGCACAGCTGTTGAGCACTGGGCTGCGAAGCTGCCCGCAACCTCTGCAGCACCAGTTTGATCCCCAGCCTCCAATCCCAGGCTGCCGGCGAGGGTCCCACATGGCGCGACAGACTTCTCCTGTCTCGCCCGCTGCTCCCCTTAGCAGTGTACTTCATCAGTCTGCTTGCTCTGTTCCCCGCTCTGGCTCTGGTGAATTCTCTCACCTTCCCACGCTTCTGACTGTACCCAGTGCTTGTATAAATAAATAAAATAAATCTTTTAAAAAAAAAGAAATAAAAAAAGAAATATCATGATGAAGCATATGCAGTAAATATTTCTTTGATGCTTGAAATCAGATATAGGTCCCACATAATACCCATTGTTCTGAATTGCCTTCAAAGGTACTGTGCTATAAAAAAAGCTAAAGTTTTGAGATTTGTCTGTTTTTTCAATTTAATGCTGAAATATGTTAGTAATACTGAAATATGGGGTATTTCATTATTCATATTCTACTTAAAGTTCGAATTTCATTTAAAATTTACCACGTAACCAAAAGACGTTTCAGAAATGGTAGTCCTTGGGCTGAGTGTTCCTTAATCTTTTCAAGTATCGACATTTTATGACTGTGATTTTAGAGAAAAATAAAAGCCAGAATTACAGATAATGCTAAAGAGAAGCTGCTAGTAGGTTTTTATTCATGTAGAAGTGAATATCAAATTGAAGTGCATTAGTCGGCTTGAACCTCTGTAGCAAAATACCAAACTAGGAGGCTTAAACAACAGAAATCTCTGTTCTTGTTGTTCTGCTGGCTACTTGTCCAAGATCAAGGTACAAGCAGGGTTGCTGTCTGTTTTCTGAGAGCTCTCTCTCCTGAGCTGGAAGAGAGTGCTTTCTCATTGTGTTTCTCTCTGCCTTACTAGGGAACGAGACACAGACGGAGACTAAGAATATAAGAGATCTAAAGGAGCATATAATAGAGAGCCAGAGAGCTGAGCGACTCTTCCGATAAGTACCCTAGTCCTATGGAGGAGGGCTGCACCTTTGTGATCTTAATTGAAACTATCGCCTCTTTAAAAATCCCATGTGCAAACCCCATCACTTTCAAGGCAAGGACATCAACATTTGGCTTTGAGGGGGACACAATTATATTGATAGTGAGGAGAAATGTAAACATAGGATACTAAAGTTGTGTATATTTTATTTTATGCTGTTTCTTCTTTCTAAGTTTTCATTGAATCTTTTAAGAAAAGCAATAAATTGAAGTGACATTTAACTGCCTACTCCATCTAGCAAGCATAATCTACAGAGCCTGATTTTATAAGGTCATGCACTATTTCCTTAAATTATTAAAATGTCTTTATATCTAACATAGTATTGAAATATGTACATATATCTTTTTAAAAATGATTTTTAAATCTGACTTTTTAAATGTTTTTCTTTTGCTTTTAAAAGTAGCTAAACCTATCAATGCTAGAAGCCATCAGTTTCTATTATTTAACTGGAACCATGAAGATACTAATTAGCTGTTGCTAAACACTTGTTTTTCTGATTAAGAAGTTAAGATATAGAAGAGGACCTCCCTTGTGGCACAAGGGGTTACAAGGGGTTAAGCATAGCACTATGAAACTATCCACAGCCTCTGCAGCACGAGTTCGACCCCTGGCTGGCCAGGGACTTACCCACATGGCGCAGCAGACCTCTCCTGTCTCGCCCACTGCTCCCCTCAGCAGTATATTTCAGTCAGTCTGCCTGTTCTGTTCCCCAGTCTGTCTCTGGTGAATCCTCTCACCCCCTGCACCTTGCACCTCTGGCCTGTACCCCAGTTCTTGTATCATAAATAAATAGCTCTTTAAAAAGTAAGATAAATAAAATATAGAACAACAATCACAATTAAAGAAAGAGGCAATCAATGATCATTAATATTATTGATGACTTCCCCTCAGTCACTTTGCTGTATACATAGAGCAAAATGTGAAATTCCAAAGTTCAACAATACTCATCATATTGTTTAGTATATCTAGTTGAGTTTAGCCTCCAACTTTTTTCTCAACAGTATGATATTAGGTCTGCTGAAATTGGATTGATAAAGTCTTTTTTTACACAGGAGTACAGTTTTATTCCCTCTCTTTGGCTCTCTGTCAAAATTGAAATGTAAACCAATACTTTTTTCCTCACATAATTGTTGATACTGCCTCAAATTTCTAGGACTGTTGGTGTAATGGGATTTTATAAGACTCTCAGTATCCACTCCTTCATGCCTCAGGCTCAGGATGCTTTCAGAATTAAAAAAGTATCAACCTGGGCCTCCCCTGGTGGCGCAGCGGTTGAGCGCTGGGCTGTGAGGCTGCCCGCAATCTCTGCAGCGCTGGTTTATTCCCCGGCCGCCGGCAAGTGTCCCTCAAAAAAAAAAAAAAAAAAAGAAAAAAGAAAAAATATAAACCTGCAAAATGTAGTCCTACCCTGTCTCTATGCAATAAATAAGAATCTTCTCTCCTTAGTGGCTTCTGGGAATCATACAGCCTTCCAGAGATCTAGGTAGGCCTTGGTCAGGTTTTGCAGTTCATCTTTCTCAAATCCTGGTTTGCTCTCCTTCTTGCTTAAAATTAATGCCCCACCCCGACTCTAGCACAAGGCAAGTGAGCTAATCATGTGCTTCATGAACATTGCCAAGACACTCACTCCAGGAGTAACCACAAACCTTGCCATGTCCTAAGCCACTGGCTAACATCTTGTCAACTTCTTTGAACCATGGAGTCTGCTACCATCCTGACAACAAGGATAGAACCTGCATGGAAGTCTTCTGAAGCTGTGGCCCCCATAAATCAGCCTGACCCGCTGGGCATCACACTTCTTAGACACTATCGTCAGGGGTGGTGGCATGGTCCTTGGCAGCAAACCCTGCAAGTAGCTGAATTTCTTCATCTCTAGGCTGTCACTCCCACTCACTGTCTCTGTCCTTCCAGAGTGCTGTGCTCTTGGGGATGACCTAGTGTACCCCCCGTCTTAGAGCATTTTGTGTCCACTGAAAACTCTTATGCTGTTCTGATCAAAACCCATTGAATATCATAACAGCAAAAACAACTTCTCATAAAAGGTGGTAGAGATAGCTGGACCAATGCAACCCCTATCCATTCAAAGCAGGAATTGCATTAATTTTATAAATTACAAAAGTTATAAAATATAAATAAGGAAGAATGTACAGCGAAGGAGATTAGTAAATGGAAAAAGATGAAGCAGCACCCAGTTTTATCTCAGCAATTCCTGTAGAGCAATAGTTCTACATGAGCAAACTGACATCTTCTTTATCTATAAAATGCAGATAACAATGGACAAGGAAGTGGTGAGTAAATGATTGGGTGTATGAAAAGGGCTTACAATAGCATCTGGAGCGTGCAGTATTTGTTGCTGCTGTTGTTGTTAGTACTAGTAGTATGTGGATTTGAAATGAAAAGGATCTGTGCTTATACATCAACTTTACCAATTGCGTACTGGAAAACTGAGTTTTTTGATTGCTGAAGCTCATCTAAAAATTAAGAATAATGACAAGTCTTGGTCAACTCTATGAAAAGCAGTATGATGGTGTCTCAAAACCTTAAAAATGTATTTGCCATACAACCCGTAACTCCACTATTATGGAAATAGCCTAAATACCCCCAAATAGATGAGTTGATCAAGAAGATGTGGTCTATAGACGCACACAAGGGAATATTACTTAGTCAAACAAGATAAACCCATGGTATTTACAGCACCATGGGTAAAACTGGAAGGGACAATGCTAAGTGAAATAAGTCAGGAGAAATTTAAATACCAGATAGTATACTAATATGTAGAATTAAAGGTAAGAGAGACAACCTTGAAAACTAACCCCTGAAAGCTGACTATAGAATTGCAGCATCCAGAGTGGGGAGGTGGAGTAAGGGGTAAGAACAAAGAGGGAAGGAAGCACAATGGACTCTGGTGGACTATGGGTGATTTGGTGATGCGTGCACTATTATGGTGATACCTGACCCAGGGTGGGGGGGGGGAATCCTAATATTACCTCATTTAAAAATAAAATAAAGAATAATAACCATTGCAGCACTCAGGAAGCAAAACTTACTCTGTTGACCTCTTTAACCTGCATTTATTTTCCTTTTCCTTCAGTTATGAAGGAATGAGAGATTTTATTCATAACAACCATTTGGGTTTGTTTTTAATTTTTTTATTAAGGTAATGTTGATTTATACCACTGTATATGATTTAAAAATACAGGTTCACACTTCTTCAGAGGGATTTTCCATACCATACCCATCACCAAAGCACCATCATCCTTCACCATAGTCCTTGGGGCTCCTTCCCCACTTCGCTCTTTACCCCCACTCTCCCTTCAGTAGCCCTAATTCTGCAGTCATATTTCTATGGTTTGTTTTGGTTTAGTTTTGTCTGTTCCTTTGGTTTTTTACCTCTGTATTCCATATATGTGTGAATTCATTTAGTATGTCTTTCCTCTCGTTTATTTCACTTAATATAATCCCTTCCAATTCCATCCATGTTGTTGCAAATGGCAAGGTTTTATCTTTTTTGTAATTAAGTAGTGTGTCTATATCTCTATATCCATATGTATATTGATATATTTTTTTTAAAAAAAACCAGCCTCTTTATCCACTCCCCTGTCAGTCACTTAGGTATCTCCATAACTTAGCTATTGTAAAGAGTGCTACATTGAAGTTCTGTCTCTCTCTCTCTAGATGGGATGGTTAAAATGAGAAGATGACCTCAGGGCAGGATGTGCATCTGCACGGGCACAGATATTGAGTGGATTCTGTTTAAGAATAAAAATACAGTCAAATCAGACTTAGCATAACATGTACATTTTTAAACTACATTCTATCCCATTAAAAAGGACTGAGGCTCAGTTTTGCCAAAAATGCTTATTATTTTGGTCTGCATATAAGGCAGGTTATAAAGCTAATGTTATCTTGTGAAATTAAAAGGGAAATATTTTAGATCCTCCCTTAGAGTTTGGGATCTAATTTTAGCTAAATACAAGTTAATTTGTTAATTAGTTAATTGAACGTATTTATTTCAAGACGGTAAACAGGTATAATGCTGTCTAAATCGGATGGCTATGGATGCACTTATCACCAACTTAGATTGTAAAACATCTGCTCAGTTTTTTTCTATCTTCCTGAAACAGCAATACGCACATTCAAAATAATTGGATACTAAGCAATTAGGATATTTTGAGAAGTTTTAAGGAAACACGACAGTTTTCACATTGAAAGTCCAAAACATCATTGAATGCCTTTCTCAGAGTTAGTTCTCTATAGATACCCCACCATCTGACAAAAACTTCTGCTTTTTTTAATAGATGTTAACAAATCATGTACCTCTGTATTTCTCCTCTCAAGACCTCCTAAATCAAAGTATGCATCTTGTTGGTCTACTGAAAGTGGCCTCTCATCCAGCCTTCCATAATTATCATTCTGTGTCTGGTTTTGTTTGCTCTTTATTTGACTAACTGCCTGATTATGACAACAATTGCTGCAATCACCAATCATATTTTAAATATGTTTACCAGGATTTGGATGAGCCTGTCAGCTATACTCAAGAGATTGGAAGCTCACCCCTAAATGAATGACACATGCAATTAATTTACAACAGAATGCATTTTAAACTAGGATGATAGACAGTTCTTTGGCTGGTTTTCAAAATGAATGTTTTAAAAGGTCTAAAACAGGAGAAATTTGTTCACTCCTATTTATTGTTCTCCAGTTTATTTACTACCCAAGATATTTTTTTACTGCAGACACTTTGACTGAATAGTGTTTATTTCTATTTTGCCATTAATGATGCAACCTTATTTTGCATTATTGAGATAGAAGTGCTTACTTATTTTAAATGATCTGAACCTCAATACGTAGGTATGTTGGGACTCCTCTTTGTAAATTAGGCAAATGTGTTCTGGATATATATTAATTTGAATGGTAAAATCCATGTAACAAGTGCCCACTGAGCAACTCCTATGTGTAAGACACTAAGTTATGGTGAGAAGACTGACACATGCCTCAGTGGAATTCAGCACTCCTTTGGGTCCTCAGATTCTATAATGAATCTATAGTGAAAGTCAAAATCTAGTTTCACTGGCATAACCCATGTGGCAGAAAATATCTATTTGTTAGATAGCAATGAAGGATAAAAATGACTGTTCTCCCACTAAGGTATTGTTTAATGCTTTCCCCATCACTTCCTCTAGAAGTAATGGGAGTATTAACATGGTTGAGTTTTCTTGAACTTCCAGTTGTACAGATCTTATTTCACGAGGAGGTGTCCACATCTAAAAGAGGCAAAGCAGTTACTGAAGAGTCAGACAAACTGGATTCAAATAATCTTTGCTCTCTCACACCTTTAGCCACTGTTTCCTCGTGTGAAAGTAACAGATCTCATGAAATGATCAGCTCTAGCCATGACCTTCATGAGGACATACTTCTCAGACTCGAGCTCCCAGAAGGGGAACCAGTAACTTGGGTCATTCGGCTCCTTTTCTGAAAGCAGGAGAAGGTCCTCAATTGATAGTCCCAGGGCTGTAACCAGCATCAAAGGGAGACTTTTAGAGAAAGGAGGGACAGAGGGAGGGATATGGAAATGACAAAGCGGTTGATGTTTTCTAAGATAGTGTTCTTAAGCTGATAAAGGACCAATGACTATTTTGTTTTCCTTTTTTCTTAGTCTTATGCAGAACAATATTTTGGGGGAAAAATCTACAAAATACAAATCTTTTCATTGTTAATCAAGAGTTTCTCTCCATATCTGCACTGACCTTGTCACAGACTGCACTCTGAGAGGCTACACTTAGTTCTGCTCGCCTTTACTAAGGAAAATCCCTCCACACACATCCTAGAGTCCTCAGAATTGCTGTTTCTTACTCACAGCTTCTTTATGCCCTCTTGTCATTGAACTTCACCTTCACTGCTGCAAGTTCCTCCAGATAAAAATCTAATTGCAGATCCAGCCTCATCCTCAAGTTCTCCTGTAACATTTTCTGTTTCTTTCTGATCCTCTGTCCTCAAAGACATCCTTCACAAGAATACACTTCCCTGGTTCTCCTTGCGTGGAACTTGATGTCTTTCTTCCTTTCTCCAGGTCAGCCTTCTTAAAAAAACTGCTTCCCAATGGTTAGGCTCTGTACATTTAAAAGTGAGAATATTAGTGTCTGGCATGGGGTTAAGGATTAAGTTTTCTTTAAGATGTGATTCTATCTCTGCATGGGAATTGAACTAATCATAAGATAACTCTGTGTGTGTGTGTTCATTCATATGTCTAGTCATTTCTAGGAAGAGGTAGCAGACTGGAACACCTAAGGGGTTTTTCCCATCACTTTTTCTTTCAAAGTAGCACTAAGCTCCTTTGCTATAAAAGGAAGGCACCATCACTGACATGTAAAGTAAAGGGATGAGCAACTTCTTGGTTTTCACTTCTCGAATTTTGTTCCTTCATTGTGATTAGCGCTTTAGCAGGTGTGAGGATGCAGCTATAGGAAGAACCTTCCATGAGAAGTAAATGGATGTGCTTCTTTTGTCAATGTACTTTAACTCTCTGACCTTCGTCCTCTTGTTGGTTGAGGTGGTTAGCACCTGGTTGGTTGAGGTTGGTTGAGGTGGTTGAGGTGGTTATTGATTCATGAGATCACTTTTAGTGGAAAAATTTGTAGTTTTCTAACATTTTCTCAAATAATTTTGTGTAACTTACTGACTTTCCCCTTTCCAAAGTCCTGACTTTAGTTAATCCAATTTTCCTATTCTCTTCTAGCACCTGTGTTCTGATTAGAAGCCAAGTATATGACACTGAAAAATTCCACTGAGGTACTGCAAGGTAAGGCATTTTTTGAGTTGAGTTTTTTGCTTATGGCTTGCTGTGTGAGATTAATGAAGACTAGGAAGGTCTAAGTTGGTTTCATAACACTTTTTTTTCTTTTTTGCCTCCACCAAACCAGCCAAACCCAGACCCCATCTGCCTCCCTCATCTTTGTTCCTTCTGGTAACCATTACATTTTTTTGCTGAGTTAAAGATTTATTATCGTGCAATTCATAATTGTAATTATAATTATATAATCATAATATATTTTGTATATTTAAATTTTATTTACATATTGAGTTTTAATTTACATTATAATTATAGTATAATTTACAATATAATTATAATAAAAATTATAATACTATTTGTGGTTGCTGCTGTGTTCATCTTAATGTAAATATATTTGTGCTCAATATCGTGCCTCTTAATATTCTTCTTATTTGTTCATAAGATTCAGAAATACAATGAAATATAATGTATGTTTAAAAATGTAGTAAGTTATTTCAAATGTTCATTTGTATCTTAATTCTAGCAATATGGGTTTTTGAAATAATGTAAAACATTTGAATTTTTAGTATATCTTATATAAACCTTATAACTTCTCTAATTCCTAGGAGCTTAAATATTATCACTTATTTATACTGCCTTATTCAGGATACTGTACAAAATCTGATTATTACCATAAAGAAAAGGCAACATTGTGAAACATTTCAATACTTTTAAACTGTTATCATTAGTAATACTTTTCTCTATTTTGCAGTGTTAGTAGTCTATCTGATATATTTCTTTATTTCAAAAGTAATTTTTTTTAAAGACATCAAAGTACCTAGTTTAAAAATCTTTGCCTTCCCATACTCCTTTTCTGTGGCCACATTTCCAAGTTCTAGCTAATGAGCTTTGGATGATAGGCCTTGCAGAGAACTTCCCTGCCTGATTTAAGTCCTTTTCTGAGCTAAAACAGCAGAGCTTCAAGAGGAGAAAACTTTTGAATATTTTCCTTTGTTATTACTCCATCTCCCTACCTGGAAAGCTGTTCAAATATTTGTAGCTAAACATTTTTTCATTTTTGAAAGTGACTGCTTGGTGGCACAGTGTGGTGGATGCCATTGAAAGAATTATTTACATTTCCTGAGAAACAGGGACACTTCATGCACCCAGGACTCCATGAGGAAGGTCCAGGTTGGGTCAGGATGCAGAAGATGGGAATGAGAAGGAAAAAATGTCTGAGTCTGAGTCTTTCTTGGGAATTTGCAAAGGACAAACAAAACCAGGCAGGATAAACAGCTTAGGATTGGCCAGGCAGAATGATGTCAGTAAGCCTTACACTAAGTAAGCCTTACTCTTACCCTAAGGATTGGTCTCTGGTTGCCTGGTACCAAGTCATGGTTTGATTTAGGGTAGAAGAAACATTTGCTTGGTATGTGAGAGTTAGGGAAGGAAGTTTTGGGGCTATTGAGTCAGAATTGTTTGGTTTAATATGAAAGATGTGCCCTTGAACAAGGCCTCTGCTATCTCTAACAGGGATAGTCTTGCCTTGGAGGAACTAAGTTGTCAAATCATCATAAAATACAGAAATTAAAAAAACATGATTAACATAATCACAACAGGGATTAGAACAGGGAATGCAGCCAAATGCAGATCTTGCTGACTCCCTAGCATTCACATCTGAGCATTGTACTATACACATTTCTATGCCTTATGTAATATTCACAGTAGTGTCATCTGCCCTTTGCAGACGAGGATACTGATTCTTTGAGATATTAATAAACTTGGTCTATGAGAGTAAGTGTCAAAGGTGAAATTTGCACTTGGACTTGTACTCTGCTACCTCAGTGCTGGTCTTGACAATATCTTACTCGATCCTGTGCTATTGTGGGATGACATTTAATAGCTACCCAGTGACGTCGTCAGTTCACTAATTTCCATTAAAGTACCCATTTATAAAAACTAAGTGAACATATTCAAGAAAAGAGAAGAGGAAACTATGCTTTGGGTAAATCAGGATGAATCGGAATTAACTGTGAAAGCAGATGAAGGCAATATTAATTCCAAATTTCTTTTTTGCTTTCTATTCTTTTAAAATAAAAATTTAAGGGCCTCCCCGGTGGCACAGCGGTTGAGTGCTGGGTTGCGAAGCTGCCCACAGCCTCTGCAGCGCCAGTTCGATCCCCGGCTGCTCCCCAGCTACTGGAGGAGGGTTCCACATGGCGCGCAGACCTCTCCTGCCGCCCGCTGCTCCCCTCAGCAGTGTACTTCAGTCCTTCTGCCTGCTCTGTTCCCCGCTCTGGCTCTGGTGAATTCTCTCACCCTCCCGCGCTTCTGACTATACCCAGTGCTTGTATAACTAAATAAATAAATCTTAAAAAAATAAAAAATTAAATAAAAAATTAAATAAAATAAAAATTTAAGATTAATGGGCCATGTGTGGCCATGAAAACCTAGCTTTTAACCTTTAATCCCAGTATTAAATATTTCCCTTCTGTCGATCTCCATTATTTCACTCATACTTACTAGGTTCAGAAAAAAAGATTCAGGCAAAGCAGAAATTACATAATGAAATTCCTTTCTAAGGAAACTCATGCAAAATATTGAATAAGGTACTGAGCTGAATCAGGAGAGCTACTGGATAATGGAAAAGTCCCTGGGTTGGAAAATACTAGACAGGAAATGCAGGTGATTGCTAGCTCTTTTGAGGCTTAAAAAAGCTTTTTCACCTATCTGGACCTTTGTTCTTTATTTGTAAATTGAGGGTGTAAGATATTCTGATACACTCATACTGTAGAATAACAGTTGTTGGACTTCCTTTGCTAATGAAGGGGAATGCTTTATCTACTAAAGTCAACTTTTTTTTTTCCTTTTGGCCATTGGATCTAAGAGTTATCAATTATTTTTCTTTTCCTTTCCTGTCTTTCAAATACATCCCAAATCTCTTCATCTCTCTCTCTCTCTGCTGTAATGACCCATCTCCAAGTCATCATCCTGGACAATCGCGCATACTAGCTGGGACTTCTGGTGAATTCTTGTCCACCAGAATCCATCCCTTGTACAACAACCAGTGTCTGGGGAACCTAAATTAGATCGTGTTTCTCTCCTGCTTGAGACCTGTTGAAAACTCATCAACTCCTTCTTCTACATTTAGAGTAAAACCCAAATGTTCTACCATGACTTATGCATCCAAGATCTGGTTACTGTTTGGATAGCCTTTTCCCGTGTTTCCTCAACTCCAACATCCCTGTCACTTTTTTTTTCTTTCTTTCTTTGCTCTTCCTTGAATGTTTCTTTGTGTTCCTTTTTTCTGAGGCCTTGGCTACACAGGCCCCTGATCTGTACTGCCCTGGCTCTGGCCCTTTCCACCCATTCTTCAGCCATCATGGCTTTCCCTCACCACCATCTCAAAATCAGCACTATCCCAGGTATCCAAGTTTAATTCCTTTTAAACACTATGTTTATTTCTAAAGGCATGTTAAAATATCCTCGTATGGAAAAAATACTCACCAACATACATAGGTTAAAGGATGTAGTCAGGGCATGAAGAATTTTGCCAATGCATTTGCTGTTTGTTATTTATCTCTTGCCATACCATAATGGAAGCTCTGTGAGGGCAAGGCCTTATCTGTTTTCTTGACTGCAGAAACCACGATGTCTATACAGATGCCTGTTTCCTGCAAGAAGCTTAGTAAATATTTATTGAATGAGTAAATGTAATGCAGTTAATGCCATAGATCATCTATCCCAGAGAAATTAAGTAGTACTCTTAAATATCCCTAATGTGTCTACACCTTAGATAGAATTGAAGGGAAGGGAAATAAAAAAAAATGTAAAACCTAGGTGATGGGGAAATTTGATTTTCAGTATCTCCCTTAAACGCAGTACTGTCATTGACCAAAAGAACCCACTTGTATTGGAGAAGCCCTTCCTGTTAACCCAAAGAAAATCTTTGCTAAAACAAGACAATGTGAAAGATGAAACAAAAAATTGAAACAAAATTCTGGTAACAGAAACAGAGTGGGGTGCATAAAAAATAACAGGAGATCCTCCATGTGACTGCTTCAGATATTTTTACTGGTGGCATTTCTGACTTATGCTTATAGGTGACAGAGCCCAGTAGTGTGAATCTTAAATGATTTAATAGTTTAGTCTGTCACCCAGGCAATCAGAAATGTTTGCTGAATGAAGGCCCAAAAGAATGAAGTAATAAATTATTGAACTGGCAGAAGCAAAATTTTCCTTTTTTTTTTTAATAGCCATAATGTTCCCTTTATGCCAATTTGTAGTCCATGTTAGTAATAGACATTCCAAATACAGTGAGTGTGAAAAATGTTCCATGAAACAGAATTCAGTTTCTGTGCTAGGCATCTCCCATAGTGCATTTCAGAGCTTATTTAGAACATTTTAGAGTTTATTTCATTTTCAAGTATATTGTCACAGTGACTATCCAGAATGGCACACCGTTCTGATATATTAAAATGCTGATGGGAAATTGGAAACTCAAAAAATGTCTTATCTGTCAATGAAATGATGTAGCCTTGTGGTTAGATTACAGCAATTCGGGGGCTTTTTGTTTTCTGCCAATTGAGATTTGACAGCTGTTTAGAAAATATTTACATTCTGATTTCAGTCACATTGACAGCACTTTTGGGTCTTTGGAAGATGATAATTATATGTTAGGAAAATGTTTTAAAAAATTGGAAGCTGATCTGTTGAGGGGAAAAAATCTGTTTTTAAAATTGAGCAAAGGAAAGAAATCTACTTTATTAAAAGATATACTTCTAGTAAATGTCAAAAATAATAGACATCTTTAATCCACAGACATACTACATGCATGGTAACGGAATATCCTTCCTGCTTTGCCTGTTCTGGATGCTTTAATTTTTCTTAGTCATTTCTGACTTGGCATATGCTGTTCACACATTTTTACTTTAATATACACAATTAATATTTCAATATTTGTATGGTACATGAGTGAGTTAGGTAAGATTTAGGAATACTATGGATCTTTATGGAAGAACTCAAATATATATATTCTTGGTATTAAAAGAAGAGAAAATTTTAAAAGTATTGGGAAGAATGCTAAATAATGGATTTATATAAAATTTCCAAATAAAATATTATCAAATGTCATAATATGAAACATAAATTCACATATAACTTTTTTCTCATCAGGTGTTATCTTAAAAACTGGAACTTATAATCTTGATCAGTGGTTCCTCCAGCATCTTAACACTTGCTATTTGTGTGATGTTTTGTAAGAATAAGTAGATGATAGAAATTTTAATCCCCATTTTTAACCATTCAGAAGTTTCCTGCAGTTGATGTTGTATTTTAAAAATCAATACTGTTATTTTCTATCATTGACAAATAGAATGTTGCTGCTTCTTAGAAGAAGGAAAGCGGTTTTGGAACCCAATCTAACATTTTAGTATAAATCATTTCAGAAATTTGTGACCATTATCTATTCTTTTATGACCATTACCCTGAGCATATCTTAGGCTCCATGTAAAAGGGCATGTCAGTGACAAATGGACTAAAGAGGATCTGGCTCTATCTGTAAGACCAGGACCAAGAGTTCGATGGAGGACCTGAGCCCCCTTCCTGGCACTGACTTTTTCCTGCTCCCCTGAGGGCCTCACCCTTAGAGTGAGCTTGTGGACACTTAGCGTGGAAATCCTACACACCCCTTCCCCACTGTGTCATAGCTGTCCCGTGGCCACCCATTGGGTCCAGATGCACCAAAGGGTGTTTCTGGTGAAGAGACCACTGTATGCTCTACAAGCAAGCATTTGGGCAAAAGATTCTCGGGACCTGAATATACAAAGTGTGGTCTAGAAGGAACCAGACTCCTGGTGGACATTTTCCTTGGAGACAGTCACAGCCAGAGGAAAGCTATAGTAGGTTCTCTGATGCAGACAAATGTATTTCCAATCACCTATTAAAATACATATATTTATGTAATACATATAAAATACATATACATATTAAATACATATATTCTGGACCTCCCCGGTGGCGCAGCAGTTGAGCCCTGGGTTGCGAAACTTCCCTCAGCCTCCGCAGCGCCGGTTCGATCCCCGGCCGCTGGGCGAGGGTCCCACATGGTGCGCAGACCTCTCCTGCCTCCCACTGCTCCCTCAGCAGTGTACTGCGTCAGTCTGCCTGCTCTGCTCTCCCCTCTGACTCTGGTGAATTCTCTCACCCTCCCGCGCTTCTGACTGTACCCAGTGCTTGTATAAATAAATAAAATAAATATTTTTAAAAAAGTTAAAAGAAAATAAAATAAAATACATATATTCTGCTTCAGTGCTGAGGCAGCCTGAGCTATTACATTTCTCACATACGCCCAGATGAGGCTGACGATACAGGGGCTGGGGTAGGTGGATCTGCTTTGGGTGAATTGAAAGATGTAGGCCAGCTGGAGAACTGCCCTCACCAAGAACCCCAGCCTGGGTCTCCATCTCACCTCTTCTCCCAGTTCTACACTATAACCCCTGGCAACTCGTACCTCTAATTCTTCCATCAGCTTATAACCCCTCGTCCATGCAGAACACAACTCACTCTGTGACTGGGCACAAAACTTGCTGTCCAGTTGGCAGAGCCCACTTCAGTTGGGCTCGCAGCATCATGCAAGGGAACTAGGGGGCTGGGTGTCCCTATTATGTTTGCAGGCTTGGCTTGGCCACACCTGCCTTTGAGGATAGGAACCCCTTCTCAAACCCTGCAGGCCAGTATGTAACTTGTCAACCAAAGTGCTACCACACAGTGTAAGGGAAGCCCTACCATTAGGTTCAAAAAAGGGGAGGTAATAAATTAATAATTCTCCATCAGGACCTCCCTGGTGGTACAAGGGGTTAAGCGCAGCACTATGAAGCTATCTGCAGCCACTGCAGCATGAGTTCGATCCCCAGTGGGCCAGGGAGCTACCCACATGGCGCAGCAGACCTCTCCTGCCTCACCTACTGCTCCCCTCAGTCGATCTGCCTGTTCTTCTCCCCACTCTGTCTCTAGTGAATCCTCTCACCTTTCCACACCTCTAGCCTGTACCCCAGTTCTTGTATGCATAAATAAATAAATCTTTAAAAAAATAAAAATAATAATTCTCCATCAGTCCATCAAGATCATAATATGTATATGGGATTAGGTAAGAAGCAAGATTAGGTTTTCAAAAATAACCCAAATAAAAGCAATGTATTTTTTAAAAGGGTTTAAATTCTCAAAATGTCAAATCAGGAACAAAATAAAACAGAAAAATCATAGAAAGTAAAAGGAATGTTTGGGAAACAAATACCTGCCATATGTTATATTCAAAAGAAATAAAACAAAAAAATCAAAATAAGTTGAATAAATTAAAAATATATCTTTTACAACAAACACAAAATTAATATCAGAATATGGACATCAAAAATAAAAGAAATTTTATGGGATAACTATAAAAACTATAACAAAAGCACAACTGTAGAAAGCTAGGAGTAATCAAGTGAAGTAACAGAGGTGATTG
The DNA here is from genome assembly GCF_964194135.1 of Talpa europaea. NCBI lineage: Eukaryota > Metazoa > Chordata > Mammalia > Eulipotyphla > Talpidae > Talpa > Talpa europaea. Next base: position 51,906,981 of record NC_140082.1, read on the forward strand.
ATTTCATAAAAATCCAAATTTGGAGATATTTTTTAACTAAATGATATTTTTTAACTAAAGGGTGAGGGGGTTGATAAACATAGTTCTATAGCCTGGAGAAATTAAATTGCGTTTCAATAACAGGGCTATTAGGTTTACAATGAAAATGTAGACATGAATGTGAAAATGAAAAGCACAATCTTTGCATCAAACAATATGCAGCATGCAGGCAAGTATAAGAAAAAATAAATTCCTATCTTAAAAAAAAACTCATAATGTGATAAAAGGCAAAAGCTGTGGAAATTCTATATTTATATTCCAGTATAGCATAGGGAGGAAAAAATTCAATTTACACAGCTCTTTTATTACTCTGAGACTGCAAATGCTATCCAGTTTTTCTGTCAGCAAAATAGTTATTCAATTCCTGCTGTATGTTCCTGAGATAGAAATTTTAGATGATGATGTATACTAGTGCTTTAATATACAGCTACTTTCCTTAAAGAGCTTGCAATCCAGTTTTTTGACAAACTATACACATTTTTAAAAATGTCAGAAGTGTAAATATATTAGATCTAAGTAATGTGTAACAAAGTGGTTTAAGTACCCAACAGATCATGAGCCAGTTGTTGTCATGGGCTATATTTTTAGTATGTTTATATCCTCGATGTTTTTTGCAGTATTAGGCATACATAAGCTTTTAAGAAATGTTTATGAAAAGGATGTGATTGTGGCATGCTCAGGTATAGTAACAGGTAACATTTTTTTTTAGATTTATTTATTTATGCATGCAAGAGCTGGGGTACAAGCTATAGGTAGGGGATTGAGGGATTCACCAGAAACAGAGTGGGGAGCAGCACAGGCAGACCATGAAATCAATGCTGAGAGGAGCAACAGGAGAGGTCTGCTGCGTCATGTGTGTAGCTCCTTGGCCGGGGACTGAACTCGTGCTGCAGAGGCTGCAGATAGCTTCATAGTGCTGTGCTTAACACCTTACGCCACCAGGAGACCCGCAGGTTACATTTTTATATGGCTCCAGAGGCATAGAAATTTCCTCTCTATAAGAGGAAGGGGTGAATGTATTATGAGAGTTGAGAAAGGGTGGAATTTACTTGGGGGTGATAGGTATGGTGTGGAATGCAAGTGAGAGCTTCAGAATTATGTGTGGGGGCGGGGATCTCAAGATGAAAAAGGTTGGTAAAGCCAGAATAGGACTGTATTTCTGAAGGAGCTTGGATTCTACCTGAAAAATAGAAGAAATCCCACTGAGTCTGAACAGGGGAATAACATGAACTATGCAATACTATGTGGAAATAGATCGAAGGTGGGAAAATATATAGATGGATTTTATCGGGAAAGAGGAGATGAAAGACTACAGAAGGGAAATGCCAGCCAGAGTGAGCAAAGAATAAATTTCAAAAGACAGCGGGGGAGATGTCTGGATCTTATACTTTCCTACATCACTTTAGTATTTTCTCTCCCCTGTGTCTTCACACTTTTGAGTTCCTTTTGATGATTTGCCTTTCATATGTAAATGTAAATGGGTTCAAATCATCAAAAGCAAACAACACCCCTGTCTAGGTTCTCCTTTGATTTCTGTCCCTCTTTACTCCTCCACCCACCCCCCCATGACCCTATTCTTTACTTCAGTTGCCCCATCTTCCCAGCTACTCTCAACCCACCATAGCTTGAACTCTGATTTTACCTCTTCGCTAGAACTTTAGTTAATTAAATTAGTAAAATTTGCTAGTCAATAAACCCCCCAAAATTTTAGATCCTTCATTTTCTTGGTTTCTCTGCAAGTTTTATTACCAGTGACCTCTTTGAAATTCTGTCTTTGGAGTCCACAGAAACTCCCTCTTCTTGAATCTCTGTGCTTTCCCTCTCTCTGCACCATTAGTTCCCCTCTGCCCTCTCTTGCCCCCTTCACTCTCCCTCCTACTCTTCCTGTCTTCATCATTGGTTCTTCTGTCTATTGTTGAAGTACAGTCCCCTTCCCTGCCCCTCCAGAGTTCTGTGCCGAATTCCTTTCCTCTTAATTCATTTAACTTTCAGACTTAAACTATGACCTTTATCCCACTGACTCAAATCTCTATCTCCTGTCTAAACTTCTTTGCCTTGTCCACATCTCGATATTCAACTGAATAACTCTACATTGGTTTACACCATGTACCCCCAACAGATTAATAACATGGAACTCTCTTCCTCTTGCCCCTCCCACTTCTGCAATCCCTGTCTTAGCCTTATGTGCATTATATAGGTATGACCCAGAAACAAGATCCATCCCTTTATCTTTCTGAAATGAAAATCTAATCATAATTCAAACTGAGCCACTTCCTAGCTATGTGACCTTCAGCATTACTTAACTTGTATATTGTTCAGTTTTCTTATCTATAAATGGAAAAAATAATAGCACCTGCTTCCCAGGAGTGTTAGGAAGATAATCAACAGCACACTGTAAGTCCTTAACATATATTAACTATTTCGTTGTTTGAAATAATCAGGCTCCCCATTGTCTTGACCAGAAAAATCAGAAAACAAGTCTTCTTAGCATGTGGTTTGATTTTCGCATAATTTGCAAAGTTCACTTCTCATCATTCCCTAATTTCCACTCGGCTATCTACCTTTAAAGAAAGATTGTCTAAGACTCCACATCCTGCTCCAGCCTCCCCCAGTTATCTGTGCCTCTTCCTTTTAATGGAGCATGACCTTACTGGGGTAAATGCCACCCATCTCCACAGTGTATGTGAAATGTCTCTTCTTGCTCCTTTCTCCCCAAGTCTGAACTAGTTTTCCTCCATGTGCTCCTTCACAGCCATTATCTTGGAGGTTGCTCACTCCAAGCTGCCATTGTGAATGCAACTTTACCTGTATCTCTGCACTATCAGCTCCTTGATGATCAAGGATGGACTCTTATCCTTACATGGGAGTGGTGTTGAAAGGAAGTATAACCACAAAATATGGGCCACAAAAGAGAGTAAGTAGTTAAGTAGTGGATTGCACAGATGTCCACCCAAGATTGCAGTTCAGTAGCAGTGACCCAGCCTCTTTCCTCCTCATTGGGATCTGAAATAGTTCAACAAGGGGAAGTTTGAAGCAAAGAAAGCAACTTGGAACATGGTGATCTCAAGGAGAACTAAAACAAAGATAAGAAACAAAATGGGAATCGGGGGGAAAGAATTAAATTGTTCACAATGAATTAAAACTTCATGGGGCACAGTGGAAGGAACTAATGGGGGCAGGGATGGTGGTGGGGAGCCTAGAAGGAGAGGAGCGCTCAGGCTGACTGGTAGTAAATCTGTACCTTTATAAAATCTTCTGGAAGAAGATGCAAGAGAAGAAAGGTTTTCAGTTTCAAGAATGAGGAAAGGACAAGACTGATGCATAAATTTGTGAGATGTAGGAAACTGAGATATAGATATACACACACATTTATATAGTTTTTAATGAATCATAGTATTTTTTGTTATGGTGTATGTATGTGTGGTGCCATTTTATATATTTTGTAGGGAATATAGTGAATGTTTCTTATAGAAATATTGGTAATCATAAAAAAATGTATAAAATGGGGTTACAGCCAGAATTGGAATGAGGAAGTTGGGGTAGGTGGTATAGACAACTGCATAGGCAAGCTTGATCTTAACAGGGAGCAGAAACATCATCCACAGAGAGAGGAGGCAAAGAGAGGACAAAGAGAGGACTTTTAAAACAAGGAGATATTAAAGCCTGTTAATGAAATGATGGACATATTCAAGGCAGAAAGGATAAACTGACAATGGATTCTCTCTGCTCTTTCATTCTGCTACTCTCTCTCTCCTGCTGGTTCCATTCCCCCTTGATGCTGCCCTTATAAGCCTCGTCTCAACCCAGGTGTACCCACCTATGTATACCCACACCCCACTCTAGGTGCCCACTATGCATTTAGGATCACCGGGATCCATCATTAATCCTAATGGTGGGCGGGCAGAAAAGCCTGATAATCACTTACCCTACAAGGGATAAGCAGTAAATGAGGACACTGTGACATTTGTAGAGTCCAGCCTACTACATATATTTTGTGCCCAGTCAATGTTAGCAGTTATTATTTTATCTCTAAGCCACAGTTTCCATCTGTAAAATGAGAATGAATATATGCCTACTGTGCATGATTGTATTTAGAATAAAAAAGGAATTGTAGAGTTACCAGCACACAGCAAGAAACTATAAAGGGAAAATGGTGGTGTGACTATCAGGGAGAACTTCCTGGGCAGCCAGAGACTGGTAAATTTCTAAAGAAGACTGAGACAAGTGATTTGTGATGTGAAGGCCAAGTTTTAAAAACTTAATTTATAACAGAATGGCAGTCAAGTAAAAGTCAGGTGATATGGCAGAAGACCAGGCTTCCCTTTGAAGCTGATAAAAATCAATTCATTTTCACTTCACTAAAGGTGAGGGTGGATTCTGTGTGTGCATGAACACACTCTGAAACAAATATCTGCAGAGGCTAACTTAATGTAATGAGATTTTATGTTGGGAAGTAACATTAATTACCACATTATATCAGAGCAACTGAACAAGTACACAGAACAGTTTACAACTAAGTAATTTTTTTAATTAGAAATGTTTGGTAATATTATGCATCTAATAAAAATAGTACATTAAAATATCCATATAGTATAAGTTTTTTATTTCAAAATGGAACTTAGGGTCATCAGGGCAAACCTAGCACATGCTTGGTACCTTGTAATTGCTGGAAAAGGGTGGACGGATAAGGGAATGTATGATGTCTGTGTTTGTAACTTGTGAAACATACTGGAGAGCTCCACCTTAGAAAACAATAACCAACACATTCTGTTAGTTTCTTTACAAATAAATACATTACAAAATCATGCTTAGTGATGGAAAGCTAGATAACTAGGAAATTTTATGTGAGTTGATTTGTCAAGGCAAAGAATAGAGGCAGGGAATTGTAAGATGTATGTAAATATAAACATGAGTGTTTTACAGACAGAAAAAAAAGAGATTATGGCTCAAAGTGATACTATTATGTATTCCCTGAAATAATGTTATCTGTGCTTCAAAATGAAAATGCTCTTCTGAGGGAATGAAGGAGGCAAGATTTACAGCTGGAAGTGATGGCACATAGCATGGAGGTGATGAAGGAGTGTTCAAAGAAGCTTTGGTAGTGGGTTTAGCTAAGATCCTCTCTCCCTCTTTATTCTACCCCAGGGCAGTCTTGAGAATTGGATTGTGAGTGACTTGAGTGCTAATTCTAGCACTTTCTGAGAGGAATAGAAACTGCTTCCTACCGTGTGGTCTGTGGAATATCATGCATCAACATCACCTGGGAACTTGTTAAAAATGCAGAATCTCAACCCCATATCAGCCCTACTGAATCAAAGTCTGCAGTTAACAATTTCCCCAGGTAATTCACATTAAATCATAGATTAACACTTGTGAAGTTTTGGCAGAGAGGTTATAAAAATGGGCTTTAAACAAGTTAATCTAGATTGAAGTCCCCCTTCCACCTTGGGCAAGCTAATTTTCTGATCCTTTCCCATCATCTGAACTCTGTAGTCATAGGTGCCACATAAATACTATTATGTGAAGTCATTGAGATAGTTAAATATAAGGTGTTTATTTAGTGCCTGCCTTCAGTACGTATTCAGTAAATCTTAGGTATTTTTATTATTTCCCTTCTGCTGAGCAGGGGAAAAGGAGATAGTTGAGGAAGAAGAGTTCTCACTGTGACCTCTCTCTCCTTTGCAATCCTATACTTAGCATAAATATGCAAATAGATCTGATAACCTTTCTGAGTTTCCTTCTGCCACTTAAAATTTTTTCAGATGGCATTACTGAAGACACATCACTTCTCTGAGCAGCATTTTCTTCCTTAATAGTATAAAATGGTCACACCAATCTATCTCAGGGGCAAAAGTCAAGTTGAGTGGCACATAGCACAGCTTTCGTTCATTGTGAAAATCTTGTTTGTAGACGTTAGCATCAAGATTTCACAACTGGGGAGAATCTCTTAAGATGAGAGGTTAAATAACATAAGATGCTCAATGACATACATGACTTACCATGATACCTGGTTTAATGCTGATATGGCCATTCCCCCTTTGATAAGGAGGAATTCTATTCCCCATTCTCTCGAGTGGGGAGTCTAGTTGTAGATGGGGAAAGAAGAAAGTCATTTCCCTCTCCAAAGACAGTGGACTCTGTACATAGCTCCCAGAAAGTGTATTTTTGAAAAATGATCTAGACTTACAAGGGATACTTAAGCATTTTACTCTTTACCTTATGTTACCATGGAAAACAAGACACATATACTTAAAGAACAAGACAAAATTAGACAAGTAAGCAAAACAGAAAGTTCCTAAGAAGGATCAGAGAAAGGAATGTTTGCATCTCATTGTCAGCAGGACTTTCAACAGAGATTTTATGGTTGGTCTTAAGGGCTGGATAGAATCTTGAGAAGGAACTACAGTCTTCTAGGAGGAAATAGCACAAGAAAAATTAGAATCAGAAAAACTTAAGGCACATGAAGGTAGAGAATCACCTTTGGAAACTGCAGACTGATAGGGTTGGAGAGGAAGAATGGGTTGTAAATGTAGGTAAGAACCAGATTCTGAAGAATTTTGACCATTCAATTACTAATTTATTTTTGATTACTATCATAGATTGTCTTTGAGTTGGAAACAGACGTGATCAGGGATATGTTTCAAAACATTTATCTGGCATTCACTTGTGAGTTGGTTTAAGTCAGAAGTAGGGAGACTAAATCAGGGAAGATATTTTAGTGGCCCAGAGAAAGTTCAAAAGACCTGGACTGGATTTCTAACACTGAGACTGGAAAGAAAAGGACTTTTGGGAACAAAAGCCTTTCCCACAGGTTCAGGTTGACTCATGTTAGCAAGAATATGGAGACTGGAAGAAAATGAAAGTCATTCACCTCATACTGGACATTGCTCTTGCCATGTTCCATCTTTGAAAATCTATTTTTAAAATTAGTATGAGTAGAAGTACAAACATACTAGTTACTTACTCTATTTTTATGCCCCTGTTCAGGGAACGAGAAGAAAGGAAGAATTCTATTCATGTGTCATACTCTGAGACTTATGGTAGTTTGCTAATTATAAGTTCTATTGTCTTGGTCTCAAAAGGCATTCAAGAGCCGAACCAAGTATAGTAAGGGCTTCCAGACCCCAGTGATTACACAGCTGCAAAATTTGTAGCCGAAATGTCAGCCTGCCTTAGTCTTTTTGCAGGCCACAGGACCAAGCAAAGTAAAGTCAAACTGTTTCTTATAAAAATTTGCAAGATCTAACAACAGAGTCCAGGACTGCAACAGAAATTTTACTCTCCTCTTTGACCTCCTGGATTATTGACTGAGCCCCGTTTTTTCCACCTGTTGAATGGGAGATAATCATACTTTCATCTGGGTCTGCCTTTCTAACAAAGGTTTTTTGAGCTACTTGGTTTAAGATATTTTCGTAGAGTCCAAAATTAAACACCCTTCGGATGTCCCTGTGCACATTGCGCTAGGCCAGCTTTCTCTCTTGGTGTAGTTCTTGAGTCTGAGGATTAGCTGCTTTCTCACTCCCTGAACTTGGTGCCCAACTGACTTCTCATCTGTAAAGTTAGTTCATTAACCTGCACAATCAGACATCATTTTAGGAAAGTCATAAAATGTCTTTTTTGCATGGAAAGTCTTCCTAAAGACTTCCCAAGTATTAAGAAATGAAATGATGGACTCAATGCCATCCTTTTTTTTTTTTTTTTGAAATAAAAATAAATACTAAAATGTGCAAAGAGAAAGTACTGGTACATAAAATTTTGATGTCAGGAATATAAGTGATTTTTAAATGCTTTTTATTTTTTCTTTTCAAACTCTTCATAATAAACAAATGTTATTTTCATGAGCTTATAAAAACTATTAAATTTTTTCTAACCATAGTAATTACACTTCATTTTTATAGCTACTTTGTTTTGCTTCTAAAAGACATATACTTGGAATGTGTTGATTGTGCAGATCAAAAAGTTATTATTGATGATTGTGCATATCAAAAAGTTATTTTCTTCTTGAGCAGTGATTTTCAAATTTTAGGAAGTCAGATTAGCTTGGGAAGCTGATCAAGATTTATGAAATTTTGGTTTTGAAAATGGAGGTCATTTTAATTTTACATTAAAAAATTCAGTAGCTTTATTAAGGTAAAATTGGTAAACAATACATCACACATATATTGGAAAGTGCACCATTATAAGTTAATGGACTAGACCATAAAAGTTATATGGTATATGGAAAGTTTTGACATAGGTACCTATCAGTGAAAGCATCAGCTCCTTTGAGATAATGAATCCATCCACTACTTCCATATGTCCACCCGTTCTGCTTTTCAATCTCTTCCTGCCTCTCACCCCCACATAAATAATTACTGATCTGTCTCTGTCACCACAGATTAGTTAGCATTTTCTAAAATCTAGTGTAAATAGAGTCATATAGTATGTATTCTTTTCTGTCTGGCTTCTTTCACTCAGCATAATGAATGGGGGGGGGTCATTTTATTTTATTTTTTTAAAGATTTATTTATTTACTTATTTATACAAGCCCTGGATACAGTCAGAAGCACAGGAGGGTGAGAGAATTCACCAGAGCCAGAGCGGGGAGCAGAACATGCAGAAGGACCAAAGTACACTGCTGAGGGGAGCAGCGGGCGCGGCAGGAGAGGTCTGCGCGCCATGTGGGACCCTCGCCAGTGGCTGGGGATTGAACCGGCGCTGCAGAGGCTGCAGGCAGCGGGCAGCTTCGCAGCCCAGCAATCAACCGCTGCACCACCGGGAAGGCTCATGGGGGGTCATTTTTAAAAGAATAAGGGTTCTTTCCAAGAAAGGCTGATAGGTATATTTGTGCAAACATTTATGCATGGTATATTGATATTTATATATACCATTTCAAATTCATTAAAAATCTATTTAATAAATAATAAAATATATAAAATAATAAAATTAAGTTTGAGACAACCATGTTAAAGTGGAACTTGAAGAGGAATACCTGAAATGTTTCATTGTTCTCTCTATAACTGCCATTATAAAATTATCCAGCTATACAGAAAGGTACTGGGAAAACAGAAACACTACTCTTTAATGCTGTTGCACTCCCTTTGGGATATTCTAGCTAAATTGAGAGATAGAAAGTTACAGCCTTCCACCTGACAATTATTTCCCGTGTAGAGCCTGGAATAACAGAATTAGGTTAATAACATGGACTCAGTAGTTATGGCTCCTGATGATTCAACACCAAAACGTTAGCAGCTGAGACAGACTATTCATCAAGACTGGTACCATAACAGGCGTTTGAGAATCTCTTTTCTTCCTCAATTGCCTTTTTGTACTCTAATATTTTTTTCCTCAGTCAGAAATATATTTTAGGTATTAAGTCTCATAATAAAACCCTTTTAACTCCAGTTTGATTCAGTTATTTGAAGTACAGACATATCAAGTCATTGGAGCTAAGAAAATTTCACATTATTAGGTTGTCTTTTAAAATAAAGCAAAATCACATTAAAAATATCATCTGTCTCCACTGCCCTTGGTTGCTTCATGGGCTTCTTTTTGTCCTTTATATAACTATTATATCCATATCCTTCCTTCTGTATTCCTTGGAGAGAAAAGACAAGATTTATCTTTGTACTCAGACAGCTGTGTTATTGCATAATTCCTGAAGAACTGAGAACAATGGAATATATTTTATGGGGGTTATTTTAAGTGGTCTAGTCTATGTCCCTTTGTTCATTTTAATTTGCCAGTCTTAATATGCCCTATTTATTTTTCTCTCAAATAAGGAAAAGTTCTTAGATTAATGGTTAAATGTTTAATAGAGTTGAGACAAACTATTGAGGTCTACTCTTAAACTGAACAAGATATTAAGTCTTTGGATTTCGAACAATGAGGTGAATTTAGGGCTTCACTGTATGACTCACTCTACCATTCTAATATTATTTGTGCTAGATTTACAAATAGTTTTTACTTCTCATACTAACTAGTAGATTGAATAATGGGTATTGTGTTGAAAGGCATCCCAAGGCCTCTCTGGACTGAAACAGAAAAAAATGTCAAGTTTGATTCATGATGTCTAGAAGGGGACAAGAACCCAGACTTACAGCAGTAGTACCAAGGAGTTGCCATAACTAATTTGAGGTAACATTTTTAAGCTGTGCTATAGAATTTAATATTTGTTTATATTTGTCTCTAAGTTTTTTCTGCACTGAGGAAGTTCTAGTTTGTTATAGCTTTTAATTTTGTTTTATTTTATTATAGCCTTTCCTTTTCATTAGGAGCCAAGGTTACTGTGCCTCATGTCCAGCAAGCACTAAGTGCATATGTACACAATAGTTTTCAAGGTATAAATAAGTCCTATTCATAAGTTCTGAAATCATATGGCTGTAGCCATACGATGGAATATTATTCAGCAACAAAAAGAATGAGTTCTCAAGGACATGGAGGAATCTATAAGCTTAGTGTACGTGAAAGAAACCAGTCTGAAAGTTATACACTGTAGTATTTCAACTATATGGCATTCTAGAAACAGTGAAACTATGGCAAAAATACAAATATCAGTGGTTGCCAGAGTTGAGGGGAAGGAAGAAATGTGTAATGAATAGAGTACAGGAGATTTGTAGAACAGTGAAAATTGCCCATATAAAATTAGCAAAATCCGGGGGGCGGAGCAACATGGCGGCGAGGAGACACTGCGAGTAAGATCTCCCATTAAAAAAAGTTAATAGGGAGGAAAAGCAGCAGGTCCCAGTGAGAACTGGGACACGGAAGATAAACGGTCGACTCCAGCAAACTGCCCGAAGAAGAAAGTTGCCATAAAAGAGGGCGAGAAGGGAGGGAAGCGCAGAACCCTGCTCCCCTCCCCCGCCCACAGAGGCGGCACTCTCCGACCGGCAGAGACCAGGGAAACAACAAACCAAAACGCCCAACAAGAAAAACGGATGCAGCAAGCGGGACTGTGAGTGGAAAGGAACTATTTCAGCCACACACCCCGTGAACGGGAGCTGAGGCGAACCCTGCAGGATCCGCCGCGGAGGTGAGCTCTACGCGCCATTAAAGAGAGCCCCGCCCACCAGGAGGAGACCAGCACCAGCACACAGCCCCAGCCACCCGGTAAGCTTGCGCGAAAGCGGCGCTCGGATTGCAGCTGCCCAGGGCCCTGCACCTGCGACCTAGGCTTGCGGGGAGACAGCGGAGGCCCTCCCTGAGTGAGCAGGAAAAGGTGCCCAAGCAGGGGAGCGGGATTCAAAAGGCGCCATTCCCGCGCCACTGATCTGGGCTACAGCCCGCATCCTGGAACTGAGGGCTTTGGAACTGAGACCCGGGTGGAGGCCCTCCCTGAGTGAGCAGGAACAAGGCGCCCAGGCAGGGGAGCGGGATTCAAAAGGCGCCATTCCTGCGCCACTGATCTGGGCTACAGCCCGCGTCCTGGAACTGAGGGCTTTGGAACTGAGACCCGGGGCACGAAATTAGGGGCGTGGGTTCCCCACGACGGTGGGGCACAAGGCAGACACAGCACCCCAAAGCCGTTGAGGTGTACCCTACCATCCCCGCTCTGCTCCCTGTCCCAAGGGGTGGAAAATCAGCTCCCCAAGGGCTCTAGGAGAGATCTCTGGTGCCACCTAGCGACTTGACCCCAGCACAGGCTACTGAAGGAGCTAGTGGCCAGCTGGGGAGTTAGCCCACACCGGGCCCCTTCTGAACAAGTAGTCTGAGCCCACAGGGAGAGCGAGCACCCACAGCCGGGGCAGACCAGGCGCGCAGAAGAGTGTGCCTGAGACCAGAAGCGCAGGGAGTGTGTCCCACATCACCATTTTAGAACAGGGACATTTCTTCAGTAAAGACTACCTGCAGAAGGCTTCCTCAGGAGCCAGAGGTGAGCGGGGGAAGTTCGCCCACGCCAGACCCCCTCTGGCCTGCAGTCCAAGCCCAGAGGGGAGCAGGAACCCACCGCCGGGGCAGACCAGGCGCACAGGGGAGTGTGTCCCCACATCGGCATTTTAGAACAGGGACCTTTCTCCAGTAAAGGCTGCTTGAAACTGACAGATGACTCCTGGAAGAACCAGAGGGGAACAGAGAAGCCCACCCAAGATGCCGGCAAGTCCCAACAACACAGTGTCCCAACGCATACGGCAAATTAGAAAACAGACAGTAGGGAGGAGAAGAACCACACGCAACCTAGCAACTCTCCAGAGAAAAAGCACACCACAAAAAGAAAGCCAGCCCCCAGATTGCAAATACAATAACTTGGAAGAATTTCTGAGCCTTCCAGAAAGAGAATTTAAAATTGCCGTGATTAAAAAACTGACAGAAGTCATAAAGGAAAACAATGATAAGGGAAAAATAATCAACGATCAGAAGAATGCAATTGAGTCCCTAGAGAGGGAAAACAATGGTCAGAAGAAAGAAATTGAGTCCCTAAAGAGGGAAGTAAAAGAAATGCAGGAGATCAAAGAATTAATGGAAGAACTAAAGAATTCTGGGAAAAGCAATGAAAGCAGAATAGATGAAATGGAAGAACGAATAAGTAATCTTGAAGACACAGAAATAAAAAGAACCAAAACAGAAAAGGAAAGAGAAGTACGAAGGAAAAAGAACGAAGAAAGACTTTGGGAACTATCTGACTCAATGAGGAAAGGAAATATAAGAGTTATAGGAATACCAGAAGGAGAGGAGAGAGATGTAGGAACAGAGAAAATATTCAAAGAGATAATTGAAGAGAACTTCCCAAATGTGAAGAAGGAGCTGAAAATTGATATACAAGAAGCAAGAAGAACACCAAACTTCCACGACGAAAGGAAAAATACAGCAAGACACATAATAGTAAAGCTCCCAAGAATCCAGGACAAGGAAAAAATAATGAAGCTGGCAAGAGGGAAGAAACAGATAACATTCAAAGGAAAACCAATCAGGCTGACATCAGACTTCTCCGAAGAAACACTACGGGCAAGGAGAGAGTGGAGGGACATAGTCAACAGACTCCAAGAAAACAGATGCCAACCAAGAATACTCTATCCCGCAAAGCTCTCCTTCCTCTTTGAAGAAAGAATAAGGACCTTCCCAGACAAACAGAAACTCCGGAATTTCATTGCAACTAAACCCCCACTCCAAAAAATACTACAAGGAGTCCTAAAGCCAGAACCTCAGAGGGAAGAATAACAATGAAAGAAGGCCAAAAAAAAAAAAAAGTTATTAAAAGAATAAATAAAATCAAAGGAAAGACAAACACAATGGCAAATACAGATGCTAACATATCAATATTAACTCTAAATGTAAATGGACTAAACTCTTCAATAAAAAGACACAGAGTTGCAGCCTGGATTAAGAAACAAAACCCAACCTTTTGCTGTCTCCAGGAAACACATTTAGCTACAAAAGATAAAAATAGGCTCAAAGTTAAAGGATGGAAAACAATCCTACAAGCAAATGGACCAAAAAAGAAAGCAGGAACAGCTATACTTATATCAGATAAAACAGATTTCAAACTCAAAAAGATAAAAAGAGACCCCAATGGTCACTACATTATGATCAAGGGGACAATACTTCAAGAAGAAATAACACTCATTAACATATACTCACCAAACGAAGGAGCACCAAAATATATCAGACAACTGTTGTCCTCTCTGAAAACAGACATCAGAGAAAACACATACGTAGTGGGAGACTTCAACACACCACTATCAACAATGGATAGATCAACAAGACAAAAAATAAGTAAAGAAACCAAAGCTCTAAATAAAGACCTAGAGCAATTGGGCTTAACAGACATCTATAGAACACTAAACCCCAAAAAAACGGAGTACACATTTTTCTCAAGCGCACACGGATCATTCTCCAGGATCGATCACATACTGGGGCACAAGACAAACATCAACAGATACACCAAGATTGAAATCATATCAACCATCTTTTCTGACCATGAAGGCATCAAAGTAGAAATAAACCATAAAAAGAAGGCAAGGAACTTTCCTACCTCATGGAGATTAAAAACCACACTACTGGAAGACCATTGGACTAATGAGGAGATCAAAGAAGAAATTAAAAAATTTTTTGAATTGAACGACAAGGAGGACACCAATATCCTAAATGTATGGGATGCAGCAAAAGCAGTAATAAGAGGAAAATATATAGCAATAGAAGCTCACATCAAGAAACAAGAAAGAACGCAAAGAAACAACCTAATCTCGAAGCTCAAAGATCTAGAAAAAGAACAACAAAAAAAACCCAAAACCAGTAGAAGAAAAGAAATAATAAAAACCAAAGCAGAAATAAATGAAATTGAAACTAAAAAAACAATCCAAAAGATCAATGAAACCAAGAGCTGGTTCTTTGAAAAAATCAATAAAATAGACAAACCCCTAGCCAGGCTCACAAAGGAAAAAAGGGAGAAAGCAGAAATAAACAGGATCATCAATGAAAGAGGAGAAATCACAACGGACACAGCAGAAATCAAAAGAATAATCAGTAACTACTATGAACAGTTATATGGAAACAAGTTTAACAATCTAGAGGAGATGGACAAATTCCTACAACTCTACCATCACCCAAAGCTAGATAAAGAAGAAATAGAACACCTAAACAGACCAATTACAATTAGCGAAATTGAAATGGTAATCAAAAACCTCCCCAAAAACAAAAGCCCAGGACCTGATGGATTTACAAATGAATTCTACCAAACATTCAGAGACGAATTAGTGCCTATCCTTCACAAACTCTTCCAAAAAATTGAGAAGGAAGGGACAATACCAAACACGTTCTATGAAGCCAACATTACACTAATACCAAAACCGAACAAGGACAACACAAAAAAGGAAAACTACAGGCCAATCTCCCTAATGAACACTGATGCAAAAATCCTCAATAAAATTTTAGCTATCAGAATCCAACAATGTATCCATAAGATAATTCACCACGACCAAGTTGGATTCATTCCAGGGGCACAAGGATGGTTTAACATCCGAAAATCAATCAACGTTATCCAACACATCAACAAAAAGAAATATAAAAACCATATGATAATATCAATAGATGCTGAGAAAGCTTTCGACAAAGTGCAACACCCATTCATGATAAAAGCCCTTGAAATTCTTGGGATACAAGGAACATACCTCAACATCATAAAGGCCATCTATGACAAGCCAACAGCCAGTATCATTCTCAATGGTGAAAAGCTGAAAGCAATTCCATTAAGATCTGGAACAAGACAAGGATGTCCACTCTCACCACTGCTTTTCAATATAATACTGGAAGTCCTAGCCAGGGCAATAAGACAAGAGAAAGACATCCAAGGAATCCAAATAGGAAAAGAAGAAGTCAAACTATCACTATTTGCAGACGATATGATATTATACATAGAGAACCCCAAAAACTCCACAGAAAAGCTAATTCAACTCATCAATCAGTTCAGTAAAGTGGCAGGATACAAAATCAACACGCAAAAGTCAGTAGCCTTCCTATACACAAACAATAAATCTGAAGAAGAAGAAATCAAAAAGACCATCCCTTTTGTTATTGAAACAAAAAAAATCAAATATTTGGGAATAAATCTAACAAAAGAGGTAAAGGACCTATACAAAGAAAACTATAAAACACTGTTAAAAGAAATAGAAGAAGACACAAAGAAATGGAGAGACATCCCCTGCTCATGGATTGGAAGAATAAACATTATTAAAATGGCCATCCTTCCAAAAGCAATATACAGATTCAATGCTATTCCAATCAAAATTTCAATGTCATTCTTCAAAGAAATAGAACAATTATTGATGAAATTCATATGGAATCACAAAAAACCCCGAATAGCCAAAGCTCTCCTGAAAAAAAAAGAAGGGAATGGAGGCATCAGACTCCCAGACTTCAAACTATACTACAAAGCCATAATCATCAAAACCGCATGGTATTGGAACAAGAACAGACAGACAGACCAATGGAATCGAATAGAAAATCCAGAAATAAACCCACAGGTTTATGGTCAACTAATCTTTGACAAAGGAGCAAAGACTATGCATTGGAGCAAAGAAAGTTTGTTCAATAAATGGTGCTGGGAAAACTGGGTCGCTACATGCAAAAGAATGAAGCTTGACCACCACCTCACACCATACACAAAAATCAACTCAAAATGGATTAAAGAACTAGACATAAGACCTGAAACCATAAAATATATAGAAGGAAATATAGGCAAAACACTACGTGATTTGCACATCAAAGACATCTTTACAGACACATCACCCAAAGCAGTGATAGTGAAGGCAAAGATAAACAGCTGGGACTATATCAAATTAAAGAGCTTTTGCACAGCAAAAGAGACAATAACAAAAACAAAGAGAAACCCCACCAACTGGGAGAACATTTTTGCACCCAACACTAATGATAAAGGACTGATCACAAAAATCTGCAAAGAGCTGATGAGTCTCAACAACAACAAAGAAAATAATCCAGTCAAAAAATGGGCAGAAGAGCTTAAAAGAAACTTCTCTGAAGAGGAAATGCAAATGGCCAACAGGCATATGAAAAAATGTTCAACATCACTTGTCATCAGGGAAATGCAAATCAAAACTACCATGAGATACCATCTTACACCAGTGAGAATGGCACATATTAAAAAAACTAGCAATAACAAATGTTGGCGAGGGTGTGGAGAAAAAGGAACTCTTCTGCACTGTTGGTGGGAGTGCAAACTGGTCCAACCACTGTGGAAAGCTGTGTGGAGATTTCTGGACCTACTAAACATAGAGCTTCCATATGACCCAGCAATTCCACTCCTAGGTATTTACCCAAAGGACACAGAAACATCAATTCCAAAGAGCACCTGCACCCCTATGTTTATAGCAGCACTGTTTACAATAGCTAAGCTTTGGAAACAACCCAAATGCCCAAAAATAGATGACTGGATCAAGAAGATGTGGTACATATATACCATGGAATATTACTCAGCATTCAAAAAAGATAAACACATGCAATTTGCTGCAACATGGATGGCGCTGGAAGGGATCATGCTCAGCGAAATAAGCCAAAAAGAAAAAGAAAAATACCGGATGGTCTCACTCATAGCAGGAATCTAGAAAACTTAAATAAGGGACCAGGAAAATGAATAACTATAAGAAAGTGAAAATCAAAATCAACAAAAAACTATGAACCAGAGACACTTTTAGGGGGGCGGGGGCGGGAGGGGAGGGATTGGGGTCAGAATGGGGGGCTGCAATTGTATGGGGAATATAACAATAAAATGTATAAAAAAAAAAAAAATTAGCAAAATCCATAGATTGTACAACACAAAGAGTGTACCCTAATGTGAAGTATGAACTTTACTTAATAAAGATGTATTGGTGTTCCTTAATTTCAACAAGTGTACCACACTAATGCAAGATGTAAACAGTAAGGGAAATGGTGTTGGTGGAGGATGGTAAGGATATATAGTCATTTTTTTTTTTAATTTCTGTCTACTTTTACAATCCTAAGACTACTCTAAAGAATAAAATCTACTCATTAAAAAGTAGAACAAAAAATGTAAGCATACCATGCATTGTGAGAATGAATATCGTTACAGGAAACTTCTGTTGTAGTTTTAGATAAGTGGCTGCTTTAGGTTTGATTCATATATACATACATACATATATATATATATATATATATATATAAATAGTGGATAAGAAGTTTAAAAACTCTTGAAAGCTGCTGCTTTAGAGATTGTTGCAAACACACAATACCTAATTGCCAGCTTCATTATATTATCTTTTAATAAAGATAAGTCTGCCCTGCATTAAGTAGGAACAGTCTTTTATTCATAGAGTAGGTATGAAATGTGATTGGAATAGCATGTCTCTTTTCCAAAATGGTTTCTCAAGCAAAGATACTTAGCCATGGAACATGACAAAATTAATACAAAAGGTATAGGTGACAAAATGACTTCATCACAACATTTTTCATTGTTTCTGATTGTGGTAGCTACTTGTTCAGGTTTTGGTAAAATATTGGGAATATCTCAGGTTTTTGTTTTACACAGAAGAGCTGTATTATGGCCTCAAAATAATATTAGGCCTATTTTTAAGGAAATATTTGAAGTAACCCCTGAATTTAAAGACTGTTTGCATAGTTCCCATTACTGTCGCTCAGCCTTGCTGGGGTAAGGTGCTCCATAGATACAAGTGTAGTTTTTGATGGACTCAATTTATTTCAACAAACTTTGGAGGCTACCAAAAAATCCAAATATTGAATTTTGCCTCCAGTTATTGAACTGCTGATCCCATCTAATTTGCACACAGCATACTCACTTTCTCTCCTTGCCTAACATCCCCGTGAGAGGGAGGTGTGATTGCTTCCCTGTTGCAAATACATGGAGGGTGATCTCATCTAATATCAATGCTGTAGTAGTCAAGGGAATGGAATCAAAAGTGAGAGAAAAAATATACAGTAGTAAATTAATTTCTAGTTTACTGCATAATTTTCTTTTTGTATTTTTAAAGAGGAAAACTAAAGCCCTACCTATTGGATTTCCAAATGAAACAAGTGAGTCTTTTATCTGGAGGAAGAGTTGAGCAATGCCAATTAACTCTTAAATTTTGTACAACGCCAATACAATATATTTATTTTACATTTTGCTAAGTGTAGTCAGTCCTTACCAGCTGAAGACTCATTCAGAATTCCTTTAGAGATTTTTTCCTACAAATACAAATTCTTGGACCCTATGTAATTTTTTAATTTTTTTTTTTACTGCCTACAGTTGTAGGGGGCCCAAAATTTCTCCCTGTGGCCTTAAACCAAAGGCCCTGGGGTTTAAGGTCACCTCCACTGCCAAAGCCCCAGAGCTGCATGCCCTGGAGTGACATGGCAGGGGAACAACCACTGCCTACCTCTGCTGCTGGCCACTACAGTGGACCCTATGTAATTTAATCTCTGGAGATGGTACCCAAAAATCTTTCTCTTTAAAGAAATCTCTGGAGAATTTTGATTATTTCACCAGGTTAGGGAACCAATGGGATACAATTTTGGGTGGTAAGTGAAAGCCATTTAAATATCAAAACATTTCTAAAATATACAATATTTTATACATTTAAATTTTAAATTCATTTTTTTTAAGTCATGAGACCAAATTTCACAAATGTGATTCTCAAATTACACTGAGTTCCTTCTTCTCCCCCATGAAGAATTAAGAGCTACCAAAACTCTAATGTAGTTTTCATTTTAAAAATACTTTTATGAAATCAGAAAACAATGGATGACTAGTCACTTAACTAAGAATCCTCTTTGATGTAAATATTTAGACTCCTTTCTTTCCAAGCATAAAGCACTATCTTCATGGAAGTCATCCTCTTCCATCCAGCTCTAGAAGCTCATGTACATAGCCTGGAAAGGAAAATAGCTTGTATTTCATGTTTGATTTATCCCAGATTCAACAGTATCAAAAGAATTTTTTGAATTCCTGCTGTGTGTGGCCCAGTTCTTTCTGCTCCACAATCAAAGTTACAGGCACACTGGTCTTGTTTCCATAGAACTAATGGACTTACTCTCTATATCCAAAATATCTTCCAAACATGTTCATTATTCTGTGAAATGGAGGCAACAATTATCCTTGTCCCTTTGGACCTGTAGGGTTTAGAAAGTTTATTTTCTTCTTCCATTCTCTTTGGAATGTCTCCCCAGGAAATCCTGGGATACACATTTGTTGAATATAAAATTTAAAAACTTCATTTGCTTAGCAACAACCTAAGTGCCCCAAAACAGATGAGTGGAACAAGATGTAGTATATATACACAGTGGGATACTACTCAGCAATCAAAAAGATAAATTCATGCCATTTGTGGCAACAGGGATGGAGCTGAAAGAGATTATTCTAATTGAGATAAACCAGGAGGAGAAAGATAAATACCAGATAGTGTCATTTATATGTGGAATATAGAGAAACCAAACAAAGGGTCAGTCAATGACGAATGTATTACCAACCCTTGAAAACTGACCCGTAGCTTTCAGAGGAGGGAGTGGGCAGAAGAAGGGTAAAAATTGGGATGGGGGGAGAGGACACATGGACCATGGGGGAGGGCTTTAGGTGTTTTGGGGGTGGGCAGGCACAATGACCACACCTGAAGGGGGAAATCCTATACTGTCAAAACACTAGCGAGGATATAAAATCGTGGTACTGTTAGGGGGAAAGAATGTCCTGAGCAAACTCCGTATAGACTTTGTGGACTCCATCCCACTCCCTCAAGACACTGGGAACTCAAATCCCATGCTCCCCAAAGGGAGGTTGCGAGGACCTAAGGGCAGAGTTACGCAGCCATTTTCTTGGGCTTGTGTTTATAACTAGCCATGTAAGTGGGTCTCACTCTCTTGGCTCCCACTCTTGACTCATGATCACGGCTAGGCAGCACCTGGTCTTGGCGGGACATTTTTTTCCCTCTTTTTCTCCCTGAGTTGTTCATTTCCTCATTTTCCCTTCCCTTGTAAATAAACCTTTTGTTAACCTTTTGTGTGTTCCTGCAGTTTAAGTCCCCTTTAGGCACGCAGGTGAGGACCCACAGTTAGGCAACCCGTTTTATACTGGGATTGCCCTGTAACAGTACTTCAGGAACCTCTCTGGTGGCACAAGGGGTTGAGTGCAGCACTGTGAAGCTGTCCACAGCCTCTGCAGTGAGAGTTCGATCCCCCAGCCGGCCAGGGTGCTACCCACATGATGCAGCAGACCTCTCCTGCCTCGCCCGTTGCTCCCCTCAGCAGTGTATTTCAGTCTGCCTGCCTGTTCTTTTCCCTGCTGTCTCTGGTGAATCTTCTCAGCTCTGTCTCTGGTGAATCTTCTCACCTCCTGTAACTCTAGCCTGTACCCCAGTAATTCTATACATAAATAAATAAATCTTTTTTTAAAAAATGGTGGTACTTCAATAACAATAAATCTTTAAAAAATCAAATAAAGAAATCTTAGTTTTAAAGAAAAAAAAATTAAATGTTTCTTGACCTCACTCAGTTTCCTTTCACTCACTCAAAAGACTTGCGTGTCTTCCTGCACTTCTGGCCACATCTCCTCCAGTTAGCAAATGTTGTCCTGCTTCCCTGTCATTCCAGATCCCTCAGCTTCATCCATCCTTCCCAACTCTCCTGCTCGTCTTTATGTCTCTGTCATTTGGCTTCTACTTCTTAATTACCCTGAAGCATTCATCTTAAAGATTATCAGTGAGCCCTTCTCTTTCTTAACCTAATCTAGTTTTTCTACTTGAAAGCATCTTTGAATATGAGGCAATTGCTGTCTATTTTGTGAGTCTCAGCAAAAATTTCTCAGAATCCTTGTGCTCTCCACTTTGTCTTGTTGGTTCCTGGGTTTCGGCTGAATGCTTCTTTCCAACTCCTGCCCACTGAAATAGATATTCCCTGAATCTGCCTCTCCTGTTTTACATTCTTTTCTTCCTATTCCACATCTATTCTCAAATCACTCTAAAAATGGTTGTGCAGGTAAGACATCTTTACATTATGATCATTAAACCATCTCTCCAGGGATTAATTTCTGTGTTACAATTGTTTATGCTACTGATTGAGCAACATAACACACTAGGCTCAGCATTTCTAAAAAACAGATCTATTTCCCAAACCCCTGAAATTCACACATATGCACCCATACAACACACACACACACACACACACACACACATATCCCGCACTCATTTCCTTTCCCTAATTATCTTAAATGCCTGTAATTTATCTTAAAAGAATTATTTTTTTATATAGGTGGAATAAACTATCTCAGGGCATCTTTTTCACATCTTCCCTCTCTGTTCTGGAAGTAGCTTTTTTTTTTTTTAATAATAATAAATTTTATTTTTACATTCCCCATACAATTGCAACCCCCCCATTCTGATCCCAATCCCTCCCCTCCCGCCCCCCACCCCCTCAAAAGTGTCTCTGTTTCATAGTTTTTTGTTGATTTTGATTTTCACTTTCTTATAGTTATTCATTTTCCTGGTCCCTTATTTAAGTTTTCTAGATTCCTGCTATGAGTGAGACCATCCAGTATTTTTCTTTTTCTTTTTGGCTTATTTCGCTGAGCATGATCCCTTTCAGCGCCATCCATGTTGCTGCAAATTGCATGTGTATCTTAAAGGAATTATTATTCTGGTTCCTTTGCTTTGTAAAAATAAGTGACGAATCTTCTGTATCCAGCTGAGAAGTTGCTGTATTGGTCTCGCCCTGTGGAGAGCAATGCTGTGGACTAGGAATGCCTGAGGCATTTCCCTACCTGAGCCAGTGTTGTGGCTGAACTGGCCCTCAGGGGTCTTATCATGATTACAAGATGCACCTCAGTCACCACCATCAGGGAACTTGATCAAGATTTAGTATCACAAGTCCTGGGGGGGGGGGGCATACCAGAGCCACCCTGGGAGGTATCCAGTAGAGAGCAACCACCTGAGGCTTTGACTTCATTGGGGATGAGGGTGTGTTGCCTAAAGTTTCACACATTTGTTGTTTATTTGAGAATTTAAAGCCTACGAGCAGGAATTAGGGTGCAAGAAGGAAAGCGGGATCATTTTAAAACAGTGATCTCGATTACCCAGGGCTTCCTAAAAAGGGAGCTTCGTGGGTGGGAATGGCCAGATTTCTTACGGCATTACACTGCAGATGTCTAGTTAAATATTTTCTCTGTGATGTTCTTTGGCACCTGAAACCCAGACTCCACCTCTACTCAACACTGTTGCTTGAGCCTAGACTCACTGCCATCTCCATCACGGCCTTAACTTTTCTCATGATTCTCTCCATAACATGCGATCTCAGAATCACTCACCTTTTTCTTTTCTTTTTTTTTTTAAAGATTTATTTATTTATTTATACAAGCACTGGGTACAGTCAGAAGCGCAGGAGGGTGAGAAAATTCACCAGAGTCAGACCGGGGAGCAGAGCAGGCAGAAGGACCGAAGTACACTGCTGAGGGGTGCAGCGGGCGGCAGGAGAGGTCTGCGCGCCATGTGGGACCCTCCTCCGGTGGCCGGGGAGCAGCCAGGGATCGAACTGGCACTGCAGAGGCTGTGGGCAGCTTCGCAACCCAGAGCTCAACCGCTGCGCCACCGGGGAGGCCCTCACTCACCTTTTTCAATGTGAATTTAAACAGTAGAAATTTAGAGCTCCATGAAGAAACTGCAGCCCAAAGGCAGACATCACTTTCTCAAAGCATCTTTCCATTCTCCTTTCCACCAATTCTGCTCTCTGATGCCATGTCTGCTCTGGGCCTCCAGGTGCTTCCTGGACTTCTCCTAGCGTACCTTTCCTGAGGTCCAGTGACTGCCTGTCAACCTGTCCCACTCCACAGGCATAGATCAGCTTTCTCTGTCTTCCCATGCCTGGTGAAAACCAAACTAGCCTTCCCGTGCTCTTGTAGCTTTATAACTTTGTGACAAACCCTGTTCTTTCTCACACAACTGAAAGCAATATGTGGTAAGTGTTGTGGGTTGGACTGTTTTGAAATTTGGCAAAGTGTACAGATTCTAAGTGCCTCATTTTACTAGGAGTGCACCACTACTAGGAAATGTTCTTTGTTCAGAACTCAGGGTCAGAACACTCAAAACATTTCAGTGACTCTGCATTGCTCTCAGGATAAAATACAAATTCTGAACACTTGCATCGAAGCTTTCCTCAGTCTGACACCCACCTGGCCTCCCCTGAGAGTGCTGAGTGTAAGCAAGTGCTCAGTGTCTAATTCTCCCTTGACCCACAGTAGATCATCTTGATTCCCAATTCTCAGCCCTTGTTTATGTTGTTCCCCATCCCTAAAGCATTCCCAACTCTTTTATGAATTGTTCTCATATTTTAAGATTTAGCTTATCTCCCACAAAACATTTGCTACTTTGTCAATTTATCCTTTATGAATCTATGCCTTTCCCACAACACTGTAGCACTCACTGTCAGTAATATTGAGCACCTAAAAACTGAACATAAACTCCCCAAAGGCAAGGAAGATGGCTTACACTTCTCTATATTCTACAAAGTCGCTAGTGAATCATGATCCCTGCCTGAATTCCTTTGAATAACTTTGAAATGATTATTCGTAATTGGGTTAGGGGAGAGACAGGTGTAATAAGTCTCTCTTCTAGGAACTGGAATTTTTCTGACCCGTGTTCCACCATCAGACTCGTTTTCCTCATACTTCTTTAAACTCATTCCTAAACTGAAATGCTCTACAAGATGGTGTAATTAAAATTTAAGGGGCCTTGCCTCCCTGGTGGCTCAAGGGGTTGAGACACAACCTATGAAGCTGTCTGCAGCTACTGCAGCACGAGTCCGATCCCCAGCTAGGGAGTCACACACATGGTACAGCAGACCTCTCCTGTCTCGCCCACTGCTCCCCTCAGCAGTGTATTTCAGTCAGTCTGCCTGCTCTGTTCCCCACTCTGTCTCTGGTGAATCCTCTCAGCCCCCCACCCCATACCACTGGCCTGTACCCCAGTTCTTCTATGCATAAATGAATCTTTAAAAAAAAATTTAAGAGGCCCTTGTCTAAGAGAATTAGAACTCTTCAGTAATAGGGTCTTGTGTTGCCTCTGTACAACTTGTATTGTTGACATTCTGAGGCCTAGTTTTGTTCTAGTTCAACATTAAGAACAATTCCCGGTTCATCCATAATGTGTTGGTTTCTGGAGAACAGAATTATAATTTATCACATCAGAGTGTGATTGCGGAAGCTTATGTTCTTTGTTGATAATTAGTACATGTTTTTTGTCCACTCTTGCTCATTAGAAAAACAGTTTGGGGTCTTATTTACAGAAAGAACGGGTAGTTCTAGACATAATAGGATCGGGGGTGAATGCCATATTCCATTTTCTATGATGCCAAGAAATTGAAAGGGACATTAATTTCTCTAAAGGGCATCCCTGCCTACATAGTTGAACACTGCCTTCTAAATCATTAATCAATTTCTACTCTGACTGACTTCATCCTGAGCTTCTCTCTCACCAGAAAACCTAGGAAGCCCTGACAGCATGGAGCCAGTTCACACACTGGGTTAGTCAGCAGTGGGCCTGGCACTTTCAGACCCAAACCCCACTCAAGGGACTGCAAGCCTGGAGTGAACTTTCCCTCAAGTTAGCAAGAATGTGAATGCCTTACAAGGGAAAGGTAGGAAAAAATAAAGTTCAATTTCCTTTCCCTTTTCAACCTTTTATACCGTCTCTTGTGCTCATTGTGTTGAATTGATTTCTCTCTTCTGTTTGTTTCAATCAACTTGTTAAGCAGTCTTGTTAATCAACTTCACACAGCAACGTGGTGTTTCTCCACAGTCTTGTTTCATTCATTCCTTCCTAAAAGGGGCTGTCTCCTGCAGGCCAAGCCTACTGAAATGCTTTATTGTATAATATAAAGAACCAGACTCAGAGATTTAGCTCATTTTTCCTCAGGTAATTCAGGTTTTGACTTATACTTGTTGCACAAGGTGGTTCTCAGACAAGAGCGCCTGTTGACTAGGAGAGAAAAGGAGAAAGCGACATCATAGAAAATGTAGGAAACACTTTTCACAAGATCAGAATGAGAATGTGGAGAGGAGGGATTAAAGTCCTCCTTTAATAATGTTAACTTTGATCCCACCCCAAAAATAATAATAATAATGATAATGTTAATTAATATACTGAGGATGATATTTTAATTCAAGAAATGCAACCCACTAATGTTTAAAACATTTTAAATTAAAAATTGCATATTCAAAAGAAGACAGAATAGCTTAACAAGGCCCTCTACTCACCGCCTGGCTTCAGTAATTAGCACAAGGCCAGCTTGCTTCTTCTGTGTGGCTGGACTATGTTAAAACAAATGCAAGGTGTGAATATTATCTGATACCTAAATTGGTATTGTAATATTAAAAATGACTTAGAAATAACTAGATTTTTAATAGTTCAACTCTCAGAAAGGAAGAAGCAGCTAGGTAAGGTTTATTTTCATGAACTATATTGGTAGAATGCATGTATGTTAGCAGGCAGACTGAGGGACACCCCAGGTTCCCCCAAACTTCCATTTGCTAGAGGGATTCTGCCATTCACCACATAAAGACAGCGCATACTCTTTGTGTGTAAGATCTTTAATAAAATGATTGTGCGTAGAGAGGGAAGAAGAGAAGGGGTATAGTTTCCCAAGGAAATATCCAAAGTTACCCATCCCCTCATGGGTAAATACCCAGCCAAGCACAGTTGGTCCAAAGAGGGCTACTGAGGCCCAAAAGCTTGCCACAAGTCTAAGGCACTTTCTGGTGGGGACTTATAGGAAAGGAGCAAAGAGGGCTTGGCAAGTCTGGGATGAAAGGAACAAAATTAAATTGCAAATCAAGATAAAGGCTGCCATTGTCAGCCTCCCCAAATGTCTCACACCCATTTGTTTCTTCCAAGTGTTTTTACATGTAAATGAAAGTTAAAGTGGCTTGACTTCCTTGGTGACACTAGTATAGTTTGTGATTTTAATATTAGCCATTCAAATGTGTGTGTTATGGAATCTCATAGTGGATTTTTTTTAAGATTTATTTTTATTTATGCAAGCATGCAAGAACTGGGGTATAGGCTAGGGATGTGGGGGGGTGGTGAGAGGATTCACCAGAGACAGAGTGGGGAGCAGAATAGGCAGATCTACTGAAATACACTGCTGGGGGAAGCAGCAGGTGAGACAGGAAAGTTCTGCTGCACCATGTGGGTTCTCTCCCTGCCTGGGGATTAACTCATGCTGCAGTGGCTGACAATAGCTTGATAGTACTGTCTCTTAAACCCCTGCACCACCAGGGAGACCCCTCACAGTGGTTCTAACTATAATTTTTCTAATAACTAATGTTGAGCATCTTCTTCATAGGATTATTGGCATCCTCACACTCTGATCACCACTTGCTCAACTTAGTGAATCAACCAAGCTTCCCTTCCTCTGCTCATTTTCCAGAACTATCTTGCAAAGAAAAAGACAAGATATATCTTTCTTTTCCCTTATTGGTTCCTCTTCTGCAGTCATCCCATTCAATTAGTGGTCCAATTACTGAAAATAGTTATTTCCTTTCTTTTGTATAGGTTTCATGTTTTTGTTTTTGTTTTTTTGAGAGGGGGTGATGTGACAAGGATAAAAGTAATATCCATCCTGTTACTCTATCATGGATAGAGTAAGTGAAAATCCAGGTTAGTTTTTGAAAAAGAATTTTCTAGACATTTTTCTTTTTAGTTTATCAAGGTCCAAGCTAAAAAAAAAAAAAAAAAAAAAAAAAAAAAAAAAAAAACCTTCAGTTTATTACATGTGGGCTCACTTTCTGAGAGTCAGGGAATATAACACCAAGAAAGAAAATTAAGACAAAACAAGAATGACAGTGGAAAGGGAAGGAAGGAGAAGAAGCAGGACAAGCAGTGCAACCTGGGACTCCCAATGTTCTTTCTTGAAATTGTAGCCCAGAGAATGAGAGTTATGTTAGTGAAAAAATGAGGGATATGCCCAGATAGGAAGCTATTTCTTATAAAGGCCTTTACCAACATCGTAGTGGACTTAGCAGTTCTGCCCATTCGGTCCGAGGGAAGTCTTGGCTTTTAGATTCCGGTATGACCCAAGATAATGAAGCACTTGTGCAGACACTGAGGTACTATCAGATGGGTAAAGATTCCAAACCAAGGGCTACAGTACTCCTAGGCTGAGTGTGCATCACAGACAGACCCCAGAAAAGGGTTACATTTTGAGCAGGAAAGCAAGATGAGGTGGAGTTAAACAGAGATGTCTATCCAGCCTTAACAGGTCAAGGAGAAGCACATGGGTTGCATACTAGTGATAAACTCCACCCTAATATCAGCAGGACTGTCAGCATCCAGATAGATAAGGAGCCCTAAGCCTCTCCCCTCCCGCCCACCCCCGCCAGCAGAGAAAATAAGCAAAATCATGTCTGGAGCCCGAGACTCATTCTTCTGTTCCTAGATAATGGGATGGAGGGAATGTGAGAAGGTGAAATGGTACAAAGTGGAAAAGACCTTGATCATACATTCATTTAAAATCACATGCAATAGCAGTTGTGTCAATAAATCTTATTACTGTAATCTTATTTTTTCATGAACTGTTATAAGAAATTGATTTTCCTCATTCTGTTAATAGATACACATTTTATCCTAGCATGATACTAAGTGCATTTCCTTCCTCCACTTCAAATAGTTAATAATCTAATAAAATAATATTGTAAATTCTGGAAACTGTTTAACCACGGAAACACATACTCCAAATATGTCATATTTATGGGCCTGTACTTTTATTCAATGGAGACTTTAAATAACTACAATTTTAAATTGTATTGTGAGAATGGGATTAAGAATTTTGTTAAATGCATTCCTAATTACTCTACCTCAGCACAACTGTTTTCTTTTTTCTGGTAACCAGACTAATGTTTCTTCACATATATATTTTGTAACTACTTACAATCAGAACATACAATTTTATATACTGCTTTCTTTAGAATTCTTCCTATTGTAACTGTATATATTATTGTACTGACTACTTATAATTAGAACATGTAATTTTATATACCACTTTCTATATCACTCTCCCTGTTGCAACTTATTTATCACTGTAATAACAACTATGGAACTAACATACCAATATTTTCTTAGTCCCCCCACCCTGTTGGATTAACCAAGAGCTTCTACTATGTGCTATTGTGGCTAATGTTCAATGACCATTTCCCTAAGTATAGCTTTTTTAATTTTGAATTATTTCCTTGGACTAATTCATGAGTGGGATTACAAGGTCCAAAAATATGAATCTATTAAAAGGACTTCTAATATAGCCATGGGTCAGACTGATGAGTCAACACAGTGGACACCTTTATAATAGGTCCAGAAATATATGAATTTATCGGTTATTTTCCCAGTAACCTCATCTGCATTTATAGTTTTTATTTATAATTAGAGATTACAATCTGTGCCATTTTTTTAATTTGGATTTCTTTGTCATTGATTTTTTTATTAATTTACATCGTGCTTCTTATTTGAGAATTAGTGTGGCTAACTTGGGAATTCACTTGAATATCGGATAAGCATAGATTCGTATCCCAACTCAGGCTATTTCTTGTATATTAAGTGAATTAACCTTTAAAAATAAATCTTCATTTAAAAACTACTAACAATGATATCAACTTCACAAGGTTGCTGAAATAACTGCATGAATTAATGCCTATTGGGTTCATGACACATAGGAAATTATTACTCCTTCCCTCTGTCTCTGCCTCCCTCACCTCATCTAAATACCTTCGCACCTCCAACTTCCTGTAGAAATCATCCATTGGAGTTTACTTGACCCAAAGTTTCAAAGAACCAGCTTTCTGTAGAGTTTACATTCATCAAGGTCAAATGTCAAAGTTCATAGAAAACCGATCTCTACCCTGTCATCAAGTGCTGAATTGTGTAACAAATCGCTGAGATCAGATCAGCTGAGCCCTGTGACTATCTAGGTGTTCAAACAAATGCAAAATATACTCAGAATAATTATTTTCCCATTGATTACTCATGTTAGAATTCTGTGTATAGTCCACATTTTCTTTAAAATGCTTTAGCTAAGTTTCCTTTCGCTAGATTTCTCAGAGGTATTTTGATTTATTTGTTTGCCTCTTTGTTTTGGTTTCCAGTGATACTTAAACCTTCAATCTTTCAAATCCTACCCAAGAACAAATTTAGTTCTATGGTAACAAATGTAGTTTGTCAACCAATTAATTGTAAGACAAGATAATTGCCAGAATTGGCACATCTGGATGATACTGCCATTTGAATTTGCTCTGTCTTAAATCTAGTGTCTGTTTTCTAGGCATTATTGCTCATCTGTTGCCTGGAATTGGTTCTGTCTTGAGGGCCTTTGCATCCGGGGCTGCCTTTCTAAGCAATCACTCTTTATTAAGGCCAAAAGAATTCCTGATCTGTTATAAGGTATCCAAAATCCTGTAACAAGCACACAGTGTCACAATTAGAAAAGTAGGAAATATAAATGTCTCTCCTCTTTCATGAAGGCCAGGCAATTTGGGGGGCTACCAAAAGATTTTCCAGTCTCTAACCTTCATCGTGAGAAATGAACTGAGTAAGACACACTCTAGGCAGTTTCACTTCAGGAATTTAAAAGAGAAAAGGAGAGAGAAGGGAGGGAGGGGGAAAAAATCCTCTCAATCCTTCCAGTCTCAGCAACTGTATTTCTCACCCGCTGGAGAACACTATGGCTGCTTTAGACTTTTTATTTCTTACATAAGCCTTTTCTTTATGTCTCATAGTCAAGGTTATTTCATTTTATATTTCTAAACCTGCTTTTATCCCCATCTCCATGTCTGCTCTCCCAATATTCATGTTACAAATGAGCCTGGACTCCTTTCCTATCTGAATAGACGCAACAATTCTAACTTCTTTCTTACTTACATCAAAGCCCTTTATCCACTGACTGCACCATCAAAATTAATAAAGCACTGGCAAAATTTACCAGGTCTGAGAGAGGTGCCTGTGTAACAGTTAAGTCTGCAGAAGGAATAGGAGGGTCACAGCTGGACTGACATGCAATAAGCAGTTTTTCCAGTTTTGCTGGACAGTATATAGCACCTAGCCATGTCTGCACTACAGCAACACAAAGTCATTATTGAAAATATCAGGACACTCAAGATGAAAACTGGTGGACTTCATCACCACCTGGTCAACCCCCTGCTTGTCTTCCTGAAACTGAAGACAGAAAAGGTGCTCGGGAAACGGTGCCCCTGGGCCAGCACCCGCTCGGCAGCACCCATGGCCACGCGCTCCCCTGAAACAGGATGGTCAGTGAAACGGCCACACCACTTTCAGCTTTGTGCCACTCACATTTACTCATGAGGCCTGGCATCACACCTCGCCTGCTGGCAGAGGGAAGCTAGGACTTGTCTGCAACAAGTCCTCAACCTCAATTGCCCCTAACAGACATTAGAGGTCAGGGAACACTCTCCTAACTGGCAGAGAGATTGCGAGGCCAGAACGAGGACATGGGTGTACAGATTTTGGAAAAAGCTTTCAAGTTCTATACGATGATGGGTTGTGTGGGCCAGAAGAGGGGGTTTCTGTTTGTACAGTTAGGTTGATTTATGGTGATTGTAATCTCTAAAAGGCTGTTCTGTCATTTGATTTGTGTATGTTCTACTCTCACATTCTTATAGGCCCATTCAGGCAGCTTTTCAGAACATTCCATTCTCCCTCACAGTTTCCTAGATTTGAACATATCCTCCCTCTCCACCCTAGCCCTTTGTCTGTCACTCTCCACAGCATTCAAGACTCAGCTTAAAAACCCTCTGCTTGGGGACACCACCATTGCACCCGGACAGGCAATTACTTAGTTCTCGGCACCATGTAATAGAATGATCTGGATTTGTTTTTGCTAGGGCAGGACCAAGTCTGCTCATGTTTTTAACCCAATACCTGTTTCAGGCAGTGGGCTCAGTCAGTAAATATTCACCAAATTGATGAGTATTGAATGCCAAATACGTGTTGCTATGAA
Source organism: Talpa europaea (assembly GCF_964194135.1). NCBI lineage: Eukaryota > Metazoa > Chordata > Mammalia > Eulipotyphla > Talpidae > Talpa > Talpa europaea. Next base: position 51,938,439 of record NC_140082.1, read on the forward strand.
ATAGCAAATTCTCTTAGTAAGGTGAGTGATTCTTTGCTTGTTTGCCCTAAAACTTGGGAAGGAAGCTCAACACAGACCTTTCTATATACAACATAAATATGAGTCATGCATGTATCAAGTGGGGGTGCTTATGAAATACTCCCAATTATTAGAAGTTTCTGCCTAAGAACATTTGACTATATGAAGAACTGTATCGGTGTGAAGTAGTTTATACTTACTCGTTTCCCCTGTAATTGCCATGGGTCACTCACTTAGCAGGATGCTAACAGGTGTTATACAATAGAAGGGTTTCTTTTTAAGGGTTTCTTGATGACGTACATGTGGAAAATGGATCAAACTCCAGTCACGAAATCAGTCACTAAATTATCATCTCATAATTTAGTATCCCAGGCATTCTATTTAGTCTTCTACCTTGTTTTTAGATTTATTTACCCCTTCTTTATTTGTTTGATTTTCAGCTTTCTTGGTGACATGGCATCTGGCTTCTTTCCAGAAGAGAAGTTTAGCACACAGTTCAGTCCTTGATATTGGATTGCTTTGAGGATCCTACCTGGAATAGGTATGTAAACCTTCAGGATATGCTTCCGCACGTTTTAGGATAATCACTGTGGAGGTGCTTCTATCCTTGTCACTGTTGTTGTTTTACTGAGAATAGAATTTGTTCTGAGGAGCAAAATTCATGTGTCAGAAGTGATCTTTGTCTTCTCTACTTAGAAGTATGTGTGTATAGTATGACCTATGAGACTCCCGAAAAGGCCTTCATTTTCTTTGTAATGTAATGTGATAAATACAAATTAAGAATACATTCAGTCTAGCAGAAAGGAGAAAATTCTGTGCTCATATAGAAAATAAGATTATTTGCAATTCTATGGAAATCAAGAATATGAAATATGATTTACCCCCGGTAATAACTGTAGTTCAGAATTCTAACAAAAGCATGTAAACATTTTCCCCCCAAATCAGTCCAGGTTTAGACAAAACTGAGTACTAAATTATGGACTTAAATGACTAGGTATGTGAATCAATGACTGATCCTTTGATCGCTAAGTTTTTGTGACAATTACTCCCTTGGTATATCATGACATAAAAACCAAAAATAGAGTAACTTGACAGCTTTTGGCTTAGTGAATTCTCTTAAAAGGAATATTCTGAAATTAGATTCTCATAAGATGTGAACCTTGTAGCTCCTGATTCAATCCAATTCAGACTACTGAGATGAGTTTGTGTGTGTGTGTGTGTGTGTGTGTGTGTGTGTAATTTTATCCCTAAGATAACTTATGAGAGTAATTGCTTTTTTGTGTTCAACTCTTTGAATACTATTAGGAATAAGGCATATGTGTTGAAAGACTGGTACATATTTAGAAAGGTGGCCCATCTATATAATTTATATTTTTAAAAGATAAATTCTAGATTCCTGCTATGAGTGAGACCATCCGGTATTTTTCTTTTTCTTTTTGGCTTATTTCGCTGAGCATGGAATCTAGAAAACTTAAATAAGGGACCAGAAAATGAATATAAGAAAGTGAAAATCAAAATCAACAAAAAACTATGAACCAGAGACACTTTTTGGGGGGTGGGGGGCGGGAGGGGAGGGATTGGAGTCAGAATGGGACGTTTGCAATTGTATGGGGGAATATAAAAATAAAATTTATTATTTAAATTTAAAAAAAAGTAAAAAAAAAAAGATAAATTCTATAAAAACTTTCTGGCACTAACTGTACTCCCCCAAAAATTGTTCTCAAAGCACATATGAGTATAGACTTGAGACTTAATCAGGTATGAGAACTAACTTTAGTGCTTAACTCCAACCTCAGGTAAAAATTATTGTGCTTCCTTAAAAAAGAGTGTTATCACTTAATTTGGAAGGAAGAAGGGAATGGAGAAAGGCAGAAAGAGGGAGAGGGAAAGAGGAAAAAAATAAATTCACAATTGCAGTGTACCCAATATACTGGGTCACCTTTATGCCTAAACATATCAAGTAATTAATAGATGTGTTTCCAAGAGTCTCCAAAGAATTCCATCACTACATTCTGTGAGAGTCAGAAATCCTAACTGGAGTTTAACCTTCCTGACTTAAGGCAGAAGTTGCAACTAGTCACTAACTGTTAGATCTGTCTTGTATGACTTATTCTGTAGCTTTTTTGACTTACACAAAATTGTTATGCTGTGTTTTTAAAAAGTTAGCAAATCAAAAAATCAGTGAAAATCACGTAAAAATCTAGGTTCTCAGTCTTCTATTTATACCACAAATATTAAACTAAAGACACATCTCAGTGCTGTTCTGGGCTTGATTCCAGACCACTGTAATAAAATGAATATTGCAATGAAAGGTGTCACCTGAATTTTGGGGTTTCCCAATGTATATAAAAAATATGTTTACATTATACTGTAGTCTATTAAGTATGAAAATAGCATTATGTGAGAAATATATACTTACCTTAAGTTAAAAAATTTTTGTTGCTAAAGAATGCTAACTATCATCTATCATCAGAGTCTTTAGCCAGTTAGAATAGTTTTGCTAATGTTGGATCTTGTCTCAGTGTTGATGATTGCTGAATGGTCAGGGAGGTGACTGCTGAAGGTTGGGGCCACTGTGGAAATTTCTTAAAATAGGAAGAGCACAAGAGACTATGGTGATGGCTTATGGGTAACTTGGTGGTGGTAATTTTACAGGGACTACACCTGACAGGAGAAATCAAACATGGTAGAAAAATGAACAGTGAGGTGTTTTATATATATATATATATATATATATATATATATATATACACACATATATATATTTATATTCAAAAAATAAGATGATAATGAAATTTTCTAGATCAATTGACTGTTCTTTTCATGAAAGATTTCTCTGTAACATGTGATGTGGCTTGAGACAAGTATAACCTCTCAAACTCTGCTACTTTCTTATCAGCAAATTTTATGTAATATTCTAATAGTACTCTGTAATACTCTGTTGTCATTTTAACAATGTTTATAGCATCTTCAGGAGTAGATTCCATCTCAAAAAAAAACCACTTTCTTTGTTCACCCCTAAGAATCAACACTTTGTCTATTAAAGCAGCAATTCAGTCACATGTTCAGGCACCACTTGTAATTCTCTTCTATTTCTACTACGGCTGTAATTATTTATACCACTGAAATCTTGAACCCAGCAAAGCCATCCATGAGGGTTGTAATCAACTTCTTCCATAGTCTTATTAATGCTGACATTTTGACCTCTTCTCTAAAGCACAAATAGTGACTCCTTTCCAGAAAGATTTCAATGGACTTTTCTCAGATCCATCAGAAAAATTACTGTCATTTATGACCTTTAAAAAATGTATTTCTTAACTATTAAGACTTGAATGTCAAAATGAATTCTTAATCCAAGAGGTTCAGAGTTGTGTTAGCAGATGTAAAAACAAATCTTGTATATCTCCATCAGAGCTCCTGGGGGATCAGGTGCATTGTCAATGAGCAGTAATATTTTGAAAGGAATTTTTTTTTCTGAGCAATAGATTTCAACAGTGGGCTTAAAATATTCAATAAATCATGTTGTAAGCAGATGTTCTGTCATCCAGGCTTTGTTGTTCCATTTACAGAGCACAGGCAGAATAGGTTTTGCACACTAAATCTAGAATTTTCTCAATGGTAAATAAACATTAGTTTCTCACCAGAAAGTCAACCTGTTCCTTGAAGCTTTAAAGTTGGGCATTAACTTCTCTCTGTCTATAAAAGTCCTAGATGGCATCTTCTTCCAATAGTTGACTGTTTCATCTACATGGAAATTCTGTTTTTGAGTGCAGCCACCTTCATCAGTGATTTAACTATGCATTTTTAATAACTTGCTGCTAACTTGCTACAACTTTTATATCAGTACTTGCTGCTTCACCCCACATTTTTATTATGAGCACTACTTCTTTCCTTAAGCCTCATGAAGTAACTTTGCTAGCTTCAAACTTTTCTTTTGAAGCTTCCTCACCTCTCTCAGGCTTCATGGAATTGAAGAGGGTTAGATAGGACCTTGATCTGGATTGATTTTGGTTTAAGGGAATGTTTGTGAATGATCTCTCCAGATCACTGAAACGGTCTACAAATTAGCAAGTCTGGTATACTTTCTTATCATTTCTGTGTTCATGGGAGCAACACCTTTAATTTCCACTAAATTTTTCTCTTTTGCAATCATTTGGCTAAACTGTTTGGTGTACAAGGCCTTTGACATGGCCTTCCTCATTAATCAATTCTTACTCATTTCCAGCTTTTGACTTAAAATGAGAGATGTGACTTGTCCCTGTCCTTGAACGCTTAGAAACCATTGTAGTGTTATTAATTAGTCTGACTTCAATTTGCTCTGTTTCAGGGAATAGGGAGGCCCCAGAAGAAAGAGAGAGGAGTGAAAGTCCATCAATAGAGTGATGAGAATATACACAATATTTATTGTTTAGTTTGCCATCTTATGTGGAACCAATTCTAAGTGCCCCCAAACAATTGCATAGTAATATCAAAGATGACTGATTGGGGCCTCCCTGGTGGCTCAAGGGGTTAGGGCTCAGCCTATGAAGCTGTCTGTAGCCACTGCAGCACGAGTTAAATCCCCAGCCAGTCGGGGAGCTACCCACATGGTGCATCAGACCTCTCCTGTCTCGCCCGCTGCTCCCCTCAGCAGTGTATTTCAGTCAGTCTGCCTCTTCTGTTCCCCACTCTGTCTCTGGTGAATCCATTCACACACCCCCACACCTCTGACTTGTACCGCAGTTCTTGTATGCATGAATAAATAAATCTTTTTAAAAAGGATCACTGATCACAGATTAAGCAGATGTAATAATAATGAAAAAGTTTGAAATATTGTGAAAATTACCACAATGTGACACAGACACTGAAGTGAGCACATGGTATTAGAAAGTGGAGCTGATTCACTTACTCAATGCACACTTGCCCTGAAGCTTCAAATTGTAAAGAACACAGTAAGGAATTTGTGAAGCAGAACAAAGCAATAAAAGAAGACATTTTTATAGTTATTTGTGCCAGAACTCTAGTTGTCATGCAAGATTTCTTCTCGAACTCTCCACACCTAACCCATAAATTCCTTCAAAACCTAGCTCTGTCTCTGGGGTTCTTAACCCCCACTGTGGAAGATTACCAGTGTTGAGGCTGCACCAGAAAATTAACTCAATGCTTCTGTGGGTGCAACTGCGGCTTCAGAATTTTTAAGAAGCTCTTCCAGTGATTGTAATTTGTACTTGGGTTTTAGAATTGCTCTTACATCTTCCCTAGCCCCTATGTCAAGTGTCATTCCCCCAAGTCTAAGTCCAGTTCATCATTTTCTTGTCTTATCATTCTTTCATAATAGTTTCAGGTCTTTTCTATTCTTGCCCCATATCAATCCATTCTCTACCCAACAGCCAAACTAATTATTTATAAATGGAAATATATCTAATCAATTCCCTTTTTAACCCCTTCAATAATAATAGCAGTAATGACAATAATCATCATCATATATGTTGGTTGAATATAGATGAACTTAGAACCTAAGGATTCAGGCACTGGTGCTCCTTATGCTAGAGCTCTATCTTAGTCCCAGCAAGCCTTTTCAAATAATACAAAGCCAGTTTTATAAATTCCTTATATCCTTGAGCATCTTAGTTCTGTACAGATTAAAAGCTCTATAAACTACACCATATTGCCATCACATGAAATAGCTATTGAGAGGGAAATTAATAGTGTCTGTAATGAGCCTTGAGCTAAAGCATACTTCATTTTGCACTTTGTACTACTTTTTTCATTAGTCATTAACTCCTTATCAGAGTGATTCCCTAAAAACCAATATGCAATATGCTAGGGGTCATCAAATCTTAAAGGTATCCTATATTTATCATAGGGCAGGCATTATATGGACATTTAGTAATAAGTTGATTGTGATAATTTGTATTATTTTATTTAATATATCAAATGGCACCAAAAATATGCATATTTGTCATAGGTATTTGCTGTCATCTGAAGCTTTTTCTTCTTCCTCTCATCTCTCTAGCACCTTGTTTTGACTTCTGAAAGTGAATATTTGGAATTAAACTTTAGTATATATTTGTGGGATGAGGGAATGAATAATTCAAGTGCATTTTACTTTTAAACACAAGCAGATAAAATTATCTCAAAGCTTAAGAACTGACTTAGCCAATGGCTTCAATACATAAAATAATGGGCAATAGAAATGGTAATTCATCAGATCAAGACACTATGTAGTATGCTCTGCTGATACTGAGAGTTGAACATTATTTTTAAAGGATTGGACAAATTCATAGAGCTAGCAAAGCTCATATTTTGGTTAGCAGCTCATCCTGATTTTATTAAGGTATGGCTTCTCTCTTTTTCTGTCACATTAAGAGATGTTCTAGTTAAAGACTTCTGAGTGAGGTGCCTTTTCTTTAAAAACTTTGCTAGAGTCATGTGGATACACATCAGGAGGTAAAATACCATGATGTCTCTGTAAGGAATAATCTGATATAGAAACAACTGTACTTATTAATAAATGAATAATTTCTAATGTTGTCCTATTGCCAATATGTTCCCTGAGTAAACTATCCAGGAAGCAGTTGAATTCCCCCCATGTACTAATTAAATCTCTGATTTCCTTGGCAAAGTTCAAGCCCACTTAAAAAAGATGTATTTTCCATTGCTTTACTTTTGCACTTTAGAAAAAGAATAGATGATCCAGATAGATATGATGGTCTTATTAGCAGTGATAGCAGTTCTATATACATAAAATTGTTTTTTCTCAATTTAAATTTATTTCTTGGTGTAGAATGCACTGTGTCTCATAGAATAGGGAATTTCATGTATTTGAATTTTTAAATCATATCCCCATAGGGGATATAGATTTTTAAACAAACAATTTTTCATTATCGGAATACTACAATGTAATCAATGATAACTTTCATTTCAAGTATTCTGAAATCAAGAACTTCCCCATATTTAACTTGGTCATGTCAATGTTCAAACATGTTTTTCTTTCCATTATTTATTTTTTCCCTTTAGACATTTTCAACCTCAGCAACTTACTTGTTTTTATTTTTGTTTCATATCCTGCTTTTATAGCAAAAAAAATATTTTAGGTAGATTATAAGAAAAATCAAATAGAAAATAAATGAATAACAATGAAATAGAAAATAAAGTTAGGGCAAATATAAGTAAAACTAGAAAATCAAGACTATGAGTTCCTTAAGGATTGGGACCCTCATCAAATCCTCACAGTATTCCAGTGGTAATACTAAACAGTCACTAGCTAGATGCATCATTGTTGAATAAATGCTGAGTGGTTCTTGAATCCCTCTTGACTTTTCATTCCATTGCAGGTAGGGAAATGTGAAGTAAATTAATTTGCCCCACAGCAGGACCATCTAGAAAGATGAGCAATGAATTTCATTCATCTTCCCACCTTTTTGAGCTGAAAAAATTTCATAGAGAGAAAAATGTAATGTACACACCTTCTAAAACTTTAATCCTTTTTATAAGATGTAGTGTTATTCAGTTTCCTCTTATTTATTTATTTATTTATTCATTCATTCATTCGGGAATGAACCAACGCTGTAGAGGCTGTGGGCAGCCTCGCAGCCCAGCAATCAACTGCTGCGCCACCAGGGTAGGCCCTCCTCTTATTTATTAATATAAATACTTTGGTAAAAATTCAATATATTATAATGGTCTCTCAAGAAATGAAAAATAAGGGGCCTCCCTGGTGGCGCAAGTGGTTGAGCACAGCACTGTGAAGCTGTCTGCAGCCTCTGCTACATGAGTTGGATCCCTGGCCGGCCAGGGAGCTACCCACATGGCACAGCAGACCAATCCTGTCGCACCTGCTGCTCCCCTCAGCAGTGTATTTCAGTCAGTCTGCCTGTTCTGTTCCCCACTCTGTCTCTGGTGAATCCTCTCACCCCCCACACCTCTGGTCTGTACCCCAGTTCTTGTATGTATGAATAAATAAATCTTAAAAATAAGATTAAAATATTTTTACAAAATGAAAAATTATCACTTAATTTCAAATGCCATCCATCCATTCCACAGATTTGTATTGACTGACAATGTGCCAGGTTACTGGAACATTAGTATCTCAGTAATATTTTATTTCTATAATATTTTTTTGGAAATTATTATTTCCAAAATATTTTAAGTATAAGATTTCTTAAATATATATGCACACATATATTTATATTTATTTATATATATAAAATACAGTTTTTTTGAAAATTAATGTCTCCTACTATCATCTAGTGCCCAAGTATAATTATTGATTCATTTTTGCTAAGAAAATATCTACAAGTTTTTTATTTGATCTGTGACTTTGTAAGTTTGTTTCTTAAATGTTTTTAATAGAAATTGTTGTTACCTGTGTAAACCTGGTGCTGGCTTCAGAGATTACTGGTCACTGTGATTTGCATGTGGGAGTGATATGTAAAAATGTTGTAACATCATTTTTCTGAGCCAATTGGACCAAATTGATAGTTTGAGATACTTTTAAAAAGTCAATTTCACTGCATAGTTAAATCTATTCCTCTTAAGTTTCAAACTCTTTAACAATGAACAAACAACAAATCTATGGTCATTATATCGTGAATTCATAAAAACCTACCTCTACTAATATAAATGTAGTCCTCAGCTATACAAGTTCATCCATTTACCTATTCAGTCATTAAACAAATATGAACTAAGTGTGTATACTAGGCATTCAGACACCGGGCACATGGAAACAAGTAATCAAGCATTATTGTACTTAAACTGAGTATAATCAAGAAATATATTCATTAGAATTTGTAACTATGTTCTTACCAGCATCAAATACTACTGCTCTTAATGTAGCATACCATACTTGATATTTTTATTACTATAAAAAGCTCTTAGGGTAGTTGCCAGTCTGAAAAAAATGGAGTTTTTCTACTTTACTTTTTCTATTTTCTATCTTGCTGATCTCTTTGCATATGGTACTAATATAAATATTTTTTTTATTTTTTATTTTTTTTTAATATTTGAGTATTTTTATTTTTATTTATTTATTTATTTTTGCCATTTGGCTATCATTTTTATTTTTTATAATAAATTTTATTTTTATATTCCCATACAATTTCAACCCCCCCCATTTTGACCCCAATCCCTCCCCTCCCTCTACCCACCCCCCTAAAAGTGTCTCTGGTTCATAGATTTTTGTTGATTTTGATTTTCACTTTCTTATAGTTATTCATTTTCCTGGTCTCTTATTTAAGTTTTCTAGATTCCTGCTATGAATGAGACCATCCGGTATTTTTCTTTTTCTTTCTGGCTTATTTCGCTGAGCATGATCCCTTCCAGCGCCATCCATGTTGCTGCAAATTGCATGTGTTTACCTTTTTTGAATGCTGAGTAATATTCCATGGTATATATGTACCACATCTTCTTGATCCAGTCATCTATTTTTGGGCATTTGGGCTGTTTCCAAAGCTTAGCTATTGTAAATAGTGCTGCTATAAACATAGGGGTGCAGGTGCTCTTTGGAATTGATGTTTCTGTGTCCTTTGGGTAAATACCTAGGAGTGGAATGGCTGGATCATATGGAAGCTCTATGTTTAGTAGGTCCAGAAATCTCCACACAGCTCTCCATAGTGGTTGGACCAGTTTGCACTCCCACCAATGGTGCAGAAGAGTTCCTTTTTCTCCACACCCTCGCCAACATTTGTTATTGCTAGTTTTTTTAATATGTGCCATTCTCACTGGTGTAAGATGGTATCTCATGGTAGTTTTGATTTGCATTTCCCTGATGACAAGTGATGTTGAACATTTTTTCATATGCCTGTTGGCCATTTGCATTTCCTCTTCAGAGAAGTTTCTTTTTAGCTCTTCTGCCCATTTTTTGACTGGATTATTTTCTTTGTTGTTGTTGAGTCTCATCAGCTCTTTGCAGATTTTTGTGATCAGTCCTTTATCATTAGTGTTGTGTGCAAAAATGTTCTCCCAGTTGGTGGGGTTTCTCTTTGTTTTTGTTATTGTCTCTTTTGCTGTGCAGAAGCTCTTTAATTTGATGTCATCCCAGCTGTTTATCTTTGCCTTCACTATCACTGCTTTGGGTGATGTGTCTGTAAAGATGTCTGATGTGCAAATCACGTAGTGTTTCGCCTATATTTCCTTCTATGTATTTTATGGTTTCAGGTTTTATGTCTAGTTCTTTAATCCATTTTGAGTTGTTTTTTGGTGTATTGTGTGAGGTAGTACTCAAGCTTCATTCTTTTGCATGTAGCGGCCCAGTTTTCCCAGCACCATTTATTGAACAGACTTTCTTTGCTCCAAAGCATATTCTTTGCTCCTTTGTCAAATATTAGTTGACCATAAATCTGTGGGTTTATTTCTGGATTTTCTATTCAATTCCATTGGTCTGTGTGTCTGTTCTTGTTCCAATACCATGCAGTTTTGATGATTATGGCTTTGTAGTATAGCCTGAAATCTGGGAGTGTGATGCCTCCATTCCCTTCATTTTTTTTCAGGAGAGCTTTGGCTATTCGGGGTTTTTGGTGATTCCATATGAATTTCATCAATAATTGTTCTATTTCTTTGAAGAATAACATTGAAATTTTTATTGGAATAGCATTGAATCGGTATATTGCTTTTGGTAGGATGGCCATTTTAATAATGTTTATTCTTCCAATCCATGAGCAGGGGATTTCTTTCCATTTCTTTGTATCTTCTTCTATTTCTTTTAACAGTGTTTTATAGTTTTCTTTGTAAAGGTCCTTTACCTCTTTTGTTAGATTTATTCCCAAGTATTTGATTTTTTTTGTTTTGATAATAAAGGGGATGGTTTTTTTTTCATTTCTTCTTCTTCAGATTTATTGTTAGTGTATAGGAAGGCTTCTGACTTTTGCATGTTGATTTTGTATCCTGCCACTTTGCTGAACTGATTGATGAGTTCAATTAGTTTTTCTATGGAGTTTTTGGGGTTCTCTATGTATATTATCATATCATCTGCAAATAGTGATAGTTTGACTTCTTCTTTTCCTATTTGAATTCCTTGTATGTCTTTCTCTTGTCTTATTGCTCTGGCTAGGACTTCCAGTATTATATTGAAAAGCAGTGGTGAGAGTGGACATCCTTGTCTTGTTCCAGATCTTAATGGAAATGCTTTCAGCTTTTCACCATTGAGAATGATACTGGCTGTTGGCTTGTCGTATATGGCCTTTATGATGTTGAGGTATGTTCCTTGTATCCCAAGAATTTCAAGGGCTTTTATCATGAATGGGTGTTGCACTTTGTCGAAAGCTTTCTCGGCATCTATTGATATTATCATATGGTTTTTATATTTCTTTTTGTTGATGTGTTGGATAACGTTGATTGATTTTCGGATGTTGAACCATCCTTGTGTCCCTGGAATGAATCCTACTTGGTCGTGGTGATTTACCTTATGGATACACTGTTGGATTCTGATAGCTAAAATTTTATTGAGGATTTTTGCATCAGTGTTCATTAGGGAGATTGGCCTATAGTTTTCTTTTTTTGTGTTGTCCTTGTTCGGTTTTGGTATTAGTGTAATGTTGGCTTCATAGATCGTGTTAGGTATTATACCTTCCTTCTCAATTTTTTGGAAGAGTTTGTGAAGGATAGGCACCAATTCGTCTCTGAATGTTTGGTAGAATTCATTTGTAAATCCATCAGGTCCTGGGCTTTTGTTTTTGGGGAGGTTTTTTATTACCATTTCAATTTCGCTAATTGTAATTGGTCTGTTTAGGTGTTCTATTTCTTCTTTATCTAGCTTTGGGTGATTGTAGAGTTGTAGTTATTCGTCCATCTCCTCTAGATTGTTAAACTTGTTTCCATATAACTGTTCATAGTAGTTACTGATTATTCTTTTGATTTCTGCTGTGTCCGTTGTGATTTCTCCTCTTTCATTGATGATCCTGTTTATTTCTGCTTTCTCCCTTTTTTCCTTTGTGAGCCTGGCTAGGGGTTTGTCTATTTTATTGATTTTTTCAAAGAACCAGCTCTTGGTTTCATTGATCTTTTGGATTGTTTTTTTAGTTTCAATTTCATTTATTTCTGCTTTGGTTTTTATTATTTCTTTTCTTCTACTGGTTTTGGGGTTTTTTTGTTGTTCTTTTTCTAGATCTTTGAGCTTCGAGATGAGGTTGTTTCTTTGCGTTCTTTCTTGTTTCTTGATGTGAGCTTCTATTGCTATATATTTTCCTCTTATTACTGCTTTTGCTGCATCCCATACATTTAGGATATTAGTGTCCTCCTTGTCGTTCAATTCAAAAAATTTTTTAATTTCTTCTTTGATCTCCTCATTAGTCCAATGGTCTTCCAGTAGTGTGGTTTTTAATCTCCATGAGGTAGGAAAGTTCCTTGCCTTCTTTTTATGGTTTATTTCTAGTTTGATGCCTTCATGGTCAGAAAAGATGGTTGGTATGATTTCAATCTTGGTGTATCTGTTGATGTTTGTCTTGTGCCCCAGTATATGATCGATCCTAGAGAATGATCCGTGTGCGCTTGAGAAAAATGTATACTCAGATTTTTTTGGGTTTAGTGTTCTATATATGTCTGTTAAGCCCAAGCACTCTAGATCCTTATTTAGAGCTTTAGTGTCTTTACTTATTTTTTGTCTTGTTGATCTATCCATTGTTGATAGTGGTGTGTTGAAGTCTCCCACTACGTATGTGTTTTCTCTGATGTCTGTTTTCAGAGATGCCAATAGTTGTCTGATATATTTTGGTGCTCCTTCGTTTGGTGAGTATATGTTAATGAGTGTTATTTCTTCTTGAAGTATTGTCCCCTTGATCATAATGTAATGACCACTGGGGGTCTCTTTTTATCTTTTTAAGTTTGAAATCTGTTTTCTGATATGAGTATAGCTGTTCCTGCCTTCTTTTTTGGTCCATTTGCTTGTAGAATTGTTTTCCATCCTTTAACTTTGATTCTATTTTTATCTTTTGCAGCTAAATGTGTTTCCTGGAGACAGCAAAAGGTTGGGTTTTGTTTCTTAATCCAGCCTGCAACTCTGTGTCTTTTTATTGAAGAGTTTAGTCCATTTACATTTAGAGTTAGTATTGATATGTTAGCATCTGTATTTGCCATTGTGTTTGTCTTTCCTTTGATTTTATTTATTTATTCTTTTAATAACTTTCTTTGGCCTTCTTTTGTTGTTTTTCGTCCCTCTGAGGTTCTGGCTTTAGGACTCCTTGTAGTATTTTTTGGAGTGGGGGTTTAGTCATAATAAAATTCCAGAGTTTCTGTTTGTCTGGGAAGGTCCTTATTCTCTCTTCAAAGAGGAAGGAGAGCTTTGTGGGATAGAGTATTCTTGGTTGGCATCTGTTTTCTTGGAGTCTGTTGACTATGTCCCTCCACTCTCTCCTTGCCCGTAGTGTTTCTTCAGAGAATTCTGATGTCAGTCTGATTGGTTTCCCTTTGAATGTTATCTGTTTCTTCCCTCTTGTTAGTTTCATTATTTTTTCCTTTTCTTGGATTCTTGGGAGCTTTACTATTATGTGTCTTGCTGTATTTTTCCTTTCGTCATGGAAGTTTGGTGTTCTTCTTGCTTCTTGTATATCAATTTTCAGATCCTTCTTCGTGTTTGGGAAGTTCTCTTCAATTATATCCTTGAATATTTTATCTGTTCCTACATCTCTCTCCTCTCCTTCTGGGATTCCTATAACTCTTATATTTCCTTTCCTCATGGAGTCAGATAGTTCCCGAAATCTTTCTTCGGTCTTTTTCCTTCGTACTTCTCCTTCCTTTTCTGTTTTAGTTCTTTTTATTTCTATGTCTTCAAGAGTACTTATTCGTTCTTCCATTTCATCTATTCTGCTTTCATTGCTTTTCCCAGAGTTCTTTAGTGTCTCCATTAATTCTTTGATCTCCTGCATTTCTTTTACTTCCCTCTTTAGGGACTCAATTTCATTCTTCTGGTCATTAATTATTTTCCCCTTATCATTGTTTTCCTTTATGACTTCTGTCAGTTTTTTAATCACAGCAATTTTAAATTCTCTATCTGGAAGGCTCAGAAGTTCTTCCAAGTTACTGTCGTTGCAATCTGTAGATGGTTTTCTTTTTGCGGTGTGCTTTTTTGCTGAGGAGTTGCTGGGTTGCATGTGGTTTTTCTACTGCCTACTGCCTGTTTTCTAATTTGCCGTATTCCTTGTGACACTGTGTTTCTGGTACTGGCCGGCATCTTGGGCGACCCTCCCAGCTCACCACTGGCTCCTCTGGGGAACTTCTGCTGGGTTCACAAGTCTCCAGCAAAGAAAGGTCCCTGCTGCAAAATGGCGATGCTGGAACATGCTCCCCTGCACGCCCTGTCTGCCCCAGTGGTGGGTGCTATTCCCCTCTGGGCTGGAACTGCAGGCTAGAAAGCGCCCGGCATGGGCAAGCCTCCCAGCTTACCTCTGGCTCCTCGGTGAGCCTTCTGCTGGGTTCACACAGTCTCCAGCAAGAAAGGTCCCTGCTGCAAAATGCCGGTGCAGGGGACGTGCTCCCCTGCACACCCGGTCTGCCCCAGCAGTGGTTGCTGCTCCCCTCTGAGCTGGAACTGCAGGCTAGAAGGCGCCCGGCATGGGCAAGCCTCCCAGCTTACCTCTGGCTCCTCGGTGAGCCTTCTGCTGGGTTCACACAGTCTCCAGCAAGAAAGGTCCCTGCTGCAAAATGCCGGTGCAGGGGACGCGCTCCCCTGCACGCCCAGTCTCAATATAAATATTTTAAACTAATAGTTTATAATTAGTATATAACTAATGTATGTGTGTCATTTATATTAATGGGAAATGTATATCAATATATACATATACAATATATTGTATATATGTGCTATAAATGTTATTACATATATTGTATACATATATATTAATATATGTATATTTGTATATTGTATTTGTGTATATGTAGATATACATACATATATAACATATATATGTAAAACACGTTTTTCCCGTTAACTTAGAAGTATAATTTGGGGTTTTTCCCTGACATAATTTACCATAGTGGTTTTCCACAAAGATTTAATGACCAAATTCATACTGCTATAGCAATACAATATTTAATGTTTTAGATTCTGTGTATTTTAGTATTAAGATTATTTTAAGTCCACGAAGCACAGCATGTACATAATTATTTGTGCACATGCCTGTCATCCTTCAAGACTTAGAGTAGTATGTGTTGACATATCTGTGATCTAAATGTACTTTTATACCGTAAGTGGTATAGGCTACTGGTTGTGGGAATAAACTTTGTACCCAGCAGCTCTGGGGTCAAGTCTGGTTTAAAACCTACCAATTATATATTCCTATTATTTGACTTATTTAAACTTCTGCTTTTCTTCCAATGAGGTAGACCTATTTTTCAGACAGACAATGAAAGAATTCAACAGGATGAAGTATATATATATATGTGTGTGTGTGTGTGTGTGTGTGTGTGTGTTCCGGGGCATGGTAGGCATTCAGAAAATGGTGATTTTTAATTTAGAGATCACAGGCACCTTATAGTTCAAATATATGTAAAAGGAGGAGATGGAGGGAAAACATGATGGCCAAGGAGACTGGAAAATTTCTTTTTTTTTTTTTTTAAGATTTATGTATTTATTATTTATACAAGCACTGGGTACAGTCAGAAGCGCGGGAGGGTGAGAGAATTCACCAGAGCCAGAGCGGGGAGCAGAGCAGACAGACCGAAGTACACTGCTGAGGGGAGCAGCGGGCGGCAGGAGAGGTCTGCGCGCCATGTGGGACCCTCCTCTGGTGGCCGGGGAGCAGCCGGGGAACGAACCAGTGCTGCAGAGGCTGCGGGCAGCTTCGCAACCCAGCGCTCAACCACTGCGCCACCGGGGAGGCCCAAGACTGGAAAATTTCTAACTGCAGTCTCATAGCTTCAGAGTACCCAGTGGGGGCTTCTCTCCCATAACCCACTGAGCTCCTGATGGCCTAATTGAACCTTGCATTCTCTCAGTTCTGAAACACAGTAAGCACTGGGCCATAATTTGTTACAACTGAGTGACTTTAAGATTGCAGTGGAGAATTCAAACCCTGGATGAGTACATTGAGAGTCCTTGAGCTACAGTATAGCAGAAGATTTTTTTTGCTGGGGCGGTGTTGTCCTTCCACCTGAAGGGCAAGAATGCTTGATTACTTGTTTCCATGTGCCAGGTGTTTAAGTGCCAAATATACATGCTCAGTACATGTTTGTTTAATGACTGAATTAGTAAATGGATGAACTTGTATAGCTGAGGACTTACATTTTTTATAGTTTATTTATTTATTTATTTTGTGTAGAAGAACTGGGGTATAGGCCAGAGGTGCAGGGGGTGGGGTGTGAGAGGATTCACCAGAGACAGATTGGGGAGCAGAACCAGAAGATTTTACTGAAATACACTGCTGATGGAAGCAGTTGTTAAGACAAGAGAGGTCTGCTGCGCCTGTGGAATAGTTACCTGGTTGGGGATCAAACTCAGAACGTCCTGGTGGTGGGGCTGAACTTAACCCCTAGGCCACCAGGGAGGCCCTGAGGACTATATTTTAATAAATATTTATTATTATTATTATTATTTGCCACTAAAATTTTGAAAATAATGTATGCCTTTAGTTTCTATCCCTGGCTCACTATATTGTTTTCTATATTCAGCCTCAAATTCTGCAATTACTTTAATTCTTCCCTTAGTTGTTTTCATTTTTCTTGTTTATAAACAACTGTAGTTTTTCTCAGTATTTTCAAAATATTAATCCCTCTCTTAGAACTCTTTCATTGAAATAATATAAAATGTTAATGATGTGTACTAAGCTAGTAAAAGTCAAGGGTTGTAGTATTTTTTTGCTGTGTTTCATGCATAATAATATAACTGAAATTCAGGTGACAAAGAATTGATAACTTTTAAGGACTCTATTATGAGGTCTAAAGAAAGAATGAAACTCAAGGAACAAAATAATTTTTCATAAAAGATATTTCTAACATCCTTTAAATCATTTTGTGTTCTTAGAAGAATCGTGCACACAATCTGATTTGTTCTCTTGTGATGATATTCACATGAAAGAATATGTCACTTTCGTCCCAGTAGTACAATAAAATCACCATTGATAGATCACTAATAGAGATTTAGGTCAAAGACTACAAATTGAAGATAATGATTAAAAGAAACTATTCTACACTATTCTACATATCACTGCTATATTTGTTTTAAAATTATAGAAACCTCTTTAACTCTCTCCAGTAGAGTAAAAGTGTGATTTGTTTGAATGCTACTAATTTGTTGAAAATTTCACAATGAGAATTTTTGTTGGGTTTTTTTTATGGGAGTGGATTCAGTATTAGAGTGTCCCAGATTTAAGATGCAAAGATGCAAGAGGAATGATAAGTAATAAAATATTAATGGAATCAATTGTTGTCTTAGCCTTGAGCACTCTCTTTGTGCACAGGTTTAAAAGCTAAGCATAAACATTCACATAAAAAGAACATGAATACAAAGTAAATTTCTCTGATTAGACTGTTTTTTTAATGAGTGAAAAGAATTATAAAATAGAACTCTTGAATTAGACTTTTCCTAATGTAGCACATTGGCACTATAAAACTGGTCATAATGTAAAAATTATTTTTATTTGTAATTTCCTGTTCTTCATCAAACTTGCACTATGTCTTCGAAGAGAATGTGCTTCATCTTTCTAAGAGATCCTTAACACTGGGATATATATATATATATATATATATACACACACACACATAATATATATACATTATATATATTATATAATATATATATTACATAATTTGTGCCAGACATTCATTTAAGCACTGAGACTATGACAAGAACAACAACAAACAGAATGGGATGTACCTTTACAGTGGTTATGTTCTAGTTGGAACATATGGAAGGTGCAGAGATACACATGTAAATATACAGTATCCAGAGATGTCAATCTTACTAAATGTATTAGGGCAATAAAGAATCATACAGTAAAATGCAGGAGTGAGGGGAGCACACTTTTTGTATAAAGCATTCCAAAAAAATCCTAAATTTACCTTGAGAAGCCAGAAGAAGTCTAGGCAGTGAGACCAGGGTCCTCAAAGGTCCTGACGTAGCAGTATGCTTCAGGTGTTAGAGAAGAGTCAGAGAGGAGCCAAAAAGCCTGGAATAGAGAACAGGAGAATTGTGAGAAAACGGAATCACAGAGGAGTTGGTACAGGAGGAGCAGATAGTGCAAGATCAAGTAGATCATTGTAACAACCTTGAGTTCTATACCAAGGACCTAGGAAGTCACTGGAAATCTGAGCAAAGGAATGACATCATCGAAGGATCTTTTTGCAAGATCTTCCTGGACTTTCTGTGAAGAAGAATAGATAAGGAAAGTGTTGCATTCTGTCCATAATGTGTGGACATGTAGGAGAAATGAGTATTTCTCTTTCTTGCACAGCCACACCTCACTTCAAGGAAGGTAGACGTGTGACCAGCTAAGAGTCTGAGGAACTTACTATTCCAAGAAAAGGAGAATGAACATAGATGGGGAAATAGCAATTTTGGTGACATGAATTTGGAACGTGAGTTTGTAGGGGGCAAGTCACAGTTTGGATTTGAAGAGGAAGAAAACAAAGTGTTTAAAATGAATTCGAAGGGCCTCCCCGGTGGCGCAGCAGTTGAGCGCTGGGTTGCGAAGCTGCCCGCAGCCTCTGCAGGGCCCGTTCGATCCCCGGCTGCTCCCCGGCCACTGGAGGAGGGTCCCGCATGGCGTGCAGACCTCTCCTGCCCCCGCTGCTCCCCTCAGCAGTGTATTTCGGTCCTTCTGCCTGCTCTGCTCCCCGCTCTGGCTCTGGTGAATTCTCTCACCCTCCCGCGCTTCTGACTGTACCTAGTGCTTGTATAAATAAATAAAAATAAATCTTTAAAAAAATTAAAATAAGGGCCTCCCCGGTGGCGCAGCGGTTGAGCGTTGAGTTGCGAAGCTGCCCGCAGCCTCTGCGGCGCCGGTTCGATCCCCGGCTGCTCCCTGGCCACCAGAGGAGGGAGGGTCCCACATGGCGCGCAGACCTCTCCTGCTGCCCGCTGCTCCCCTCAGCAGTGTGCTTTGGTCCTTCTGCCTGCTCTGCTCCCCGCTCTGGCTCTGGTGAACTCTCTCACCCTCCCGTGCTTCTGACTGTACCCAGTGCATGTATAAACAAAACAAACAGACAAATAAATAAATAAATAAAACATGCCTCTATAAAAAAAAAAAATTAAAATTAAATGAATTCCAAGTGAAATGTTTGCAAGAGGCCTAAAGGAGGTCTGTATTTCAGAAGCTGTCTGGTTGGAGAATATTTGGAAATATTCTATATTCTATTACATATCATGTCAAAACCTGAGAATGAAAGCATGTAAAGTGAGAACAGACCAGAACCCTACAGACTGCTCATATGGTCCAAGAACATACTGGAACTGCCACCTGAGAAAAGGGATGGTTGAGTGGAGTTCTCTTTTTCTTCAAAATTTGTATTTCTCCTTTTTTGGCGTACACCCACTGTCCCGTGAATTCACATTGCAATTTGTTTCTCCAACTTAATGTTAAAGCAAGTTCTTTTGAGATATAATACTTGAAATTCCTAAATTGATCCCAGCTAAGCAAAATAATCACCAAAAGAAAGGGCTACATTAACATAAGTTGAGCATATTTCATGCAAAAGTATTTTTTCTTTAAAAAGTCACTTAAAAATAAGACTGTGTTTCTCAAAAATTACCCCTTATATGGAAATTCACAATAAATGATTCTTGTCTACTTTGAAGCATGTGGTTGCTTTTGGTTGCTTTTGTTAGTATTCCTAAAAATTCAAAATGTTTGTGTGACATATAGTGATTGAAAATTTATAAATATGTATATATTTAGTTTCAATTTATCTTCTTGTAACAAAAGATCTATGTGTGTATACATATTTACATTTGTGTGTATATAGATATATAGATACAGATATATAGATCTGTCAATATATCTGTCTAGACACACGGAGAGAGAGAGAGAGAGAGAGAGAGAGAGAGAGAAAACCAAGTGAAAAGAAGATCCAGAGAGTTGAGAAGAAACTGCACAGTGTCTGAAACTGAAGGAATATTGATGTTTGGACCCCAGCTGATAGCAATAAAAAGCAGAAACCTTGGTTTTTGCAAACCTTTGGTAAACAAATGGTCTCTGTGGGGACCAAAGGAGCTAAAGAATAAATATCACACAGGAAAATTTGCCGTATTGTGGGGGATTGTCAAGAGCTGAACCCATGATGTTCAGCTAGAAGAATTCACTTTGGGGTTGGAGAAGCAGGAGATAGTCCTGCTCACTGTAGAAATCATCCAAGTCACTGAGCAGGACCTGGGAGGTCAGGGGCCAGAAGGGCTGACTGAAGGTCAGAGACTGCAAGTTTTTTCATCATTTAGTCAAGAGAACATCATGGGGGCCTCCCTGGTGGCACAAGGGGTTAAGCACCACACTATGAAGCAATCCCCAGCCTCTGCAACACGAGTTCGATCCCCACCTGGCCAGGGAGAAACCCACATGGCACAGTAGACCTCTCCTGTCTCGCCTGCTGCTCCCCTCAGCAGTGTATTTCAGTCAGTCTGTCTGTTCTTTCCCCACTCTGTCTCTGGTGAATCCTCTCACCCCCACCACATCTCCGGCCTGTACCCCAGCTCTTGTATGCATAAATAAATAAATCTTTAAAAGAGAGAGAGAGAGAACATCATGGGCTCAGCCCTTGACAATCCCACAGAGTACGGCAAAGTTTCTGCTTTTTATTGCTATCAGCTGGGGTCCAAACATCAAGATAATACAGTCCATGTATTCAGTTTAATTTAAATAAAATGTCAGTTTGAGGAAGTAACTGCTAGGTGATTATCTGGAGATAGATTAGAGTGACATTAAACCCTGTCCCTCATGTCTGCCTGAGAATCTCATCATACAGTGATTTTCATCCATTTTAAGTTTTAAATATTGGTCCTAGGGGGGAAATAGTCCATCATAATTGTAAATGAACTCTAAATGTTTTATGTTGTATTAACTGTTTCTGTTCAGTCATGCTGATGTGTCCTAACTTGGATGAGTTATGTAAGTAGTGGAGGAAATACTTCTTCATATATTTTAATGTGAAAGAGAATATCCACTCTTCCACCAGGCTTACAGTTCCCTAAGGCACACCATTTGGGATTTTTCCCCCAGGACCAAGTGTCTGGAAAGATCAATTGTGAAGTAATGAAATCAAAGGGTACTTATTACAGTGTTTGACAAAGATCCTGAGGAAAGAGGCCCCAGGGGGCTCAACTATCTCAAAATGAATTAGCAATTTCAAATGTCACCAGTATCTCATCAGTTCCCTCTAGTTTAGTTTCCTGAAAACTGTTCCAGGTTCTTTCTCACGAATCTGAAAGGTGGTCTCTTTTTTAGGCATCTTGAGCAAAACAGAAATATCTGCCAGATAAATATTCAGAGGCTGGAATCAGTCTGGCAGGAAAGAAAAATTGAGACATCTGTCTTTTTAAGAAATGGCCCTGGCTGATCTTGGTTCCACCACCTTCCAGAGGCTCTTGCATAAGCAAGGAGCAAGGGGTTGGGGGTGGGGTTTGGGGTGGTGTGGAGGACTGGCTGGGGTGGGGGGCTCGGGGGAAGGGGGCCGTAGTGTGTCTATGGAGTTTGAGAAAATTTTACTTCAAGAATCAACACTCCAGAATTGAAACTCTAGTTAGAGATGATTTACATGTCAAAAAATAATTGAAGGTTTGTGGTTAGTTTCAATCTATAATCTTGAAGGACAGACTCTCCTGGAATAAGAAACAGCAGCTGAGGGTAAAGTAAGGAACCCTCATGCCTGCCTGTCTATTTTGAAATTTTGCCAGCTGATTACAAAAATAGCAAGGTAATCCTGCTGTTACGCTCAATACTGATGAGACCCTGATGAGTGTACTGGTTCCATAATTCAGAGGGAACATGGGGAATTTGAAGATAATCATAAAAATAAGTAACAGAATATCACTCAGGTAAAGTTTTGTAAGCTGAAGAGCTCACCAAGATCTCTAACAATCTTTAAATTCAGAACCAGCTCCTTGAGAGAAAATGGTGGTCCTATTTGCTCTCTTTCTGAAAGACAAAATTGACAGCAACCCCAGGCACATGGGAAGATTTTTAACTGGAGAGAAAACGGTTTCTTGACAGTGAAAATTGGAAAATACCAGGAGTGGGAACCAAAAGAGATTTGAAGTTTAATTGTTCAAAGAATTAGGATGATGATGTTCAAAGAATTCTCCTGTTTGTTTGGCTTCAGTAAATTCTGACCTCATACTGACATCTTAGTTTTTTCCTGCCATTCCTATGAATTTATTCACACACTCCAGAGAAACACATAGTAAGTGCGTTTAGGAACAGGAAATCAGATCTTTACATTCCTGTTCTGCATTCACACACCTCTCTGCTTCCTCTATATTTCTTCACACGGTTTTGTAAGAAAAAGTATTGTGATTACTGTTCTCAGCTCTCTGACCACATAGTTCAAAATAGACTCTTTCCACCTGCTTTTTATTTACAAGATTATAACAGCTCTTTGACTTTTCAGAGTTTTAAGGTTAAATTGTGTGCCCCCAAATTCATAAGCTGAATCTCTAACCTCCAAGGTGATTTTGTTTGGAGATAGAGCTTTTGCAAAGTCATTAAGGTTAAATGAGATCATAAGGATGGGTTCTAATCCCATAGGATTTGTGGCTTGATACAAAGAAGACAGCTCTTCCCAACCCCAAATCAAGTTCCAAATCAGCTAGAACCCTCACCTTGGACCTCCTAGCCTCCTAGAACTGTAAGAAATAAATGGCGGTATTTTGAGCTGCCCACTGTACAGTATTTGGTTATGATAGGCTGAGCAGACCCACATACAGAGGAAAGCTTACTGTTTGCTAACATCTCACTTGAGTAAGGCTGATTTTAATTAGAAGAAACCTTATAAATTAGAGAAATATTTTTCTCATAATTATCTCCATAGAGGTGTGGGAGTGGGACTTGTGGGTAGTGAGGTAAGATGAGAGTGGTGACAAAGGTTGAGGAGTGGTATCCATCTTGAACCATTTCTCATTAGAGTGAAAAGAGAGAAAACTGGTTTATTGTTTCAGTTAGTTTGTCCATGCAGTATTTGTGGTTCTTTATGTATATTATTATATCATCTGAAAATGAGGATAGCTTTCCCAATTTGGAACACAGTGGAATACTACTCAGGGATCAAAAAAATAAATAAACTCATGCCATTTGCAGCAACATGGATGAAACTGGAAGTGAAGTGAGCCAGAAGGTAAAAGAGAAATACCTGACGGTTTCACTTATATGTGGAAAGTATCAGACAGGAACACCCTTTAATTGGGCCTGTTTACTGCTTTGGTGATTTTAGATTAGGAAATAAACTTATAGGATTTCCTTTAATTTCATACCTGGCTGGGCTTTTTTTTTTTTTTCTAACATGTGTGAAACATGGGTTTAGCCTCTGACCAATATAGGGGTGACAGAATCCAAGTTTCAGAGAGATGATTTTTCAGTTCCTTTCACTTAGCAATAATTGATGTAGTAAACAATGTGTATTGGAAAACATCAAGTTTTATGCTGGTTGCATGACAAACAAATTTTAGTCTTTTAGGTAACAAGGAAGATTAAGCTAATTGAGAACAAAGGTCAACACTCAGAAAATTAAGATAGAATTAGACATGATTTTCATTTAAAAAAAATAACAATTTGATTGTGGTTGGTAACTGAAGATGAAGGGACCTGATGCCCTTCCTCAGGACAACAGGGAATTTAGCTAAGGAAGACATCACTTAGAATAAAGCTATTTTAGAGAAGATCACTCAGAGATAGCGTACTTGAACTTACCATGTTTTCTTCTAGGAGAACATGTTTTAAAACATTCCGTTCTTGGGCCTCCCCGGTAGCGCAGCGGCTGAGCGATGGGATGCAAAGCTGCCCGCAGCCTCTGTAGCGCCAGTTCGATCCCCGGCTACCGGGTGAGGGTCCCACATGGCGCGCAGACCTCTCCTGCCGCCCGCTGCTCCCCTCAGCAGCGTACTTCGTCAGTTGCCTGCTCTGCTCTCCGCTCTGACTCTGGTGAATTCTCTCACCCTTCTGCACTTCTGACTGTACCCAGTGCTTGTATAAATAAAATAAATAAATCTTTAAAAAAAAATTCGTTCTTACATTCATGTATTCACAGAGATAATAGTTGCCCAGAAAATTTCTCCCTTGAAGGAATAAACTCCTGTCATTAAAGACTGAATTCCATAATAGATATTATTCTAAGGACTGACTCATCATCCAGTGGTTTGCTACAGAAGCTTGTGATTGAATGTAGAAAACTCTAATGATTCTTCTTGTATTCAATATAATCTGGCAAATTTAGAGAATGTTCAGAATTAGAGTTTATTGAGACATAGAAATGATTAACGATTTTGCATTTATTAATTTCTCTTTTTCTCAGAGCAGTCTTCCTTTGAGGTAGGCAGTCTGTGCTTCATGTCCATTTTTCAGATGAAGAAGTTGAGAGGCCAAAGATACTGTTTGTGCAGATCTGAAAGATAGAAGTTGAATCTCAGCAACTGAGTTCATACCTGTTCTAGTCTATATTCCAACTCACTTGTTCTAGTCAATTCTGTAGTCTATATGCTTCACCCTTGAACCTTTTCACCTCCCATACTTGTTTTATTCAGAAAGAATGGTTGCAGTGAAGATAGCTTTACATTATTGTAAGATGTAAATCCTCATAATGGATGCAGGATCTTTACTTCCTTTTCTGTGAGGGCACAAGGGAGTCCCATGGGTCAGCAAGCTCAGACACAAATAATTTGTCACAGGTTACAAGGAGAAGAAAAACCAGGCATATGATCACGTCTCTGCTTTGACATACTGGCCTTGTACGAATGAGCCATGCAAGTTCTGAATCTTTTTGTGAGGTTAGATGTTCCAAAAAATAAGAAAACTTCTTTGACATTATTGGGTGAAGTGCTTATGAACTGTAAATTTGCTCTTGAAGATGGTAAGTCAGATATTTATTTCTTCCAACTGATGTGCAAACAGTAGATATTTCCCTCCCCCTTTTATGAAAATATTTTTTCTATTTCATTTTTACCTTGAGAATTGGACTTAAAAGTCAAAGGATTTGAATTGTTCCATTCTTGTGCACATTCATGAGCATATAAAAATGGACATGAAGAAAAATTCTAAGTCATTTGTCTTTGAATATAAACTTAACATTAATTTTCTAACACTAATCTTGATCTACATCTTCAATATAAAAAAACCAGAAGTATTCTTAATTTTATTAGTATGTACAACTAATTTTAATAAAAAATAGTTTCACTTTCATCATTTTGTTTATTTTTGAGAGTATTGTTATTGATGTCCATGCTTCAGGTCAAAAAATAAACCAAAAAAGAAAGAAAAAGAAAGAAACTCTAGAAATAATGCAGATAAAATTGGAGTTGGTGATTAAAGAATATTCCCATTATATTTTTGGAAATCTTCTTCTATGTAAATTTTTCAGCAACATACATGCACAGTACAATAAAATAATATTGCATAGTTGTTATTTAATAAAATTCAGCTTATTGTTTATATATACTGGCAAATTGATATTTCTTACATATTTATTTTTTCTTGTTACCAGGCAGGATGAGGGGCATCCTGAGATCCCCAAACCTGCTAGCTCAAGGAGGTTTTGCCATTCTCCACATCAAGACAAAACATACTCCAGCGCATAAGACCTTTAATGGAAAGGAACTTTAATGTAATTAGTGTGCAATAAAGAGAAGAGAAGGAAAGACTATATAGGGTTTTTATTAATTTTTTTAAAGATTTATTTATTTATGCACACAAGAGCTAGGGTACAGGCCAGAGACACTGGGGGTGAGAGGATTCACCAGAGACAGAGTGGGGAACAGAACAGGCAGATTTACTGAAATCTACTGCTGAGGGGAGCATCAGGCGAGACAGGAGAGGTCTGCTGCACTATATGGGTTTCTCCCTGGCCGGCCTGGGATCGAACTCGTGCCTCAGAGGCTGTGGATTGCCCTATAGTGTGGTGCCCAACCCCTTCCACCACCAGGGAGGCCCAAGAATATAGTTTTTTAATCGAGTGCCCAAAGCTAACCATCCCCTCGTGAGTAAATGCCCAGCTAACCAGGGTTATCCCAGAGAGGGCCACTGAGGCTCAATAACCTACCACAAGCCTAAGGCACCTTCTGGTGGAACCCCCTAGGAAAGGGGCAGAAGGGACTCAGCACATCTGGGAGAGAGGCACAAACAAAATCAAGATAAAGGCTGTTATTGTCATCTTCCCCATGGGTCTCTCAGCCACATGCTTCAAATGCCTCCTTCCATGTCCCCCAAGTTCCTAGTACAAGTCCAAGTCTGAGAAGCGAGCGCAGCTTCTTCACATGTCTCTGCTCCATAAGCCTCCTCTAGTTCTCTTTCTTGTTCTCCATCTTTCTCTTCTCTTTTCCAGTCTACTCCACAGCTTCCCCTCCTTTCTGCTCAGCTCCCACCCTTCCTTGGGTCGGGCAGGGAACCTGGAAGCTCCCCTTTCCCTGGAGACCATACTGTTACGTTCTTACTTTCATAAGAAACCTGGGAAGCCTTAGGGGCTGGTGACTAAACTCACCCTTCTAAACTGTAGGAGGCAGCAGCAATTCTTGCATGTAAAACAAAGACTGGAGTTCATATTATGAGCTCTGGCAATCAACATTCAAACTTATACTATAAGAATTTTTGTATCTATTATTTTAGTTCTATATGAATATTTTCCCTCATAAAAGGCACATTTAGAAGAAATGAAAAGGAAACACATTTAAAATCATATTTTAAGAACCAGCAGGGGGAAGATTGCATTATTTTTGAATTATTTCAGACTCTCTTTCTGATATCTCTAAATTTAACATCTTCTCCACCCTTTCCATGCATTCACTTACATTCTTTCTTAAGAATGTTGTTTACCACACAAAGAATACATAAATCATTTTTATCAAGTAAAATAGCAGAAAACACATATTTGGATTTCAAGCTAAAAGACACAATTTCTGGTTCTGACTGCATTTGATAAATGTCTAGCCTTGGGTAAGATAATAAAATACCCTAAACTCTAGGCTCTGCATCATTGAAAAAGAGATAATGATACCTGCTCTGGGACTTGTAGGAAAGTCTTAACAAGTGCTGATATGAAAATCAAAAAATAGAAATGCTATCTTTTTAAAACAGTGAAGTATTATAAAAATGCAAACTTTTGTATGTTTTTACTTATATGTGGAAATTAAAAGCTGTTCAGAAACTAGATCTTCCCTGTTATCATCACACAATAAAAGGTAATTTTGTGTGGGAATGGACATATTAATTACCCTGATTGGGTGCTTGTGTTACAGTCCACACATGTATTACTACCATAATGTACATCTTTACTTTATGTATTTTATGTCAATAATATCACAATAAATCTGGAAAATGGTTCTAAATAATAAAATACAAAGAGACCTCACAAAAAATAATATAGAATTTCGAGTTGAAAATTTCAAGTGATTAGAACTGTAATAACAAACAAGGTAGCACTGAGCCACATGGGGCTACCCAACACTTGAAATGTGCTGCTGAGGGACCTCCCTGGTGGCTCAAGGGATTAAGCATTGGCCCTATGAAACTATCCGCAGCTACTGTAGCAGGAGTTCTATCCCCTGCCAGGGAGGTGATCCACATGGATCAGCAGACCTCTCCTGTCTCTCCCGCTGCTCCCCTCAGCAGTGTGTTTCAGTCGATCTGCCTGTTCTGCTCCCCACTCTGTCTCTGGTGAATCCTCTCTCCCCCCATCCTTTCTGGCCTATATCCCAGTTCTTGTATGCATTTATAAATAAATCTTTAAAAAAAAAATGTGCTGCTGGTATAAAATAGACCATGTTGTGAAGACTTACTATAAAAAAGTGCAATATCATGAATAATTGTTATTGGGTTACCTGTTGAAATGATGTTATTTTGGATAGGTACAGCTAAATAAACTGCATCATTAAACTTTTCCTTGAGTGTGTAGCACTCTCTGGGGCAATAACATAGGTCTCTTGGTTGAAGCATAAACCTTCCATGGTTTGTCTTTTACCTGTTTTATCCAGTCATGCAACAGGATAAGATACTTAACCTCTATGAATTTCAGTAGCTTTATCTTTAAAATGAGAATTGTAATCCCTCAAGTCTTTCACCAAAAATTAAATTAAAAAGTAAAATGAAAATTATGAAAACATTCCCTCCCAGGGGCAAAGTGAAGTTTAGACTAGAAAGTACATGAAAAGCACTTACGTAAGAGCCTGGCAGGTAGTGAGCAGGAAATGAATAATAATTCTTATCTTCTAAAATATACATATTTGACAACACAGTGGCCCATTTTTGTACTTGGTATTTTAGGGACATGCTTAAAGGACGATGTCCATTACGAAAAAAATCATCTTTTATGCTAGTTTTTATATTAATTTTTTCTATTACCTAGTAATACATACTTGTTCTAAAAGCTCAGCATATACCAAAAAAGGCATTAAGAAGAAAAGCAAAACCACCAGTTCAACTCTCCAAATATAATCACTGTTTAATGTGTTTCAGAAGAAAAAGTATTTAACCAAAAATGGTTTCAGGGATAACCAAGGTAAGTAAATAATAAAGGTAGAAAAGAGAATGATTTGAATTGTTAAGAAACAGCCTCTATGAATGGAAACTACTGAAACAGGAGCAATTCAGAAAGTTAGTGAGAGAAGAAAGCCATAGACTTTAAAATTTTGGTAGTTTAACAAGGCTGGAGGATTACGCCAGTACTCAAGGGCTAAATAAAGTAAAACACATAAGCCCTGGCTTAGGCTAGAGGCATCTGATTTCACCGTTGCCCCCAGTAGTATTTTGCTGCCCTCCTGAGCATTCACTCCAAAGTTGTTTTCAACCTATGCACAAGGGATCAAGAAATATATACATAAACCATGTTCAAGCCCTTTCCCAAGAAAAATAAAACAGAAGAAAGATAAGTAAATTCCCTGAATCATTTCTTTCATATTTGTGGCTTCAAAACAATTGTCCTGGTAGATGGTGAGGGAGACCGGAGTGTAGAAAACTAGGAAGAAAAGGGGACTAAAGTTGACATCCCTGGCTTTATACAGACAGAACTGGAGAATTATTCATACACAGAGGCAATTAAAACAAGATTCTAGGGAAGAAATGACAAACCGGGTTTGTCAAATTCATTTTCTAAAAACAGGCAATACGAGGTAATTATTATTTTGTAAAACGGTGCACCTTGACAGGTATTATGAATGCTGCAACATCTGTACTTGACATTACTACATAATTAGGAATAGATTATTTCATATCATGAGAGATCACTCTCCTATTTCCTTCCTAAAGGTCATTATTTTTAAGTCATTAATCTGAAATGAAATATTGTGCTACTTTAATGGCATATATGAAAATAGCTTAAAAGTTTAAAGGAGATTTATTCTTTACACGCTGTGGTAATTTAATTTACAGTTGTGGACCCTCTCAAGGGGCAGCAACAGGCCCACATGAGATACCTGAAATTGTGGAATTTTACTCAATATTTCATTGTCCAGAAGTGAAGTAAATCACCTGCATTTATTTACTCTTCTTTTTTTTGGGGGGTGGGGGAAATATATATATATATATATATATATATATATATATATATATATCCTTGCTTGGAGAGAATGATCCTTTGCCCCACTATCTTATTGCAGAAATAGTTCAATAATTAATTACTGAGGCCTAGCCAGCTCCCGTGAGCTCTGACTGTGCTGTGTGAGCCCTGTTTCTCCTGGTGTCTGTGTCTCCCTCACCCCCCAGAGCCACTTATATAACAAAGATAGTAGACTCTCAAATCAGTTCCTGAGGACTTGATTAGCATGCATGTTCCCACAAACTTAATTCTTTTAATGTAATTGTGAAGCTCTGTCTCCTTATTGAAACCTGGAAAATGAAATGTTCTTGAAAAGGAAAGGAAGAGGGAAAAATTAAAACCATTCTTAGTTCTATCCACTAACAAAACCACAGCTAGCAAATTGGTATTTCTCCTTGAGGACTGTTTTTTCCTATCTAAATTTTTCTCACCATGATTTTAATATTACAAGTGTCATTTCTGAATCCTCTTTTTTATTTAATATATGTATTACAAATATGTTCTGCTTTCTTACAATGCTTTGTAAAACTCATTGTTGAGTTGTGTTCTACAGAGGATGTTGTTGTCCCCTGCCCCCTCCAAATCTTAACGTTGAAGCCCAAACTCCCAGTGGCATTGTATTTAGACTGGGTATTTGGGAGGTATTGGGATTAGCCTTGGTCATGAGATTGGGAGTCTGGTCTCATAAGATTTGTGCACTCATAGAAAGAAACACCAGAGAGCTCGTTGTCTTGCTACAGGGGCACAGGAAGGCCATGCAAAGGCACAGTGAAAAGGTGGCCATATGCAAACAAGAGAAGGTAGCTGCACCAGGCTGACTTGACTGGCACCTTGATCTCGAACTTTCCAGCTTCCAGAAACATGAGAAACAAGATTCTGTTGTTCAAGTCATCCAATCTATAGTATTTTGTTAACAACCTAAGCAGACCAGAACTAATGGCTATGTCATTTATCATTTGAACTTCTTATTCATAGCAATATCATCATAATATGCGTCTTTGTTCATAAAGTATTTTCTATATTTCACATTACTTCTTGTGCAAATTCATAGATGTAGAGTTATTAAATCAAAGATAAGAGCACTTGCTAAGTGCTTATAAATTGTACCAAATCACATAGCCAAAGGAAATTTGGAAAAAGTGTGTCTTCCACCTATGTTAGATTATCCAAACTGTATTTGGACCTTCCTTAAGACAATAAGCATACTAGGCATCCCCTGGTGGCGCAGCGGTTGAGCGCTGGGCTGCGAAGCTGCCCGCAGTCTCTGCAGCGCCGGTTCGATCCCTGGCCGCCACCGGCGATGGTCCCACATGGCGCGCAGACTTCTCCTGCCGCCCTCTGCTCCCCTCAGCAGTGTATTTCATCAGTCTGCCTGTTCCGCTCCCCGCTCTGTCTCTGGCGAATTCTCTTACCCTCCCGCGCTTCTGACTGTACCCAGTGCTTGTATAAATAAATAAATAAATCGTTTTAAATAAAAATTAAAAAAAAGCATACTTTGAAATACTAACAACCCTATAAAGCAAAGCTATTTCCATTTTAAAAAATGTAAATTAAAAGGGTCCAGGGCAGCAATTTAGCTTTATTTTCTTTTGTCTTTCCATTTTCCTACTCTCAGTTTTCTTCCCATTCAGAATTGTATTTTCCTCCAATGTAGAGGAAAACAATCCTTGATTCCCAGGCCTTCATGTTTTAAATTCATTCTTTCCCATAAGAAAGTTGATACCTGATGAACAGATTCTCGTAAATGAAATGCTAGACAACTGTTTTTGCCCAGTATATTTCTCATCAACTTATGTACCTTTCTGACAGGAGACCAATGTTCACTTCTATTCTTCTCTACTCGAGAACTTGATGTTATATAATGTTAGAATCTTTTATTTGCGAAGAATCCTAGAGGCTCTCAACCCAACATCTCATTTAATATATGTCATTCCCTCTATAGCATCTTCATCAAATCTCTGTGTGAGCACCTTCAGTGAGAGGAAACTCACTATCTCACAAGACAGTCTCATTTACTAACATTCATCTCTGGCTATTGGAAAATCGCCTCAAATAACAAGCCCAAAACTCTGAAACATCTTTCCATTAATACTGACACTACACTCTGGAGGGACACAGAAAACAAATCTAATTCCACTTGGAATTGAAAACCTTCAGACCTTGGAAAAGAGCTATCAAATAAGCCTTCTCCTGGATAAATCTTATCCGTTCATCCCATCCCTTGTGGGATATGGCTTTGCGTCCCATTAGCCTCTTGTCCCCTTTGGATGCTCTCCTTGTGGGCTCGCTCCAGTTACATCAGATGTCATAAACCCAGAGCCTGCAGCCTAGCTTTTGATCCTTGAGTACATGGAAGAAAAAAAAGAATCACCTTTAGTATGGCAAGTTCCTATTTTCTGACTTCTATAAGTTATTACTCATCTGTTTCCTGCTGAATTTTGGAATCATTTCTGTTTGTGACCTTGTCTTAAGGCACAGGCCCCACAGCTGCACACAGTACTGTAAATCTGATCTGAAGGTTTTAGAGAAAAAGAGAACTGTCCTCTCCCTCATTTTAATTACATTCCACTAATGGGTTAAAATCAATGTAATACCAGCTTGGCTTTTGTTCATTTGTCTTGTTAATAATAGCTAAAATTCTTAAGACTTTTTTTTTACTATTTGACATTGGTTGAGTCATTTCTCTGCTATCTTGTACTTTGTGCAGGTAGTTTTAACTTAAAGGATAAGATTTTGTACGTGTTCCCATTTTGCATCTCTTCTTAAAGTCATTCCAACAAGGCAAAATTTTGAGAACTTTTTGCATCTTGGTTCTATCAGTCTTCACAGGATTGTATTTTCTGCAGAAAGCTTTCTCTCTTGGGTCCTGGTGAGTAGCTATCTATAAACAAGGTGCAACAAGCCCCCCCCCCCGCCTCCCTATTCCCAGGTTCAGCCTGCTCCTTTCTCTCCTTTGAGTCTTTCCTTCTTCACCAAGACTTGTCAACAGGGTATGGGAGGTCTGACTTTAAAATGGTTGTCAGCTTTTCACATCATAAGCTATTCTTATGGTTCTGAGCTATTCCTCTTCAAATTAGGCCTTGAGTTTTGCCAGTACTTACCTAGTTTAGCCAGTTAACTCTCAGAATGACTTCTTATCCATTTAGCATGACATTACTTGACCATTTCCTTAAAATATAACATTCATCGTGTCCGTTCTGCTCCTGATGTTTTTAATAGACTCCGATGAGAAATGCAGATTCCTCTC
The DNA here is from genome assembly GCF_964194135.1 of Talpa europaea. NCBI lineage: Eukaryota > Metazoa > Chordata > Mammalia > Eulipotyphla > Talpidae > Talpa > Talpa europaea. The sequence continues at coordinate 51,971,329 of NC_140082.1, forward strand.
TGTGGGGTGCATGGCCTCAGTGATCCCATTCTTTTCAAACCCACCCTGAACTCCTTCTGTAGCCTTAAATATGTTTGTTCAGTCTCACTCAATTTCTTGATTATGATTGTTTTCACCTGGAATATTCTTCATTCTCATCAATATCCAAATCTCATCTATGCTTTAAAGGCAAGAATTAACCTCTTTTTCTCTGTGTAATTTATTTACTCTGGTGCACACCAAGCAATGTTAAGACAGCTCCTAATGTCTGCATAATGATGATTCAATGATCACTTCCTTAATAGTGCCACTACTGTAAGGGCCTCCTGGGTTGAAGGAGGCCTTTGAGCTAGGCCTTGTCAATTAATACTTTTCCTGAAACAGCATTCAGCATACAGTTGATGTTTGCTTTACAGTGCTCTTGGTTGCATATACTTACCTGTTAAAGGAATATACAGCTTACATTAATTAAGGATTCTGCGATTTCAGACTGAGGCTAGCATTTGGGGTAATCAATTTGTGTCCAACCTTTCTAAATATTTCTGGAAAATCACCTACTTGCATCATTAACAAAACTGTATTGGATTTGTTCTGGCATTCCTATCAAAGGAGGGCACGGTAGATAGTTCCTGTTTTATATCTCAGTACATATGTTCTTCATTTTGCTGAAAAATGTAGCCAACTCTAACTTTCATAAATTTTTTTAGTGTACAATGCATATGTTCTCACTTGAAGTCTAGAACAGTAGGTATTGTCTTTTTCTCTCATTTTCACTTCAGTTTCATTAAAAGAATGTAAAATAAAGACTTTAATATTATTTCAAGAGTCTGTAGATGTTCGCTGTCTTGTATATTAAATGAGAACTCACAGAAACAAAATTTACCTCATTTAGTACATAATGACATCTTAAAACTTCAATCCAATCCATTGGGTTACATGTTTCTTAGAGACCTGAGTCCCCATTCAAAGAAAGTGGCAAACAGGTTACCTTCTTTGTCCTGATTTATAGTGTTTTTATTTCAGCATCACTTCTAGTCTGCGTAGACACTATGAATTGATTAGACTTTTTAATCAAAATAATTGTTTAACTTAAAATGTTCTAAACACAGCCTTAAAAATGGAGTTTAATTTTATTTACTTTGTAATTAACTTGAAATTTGAATTTTTGCTTTTCTAGTGTTTACTTTGGACTGTCTTATCTTTGGTATTAGTTTTTGAATCTGCATTAGTTTCTTCATTTTGTTGCTTTTTTATTCAAGTAGCGTTGCTTTATAACATACATATGTTTCAGGTGTGCATTGCTGAAATTCACATTATATATACTAAAGTTCACCACTGAACATCCAATTTTATCCTTCACCATACAGTTGGTGCCCAGGACCATGTTTACTCACCTCCCTTTCCTATTCCCTTCTGCCAAAGACTGTTACTCCATTCTCTTCTACCATGCAATGTAATATTTAATTAAGAATTGTACCACCACTCAAAAAATATATTGCTTAGGCTCCTAATTAGGCATAGCATTGGGTCCAGTGTTATTTAAAGAGAGCAATGTGGATAAGCCCTGTTTTTACTCTCCTGGGAAACTCTCTTTTGCTTGATTCTCTTGCAAGTTTACCAAGTTTACATGGTTATAGGGAGACAAGAAGTTTACATTGTCTGGGGATTGCATATCCCCACACATTGCAGTCCTCTTAGCTGGATGATTTAGCTTTCACTGCTGCTGTGCCTAGGGACAAAAAGCAAAATGAGAGTCAATTTCAGGTGCCAGTCACATTCCAGAAGTGGCATGTTAAGAGAGACATAAAAATATCCATATGATTAATATGATTTGTGTTCATTGTTTGGGTAGAAGTGTAAGAAATTGACTACAGTACAAATCAAGAAATTTATGGACTATCAACTGATGATCGTTACCTGGTGATCTTACATTTTCTCTTCTTTTTATTCCATAATGTAAGTCTTCTTTATTCTAGGTAAAGCAAACAAAGTTTTCTTGCTTTTGTGAGATGATTACAAAATAAGGGTTATATTCATATAATCCAGTGTTAAAGTACCTGTCCTCAAGCTTTAGGCTGGAAATGGTTTAATTAAATTGTAACACAAATGGATAGATTTAGTTTGTTGAACAATAATGACATCTTATAAGAATTACTTGGTGAATCCACATGAAATATGTGTTTGATTCCCTCCTATTCAGAGTTTATTTGTTTATTAATTAATGTAGGAACAATTCATTTTCACATCATTTGACATTTCAGCTGGGAAGAAGTGGAATAACTCTAGGGGTCTAGCTCTTTGGGATGATAGTGAACATTTGAAGGTCACAGAGGCTTTATCTAGCTTTGTTCATTTTAAAGAAGAAATGTATTGGGGGAAGTTTTTGAAATGCCCTTTCAAAGCTTTTTTGGAATTATTCTATATCACCTGTGATTCTGCACAAATAACTTTGAAGATAATTCACTCAAAAAGAGCAGAAATAGCTGCTCTTGTGAATCAAAGACATGTACAAATGCCAGAGTGGTTCTGCAGCATGTGCCAGTCGAGAGGTGTGGAAGGAAACAAATAGTGAAGAGCTGGCCATGGAAATTATAAATGACAGGGATTTCTTTCTTCCACAGAACTGATGAACTAGCCAAAGGACTTTTGAGAGAATTGTGACTTGAATTTTTGTATTGATAATAAAAAGGGAAACTTTGGGGGAAGCAAATTCAAGAGAAAGATAGAATTTGCAAGAATATTGAGAAGAGAATAAACAATCAAAAATGTATTTTAGTTTCTTATCAGAAGCAGGAACCCAATTCACTGCAACCTTCCCCTAGGAGCTGGGACTCTCTTGTGCAGTTCAAGTGACAAAATAAACATGAAGTACCTTTGCTGTGCAAAGTTCTGTGTTCAACATCATGAGCAATATCAGAGGAGGACAAGCTAGGCTTTGCCCCAAGAAGGACTTGGCTTATTTATTAGAAGAAGATATGTCTACCAGCAGCAAAAATGTAAGGGAGAATTTATTGATATTTATAATGAAGATACAAAGAAAGTGCTTCAGGAAACTTAGAGGAAATAAATTTATTCCAGCTAGGGGTTTTGCAGAAGAATTTACAGGGAAATCATCTTCATGCTTTTCATAAATGATAATGAAAACTTCTCTAGGCATATGTGAAAAGAAAAGGCACTCCAGATGAATTTGGGAAAGAGTAAAGTCTGGGACATGAGACAAGCAAATAGTTCTTTTTTTTTAAAGATTTATTTATTTATGCATACAAGTGCTGGGGTGTAGACCAGAGGTGCTGGGGGATGAGAGGACTCACCAGAGACAGAGTGGAGAGCAGAACAGGCAGATCTACTGAAACTGATGAGAGCAGGAGAGGAGAGCAGGAGAGGTCCGCTAGGCCGTGTGGGTCACCTCCCAGGCATGCCACGGCATCGAATTTGTGCTGCAGTGGCTGGCGATAACCCGACAGTACTCTTTCACCCCTGCGCCACCACATAGTTCATTTTGAGTGCAATTCAAGGTAGGTGTGTTAGGTTGCTAGGACTGCTGTTACCAACAACCCACAAACTAAGGGGCTTCGGCAATAGAAATGTCCGGTCTCAGAGTTCCAGAGGCCACAAGTCTGCAGTCAGTGTTTTGGCACGGTGGGTTCCTTCTGAGGGCTGGAAGAGAAAACCTGTTGCATGGCTCTTAGCTGCTGGTAGCTGCTGACAATCTTTGGTATTTTTGACTTGTCTATGCCTCATTCTGTTCCCTGCTTTCATCGTCACAAGGCTTTCTCCTTATGTCTCTGCATCTGCATCTCCACTTCGTATAAGGACACCAGCAATTCTGAATATATGGGCCTTTCCTAATTGAACCCCATTTTTATTTGAGTACCTGTGTTAAGATGCTGTTTCCATAAGGTTAGAACTTCAACATAACTTTTGGAAGGGATGAAAATCAACTCATAAATATTGTGACACCCAATCCATGGGGTGTCATTGTTTTGGTTAATATTCTTTTGCTGTGCAGAAGCTCTTTAATTTGATGTAGTCCCAGCTGTTAATCTTTTCACTTTCTTTGGGTGATATGTCTTTAAAGATGTTACTGAGATGTATGTCATGTAGTGTTTTGCCTATATTTTCTGCTATATATTTTGTGGTTTCAGGTCTTATGTGTAATTCTTTAATCCATTTTGAGTTGGTTTTTGTGCATGGTATGAGGTAGTAGTCTAGCTTCATTCTTTTGCATGTAGCAGTCCAGTTTTCCCAGCACCATTTATTGAACAAATTCTTTTTGTTCCATTGCATATTCTTTTATCCTTTGTCAAAGATTAGTTCTCCACAAATCTGTGGATTTATTTCTGGGTTTTCTATTCGATTCCATTGGTCTCTGTGTCTGTTTTTGGTGCACAGGTGAATGGTGATGGGGATTTCATGGAGACTGCACCTGAAAGGAGAAAGCATACGTTGTACAAAAATGAAGAATGATATAAAAAATATATATATAATTTAAAAAACAGTTAAAAAAGAAAATCTACTCATTAAAGTTTGTAAAGGTGATAAAATAACCATTAGGCTATACAAGATATTCACTATACATGTCAAGTGGTCTTGATGTTCAAAATAAAGACTATAGACAGTATTCTAGGCCGTGGCACTCTATGGTTAGTATGTATAGGTGATGCAAATACCTTGAGATACTGAATAAGCTTTTATACAAATGTCGATGCCATGGAGTAAATGAAAAGAGCAGATGAATTTGAGGATAAAAGAGAAATTTTAATTTAGTATTTTAAGTCTGAGACAAAGAATTTGGATGTCAGAAAGGAAGGTATAATTCATTAAGAGATGGAAGGAAAAATGACAGAGAAAAAATATCTTCATTCCATTTCCAAGAAGTACAAAAGACCTGAACTCAGCAAGGACCTCATCACCCTGTGTACAGACTATTTCCCCACTGCCATTACACAAGTGTCTGAAATCGTGTGGTCAAGTTTCATTTCCAGGGTTAAATCAGCTGTCTCCGTGGGGACTTCCAAGGGCAAGAATTTACTCCAGAAAGTGGAATTTAGAGAGATTTCCACTAAATTTTTGAAACTTAATATCCAACAAATAAGTTGACTTTCCACCCAATCATCTCACTTCATAGGTACTTGTACCCCACATGCACACACGTGGCAGAGGGCGTGGGCATACACTCTTGTCTATTACCAGTGTGGAGAAATGCCAAGGGGCACGTAAAAAACTAGATTTATTATAATAAGTAATTTCTGGGATAGTGTAAACAACAGAATATTTTTCCACTTACATGAGAAAAGTGAAGGCATTATAAGGTAGTGGGAGAAGTAGACTTAGGAGTCCCCCAGGCAGCCTCATACATGAGATTCACATACTGTCTTTTACATGGCTGTGGACAGATGAACCAATCTCACAAACTTTGGTTAATATGTAAGATGGGAATGAATGTGGCATATAGTTATTTTGGAGGATTAGATGGAAATAAGCTATATAAAGAATACAATAAATGTTATATATCTCATTATTATGAATTCAGATTTTCATGACCAAAAGAATTCTAGATTCCCCCCCCCCTTCAATTTAAACTTGTGCTTACACACAGACTGACATGCTATCTTATTGATAGTTGAAAAGAAATTAACTGGTTACTAAAAAAATAAATGTGACCTTATGGATGGAAGAACTTCTGGCTGTTGTGGCATTCTCAGCAAAGCTAGTAACTATTGTCTGGGTATAAATTCCCTTCAGTTTTAGTTTTGCAAATCTGGATGATCTGAATAATAAGATATTTATTTTGAAAGTAAGTAAAATCTACATTTTCAAATGAACGTACTGTGTTTGAAGAAAATTTAAGAAAGATTCTAAACTTTTATACATATGAGTGATATTTGACCTACAAAGTTACAGAATAGCACAAAAACATTCGTTTTGAAATAGGCTGTAAATAAAGCACCCTCCTTTTTTCATTTTTTTTTTGTACTCAATAATTCCAATAGACGTTTTCTGGGCAGCAGAGTTTGTCAGCAATTATTCTGTTAAGAATGTAGAAAAGAAAACAATAATTAAATACCTTCACTTAATCTTACTTTAGCCCTGATTCTGTAGCTAAACTTATGCATAGATTGAAAATAAGCATACCTTGTAATAACAGAAAAACACTGGGTATTCTTGAAGCAATCTTTTCTACCATTACAGACATTGAATGCCGCCATATATACTATTTTAGTAAATTTCTTCAATCTGTCTCTGCCTAGTTAGATAAATACTCTGGAATTTAAGTGAAATAGTCACTTTCCCTCAAAGGTAGACCACGGCAGTGTCTAAATGTCGGACAACAGACATTATTCTAGGCAGTAAAAAAATTCTAGAACATGGGAGAGGATGTGACCTGAAGGATGTTTGAATCTAGATAATAACACCTTATTTTATGGATTAAAAAAAAACCTGGAAAACAGAAAACATCAAAACCAGCATTAGCAATATTACACTGTGTGATTTGTTAGGAATAGGAAAAAGTAGCAACATTTCACTCAGTTCTTAAAGTTTTTTATTTGTAATCAGAGTCTATGTAATTTTTTCCATAGATAACATTTTACAAATCCTAATGAAATTTCCTCTCCTGGTGTGGACTTTTTGCTTCATTAGATTAATAATTATCGTTTTATTATATATGTGATATTTCAGAAAGTACTTTTCCATCTAATGCTTTGCTATTGAAAATTTATAATAATTTCAATGTTTTCATGCATTGATTTCCCTCTTATAAAGCTAAGAATTTATGATGGATTAGTATTACCTTGCACTCTAATTCCTGTGGTTTAATTATTCAGGTTACCACTTCTCAGAACTAGGAAGGAAAATATGTTTCATATTACACAAATGTCTTGAGAAGAACTGCTACGAATGTGTGGGGAATTGGGAGAGGGAGAATCCTTATAACATAAGCATTAAATATTATCTGAAATGACAAAATTAATTTTCTGAGCAATTAGGATATCCAAATTGATATTACTTTGTAGGTCTAAACAAAAATAGTCAATGAAAGCTTTTCTTTGGTTCTTGTGAGATAGCAGATACATATTTGAAATCCTTTTATGTAATATGCAAGTTAACTTCAGAAGATAGCTACTCCTTAAAAGCAAAAGAGTTAGACTGTTGATTGATGAAGGCCCTTTTACAGTCTCCAAGCCTTGTCCTCTACTTTGGGTCTAGAACTGGCTTCTGAGCCTGAGGGGTAAAGGCAGACTTGAGGTTATCTTTATCTTTTATTAGGCTATTAAATTGTTTCATTCACTGTGTTTTGTTCCTGAGTCCCCACGACAAGTTCAGCAACATTAACCGCCTCTCATGATCCATACTTGAAAAAAGAAATTGCCATTAAAATGAAAAAAAAGGGCTCAAACCATACTCTTTCCCATCTGGTCCTGCTTTATTTGCATATCTCTAAAAAAATATAATACTTCCTTTTGCTTTCTAATTTTCTGCAACTAAATTTGGTATTTACCAAATTGAATACAGTTACACTGAGTTTCTTTTGGAACCTTTTGAACAGATGAAGTTTGTTTCCCATCTTTGGGGTTTCCCAAGGGCCACCCCAGACCTTCCTGGTTTGTCACCACTGTTTGGAATGCTCTGCCAATTGCCCCTGGCAGTAGGAGTCGGCAGTACCTTACCTTAAGGCAGCTTTCCCTGGCCACCATCTGAAATAGGCATACACCTCACAATCGCTCTTTATCCACAGACCCTGTGTTTTTTTAAATAAAGCAACTAAATTTTTTTGTATACATTTAGTTGCCATTTTGTGTTCCCCCAGAATAAAATTCCTTTGAATCAATGAATTCGTCAATTTTATCCTTATGTCCCAAACTAAAATAGTCTGTATTGTATATTAGAGACAATTTGTTGAAATAATGAATGAAAAGTTTAATAAAGAAAGAAAAACCTTAAAGGCCTGGAACCGCTGAAAAGGATTTGCCGAACCTCTTACCTGTTGTCATTGGGGACTTTCGAAAATATTGTTGTCAGAAACAGGTTTTTAGGAGTTCTTTAACCCACGAAGCAGTGTCTGGCCTTTGCTATTTGCTGTGATTTTCTAATTAGTTAGCTATAGTCCAAATAAGTTTGACGTAACCAATGGTTACCTAAATTCATTACTGACAAGTGTTGCTTGATAGTAAAGCTAACATGTTTTATTTCATCTTTAAAGCCTAAGTGTTTTGAAAATGGCATTGTTGTAAGTCAAAACAATATCCATATCACATAAGTGATGTCTCCATATCCTTTTCTCCCTTTAAAGATTCCCTCCCAGAGCTTAGTTAGGTCAGATCTTCCCAGGCTGAGGCTCCTGATGATACCAGCTTTCCTCCCTCGCAAGCCTGTTCAGAAATGTTCCCGACAAGAAAAGCTGTCCCTATTCAAAACACTCTCGGGCTACTCAAAAAGACAATAATTCCTTTTATCTCAATTATGCATCTAATTCATCTTTGTCACAAGCTTAGGATCAAGATTTTTCAAATGCTAAGAAAATACTTACATTGACTGTTACTCTCTCAGTTAACTTGGTCCCTGATCAATTTCAGGTAATTTTAGAAGTCTTCTATTTTAGTTATCCTTGGTTGTGATTTGAATGTCTTAATTGATTTGTGAGCTGTTTTCATTTTCCCTTTGTCCTTTGCAGATTTCTTCTCTGATTAGAAGAGGAAAAAAAAGATTGTGTGAAAGTCATTTTCTTAGTTAGGAAATATTTCTGTTAAACAAGTGAGATACATTATTTTTAAACAGTTGAAAAGGGGGTCTCCCCGGTGGCGCAGTGGGTTGAGCACAGCACTGTGAAGCTGTCTGCAGCCTCTGCAGTGTGGGTTCAATTCCCCACCGGCCAGGGAGATTCCCACATGGCACAGCAGACCTCTCCCATCTCACCCGCTGCTCCCCACAGCAGTGCTTTTGGTCCGTCTGCCTGTTCTGCTTCCCGCTCTGTCTCTGGTGAATCCTCTCACCCTCCCGCACCTCTGGCCTGTACCCCAGCTCTTGTATAAATAAAATAAATCTTAAAAAAAAATTGAAATGGTCAAAATTCCCCCTTAAGTTTATCAATAATATCTTACACAAATAGAACTCTGTTAGAATGAATGAAGACCCAGCGGTCTTTGTACTAGGTGGGTATGTTTGATGACTGAAAATGCTCACCTTTTAATGAGCACCCCTTGCCCATATATGTAGGGGAATATAGATGTGCTGGCACGTTGCTTCTAACACCCTACTTGTAATCTCAAAAGTGATTTATTGAAGAACCTGAGAACAGTGATAAATCAGTTTTGTACAGACTGAAAAAAGAAGCACAAAGCATCAATACATTGGAATTTGTCTGTTAAAAATGAGGTAAATTATTGCACAGGCAAGACACAGACAAATATCCATATTTTGAGTGGTAGAGATGGTTTGTTATCCCCAAGGGTGGAGTGACCATATCTGGATTGTCTCATTACTGCCATAAAGTGGAATTTGACCATAAAGTAAAAGGACATATTTTTGGCCTTTTAATTTATCCAGGATTTAAACTTAGGCATAATACAGTGATGAGCCAGTCAGAGATGTGTGTGGCTCTCTAAAGCCCCTTGAAATCCTTGTCACAGAGCCAGTTCCCAGCGCCTAAAAAGGAAGTCCATGCAGGCAACACAAACACTGCCCATGGAGCCTGGGTACAGTCTACTTCCGCAGAGATTGTATAAACATTCTTCATGGGCATTTCTGCATGGCAGTAGACAAGAAAGTAAAAATACACTCAAATGTGTCATCTCCATCTTGGGAGGCAGCTTGACATAAAGAACTGAACGGTGAACTAGCAGTCGGTGATGTGAATCATGATCCCAGCTATGCACTATATTGTTTCTTCATAACTCTCATCAACTCATTTCTGAGTTCTGGGTACTAATTTCTTCATCTGTATATGTGGATAATACGGCTCGCCTTTGTAATTAAACTAAATTCTCTAGGGATTTAGTTCTTCCTTCACATTTCCAGTTGTTTCTGGGTAAGTGCTCAATAAGTGATTTTTGAGGAATCAAGTTGGATTTGTTGTGGGGATCAGATTAAGTTCCAAATAAAATACAGAAGGATTACTACAATTATGATAATATTCACGAGGCATTATTGAAGATACATTACTTTTTTTAACAGAATTTTTTAAAATATTTATTTGTTTATACAAGAACCAGGGTACAGGCCAGATGCGCAGGAGGGTGAGAGGATTCACCAGAGACAGAGCAGGAACAGAACAGGCAGACTGACTGAAATACACTGCTGAGGGGAGCAGCAGGCGAGACAGGAGAGGTCTGCCACGCCATGTGGGTTTCTCCCCAGCTGGCCTGGATCGAACCCATGCTGCAGAGGCTGCAGACAGCTTCACAGTGTGGCGCTCAACCACCTGCACCACCAGGGAGGCCCTGAAGATACATTACTTATTCCAGAATTTGCAGTTTCCCACGCCACATTATAAGATGACACTTATAATGTGTCATCCTGTGACACCAGTAACAGTTCTCAAAGGGTAGAGAATTTTGCATTTTCTTACTTTGTTCTGTTGTGTCAACTAAGCTAGGGTGACCACATGACCCAGTTTGCTGGGAACTTCCACAGTTTACCTGTGCTATTCTTGCATAATTATTAATATCCTCTTTCACTGACAAACATACCCTAGTTTGGATGATAAATTGTATGGTCACTTTATTTAACCATTGATAATGATGTCCTGTTATATCTGTATGGAAGAGAGTCTAAGCATGAAAATAAAGAAATATATATATAGATATATATATATCTAAATGAGACAATTAAGACAACAGATTTGTCCTATGCCATTTGAATAAATCAGCTGTCTACATCTTACCAGCAGTGCATCGCTTCTTGGCCTTTTGGCTAAGATCAAGTGCATTACCAGCAGTGCTTACTTAAATCAGGTTATATCAGTGTGTCAATTTCCTGGCTCAGAACTGCTTTCTGCTTGCTCACTGGAAATCAAGTCTTTTACCTCTTTTTCCCACCTGAAGAGTTCTGGAAATTCCCAGGGTCTGCATGCATTCATTCATTCACTCAGTAAATATTTACAGGGCTAGCACAGCTAGCAAGACTTTAACTTCTGGTGTGACAGTCTTCCAGTGGACTGGGGTGAAGGGTTATCAACGCTTTGATGGTAGGTGCAATGTGGTAACGTTCATTTAAAGAGATGATTACCTGTTCTCCTAAAACATACATAGTGTTATGAACCAATATTATTTCAATTTATTTTTTTTAATGGACAGTTTTCGCCTTCATAGAGACATCATCTAAAGGGAGACACAGATGTTACTAATCATACAAACACTAAGATGTACCACTGATAGCATTCAAAAAACAGGTGGAAGTATAAGGTGCTCTAAGAACTGATAATGGGATTTCAGCTGGTCAAGAATATTCAGGGACAGTTCTTTTGGAAAGTCCAATTTGGTTAAGATCAAACAGATAAATCAAAGTTACCTGTGTGAGGAGGGAAAAGTAGAGACAGAAGGTGCTGATGCTCTGTAATTGAAGGCAGCATGGGCACAAACCTAGGAGGGCATAAAAAGGCTGGGGAATAAGGAAGCACAAAAAACACAGCAGACATTCATGAGAAATGAAGCTTCAGAGGTGTCTCAAGAGGTAAGGAAGAAACTGAAATGTCTAAACCCGGGGTATGTCATCATATTTGCATTTGGAATATGGCATCTCAGCAAAGTTGTGAAGAGTAGATTGAAAGGCATGGGAACCAGGGTAGGCAAAGTGACAAGTTATGAGGCTCACTTTGTAGTCCTGATTGAAGGTGAAGGAGGATGACTTACAAAAGGAGAGAAGTATACTAGTTTGATATGGAGGAAGTAAAATCTGTAAATCATGGTAATGGATAAGATATGGGAGATAATGAGGCAGGGCCCAAGTATGACTTCTGATTTCTGGCTTAGGCAGTTCATGGATCACAAATGCATTTTGGCTCTCTCTTTTCTTCCACTATGGCCATCCACTTCACACAAGCCAATGTTCATACTCCTGCAAGATAAGGAATACTATCCCCAAGACTGGATAAAAATCCTTATCTTAATTCCCAAGGAGATAACTTTAGAAGACTATACCTCAGATCAGGGGAAATAGAAGAGAACTATAAAAGAGTAATTTACAACTAACCAGATATAAATACTTTGGGAGCTCACAAGCCCAGATTCATCTTTCTAGGATCTGTAACAAAGTGCATCCTTGCTTACCTGAATATGCCAACAGGTTGTAAGGGTTAACTTACATTCACCAAGGGGAACATGTGAATGCTTCTTGGAGTTAAGGCCCTATCATCCAAATTTCTGCAAGAAGATCATGTCTTTCTTCCCCCATTATAAAGTTCTCAGGCCTATTTCCTCTCCAGCCATTATCTTTTTTCCTTAATTTACTATGCAAATAACCCTTCTTTCAGGAAAAAACTGCCCACCAGCAAGAGGTGTCATCTCATGATTCCAATAGGTCAATGAAATGAGAACACATTATGCACCCTCAATTTACACCCTGTGATTAAACCTTAGAGTTGTATGTGTCATGAGCAATTTCATAGGCTTTCTTTGGCTACAGTAGGGAAAACAGACAAGAAAGAGACAAGACTAGGTATATGGAGATAAGAAAGAGACTTCTGCAAGAATCCTCACAAGAGAAGATGAGAATTCGAGCCAAGATGATGACAATGGTGGCAAAGAGACACAGTAAAAGACAAAATCTTCCAAAATTCTAAAGAATTCCAAAATTATGCAAGATCATGTCTTTCTTCCCCCATTATAAAGTTCTCAGTCTTCATTTCCTTTCCACCCATTACCTTTTTTCCTTAATGGACTACAAATAAACCTAATGAAGGTAGTGCATCATCATGAGCAGCAAGGCTTTGGCAACAACAAATCTAGTTTCCAGACTTGGTTTATTATATACTAGCAATGTGACCAGAACAATTGCTTAATTTCTCTAAACTTCAGTCACATCATCTATAAAATGAGGATAATATGTACTTTACTAGATCTTGTGAGAATCAAATGAGATTATGTTACAGAGCATTTTTTTCTTGTGCTAATCACAAAATATTAGATTGTGGTGGGAATTTGATGGGCGAAATTTCGTGAGCTTGGGATTTGAGTTACCTGGCATCTTGGATCATCTAAGTGGACAATTGTATAATAATAAATACAACAGATGAAAAGATGTGGGAGCAAAATAACTCTGTGGATGATCAGGATTTTGCCAATAGTGAAAAAACTATTGAGTACAACTCAAATGAGTAAGGTAAATAAATGAGGGTGATGAGGGAGAAGACTGAGAAATGAACACTAGAGAAAACTTTATTAAAAGTGGGCAGATGTATGGTTCCTGAGAAGGAATGGGCAGAGATATAAGGGGAAATTCAAAAATGGTGGTTATAGAGAGGGGGTGGCCAATAATAGCAAATTCCACTGGTTAAGTTAGTAAAACATTAAAAGTATCCTTTACATGTATCAGTTAGACTGTTACTGACTACCTTGAAAATATCAATTTCAGTGAAGAGCTGGTGAGAACTAAAGGCATATTTAAATTGTTAGGAGTGAATGATTGAGTACATGCTACATTTTTAATTTCTTTCTAGAACACAGAGGGGAAAAAAAGGACAATATAGTTTGAATAGAAGTTAGGCTAGGGGCCTCCCCGGTGGCGCAGCGGTTGAGCACTGGGTTGCGAAGCTGCGCGCGGCCTCTGCGGCGCCGGTTCGATCCCCGGCTGCTCCCCGGCCACCAGAGGAGGGTCCCACATGGCGTGCAGACCTCTCCTGCCGCCCGCTGCTCCCCTCAGCAGTGTACTTCGGTCCTTCTGCCTGCTCTGCTCCCCGCTCTGGCTCTGGTGAATTCTCTCACCCTCCCGCGCTTCTGACTGTACCCAGTGCATGTATAAACAAAACAAACAAACAAACCAGCAAACAAATAAATAAAGCATGCCTCTATAAAAAAAAAAAAAAAGAAGTTAGGCTAGATGTATTTATTGTTTTGTTTTGATAAACCCTGAATTAGGCTATTCATGTGATATTGCTGAATGCACATATGAGAAGAGCTATCTAGAATCATTCACCAGTTCCTGCTTATCAATGCAAAAGCCAGTGGAATGGGAGAGCTTGAAAGTTTGTGTGAGAAATGGAACAGAGAGCACAAGAAGTGGAATCAAGAATCAAAGCAGAAATATCAGTCTAATGAAATGGGAGGCAGAGAGGTAAGTTGCAATATATTTGTAGAAAAGAGAAGAATTTGATGAAATAAGGGCTTTTCTGGGAGTGATGAAGTGGTTGGTACATAATGTTGGCATTGGAAAGAATAGTCAAAGTTGAAGGAACAGTGGATATGGTAGGATAGTGTTGTGGTCCCAGTTATATTGAAGACCAGGAATTCTTTCCAGCTCCATTCTGCAGTCACATGAAATTTTCCAGAACTTAGCTGCATAAGTAAAGGAGCACAGAAGTAAAACAACTGTATTGTTCTTAGATGGAAATTTTGCAAGTTTGGATAAATGGTAAGATTCAGGGGGTGGTAGGCATTGACAAAAGAATGTTGAAAATAATGGCCTGTGATGTTCGTTCAAATGAAGAGAAAGAGGAAATGGAACCAAATGAAACTTGTTTTCTCAAGTAAAACTTTAAGAAAGTCGAAGTGTGAGGTTATGGAATAAGGTGGAAACATGGAGTGAATTGAGAGAGATGAAAAAATTGGGACTGCTGGTTAGAAGTATCAGAGTGTAGAAATATAGAAATAACTATCCTGAAGAGCTATTAATGTGACTGGCCAAAGCAGAATGGAGATATCACCATTACAATGAGACATGGAGTTGGATAGTTATCAAAAGGAAATTATAGTCACCTAGAATCTTGGATTGGTTATTAAGACTTTAAATCATGTGCCAAAGTCTTTGTCAAGTATAAGGGTGCTCACTACAGCCATCTGCAGGAAGAAATGGGGTATAATTCAACAGGGTGAGCCTCCAAAGAGAGCATGTTTGCCAAGAGAGAAAGAAATAGTATTTTAAAGGTGATATGAGGGCCTCCCTGGTGGCGCAGGGGTTAAAGAGAGCGCTATCAAGCTATTGGCAGTCACTGCAGCATGAATTTGATCCCCTGCCAGAGAGGTGACCCACATGGCACAGCAGACCTCTCTTGTCTCATCCTTGCTCCCCTCAGCAGTGTATTTCAGTCTGCCTGCCTGTTTTGTTCCTCACTCTCTGGTGAATCCTCTCACCCCCCCGCCCCGAATCTCTGGCCTATACTACCCCAGTTCTTGCATGCATAAATAAATAAATCTTTAAAAAAAATAAATGTGAATGAAAAATAAAGCTAGCCAGTTGGTACGTTTTTAGATGAAGATTTTTTTTTTTAGAGGAAGAATCTGCACTTTAGATAAGGTTAGTAGACAGAGGGAAGTCGCAGATGTAGTTAAGGTAGAGTGGGGGAAGGCAGCACCCTGAAGATGAAGTTGCGCAAGAGAGTTTTTGGTTTATTAGTGTGTGTATTTGGTTTGGTGTAGGTTTGTTAGCTTGCTTTGATTTTCACCATCCATGCAAGCATATTGAGGAATGTATGTTCCAAGAAAGAGTTATGGGAAGATTAAATTTAAAGGAAAAATAGTTGAAATATCTTCCATTCCAGAAAAACATGGATGTTCTTAATCTTTTCTTTTTCTGCATGAAAAAGTTCTCATGAGTACATCTTCCAAAAAAGGAAGAGTTCAAGAGTAAGATCTGAGATGAATTATGAGGTTTTCAAAAGGTATTTTTGGGTCATTTCTCAAGTGAAAATGACCAGGACCTGAAAAAGACTTCTACATTTCAAGACCTCTGTGGTCCTTGAAGGAAGTAGCCATTGGCCTTGAGAGTGACTAGCTGTGTTCTGCTGGCTCCTGCGAAGAATAGGACACATCCTCTGAAATAACAAGAGCCTTTCTGGACATTTCAGTATCACAGAAGGGAGTTGGCAGAGTTTCTTTGGCAGAAAATGAAAACTTTTTCTTAATTGATCATTCCATCACCATTGAAAAATCCTAATAGAGGGCTTAAGAAGAGATACATATTTATCATTTTTATGTTAGCAAATAGTGACTAAATGTGGACGTTGATGATTATCAGCTGGTGATAGATTGGAGTTAGATTTCCTCAGATCTGAATGGTGTTGTGCGTGATAAGGTCCTTGTGTGGTAAAAATTTGGAGTTGGGGGTACTGATATCATTTGCTTTTTCAAGGTGGTTTACTCTTTCATGCTACCTGTCATTACCCACTTAATCGTTGTCCAGGAAATTCACCTACATTAAACAAAGCCTTACTTGAATTTCATCCTTCCTCCTCTAAAATTGACATTCCTTCATGCCATGTCCTGAATTGACTCATCCTGCTCTAGCTAAATGGTATTAATCCGTGTGTAACTCCATCAGTTTATCAAGAGATCTCATTTTCCCAGTCAGTGCAAAACTGACATAGTTACAATGGGACAGAGGAGTTGATGTTTTGTATTTATTTCTACTTAATATGAAACATGATTTTGTGTACTGACAAGTAAATGGTATAGGTGTAGGGATGGATTAGCAATCACTCTGTTATTTCACCAGAATTCTCATGTTACAGTATCCAAAAATGTCAAGAAGGGTCACAGTGTATGTTATGTTCCCTTCAAATAAGAGCAGAGCTTTAATCAACTGATATTCAGACCCACTAGCATTGAAATGCAGCTTACAAGGGTGAAACATGACGAGTGTTTCATTGAACACTGCACAGAAGGTAAATGAAGTGTATATTTTCCAATCACAATTGGAATTTTAAGTGAGTGGAATGGAATAAACTCAGTTTGGAATCTGAAATAAATTCAGCTTGGAATGTGTCTCAGAGACCAAGGTTTATACAAGAGCTATACAAACCTCTTGGCATGAAACATGACACTAGGTGAAATTTTCCTGGCATCTTAGAGCCAGATATGGATTTCTGAAGGACCAGCGCACAGACATTTGCTCAAGAGCTGTTTGTATCTACTTGGGGAAGGAAATGTGGAGACTTATTTAATAATCCTGGGACATAACACATTGTATCTCTTAGAAGGAGTTGTGTACACTTTCTTAGAAGGCGGTTTTTTAGATTAGTGTTACCAATAAAATATTTTCATGAAATTTCCATTTTTCTTTCCCTTGAAGTCTACCTTAGTAGTTCCAAGTAACTTCATATATCACACATAGTAAAAATGATTAGGGAAAAAAAGGAGAAGTGGTTGAAGAAAACACAAGTCAACTTCCAGTAATTCAGAAGTAACATCTAGTAGCAATTTACCTACCCTGTTGCCAAAGCTGTTTTCTCAAATTATAGATTCTCATGAGCTAGTAATTTTGCATGGGAATCACAAAGGAGAGTAGGCTTTGTATGAAAAGCTGAAGAAGCAAATGGTAACTAACAATACGCCTTTTTCTAAGGTAAGTTGAAGTCACAAAAATACTTAATCTGCAGAGCTGAACAATTTATTTTTTAGGAACTTAGAAATGTTAGGTAAATTGGGGGGCTTCAGGGAGGTACAAGACAGCAGACTCTAAAAGAGATCATGTGTAATTTAGCATACTGAAATAAGGGGCTGATTCAAGAAAAATGGGGGAAGTTAAAAGAATGCTGCGGATTAGGTGTTCATAGATAGACCTTGAGCATTTTGGAAATGAAACGATGAAACAGTGGGCGAGCCCCAAGAATGTAGGATACGTTGAATTAAGATCAGGTTTATTGGATTGCTCTTCTGAGTTTATTGTTGTTTGGAGGGGTGGAATTAGTCTCTCATACTGTGTGTTACATTTTTCCATTTTAAACAGTAGCTTGTGATTATTTAGCCCTCGTTTGGATTCAGGTAAAACCAAGATAATACCCTATAATTCACCAAATATTTGTTTTCCTGGTAGTGATGGATCTACTAGTATTACTGTTTCAGAGGCAGTTCTACAGTGTTTACAATTTCCACTGCTTGGAGCTTTCTGTCTATTTATCCCTGGATTAAACTCAAAGTAAGCTGATTTTATCAGGCCAGTGGGTAATTCTGACCATTTCATCTGGCGCTTTTAGTACTGTATTGCTGCAGCTGACCTGTATACATAAGGAATTACTAGGTTACCAGCTCACAGAAATGTCTTTTGATTACAAACACTCTTTCAGCATGTGTCCATGGAAGGTAAGGGGGACAAATCTAGCATGAATTCTTTTAATGTCAATTTTTAGGTAAATAATAATGGGGTGTCAGGCATGGTCCATTTGTAGCTTCTTAAATTTAAGTAGTAATGCAGCGATTCAGTGCAGAAACAAGAGGTCTTTGAAGAACAACTGAACATTCAGATGAAGCAACTATATCCTTCCAACCACATCCTTCCTGTTGCCTGTGGGAAAGGGGTGGTATTTGTGTTTGCACTCTGAGCACATGCAGGATAGATCTGTGTGTATTTCCATAAATAAAAGGACATTGTGTGTGTGTTTGGCACCTGTGATGGCAAGAGCAGCTGATTGCTTCTGAAAGCTTTGTTCCAACTCCAGGATCAGCAGGATTTTTAAACACTGAACTAGGAACTGGGCACTAAAAATACATTCACAGGAGACCTAAGATAGTATGAAGTTTTGAAGAGCAGGGTGAAGACTTGCAAAGTATGGTCTTGTTGTAGCATTATTCTAATTATGATTCAGGGGAAGGGCTTTCACATGTGGTATATCCAACCTGCTGAATAATGGTCATGTTGTAGTAAATGCTTGTTGCTCCAGTGAGAGTGATCCAGATTATATAGAATATGGTCATGTGTTTTGCTAAAACTGTAAACTTAATCCTATTTTCTTTGCTTATATTGTTCATAGGTTCATAAAACCTGGCAATGAATGAATTTGTCATTTCTTCAGAGACAAAGTAACATCCCAACCAAAAAAAAAAGGAAAAAAAAACCACAAGTTTAATCTAGAACCAATAGCTGTATTTAAAATTAGGCTTGTATTATTAAAACGTAATGGCAATGCTTTCCTGCCATTTAGCTCCAGTTCTTTCAGGGTGCAAATCAGGACCTTTCCCTGTTACGAATCACTACCCAATGAACAAAGACCCAGGAGCATATTTCATATGCTCCTAATAATTTTTAAAATGCTTGATCCCAAACCATAAAGGATTTATTCTGTAAAATATGGGAATATGAATGGGTTGTTGTTGTTTTGCTTTTTAGATTTTCTATTATGTAATTATTCAAAATTTTACTGTAAAGTGCATGAACAGGCTTGATTTAAAGAGAAAAAATGTCTTATGTAGTTCTTGTTAGAACTCATAAGTATTGTTAGAGTGATCATCTACTTGAATATAATTAAAATAAAGACAATTGAGTACCCCTTAGGTTTATTTTAATGCACTTCTTTCTGTGTTTATAAAATTTCATTCTTTAAACATCTGTGGCAGAGAATGATTGGTTGAGAGGCAATAAGCAATTTTAAGTTTTATTTTTCATTTATTTATACCCAGCTCAAATAGATTTGAAAGGAACATATATTTACTTAAACAAGGATCTCTAGAAGTTATAATATGGGAATTATGTATTGTGAAATTTTAAATAATCATATTTCTATTGAAGTGATCCAATTAAAGGAGTACACAGCTAAAAGAGTTCTTCAAAACCCTAGGAAAGTGCCTATCTAGTTCTATGAGTAAAACACTCTTTTATGTTTGAAATCTGTAGTTTTTTTTATTTTCTATTTAAGAGACACTAATTTATAATATTATATATATTTCAGGTATACAGCATTATGATTCTGAATCTATATTATACAGATTTTAGTTTCCATCCTCCATCATACAGTTGACCCCTTTTACTTGATTTATACTGCTTCTCTCTTTCTTTCTGGTAACCACCTTTTGCTCTTATTGTCTAGCTTGATTTTGTTTAATTTGTTTGATTTATTTCTTTTTCTTCCACATGTGAATGGAGTCATATATGCCTATCAGGTAACTCAGAATTTCAGGTATTTCAGGATCAAGTGGGAAGAAATGCTTTTAAATGACAGGCATGGTATTAAATTTTGAGAAAGGTATTTTTATTGAGTAATCATTAATGTTTTCAGATCTTCTAAAACATAGTAAAGAATGTGTAACCCATGACTAATTTAAGAACACAATTAATAGGCAGTACAAAGTTTCAAACTAAGTTAAAATATGAGTTTATAATTTTAATGAAGTGCAGAAAAACAACCTTCCAAGTATATTGAAAAAGATGGGGGTGGCATTTTACATACTATTAGTCCAATGAAAACTATTTCATTTAAATATTTCCTACATTGAAAATTCATCAAGGAATAATCAGTATTATTATCTTTATACGTTGCAGGAAATATTGAAGAAGTGTTAAGTCTGTAATTTGATTGAGGAAGATATATATATATATATATGTATACATATCTGTATTATGTGCAATCATTAAATAATTGGAGAAAAGTATAAACATGGACCTTGACGTGGGTAAAATTTTTTCCCTCAAAAAAAGGTAGGAAAAGGCATTCCAGGAAGAAAGTGGAAAATAATTAATTACCCAATGACATTGAGCTTTTGGTTCAAGGGACAAGTATTTAGATACTACAGCTTATTTGATCTTCTCCTGCATAAATCATTCTATTTCTTTAATGTTCCAGCCAAAGTCTGTGAAGCAATGAGACCACTTGATTTTGCCAGGCGATTTATAAAAATGTAGTCACCTGGAAAATGCTAAAAGGATTGACTGAAACCGATTTTCTTCCACTCTTGTGAAATGTGTCTTTGTTTCAGTCAGGTTGACTTGATAGCTCACAAAACAAAAAGAACCCGATCAACACGTTTCTTTTTGCCTGTTGGCCTCATGCATCTAGGCACTCACATAAACCCTTTTAGGTGCAGAACAGATATTATTCTAACTTCCCCCATTCCATTTAAGTATCATTTTTAATGACTTATAAAATCGTTCCTCCTGCACTCAGTAGCAAAAGGACACAAATAATACAATCTGAAGAAATAGATTCTCTTCCTAATGTTATTGCCTAGTAGTTTTGTGACTTTGGTCAAGCCATTTAACATATCTTTGTCTCAGTTTTCCTCCATTGAGTGCTTCCCCATTAAACACATTGAGCAATACTCTGAATTTTCTTTTTTTTTTAAGATTTATTTATTTATTTGTTTGTTTGTTTATTTATTTATTTATTTATTTATACAAGCGCTGGGTACAGTCAGAAGCGCGGGAGGGTGAGAGGATTCACCAGAGCCAGAGCGGGGAACAGAACAGGCAGACTGATGAAATACACTACTGAAGGGAGCAGTGGGCGAGACAGGAGAGGTCTGTCGCACCATGTGGGACCCTCGCCAGCAGATGGGGATCGAACCAGCACTTCAGAGGCTGCGGTCAGCTTCGCAGCCCAGCGCTCAACCGCTGTGCCACCAGGGGAGACCCGATACTCTGAATTTTCTGCAGTGCAAGTGTATTGAAGTCAAGAGTCTTCATTATTTAAAGTTTTTAAAATAGCTTTGTATGAATGATACATTTCATTGAGAACTAATGAACATGTACAAGAAAAACACTGTGATAATCATTCAAGTAAAGTTCTTTCTAGCCCAGGAAAGCAATGCATCTATTATAAGAACATTCATAAATATAATTCTGCTTCATTAAATCTCATAGTTATTTTATGTTGATTCTTAAATGTGAGTACATTCCAGGGTAGAACTAGAACAGATATTAACTTAATACATTCTTAAGCATTAAAAGGAAAATAAAAATTAAGTGAGGTTTGGTTGGGTGTGTCATCACTGTGTTATTTGTTTTGACTGAAGCTTGACAATTTCTATTGATGCAAATATTGCATCTAGATTATCATATAGAGAGTTAATCGAGACCTACAAGTTATGCAATAGTCTCTGCTTTCTACCTCTTGCTTTTCTGTGCAGTGCGAGAAATACTGCTGAGTTGCAATGTCAGTGATACCTAAATTTACTTTTGTGAGAACTCTGCTTTCATATAATCAGTTACTTCAATTTATTTATCTATTTACAAGGCGTTATCACTCAGTTAGTTGCCAGAAATATTAAATACATGAAAGAGTTCCATTCAACATGAAATATTTCCATACATTAAGCATAAACTAGTTGCTAAATAATGTCTTTTTTATGAGGATAGAATAAAATGATTTCTAAAGTACAAAGTAGATTACAGTCTTTAATTGTTCTTAAATGTCTTATTAATATTTCCCTTGGGAAGGTCAATAATTTATATTATCTTTAACAGAGATATGAACAGAATTAGATTTTTTACTTATTTAATTCATATTTTCAACTTTATCTTTAAAATGCATAATGGGGCCATCGGGTTTGGCCTAATGAACAATTAGGCAAAAGGCAAATGGTTATTGAGTTCCCCTACTACTTTTACTAAACTATAGTAATAATAACTTATAATAGACAATATGTAGTGAATAATTTGTGAGTGCCAGACAGTATTTGGTACCTTCTATGTTGTATCTCACAATAGTCATTATGTATGGGATGTGTCATGATTAAAAATGTAAGATCCCTGTCCTTTGGGACAAATCATATGAGATGTGTCTAGCATTAGATGCAGAGTTGCTGTGGTGAACGTGACCAACTAAGGGCTACTACAGTTCTCCTGTTCTCACCATTTAGTCATTCTAGTGATTCTAGAACATATACACTGAAGCTCCAGGGTGTAGACTAGTAGCATTTTGCATCCTTGCAGCACCAGTTCAATTGAGTGCCAATTTGAGGAGCTTGCCAAAGTCCAAGGACTTTTAAGAAGTCTGGAAACAATCTCCATTTTATGAATGGGACAATTTTGGCCCTGAGTTGATATTCACTGAAGCCAAATTGTAGAGTTTGTGTTACTTTCCTATATGCTACAAATCTGCCCCTTTGTCTATTCAGATCAATTTTGACCAAAGCCAAAAGTCTTGCCTTTGGTGGCAAGACACAATAGGTAGAAATAAATATCTATAAACTAACACTGAATATTCTCCTTAAGATGGGTGTAATATTTTAAGTATGCAACTAGAGTACTTTTTAAAATATACTAGAGTATATATGTTTTATATGTTCTAGAGAAATTCTCCCATATGCAATATAATGTACTTTTTTGTTTTCTGTTACTGGATATGTTTCAGCCTTTATAAAGGTAAAGCTTGGTATAGCTTGGTAAGTATGTTGACTTAGGAGGCCATGAATACATTCCGACTTTACAACCCCCACACCCAATTTACAAAAGTATGTCTTAAGTTCTTGTGGACTGAAGTGATTATTATTCTCTTTATTAAGTTATTTGTTAACAAGACACATAGCAAAGCCCAAAAAGTACAGTGAGTGTAGGCAAGAGCAATTATTTTGTAATATGGTTCAGATCGAGCTGTTTTATCATCACAAGCAATGCAAGGGATTAAGAGGTAATTTTAGAATTTTAAATTACTGGATTGAAGTTCAGGATTTGCTATATATTTAATTGTATGCACTTTGAACAGTTATTTAAACTCCACAGACTTTAGTTCTTTTACTTGTAAAATGTGTAAACCAATAGGGCTGTTGTGAAGATTCAATGAGATTATACATGTAAAGTGCTTTTTAGCATAGTTCCTGATATGTAGAACACATTTAGTAAATCCTAATGTCAGAATAGCTTATAATAATGATTCACTGTTCTGGCTTTTTCTCCACATGGATGCTCCAAACATATCTCAAATAAGCTCCTTAATCTTCCTCTCTCTGATCTATTTATGTTTCTGTGTGTCATATTTCAATGTTTAGCCAAATCATCTAAGCTCAAAATTCTAGTTGCTAACTCTTCTTCCCCTATCACCCACATATAATCAGTCACTGAGTTCTGATGATTTTTCCATCTAAATATTCCTAATTCTACCCCCTTTTCTGTATTCTCACAGAAGTGCATTATTTTAGGTTCTTCTCTTTGACCTGCGTTCTCCTTGAACACAGTTACGAAAACAGCCAGTTATTATTGTCACACATTATCCTCCCTAACAGTCCCCCCATGGCCTCCCAGCACCTGTCCCCCAACAAAGCAGTGCTCACTGTGTCCCTGTTGCTAGCCCCTATGAGGGTGAGGACAAGCATTTCAGAGTGACATCTCCTGTAAAATAGCTGCTGCCTCCTGCTCTATAAAATTTGCACTTTGGAAGTTACTTAGGAAAACAATCTTTTTCAATTATTTTGCTGTAAGAAAAAGTCTAGCTCTATCATAGTCTAGGGAATAATGGCACTGTATTTTCTTTGCTTCTTGATATAAAAATGTATTACTTTACCAACAATTATGTCTTTTTTCTACCATAATAACAGTTAAATTGAAGCTTGGAAACTGAATACTAAGAACCTAAAGTCAATGAATTTTTCATCATTTTTTACCAAAATATTGTATGTTTAATTAATAAACATGATAGGTAGAAATGTATACCTATAAATTAAAATTGAATATTCTTCTACTTAAGATAGATGTAATAGGGCCTCCCCGGTGGCACAGCGGTTGAGCGCTGGGTTGGGAAGCTGCCTGCAGCCTCTGCAGCGCCGGTTCGATCCCCGCTACAGGCAAGCGTCCCACAGGGCACACAGACCTCTCCTGCCATGCCCACTGCTCCCCTCAGCAGTGTACCTCGTCATTCTGCCTGCTCTGCTGTCTGCTCTGGCTCTGGTGAATTCTCTCACTCTCCCACGCTTCTGACTGTACCCAGTGCTTGTATAAATAAAAATTTTTTTAAAAAATGCTTAAAAAAAATAGATGTAATAATTTAGAGTATATACTAGAGTGATTTTTTAAATACACTAGCATGTCTGTTTTATAGCAACTTCTAGCCTGTGCAACATAATGTACTTTTTCCTTTCTCATTTACTGGCTATGACTGACATGATGGCTGTGTCTATGGCTGTTCCTGTTTTTTATGCCAAATGTCTAATGGCAGAAATAAAGCTAATATAGTTGCCTCATTTATTAGACTTTAAGCTTCTGGACTACAAAGGAGATCCTGGAGATCCTTACATCTATGAATTTCCATTGAGCTTAAAAAAGGCAAAAACACTGTGTAACCAATCTGTAAATGCTAGATGATTGGCTGATTCTTGGCTCTATCATTAATTTTGAATTATTTAATCAATAGTAATGAGAATTTGCCATCTCGCTAAATACTTTAGAAAGACTTCGTGCCCTAAAATCCAGACTGGAATTTACAAATAATTTTAAAGTGATGAAAGTGGATTGGGTTTAAAAAAAAAAAAAAAGAGCAGCTACAGGTTTGAATTCAAATAAGCAAATGTCTATCTTGGTTATTGACATATGTGCATTTTCCCCTTTTTAGGATTTATTTAAAAATATTATAAAATATTACCATAAAACAATAAGTGTTTTTAAACACATCCACACCCCTACAGTCTAGCTCAGGAGTCGGCAAACCACAGCTCTAGGTAAAATCTGACTCACTACATGTATTTGAGAATAAA
Source organism: Talpa europaea (assembly GCF_964194135.1). NCBI lineage: Eukaryota > Metazoa > Chordata > Mammalia > Eulipotyphla > Talpidae > Talpa > Talpa europaea. Next base: position 51,996,852 of record NC_140082.1, read on the forward strand.
GTTTTTCTGGAACACAGTTATGCTTATTTGTTCACATATAACTCATGATTGTTTTTGAGCTACACCATAGTTGGTGGCAATAGAAAATGTAAAATAGAAATCCTCAAGCCTTTTAATGAAAAGTTTGCTAAGCCCTGATCTATCACATTAACTATTCTAATATTTTTTCTAGATATAGTGGTATTAATATGAAATTTGGTACACTGTGAGTGGATGTATGTTTAACCTATATATTATAAATAATATATTGACACTAAACTTTTGAATTAAAAATGATGGCAAATTTGTAATACCTATAGACTTTATGAGCCATATATTACTTAACTAGGCCTCATTTGCTGCCATTTTGTTTTTTTCCACCTTCTTATTTTGATTTCGGTTTTCTTTTAAAAAGCATGACTACTATGTGCCTTACAGCTGGTTAAATTATAAGTTATTAAAGTTCCTTCTAAATCTATAGAGAGTTGTACCAGGTTTGGGGGATAGAATTCAACCTTTATGGCTTTGACAATTACTTTCCTGATGGTCAACATGACACATGGTAGAAATCAATTGGACAGTTTTTCTGTTTTCCACTGAATGTAAAATCCCAGACAATCTCTATTTTTGTTTTCTCTCTGTGAATACAAAAAATGACTATAAGGGCCTCCCTGGTGGCACACGGGTTTAAGTCTCAGTGTCTGGGGATGCCAGACACTGCAGCATGAGTTCTATCCCCAGCCAGGGAGCTAACCCACATGGCACAGCAGACCTCGCCTATCTCACCCACTGCTCCCCTCAGCAGTGCATTTCAGTAGATCCATCTATTCTGCTCCCCTCTCTGTCTCTGTGAATCCTCTCACTCACTGTAACTTTGGCCTTCACCCCAATTCTTATATGCATAAATAAATAAAAATAAATCTTTATGAAAAAAATGACAATAAATCTCTAATAGAACAAATTTCAAAAAATGATGTTCTGATGAAAGTGTAGTCATGAAGAAAGAACAATTTCTTCTATAATGTGAGCATCTCATAGTGCCTGATTAGAGAAGTACTTATTAGATATTTATTGTTTGGACGTGTATTGTCTAAACTAATAATGATGCAATGGAGAATTCTAAATGTCCTCGAAAGTTGCTATAATAATAGTTAAGAGTGTAGCCTTCAGTTATCCACTCCAACTAACTTGAACTGTCTCCATCACCCACTATCTCAATCACTTTAAACAAATTAGTTAAACCCGAGGTCACAATTTTCTCATTAGTAAGATAGGCATAATCACAGTACCTACGTCACAGAATTAATGTGAGAGTCAAATGGTAAAATCCAAATATGCACTAACAATGTAATTGGCACATTGGCAGCTCCCAATAAAGGTATGTTATTATCCTACATTAATATAAATCTTGGCGTGGGGGCATACCCTACTTTGAAAGTAATTCTTCCTGAAAATTCTTCATTTTCTGTTTGGAGTTAATTGTTATTCTGAGCCCAAAAGAATGAATATTAAAATGTTTTCTCATTTCCAAAAGTCAGTTTTATAATTTCTTTGCCAATTGAACCCTCCTCGACAGTGAGGCACTCTCTCTGACCTTTTTTGGTATCACCAATTGTTTAAAAGTCTCTATTTAATTTTAAAAAGCTTTTGTGCAACTTTTCCTTGATGCTTATTATAGGTTTGAAATCATGTGCTATAAAAAGTATTTGGCTGTATGTGCTTTTAAATGAAAGTAATTTAATTGGGCACTCTGCCTCCTCAGATCAGCAAAGGTCAAAATGACTTACTTTAAGGGTACATGAGAGAATTATTATAGAAGGGAAAGAAAAACTTCACCCTTTACTTTCAACATGGAATTAGTCATAAGGCCAGTGGTAAGTGTCCCATGTTGTATGTTTGCAAACCTGTTCCAGATTCTCTACATGTGATTCTCTAGAGTGGACTCCACATCTACTCCTTTTTACCTGCACAATTTGACAGTCCTGGAAAAGGGACATCTTAAGTCCATGACAACAAATACAGTCACTATTTTCTCAAGAATTCTTGCTATACTTGATAAGTTTCCTTATTGAGCTTCTCCAAGATTACATTTGTCACTGTGACAATACAAGAAAAAAATACCCTTTTTCAAAGAGGTATACCCTCAGCCAAGTTAATTTACATAACCTACTTCCTTTTCACACAATGTCAGCAGAATCAGAGAGTTAACCACCTCTCTGTCTGCTCTTGATAAGGGCTTCCCATTAGTGAAGCCAACACCATGCGTCTCTCTGAACATAGACACACTTCATGTCACCCCCCTGACAAAAGCCAAATTTGACCTTAGTTGTCAGGGTTGCAGGACATCTGGATGAGATTAGAATACAAGAGAATGAGACCTTAGGGGTTCTGCCAGAAATCCTGATTTCTAGTTTATGTAACATTAAAATATACCTAATTCGAGGCTAACTCCCTGGCAAAGGAAGTAATGTAGATGTGATGATGGGGGTGGGGAGGAGGCAGTTCAACTGTGAGAGGGAAAACTGGATCTCCTATGACATACCACGTCTCTCTGTCAATATTCATGTTTCAGACTGGCTGAGTGAGTTTTTAAATCTTTAAATCTTTGTCCCATATCTTATAAGATCACAATAATAGTTCAGTTTTGTGTAGATAAGTGCTTTTCAAAATAATGAAAATAACATTAATTGACAAGCCTATAAATAAAGAAGCAAAAATGTTACATTTTGTAGTTGAAGTTGATGTAATTAATGAAATGACTTAGTCCTTTCCCTATAATATATTCCCAAATCAGAATGGAAATTCTTGGCTCAGGGTCTCTGGTGTTCATTCTATCTCTCACTAAGGATCTACTAAACCTTCTCATCAGGCAATCAGGTATCCATTGTATACACATACGTATCTGCATGCACACAAACACACATACTTTGAACCATGACAAGGGCAATCATTATTATTATAGATGAAACTAACGTCCATTCATTCAGGATGTTTTGAGTGATTTATTGTGTTTTAAACATCATCTAGATTGGCACTCCTGAAGTGCTGGTCTGTTGAGCTGTGTATTTTCAAGATCCATTCAGAAAATACATGAGGTCAAAGCTCTTTAGCTTGTAATACGAAGATGATGTTCACTGTAATGACATTTGCACGTATGGCATATAGGCAATTATAAGTAAAACTGTTAGTTCCTTAGCACAAACCAAGTCAGGGACACAAAACTGAATTATTCATTATATTCTTCACCATCCAGTCTAATATATTTTATTTAATAATGCTTGTGATAAAGCAGGGGTTTTTTTAAGCCAACTAATTAGTTAAAATCTTAATCTTTGAGTAAACATCTTTTAATATTCTGGGTTCATAGTATGAAGAATGCATAAATATTTGTTTTGTCTTGAAGCATGATACTTATCTGAGGGGGAAAAACACATGCTCAGTTAATGCTTTTGTTTCAAATGCAAACTGAGCTAACCACTTTTTTCATGGAAAACCGTTTGCCCTTGACAGAATAACTTAACAGACAAACTGGTTATTCAGACTTGGGTATTTTACAGATATTTTCTCAGAAATCAATAAAATGAACTGTCATTTTGAGGAAAATAGTTGATGGTACTTGTTTCCAGTGGTAAAATGTGAATTTTTAAAGTAAAAATTAAAATTTTGGTAAAATAATAGGAACTATTACGAGTTTAACAGCTTCATATGTAAAAACTTTTCTATAATGAGATGCTGGTAATATTAATTAATGTGACTTTTTATATGATATAATGAAACATGCTAAAATTTGGAAGAACTGCATAATTCAGTGAACCAATGTTTTTTAAAAAAATACAAGATACTACAAAATCATGCATAGAAAAATATTCACTCAAGATACAATAAATTGTAATATAAGTGTGAAAACTTTATAGACTTTTTTTATGAAAGTCTAAAAGGAAATTTTCATTATAACAAATATGCTTCCTGTATACAAGAGGAATACCCAGAATGACTGAATACTTGTCATTGTGACTTCAGATGCCACCTTAAATAGCTTAACTAAGACAGGGGACACTGGGGACTGGGGTTGTAGAAAGGGAAGGTTAATTAAGGAGGTTAGAGTAAACAAAGTTATACAGATTAAGTGCTGCCTTCTCCATGGAAAAGAGATAAGAATATTAGGTTATCCCACTACATGCCCTTATATATAGAAGTCTCTATATAAATACTTTTCCAAAAGCAACCTCCACCCCTCCCATTAAGTAGCCTTTTGCCAAAATGTATTTGGGGTGTCAGAGTTTTGCTCCCATACAGTCACACCTTTGGAACTTCTCAAGAAATTTCACAATTAAAAGAAGTTAGTTGTTCAATTATTTCAGCCCAATTAAACAGTTGTGTTCAAATTCTGGAGACAGGCCTGGAGAGGGGTCCCAAAACTAAGTCTATAATATGTGAGCAATTAGAGGCATTTCTATGAAAGCAAAAGAAAAAAAGGATAAGATTGGAAGCAAATCACAAATCCAGTCGGGAGTCCTGAAAGAAGTCAATGGAGATTTCTAGATGTTGAGTTAAAGTGTTTTTAGATGAGGTGAGGGCAGACTGTGTTTTTCCCATTTGCAGTTTGGTGTCGTGGTATTTAAAAAAATAGCAATAGTCACATTCAGGCTCAGCCATCATAGTGCTCTCTTTGAAGTTAATATCAAGTTGTTATTTTCTAGTTTGGCTGGTTTCAGAAAGACCATTTTATTTCTAATTCCAAGTCAAGGAGAAAAATAACCAGAAACATCAGTTTGGAAAATCATCGCCAGATATTAAAAATATTCATGATCTTGTTCAGTTTATAGGTAAAAAGCAAAAGCCTCAAAAATTGTTAAGAGGACTAGAAACTGAAGTTTACCAAAAACATTTACTGAAATATTTGTCTCTCTGCCATCACCCCAATTCTACCAAATAATCACAGTAAAACTCATTGGAAATTAAGTCTAGTCCCAATAAACTTGGCCTTTTTTGCCCTTTTTTTTTTTTTTTGCTTAAGTATGGTGAGCATAAAGTAACCACATAGATTTTTTAGATTTGTTTTGCTGAAACTTTTCACAAGGAGTCCTAGATTGAGCACCCAATGACCTCTCATGTCTCATGTCTATGCTAAGGTCTCACCATATACTCCACCTGAGATACCTGAATCACTAGGTAAATGCTTTCTTTCTGAGGTTCCCAAAATACCTTGGAGTTTCCAGGTCTGCCAAGAATGACCTTCCTTATCTCTCCAGATAAACCTGGAAACCTGCATGCGAGGTATTCAAATTTTTTTATGTTTTAATTTTTCAAAGGCTCTAAGATCAATGTGAACCCCTAAAAGTAGTCTCATCTCTAATACGACATTCAAGTCACAACCTCATAATGCAACAATGTCTCTAATATCTGTTATAGAGAAAAAGAGAGTCTTATTGGATTTAGGCAAATGAATACACTGCCATGAGAAATAAAAATACTAAAAGCTATCACATTTTTGATGTGTCAACAAGAAAGAAAAGTGTTTCAGTTGTGCTCATGAAGATATAATCTGCTGTTGCTACAGGTCATAGCTTAAGAAGGAAAATGTTCCCTTAACTCTAAAAAGAAAAACAAACAAAAAGTCATTAAAATTAGGTATGTTGTTAGAGTCCACATTTCATCTCATATTTAAGAAACTACTACTGTTGAGTTTGGGTGTGTTTTCAAAGGAATTATAATATATAATATATAATATATACAATTATTTTTAAAAATTTAATAACTGCTGTCCTTCTAACTATGTCTGTGAAACAAAACTTTCTTCTTGTAAATCACCTAGAAAAACATATCTCATAACAGATTGAATTCAGATGCATAACAGAAGCCTATGTCTGCTGTAAGCCAGATTATAATGCAGTTTGCAAAAATGCAAAACAATACTTCTATTGCCAATTGATTTTTTGTTTTAGAAAATATAGTCACATTTCAATAAAAATGTTATTTGTGTTAACATATAATTAATAATTTATAGGTATATATTTATAGATAATTTGTTAATTAATAAATTATAGGTATATATAATTAATAAATTATAGGTGTATATTTATATACCTCTAGCTAGCTAGCTATACATACATATCCCTATAAACAAAGCTCTTCGGTATATTCATAATTTTAATAGTATAGAGATGATCAGATTAAAAGTTTTGAGAGCACGTGCTTTAGAGATGGAATTCATAATCAAAACATAGTCCTCACCCTCACTGATTAATAAAACAGCTAGGAAGTTGAACAACAATGCAGCTGCTACATTTCATCTTAAGTCTGTAAAGAGGTTATGGGAAAAGAAGCAGGACTCATAAGTAACAAAGGTAGAAAAGAAAAGGTTTCTTAAACGAGGTATCACTGAATCTGGGTCTTAAGGGTTATCTGGATCTTAATGTTTATCTGAACCTTGAGATTCAAGGACATGTTAGGCCGATAAGGAGAGAGTGGGCATTCTTGTAGAAAGAACAGCCTGTTCAAAGAAACTGATTAGAAGAAACAATGCTGTACTCTGGGAACTGGAAATTTAGTTTGCACAAGCAAGCCATACTGTGAAAGCTGGAGCAGTAAAACTTGTCTATGGTTCTGACCACAGGTGGCATAAGTGAAAGAAAACAGTGTAAAAAAATGACTCCAGCAGTAGTGTGGAGGCTCGTGTGCATTGAGAAAGACTGGCAGAGAGAGAAAAAAATTTAGTACTCCCTTGCAATGATCAAAAAGAGGATTGCTGAATTCTGTCAGCTGAATGCAGAGGACAGTGAAGGAGAAAAAAGACATAGCTTTAAGGTGTTGATGCAAGGGTGTGGATGACAATGGTGTCATTTTATTAATACAAGAACCAGGTGTAGGGTAAGGTAAAAAGTATCAGGCTTTTCTGCCCTCTCGCCATTAGGATAAATGAGGGAACCCTGTGGTCCTGAATGCATGCCTGATGGTGGGCACCTGAAGTGGGTACACTGGGCTGAGAGACTGAGTTTATAAGGGCGGCATCATGGGGACGCCAGCAGAAGCTGGGAGAAGAAGAGAAGCAGAGAGAATGCCAGAGAGAGCCCAGATAGAGTGAAGATTTGCTGGGTTGGGAGGACTGCCAGCCTCCTGGCCCCCCAGCACCCCCCTGCCTGCCATATATCTGGTAAATCTAAATAAAAGACCTGCAAAAGCCACTGATGTCTCCAGGACTCTCTCCTTTACCCAGTCTGCTGGATCATAGAAACCTGCTCAGTGCTGTAGGGTAAGGAAAAATGTCAGGCTTTTCTGCCCTCCCGCCATCAGGATAGATGATGGATCCTTTCGGGACTGAATGCATGCCTGATGGTGGGCACCTGGAATTAGGGTGTGGGCATAGGTAGATGGGACTCACCTGGGCTAAGACTGGGCTTTCAAGGGCGGCATCACGGGGTTGCCAGCAGAAGCCGGGAGAGAAGCAGAGCCATGAGAAGAGCAGAGAGAATGTGAGAGAAGGTCGGAGAGCCCAGACTGAAGACTTGCTGGGGGCTGGGAGGCCTGCCAGACCCCAGCACCCCTGCCTGCCGTGTACCTGGTAAGCCCCAATAAAAAGCCTGCAAAAGCCACTGAGGACTCTAACTCCTCCTTTACCTGGTCTGCTGGATCATAGAAAACCTGCTCTGTGGTCTTCCTGACCTTTACAATTGGCATAAGTCTGCAAGATGATCCATGCAGACAGGTATTGGAGCCCTCCAAAGACCTGGAGGAACTAAGGAGTAACATACTGTGTTTGCCTGTGACCACGCTGGAGGCGTCATGGCGGCACAGAAGGTGGACACAGTCCAGGAGCTGCGGGACGAGACTTCAACTGGAGGAGACGCCGGAGAGGACCAGCCAACAACCCCTGAGGCAGCAAGAATCTTCGGGAAGACAGGGCCACGATTCGGAGCTCACCAATGCTGATAGCAGGGAGAGGCCTAATGGACTTGGACTGTCAATCCCGCCAGAAGGCAGAGGACCTGGCAGGTTATGTTTTTTGAGAATTTGGGGGTGGCCAGTGGGCCTTGATGGCCAAAAGCAGCCTGTGTATGCCCAGCAGTTAGGCAGAGGAGAAAAGCCAACTGAGAAGGCAAAAGCTGGTGCTGATGCTAAGTTGAGAAGCCCTGAGCAGCTGTTAAGCAGCCTGAGTATGCTGAAGACCAGTGAGTCTCGTAAAATCACCTGTGGGTGATACCCTGCTCGTTGTGGAGTGAGGGTGAGGAGCTGAGGAACCCGTCCTTGGGGGACGGGTGGGGAATGTGGCTTGGGGTGGAGCCCAAGCTGAATGTAGAGTTTGTAGCCAAGGATCCCCGACCCATGTGCTTGTGCAGTGGGTTGGCCTGAGTGCAGGGGTCTGCGAGTCGCATTGGTGGCTATGAAGGCCGAGTGTTGGAGCGACTGCAGACAGAAACCCTGAGGGTTGGCGATTACCCCCAACAGAATAGAATCGCCAATCCCAGAGTGAGTGCATCCTGGGGGTGGATGCAGTGTGTGGCTTGTAGCCGAGACTACAGCCAGAGAAGGCCAGGAAGCCTGACGGCTCCTGGCGTGTTACAGTAGATGCCGTGAGTGATTCCTCTCCCTCGTATGAGCAGTGCCTTCAGCAGCAGATTTGGTGGCTCATCTACTGGTTCCAATAATTGTCCTTTGCCACTAGGTTGGGGCCCTGCCTGGACTTCTTTGTGTTTTGTTGTATTTTGTTGTTATATTGTGATGTATTTACTTTTGTGGGCCATGGCTGCATTGTTTATGTTAAGAAAATTGTATATATGAAGACTATATGGCAGAAAACCCTGAGGGGGTGGACTGTAGGGTAAGGAAAAATGTCAGGCTTTTCTGCCCTCACGCCATCAGGATAGATGATGGATCCTTGAGGTCCTGAATGCATGCCTGATGGCGGGCACCTGGAATTAGGGTGTGGGCATAGGTAGATGGGATTCACCTGGGCTAAGACTGGGCTTTCAAGGGCGGCATCACAGGGATGCCAGCAGAAGCCGGGAGAGAAGCAGAGCCATGAGAAGAGCAGAGAGAATGTGAGAGAAGGTCGGAGAGCCCAGACTGAAGACTTGCTGGGAGCTGGGAGGCCTGCCAGCCCCCCAGCACCCCTGCCTGCCGTGTACCTGGTAAGCCCCAATAAAAAGCCTGCAAAAGCCACTGAGGACTCTAACTCCTCCTTTTCCTGGTCTGCTGGATCATAGAAAACCTGCTCTGTGGTCTTCCTGACCTCTACAGTGCTCATTCCTGCCCCTACACCAGGGTATAGGCCAGATGTGCGGGAGGGTGAGAAGATTCACCAGAGACAGAGTAGGGAACAGAACAGGCAGAATGGTCGAAATACACTGCTGAGGGGAGCAGTAGGGGAGACAGGAGAGGTCTGCCACGCTGCTACGTGGGTTGCTCCGCGGCCGGTGGGGATCAAACCAACACTGCAGAGGCTGTGGACTGCTTCATGGCACTGTGCTCAACTGCCTGTGCCAACAGGGAGGCCCTACTTTAATATTTTGAGCTATATATGACTATTGATCAAGTAGAAAGAGCAGATGAGCAGTTGAATATAGACATCTGTTAAGAGAAACACAGAAGCTAAAAATAGAGATTTGGGTGCCATCAGTATATTGAAGTCAGCAGAATGCATGGATCTGACTGAGAACATTCAGACGGTCTAGGATAAGAACATAATGGGTGTAATGCCAGGAACGGACAGAGCTGGTTCTCTCTGATCCGAGCAGACTGGTAAAGGAGAGTCCTGAAGCCCTCAGTGGCTTTTTCAGGCTTTTATTGAGCTTTTACATGTAGAGCAGGAAACAGGTACACGGCAGGCAGGGGTGCCGGGGTGGGGGGTAGCCAGGAGGCCAGTAGCCCTCTCAGCCCCAGCAAATCTTCACTCTTTACTGGGCTCTCTGGCGTTCTCTGTTTTTCCTCTGCTTCTCTTGGAAAATATCTAAATACTACAGCCATGGCCCATAGAAGTAAACAATACAACTGAATATACCAATGTAACAAAATGCAGGTGCTTGCCATCAGGCATGCAATCCTAATGGAGGGAGGGCAGAGAAGCCTGAAAATCATTCACCCTTCAATGGGCCTGAAGATATCAATTTTGAAGAGTTGAACAGCACAAAAGGAATTACTGCAAGTGATATTGGCCATTGTAGTACATATAGTCTTATTCAAAATAATTTTGTTTTTAAGCTTTTGTTAAAGTTGAGATTAAGCAAGATCTTTTTACAGCTGAAGAATTCAGTGATCGATTCTCCATTAAAACTTTTATATGTGGGCCTCCCCTGGTGGCGCAGAAGTTGAGCGCTGGGCTGCAAGGCTTCCTGCAGCCTCTGGAGCGCCAGTTTCATTCCCCAGCCACCAGCGAGGGTCCTACAAAAAAAAAAAAAAAGTTTTTATATACTATCAGCATATTGATATCTGTGTGCATTCTTGCATGCGAGTATTGGGGGGAAGAGGAAGAGAGTAGGAGAGAGAGAAAAGAAAGGAGGGAGGATAGAGTGTAGTGAATATGAATGTATATGGAAACTGAACATCTTTTAGTACAAATCTTCCCTTTTTAAATATGTGGCAGCATTTAGGTAATTTAAAACATTTTAATTTTGGTTTTGATTCAAATACATCTTTTGCCAACCATTTCAGATCTATAAATAGCCATTAAGATTGTTCCCTCAAAAACACTTAAAAATCTCTACTGCTGGCCTCAGTGGTTTGGCAAAAATTATGGTCCAGAACTTAAAAAATTAATCAGCAATTAGCATATGTGCTTGCGTTTTACATTTAAAAGTATACTAGATGTTTTTGTAGTTCAAGGATATAAAAAGTAAATGGAAACAAGTAGTTCAGCAGTTATTTCTCAACCTTTAGATTCTAGTACTAACTCAAAAGAATCTGAATCTAGGGCCTCCCTGGTGGCGCAAGGGGTTAAGATGCAACCTATGAAGCTGTCCACAGCCACTGCAGCATGAGTTCGATCCCCCGGCCGGCCAAGGAGCTGCCCATATGGCGCAGCAGACCTCTCTGACTCGACCACTGCTCCCCTCAGCAGTGTATTTCAGTCACTTCTCCTGTTCTACTCCTCACTCTGTCTCTGGTGAATTCTCTCACCACCCCCCACACACCTCTGGCTTGTATCCCAACTCTTGTATGCATAAATAAATAAATCTTTTAAAAAAAAAATCTGAATCTAGAAAATGCTCAGTGGCATAGGCATGGGACACCCAAAAGGCTTTCTTCGATAGATGTGCCACTGGATGGCTCCCTACCCACATATGGACGGAATGCGGTGATTTACATCAAGTTCTTTAAAACATTTTACATTTAGAGAATCATAATTATTGCCTCACTATTTCCTGATTAATTGGACTAACTTTATCCAAAAAGTAATAAATGTCATTTTTCCATTGCTTACATTCTATTTTTTTTAAGATATTTAGGTTATTTCCATAGCTTGGCTACTGTATTTTTTTTTTTTAAGATTGATTTATTTATACAAGAGTGGGGTACAGATCAGAGGCGCGGGAGTGTGAGCGAATTCACCAGAGACAGAATGGGGAACAGAACAGGCAGACAGACCCAAGACACTGCTGAGGGGAGCAGCGGGTGAGGCAGGAGAGGTCTGCTGAATCATGTGGTTTTTCTCCATGGCCGGCCAAGAATTGGACCTGCGCTGCAGAGGCTGCGGACAGCCTCTCAATATGGTGCTCAACCCACTGCGCCACCAGGGAGACCCTGCTTACATTCTTAAAGGTGATATTTTCCCTGCTCATGTCTATGGTCTAAATGTCTTTTTAGTCAATAGTGATTTTATGACACTTTGTCCTTTCATTCTCTGTGTTCCTGATACATTAATCAATCTGTGTTCCTTAATACATTAATCAGTATTTCACATCCTCTGTTCTCCAATTCTCTACCTTTGCAGTTATCTTTCTGTATCCTCTAATCCCAAACTGTTCAAAAAGCTACTTCAGTTAGCTTGGAAGGTCAGTGAAGACTGGGTCCAGCTCCAGCATCTGGACAGCTCCCTCAAAGTACACATAAAAGGAAGAAACTCCAGGGGCACAGGTATAAGGAGAACCTAAATGACTGTAAAGATTTCTCCAGATGTCTCAAAAGCTACAAACATTTGGAGAAAACTGAAGCAAAAAGTTCTATTAACAGGGGCAAGTGATTATTTGTAGAAAAATATCCAACATAGAGCAAGCATCCAAGAAATATTTCATTATTGCTGATGATGATGAATCAGTAATTTTTCAAGGTAGAAACTAGTAATAAATACTTATTTTGTTATCAGCCTCTGTAGATGCACTTAAATATACTGTAGTTTTATCACAAAGCACATGTATTTTCATTTAGTGAAAAAATAATTTGAAATAAAATTGAAGGATGAAGATTAAATAGGAAGCTGAGTGAAGAAGTAATGTTTAGTGAGGTATGACTTCATTACATTTCTTTATGTAAAGAAGGGTGAAAGGAGGTGAACACTAAGCATCTAGGGTCTGTCAGACATTGCTAGATCCTTTACACAGCTTATTTTATTTGATTCAACTTAATAAAAAGCATTTCCTCTCTCTTGCTTCTTTGTGTAAGATAACTATACTAAACTTCATTCCAGCATTGGATCCAAATTTTATTTTTGTTTAAGCAGTCTTTCAAGTGACAGAAGTTATTGTCCCTGCAGACTACACTCCTTTACTCAGCATGAAAGAGGCTACTCAATTGTCAGATATCTTCATCCGTAATATTACTATGACCTCCATCTCTGGGTCTGCACAGCAAAAATTTTATTTATGAAAGTCGGCTTACCTTACAAAAGCAAAACCCAGACATTCCGAATTTGACCTCTAAAAATCATTTGCCAGTTAAAGGAAATAGCTTTTCTTGGAGAAATCACTAGCTCCCGGTCTGGAACAGGAAGTGTTCAGGCTGAACATGAAGATCTTGTTGCACTGACAACGAGGAAGCCAAAGACTGCTGAGGTCATGTTAAAATGACTCAGAGCCAACTTAAATGAACTTCCACTTGGGAGAAGTTGAGCAATTTGAAAATTAAAAGTATTTTCACAAATAAGTGAAGTAAATTAAGTGGGTTACAGTTCTATGGATTTATAATAATATAAGAAAAATGATAATTTTTGGAGAATGCTAAGAACTCAACTCAGTATTCTGAAAACAGTCAAATAATGAGAAGGAAGTGTTTTTTTCTGCCTTTCTTTTGCAAACTGTGGCTCATGGGGAACTAAGTATTTGATAAAGGAACCTTTATCATTTTAGAATAATTCCCATTAATAGCCTGAGAGAAATGACACATTTTGAAGATTACCACTTTTTAACCCATAAATGAAATAACAAAACTGGACAGTGGTAATCAGTCACTGTCAACAGAAGTCATTAGGAGAAAAACTAATGAGAAAATTAAGCATGATAAATAAATCAGGAACTTCAGCAAAGGCGAGGGAGAAGAGTGGTGGAAGTAGGGATAAGTAGTACCTCAGAGGTTACAAGAGAACTAAGTCCAAACAAATGCAATTTTAATGCAATTATAATGCAATTTTTTAATGCAATAATGTGTGGACCTTATTTTGATGATGATTTGAACAAACCACAAATAACATTTAGGGTGTAATCTGAAAGGTCTTATTAGAATTAGAGGATATTTGTTAAATTTGGGGTTGTGATATTGGTATAGTGGTAATATGCCTGGAATTTGCTTCAAAATAACCCAAGATGGAGAGATGTAGGTGGAAAATTAGATGATATAAGATTGCCATATGTTGACAATTGTTGATACTGTGCAATGGAGTTCATTGCAATATCTCTGCATTTACATATTTGGAAATTTTTATATTTTATTCCATAGAATGTACTCATTTGAAATACAGGGCATTTGCATTTGTTCCAAAAGGGTGATTATGTTAGCACAGGAAAAGGAATTTATCATACTTGTAACTAACCTATTTTTGTAGTGGAGAAAACAAGCTGAATATATGCACTCAGACACAGAAACATCAAACTTTATCATAAAGTCAATGTATCAATAGCTTATCACCTCTAATGTCACATTGGCTCATATCATTGTGATGCAGCTCAAACTCCAATAGTTTTTTTCAAAGCATGCGTCAAATCACTCTATCACCACGTTATAAATGATGCTGATTTGCTTATGGCAAAAATAGGATATTCAGAGAATATTACCTGTACACTCTGTGCTAAATAATCACATTCAGTCTATCTGCTCCAACTACACTTTCACATAGCTGACAACTTTTAAAAGAAAAATAATTTTCGTGCTTTTATTTTTCTTTTAAAAATGATAAGCCAATTTAAAAATCATATAATCTTTTGAATGTTTTGTCAAAATAAGTCATTTTCAAACTTTCCTTTCCCAGACACCAATTCATTATTTTTGAATCAAATACATGCTCAATAAAAACCATAAAAAATAAATGACATAGTATTTGGGCTACAGTTGTAAATTGCTGGCACATTTCTTTTGCTGACCACCTAGACTGCACTGTTTGATCATGGAGGTCTAAATTTGATTCAATTTAGTCTTTTCTCTTTTGTCCTGAGCAAACTGCCTCCCCTATGATAAATGCAGGCAATTTGACATTATTATGTAACTTACACTAACAGAATACTTCATAAAAGCAGTTATGCTGAAAAACTCTAGCAGCTGAGACAACAGATGATAATTTCTCCAGGGATACATGGATGTGCTATAGCATTTGCTGGTTGTGCCATCGAGCAATAGGGGTCCTTCTGTAAACATGCTGGACAAAAATGTATTAATAACAACTTGATCCCCTGCTTTCCTGCCTCTCCTCACAAGATTGAATCTAGAAGGCAAGAAGAACTAAACCAACCAATAGTGTTATGATTTTCTCCTCTAGGTGATAGCAACTAGTAGAAGCAACACCCCTCCTCTCTACCCCTAGTACCATTTATATATCAAAATTCTAATCATGACAGAAGTCCCACAGAGGGGGCATTATTACTATCGGCATATGTGTTATAGGAGGAACTGGTAGTGTAGGAAATTAGCTGCCCCCAGACCGTTATCTACATAAATATTTCAAACTAGACTGATTGAACCAGGTTTTATTTTTATTTATTTATTTATTTATTTATTTATTTATTTGTGGGCCCCTCGCCGGTGGCTGGGGATCGAACTGGCACTGCAGAGGCTGCGGGCAGCCTCACACCCCAGCGCTCAACCGCTGCGCCACCAGGGGAGACCCTAGAACCAGGTTTTGAACTCTGCTGTCTGAGCTTAAAACTCTACTCAGCATAGTCTCTTTGAGAATGAACCAGACTATTACTATCACCAAAAAAAAAAGTGTAGTAAAAATCTAACTGCCAAATAACATAACAATAGTAATAATTTAAAATTTGTGAATCTGTCTTCATTTCACTCCATCTCCACTCTAATAGTGTCTT
Organism: Talpa europaea; assembly: GCF_964194135.1. NCBI lineage: Eukaryota > Metazoa > Chordata > Mammalia > Eulipotyphla > Talpidae > Talpa > Talpa europaea. The sequence continues at coordinate 52,012,274 of NC_140082.1, forward strand.
AACCACAAATGACACCAGCCTCAATTGTATTATGTATAGAGACTTTGTGTCCATAGTTTCTGCTGTAGGAATAAATAATGTACTTTAGGATATACCATGTTATCAAATGTTGACTCTAATGACTGTCAGATTATTACTGCTACAGATTGTTTTGTATCATAAATTTGAAACTGCACCTCATATTTTTGTTTCTGAAATTTTTCCAAGATTAATCACTGATTTTGTTGATGTTAGTTCCATAACAGAAGATGCCAATAAAATTCACATTTCCAGCATTGAATTGGCAGCATTGAGTTAGTAATGCTTTGTTTCCTTAAACATAATAAAGCATAATAAAGTAACTTGTAAAGAAATTGCCTATAAAAACGCTGCAATTTGGAATCTACTTTAAATATTCCATTGGGTAATCACAGAAATCGATTCTCTGCTTTTAATTTAGTTTTGCTTGAAAAATTCAGTCTTGCTAAAAAATGTGTGAATACACTTCTGTAACACATTTATATTTATATAGAATTACTGCTACTTTAAAAGTATTTTTAAATAGTTTGTTTTGGGTTCCTTTCAGGGATTTTTTTGCCCAAAAAAAACCTAATCTTTGGGCAATTAAGTATATATTTTTCTTAATATCTATATTTTCCACATACATACCACTTCCCCGGTGGATCTCTCTATAGTATGTATATTGAGAATACGTGTGTGAGTCTACTTACAATCGTTAGTCATACAGCACATTTACTTTAGTATATGATTTACTAGAAATTTTAGCCACATTTCAAGGTAACTTCTGCAATTTTAATTATAGTCTTTTATCAACCTGGTTAGTATTAGCCACTTTGTAATGATCTATTTGGCTAAAATGAATTTTCCACGGAAAATCTGAGCAAATAATGGAACTTACATGTAACTATTAAATTCAAAATCAGCCATAGAAAGTGTGAACACATTTACTATAAAGATGATTACTGCAAATCATTTAAAGAAAAAGCAGAACACAGCTAAGCATAGATACAAGTACAAATGTCTCAAATGCCTTTTACCATAGTCCCAAACACGTAGTTCGAGGTTGGAGCACTGCCAAATAGCCTTGACCTTGCTTGCTTTTTTAAGATATCCTCTGCACCTCACCCTTAAGAGAGAAGCACTTTTTTTTTTTTTTTTGCATACTCGTGTCATGACTTAAACCTAATCCTGTGGGTTACCCACAGTGTTTCCCAGGTTAGTGCTGGTTTATCACAACCTACTGCTGCTCTCTCTGCTGTTGGGTTTGTTGGCTAACAGATAACTCAAAAAACAAACAAAAGTATCCCAACAAAGAGAACTTCATGAGGAATCACAAAGATGCCTATCAACATATCTTTGAGAGCACACCTCTAAGAGTCAGCAAGTGAAGGAAAATGATCTTTCAGAACATATAAAAATTGTATTTATTTCTCATGGTCAATTTAAAAAAAAATAATTACCTGTGGATGTAGCTTTTTAGTTTGTTATTTTATTGTCAGCGAAAAAAAGTGCACCCCTTTTTAAATAATCAGTAGGAATCGAGACTCACAAGTTTCATTCCATGGCAAGTTGGCAGCAAAGCATCAGTGTGACTCAACTTTTTCTTTAATCTTACACAGTATTTGCATTTTGCAACTCAGCTTGTAGTCCCTTTTCTTAGCCCTGTGCTCATCCCTCTTAACACCATGCCCTGTTTCTCACTCTAATGCCATCTGCAGTGGTAGGATCCATTTATTGGCACAGAATTAGAGGAAACTGGAGGCCCCAATATACCAGTATATATGGCCCATATAGAGAGCCTTGCTTCATAGTTTTGGGGGGGTGGAGAGGGCACTTCATGGTAAGGAGGCAGGTGATTCCAGTCAGCCAGAGGGGGATTACCATCAAGGGTCAGGCTCAGAGGGTTTTTGGGGTCCAGAATTATGTGTAAGTGGGAGATTGGAGATACATTAATGCCAGGTTTGCCAAAAGAATGTAGAAATCTGTTCAGGAAATGTTGGACATGAGACATGTTTGGAGAGAGGAAGAGGGAGAGAGGATGGAGAGAGTTAAGAGAAAGGGAGGGAGGGAGGGAGGGAGATTGAACACACCTAGTCAAGGCAGATGTTGAACTTTGTTTTCCTAGTTCTTGTACCCTGGGAACAGAAACTGAAAATGAACTGCTTTGGCACACTTTCTGCCCACTTGGATTTGTAGTGTACTCAGTGCACTTGGAAAAGCGCTGTGCAAATAAAAGACATTATTCAGAGGAATATGTTTCTGTTCTTAAAAGACTGAAAGTGTCCATGTATGTATGGAAGAGTAGGTTTCATAAGATTTGTTTTTGAGATAGACATTTGCCTCACTACTACTGAAGCAGGGCAAGTCACATCATTTCTGAGGTTGCTCCTGGGGGAGTGTCACACCCTCCTGGTCCCCTTCTCACCAGCTCTACCTGTTTCCATAGACTTCAATCATTTTGTTAATGTTCACCACAGGAAGCACCTAAGAATAAACTTGCTTCTCTGAGCAGATTCTATCTTGGTAGACCATGGGTGGAGAACAGCCAAGAACATTTTAGCAAATAGGTGTCCAGTTGGGCTTTTCAATATTGTGTATTTGACAGGACACAACAGCACCAGCATGCATCGGGATCGGAAAAATACGTCACCCAGTTCTGTTTGAAAGCTCCCTGTCATTTCAGAAGCACTTGAAAACGGGTATGCATCGGGCTTTGCTGCTGCTCTTGCAGGGACTATTAATAGGAGTTCAAGACGTGTACTTGCATTGCCCTTTTTATATGAGAGAAAAAAAATTAAAAGCTTTTCTCTTCCAAAACAGTACCAATCAAGCCAACTGTAGCAATCTTTCAACATAATATCACATAGCTGTTAAAACATTAGTCAGGAGTACTAAATCAAATTTGACTGAGGCAAGATACTTCCTCTGTGCCCGGGATATTATAGAATTCCTATTGAATGAAGATGGTGAATGCAGGAGTTCCCTACCCAGTCTGGGAAACAGCCAGCTTAGCTCATAATACCGGGGTGCTATTCTCAAGAACTCAGCATCACATGCTCTACCCAGATAGCTCCAATAGTGTGCTGGAAACTGGATGTCTGTACAGTTATACAGTGTGTCTTTGTACACATATATGCATATATATGTATATGAACAGTTAAGTCTAAGTCTAGGTGTATATTATAGAGTATATTTAATTAAAACCAAACAAGTTATGGTTAAGTTACGGTATATGTGTGTGTATATATATATGTGTATGTATGCGTGTGTATAAAATTTTTCTTATTGTACATACTATACTATGAAAATGAGGCATGTTCCAATCATCCCAAGGAAAACAGGAAAAAATGGTGTCAAAAAACTTAATTTGTAATTTTTAGCCATCTAGTATTTTCAAAAAGAGATTTCTCTTCTGCTCCTCTGGCTGGGGGGTGCCTGGCATCTGTGGGCAAGTGACGTTGCTCTTTGTCCTGGCATTTGACACAAGGACGCAAGCTGCTCTCCATGGGCATGGGTGAGCCATCCAGGGAGATGTGTGTGAGGAGTTTCATTTCTCTGCTGGCATTAGTGGGGTAACTGTGCTGGCTTCCAAGTCAGAAGAGCGATAGGGAAGGAAAATATTTCAAAAGGGGTGGAGTTCGATGAGATCGTTGTAATGGAGGAGCATTCTTGGGCCAGGAGGCTTTCGGTGTGTGTTTCAAGGTCACTTTCTGTCCTACAGCCTTCTTCCTGTTGGGGAATAGGATGTTCTCTAGTCCAGGAATTTTGGAGGTTACAAGTGGAGTTAAGAAAACTATTGTCTTTTAACACCACTATTATTATTCAAAATAATACTGTGAAGTGCTTTGCCTAGGATTTGAGGCAAAATTAGTTCTTTTTTTCTTACCATTGTTTACTGATTTTCAACATTGGAAGTTTGGAATTTTGACAAGATGTTTTAGGCGTTTGAACTGCTTAAGCAGGAAACCTGAATGCTGCTTGCACCGAGGTCCTCTAGCTACTGAGGAAGTAGACATTGAGGATGTTTTTACAAACATGCGCTAAAGTGAGGATGAAAGTTAAATTTAGTTAAGTAAATAATTGTTGTTTTCAAAACAACAGTTTAGCCTATTTTCATTGCCTGCTTTCCTCCTCTCTGATGTCTTCCTATATTTTCTTTTCTGCCCTTTGTATGTGCTCAGTAAACCATCTCATATTCTTTCAGTAAGACATCTGCATCCGAGCAAATAAATGTAAGGAATTTCATCTCCGAAGCCAGTTGAATGTTGGCTGAATTCAATCAGTTAAAAGTCTTTTAATTGTTTTGCAATTAAACACCCACACTCCACTCACATAGATTTACATTCACACATACACGAGTGTGTGTGCACACACATGCACGCACTTCTTATGTTTGTATGTAAACATAGTCAGAAGTTATATTTAGCCTCACAAAGCTAGAGTCATGGTATATTAGAAGAAGCAATAAGATTTCTTTCTGAGAATGTTAGTTTTCTTAGATGATAATGGAATTACAGTTTAGGTGGAAAAACAACTTAAGGAGAAACATGGCAAAATATTTAGGACTAAAACTGGTATCTAAGCTTTATTCTCACATTTGGGCCTCCCCTGGTGGCGCAGCAGTTGAGCGCTGGGCTATGAAGCTGCCCACAGCCTCTGCAGCACCGGTTCAATCCCTGGCCGCTGGCGAGGGTCCCACATGGCATGCAGACCTCACCTGTCACACCCACTGCTCCCCTCAGCAGTGTATTTCGTCAGTCTGGCTGTTCTGTTCCCCATTCTGGCTCTGGTGAATCCTCTCACCCTCCCGCACTTCTGACTGTACCCAGTGCTTGGTAAATAAATAAACAAATCTTTAAAAAAAAAATTATTCTCACATTAAACTTTAAATAGGCAAAAAAAAGATGAAATGAAATAAAATAAAATTTATTCTCAAGTAGTTTATAAAAATGTGATACATATGGAAAAATGTAAATGGAGATTGAATCTAAGCTTCACAATGAAAAGTTGAAGGGAATGACTTAGAAGCCATAACAAATAGTTGAAATATGTGATCCTGAAATGTACACTGAATTAGATAAAACACCTGTTTGTTCATTTATCAATTGAGGAAATTTAATTTTAAAATAAGAAAGCTTTCTGAAACATAAATATAATTTGAATTGGCCCATCAATTTCATCTCCATCTAACCATCAAACAGCCTCTCCATGGGGCAAAATCAGCCCTGTACATTAGGTTGTTCTGGCTTCTACATCCCTCTTGGCCCCCTCCTCCTGATACCATCTTCTCAACCCTCTTGTGCCTGCCAAAAGCTTTCTCACAGTGCATCAAACCCTCAGCCTCTCTCATTCTTACACAAGTCTGTTGCATTTTGATTTTGACCCATAGGCATCCATTGACCCAGAAATTAGCATTATTTATTTCATAATTTGATATTTTTTTCTAATTTTGTCATCTATAAAAGTATGTATGAAATCTATGTCTCATAAGTCAGAAATCAAAGTATACTGAGAAGCCTCTAAAAGGTCCTCAATGATTTCAATTAGTAGTGAACTAATATAAAAGTTGATTTTGTAATGTACATTTGGAGTAATTTCTCTAGACATTTCAATTTCTTCAATGATACAATGAATTCATTTTTTATGGGAAAAAAATCATTAAAAAAAGTAACACAGCATACATTCATTTGTTGAGGGGACTTTTCCACACTCTCATCACCATATTAGAGCTCTTAATTGCAAATTGATAACTTCTGACCAGATAAGTTAAATAATAAGTTTGAAATAGTGAAAAATCTGATTATTTTATCTTAAAACTGGATAATTAAAGAATTTTGTCAGAGAAGCACTTTTTAGTATATCCATGCAGTAACCACACACAGTCCAAGGTATTCTCACCAAGGATTCATTGATTGAGTCACCCACATCTGCCAAGAGTGTGCATGGGACCTGAATGGAGGAGGGGACTTTCCTTATATCATACAATTTAATTTAAGCTACACCATCAGCCAAGGAGGAAGTGTAGCTGTCTTTGTTGTGCAAATGAGAGAACTGCACCTCCAGGTCATCAGGTAACTTGTTCAAGGTCCATAGCTATTAAGTCATCAGTGAGGATTTTAACTCAAATATATCTTTTTCCTACCAAATCTATGAGCATTATTGTTAAACTCACAGGTTTAACCTTTCACCCTTCAAGACTCTCCATGCATTGCCTCTCTTAAAGTGCACCTGCCTTTATTTGTAGATGGTACAAAACAGCTCAAGAGTTCTTCTAGCCAAGTTCTTTATTCCTTAAAGGTTTTGGAAGGAGAAGACACCCCTAGTTAATACCACACACAGAAGGACTTTGTGGCTCCAGAAGTAAAAGTCACTTAAGAAAAAAAAATAAAGGTGGGAGTAGCTGAACCGGTGAGCCTGTATCTAGTCACCTAAGTTTTTCTCTTATCTCCTTTTTTGGGGATTCATGAAGGGTTTTAACTACACTCAGGTTACAGTGATTTTTTTCATAAGCTCTCCTTTTGTGACATGTTCAGATGCATCATATAGAAAAATAACTGGCAGTACTGTGAAGGTAAATTTGCAGAGGAGAAAAAGTGAAGTCATGTTCATTATAACTGTTGGCAAGATTGAAACTGATGGTGACAAGGTGTGCAGGTCATGTGCTTTGGAAAGATTATCTGTACCTCTTCAAGTTGAAAAAAATTCCTAAAATGACTAGTGACCTATGTTTAAAGTTTCTTTTCATTACGATTTTGTTTATAAGTGTGACAAGCTTCCATTTAAGATTATAATTTATTTTGAAATGTGAGTGCATTGCAACTATTCATATCTGTCCACAGGTCTGGACTTTTAGTTGTCACATTTAGCCAATCATTTCATTTGGTTCCTAAAGATACCAATCCAACATACTTGTGATTTCATTATGGAAAAAAAGAAAGATGGGAATTAAGAAATGCCCTCATGTTTTCTATTCTAGAATAATATTGTCCATGTTATACTGATCAATTTGCAGTATTTCACTTTGGAAAAATAATGGAGCACTTTGCCTAAACATCAGCGTGGAAGCCAAGAATATAAGTACCTTAAAGAAGCTTTCTAAAGGAAACTCCCCATAATCACACAGGAGCTTATTCTTAGTACTGATAGAGACTGAGTACAAAACTTCATTTCTTGATTGTCTTTCTGTGCCAGGCACTTTAAAATGAATTTCCACTGAAATTTTAAAACACTGATTTCTGTGTAATTTCACAACTGACAAAACTGAGGCTCAGAGATTTAAATAACTTGACTGAAGATAAACCCCTCTTACCCAAAATGATTGATCCTTCCATTTTATCTCTGCTTAACTTGTAGAGAAAACATAATTAATCTGTAAAGCAGACTATATAGACAGGCAGAAGAGTCCTAGGAATATTGTTTCTCATAAGTTTTGCATACTATTAGGAAGATATATCCATCTCGTTAATAAATATTTTTTTTCCCTACATTTTTTTTCCTATCCCTGTTCAGGATGCAGATCTAAGTATGAATGGTCAAAGTAATAAATGTAACTAAGAAATGCCTTCTTTACCCTCCCAGACTTACTAAAAGATATCATTTATTACTCTAAAGATTTTAATGTACTAACAAGATATTTGGCTAATGTCAATGAATAATGGATGAAATTAAAATAAAGCTCAAAACTTACTATTGTATCATGTAAGAAATACTTTTTTTAATTTTCCCACATTTAAATGGACTGATCCCTATTGTTTCCTTATTAAGAAACTCAATAAAGGGCCTCCCCTGGTGGCGCAACAGTTGAGCGCTGGGCTGCGCGGCTGCCCGCAGCCTCTGCAGCACCGGTTCAATCCCTGGCTGCCGGCGAGGGTCCCACATGGCCCGCTGCTCCCCTCAGCAGTGTATTTCAGTCCGTCTGCCTGTTCTGTTCCCCACTCTGACTCTGGTGAATTCTCTCACCCTCCCACACTTCTGACTGTACCCGTGCTTGTAGAAAGAAAGAAAGAAAGAAGGATGGAAGGAAGGGAGGGAGGGAGGGAGGGAGGAAGGGAGGAAGGAAGGAAGGAAGGAAGGAAGGAAGGAAGGAAGGAAGGAAGGAAGGAAGGAAGGAAGGAAGGAAGGTCACAGAGAAGATTTAAAAAAAAAAGAAAAAGAAAAAAAAAGAAACTCAATAAAGTAGTATTCATTGCACAAATATTTATTGCACACCTACTACCCACTCAGCATCTTTCTGAAAGCAACTAGAGAACAGTAAACAAAAATCTCTGCCTTTTCAAAATAAACATTCTGTTTAAGTTTTTAGTATAGTCAACCAAAATGTACATCAGAATTAGCCACAGAGCAGTTTAAAGATGCAGAGAACTTTCCACCTGAAACCCCCAAATTTTCATATTTAGAAAACCTCACAGATGATTCTGATTAGGCACTTCAAATTGAGAAACTTTTGCATAAAGAATGGTGATACATTATTCCTCCATTAAGATTATTCTTCATCCTCTTTTTCTTTCAAATCCCTACACTTTGGTTACTGTGAAGAACAATCTGAGACACCAGACACAGAATTCTTGTGTTGAGAATGTATGCTTTGCTCGGCATTTAAAATGTATTAATGAATGTTTTAAATCAATTTTATTAGTAGAATCATGCTTCTAATAGAATTATTGATGTGTAAAGTAACACAATCCAAATAAGAAATGATATTATTTTAATTTGAATAGATTGTAGGTTTCATAGGTTTTTTAAATTTTTCTGCAATATCAACTGTTGGGTTACCCTCACCAAAAAGAAAAAAAAGGTACACCCACTCACCCATTATCTGCACTAATTTAAAAAATGTACTGGTATTAATTACATTTTTATCATTAGTCTTCATTTTGAAAGTCACTTTCCTCAATATTGCTTTAATATTTTGACTTGGAAGACATTAACTCTGTCTTGTTATGAGGCTGTTGTTATATTGATGTTTCTACTTCTCAGTCTAATTGATCCCCCATTATCTAGTGGGCTTTTGCTCAACCATTATCCTGGTAAAGAATAAATCATAATACCCATCTGTCCTGAGTCTTTTTAATTCCATAGGATTATTCAATATACCATGTTATTTCAGTTAATGAAATGTCTGGAAAGCTGAGTAGTAAATTCTGTACAGAAGTAGATTCTAGATCAGAAAAATGTAAGCTATGATGTTATTAACTAGAATCAATTTGCCTACATCTTGCTTCGTTGTTACCTCAGTGTTATAAGATGAAAATTCATACTTTGTGCAAAAATGAAAAATAATGTAAAAAATGTATTAAAAATTTTTAAATAAAAATATTAATTATGAAAAAAGGAAAGAAGAAGTAGCAAGGAAATATGGGATTAGTCCAAACTAGATGGACTTAATTCAGTTGACAAATATAATTAGCCTTTAAATACCAACTTTATTAAACAAGGAACAAATTGAAGACAAAGCTGGTTTATGCAAATTCTGGGATGTCTTCTATTAAATAGCTTAACCCTTCTCTAGATTTGTATGGAGCTAACTTGACCTACATACTGAGTGGATGGATTTATTGAGGGGAAGTGACTTCTATGGAATACTGAGACTGTACTGGTGGAGGATGTTTCACTTTGGGAAAACAGGTGCTGAGGGAGCATCAGTAATGAGATGTGCAGGAATACTGGCTTCACTTACTGTGTTGGGAGTAGGGGTGGGGGAGGAGAGGTAGTGAGGGGAGTGGAAAGGGAGGTGGCAGAAGGGGGCATGGAGTGGAAGAAGAGGAGAGGTGATGGGGGTGGGGGGTGGGGAGGAGGGGATGGGGAAGGGGCTTCAGGGAAGCCCCAGTAGCAAGCAGTGCAGTGTCCCAGACCACAGGCTACATGTCTCACTACTTCAGAAAACCAAGTGTATATCTCTTTTTCTCTTTTTCTCCCCTCGGTGTTTATTTTCTCTTTTAGTAAGATTTGGGTTAGTTGCTATTTGGTAAAGATAGAGGAGTTATTACCAGTGGTGAAGCTTTACCTTTTAACCCTTACTACTCTGCAGTAGTGAATTGAAATGAATTAAATTTTATTTTTCCTTCACGGAAACTGGTTTTGATCAGATAACTGTGCTTGTTTCAGGTAAACCCTGATGTAGGAAAGCAGAAATGTTGTCATTATCACTCTAAACTCTGTAGTCAAGAAGTTCAAGGGCAGCTTTGTATGTTTTGTGAGCCTCTGAGCTTTGGGGTGCTGGGAGTCCATTTTAATAAGGGCAGCTTAATCATTAACCAGAATGATAGCAGTTAGTGGAATAAGAGTTTCTGTGGTAAACAAATTAAAATTTAGATAGGACATCCTGACTTCAGATTACAAAATAGTCCATTGAGGGTATTGAAGGATTTACATACCCAGATGGCAAGATGATTCCTGAGTTATAAGGAGCTGTGTACACAATCCAAAGTAGTGTGACACTGTGGCTTTGAGACACAGTTAAGAGTTAAGATACTCTAGACTGCTGTTTAAGAAACAGTTATGCTACCTCATTTAAGAGAATAAATTCATAAATATAATACTAAACTTAAAAAAGAGATTTTCAAATACAAAAAAGAAATGGTTATTTGTAGTTTGAATTTTTATTAATAGGAATAATACTTGTCATATTACATCAAGCTTTTCTGAAATACCACCCAGTCTGTGATACGTCCTCTTACCACTCTGTTCTGAGCTCTCCCTACCTAACAAATACTTCCATCTTTGCACGTGTAATTTAGCATTAGAACTTGCAGCCTCCTTGAATGGTTGGCTCAGGATTTGCTAAATGTGTGAGGGATATAAATGGGAAAAAATGATGGACAAATAGATATAAATGTTCTTGGAAGAGCTACATAAAAGTTATAAAAGCATGAGAAAAAAATCATAAGCATAGCCTATAATGAGTGAATATTGTAGGAATATAAGTCTCTAGTCAAATGCAGTTTTCCAATTTAGAAGTTTCTTTGATAACTTGTGTTGCCATCATCATTTGATCAGCTCTTGAAATTCCATTTCTATGTGAGGATTTCCTATTCAAAGGAATTTATGACCAACCAAAAATGTTCTTACTGAATATCTCCTGATAAATTTTTTTCGCATTATTCTTAACAAAGGATCCTTTGGAATTTCTTGCTAACAATCAAAATGTATAAAATAGTTGGATTGTCACTGGGTAGTCATTGGAGTGGTATTTATTGCCACCTCCTGTATGCTTCCTTTGTATTGTTCTAAGGGAAAACAAGAGCAAGGTTTCTGGGCTAAAGGTGCTGACCAGTCACTCAATTTCTGCAATTAATTTCTGCCATGTAAATCTGCAATTTATCACAGTCATCTTAAACTGACTTGTACTACTACGATAAGAAGAAGTAGACACTGGTCGCCCAAATAAAGTTCACATTGATGAGATTCTTATGAAAACTTTTATTAAATATTTTTATTCATTTATTTACTGGTTTGTGGACACCGTTCCTTTATAGTTAGAATTATTCCAGAGAAACAGAGAATTAGCAAGTCAGAAGAAAGCGTGTAGGTCTTCAGTTAGACAGTCTTATCTCAACTCTACAAGGTTTTTGAGGAACCTCCTTAATCTACAAAATGAAACACTGATAGAATCTCCCTGAGGTAATTTGTGGTCTACAAATAATATGATGCAGTTAAAGTGTTATAAATTTGAGTAAAGTACAGACTAAGGATTTTAAAATAAGAGCTGTAAAAATATTAAAATGTAAAAATATTAACAGTATTATTTAAAAGTTATGTGAGAAGACTCAAAAGGGAATTAACTTGCTAATGAATCCAACAGGAGTGTGTTATTAGATAAAGAATGAGACACTGCCCCTGCCTCCCCCCACCCAAAAAAAAAACCCTTGAGTTTCAGTGGCTTAAAGAATTCAGGCATTTGTGCGTTGTTCACTGAAAGCTCAACAGCTGTTCCCATCATGTTCAGGGTCTCCTTGGTTAGTATCGTCTCAGCACATGGAAAGGGAAAAAGAATGCAGGGGAACAAATGTGGGGGATTTGGGGTCAGGCATGGAAGTAGCATTTTTCAGGATCGCTCAAACTGCACTGGGGAAAAACATTGGTCACCCTCAAAACTGAGGGATGATGGGAAAAGAGATGTAGCTGGGCAGTCATCTACCCAGCCAAGTCCTGCTTCTTTGGAAAAAATAAAAATGAATTTTTCATGAGTTATTAGTCTTCTGCAGTAGCTTACCAGAGAACACAACGATCTTGAGAAAATTGCCTGCTTTTGGGGTGTATCAGTCAAGTCCATCTGTAGTTTATCGTTTTGTGGTTTCCCTTTTATTAAAAGCGGGATAGGAGATAAACTCTTGACAAGATGGCTTTCAGTCAGTCTATTGCTAATAGAATTACAGAATACCGACTTCAGCAACATTCCCCCTTGGTTAAATATCTTTCCCCAATGGAAAAAATCACCAATAGAAACATAAGGTTAGGTAGTATGTGGACTCATGTTTTGTTTGCCACTTTCGATTGTGAGCAATGTTGAATGAAGTTATGACATCTTAGTGTCAAATTGATCTGTGCAGACAGTAAAAAGAAAATAAGATAGTTTAATTACGCTGGTTTTCCTATGCTTTTTTTTAAAATTAAAGATTTATTTATCTATGCATTCAAGAACTGAGGTACAGGCCTGGTGGGGGGTGCGGTGAGAGGATTCACTAGAGACAGAGTGGGGAGCAGAACAGGCAGCGTGACCAAAGTACACTGCTGAGGGGAGCAGCAGGCAAGTCAGGAGAGGTCTGCTGTGCCATGTGGGTAGCTCCCTGACCGAGGATTGAACTCGTGCTGCAGTGACTGTGGACAGCTTCATAGGTTACCTCTAACTCCTTGCACCACCAGGGAGGCCCTTCCTAGGCTGTTTTTTAAGTTGGAAAATTATGAAATGCCTGTGATTGTCTACTATATGTGATAAACTTTAATTTATTTTTCACTAGGATTCACCCCAGAGATCTAAGGGAAAAAAGATTAGAATCAGGGTTAAGGTTAGTTTCTTCATAGCTTGGTAAAGAGAATGTGAAACCAAGATATAAATCACTTGTTACTGATACTCGCATTTAAAGAGATAGGAAATGTTTTTTTTTCTAGTTTCTTTTTTATTTAAGTTATTTTTTTTATTTTTGAGGTAACACTGGTTTGCAACACTATGTGATTCAAAGGCATGGGATCACACCTCCTCAGATGCATGTCCCCACATCCTGCCCACCAACAAGGCACCCATAGTGATAGGTGATGTTTTTAAATTTCTTTTTGGGACAGCATAGTTTTTGTTCAGAGAAACTACTTTGATAAGGTGCCTAAGATTGACAGCAAGACTACAAAGACATAGGCTTTTATGAGCAAGATAGAATGAGTTATATCCTTTCTAAAATATACTAGAGTGAGTTTAGTACTTAGAATGACATTAGGTCAAAAATACAGAAATTTTCTTTCTGGTTTCCTGAGGGCAGAAGTTACATGTGTTCACTAGAGGACAGTACCAGAATCGGGAGACATTGCCTAATAAATATAATTATCTATAATAAATATTATTTATTATCTATAATAATCTAAAATAAATTATAGATAATATAGATATAAGTAATCACTTAGATAACAGATACAGATTTAGATATTACACAGCTACTCAGTCTTCATAGTTTGTTGAATCAATGAATGATTGTAGAAGTCTGAGCATCAGGGAGGCATCAGCCAACTCCTTAGTTATATAAACAGCTTGCAGATTGGGAAGATGGCATTTAGCAAAAGACCATAGTTGCTATGAAGAAAACAGAGGATAATTCCCAAGACATTTTTGTAAAAGATGTTTTTTTCAAAAGAGTAGGAAAAGTAACTCAGTGAAGTAGACAATTTTCTCTGCTGACCTTTTGAACATCATAAATCATGTGTGACAGAGTCCATTCCCATTTGATTATAGGTGTTTCGCATGGTCGATAGAGACTTTGCCATGTTCATTCCTTTCGTAATTTGGGTTTTTTTTTTAATATTTATTTTTGCTAGGCACTGTGCTTAGTGAACTCTGTGATTACAGTGACAAACAGGGGGACTAATACACTCTAGCCTAAGTGAGTTTATAGTTTATAATACAGATAAGTCACCAGGCTGTTAGGTTTGTATATACTGTGTAGTGAAGAAGCCCCAAGCAAATGTCTTTCAATTATAGTGCTTGGTACAAAAGAAAAGTATCTGAGCACCACAATTATAAACTATAAATATGTGTGTTTCCATGTGAACAAATAACTTAGAACCAAAAACATCTTCTGCATATTGATTCTGCAAATCTTGAATGGACTATCAGTGCTGGCCTAATTTTTTTTGTTACTGTCATTGAAGTTCCATTACTTTACATTCTTGCTAGTATTTTAACAATGTAGAATTCCCCTCCCACCAGGTATAGTCACCGAAGCTCTCCTCCAATAAAGCACCCACAACCCTCCTCCATAATCCATTGTAATTTCTCCCCCATTGCCCTGTTTTCACCCTTTCCATTCCCCTCTCTCTCTCTGAAAGTCTGAGATCTATGGACGGCTTGCAAGGATTGTTTTGGAGTTTGCCTTTGACTGACCCTTTGCTTGGTTTCTCTGTATTACACATATTAGTGAGATGCATCTTATTTACCTTTCTCCTTCTGACATTTCACTGAGCATAATGCCTTCTGGCTCCATCCATGTTGATGCAAATAGCATGAATTTATCTTTTTTGATTGCTGAGTAGTATTCCTGTGTATATCTACCACATTTACTTGATCCACTTGTCTTTTGGGGCATTTAGGTTGTTTCCATATTTTGGTTGTTGTAAATTGTGCTGCTATAAATATAAGGAATACAGGCCTCTACTGGTGTTAGTTTTTGTGTGTGTGTGTGGTTTTTGAATCAATACCTATGAGTGGTATTGCCTGGTCTTATGGCATATTAGTTTTTAGTCTTTTACAAAATTTCTATATTGTTTTCCATAGTCTACATTCCCACCAACAGGGTAAGTGGGTTCCTTTTCTTTTTCCCCTATACCCTTGAATGCTGGCCTAATTTTAACCTATATGTTCATTGTTGCAATGGTGGTCGTGGTGATGATGGTGATTCCTGTAGACATTTCAGCACAATGTTTAAAGTGGTTCTCAGCTGGGGTCAGTGGCACCTCTCCAAAAGGCATTCGGAAATAGGTTGGAGCATTTACAGTTCTCACGGTGACTGAGGATGCTGGGCAGAGGCTGAGATTCCTAGATGCACCATAGTAAATGGGACAGCTTAGCACCTTGGAAAATTTTATAAAATGTCACTGGCTCCCCACTGAAAAGCACCAGAAGAGATCAGGGTATTCTTTTCTGTTTTCTGTGTTCTGAGGATCCTACTTTAGATATCTCTCCTGGGCTAAACATAAAATATAATCCATTCACACACTGGGGCACAGGACAAAAAGAAGCATACCAGAATCTGTGATAACAAATGCAATGCTCATAGGAGAAGCTGTGATCCTGGGATTAACCCAGCAAAAAGACAGTGAAGAAGAAAAACTTCAAATCCATGACGTATGGGCTGGTACCCCAGAGACTGAAAGAGGCAGAGGGGAGATGGAAGAATTTCTTTCATAATGTGTCTGATCATAGAAAAGAAAAGGCCAATCTAATTCTCTGGTTAAGATCATTAATGAGTTTAAAATGTGCAGACCCAAGGCTGTCCTATCCTGTCTTAAAAAAGGATTATGGATTGGATTAAAGGACTTTTCTGTTCCATCAAAGCTTACAAGAACTTTCATACTTTATTGAGGTAGAATTCTCTTTAATTTTAATGAGTTTTATCCTTTCTTTGTTCCCTTAAAACTGAATCCAAAGCATATCCTTATCAATGCTCCTGTTACCCAAGTTAAATATTCCAGAGGAATCTATCCTCCTATTTTTATAGGATATCTATTCCAAACCACTGGGGATATTATGATCAACATTCTGAAAGGTTTCATTTACCTTACTATGTCAGGCAGCCCCCAGCCAGAATTATGAAAACCATTGTGTTTTATTTCAGTAACACAATAAAACCTCAATTATCAGGAAGTGCCTTATCTATGAACCTCAGATATCTAGGACATAGTAAACCCAAGAAAGTTCCTGATTTTTATGCCAAAAATGGAAAACTTTAAGGTTCTCCTGGGAGTCAATTTATTCTCAATTTACATATGGTTCTAAGAAGCTTGCTTTTCTAGTTTTCTAGCTTTAGTGATAGATTAAACAGTGAACAGTCAGAGACTTGTTTAGTTCAGATCATGGATTGGAGCAAAAGACTGCCTGTTGCCAAGCAAGGAAAAGGGTATTGGACATTTATTTTAAAAAAAAACAGTAAAAAAGTTCCCAAACCATCAGCATCCGGGATCAAGCTGCTATATTGAGAGCTTGGTAGCTCCTAAAGCCCTGTGTTTCCCAGCTAGTAAGGTCATTAATGATCATAATAACTATATTATAAGAAGCAAGAAACATGTAGCACATTTGACAAAGTTCCCCTCAAATCTGTGATTTGAAAAAGTTATACTAATCATAAAACTAAACTCTAGATGTCTGGGGAAAAAAATTACTTATTTTGAATATTTTATTTCTAAAAGCTGAATCAATGAGGCAGTTGTAGGTGAAATTTGGTTCAGAAATCCACCTTTCAAAGTTGGTACTATTAAAAGTTAAAAGCATTAAGTTTGTATTTTCTTGTGCTCTTCAAAGGGTCTGTGTCTTTCTGAACTACAGACTCCTTGATAGTATGTGTAGTTCACTTAAGTTCCGCCTTCCCACATTTGAATCCATCATGACTCAATCTCATCCTGACTTGCATCTTCAAGCTGGTTCGTGCTTGGAACCATAATTTCCCAACTCTCATTAAGGTGGAGGCAGAGAGCTAAAGAGGACTGAGAAAATGAACTGAATTCAAATGCTACCAAAATGGAAAATATATGCTACATGATTTTCAAAACGTATATATTGGATTATTTTTATCTTTTAATCACTCTTAGATTAATATAACTGCATTTGTATTTATGGACCAGGCTTCTGTCTATCAGTTTATTTCAGGGAAGGAATAATCAGTGTTGATAGTGTAAAATACCATAAAATAGTATAAGCCCTAAATGTTTGTTTATACTAGATCACTGTGATTCTAATGCCTAATGTCTGGTAAGGACGAATAATGCATTAGTTACTGAAATAACGATAAACAACAAGGGTACCCTTGGAGAAGGAAGGAGAGGCTCTGAAAGAAAAAAAAAAAAAAGGGAGGGAGGCCTGGGGTGGAGAGAAAGGGCTGATCTATTTTCTATAGAAAGTTTTGAGTAATATCAATAGAACCATCTAGTTGCAGCTAAATTTTGTTGAACAAAATAAGCTGCATAGGTGAACTGTTGTCCATCCTCCATACTGCTGCTTCTCTCATTCTTTCCTGAGGGTTTTTTTTTTTTTACATAATAATCAGTCCTCTTACTATATAGAGATAAATTTTTCAGGCTGTTTATCCTTGACGTATAAGAAAATTCTGAGATGCAGTTTATAATTTGCATTTTAAAGCATTAGGCAAGCGACTTACAATCATTTGCTGGAATTGAAAATAGAACACATGACTTGCTTCATATTTCTTGTTTGAGAATAAAGTACAATTTTCTCTGTCATTAATATTTTGAGAATTAATTGTAAAGAAATTTGAGATTTTTAAGACAAACGTGCTGAAGGTTTTTTAATCCCAAACTGATTATTGCTATTGCTGCAATTTTTAATTTTCTCCCTCATTCATAAAATAGTTTCACATTCATATTTATTCTATTATCTAGTTGTTAATTCAGAGTGAGATATTGAACGACCAGCCATTCACATTTCTTATCTTACCCTTTCTAATTAATGAATGTATATTGTTTCCATGCAGTATATATACAGCCTAAAATAACCATAGGGAAGATATCCTTATTAGGAATGTCACAACAGTAGATGTGAAAGTATTTCAATATGCTTGCTTGTGACTATATAAAGTAGAAGTTCAATTTAAACAATTCATTTTAATATTTTTCCTACTTTAAAGCTCAATAAACATTTGGTAAATGAATGTTGAATGTTAATGCATTCTATTTGCCCAGCTCATAAAATAGACAAAAAGGAAGCAGGTACGTTAGTAAAGGCTACAGTGACTTAAGCACTTAATCCTGATGATATGAAGATGTTTAAATGCAACTCAGTCTTCCTTAGTGCCAAGGTCAGAAGCAGTCAATCAACTACAAAGATCTTATGCATGGTTAAGAAATCCAAGTTAATTTGTAGAATTAAATAATTCCCAGTACTATCCAGCAAAGTAGTGCTAGATCTTAGCAGTTTGTAACATAAATAACATCTATTGAATTGATTTAGATAATAGTATCTTATGCAACCCATATGGACTTAGAGTAGATGCATGCAATTATCCAGTCTCATTGGCTATTAGAATCATGAATAATAAATTTCAGAGGAATCCTGTCACCAGTGTAACTGTAGGATCTGAGTACATCACAAAAATATCCAAATGTAAATATGAAAACAAATTATCTAGATTTTTTTATAGAGTCAATTATCTAGATTTAACTGATGACCCCAATTGAAGGGAGAGGGTAGCGAAAAGCTTGCCTTAACATAATGCTTTCCAAGTATTATAACTCTTGAAGTTTTAAAAAAAATAGTAATTGGTAAATAGTTTTTTATATCCAATATTTTAAATAATACTGTTTGAAGTGGTAGGCAGGAGATATGTATTTTTTCCCTTTGTATTTCAAAGGGACTCTGAAATACATGACTCTTCCTTCATAAATGATGCAGATGGATCAAGAAATGGTCCCTTACGTGGTGGTATCTCCCCTCCCCACCCAGACAGACAAGGTGGTGTGTAATGAGTACAATGATATAGAAGCAGCACTTGCAAATAAAAATGGTTAATAGCGTATATGTCAGTGATTCCAAAGCTATCCAACATTTTAGCAGTTGGCCCCATGCTTTATAATTTTCAAGGTAACTGAAATTGTTAAATGCCTGTTTTTTTAAAAATTGACTTATCCATTAAAAGCAGTTCTGGATATTACTGATTCAAAGGAACAATTATATTTTATAGTTATTTATTTTTTTCTTGGGAAAACTGTTATCTCATAGAGCTTATTGTGGTTTTGGGCAAATTACTATGGTTATTGATGAATCTCAGAAGTAGATGGCATTGTTTTGTAAATGTTCGTGTAATAGAACTTGGACCAGATGAAGCAGATTCCTAATTCTCATGCATCTGGTTATTTAAGGCCTCCTGCCAGGAAATGCTAAGTATCAAGGATCTTTTCTAAGAAATCAAGGACTCAACAGTACGGATTGCCTCATAATCAGGTACTTGACCCTTCAATTTATAGATTTTTTTCTGTCTTGTTTGTAGTTGAGCATTGAGATTTATTAAATGGCTTCATTCTTAAATCCTAAAAACAGGGGTAGAAAACAGAACCTGGGCATTTTTCTTCAGAATTCTGTGTTTATTAAGAGGCTTATCCAGAATGTCTGTCAGTTAGCAGAGAGAAAACTCTTATTTTAAAATACATGCATACACACTTTTGGCTGAATTTTAACTCATTAAAAATCTGCTTTTTTGGAACAAACTCTGTAATATAATATTTGCTTAATCTTACCTGGAATTTCATTTTATATTATCAAAGAGGAAGTGGGGAGAAATGTGCTAGCATTCATATTTTAATACAGGAGTTACCAACAAAAGAAAATACAGATATTTGGTATGCCAAATAAATGCTGGCCACATAACCATAAAACAGAAGTGACCAGAGAATTAAACTACAGCATTTTATGACTTTTTTATGAAGGTGAAACTATACTACTATGCCCTTTGATGAAACAATACTATATCCTTTTAGATATCTGGATGTGTTGATCAGTCTGTGTACAAAAATATCAAGAATGAGCATATTGCTACTTTAAATTTATTTTGGAATAAATAATAAAATTTGGAGATTTGGAAACTGGAAAGTAGGCATGCCATGCCATCTTTGCCCATTTTTACCAGCCAGGAAGTAACAGAGGAAATGAATGCAGGTCCTCTGCTCTTTTTCCTGCAGCAACATTTTCTACTTAGTTGATGGAGTAAGAACATTATTTTTTAAGGTTCATAGACTGGTACAGTTGAATTATTCTTAACCAACTTCTAGAGTATGTCCTGTAATGTTCACTGATGTATTTATGGTAAACACTTATTTTAAATTATCACATAATATGTATTTTTTCTATAATGTAGCATTTTATTTTTTTGCCTATATATAATTACTCCAAAACTTAAAAATTCCCCCAGCATACCCGCTTTGCTTGAAAAACTAGTTTCCTTTGCAGTTGCTTGGAAGCCAAGGGGTTTCTTTGACCTGGGGCCAACTTATCTTTCCTTCTTCATGTCCAAGCCTGCTCCCCCACTTCTTCACTTCACCCCTTACCTATTTACTACTTTTCCTACATACACACCTTTTCTTACACTAGCACCTTTTGCCCCTTAATTCCTTCTCTTTAGTTCACCTTTATATTTGTGACACATTTTCTCTGGTTCTGGCTTCTAGATTGACAGATTGTTTTTCTTCCTTGAGTTGTCAAAAGGGCTTGCTCTATTCCTTCGTCATTTGTATTGTCTCTGACCAGAAGTTGACTGTCACTTTCACCTTTACTCCTCTACATAATTTGTTTTTTCTCTGGGTGCTTCCAAAAATTTTCTCTTTTTTTTTTAAATAATAAATTTTATTTTTATATTCCCCCATACAACTGCACATGCCCCATTCTGACCCCAATCCCTCCCCTCCCGGCCCCCACCCCCCAAAAAGTGTCTCTGGTTCATAGTTTTTTGTTGATTTTGATTTTCACTTTCTTATAGTTATTCATTTCCCTGATCCCTTATTTAAGTTTTCTAGATTCCTGCTATGAGTGAGACCATCCGGTATTTTTCTTTTTCTTTTTGGCTTATTTCGCTGAGCATGATCCCTTCCAGCGCCATCCATGTTGCTGCAAATTGCATGTGTTTATCTTTTTTGAATGCTGAGTAATATTCCATGGTATATATGTACCACATCTTCTTGATCCAGTCATCTATTTTTGGGCATTTGGGCTGTTTCCAAAGCTTAGCTATTGTAAATAGTGCTGCTATAAACATAGGGGTGCAGGTGTTCTTTGGAATTGATGTTTCTGTGTCCTTTGGGTAAATACCTAGGAGTGGAATGGCTGGATCATATGGAAGCTCTATGTTTAGTAGGTCCAGAAATCTCCACACAGCTCTCCATAGTGGTTGGACCAGTTTGCACTCCCACCAACAGTGCAGGAGAGTTCCTTTTTCTCCACACCCTCGCCAACATTTGTTGTTGCTAGTTTTTTTAATATGTGCCATTCTCACTGGTGTAAGATGGTATCTCATGGTAGTTTTGATTTGCATTTCCCTGATTACAAGTGATGTTCCACATTTTTTCATATGTCTGTTGGCCATTTGCATTTCCCAAAAATTTTCTCTTTATTACTGATTTTAAGCAATTTGATCATGATGAACCTTGGTGTCATTTTTTTCCATATTTCTTCTGACTGGCATTTGTTGAACTTCTTGAATTTATGAATTCATTCTTTTCATCTGTTTTGGTCATTTTTCATCAGTATTTCTTCAGATATTTTATCTGTTTCTCTTCTTGTTTTTCACCTCTTGTGAAACTCTGATTACCCACATTTAGCCATTGAATGTTCCACCGTTCACAGATGCACCTTTCTTTTTTTTTTCCACAGACATAGATTTAATTTCCAGAGGATGTTTGATTTAGTTCTCTTTTAATCATGATGATTCTCTTATAATGTTCATGCTTTCCTTTATCTTCTTGGACTGTGTGTGTGTGTGTGTGTGTGTAAAACCTCTTTTATTGTCCTTGTCCCCTAGTGATATCATCTATGTCTCCTTTTGGTCCATTTTTATTGATTTGCATTTCATTATGGAGCTTATGCTGCTTATTTGCATAACTGGAGATTTTTCAGTTTACCACCAGAACTTGAGAATTTTACACTATTGGATACTGGAATTTTTGTATTCCTCTAAAATGTTTTATCTTTATTCTGGGATGTATTTAAATTGGAAATTAAATTTCAATTGTTTTAGAATTTGTTTTTAATTTTCTGGAAAGAGACCAAAAACCTTTCATCGAGGGCTGCTTTGGCCCTACTTCTGAGACAGTGCCCTTCAGAGTGCTGGCTCAGACCCCCAGTGCATCAGAAGGCCCGTCTACTCCAGCTCCTGGGAATACACGCTCCTCCTGGCCTTTGTGCTCAGTGGATTGCTCCTGCTGATCTTTTCCTGGGGTCCTTCCCCTGCCTTCAGTTAGTTTCCTCATGCATGTGCTCTACTCAATCATTGCTGGCAGATTTTTGGAACCTCTCTCTCTTTACAAGTCTTCCTCACTCTGTTCCCCTGGATTTCCAGTGGTTCTCAACTCCATCTCTTCAACCCAGGGAAAATTCTGGGCTCTGTTTGGCTTTCCTTTCACTGCTCTGCAGTGTGGGTATTCTCTCCAGGCATTAAACAGGGCTTACTTCGTCTGATTTTCTCCTCTTGATGGTCCCTGCCCTGTGTTGCCTGCTATCCACTGTCACCATTGTTTCATGTATGTTGTCTAGTTTTATAGGTAAGACAGGAGAGTAAATCCAGATCTTGTTATACTGTTATGACCAGGGGCAGAAATCTAACTTACTCCTTTTACCTCCTTAAATCCTTCACGTCCTTGAATCCTTGATCAACTGTCACATCCCTAGTGAAAGTTGGTGAATCCCTTTTCTCCCCCAGAGAATTGTGACTTCATTTAGTTTTTTCATTGTTTCCCTTCCCCCAGCATTACAGCACATCTCTCTTCTATTCAGTATTATTTTGCAAGATGTACAAGCTTCCTATTGATAAATTGTAAGCTTCTTGAAAATGAATTTGAAACACATGCTTTTTCAAACCCCCACATAAAAAATATGTGGCACCTAGAAGGCACTAAATAAAAGTCTACTGAATGAGTGGTATCTTTAAGGCATTTATAATATATTCACATTGTTTGATTTGTAAGAATTTGGACCTGCATTTATTTCATACTGTGGGTAAATGAAATACATTTGCCTACATTTGCATTCACTCTGCTTTCCTTCTTTAGTCTTTCTGCACAGTTTTACCAGTGACAGGAATGAAGGAATAATAAGCATGTTCATTAAATTCTTAGATGATCCCAAATTCCAAAGGGAATCATAATCTCAGAATATGAGATTAGCACTAATTATATCCTTGGTAAGTAGGATGAATGATCACAAATAAAGTAAAATTAAATGAAACTACAAGGTATTAAATTTTAGAAGAAACTAAGCCACGCATCCTCATAGAAATGGTTGGAACTGAGTAAGATTTTAAGAGCCATTGTGAATCACAAGTTGAAAATGTGTCAGAAAATGACATTTCCTGTTGCTGTAAGATGCTATGTAAGAATGGCAAAGATAATTATTCTTTTATAGTCATAATTATAAACCCTTATAAATTCTGTGTCATTTCTGAAGTCTATTTTTATTTTATGAGCATTAGTAAATATAGGATTTTAAGAAAAGAGCCATTAAAATGTTACAAATGGAGCCCTTGAAGAAACCTTATTCTCTTTATCCCTTTTGCTTTTTTATTTTCTGTAAGAACAAGGTATATATACAGAAAATTAGCATGTTATAACAAAGAAAACATACAAACAAAAAAGAACAACCACTGCCTTTAACTGAAACAAAGCAATGGCCTTAGTATTGGGAGTCAGTAAAGGAAAAACATGGCAAACTATTATTAACATTTGCCTGGTTTTCAAGGAGTACTGTGCTAACTGCTTTTGAGTTATACAAAAGAATGCGTGGCATCCAACTAGCTCTTTTGACTTTTCAATGTATCATGAATATATAATATCCTTTAAACCTCACAGCTATTCTATGAAATGTTATTTCCTTTTTACAAATGATGAAATTGGAGTAATTCCAGAGAAATGAATCCTATTTCAAGACAGATAGCAAATTAATAGAATAGTCTAGACTAATCTATAGGTCGCCACAACACTGTGGAACAAATGGTAATCCCACATGATCCCAACACATGAACACCTAGTTCTTTGAAATCACCAAAGTGCTGTAAAATGGAAGGCAGTAAATCTTAGTGTCCATAGTCTGGAGTTTGGACCCTCCTGTAAAATTGCTGCTGCCAATTCCCTTGAATTCCTTCAGTATTAAAAAAAAAAAAAGAACTTATTAGTTGTTTTCCACATTCTGAACTAGAAATAGAAAAGACAAACAATCCAAGGTCTTTGTCCACAGTAAGCTTTTCTCTCATTTACTCCTTAGGGAGTAAGACAACCGCTTACATTATAAACTGATGCTGCTGCCACCTCCTTCCCCATTATTTAAGAGTCAGTCATTTATATTACCTTGCCATCTCTGTTCATTATTTATTTTTATGTTGTTTTGTACTCCCCTTTAAGAATGATAAATTAATGATGAGATCCTCTTAAAGTGAGTATGAAAATTTGTGCAATGGTAAATTTGATTTATAATCGTAAATTTGATGCTGAGTTGGAAGAAATGTCCTTTGAACATCAAGGGCCTTTTTCATTAGAACAATAGACAAAGAGGAATGATTTAGCCAGAGGCTCTGTGGTGGGACAATAAGTGAGCATCTGTCAGGAGCTGTCTGCTTTCCCCATGAATTCCACGGAGTAGATCAGCTGCTCCTAGGTATGCAGTGACCATGAGACATGGGTATGAGACTAATGATAAAGTAGAATAGGGCTCTGAGTTCCAAAGAGTTTGAAATAGCATCTGTAGAAAACCCCACTTCCCTGAATACCCCCACATCCTTCTGTTTGTATATGTGATTTTTCGTAACAGAAAACAATTTGGGTAGTTTCTGAATGTCCAGCTATAATGCTTGAAAACTTAGGCTACATTAACACAGTAGATTAATTTTGGCAAAAAGAGGCTATTCTTTAGCCACATCTCATCAGGATTTATCTCTTGACAAATTCTGAACAGGTAAAGACATATTCCACATAGTTACTGTTGAAGAGAGTCTTATCCAGTGATCCTAAAATTGCCTTTTAGTTGGATAACAAGTGTGATCATGTGAAGGAATTTAGTTATACAGTTGACTGTCTACCATTGAAGTCATGAAAGTGCAATGACTAGAAAGCTTCTCTGCCTTTTTCCATATACTCCACTTAGAATATACCAGAAAAAAGTTCGCAGACCCATCTGGAATAATAAATTTTACAATAATCAAAAATTTGCAAGGAGACCTAGAGATAATTTTATTACCTCATTTTAGATATGAGGAGATTGTATCAGGCATGGGGTACCCTGTTAGTGTGTTCTAGAAGGTACTAGTGATGCTGCAGTTATGCTACCAGACTTCTCCAGGTAATGGTAAACATTGGTCTTTATTTGCAGAAGCAAGTCAACCTTTCTACAGATCTCTCTCTATGCATGGAGTCTGAGAAGCTATCTCTGTGCTCTGTGTCATTCTCATTGCTGCCTAGGAAACAGGGAGTACTTTTGCCATTGGCCCCTGGGTCTAGCTGGTTGTTTAAGTCCTCATCACTATGGCAATAGGTCCTGCTCGAGGTCAGATCCGGTTAATGCTTTATTATTTTCTGGTTGTGATGTTTGCAATGCTAATTGTTTGTAGCAACAGATAATAGGAACCTATATAGGCTTTATTTTGACAGTCTGTGACATTTGGCAGAATAAACTAAAAACACGTTTTTCAGACAAACACTAATAGTTGAATCTCTACTGATGTTGCAGGTGTCAGATTGGTCATAAAAGTTGAAGTCTACTTCTTTCCTTACACACACAAAAAATCACTTTGTAGGGAAGTGCCCAACTTCTGACTTTTATCTGTTTTATTTGATGTAAGGATGTATGAAACATATTTGAAAGACTCTCAAGAGGTCAATATATTCAATATGCATTTATATATGGCCAAATTGGAAAAATAATCAAACCAGCAATGAAATAAGTTTAATAAAATGAAAATTTTCTAACCAAAAGTAAATTCTAGAAATGGAAGAGATCAGAAAGAAGTGGCATGTATAAATAACTGAAATTTTGAGAGCTTATCTTCAACTCTTGGATTCACATAAATAGATATGATGCCACATAGGGAATATAAAAGGGAGGGAAAAACGGAAAGGAAAGTCATGTATGACAGCGTTCTGTCTCACTAAGACTTGTAGAAAGACATGATGTATAAGGATCCTTTATGCCTAATAAGTAAATATAGACTACCAATACTATGAAGAAGTTTAAAACATGACCCTCTTCAACTTTAGAATGTAGTAAACTCTCAATCTCATT
Source organism: Talpa europaea (assembly GCF_964194135.1). NCBI lineage: Eukaryota > Metazoa > Chordata > Mammalia > Eulipotyphla > Talpidae > Talpa > Talpa europaea. The sequence continues at coordinate 52,038,672 of NC_140082.1, forward strand.
TTTGTTTTCATATGACATTTGTTAAGCTGCATAGGGAGCCATAGAGTGTTCCTGATTTTTCTGTCCTTCCTCTCACAGAACGCTCTCTCTGTGATATCCAATACAGAGAATGCAGATGGAGCAACATCCATGGCCCCACAGTAGCAAGAGTCCCACTTACACACCAGACCAGGTGGTTGGGGTTGTGATTTCTACACCTGAAAAGCAATAAAGCTTCCAATTGCTTAGTGACTTTAAGAACATTCAGACTCCAGCATTGCAGAAAGAAAACTTCCAGGAGTTGATGCAATGGTTGATTTAGCAGAGGAATGGAATAAAAATAACAACAAAATTAAGACACGAAAGACTCTGGTATTTTTGTGTTGAAACCATGTATCACATAAAAAGCCCCTTATATAATCCAGACCTCTGAAATGCCTTACAAAAAAAATACTATTTGTCTTTTCTACCCCTAGGGTAATATTGTGAGGTGTAGGGAGAGATAATTGGGAACAGACAATCTGAGTATTGAAAAATATACATTATCTGTGTGCATTATACATGATATAGAATACATAAATATATAATATAGATTTTATGTAAAGCTATTGAAAGACATAATTTTTAGGACTTAATAATCCTGTGAAAAAAATTAAAAGTTTGCCATTTAGAGCATGTGTAAGTAGAAAATACAAATGGAAGTTCACAGGATATATATTAAATAAGTAGCAGAGAAAGAAAAGATGGACAGGAAGGATTTTTGTTTGCTGATCAGATTTTTTTTTATTTAGTTTCACTTTCTTTGCTCACTTCTTTATATTTTTTTTTCTGATAATAACTCCACAAATGTCTGGTGCATGCAGCAGGAAAGTTAAGCTGGTGTGACTTTTTAAAAAAATGGATATTGTTTATACATGCCTAAGATAAATTGAAGTTGAATTGCTAATTAAATATTAAATTTAAAGACTTAAGATGTGTGGTCCGCAGGACCCTAAACATTTCATCATGAGATTTAAATTTCAATTCTGTGTCCTCCATTTCTCCTGTAAGAAAAGGAAAGCAATCAAAAGAGAAATCTCTCAGACTTATGTAAAAAAAACTATTTATTCCTCTACAAATGTAGGTGCCTATAATAAAAGCATCTCCTTTGGATATGAGGTAAAAGGGCTCTTCCAGGATTATGAAACCCCCCTTTCACTGCAGTAAATATTACTTATACTAACTTTCTAGAATCAAAGCTATTAATAAATCAATTCTGGTGATCATTTGAAGTGAATAACTATAATTACATACTATTCATCTTATATGAGTGAAATATATATAGAACATGAATAATAATCATAATATTAATCACTATAATTTATTTCATATTTATCATGTGCCAGGTGATTTATATATATTATTTTATCTTCACAAGTGCTACATTAGATACATGACTCTGTCTTGTGCAAAAGCTATGCCCTTTGTAGTATATTCTATAAACTGATTAGTGTATGAATCACCTTGATCATCCTGTTAAATTGCTGCCTAGGGTTCCACAGGACTGGGGCCTGTGATTCTGCATTTCTGCCAAGCTTCCATGTGATGTCACTGTGAGTGAGAAAGTTCTAAACTGCAATAATTCTGGAACACTTCAAAAGAAATGATTAAAACAAAAAAAAAATGCTCCTATTCAACAAAATAAAGGAGACTGAGTTAAACAAGGCTGAAATGATCTCTCCATTATAGGTCATTTAGAGTCTTCAGTTTGCTAATGTGCATTGTGATTTCCAAAAGAAAAATAACATATACTCCATTTTTCAATTCTATTTGGCAGAATTTTTTCTCATAAAACAAACCTCAGGATTAGAATTCACTTCAGAAGCACAACAGTTTCATATTAAAGGTAATACTTTTCCTGGAAAACATCGAAATAAAGACTTGACAGTTGTCAGTATGAAATTATATAACCATTAATGCAGGGAATACAAAAGTAAATAAAACAAGACTTGTGCCTTCAAGACGAGCCCAATTTGGTGAAAATGTTAAAAATTAATGATAGGGCAGAATTAAATTCTCAATGCCATTCAAAGAAAACTTACTGTAAGAAGTGGAAAACATGTCTGTTGAAATAAGTCAGACAAAGACAAATATACATGTGCCCTCACTTATATGTGAAATCTAAATAATGAAACAATATATCTCTCTAGATAGAGAGAATATATTGGTAGTTACCAGAGTTGGGGGTAGGCGAAATGAGTGAAGGAGGACAAAAAACATGCAAATATCTTGGAGATGTAATATATAAATATGACTACAGTTAATAATACTAATTAATACTAATAATGCTAAGAGAGTAGATCTTAAAAGTTCTCATCACAAGAAAACAAATTTGTAACTGTGTGATGATAGATATAAATTGGACTGATTGTGGTACTTAATTTGTACTGTCTACAAAAATTGTATCATTGTGTTGTATACCTATAACTAATACAGTATTTTTGCCAATTAGATCTCAATTTTAAAAATACTTCTAGATTTTCCCTAATTCTCCACATCATATTAGGTTTTTAACATCTCAAATGCTATACCTTCTATACTTTAAGTAGGTAACTGAATAAATCTGCAACTAAGAATTAATTAAAGGGTCTCTCTGGTGGTGCAGTGGGTTGAGCACAGCGCTGTGGAGCTGTCCACAATCTCTGCAGCACCGGTTTGATTCCCTGCCGGCCAAGGAGATGCCCACATAGCACGGCAGACCTCTCCTGTCTCACCCGCTGCTCCCCTCAGCGGTGCTTTCGGTCCATCTGCCTGTTCTGCTCCCAGCTCTGTCTCTGGTGAATCCTCTCACCCTCCCATGCCTCTGGCCTGTACCCCAGCTCTTGTATAAATAAATAAAACCTTTTTTTAAGATTGATTTATTTATTTATACATGCACTGGGTACGGTCAGTAGCGCGGGAGGGTGAGAGAATTCACCAGAGCCAGAGGGGAGAGCGGAACAGACAGACTGACGAAGTACACTGCTGAGGGGAGCAGCGGGTGGCAGGAGAGGTCTGCGCGCCATGTGGGGACCCTCACCTGGCGGCCAGGGATCAAACCAGCGCTGCAGAGGCTGTGGGCAGCTTCGCAACCTGACGCTCAACAGCTGCGCCACCAGGGGAGGCCCTAAATAAATCAAATCTTAAAAAAAAAAAAAAGAATTAATTAAATTTTTGAAATTGAGATTGCAGAGGGAATCATTAATTTTAAACACTTGTTAATATTTTGGAATTCTCTTTTCCTTTATCTGATGTTTCCTTTATTGAAATCCTTAGACATTGTAAGGATTGCTGGAGACACATGGAGGACTGAGAATACTTCCAGTATTAAGCTTGTTCCATTTTGTAAATCTCTTTGCCTTCTTTCTCCATGGAAGCAAGGCTAGAATATCAGAGAAATTTTTTTTTCCTTCAGAGTATTTCCTGAATAATTACGATCATTTATGCTTTGAATATCATCTTCAATTCAATTGCTTGGTGGGGGGAAACAGTGAGGACTCTGAGCTATTTGCTTTTTCTGCTCTGCATAAGAAGAACCTAGGCAATGAGCAACAAGGACAGCTGTGTCGCCCCATAGTGTGGCACCATTGGCTGGCCCACTGGGGTTTTGATCAAGCTTATCTGGTCCCATTGGTCTCAGGCAGAGGCTTCCATGTTGTCACTCAGAAATGAAGAACTTTAGTATCAGTGTCGCTGGTTCTCATAGACCAGGAGAACCTCAAGATCATCTCTGCTTTCAAATATGAATTTCCTTCTGTCTCTTTGCCACCTTTGGGCTTTTCCTCATTGGTTTACTTTCCTAATATGATTACTGATCTATTCAGCACATCCATAAGTTAGACAAAAACCATGTTCTAAAAGGGATCATGACATTTGCTCTCAGTTTAGTTGCTGTGGCGCTTCTCTTTCTGGTTTACTCCATAATACCATCACTTTTTCTTCTTAAGGTCAGAATCATTTGTTTGAGACACACTTATTCCTTTCAGGGCAAATCTTGACTTTCCTTTGGTTAAATTCTGTCTATTATGGAGGCTCCTCCCTCTTAAAAATTGCAAAACAAACAAGCCACAAAGGTAATAATATCCCCTTCTTTTAAAAAACTTTCAGATTTTAGTACATAGTTTAAATACTCACAAAAGCTGTGATGTTGAACATCTTGTGGAAAATCCTTCAGCACTTAGAGAATGCTGCTGGCCTGTGGCATTTTTCAGATTTATGAGCTTTTAGTGTATGCTTGCTCTCTAATTCAGTAGACATACGCTTGTGGAGGCCTAGTTTGTAATGGGCTCCAAGCCCAGCAGGTGAGCCTAGCCAGTATCCACATTTATATATTCGTGTGACTTTGTGACCCTCTGGTGAGTTTAGCTTAGTAATGCCTGTGATGTGAAAATTTCATTTCTCTGTGAAAATTGGGCATCAAGTAAAAGAGATAATTTCAGTAAAATGTGAAAATATGTTTAATTTGTGGTGTGAAAAGAGACACAGGAAATGTATAACTTCCTATGAAAATGTGATTCAGAGGAAAGCTAGACACCTGGATAAACATTTCAATGATCATGATTTTAAAGATTCAGGGATGTTTACCATAGGAATGTTGTCCACTATTGTGGTAGATGAGGAAATGATTGCAATAATGACTTCCTAGGTGACTGAGGGAAGACCCATTATGCTCAGAAAGTGGAGCCAGCAGGGTGAGGATGTTCACACAGGAAAATACTGGATTTCAAATATAAAGAATCACACGCCTTAGTTCCCAGTCACACTACAAAATGAAAGTACTCACATGAGTTTTAGATCAATTTGTCATAGAAGTGAGATTCAAGAAAAATAGACTTCTTTAAGTTCCCATTTCTGATAGTGCTATTTCTTTTCAGTTGCTGAGTTGCCCAACTTTGAGATTTCAAAAGCATTTTAATGCCTGAAATATTTTGTGACCCCTCCCTCCTGCCTTCCATTTTGTGGCATTCTCAATGTTTCCTTCTGTCTCTTTGCCACCTTTGGGCTTTTCCTCATTGGTTTAATTTCCTAAGACTGTTTAGTGGATTATTCTCACACCACCACCAGGATGCTCTATGAAAAAAAAAAAGAGAAAAATAAAAGAAAATTTATTAATACAGCGTATCCTCTTCTAGGACATTCTCATACAGAAATACTCACTGAATAGGATAAAGATAAATATATCAATTGTTTGTTACAGTTTTATTTGGAAAAAGAATTCTATATGTGTATGTTATAGCACTGACTATATCCCAGGTGCTGTTCTTTTGTTTATGTATATTATGTCATTTAATCCTCAATATAATCCTATGATGAAGAGTTTTTTATTTAATGGCTAGAGTAGAAAACAGAGGCAAAGAGAGATTTGTTACAGTTTTATTTGTGACAAAATAATTGCCTGACCCAAGTATATGTCAATACATAAATGATGAAATGTATTCTAGTGCATACCAGGGGTCACAAACTTTTTTGGCAAAGGGTCAGATAGTAATATTTTAGACTTTACAGGCCATATAGTTTCTATCATAATTACTGATCCATCTCAAAAGATTAAAAGTGGATCTGCCACTCATAAGCATCTACCCAAGAAATTCAAAATACTAATTTGAAGGGCGATTTGCACTCTCCCATGTTTACTGCAGTGCTATTTACAATAGATAAATTATGGAAACAACCTAAATGCCCCCAAACAGAAAAATGTGGTATGTATACACACACACACACACACACACACACACACACACAATGGAATATTACTCAGTGATCAAAAAAGTTAAACCCATGGCATTTATGGCAACATGGATTGAGCTCAAAGGGATAATGCCAAGTGAAATGAGTCAGAGGAGAAAAATACTGATAGTGTCACTAATATATGGAACATAGAGAAACCAACCTAAGGTTCAGATGAAGACAAGCTTAAAAACTAACCCTTGAAAGCTGACTATGGAGCTGAACCATCCAGAGGGGGTGGGGAGGGAGAAAGCAAGAACAAAGAGGGAAGGTAGCACAAGGGACTATGGTAATAGACTATGGGTGATTTGGTGCTGGGTGCACTAAGGTGATGACATCTGGTGGGGGGATCCTATTATTCCTTCAGTTAAAATAAATAAATAAATGATAATATTAATTTTGAAAAGAAATTTACCATACACAATATATAAACAATTGAGTGTGGCTATGTTCCAGTAAAATTATAGTACAAAATAAAGTGGGTAGAGGTATTGCTTTGGCTCCTTGGCTGCGAAGCCCTGCTTTATATTACTATGAAAATATTAGTATTATAAATCTGTATGTGCTGACAGAAAAGATATATTGGTAGGTAAAACAGTATACTACAAATAAACCAATATATTTGTTATCCTTTCTCTCTTTGTGGTTCTATCTTCATTGAAAAGATAGATACTGGGCCATCCTGGTGGTGCAGCAGATTGAGCGCAGCACTGTCAAACTGTCCACAGCCTCTGCAGTGCGGTTTCAATCCCGGCCGGTCGCAGAGATACCCACATGGCACAGCAGACCTCTCCTGTCTCACCCGCTGCTCCCCTCAGCAGTGTATTTCAGTCAATCTGCCTGTTCTGTTCCCCACTGTGTCTCTGGTGAATCCTCTCACCCTCCCGCACATCTGCCCTGTACCCTGGTTCTTATATGCATAAATAAATAAATATTTTTAAAAAGAGAGAGATACTACACAGAGGGATAGAGAGACATACACTAACAGAAATAAATAGATGAAATAGTGCATAAGAGAAAAAACCCAGACGATTATATACTAATGGTTATTGTTACAAGAGGACAGGCATGGAGGCAAAGAAGCTTTCCTCTTTTATATACATCATGTTTTTATATATGATGTATGGTTTAAACTTTTACTTGATTATATTATGGAAAAAGATAGAAAAAATGAATGTTCTCCAAAAATGTGTGTCTGCTCAGTCTTCTTTCCTGGTCTCATCTCTCATCAAGCTGCCTCCTCTGCAGGTTGTCCTTGCTCCCACAGCACTGCCTGCCCTTTGTGATCCCAGCTTCTACCAGTACTGCCTGTTTCTCTTAACTGCTTTTGCTCTGCTACTCCCCCAGACTTGCTCATATTTCATAACCCAGGCTAGACGTCCTGTTCTCTCTCCTCTCTCCAATCTTTGCCATCTTCTATAGCCAGAAGTTGCTCCCTGCTTTATTTTAATGCATATCTGTTTCTGTTCCCCATATCCGCTCTTAGACTGAGTGTCTTCAGGCAAGGATATTGTCTTGTCATTTCTGAACCCCCACAATGAGTACAGAGCTTAGTGCAAAGTGAACCCTCATTAAATCCATGCAGATGAAGACTAGTTAAGGAAAGAAATATTTTGAGTATCTTGGTATAATGGGGGATATTAACATTGAAATTGAAAATGTTCAGTAAGATCCACAGTGTAGACTCAGATGGCAAAACGTTTTAAACATCACCATGTAGAATATGTCTATTTATTTATAATCTATACAAGTGTACATTTGGTTCTGCTTTACTGCTGAAAGGTCTTCGTCATTTTAGGTATCATCTGTGTAGCTTTTTACCTGGCAAGTCAGACAACACATTCTATTCAAGATGTTGACTTTTTAGCTATATTCATAGTGAATGTATTCGGCTAAAAGTTATAAAATATCCTAACAATAGCTAGATAATTAAGTGCTTACTTGTCTCTAATATGAAGAATTCTTAACAGGGCTTGAACTGGAACTAGCTGTCAGTGCTGGCATAAAGGGCAAAAATCTTTTGGTCTTGCAGTGTGCTGTTTTGATTAGCACATTAGCTTTCATCTCTGTCCTTGTTGCTTCATGGTTACAGTGTGATTGTTGTACCACCAGGAATCACGTCCACATTTGAATCAGGAATTAAAGTACAGGAGCAAAACACTTTCTTCTTTTTGTTTTTTTAATTGTTACAAAGCAGTCTTCTCTTACCTTCTTACCTTACATTTCACTGGCCCCATTATATCAATATATCATGTATTATCAATAGTCAAGGGAAATGAAATGAAGATGACTAGTTGAGATCAATTATGATTCAGCCCCTAGACAGAGAAGGATATGTATACCTTTCCTAAATTAAAGAAATCTCCTCCTGTACCCAAATACACAGGGATTTTGTGAGAATGGAAGGCAAAAACTGTATGCACCAATATTGCTTAGCTTTTGTCTAATTAGTAGGTGATTGGGCTTAGATATACTAGAAAAAATTAATGAAATTTGATAATAGAGGAATTCTTGTTATATTTTTTACCACCTATGCGAATCTTAGATAACTACTTAACCTCTCTCGACTTTCTGTCGTAGCTATAAAATAGGAGGTAATACTAAATATCTCATGGGATTATTGTGAGAACTAAATCAGAGTGGCCGGCCTCAAAGCTATAGTCTACACCATGTGGTTGGCTTGTCAGCAATACCAAGACCATCTTTTACTGGATTGAACTTAATAGAAGATTCTGTGTCCTTGAATTTCAGTCATTTGAGTCCACTGGTGTCACTGTCCTTTGTACGGTCGTGGCTAGGTCAGGTTAGATATAAAATAGATACTTTTAAAGTATGAAATACATGTTTGATTAGTCACAGCAGAAACACCTAGGCTATGTGGTTATATAAGAGAGGGTCAAAGTATTCACAGCAGTTTCTGTGTTACTTATTCATAAAAGCCAAATATTGTTTCAGCATAGGAAAAAGAAAGGTTTGTACAATCAGGATGTAGAAAAAGAAAATTTAATTTAGGAACCACTGCAAAATGAGATTTCTTTTGAGTCTGAAGTCCTTGGATGGCATAGCTTTGATCAAATACAGGGTTTTGTTCATTTACAATGACAGACATTCCATTAAATAAAATAATGAATCAGAGGGATTACATTATGTTTCAGAATAGTGTCTACCATGTTGGGCTCTTCACCTGTACTTTTCTTCCTACAGCTTTGTCCAAAATCTGGGGTTTCATGGGGTCATTGAAAGATGTGGGTGAAGTTCCTCAATTTAGAGACAAGAACTACCTTGTTGGACATTCCTACTGATAAAACAGATCAAGAAGGTTTTGCCTTCACAGAGGAAAAGGACACCCTGAACCCCTCAGGCTTTTTCCAAAAGCTTTTCTGAGATGCAGATGGGGAAGGATTTGAAAAAGAGAAAGGGTTTCCTTAAACCTGACACTGCAGTAGTTCTAGAACACCTGTGTCACTGGAGATTATTAAGCTCTTAGAGAAAAAGAATCTAAAAAGCACCAAAATGCCAAAACCCTCCAATGTATTCTTCATATGAAATCTGCCTTTTTGGAGACCTTACTGAATTAAAATTTTTGCTGTAGGTGATATTTGATAGCCCTCCTTTATCTGACAGCCTCTCTTATCTGATCTAATTTGGGGTCATGGATTAAAAAAAAAACTTCACTTTATCTCTTTAGAGTTGACCAAAAAAAAACAAGATCAGCTTTGAGAATGACTAAAATATCAAACAATAACTTTATTTTTGACATCCGCATTAATAATCCAGTAACACTTTTATATTTATTATTAAAGCAGTAGTTTGAAGTTTCCTAGTGCAATGAGATAGATGTTATTTCTTCAAGAATATTTGAACGGCAGCTTTGCATAATTACGTATTACTCCCTGAAAAGTACTTATTTGGGAAACTCCAGGTACACTTTTTATGTTTAATACAGTGAGCTTTTTAAGAGGTTTAGGACTGTCTGTGAAAATGTTCAAGATTATAGCCAGATGGGAGGGATTTTATAGTTTTCAAAACCTGACCTAAAAAATTCGGCTGTGAAAAAGGTTTAAAAACACATATTATCTTTTGTAGTATGAATAGAGAAATGTCCTGGGATCTTCTTAAAGAGAGGATTCAATGCCGCTTTAACAGAAGATTCGCTGCAGCTTTCACTGGTACTCTTAGAACTTTCGAAGTCTCAGTGCAACCTTGCAATTACTGTTTTCCCCTGGTGGGTGCTGACTCCCACGATGCCTGCAGCGGCTTGATCAAGAGTCCATTTTAGGCTGGTGAGGAAAGTACGAGGTGTTGTAAAAACTAAATTGTAGAATCAGGTCGCGTTATGGGACAAACATGTGGCATCTTGCCCCAGTCGTTACATAATCAGTGGAAAAGAGAAACAGGCGACCATGGGTCAGAGTTTGAGGAAAAGCAGCCTGCAATTTAGAGCTGCAGCTAGTGATAACAGATCAGAAAAAAAAATGGGTTGTTTTTTTTTTTTAAGATTTATGTATTTGTACAAGATCTGGGGTACCAGTCAGAGGCACAGGAGAGTGAGAGGATTCACCAGAGAAAGAGTGGGGAGCAGAACAGGCAGACAGACCAAAAGCACTGCTGAGGGGAACAGCCAGCAAGACAGGAGAGGTCTGCTGCACCATGTGGGTATCTCCCTGGCTGGCCGGGAATCAAACCCGTGCTGCAGAGGCTGGGGACAGCTTCACAATGCTGCGCTCAACCCACTGTGCCACCAGGGAGGCCCCCAGAAAAAATGTTTTAGTCAGTACAGATTCATTTATAAGAATGGAGGTTTCTAGGAAAGGTTAATTTGGTTATAATGTCCTGCAGCACCTCAACCCTCAGACACTTTTCATATGTAGTATTTGTAGGTGTGAAGTCGACTGTTTTATACATGTTCCAGTGAAAGAAGCCTGGTGCATTTCGTGCGTCCTTGCTTTCTTTCATGCTTGGTGCTTGTTGGTTGTTTCTCCATTTGTTTTCTTGGTGTTGGCTTCTCTGTTGAAAGGATCATCACATACTGATTTAGCCTCTGGACATTTCTCCATTTACCTCCAAAGTGGCACAGCACGGAGGCTGAAATCATAGACCACGGAACCTTCACCTGAATCTAAAAATTCACCCACTACTGACTTTGCCTCGATTTTTTCATGAGTAAAATTAGGACAATAATAGTTCCAACTTTATGACGTTGTTATAAAAATTACATAAGCTAATGATTATAAAGTCTTAAACAGTATCTAAAACACAGTAAGCATTATAAGTTACTTAAATATAATTTTAAAACTTAGTACATAATAGGAGTTATTAAAGATGATAATATTGAAAATGATTATTCAATATATTTTCATCTCTCTCAGTGTTGCTGTTCAGAACTAGATACCATACTCCACATCTCCCTTACCCTTTTCATAAAATTTTATAGGAAAAAAGGGAAGGAATAAAAAGAAAGGAAATAAGAGGAAGAAAACACTGTACCTCTGAAAAAGAAACTGATAAATGGGGACATCCTCAAGGGTCTAATCATAGGGTGGAATATAAAGTCACACACCCATCATGCAGGAGTAGGAACAATAATTTTCTCAACCAACATTCTTGACTGTGTGTTTAATGCACTGGACTATTTGTGTTATTGAACTGATGGTTGTGAACGATCAGAAAATAGAAGACATCCCTAGAGAGAAACAAGAGCTCGCCAAAAGAAAGTCATACCAACATCGCCATCTATTTGATCAAAGAGATTAGTAGAGGGAAATGTTGTACATCTTGATTTCAGAAAGATTTGACAGTTTCTCAAAGTATTGGGATTGAGGAAAAAAATACAGATCGCTTAATAATGCAATGAGATGGATGTTTAATTAGATCAATAACTATAAAAATCAAAACAAACATAATTCTCTAAAACTTTGCTCTGGCAGTTCTGCTGTTTGGAGAGTGAATGCAATGAAGATTACAAGTAGAGAAAACATTAAATAGATCCCATTTAATTCAGCCAATGCTAAGCCCCAGATTTGGGCAAGGCAAAAGTTTTTGGTTAAGGGTTTAAAGGGATGATTGGTTCACAAAGGTTAAACCAAACAAAAAAAAAAAAAAACCTTCTGTACTTTGAACAATTTATAAGGCTGACTAATGATTTGTGTTCTTCAGACACCAATGAAGAACAGAAAATACCTAGAAAATACCTAAGAGTTTGCTGATCATAGCCTAGATTCTTTGTAAGACATTAACAACAAACATGAATCCTTCCAGAAGGTTGTTGGAGGTGTGTATTCCAGAACACTGTATAGTCAGCCTTGGGCCTTTTTCTTTTCTTCAGAATATAAGAAACAGAGCGGAGTTTGGCCTTTCACTGTCAACTCCAGTATTCTGCTTAATTGCAGCACTACCAGAGGCACATTGAGCAAGACCTTATCATTAAACTCAAACATAGTGGGATATAGTCTCCAAACACTCTACACCCCAACATTATAGGAGCATAGTCACAAAACATAAAATTGAACTACTAGATTTTATACCAACCATCCTTTGGTTCTCTATATATTTCACCTTTATCAGTTGTTGAAAGAATGAGTGTCCAAAGTTGAATACACACTGATTAAACCATACTTTTTATTTGTCTTGAATTTACTTCTGAAATCTCCAAGGCATCACCTCCACTACCTTTACCCCAACTCTGAATTTTAACAGCGTCTGGCTGAAAGTTCCGTGTTTTCCCTACCCAGGCCCTTTTGATTTTATAGACTTCCATCAACTCCCTCCCTCTTCCAAATTCGTCTTGGCAGACAAGAACTTATACACATATAACAGCCTTCTCCTGACCTTCATCATTTCCACTGTCTTTCCCTGGCCCTTCTCCAGCCACATTATAGGATTCTCAAAGGGCAGTAACAAGGACCTCTTGTCTCAGCTGTAAAGTGGATGATTGCAAACTGGTTGGTTTGCATACAGTGTTTTCCTGATAGCAGCTAGAAAATTTGGATTTGATTCAGAAATGACTTGGACATTACCCACATGCAATCCTGTCATTCCTTTCCTTAGAGCCACAATTACAGGGGATGCCAGGTCCTATTCATTTTGGCCTTTTTTGTCCAACTTTTCCTTCTCTGATTATAAACACTTGCAATGGCCATATAAAGTCCTGTCCTTAAAGTTGTAGTTTCAGAAGGTGTTGTCCTTGATTGTAGCTCCATTTCCACTCTTCAAAGGGGTGGTTGAACAGTGTCTTCTTGTCACATGTCAGAAGGATAAGTGAGCAATTTTTCCTTTCTTTGTATTTGCCGTGATCACTTAGCTAATTCATCTTGATTTATGGTTTGTTTGTTTTCGTGTTTGTTTATATATTTAGGGACCAAAGTCATTTATTAGCATCAAGGCCTTATACAAATTTGAACCTCTCTAAATCTTTTTTCTCCCTTGATAAATATTTGGGGTGAGGGTAGGGGAATTAAGTTCTTTCTAATGGCTCTTCCAGATCTATTTTTCAGTGATTCTACTTTAGTCTTTTTCCTCTTTTATTGCTTCTAGATTTGCATAGCAAATTGTTAATTAAAACCAACAGCATTGTATTCTACAGTTGTCTGGCATTTCCATTGTCTCCTCAGTTCCCTTGCTCTCTCTCCAATTTGCCATCTGTCAGTTTGCTGACTTGGCAATATCTCCACTATCCCTGTGCCAGCTTTGCAACCTCTCAGCAAGAATTGCAGCTCCTTCCACACGATTCAAGGGTCTCAGTATAAATAGAACCAGGGAGGCAGAGGGAAGCCTTCCAACCTCTGCAGTGTGATTGCTCCCCTTACAGGGCCACACCTTTCAAGGCCAGCATCCTCTTGGGCTGTGATTACAGATAAACCCCCTGTGGCTTATTTAGGAGTAGTGCTTTCCTATAGATAAGGGGAATTAATGGGAGCAAATTTTATAACATCTAGTTAGGTGACTTCTTAAAGTTAATTCTGAGTTCTTAAAAGTGCATTATTTTAAATGTGTTTTGAAATGAAGTTGAGATAAACATCTGAGGATTTATAAATAGGAAAATAAATCACATAAGCCCCTGGCTTTCTGTCTACCTGCAAGAAGACCACATAGATGTTTCATTTTCTTCTGTTACAATCTCTGACATCTCTATGCTCATTTATCTCCTCTTCAGACTTGCCTTCTCCTTTCTCTTCTTTCAGTGTGAGATTTCTTTTTTCTTCCTTTTTTAATGTCCAGTTTCTTATAACCACTATTGCTATGTTGTGGATTCCTCAGCTCATTTTTGCTTTAGACAGTGATTTCTTCTCTGTCATCTGGGATTGATGAAGGTTAGCTCCTTCATGAAAAAAAAAAAAAATGGGGACTAAACTGACTGGAAGCAGCTGTCACCAATAGACTATGGGTTTTATGGTTTTTATTTTAATCTTCATGGAAAGGTTTAGTTTGTAGTTCCTTCCTGCCTTGGCACTTAGGAGCCTTTCTTATGCAAGGAGTGGAAATATTTTCTTTGGGTAAAATTATGTTTAAAAAAAAATCCCGCTCTGTGTGTGTGTGCATGCACGTGTGTACAAATGATCTCAGGAAGTAGGTCCAAATGCTTTCATGAAATCAGCCAATCTAATAATTTAAACATATCATCTCAGGTCACTTGTTTGCATCTATTATACATTAAGCAGTTCATCTGCTGCACTTTCGACCCTTCTTCTTCTGTTTCCTCCACAATAGCATCAGCCTGTAGTTCTCTTGCTGTTCATTTAATTTCAGAAAGACTGGGTATTGATTTAGTCAAAATGCAGTGTGATGTCATCTTACTTTTACAACACTCCCTGGGAGAATTCTCTCCCCCGGTTGTGTATAATACATCATGTTAACCTGTTCTGTCTACTGTACTAAGCTATTGCAAGGCAAATGCAAATCATAGCTATTACCAACACTTATCAAGTACTAGATACCAAATAGCATCCTAAGGATTTTACAAGTTTATCTCGTTTAATCATCCCAACATTCCTATGGAATGGATATCAATATCCAGCAAAAGAGACAACACTGGAATATGGACCAGCTTTAGGGAATTGTTGAGCATGATGTAAGACAGGGTAGGAACCAAGTGGACAGGGTACAGGAGAGGAGTGTGGTGAGCTGTATGCCAAACTAAGGAAGTGAAAAAGTATGGGGAGATATTAAAAGACGTTATCGAGCAAATTCAGTAAGATTCACTTTTAGACAGACCACTCTGGCTTAAGTGTAGAGATGGTTGGCAGAGAGTCTGGGCAGAAAGCAGGAAGACCAATTAGTGGGTGATTGCAGTAAACCAGGGGGAGCAAGAGAGAATTCAAGTCTAAGGTATCAGATTTTGTAAATAGGTGAATGATTGCACTTGAGAGAAAACAGGGGAAGAATGGATGGAACTGGAAAGGTGGTGAGCTCAGTTTTGCATGTCCAGAGTCAGAATTGCCAGAGCCATCAAATCTTGGAGCCCACCAGGCAGCTGAAAAGCCATGTCTGGAACCCAGGACATGCAATTTGCGCAAACAAGAGTTCTGCCTTGAGGTGGCTGGTAATGGCAGAGGATTAAGGGAAATGTGGGTAAAGCCACCCTCATATGGAATTAGAAGACTTGTTTCTCTCCTGGGTTTCTTTCCTCCTTGCAGCCTTTCATGCGAGGAGGAAAGAAACCCAGGAGAGAAACAAGTCTTCTAAGCCAAAACAAGGGTTTCCAGTGGCAGGAATGATGGCTAACCTGGATTCCTGAGAGAAGTGAAGTAAGAATAGAAATAGAAAGGGTTATTCGTGTCTGCAATTCAGAGGTCTTTGTGACCTTAGGATAGTTCAGTAGAGTGAAACAGACCAATCCAGGTTGCGGTGTGATTGTGCTGGCCCCGGGCTGAACAGATGAGGGATGACTTTCTCCAACTCTTCTTTTTATGAGAATGAACGTGACACTCAGCACAGCTGAGTGCACATTATTGCTCTGTCATTGACAAGTTGCCAGATGGTCCGTGACAACACACCACACCCACAACTTTCTAATGATGAAAGTTAATACTACATATCTCAAAGAATATTTTGGGGAGTAAACATGCCCATTATATATACCATATGTAAATGTGCCCGTTATATATGCCATATGGATACATTATTTCCAACTTTACATATATATATATAAAGTACATTGTTAATGTGAATGGTTGTTATTTTTACTGCAATTCTTAGGGCCTTCCCTGGTGGCACAGTGGTTGAGTGCCAGGCTGCGAAGCTGCCGGTTTGATCCCCGGCCACCCCACCAGCGAGGGTCCCACATGGCACGTGCCCTGCCTGCCCACTGCTCCCCTCAGCAGTGTATTTCGTCAGTCTGCCTGTTCTGTTCCCCACTCTGGCTCTGGTGAATTCTTTCCACCCTCCCACGCTTCTGACTGTACCCAGTGCTTATATAAATAAATAAATAAATCTTTAAAAAAAAAAAAAAAACTCTATAGCATGCGTTAAAGCACCAAAGAAATTTGATACTTCATTCAATTATAAAGTATTTTATACTATTCTAATTCTTTAAAATGATATTGAATATGTATTCATTATAACAATTCTAGCTGATGTAACTGATAAACCCCCAAAACACAGTGATTAAAACAGCATTAGCTTATATTACCTTATATAAGAGTCCACTTGAGTTTTCCTGGCAAGGCATTCCTTTTCTGAGCAGTGGTTTTAAGGTCCATCCCATCCCCTGGCTCCATCATGTTCAGATATGATTTCCATAGTCGCCCTCAGGGTATTGCCTCCATTTGGAAGCAGGAAGGAGCATGCACCATTGGTCATGGGAAGGTTTTAGAGGCCAGACTTCAAGTGGTACACGTTACTTCTGCCCCAGCCCCACTGGTAGCACTCCGACCCTCCCTAATTACGACAGTCTGGAAAATGTCACCTACCATATGCTCAGGAGGAACAGAAAATTAATTTGGTGCAGGTTAGTCTGTCTTCATACAGTAGGTAAGCAGTAAGACACAGGGCACATGTTTTTGTTGTTATTAACCAGAATACCACCTTCCCAGCCACCTTTCATAAATATTCTGTTTTTCCTTTTTAGTCTTTTGAGCTCATTTTAGATAAATATCCTTTCTCTAGCCATAAAATTGTACAAACCTAGAAAGAAACAAACATAGCACTGTTAGTAGCAGCTCTAAAGGTGGAAAATCTCTTGCACAGAATCCAGGTCCCTAAATCACATTAACCTCCTAAAGTACAAACACCTCTTTGGTGACACCAGAGTCATTTAGAGGGTGAAGCCTCAATTACTCTGCAGTTGCACTGAAGATAAAACTTTGTGAAAAGAACTGTTAAAAAGGAAATATACAGTGAAATTATTCACATAGAAACTATTTTGCTTCATGTTGTTTACTAGTAAAATTCCACCCAACAATGTAGGAAAATATCTGCAGGAGTCTCTCCTGAAGAAAAAAGTAGCATATCCTATAACTTGTCAAGATCAATAAAACTTTTTTAAAAGGGTAGGGGCACATTGAGCAATTTCAGTAATATCATTAGAGGACCTGCTGAGCAAGAAGAAGAGAAGAATGACTGTGTCTGGCTCTCTCTGCCTCTTACACAGCCATAGAAATGTCAACATTTCAGTTTTTCTAATTACTTTTATTTTTATATGTCTGAGGTGATGCTATGTTTCTCTCAACATCCTAAGACTTCCTTTGCCTTGGGAGATCACAACCCAAACAGAAGTCCTGGTATAATCTCTGCCAGTTCTGAGAACTTGAGGGGAGGACAAAAAAAAAGGGTATTTCATTAAGCAGAGACACTAAGATGGTTTGGAAAGGAGGAAGCAGGTCCTGATGGAGTTGGATTGAAAGTCTCAGCTGTGAAGATGAGAGAGTAATGGAAGCCTGGAGACAACAGAACCACATGGGTAGGTGATCAGGTACAAGCCTACAATAATGTGCATATGGGTCGTAAATGTATGTATGTGGTTGTATAAATTCCACTCAGAATATTGGTTTTAAAAAATGAAAAAGAAGAGGAAGAATCCAGTGAGCTGAGTCACTTAGACAAGCCATAATACAGAAGAGGTTTCCTGGCTTCTCCTCAGTGTCTCCCTGGCACTGTTGGCCACAGCTCTGGCTCTGTGCCATCCCCCCACACCCCTTTCTGAGCTCCTTAGTCCCTGGGTCATCAAGGCAAATAGAAGAAAAAGTCATATTTTTTCCTGTGCCCTTTTCTTCACCCTGATTTTCACTGCCAAGATCATGGAGAGAAAAATCTCTGCTACTACTCGTTCCATGCTTGTGTACCATTGAGAACCTACTGTGTGCCGGGCACTGTACCAGACACCAGGAGAACAATGACAAACTAGAAAGAAGTCCCTCCCCGATGACAACTTTCAGTCTGTTCATCAAAACACTTCCCTTTTTTTTAAGAATTATTTATTTATGCATACAAGAACTGGGGTACAGGCCAGAGGTGTTGGGGGTGAGAGGATTCACCAGAGACAGAGTGGGGAGCAAAACAGGAAGACTGATGAAATACACTGCTGAGGGGAGCAGTGGGCAAGATAGGAGAGGTCTGCCATGCCATGTGGGTAGCTCCCTGGCTGGGGATCGAACTCGTGCTGCAGCGGCTGCAAATAGCTTCATAGGTTGCATCTTAACCCCTTGCGCCACCAGGGAGGCCTTCAAAACACTTTTGAGATGCAGAATTAATGTTCGGATGTCGGCTAAAAAATGCCTATGATCAGATGATAAAAAGCACCTTGGAATCCAGAGACAAAAGTCACTTTCTTGCTCTCATGTAGTCTTAAGCTGAGAAATTTTCAATATGAATATATGTCTAAATGTTCAAAAGTAACTGAGATCATTTCACAAAATTTTCCTCCTATACAACAAACTATATGTAAGATGGCTTCTAAATTCATTGTTAACTCATTCATAGCAGTTTGTTAAAACTAAAATGGGTTCACATGAAGTTATAGGATATTATGAGTTGATTGGACTTTGAAGATGGTAGCTTCAAGATTCAGAAAGGATAACTGGTTCTTTCCAAGATTTACACATAGTGGACCCCAGAGACAAGTTTAAAACCCTAAGCCTGGGACCATAGCTTGAGGTGTGTTCATTAATCATGTTGTTCTAATGTCTTTGGTCAATCATGACATCATGACATGCTTGCATGACACAGACAGGTTGGAATTTTACAGCAAGGCCTACAGCCTGTGTTGCGAATGACAGAGAAGCCATTAAATGAGAATTGATTATCTTTTATCAATATTGATGTTGATCTTTATGTCAAGACTCACTAGAAGCCAAATCATGACCAAGCTGTCTGTTCTGCTTAGCTAAAGTGCATTTGACTTGCCTCACTGAGGGGAGGCAAGAAACACCACAAATGTGCTTTAGTCATTTCTGATGATTTGTTACACTTCTGAATATTTTCCCAATATTCGGATGAGTTATCAAGCCTCAGTAAAACACTGCTATTTGTTTGACCTTTTAAAATGAGTAGCCATCTTAAAAATTATTGTAACACTAGTTTCTTCACTCTCTAAGGATTACTTTAGAAATGTTTGCTTTAACACAGTTTTATCTTTTGTTTCAAGAATTAAGACTTTTTTTCAGCCTTTAAAAGGATAACAAATAAAAGACAGTGACCTCATTTTTCACTGGGATGGGGTTTTCAGGATACTGGCAAGACCCATGGGCTTCCCTTTAATGGAACTCGCCTCTCTGATCTCCACCAACTTAACCCATAATTCCAGAAAAGAATGGGGAGAGCCTACCTATATTCAGGATTTGTTTTTAAAAAACTGGTAATAAACAATAAAACCATAAACTTGAAAAAAATTGTTTCCAGAAATAGCCCAGATTTTACCGCACTGCTCAGGCAGAAGAATGAAACATTTCAGATTAGAAGTCATGTGATGAAAGCTGCTATAGATGTTCTTATCTCTTGAGTTTTTAAGCATGAAAACATTTCATCTGTTAGGATTAGGCAGAGTACCCTAGATGGTGAGAAATTGGCATAACTCTTCAGCTTTGAGCAGTGTATGGATTTCTCACTTTAACACAACCTTCTGCATTTGAAGTGAGCAAATGTATGATTTGGAGGAAATGAAACAAGTGCTTCTTCCTCAGATTGCCTGATGTCAGGTGGTTTAGGTCAGAACATTTTAATTTTGCCTGCTAGAAGTATTTCTGATTGGAAAATACAGATTACTGTAAAAATAAATGGTATCGGCTAGGAGCGCTAACACTTGAGGCTGGCGACAATACATAGCACAGAGTGAAATGAATGAAATGCTTCATGATTTGCTGTGATGATGGTGTGTACACAGTTAGGGAAAACCTGCAAGTGTAGGAAACACCTTGGAAGTCACTAGAGTTTTGTTTCTCCCACTTACTAGCTTGTTCCTTTTCATCTTTTCCCCATGTACTGACCTATATAATTATGTTAGATTTATTGTGTGACCATCATATAATTCAAATGGATGTATCAATAAGTGCAAGATTTCAGACATTAGAGCAAGAGAAGTAATAACCAATAATCCATTAAATGCATTCTCTGTGTGTTTTTTTAACTTTTCCACATTTTACTAATTATTCACTAGTTTCCGTAACTACAATTTCGGGAATACAACTCCACATGTCTAAGTGCCCCTCTCACCTCTGCCACTTCTCCAGTTCTGTAAATCCCACCACCTTTCCCCCTTACTTCTTTCTCCTTTCCCTCCCCACCCCTCTGGTAACTAGTATATTATTCATAAAGTCTAAGATTTATTCTTGTTTTGCCGGCTTTTTCTTTTTGGTTATTTATATTCTGCAAATGATTGAGACCACCTGATAAATATACTTCACTTTCTGGCTTATTTCACTGAGCTTCACCACCTCAAGGTCTACCCATTTTATACCCAAAAGCATTATTTCATCTTTTATAATGGCTGAATTATATTCCCCTGAGTATATATTCCACTTTTTCCCAACTCATTTTTCAGTGGGCATTTAGGTTGGTTTCATGTCTTATGATTGTAATATGCTGCTGTGAACATAGGGATGCATGTATCTTTTTATATTAGTGCTTTCATATTCTTTGGGTAAATAACTAGTATGGTGTTGCTGGATGATATGATATTTCCTCATTTTTTCTTTTTTTAATTTTTTTACATCATTGTTCATTTTTAAACAATGTTTGCTTCCTCCCACCCCCTCAGGTGGAGTCCCCATAGAGTTTCCTTCTCCAATGCACCCGTGCACCATCACCTCAGTCCCCTGTGCTCTTCCCTCCATCCCTCTGATCCCTCTCCTGCCTCCTTCCCTGCAGTATGTCTCTGACTTATAATTGTCCGTTTTTGCTTTGTTGTGTTTTGTACTGTTATTTTTTTACACTGATGTCTTATTTGGTTCCCCTCTATTCCTGCTATAAGTGAAACCATCCGATATTTTTCTTTTTCCTTCTGGCTTATTTCACTGAGCATAATTCCTTCTAGTTCCATCCATGTTGCTGCAAATGGCGTGAGTTTATCTTTTTTGATTGCTGAGTAATATTCCATTGTGTGTATATACCACATCTTCTTGATCCAGTCATCTATTTGGGGGCATTTGGGTTGTTTCCAGGTTTTACCTATTGTAAATAGTGCTGCAATAAAACTAGGGGTACAGGTGTTCTTTTGAATCGATGTTTCTGTGTCCTTTGGGTAGATCCATAGGAGTGGAATTGCCAGATCATTCCATTTTTTTTTTTGAGGCGTCTTCATACTATTTTCCATAAAAGCTGCACCATATTACATCTGCCAACAATGGATGAAAGTGCCTTTCTCTACTTCCTCACCAGCATTTGTTGTTCCAGACTTTTTGATTCACACCATTCTCACAAGGGTGAGGTGTTACTTCATTGTGATTGTGATTGAAATATCCCTTATAACCAAGTGATGGAGAGCATTTTTTTCAAGTGTCTGTAGGCTACCTGGATGTCTTCTTTGGAGAAGTATCTATTTAAGTCTTTTCCCCAGTGCTCTGCACTCTGGTTTGTTTTAAATATTTTCAGTTGAACATGGACACACAATCTCTCTGTGTTTTTTCCTTTTTACCAGTAAAATGTGGGATTTGGCCTTTGCAAAATTCAAAGATTTGTTTTGGCTCTAACCAGTCTGTGCTTTTAGTTGTCACCCTCTGAACAAGCAGTGTTTCTGCTCATTAATTTGCAAATTTTACGGTATTAAACCACTTCAAATATTGATCAGTTAATTGATATTATACTGATACATCTCCATTCAATCATTTTTCTCATTCATGCCATATTTTCAATGTTTCTGATCCTATCAGTAAGCATCATAGGTCTTTTAAACAATGGGTTAGCCACTGTATTGGTGATATAACAGAATTTAATTTGTTATCATATCTCAGTAAATACTTGATGTTGAATAATTTCCATTTCTTATACATACATAAGAATAGGTTCTGAATCATTAATTAGCTCATTTGTGGGAAAAAAAGTTATTTCCAGTGAAATAAATGATTAACTATTTGGTGTAATGTTAGTGTGTGCACAGTTAAGGTTACTTAATCGTAACAGGGTATTCTTAAGAGGGTGGAATTGTCTTTAATAATTATTTTGCCTTGTTATGTAAAAACAGATTAATACATTTGCTGTGGAACCACTTTTATTTAAACCAAAAGTTAAGAAAATGCTAGCTTTTCTGGTGTTATCTAAATCCCTTGATTTGCTCAGTAACGTATTTTAGAGGAGCCAGTCTAAAAAGTAGGTGTGGGATAATGGCTACTTTTTATTGATGATCAATAACAGTAATTTTACTAAAGAAGATGGTTTTAATGGATATTTTCCTTGATGATCCTTTAAAGAAACTTTTCTCAAGTTTCTCCAGGAGAATACATGCTTTTGACTGCAGGACTTTAATTGTCGTTCACAGGGGGAGTTTAATTACAAGAATGACTGGTCGTTTCAGGCCATTATGCTGTGACTTAGCATATCAGTGTCTCAGAGGATGTTTTCTGATAAATTTTGTGTGGGAAAAAAAACTCCTCCAAGTTGGCTGTCTTGCAGTCCTTGTTAATTGTCCAGGTGCATGATGATTGAAGTTGGACAGGAAAATAAAAATGGTCTTTTTTTCATTTCTTTGTTTCCACCGTCCTGTAAAATGCGTTATTAATAAGTGGTAATGTCATCTTAAATGGATTTACTATAGCCTTGGAAATTGGGAAAATGTTAAAATGATTCACAGTTTCTACTGAAAGTTGCTCATCCTTGCATTTTCATGAACGGGATTTTTGGGTCAGATTTAGAAGGATCACATTTTGAAATAATTCAAATTTTTTTATTTGCTTAGTTAGCATTCTAGCACATGAAAGAGATATTTCATGGAGTCCTCTGACTAAACACATATTTAATTTCATCAAAGAAATGCAAAATGTTGAAAATTCTATTGCTATTATGGTTCATTTTAAAACATTCGTTAATATTAGCATTTTGAAGAAATAACTTATATACTATATATTTAATTTATATACTAAATTATGTAGTATATTTAATTTATATACTAAATTATATAATTAGTATATTAATTTATATACTAAATATTACCTATTTAGTATATATCAATAATATATGTAATATTATATATAAATTTAATTAATATATATTATGCATCTGGTTTGAAACTCGTCTTTCCAGAAGGCCATGTAAGATTGCACTTTTATATAAGTGCTCGTTTTGATGTTTTCCTTCTCCTCTGTGCTCTTATCTTTTCCATTAGAGTTGAAAAAAGAAAATAGAATAAGATGAAGTGAGAAAGCAGGCAGTCACAGAGAAAAAAGAGCAGAGGAAAATAGAAATTGTTCCTGCATATCACACGGGAGAAAAAATCACAACGCTTTCTAAGGGTTGGAGGTCTCAAAATGAACACACATCACAAGAGGCCCTTTTAGACAGACAGTTTCAGTGTCATTTTCCAATTGGTTCATAAATAATGAAAAATGGAAATCAGTTGTGTGGACTCTGTGAACATTCTGGTGCCATTAGCTTTACATTTTAGACTCGTGTGTCCTGACCAATGTCCATGTGAAAGGACTTGGCTGATCTACCTCTCAGAGGCTTTCTCTCAATTATTGAAAAACATTGTCCCTTCTTGGCATCCAACAAGTCAAACTATAATTTCTAGTTCATCCACTATTGTTTGTAAAAAGACAAATGAATTTATCAACTACATGAACATTTCACCTTACACTACACTTACAAATTGTGTATTAGGGGTAAGATAGAAGATCC
This sequence comes from Talpa europaea, assembly GCF_964194135.1. Lineage (NCBI taxonomy): Eukaryota > Metazoa > Chordata > Mammalia > Eulipotyphla > Talpidae > Talpa > Talpa europaea. The sequence goes on from NC_140082.1 coordinate 52,062,654, forward strand.
AATTTATTCCAAAATATTAGTTTAAAAATGCAGAAGTGGTTAGCCCTGTTGGCAGGAATAGTTTGAGTATGTAATAGAATCCACTTAATGGGGCAGATGCTGTTTTCAGAGTGCAGTGTAGGCGAAAAAAGCAGTTTGTGTGATGTACCTCCTTCCCTCCCCTGTAAGATTGATTTCCATTTCCTATAAACATTTTAAAGCTGTATTTTCAGTGCAGTAGTCATGTAAGAATGAGGCAACTAGAGCACATGTAACAAATTTTCCCCTTGATTCTTTATCTTTATGCCTAGTGCACACCTTAAACTGATAAGTCCAAAACAAAATTCCACATTCCCACAGCCCCAAAACTGCTCCTTCTGTCTTATGACACCTCCTTTCTTCCAGTTTCTCAGGTCATTCTTATTTGTTTCTTCCTCTCCTGAGACTGTTGGTCTATTTGTTTTAAAAACCATATAATATCTATCCAGTTGTTCCAGTTCACACTTATGGCCCAGCGCATGCAGCAATCTCATCTGATTTACTTTAATCATCTCCTTGCTGCTTTCCCTGCTAAGATCTTTAACTATACATGCCCTTCTAGCTAATCTCAACATGGCAGTCAGAGTGGATCTTACAAAAGGTAAGATAGGTCATGACAGTCACACCCTCATTAAAATTTCTATAATGACTTCTCTCATTCTGAGAAAAATCCAGAGGCTTTCCTGGGACCTGAAGCTTTCAAGTATCTGCTTGGCCTCTGTTCTTCTCCAGTGTCATATCCTCCTGCCACACCTCCCCCCCCCCATCCCCGCCTGCTTGACCCAAACTGACTTCATCACACACACAAGCATGTTCTTTTGGGGGCTCCTGGAAAGCCCCCCCTTCAGTTGTCTTCATGGCTTGCTATCTCTTCCTTTAGATCTCTGCTCACTCAGTCTGAGAGAGCCCTTTGACAACCAATTGCCCCCCTCTACAAACATACCATTTCCTTCCCCCTTTTATTTTTTCATGGTTTATATCACCACCTGAAATATGCATATATATTCATTTTGTTGAGTAGATCCTCCTCCCATCCGAGAGTATGAGCTTCTTGATAGCAAACCCTCTGTCTTAGCTTTCTTGTCTGCTCTGTTCTTAGCATGTAGAACAGTAACACGCACAAGACAGACACGCCATAAATATTGGCTAACGGAGTGAATAGTGCAAGGCAGAAATTACCCTCTGCAAGACATCCAAGTGTTCAGTGCTGCATTGTCATAAGGAGAGAAATCCCTTTGTGAAATACCAGGGAGAAAGTACTACTTTGTGAATCTCAGTAGGCAGAGAGAGGTTGTTTTAGACTTAGAAGTCATTGAAGGCATCTTGATGCAAATAAGACCTACCTTCAGCCTGGGTTGATGGCAGGTGTTCAGAGTTAGTTACAGGTAAACATATTGTCAATCATATACAAGTATTAGGCAAACAGTGGGAAATTTATTATTTGATCCTGGGAAATGAAAGCCTCAGATTTTGATATGTGTATTCTAGAGCTACTTCAATGAAGTAGTGTCTGACTCTGTTGGAGTGGAGGAACATCTGAAAATGAAAGCAAAAGCCAAGGCTGGACCTCAGGAACTGTCTTGTATTTAACAGACAAGATGAGGGGTTAAGTCATTAAAGAAACATAGAAGACCAGGTGTGTCAAAAAGAAGCAGATAATGAGGTGCCAAAGGAAGAGAGGAAACTGAAAGATAAAAACTGTTTCATATGTTAAAGTACAGTCTGGTGGATGGTCTTTTAGAAGGCTATTAAACTTGAGACTTAAGAGGGTGTATGTAGACTACATGTGATTTAAGTGATAAGGAATAGTCTTTAAAATGAACATGTGGAGAAGAGATGTGAATGATATTGATGATATGTCCATGAACTTCAGAAGGAAAAGAAGCAACATAAATGTTATCAAAACTGGGGTCACAGTTGAGGAACCTTCATGTCCAATGGGTAGAAACTGGAGAATCTCCTCACAGCCCACCCTCCCAGATAATCCATTGGTTCTATCATTTCCCTCCTCTCCAAAGTGTCTACACTCACACATGACACTTCAGTGACATAATAGCACTTGTAGACATTAATAGAAGCAGTCATGTTCCACTTCCATTGACTTTGTTGCTTTCTCTGCCTTGGCTGTCTTCATAACAGTACAGATCCCATTGCCTTCAAGCAAAAATATCACTCGGCACGTCAGACTTTAACTGCTTGACATGGCCCTGTGACAGGGAGAAAATAAGGGCTCTGTATAGTATGCAAAGGTGTCCATTCCTTTGCAGTTTCAATGAACTCTTGAATTAGTAGTGACAGAGTCCAATGAGAGCATATCAGAAACTTAGACTTGTAAACAGGTTTCTGTAATACACAGGCAATTTATTATGCACCCTAACAGTTGACTTAAGAAAACTGCTTATTGCCAAGAAGTCTTGTTAAAATTATTTCCTCTTCACACCAAAAAGTTTTTTCCAACACTAACTGCATAAGAATGTAAGAATAAAAATTAGAACACTGAAGATTTTTTTAATACGTCTAAGATATAGATGGGGAGATGGAAAAAGAATAGAAGGAAAGATTATGATCATTGTTGTAAGATTTCCAAGTTAATATTTCCCATATTCTTTATTTTCACCTCTCTGTAAAAGTGGACAATGTCTAAAGAACAGCTGAGTAAATTTCTAATGGAGGAGATGGCAGGTTCCTGTGGGTCAGGTCACTGATGTTCCCTTATTCCCAACTAGAAAACCCTCAAGAGAAGGGAGCATATAATTGTCACTTCTAAGTCCCTCACATTAATTAACACAATGTCAGACTCCCATTAGATGCTCAATAAATGTTTGCTGATTTTCTCATCTCACTTAATCATAGTAGGTTAGTACCAGCAGTTCCTTGGAAATTAGCTCATTCAATGCTTCTCAATTTTCACATGCATATTAATCACCCATGGAACTTAATAAATTATAGCTCTGATCCTTTGGGTCTGTGATGAGACATTATTTTGTATTTCTCACAAGCTCTAAGGGTGAACTGGCGTGCTGGTCTACAGAATACATTTTGAGTAGCAGGGATCTGGTGGAATGTACCTCCTATGGGGTCTGCCTACCATTGTGGACAGACTGAGGGGATCCAGACCCCCAGCATGATCAAAATTAACTTTCCTATACTGCCGAAAGTGGTTGAAGATCATTTGAACTCTGGCATCTTTCAAAATATTTTAGCAAAGATTTATTATGAAGCCAAATGCAAACTTTGATTAAGGATTGAAAGAAAAAAGTGTAAACCGTAAATATGTGAGAAAAATGTAAGGGATTTGTTTGCAGTTGAGTTGTTCTCCTTTAGGTTATACTCCCAGCTCGCTTTCAGAGTATGCAATTGATTGTCTGCTAGAAAGGGTACACTAGAGGAAAAATTACCAGAAGCAATTGTCTAGTCCCCATTAGGTCATGGGGACCCAATAGATTTGAAGTGGCTGTTTTCCCTAATAATAATGTTAAGGACAGCATTCCCTGGACTCCTACTATGTGAACCAGGCACATACATGTTGACCTTGAAAATCCTTGCAGTTTTGTAAAGTGCATATTTCATCTGTCTCCATGTGAATCTGCAGAAATTGAGGCTAGAGAAACTGGATAGTTTGCCATAGATCATCATTTATCTCACATCAAAACCCCAGCTGTAAACCATGGGGTTTCAGGGCTGCCTGAAATGGGTACAGCCAGGTCTACAACCAGACCTTCTTACTCTTTATAGGACATCATGGAGAAGCTAAAACAAGGCAGCTTGATGCAGGTGGCAGCATTTGGTGTTTTCAAAGAGTGCCTTGAAAATTATAGAAAATTATAGAAATGTACCTTATATGAATCTATTTCCTCCTTCCTTGTTTCTTTTTGTTGTTATTGTTGTTTGGGGGTTTTTAGGTTTTTGGGGGTTTTTATTTTTCTTTTTTTTCATTTTATATGTTTTTCACGTCCAACCACTATGGAGAGCTGTGTGGAGATTTCTTGACCTACTAAAGATAGAGCTTCCATATGATCCAGCAATTCCACTCCTAGATATTTATGCGAATGACACAAAAACATTAATTCCAAAGGGCACCGGCACCCCTATGTTTATAGCAGCACTATTTACAATAGCTAAGCTATGGAAACAACCCAAATGCCCAAAAATAGATGACTGGCTCAAGAAGATGTGGTACATATACACAATGGAATATTACTCAGCAATCAAAAAAAAGATAAACACATGCAGTTTGCAGCAACATGGATGGAGCTAGAAGGGATCATGCTCAGCGAAATAAGTCAGAAAGAAAAAGAAAAATACCAAATGGTCTGACTCATAGCAGGAATTTAGAAAACCTAAATAAGGGACCAGGAAAAAGACTAATTAATACAAAGTAAAAATCAAAATCAACAAACAACTATAAACCAGAGACAAACTGGGGTGGGGGAGCGGGGAGAGGAAGGATTAGGGTCAAAATAAGGGGGGTGCAATTGTATGGGGACTATAACCAAAATGAAAATGCATACATTGTGCAAAAATGAAAAATGATATAAGAATCATAAAAAATAAAATATTAAAAAAATGAAAATTATAGAAATGTACCTTATATGAATCTATTTCCTCCTTCCTTGTTTCTTTTTGTTGTTGATGTTGTTTGGGGGTTTTTTTTGGTTTGTTTGTTTTTTTCTTTTTTTTCATTTCATGTATTTTTTACATCATTTTTCATTTTTACACAATATATGCATTCTCATCTTGGTTATAGTCCCCATACAATTCCCACCCCCTTGTTTTGATCCTACTCCCTCCTCCCCCCACTGTAGTGTGTCTCTGGTCTATAGTTGCTTGTTGGTTTTGATTTTTACTTTATTCTTGTTTCTTTTATAACAATAAGCAGATTAATTGGGTTTTCTGCTCAATAATGGAGCCATGGCTCTAGGCTCAGAGAAAAATAATACTTTCTCACTAATGTGTACTTTTCCTGCCAACTCATATCAGAGGTAAAGGAAAGGAGTCTCTAATAAGCTTTTATAAGTTGCATCACTAGGTAACAGCTAATGGGTTTCATCCCTTACACAAATGGAATTTAAAGGATAGTGCCTGAAGTGTTGTAATGAATGAATTCTCTGCTGTGCATTTCAACGCAGCATTCCAGAAGTTATTGACAAAACTTTTGTAGAAATATTCCATGCGTATGATACTACTCTTTCTGTGCTTGTGATACCAGATGTCAATGAGCTCATCCTGGGACAAAGGCTAACATGGCCGCTGCCCACAGGTCTACCTCATGGCCAAGGGCATGTGCAGCAGGAGTTTCAGTGGGCAGGCCAAGTGTTCTCATGCATTATGCTTCTCTATTCTATAAAAGTGACTTCATTTTCTTCTCTCCCCTATTGTGAATTTTTGACATTTGCAAAAGTGAGAAACTGGACTATTTCTATTAAGTAATACCCTGCAGAGATTTGAGTTTGGATAAAGACACACAACTTTGAAATTACACAATCTGACATGGCTGATACTATCAATAGATCCCCGGGGGGGGGGGGGGGCGCGGGGAGGCAGAAACGAAAGTTTTGTATCTCTCTCTTTACGCTAATAACCATTAAGCATATGTGAAAGAAAAATTACTCCTCTGAACCACACAATATTGCCATTTTAAAAGTTACTATATAATGATGGCCCAAACTGTGTAAAAGGTAACACATTTCATTAGGCAAGAAATACAATAGAAGTGCAAAGCACTGTAACCCCTGCAAATTATATGCTGATGATCCCATCCACTGCCTGGCAGTTCTCTCTGTTGTTAACTAGCAGCACGAAAGCAGTGCATAGCATTCGTGAGGAAAAGAAGCAGAGGTCATCGGACTCATGTGACATGTCAATGGTGTATAGGGTCACCTCTAAGTCTTAATTTGAGATTTAATTAAGAAGAGCAAGGAGGGCCTCCCAGGTGGCGCAGTGGTTGAGCGCTGGGTTGCGAAGCTGCCCGCGGCGTCTGCGGCGCCGGTTCGATCCCCGGCTGCTCCCCGGCCACCAGAGGAGGGTCCCACATGGCGCGCAGACCTCTCCTGCCGCCCGCTGCTCCCCTCAGCAGTGTGCTTCGGTCCTTCTGCCTGCTCTGCTCCCCGCTCTGGCTCTGGTGAATTCTCTCACCCTCCCGGCTTCTGACTGTACCCAGTGCATGTATAAACCAACCAACCAAACAAACAAACAAACAAATAGATAAATAAATAAGACATGCCTCTAGAAAAATTAAAAAAAAAAAAAAAAGAAGAGCAAGGAAACTGCCTCGCTGGAAAATTATCTTTAATGAAGCCTAAAATCTGCCAAATGCAATCTGTGATTCATGCTTCATCTTGCCTTAGGCTTCCCAATGTTTTTAAAATACAAATATCCCTGAGAAGGGTAATGCATTGTTGAGTTCCTCGCATCACAGCATGAAGACACTTTTAGACATGTACAGTTACTCTTCCAGGATACAGGTTGGAAACTGTATTTTCCTAACGAACAAGAGGTTGAGGACACATGGCTTACCTTTTTGCTGGTTTGGGGTAGGATAGATCTTCATTGTACCAGTTCATTCTGATATCTGTTACTACAACAGAAGCTTAACACATGGCAAAACATTAATGCTCGTACAGGTACTTATTTGCTAATCACTTATTCACCAGGGTATGGTGGGGAAAATGGAAAGAATAAGTCCTTAAAAAACACAAGGCTGGGCCTCCTCAGTGGTGCAGCGGTTGAGCACTGGGTTGCGAAGCTGCTCGCAGCCTCTGCAGCTCTAGTTCAATCCCCGGCTGCTCCCCAGCCACTGGAGGAGGGACCCGCATGGCGCACAGACCTCTCTTGCCGCCTGCTGCTCCCCTCACCAGTGTACTTCGGTCCTTCTGCCTGCTCTGCTCCCCGCTCTGGCTCTGGTGAATTCTCTCACCCTCCCATGCTTCTGACTGTCTGACTGTACCCAGTGCTTGTATAAATAAATAAAATAAATAAATAAAGATAAATCAAAAAAAAAAAACCCACAAGGCAAGCGTCACCATCATTACACCATCCTCAGAATCACAATTGGGTCTATGAAGTCTTTTTTCAAAGGCACACGTTTCCGAGAGTGTGCTTTATCACCATGGTAGGCAAGAATCCTGGGAAATGTTCTTTTGTACCCACTGGAGCTGATGCAAAGAGCTTTGAATTTCAGGAGGTGACTGATCTCGCTACCCGTTCTCTCTGACCATCGACGTTGTAATCATCTGTGTCAGATTAGTCATAGATCTTGAAGATGTTTAAAGATCTGCTTTTTTTTTCCTTAGTGAGAATTTTATAGTCTTAGTCACTAAAATCAAATCTGAAAAGCATAAGGTAGGTGATGATGTCATCAAGGTGATGAGTGCAGAAACATATTTATGATTATGGACCCTGTTGTCAAGCAGAAGGTGTTTCTCATCAATTGAAGCAGAAAAGCAAGGCACCAACTCTCCCTTTGACAATGGCCTATTGGAAACCCCAATATAATTGCCTTCAATCTCACAGCATTTGTCTGAATTTCATTCTGCAGAGGTAGTCCTGGTTATACGCAGACCCTTGCCGTTCTAAGATTTTCCAGATTACCAACAAACCAGTTTACCTTTTAAACTCTTGTGAGCCAAGGATTTATAGCCTGCAGGCCAGTAGAAATTGTGGTAATGGGAGAGAGGCAGCTTTTCCCTCCTGGGGAGCATTTATCTCTCTGCAGTGATGACAGCTTTATGATTCTACTGAGAAAATTCATGGAAGGTGCTTTTACAAAATCAACCGTCTTTTGAGATATTTCCAAGGGTGATGGCACAGGAAAGGGGAACCATATTATGAAGTAGCAGCCAAATAAAAGTCAGGAGTGAAGAATGAAATGTCACTACCATGAGGGAAAATTAACTTTTTTCCTTTGATTCATCCCATTGCATCTTCACATGGCATCCATTGTATTTCTTTGTTCGTAATGGGCTGCGACGTGGAAGTTGCCGTGTGGTAAAGACTTGTGCACTTTGTCTTTGACATTTTCCCCTGGAAAATGCTCAGTATGGACCTTGGAGCCATAGGGACCCAATTTTGCAGAGGTGGGGGAGGGGCCCACCAATCACTTTTTACTCCGGCAACTCTTGTGTTCATTTGGACTAGAGCCTTGTTTTGTTTTTCAGGGGGTTATCAATAGTTTTATAGTCAGATCTCTAAGGAAAACAAGCTGAAGATGAGTGAACACCTCACTGTCTTTTCTGTACAGCCATATGGCCCATAGGGCATATGCAACTTTGTCCCCAAATCCTGTGATTCAGCTTGAAAGAAATGCAGTCCCTTCTTCCTAATTGGGGCTGAGAAGGAAGCAGAAGGTAGAGATACCATTCTTTCAAAATCTTGTGGAGTCGCTCACAGTGATCCTTTTCTTTCTGTGTCACTTTGTGCTCAAATATTTTCCTCTTAATTTCTCTCTCCTGTCTGTGATTTTCTTTCCTTCTGGAATGTTCTTTATCACATCCCTGTATTCATATTTCTATTATTCAGTCTGTTCTCCATCTTCCAAAGATCTTAACTCAATTTGACCTCTTATACCTCACTCTTCTGAAATCATCAATCCTCTACTCATTTCTTTAACTCTTACATTATTTCCCTTCTAGACCTAAAATAGCCATAGTGATGACAGTAATCATATGCTGAGGTGCTGTGCTTCAGTAAACTCTGGGTTACACATTTCACATTTGGCATCTCATTTAATCCTTGCAAATTAGAGGGTGGTAGTGTGTTCTTTCAATTGATGAGATTTGATGAGGTCCATACAGCAATTTGCTGAAAGAGTTGCTGGGTCAACACAGCTTATCTGCCTCCTGAGGTGCAAAAGAGGATTTGCATAATTACGAGCTAGAATTCATAGGCCTCAGGTAAAGTTTGACAAACATTCACACTATTCAACTCAGGGTCATTCATTGGCCCATATTCATGATGCCAATAAATTTCATGTACTGTAAACCTATCAGTAATTATATATTAAACATTTATCTTAAGAAGTACATAAATTGGACCTCCCTGGTGGCGCAAGGGGTTGGGACACAACCTATGAAGCTCGCCACAGCCACTGCAGCACGAGTTCGAACCCCAGCCAGGGAGATATCCACATGGCGCAGCAGACCTCTCCTGACTCGCCTGCTGCTCCCCTTAGCAGTGTATTTCAGTCAGTCTGCCTGTTCTGTTCCCCACTCTGTCTCTGGTGAATCCTCTCACCCCTCCCCCCACAACTCTGGCCTGTACCCCAGTTCTTGTATGTTTAAATAAATAAATATTTAAAAAAAGAAGTACATAAATTTAGGTATTATCAGTAGACATAGTGAAAGGTTGCAAAGACAAAGAAGAGAGAAGAGGACAATAGCAGCAACTGGAAGAGAAATAAAAAGAGAACCAGTTTCTCTGTGCTTTTAAAACTTCTGCTCCAGGCAAGCTCCTCGGAAATCTGGGGCCATAAGGGAAGGTAATGGGGGTTATAAATTAAAGTGTTAGAAAAAAAAAAAATTAAAGTGTTAGACTAAGGATAGCCCAATTCATCCAGATACTACTCACCAGCTTCCCGTGAAACAAGCTATTTCATCTTATTTTGGAGAAAACTGTAAGTGTATTTTTAAACTGTAAGGTATTGGTTTACATAAATACAACAGTTTCAAGTTTTGGCTTTCAGTCAAAATGCACAGCATACAAATGTAGCTCAAAATCATATATTGTGCTGATGGAAGCAGTGTGGAGTGGATACCTTCCTGTGTGTCCCCTCCCTCCACTGTAACATCACCCAGCAAACCCTCATGGAATCACTAAGTTGCTTAAACAGAGAAAGGGTTAAGAAGCAGGATAAACATTAATGGAAAAGGAACCTGGGTTTGAGAGCCTGCTCTATCTTTTCTATCACTTCATACATACAGTTATCTCTTAGTTACTTTTTTTTTTTTTGGAAAAATGGGCATATTGGTGCCATATAGCCTGTCATATTATTATAAGAACTAAATGCACTAGGATACTTTGTAAAGTATAAAATGCTCTCCAAGGAAGATTATAATTAGCATCATCATTTTTTATTATTATTAACTGTACTAACTTCAAAGCACTTGATTTCCCTTATTGGTTAATTCTAAAGAGATTTGCTTCCACTCTCTTTCTTCCCAGCATCATATTAATTGGTATTTCAGTACCACATTTAAAAAAAAAAAATTTCTCTCCTGAGCTTGTTTCTGTTTTTTGAAAGCTTTTCATTCCTCAGGTAGTCAGGGAACCCAGCCTCCTCAGACACCATTGCCACAGCTCCACATAAAGCCCCTACCCTGCCCCTGTCTGCAGATTCCTGAGAGAGACATTGAGATGTGGTAATGAGCCCTCCACTGCCAGCCTCCAGTTTAATGTCAGCCTTTGCTTACCTCTGAGCAACAATGAATAAGAGAACCCCAAATCTCAGGTTCTGCTGTTCTGGTATCCTGACAGTTTGTCTAAAATTGCTTTGGCTTCATTCACTTAAAAAAAAAAAAATGCTGTGCACAGGTGTTAAGCGGGGCCCTGTAGTACTGGAGGAAGTAAAACTGCACACACGCATCTGTGGACATCCAGAGACTGCGGTTGTTGGATCCATCGAGTGCAGGGGGGCGTGCTTAGCAAGGGAATAGGATTGAGTGCAGGAATTAGGCTAAGAGCAGAAATGAATTAGTCGGCCAGATGCATTACGCCTGCAGAGTGATGACCTGAACGCTGCAGCATCTTATGATCTCAAGTATGTGGACAACCCATACAGGCCCTCTTGGGAAATGGGTCATTGCTGTGTTCACTCTCAGGAGTGCATATGTTGTAGAAAACATGCAGCTTACATGCTAGTTCCCCTTCTAATCAGTAGATATATTTTAGCTTTTTCCTTATATTGTTCAGAATAGACAGTTTGGGCAAGGAAAGAGAAATACTGGCAGAAATGACTGAAATACAGAGCATCTAGCTGTATGAAAGGTACTTCCATTATCTTTCAAGACATAAAGAAAACACAAAGTTCACAGAAGTACCAAAGAGAGTTTGTGTTCTGTTTTGAGAGTAGCACCTGTCATCACCCCACAGATTGCTCCCTAGATAAAGAATATTCCAGATATCCTAGATGACCAGATATCCTAGATATCCACGTGAGTTTTGGTGGTGATGATTATAAAATTTACCATTCGTGCAATGTGAAGTTAGTATTGGATTATTGTTCCTAGCAAAATATGAAAATTAGACAAAACACCTTTTTGCAGATCTCAGTGATTAACACAATAAAATGTAAGAAAAGAAATAAAAGTCTTTCCTTAAAAATTTTTTAGATCTTTCTTTAAAAGTTTTATTCCTTTTTTTAGAGAAAGAAAAGTAGCTCAAACTCTTTAATTCATCATTGTAAATAATCATTCTTCTGGCCTTTTTATTAGTGGGCCTTAGTTTATAGTTTTATGGCAAGAATAATGTTTATAGGTTGGCACAACCTGAAAAAAATCACCTTGTTTAAATTGACCTACCATTTAAATATCATCATTTTGGCAATGAACCTCTTCTAAACTTATCCTTCTCAAATGTGGGCATTAAGCCCATAAATAGGAATGCTAGCGGGGGAGAGGGAGGAGGGTTACTTCCAGGAGAAGAGAAGCTTTGGAGAAGTGAATGGAAAATGTTGCCTCTGTTTAGCATGAATGAGCCTGGGATTTAAATAACATTCTTCAGGCCAGATAAATAATTTTTCTTTGGCTTGATAATCATATGTTGCATTCAAATATTTAAGTGAAATGTTTTCTGGCTTTCCTCACCTCGTCTTTGATCTTTACATGCTCTGTTGTATTTTAACTCATCAGCTTCAACAAATAAAAAATCTAATTTATACCTTTTAGTAAGAGACAAAGCTGCTGTCAGGCATTGGAAATGCATGTCATCAAGATTTTTTTTTTTTTTTTTTGCTTTGCATGCACACATACCTCCCAATGCTGAAATACATCAGAATAACAATAAATACAATTACCACATTCATTCTTTCCCTTTTTTTTCAAGCTGTACTTACAAATGAAGATGTTTTAAAAGAAATCTTTTCTAAAATGTATGTGAATGATTGTCCATCTTTTCCCACTTTGAGATGCTGGTCATTTTGAACCAGCACTGAAGAGCCCCCAATTTACAACCAGGCTCCTCTTAAGTGTCCTCTCCATGAGATTTCCTTAAAGACAGCCTCACAGAAAACTCTCATGCGTGCAAACATCCATGACAAGTCATGGCTGAAATCAGATGAGCAGAAATGAATTGTGATGCTCTTTTGTTCTCCCCCTATGTGACCTTCAGACAAGGTAAATCATTACAACCCTGATATCACTCAATGAAATGCTTGGTTATTTTATGAGCAGGATTAATCTGCACCAGAAGGTGAGAATTCATGTTGAACATTTGAACAAAGGAGGACAAATAGAATTTGCCCTAAAATCATCCTATGGGTAAGGCGACAGCCTCATGCTGCCTTAATTACATACAGCGTGAACTATTTTCACTCTTACACAGGTGATCTTTTCAAGGTGTAATGATGTATCAAAGCTAAAGGAATAAAGAAGACAGTCTCTTATTTGTCACCTGCAAAGTGCCTAGTGATAGTCTTTGCCTTTTCTATAGGACTGATGAATCGAGAGCAACAAGACTGCTATCCCTCCTAAATCCGAATCCTGAAAGAAAAATCAGAGTGAAGCACTGGTTTTCTTAATTACCATAGACTGTATGTAAGCCTTCCAGACAATTGCCCAAAGTATACACATTTCCTAGAAATACCCTGAATTCTAAAGAGAATTCAGTCAGCCCAGTTCTTTAAAACCCATCATAGATGGCTGCCTGCATGGGTGCAGGGGACAGCAGGTATTGAAAAGGCTAAATTATAATACTTTGTAACATCTTCTAACTTCCCAGTTAAGGGCTGCATTTTTTTAAGATTTATTTATGCATTCAAGAACTGGGGTGTAAGCCAGAAGTGGGAGGGGGTGAGAGGAGTCGCCAGAGACAGAGGGGGAGCAGAACAGGCAGACTGACTGAAATACACTGCTGAGAGGTGAAGCGAAGAGACAGGAGAGATCTGCTGTGCCATGAGAGAAGCTCCTTGGCCGGCCAGGGATCGAATTCATGCTGCAGAGGCTGTGGATAGCATCATTGTGCTGCATCTTAACCCCTTGTGCCACCAGGGAGGCACTAAGAGTTCTTTTTAATCTTTACAGAGAAAATAAGGAAGGCCAGGAGATGATGCTTCCCTCGCCGCATAGAGGTCCATACTAGGGGGTCTGTCACTCTAAATTCCATTTTTTCACCAAGTGTTTAAAAAGATGAGCTTTTTTGGTTTAGTTTTTAAAAAAAAAAAAAAGATTTATTTATTTATTTATACAAGCACTGGGTACAGTCAGAAGCGCAGGAGGGTGAGAGAATTCACCAGAGCCAGAGCGGGGAACAGAACAGGCAGATGAACCAAAATACACTGCTGTGGGGAGCAGCGGGCACGGCAGGAGAGATCTACACGCCATGTGGGACCCTCGCCTGGTGGCCAGGGAGGGATCAAACCGGCGCTGCAGAGGCTGCGGGCAGCTTCGCAGCCCAGCGCTCAACTGCTGTGCCACCAGGAGAGGCCCTAGTTTGGTTTATTTTTAACTGAGGTAATATTGCAGTCCCACATCAAATATCACCACCATAGTGCACCCACCACCAGCTCACCTGCAGGCCACCATCATAGTCCACTATGCTTCCTTCCCTCTTTGTTTTTACCCTTCCCTACCCACTCCCCCCGTGCTTCCTTGGTGCTTCAGTTCTGGAGCTGGCTATCAAGGGTTAGTTTTTCAGCTTGTTTTCATCCGACTCTTAGTTTAGTTATTTTATATTCCACGTATTAGTGACACCATCCGGTATTTAAAAAGACAAGCTTCTGAACCTATACGGTTTCAGCTCTGAAACCAATGTGTCTCCCCCCCCCTCCCTAGACTCTTCCCAGGAATAGATCTGCCCATTTGTTCTTTTTCTTCCTTTCTATTCACTAAAGGCTCTCAGCTGAGTTGATTTACCACCTGAAAAGACAAGGAAGCCACCCATTTCTCCATCTGGGTAGTGGCAAGGCACAGGGAGGGTAACCATAGCTTCAGGGCAGCAAAGGAGGAGCAGGTGTTGGGACCATTGCAATTTTAGATCTTGAAACCAGCAAAGATTCTGACACAGCCTTGCCATTCAGGTCACTCACAGGAGACCCATACGTGGAATGCGGCACCGTTGTGTTTATCAGCCTGTGCCAAGCCACAAGCTTGGGGGACCCGGGCTGATCCGTGTCCTGCAGCTGCCAGAATGTAATGACTATACTTCCAGTCCCTGGGGCAGGGATGAAATGTCAGCTGTGAGGTAATCCTCGCCAAAAAGGAATCTGTGCTGCTTTGGATTCCCAAGCTGTTAAAAGGATGCCGGAGAATGTCAGGGTGGCTTTGCTGTCCTGCTGAAGCTCTGCAAAGAAAGAACCCACGGACAGGTGGTACCATGTCCTAGCCTGTCAGCCTGTTGCTTCCCCCCATTGCCCCAGGGACTGTGCTGCTTATCTTCCCGAGGAAAGCAAGGCCAGCCAGGGGAATGTTCACTTCCTGCTGTAAGATCTAAGAAAAGGCTCCCCCAGGGGCACCCATCCCAAGATCTTTTAGGGGAACAAACCTTGGAGGATTGGGAAGGAGGTGGGTTTCTAAGTCATGTTCCTAGAATCCCAGAATTGCCCCTAACTTCAAGTTTTATTTCCCCGGAATAGCTTTCATTGACAAGTGCTAAATTTCAGAGTAATTACAATTATCATTAGTGTGTCCTTGGCTAAATCCAAAGGCACCTTGATCATTGGTGAGTGAGAGCTAACAAAGGAGGCTGGTCGGCTGAGTTACGGCTAAACACTGCCACCTGCGTATCAGCCCTTGGAGACTAAGGAAAGCAGTTGTCCTCATTCGATCACTCACACCTGGTCATACACCCTGGGCATCCCTTCTGAAAATGTTCATCTCTTCTATGTGAAGTTCACTGCCATGTACCTTTACCTGCGTCTAACTGAACAGGTTTCCAAAGGAATCCTTAGGATCACCGTTCACTTTTGCTTCCAAGAGCGCAAAGCAGCCTTGAGATCTTGCATATTGAGAGCATAAACATATTCAAGATTTAAATGCGAATTAAACATCTCCTTCCGTTTCACCAAGATACAGTTTGTGAATCTGTGCTTGCCCATGACCTGGCTTTGTTGGTGAAAGCCAGCCTAATTTAAACTCTGGAAGACATTTCAGGGTATCACTGAGAACGCTCAGTCTGTGAACTGTAAACAGATCCACACCACAATGAGGCTCTGCCTTTTGTGTTATCCAGGTAGTCTATGATTAGTTTTATTTTAGCACTTACGATTGGCAGCTGAATTGGCACCAGATAGCATGCTGACCACAAGACCTGTCGTCTCCCATTCAGGCCGTCCAAGCCCACTGAGAAAATTATCTTCCTTGCCAGCTACTTTGATCTTGTCACTCCCGCGCTGAAATCTTCTCGCTGTTTCCTAAAACCCTTCACATTAGCCTCAGCCTTCTCGCTCTGGCTTCTGCAGCTTGGCTCTTCCCTAACTACAGATTTCTCCTGTCTTCCCCTGATCTCTTGTCACCTCCTTTGCTCCAGCCAAACAAAGCTATTCTCAGCCTCCTTTGACACAAACTGACATTTTTGATACCTTGTTTTCACTAGTACAGTTTTCCAAAATAGAATGAGGACACAGAAAGCAGAGTCTCTGTCTAGCATCTGCTAGTTCCATTGGCTCCCAACCTTTAAAAGTTAGGAAAGGATGCACTGGAATGAGACCTGCATGTTGATTCATGCTCTGCATATTTTATATGGCTATCAGGCCACCTAATGTCAAAGTCCCCCCAAAGGAACTTCCTAGTGGGAGAAGAAAATATTCCATCTTATTTTAAGCACAGTTTAAGGATGCTTTAAAGCCATTTCAAGCCAAAATAAACAGAATTAATTGCAGTGAAAAGTGTCACAAATGAGGCAACCAAAATGAATAGAAGAAAAAATATTCAGTGACCAAAGGATGCATTCTGCAAGTAAGCAACAAGGAGTGAAGTTCAAGGCACAGAACATTTTTTAAACCACATTTATTTGTGTATTCACTTGTGTGTTTGACAAAATATATCAAGATATGTGTTAGGTGGAATTCAAAACGAAAAGGCGCATTCCCTACGTTATCAAGCTATCTAAGTAAGTTACTAGAAATAAGAACATATAAGATACAATTTGAACAGAAACCATAGTGATGTCCCCAGTGAAGTCTTTTTGCATTAGGAAGTCTTCCTCTAAATACTGTTAGAAGTCCATGGCTTAAACTAAGAAAACTTTTAGATCATTCTTATAGTAATATCTCTTTGTAGATTGTGCAGTTCTGTATTTTTTAGCCCATTTTTAGACCTTTGGACATATACTTTACATAGAGTGTGACACCTCAGTTTCATGTTTGAGCCTGAAACCATAGCTACCAACTCAGCAACACGGATCTTCGACCCAACACATGAAGCAAAGCTTGATTTAATTTCAATCATGCATGAACTGGCTGGTTGCCACCATCCTGGGGAAGGATCTCTGTCCTTTGGAATCTCTTGCTATAATCTAGTATCTAGTGGAAACCATTTCTTCTCTTAGAGGAAAAATGATCCTATTCTGCTATTATGATGAACCTTCCAGTCCCATAGAGTTGGCAGTTGCTGAGCAACAGTGCCTGGGTCTCACTGAGATATGCCAGAACTAATGGTGAAATCTGGGTGAATTCCCTTAATGATATTTTCTTTGAATCTCCCCTACTAAGCAGAGACTATTCCTGTAAACATCTGTGTGTCTACTTACAAGGTGGTAGAACTTCCCAGAAACTATATTGTTAAACATTTCACAGAGGACACAAAAAATATTAACTGGATCATTTTTTTCTCTAGGATTCAAAGTGTGCTAAGTGAGCTCTGTGCAGTGGCAGTATCATAGCCAATGAGGTTTATCTGAGGCACTATTATTGCTAACAGAGTGTACTAAGTGATACACCACTTGAGCAATGGCAGTATTAGTTGATGATGAGACAACTCTACTTATTGCATAGGCTAACTCAAGAGGCTATTTAAAATGAGAGATTAGTACAAGGAGACTCCAGTGCTTCTGAATAACTAAGTATAACATAGGAGTACCATCCAAAGATTCCACTTAATATGACTTTGTGTAAATGTTTGAGAAAGGCTCCGTTACCTGGCAACAAGTCACATCTTTCTACAAGTGCAAAAAGTGCCTCTTTTTAACCAATGTGATCATAATGAGCAAAACCTTAAGTTCTTCATGTAAAAAAAAATAAGGATAGAGCCACCACCGGCTGAGTGTCTACCTACGCTGGCACTGTGCCAAATATATTACAATTTCCAACCCAGCAACCTAGATATAAGAAGTATTTCATTGTACAGATGAGACTAAAGGGTCATCATAAGTGTCAGCTCCTGATGGGGATGGCAAAGTCAGAGTCTGCCCTCCGATACTTTCCCTTACAGTTCTACTTACTAGAGGCTTTACAGACAGCTACTCCCACAAAATTTCCTTTTTAAAAAACATAAATTTATAAAGCACACTATATTCTGTTGTTCATATATTTACTGCATATTTCAGAATAGTAGTAATGGCTCTAAGAAGTAAAATCTACAGTTTAAAAAAAAAAGAAAAAAGTTAAATTGAATTAACCGGCATTTAAAACACTTGTTTGATGAAAACTTTTTTCCATGAAATGATTGAAAGAACTATTCATCTTTCTCAATTGTAATGGCAAATTCTCATCTCCTACTCCCCAATTTTGTTTCAACTGGTGGGGACCGCATTGAGGGATCCCAGTAATGAAGCAACAGCAACTGTCAAACCTCCAGTTGTAGACCGCCTCCTAGTGGTGAAGCCTTTGCCCTTGATGGACAGTTTCACAAAAAATCTGATGAAGCAATCTCAAGAGGCAAATTGAGTGTTGTGGAAGATTTTTTGCTATTTATATCCAAATGTAAATGGATATTATAATCATTTTAGGTATCCCTGGTCTAGAGCTAAAGTGGTTAATTTTAAAGTGAGAAGTTTAGAATGTGAGGTATGTCTCTCTCTCTCTCTCTCTCTCTCTCTCTCTCTCGCTCTCTCTCTCTCGCTCTCTCTCTCTCTTTCCCTTCTCCCCCGCCTTTTTTCTCTTACTCTTCCCCCACTCCACCCCCAAGTCATAAATTTCACCTGCTTTACCTAGGGCTTGCTCAGAGGACACCAAGTCTGATTTTGAAGAACACCATAGCATTTATTTGATGTATTTCTAACCCAGTCTTCTCAGCTTTATAATTTTGGCTGCTTCTCCACTAAGTCACACACAAGAGAAATGGTCCTGAGTCACCTCAAAGCTGCCTGGATCTGGAGATGAATAATGTGCATTTCAAGGCACCCAAAACTTCCTTTCCCTCCCTCACCTCCATCCAGGAGGGACTGCACCTGCGTTCTTTTTATCTGTGGTAACTGCCACGTGTACCTGCTGGCACCTTCAATGGTAGGGATGCCAGCGAGACTGCTTTAATGCTGATTCAGTCATCCAAGAGATGAGGCGTGTTGATTAGCCACTGAGCTGGTGAGAAAGATGGTCCCCAGCAGGCAACTCATAAAAGCCCTATAGGTGATACATTGTGTTCCAGCCCAGCTAGTGGTTTCTGAGGGTGACTCACATCAGCCGCAGAGACCGGAACAGGATTTCAGCTCCTCCTGGTTTTCCAGTTACTTTGCCATTTGCTTTTGTTTCTTTTCCCTCTGGCAAACTACCCACAGAGCTCTTTTATACATTTTAGCACTTCATCCTGTTATCAGAAGGTAAAGATAAAATACAGTTTGCCAATCAAAGACAGTTGAGAAGGATTCATAAACAAAATTGAAAGTAGCTGTGCTGGTTGATCTGTACCTCCCTCTGTTCTGCTGTGGCCAGAGTGAGCCCATCCTCCGGTCACCCAGTGAGGGGACTTTGACTCCCGCACACTGTGCTCTGACTTTGTTTAGTGAAGTTTTCTTTCTTGCATTTTTTTTTTAAATATGATCTTTTATTTTTTTTTAATTATTTTTTTAAATAGAGGCATGTTTTATTTATTTATTTGTTTGTTTGTTTATACAAGCACTGGGTACAGTCAGAAGCGCGGGAGGGTGAGAGAATTCACCAGAGACAGAGCGGGGAGCAGAGCAGGCAGAAGGACCGAAGTACACTGCTGAGGGGAGCAGTGGGCGGCAGGAGAGGTCTGCGCTCCATGTGGGACCCTCCTCCGGTGGCCGGGGAGCAGCCAGGAATCGAACCGGCGCCACATAGGCTGCGGGCAGCTTCGCAACCCAGCGCTCAACCGCTGCGCCACCGGGGAGGCCCTCTTTCTTGCATTTTTAATCAGGTTTCTTTATTTGTAAAATGAAGAAGCTTGTCTAAATGTTCGAAGAGCCCTTCTGCCTTTCCCTCTGATTCCATAAGCTGTGCATGAATCTAAATTTTCATTTGGGTAACACTCACATGGAGTAATTAAACCCAGAACACAGTATCATCACCCTGAAAGCTTACCTCTTGCACACAAAGAACAAAAACAATAAAAATACCTAATTTGAGAAGTAAAAGGTGAGCTCACAGACCCGAGTATAAAGAACCTGCCAGAATACTTAACAAGGTAGATCTAGCTCAGCTTACCGGCAACCAAATCAAATGAAATGTAAAACAAAATGATGTTATTGAACATTGAACAGAGGTAAATTAACTTGGAAGGAGGAGAAAGACATTTTCATCTTGGGATCTGTATTTGATCTTGGGGCACATGAGCTGCCTAGATCTAAGTGCACATTTTGGTCTGGTTTTCATGTATGTTTAAATTGCACTCTTAATGGGTTGTTGTCCAGATGATTCATGTGTAGTGGCAACACTTCAGCAAAATCAATGTGGCACTTTTATTTCAATGACAAATTGGATGGTAGGTCATTGTGATTCATCACACATGATATTTTCTCTCTCTCTCTCTCTCTCTCTCTCTCTCTCTCTCTCTCTCCGCCCCCCTCCCTCTTTTGTTACTTTCTCATTCCAGAAAACAAACCAGGCTTCCATGCCAACTTGCTCCCATTTGACTGTCATAGATCCAGAGCATATACCCATGAGTTAGTTGCACCATGTAGATGGTCTTATAGCTGACAGAGCCACAGGGCTACAGCGAAGCATCTAGAATGCAGAGAAGGTGGTGCTTGAACGTGATTGATGTCGGCTGCTGCCCATTCCTGTGAGGCTGATTCAGGCCAAGAGAATGTGTTTGTCTTGCTTCAAAGAGATGGTCTTTCCTAATACAGTCTTGCTTCGCCACTCCAGCCATGCTGCTCCTTTTTTTTTTTTTTAATCCACATAATCCTGTTTTCCTGAGGTGCTTTATTAATAACTTCTAAGCATTCCCGCACGAATCCCCACAGAGAGTCTGTAAGTAAAATCTATATTGAATGACCATGTTTAAAGCAAGGCAAGCTGAGACACAGATGGAGTAAGAAAGGATTGTCTCAGTTCTTCTAAGACTAAGCTCAGAACTTTGCTTGTCATGCCAGCTTGCCCTTGACACGATCTAAGAAATAAATAGAGGTGAGTTTTTTCAGGAAGCCACCAAGTGGTAGAATCTAGTGGTTACCAGCAGAGACGAGACCATCCAGGCCAACATGCCCCTTTTACTGACTGGGTGACCTTCAGCATCTTTGCCTCATATTTTCTTTATTGATAAGCTACAGGTATTAGCACTGACTGAGGCTAGATGACCCTGAAGCTCTGCTTACTGTTCTTTCCTAACAGGCATTTCTGGCTCAGTTTGACATGAGTCATATTCCCTAATTGTCCCACGTCCAGCACTACCCAAATCTTTGAGACAGGACACAGCCCCACTGAGCTCAATAGTTATGGGTCAGAGCTCCCCTGGGTCCTAAGACTTCCTGCAGTCTCTCAATGGCCTGTGGACTATTGAGGGCTCTGCTTTTGGCTGCTTCTGCTTTCCCTTTCCCTCAGCAGCTACGCCCTCCCAATCTCCTCAACTAATGTGTGCGTGCATGTGCACACACACACACACACAGAGGCAAATCCCCATCCTCTCAGTAACATGCCCAATTCCCCTCCCCCTCCCCAGCCTCCACCCATTTGCAGAGATCTCTAAACGCAGATCTTTACATCATAAAGAGATTCCCCTGTCTCTCCATCCAGATTCAGGAATGTATGATTCAGTCAATAAAGGAGCACTTCTGTTACTGCACCCCCTCCCTGTTCAAATGTCAGCAGCCACTGATTAGCCATGCAACTTTGGAGAAACAGCTTTCTTTCTCTGAACCTGTTTCTAAATGTATAAACTGAAGATAGTAAAATTTGTCACACATGGAAGTTGTGAGTTTTAAGTGAACTAAGAGTAGGAATGGCATTTAGCATGCTGTCTCAGTCCCCTTGGGTGGTGTAGGGGCAATGAGGATATACCCCCACACACACACTCCCGTGACTTCTTCTGCAGCTGGCCAAGCAATCAGATCAACAGCAGACTGATTAATAGGAGGAAAAGAACAAATGTAATGACATACTTGTGAACAATCTACACAACTGCAAATTCTGGAGTAAATGGGACAAGACAAGGGTGTATGTTCGGAGCTAAGAAAAGGGTCATATACCTGGGGCTGTGAGGAGAGAGGAGAGTGACAAAAACCAGATGCTCTGTACCTAGATATTTGCCTGCCAGATAGATATTTTCACCGTAGAAAGGTTATTTCTGGAGATAACCCTAAATCTTTGTCATATCCCTAATCTTCATTCTAGGTAGGTAATTAATGGCAGTTGTTGCTCTTGAAGCCCCAGGGACTCATTGACCTCACCTCAAAATGCTCCATATGCCAAGGTGACATGTCTCAAAAGGCCTGTTTTGGCCATCTCGGAGAGACCTGCCCCTCAGTGGCTATAACAAAACAGCACAGACTGGTTGGCTTAAACAATAGACTTGATTGTCTCACGGTTCTGGAGGACAGAAGGTCAAGATCCTAGTGCCAGCAGAGTTAGTTTCCAGTGAAATCTCTCTTGCTGGTTTGCAGATAACTGCTCCCTCCTCATAGTCTAACATGATTTTCCTTTGTGTGTACCTGCAGAGAGGTCTCTGATATCCTTTCCTGTTTTGATTAGGGCATCTATCCTGCAGTCATTGAAACTTATTTGCCTCTTCCAAGGCCCCCATCTCCAAATAGTCTCTCTGGGGATTAGGGCTCCATGGTAAGAATTTTGTCAGGGCCCATTCAGTCCCCACACACATTGTAGGGCACACAATGTGTGACACTCTTGCTCTACCTTTCCTCTAATCCTCCCACCCCCATCAGCACCTCAGCTTCCATCTTTAAATCGAATGCTTGTGTCACTCCTGTCCTTGGAGTCTTACCTCAAAGGCAGCCTATTGCCTAAGAATCCTACGCACAGTGTCCTAGAGACATGCCTGTCACATCCCGTGAGTTGTCCCCTCAGCTACCTGCCTGAGTGGCGCCTGCTGCCGGACTGAATACCTGTACTCCTGTGGGGACTCCACCTCACTCTCCTTGTACCCCAGCCCTGGCTAGTCTCCAGTCAGTATCACCCTGAATAAATGAGAATGGTGAACACAAACCCACAGACACAGGTGGGTGTTTTCATCTCACGTATAGAAACAGGCTGGAGCAACGAGCAACACTTTACTTACTTTGACATTTCTATTATTTCTTTTTTTTTCCCACTAACATGGCTGGTTTTTATTTACAAACAGAGAAGATGGCTGCTTAACTCTGCCCTTAGGTCCTCCCAACTTCCCTTTGGGGACCCTGGGATTTGCAGTTCCCAGTATTTTGACGGAGTGGGGGTGGCATGCACAAAGCCTGCATGGAATTAGCTCAGGACATCCTTTCCCCTTAACAATTCCCCCCTTTCACTTTTTGCCACCATTTCCATGGTGTTGAAGATCAAATGTATGGATGCTAGGGTACAGTCTCAGATGAAAATTTTTCTTAGGGTTCCCATTGGGAAGCAAACTGGTCTCTCCAGGTATTGTCCATTGTGGAAAGCAAAAGTCCTCCATTCCTGGGAATTAGTTTATCAGTCCAAGCCAAAAAAAAAAAAAAATCTGAAGGCATTAGCCAAAACAAAAGAGCAAAGATATCAAATCACAGGAAAAATATTAAAATTGATTGAACTTATGCAAAAACAGTTTCTCTCAACCTTGATCCCTCATTGTTTCAACAGTGTAGCAAAAGTTTGCAAACCAAATCTACTTTTAAACCATATTACCTGTTTTTGCATAAAATCACAGAGCAGAATAACCAAACAGCAATTTCATCTGGCTTTGTTGGCATACTCCATAAAGGATCAGAGCAAACTCTTGACATCCGGTCCACGTAGACTTCAAGAGCAAAGTTGGTCTCATCAGACTCCACCCGGGCTTCCTCTGCTCGAGGGTACCAAGGATTTTTCTTTTTCCGGGTCGTCTAGTCCTGCCCATGGAGGCAGCCTCCTCACCTCCTTGGGGGAAATTTCTATTATTTCAAGAGATCAACTTATCACCTGTTGTCCCCTCCAAGAGAGAAGAGTAGCAGACGTTATGGGCCCACCATCCTTTCTTAGTTCAGCCTGCATCTGACCTCAATTTTCTGTTCTTTCCTGGTAGTGTTTAGAACCTAGTTAAAGCTGCACACACATTTAAACAGTCAGGGAAAGTTTCTCAAAGCTAAATGGATTCATAAAAGCCTGTAGGGAAGACAAAAGTCAAGATTAAACAATGACACAATGGTGTTGGGAAGTATTTGCTGTGTTGCAATGTTCATTGAAGAAACTTGTATGGTAAAAATCAGCACAGCTCTGTTACCATGAGCGTGGACATATGCAGGCCTGCTAAGTGAAAATGCCACGTTGTGTGAATGTGTTGTTTACAGTGAGGCTTGAGCTACAGAGCAGGCTAGCAGTGTTTTAAGAGCTGTTTTTCCCTGCCACTCATCTTCTGGTTCTCATAAAAGAAGAGCTCTATGACCGATCTAGGCTTCCCTGCTCCCCTCCCACCCCAGTCACCTCCCTGCTCACAGTTTCATTCACTGACCTCGCCTGCTAGACATCATATAAGGGGCTGACTGTGCGGGGATGGGGGTGAGGCCACACCCTGTGTTAGCACACCTAAACCTTCAGGATGCTTAGATAGTCCATTTGCAAATCCTCAGACCCCCAAAAGCCAGTAGTTCTCAAGCTCAATAAATAGGTAAGTGCTACATTGGTCTTCAAGACAGTTATATAAGCATCTAATATTGTGCTCTTGCTGTTCTGTGTTCCTGAAGAAACCAACTACCCTTGAACCAACTCAAGTGTTAGGGCTGCCAACCCGTGCAGTTGAAAGTTGGTGTATATACTCAGCAATCAAAAAAGGTAAACTTATGCCATTTGCAACAACGTGGATGGAGCTGGAAGGGATTATGCTCAGCAAAATAAGTCAGAAGGAACAAGAAAAATATTGGATGGTTTCACTTATGGGTGAAACATAGGGAAATTGAACAAAGGACCGGGAAAAAGATAAAACTTATAGGCAAACTATAGACCTGAGGCACAGAGTAGGGGAGGGGAGGAAGAGAGGTCAAAACAGGGGAGGGAAAAGCACAAGGGACTAGGGTGAGCCTCCATTCATGGGTGCTGTAGTGGTGGGAGAACTACGAGGACTACACTGGAGGGGAGAAATTAAATATTGTACAAAAAATGAATAACACTCTAAGAAAATTAAAAAGTAAACAGCAACAACAAAAACCCCCACAAAAGTGCTTGTATAATTTCTGACTGCCCCAAAACTTAACTATTCATAGCCTGTGGTTGATCAGACGCCTTACTGGTAATAGTTGATTACCTCTTATCTTAAGTGCTATGTGTGTTATACTATATGCTGTGTTCTTACATAAATTAGAGAAAATAAAATATTATTAGGAAAATGATAAAGAAGAGAAAATGCACTACCAGTACTAAACTGTGTTTACTGACATATTAAGTTGTCTGCAAGAAAATCAGCATATATAGGGGCATACAATTCAAACCCATGTTGCTCTAGGGTCAATAAATTCAGTAATGCTGTTTAGAAAATCGCCATGGCTGGGTTTGTATGTTGTTCATTAGGGATGTACTCAATGGGGCACTGAGTAAGATTTGGTCTTTTCTCATATATTGTTTTATGTGGTCAACCGAGGACAAACTATTCAGAAAAGTCATACCTTGAATTACATGGACTTATTACCATCTTAGGATGCCATATGACATACGGGTAAGTGGTCATCCCAAATCGAGAAGAAAGCATCTGTGATACATTTGTTTTGTAAAATTCAAGGTACCTTATTTACTCTATGATGTTTCCATCATACAGGCCGAAGTCAGACAACTGTTTCCATGACACTATGTTAGGGTCTGTGATCTTTGCTTGCTGTAAAAGAACCATGGTATTTAGATTCCTCTGCCTCAGTTAACCTGCCTTGGTATGTGGAGAAGATCTGGAGCTGCTGGCTAGAAAAGAGTAAAGGGGGGACCTCTGCTTCTTTGACTCTAATGTCATTACTGATCTTTAAGTGACTTTCCGGTCACATCAGTCATCAGGATATTCTTAGAAATCCTCTGTTTCACATTCTGATTACACCCACTCTCTAGTCTCAATAGAGGACATGAGCTATACCGGGGGTGGGGTAGGAAGAGTAGGAACCAACTGACAGGTGCCTTGGGAGTCAGTGAAGATAGGACAGAGGTGGGGGGTTGGAGGGGACCAGCCCTGTCTGTGCCAGGCTCCCAGACCCTGGAATGAGCAATTACCCCCAAGATGCACACCAACACTCAATTCCATATGGAATGAAAAAAAGTCAAATTTAAAGTACTTCACTGAAGTTGAAATTTAGCAGGAGCAGAATTTTTAAATACCGAAATCAAAATACAATTTTCTAAAACTGTACTTTGAACATTCAGAAGGTAGTAGAGAGAGAAGCATTAACAAAAGTACTTCTGTATAGACATCTACTCCACTAAATTTTAAAATCCTTCAAAATTTATGACGCTACAACCAACACAATTAAATAATATTCATGACCCTTGCACCTTTATAACCAACAAATGATACATAGAACTTAGTTCCAATGTTGGCATTCCTAAAGGGCTTCTTGTAACTTGTATTTGTGTTTCTAAATCAGAATAGAGAACCTAGTGCAAAGATAATTAAATTAAGTACAAGTCTCAGGAGAGAAGCTTTGCCCCTTCTAAGGAGAGTGCATTGGTTTAATCAGGGCTCACCTCATCACATGGGGGTGCAGGATGCAATGATGATGACTGATCCAGCATGAAATGTTAACACACTGCAGAACCGCTCTTCTCCAGAAAATAGTCGACACTACTTCACGTGACTTTTGACCACTAGAAAAATAACTGACACAGAGTTTAGGCTGAACTTAGGTCCCGCTTTTCAGTATCAATCCAGAAAGATGATTTTGTGCCAAGCTCCCACACACTAGATTTATTTTTTTAAAGATTTATTTTATTTATACAAAAACTGGGGTACAGGCCAAATGTGCGGGTGCGGTGGGGTGAGAGAATTCACCGGAGACAGAGCGGGGAACAGAACAGGCAGAATGACCAAAATACACTGCTGAGGGGAGCAGCGGGTGAGACAGGAGAGGTCTGCCGCGCCATGTGGATTGCTCTGCAGCTGGCAGGGATCAAACCGGCACTATAGAGGCTATGGACAGCTTCACAGCTCTGCGCTCAACCGCCTGAGCCACCAGGGAGGCCACACACACACTAGATTTAAATAAATAATCATAACCCTAGTGGGCACTGAGAACCCTATTATCTAACTCCATACAAGGCAGTGGAAGTTAACTTGTATTATGGAAACTATTACCACTGCTATGACTGAGATGTGAAAAAGGGTTTTTCATGTAGTTGTGCTTTGAGGAACTTAAGAAATTTTCCATGCTTGCATAATTACCTAAGTAACTTTATATACTCAGAATAGCAATGATACAGGAAAATAAAGTGAAGAAGAAACAGAAAAGAAGGACATGCGAGGAGAACCATCCCAAACCCAGAAGTTATAAATTTCACATAGTTCAAAGGTCATAGAAACAGACAAGAATTCTCATCCTCGAATAGACAGACAGACAGAATTGTTCAGTCAGGTACCTGGGAGATTGAGGCTGAAATATTACACACCCATGGAGGAAAGTTTACCACAGATTTAGTTGAAGTGACACCGCTGTCATTGTACAAACCTAATCATCTCTAGCATTTGTTCAGCAGTTTAATTTTCAAAGCACAGTACTTTACATCATTTTATCTGATTGTCAAGAAAACTTGATGAGGAAGGCAGTGAAGGGGATATCCCTAAGGAAACTGAAACTTGGAATCAGTAACACAACCACACTCCATTAGCCGCATAAAAGCCAAGCCTTAAGGAAAAAGAGCTAGCAGAGGCCTCCAGGCACGTGTGGTCAGGACTTGTGCCTTTAAGCAAGATGGTGTCCAATGATCTGAAGAAAGTCAACTAGCTGATGATGATACATGGCCCCGTTTTGCTGCAGGAAGACCACTACTGTGCTGCCAGAGTAGAACCCAGCCTTTGCTCAATCCATTGTAGACTGCCCACTCAGCATGTGGCTCAGTCGGCCTTTCTCCCTCCTCCCACCCCTTGCCCTCACGTCAGTGTCATCGAAGAATATATTAGAATTGATTGTTCAAGATATTCCTGATTAAATGACTTATGAACATGTCAGGGTCATCTTTAAGGAACAATTCAGAAAATAGCTATAAATTCATGGTACGGATAAAATATTTTCTCATAAATAAGTGATTTTTGTGAGATGCTTCCAATAGGAAACACAAAATGAGTGGCCAACTCAAGAACACAGAATACCCTTCCACGATGTAGTTAAAGGAAACTGACAAACTGGGGTAGAAATAGGTGTTGAAATGCCAAAGGGCATTGAAGAGTGAAGTGAAAACTTGCAAGCAGATAGGATAGCAAATGATAATGAAAGAGTGATGTGCCATGAAGGAAACAGGAACTGTGCACCTAAGGGTGGTATTAGAGCAGATGCTGACCTTTCACAAACACCTAAAGGAAGCATCTCCTAAATAGCAACTGTTGAAAGTTGCCTGAGACGTTTACCTTGGGCTGGGCCTGGGTCTCCCAAGCATCTTTGTGGCCACCTGCTACCAAGACACAGAAGCCCAGGGTGCAGGTGGTGACCCCTTCTGTGTGGATGATGCCCCACTTCTCTCCAGTGTCTTATCCGATGTTTATTGAATATCTTTGTTCCCGACTCTAAAACATATCCATTTGTTTTATATCCTGAGTCTAGGATTAAAAAAAAATGTAATTTTATTACCAAAGGTAAAGTGCTGGATGTGAGACACTTATAGAAAACAATAGTCAGAAAATATATTTGCCATCTTTATTAGGACCCAAAAATATGCATGGGGACTCTATGCCTTCAGCCAAGGTGTTTCCAACACAGAAGTGGAAACTGCGTCCTTCCCTGACTAGTGCATAAAGCTGTCAGTGGTCAATACTTGTACGATACCAGTAGAATTCCACTCACTGCTGGCTTATCATCACAAAATTAGGGGGGAAAAAATGAAACCTCTACTGTTTGCGGATAAACAGAAGATAATTAATGAATATATTGTTTCCCTGGACGATATAAAGGTAGACTTATCTAAGAAAACAAAATTAAAACCTCTGTTGTTTGTGGATAAACAAAAGATAATGAATGAATATGGTTTCTTTTTCCCTGAAAGAAATACTAAACTAAGAAAACAAAATTAGCATATCCATTAATTAGGGTCATATTTGTGTTTCTATTTCCCTTGGAAATAGGAGTATTTTAAATGAAAATACTGACTATAAGTGAGCCTTATAAGAGAAAAGAAATGATAAAGAACATATCTAGGGCAGAAGGAAAGAAATGAACACCTGTTAAAATATCCACCACTAATAAAGAGAAGATCAACCATAATAAAAATTTAAAGTAACTTTGGATGAACTAACACATTTTGATGTTGACAATAGTTATAAACAAAATCCTAAACAAAGAGTTCTAGCATTTTGTCTCACAGATTGTTCCTTCTGAATGTATTTCAGATCCAAGATCTTTGTAATGTCTTACAGCTCTGCTGTCAGCCCTGATTCCTTCAACTTTCTCTCTTGGCCCATCTTCATCAGTGGCATCATCCTTTGCAGTCTGTTCATTCATTCATGTGTTTGACAGCTATTTACTAGACACCTCCTGTGCACACACTGTGATGGGCACTGGGTTACAATGGCAGGCTGAGCCTGCCCTCATGGGGCCTGCATTTCAACTGGTGCCTCTTTAGTTCTGAGAAGCTCACAGTTTTTTTCATTGCCATAATTTCTTTGAAAAAAAAAAACATTAAAATCGTGGTCTTCATATTTTATATACATTGCCTAGCATTCTCCTCATTTGGTCTAGCCAGCACTGTGTATTCTAGCCTAGAGGACATCCCATTATCACTTCACTCTCCACATCACTCATTTCTCAACTTTTATGCGTATTCTGTGCACAATACTAATATGCCAAATGCCCTCCCTCTTTCTGTTTTCAAATCTCGTTTTCTGCCACCTTGAACCTGCGACTCAACAATTTCCACTTCTGTGTGGTGCCCATCTGATTTCCATACTTCCCATGATGTACTTGACAGTTGGGTACAACTGCAAATCTTCAGTTCACTTCTCATCAAGAATTTATGTTATTCTGTGGCTGTGAGCCTTTTAAAGTTACATGTTCTCTGAAGAGGTATCTGTACATCCAAGTTCATAGTAGTATAGTCACAATAACAAGGGGTAACCTAAGCATCCATTCACATCTCAGTGGATGAACTGAATGTTGTATATATATATATACAGTGAAATATTATCCAGCCTTGAAAAAAGAAGGAAATTCTGACACATGATGCAAGATTGATAAACCTCCATGACATTATGCTGAGTGAAATAAGTCAATCCCATCACAAATATTGTTATGATGCCACTTACAGGGTATCCAGAGTTATCACACTCATGGATCAGAAGTAAAATGGTGGTTGCCAGGCTTTTTTAGAGAAAGGGATGGGGAGTTACTGTTTAAGAGTTCTAGAACTTAATTTTGAAAGATGAAAATAGATCTGGGGATGGGTAGTGGTCATGGTCACCCAACTGTGTGAATGTATTTAAGGCCACTGAACTGTTAACCTAAAGTTGGTTGAAGTGGTAAACTTTGTAATATGTATTTCATCACACTTTAAAAATAGGTTTTTAAAAATTACTTATCTTCATTCTCCCACCACTTTCAGTTGTTAGGAGTCTGAGGGACCTTGCCTTTTGCTATCTGATCATGCTAGTTGTCACCTGTTATGTTCTTTACACAGTGAAAATGTAAGATGAAGAGATATGCTCAGTAGACATACTTCATACCTGAATATGACTGGGGCAGAAGGTGGTGGGGTGGGGGGGTAGGGTTGGAGCGAGACAGAGAAAGTTACTTCTTCAACATCAAAGCATCTCTGACCTTCCTCTGGTTTCAGTGTTATGTCACAGTCGTAGTCTAATTAAATCAAGGTCAAAGTAGCCAATATTTTAAGAAGAAGACTGTGGCAAAGAGCCAAATAAGCAAAAAAACAAAACTTCTTTAATCTACAGGATTGGAAAAATGAAAAGAACCAGGTAAAGTAATCAATAGAAAAGCTTTGAGATAAACATAGAAGTAGGACACTTTATTAAATAGAGTTTTGATCAAAGTGGAAGCAAGAACAGCCATGAATAAAAGAAACCTGTGATAAATATAAGAAATATGGGTGAAACGAAATAAGGAAAATTGCATCAATATACTGAGGGGAAATGCATGAAAGTATCCTTTCTACAAGAGAGGGAAAGATATGAATTAATGGAAATGATAATAACATATCGCTTTCCAGACCAGCACTAATCACAATTGCAGAACTAGCCTGTGGTGGAACTCACAAATTTTTCTGGCAATATATGTGAGAAGACAAAAAGCAGCATATGGAGAAATACAAAAATATACTCCCTAGAGACACTGCCTCTTCAGATGTCAAGAAAAACCTGGATGAAGTGCAGGAAGAATGGCATGCTGCAAAGTTACAATTCAAGGCCACCCACAGAACCATACATTAAGGCTAGGCAACTTCTTACTGAAATACTCCCTTTCCTTCCTGGGTTCAATAGAAGACTATTAGGAACCAAGAGAGAGCCTGGATCGCTAATGAAGCTTAATAGAAACAGGAGGAGACAGGACTGACTTTCTGCCCGGTGAGGCCTGCCTGCGTTCACTCTTCCCTCGATTAGCCTTGCATCTGGCCCACTTCTTTTCCCCAAATGGCTTATGTCTCATGTTGCATCCTTGGAACTTACCTGAGTACCTGGCATGTTGTATCTATACAAAAAAGCATTTGACAAATTAAAAAGTGGGTAACTGAATAGAAGAGTTGGCCAATTGCTGTCTGTATCCTGGCTTCATTGCTCATTCACTGTGTGACCTTGGTTAGAAATTTTTAACTCTATCTTGGTTTCCTCATTGGCAAGTTAGAGGTAATAGTAGATTTTACCTCAGAGGTTATTTTAAGGACTAATTAAATTTACAATAAGTAAAAACTTTAAGCCATTGCTTGGAAAAGCGTATCCCAATAAATATTATCTACTCCTTACATTATTTTTGCTAAGTGAGTGGGTAAAACTAATAACCATAATAAAATTCACTTAGAAAACTAAAAATTTTTGAAAGTGTAAATTTAATACACTAAGAAAAGCAGCATATTTTCTATTTAACAGTAAAATATCAACTGTTCATGCACTGCATGCAGTAAGCAAATCATAAAGACTATTATGATACATACCTAAGTAGTACTAGGATAATGTTAATGTGCTTTAAATAAAAAAAAAAATCATTAGATAGTATACCTCATAGTTCTTTACTTTTTTTCCCAGAATATATGGGAGATAATTTAATTCTTCTCTTTGTGTTTTAGATTCACTGCTATGATCGTAAATTATTCATTCTTCATTAAACACAGCTTTCAACACACCTATTATATTCCCGGCACTGTTGTAGATTCAAGGGATGCAATGGTGAATTAAACAAAACCTCTGCGCTCATGAAGCTTATATTCCTATTAGGAAATACACACACACACACACACACACACACACACACTGTTGTAGGGCAACAATTCCTATGCTGGAAATTGGATACAGAAGAAATATCATTTAAAAGGTGGCTTATCTAGTAGTCAGAGATAGATTATGATATAATGGTATCTCATTGATGCAGTGGTACTCTCTGGGAAGAGAGCAGTTGAAGAAATAGAGCACAGAGGGTGTAAAGGCCCTAAGGTGAGAGCTTGTTTTGAGTATTAGGAACCGACTAGAGAGTGTATGTCCTAGAGCAGTGGATCAGGGGAAGAATGGTATGAAAAATATTTAAGAAGGTAGTTGACAGCTGTAACACAGATTTGGATTTTGCTTCCAGTGACTGGAGAAATATTACTTTATATTGAGGAGTGATAATGATTTATGGTTTAAAATGCTACTCTGGCAGCTGTGTATGTAGTGGATGACAAGAGACCCAGGATGGAAGAAGATCAACTTAGGAAACTGCTGCATGAGGTGATGATGACTTCACCTAGGATTCTGGATATCTGAGGTTGAGCCAAAGGGATCTGCTGGTGGGTTAGGTACACTGTAGTGGATGCCAGTGTGACTTGGCACAACAGATAGACTGAAACTTGTTTCTTGAAATATTCTTTTTGTCAGTTGTTTTTGTTATTCTTTAGCTTATGTCCACCTCTTTGTGAAGTAAATGAATATGTATGGAGAACTGGATTATTTAACTGTAGATATGTATAGAACTAACAGTGCTGAGCTTAATTCCAATAATGGAAATTTTGACCTCTCTGAGCCTCAGTTTTCCTAATTATAAAGTCAGGAAAATTGCTAGCACTGAGAGCTTCTGGCTCTCCTCTCTGAGCTGGAAGCCAAACTACAGCTCTCTCAAACTTTCCCACTTGGTACAGTTAGGTAAGAAAGCCTTGACTAATTGGATAGGGTCACTTAATGATTTCTTTAGCTTACTTTCCATTGAAGTCAAGAATTATTCCAGCAAACTTGGGATTCTAAAAACCTGCTACCTATTACCATATTCTACTTTCCATATTTAAAAAGTATTAATTATCAGATAAATTTTAGTATGTCCATCTTTGGTGTTTCTTCTCCTACCAGCCATATTAAGGACCCTCTGGCTCACATTGTCTACACAATGAGAAAGGAAACAGCACGGAATGGTTAAAGCCTAATCACCTGATTTCAAGCCTCACTCTGCCACTTACTAGCAGTGTGGTCTTGGACAAGTTATTTAACTTCCCTGTGTTAAGTTCACTCCAAAGGGAGATAACATTCATCCCTCTCAGGATCCTCATGAGGATCAGATGAATTCATGTTTAATAAGAATTTGGAGGGCCTCCCTGGTGGCTCAGGGGTTAAAGACAGCATTATCAAGCTATCACCAGCCACTGTAGCATGAGTTCGATCCCCGGCCAGACAGGGAGCTACCCACATGGCACAGCAGACCTCCCCTGGCTCGCCTACTGCTCCCGTCAGCAGTATATTTCAGTAGATCTGCCTGTTCTGCTCCCCACTCCCTTTGGTGAATCCTCCAACCCCCTGGCCTGTACCCCAGTTCTTGTATGCATAAATAAATAAATCTTTAAAAAAAATAAGCATTTGGAGCATTGCCTGACAGGAGGACACACTAATGGGAGTTCCCTATAATTATTACTCCTTCTCTCTACTCAAAATACCATACCCACCTCTACTTTCAAAGAATGTGAAAAATATTTATTAAAAATTTCTGTGACTTGGGCCTCCCCGGTGGCGCAGCGGTTGAGCGCTGGGTTGCGAAGCTGCCTGCGGCCTCTGCGGCGCCGGTTCGATCCCCGGCTGCTCCCCGGCCACCGGAGGAGGATCCCACATGGTGCGCAGACCTCTCCTGCCACCCGCTGCTCCCCTCAGCAGTGTACTTCGGTCCTTCTGCCTGCTCTGCTCCCCACTCTGGCTCTCGTGAATTCTCTCACCCTCCCGCGCTTCTGACTATACCCAGTGCATGTATGGACAAAACAAACAAACAAATATAATAAATAAATAAATAAAAACATGCCTCTATAAAAAAAAAAAAAAAAAAAAATTTCTGTGACTTAAGCAATTTTTTTTTAAGGATACAAGAACTGGAGTATAGGCCAGAGGTGCGAGGGAGTGAGAGGATTCACCAGAGAGAGAGTGGGGAGCAGAACAGGTGGATTTACTAAAATACACTGCTGAGGGGAGCAGCAGGAGAGAGAGGAGGGGTCTGCTGTGCCATCTGGGTTAGCTCCCTGGCTGGGGATCACACTCATGTCATAGGCGATAAATAGCTTGATAGCTCTGAGACTTTAACCACTGAGCCACCAGAGAGGCCCCCTCAAGGAATTCTTTTTAATGATAAAATCGTAACCATGCCATGGAACTATGGTTTAAGATGGACTGTGTGTGAAATACGGCTTTTGAAGCACCATGGATTTTAAAATCAGAAAGAACTCAATTAATCCTGTCCTCTTGACTTATTGACTCCATGTATTTGAAGTTCTTTCTGAGTTTCTATTCTTATAACTGTCAAATAGAGATTAAAATATGTACTTTTCAAGGTTGTTGTAATGATTGAAATAGATAATATATGGAAAGTGCTGGGAAATGCATTACATTCTTTGCTCTTCAGCCTCAATTAAGAGGTGTGTAACATAAAGCAGCAGATGTGAAATTTGATGTGATGTCACCAAAATTCAGCAATGCAATGTTTCTGTGGAACAGACTTGATTGAGAGTGGCTTAGTGACACTGCTGGTGTGGGCAGTGGGGATAGCCAGTGTGTCTGAGCCATCCCAGCTCATGACCGCCACAGCCTCTCACTCCCTGAAATGACTGTATTTTTTGTTTGGTGCATCCTCAGTCCCAATTTCAGAACGTTCAGTACCAGTTGCATGAGGAGGTGGAAAATTCCCCTCTTCATTTCATGATGAGATTTTCAAATTTGTCTTTCTTTGCATTTGGTATTATTTTTTAATGTGGGCTTTGTAGCTTAAAAGCACATTTTAAAAATGGTAAGGCTGTACAACTTTGCATTATTTACTTTACCAGAGTATGTCACCCAGAGAGCTCAAAGCATCTGACAGGTGGGAGCATGGACCAGGAGTAGGTATACAGGGCTGACCTCAGCATACCACTGAGCAGCCAGTAGGCTCTTGCTCAAATCATTTAATTTCTGAGTTTTTCCAACTCTTTTTTTTTTTTCTTTTCATGCTAGAGGTTCCTGCCTAAGTATGTATTATCTACAGGGAACAGGTTTAAGTAGACTACTAAACTATGTTACTCAACTATGCCAACTAAATGCCAACTAAAATACTCAAGTTCCAGTTTTAAAACTGGACTTTTTTTTTTGTCTCCACCAAACCATCCATGTCCTTACCCCCATCTGCCTATGTCCTCTCTCTTCTATCCTACTCTCTATTTCCTCTGATAACCATTATCTTCTTTTTTTGCTGAGTTCAAATTTTTATTTCTTCTATTGTTGACATGTAATTGTACTTATATTCCACAGATGAGTGAAACCATTCATTATCTGTCTTTCACTTTTTGGCTGATTTCATTCAACATAATCACCTCAAGGTCTATGCATCTGTGCCAAATGCCACCAGTTCATCTTTCTTCACAACTATTTAATATTCCATTGAATATATGCACCACAATTTCTCTGTCCATTCATCTGTTGAAGGATACTTGGGTTGGTTCCAAGATTTGGCAACTGTAAACAGTGCTACTGTTTACATAAGTGTAGATAAATCTTTGCATGTTAAATATTTTATGTTATTTGAATAGACACCCAATAGCAGTGTTGCTAGGTCAAATAGGATTTCCATTTTTATTTTCTTGAAACATCTCAGTGCTGTTTTCCACAGGTGTTGTACCAGCTTGCATTCCCACCAGCAGTGGATGAGAGTTCCTTTTACACTGCAACCTCACCAACATTTGTTAATTCCATCCCTTTTTATATGGGTCATTCCTGTAGGGGTGAAGTAGTATCTCAATGTGGTTTTAATTTGCATTTCTCTTACAATAAGTGATGCTGAACAATTTTTCATGTGTTTTCTTAACTCTAGGTGGAAGGAGTTAAATAATATATTTCTTTCCATCCTTAATTCTTTGAGTCCCTGTAGTCACCTTGAGAGGTGAAGTTCAGAGGAAGTCACACCCCAGGGCTTAGGTGAACCAGGAGAGGGTGTAGCAGGCTGCTAGTCTCTGAGCTTCAGATCTTCAACAAAATCTTTTGGCACTGACTGCTTTGTAAATATCTTCTTGTCCAACCAGAAGGAACAGTCACTCTCAGAATACTGCATCCTCCACAGATTTGTCTCCAGTTAGAGAAGGACTATCACAGAGACTGGTGGAAGAGTTGAGAGTCCTAAGGAAAGAGATCATTTATAGTTCAACAGTTGGCGTGACAGATATCCATTCTATGAAAATTAATTCAGAAGTATAGCAGCAAATGTGCGATCTGGAGGTACCCCAACTTATAGAGAGAGCCAACTTGGGGGAAGGGTGACTCTTGCCAGCACCATTCTGGGGATGTGACTAAGTGCCCTGTGATGAAATCAGGTGTTCTACTGGCCATGTTTTCCTATTCTTTCAGCAATTACACAGTAAAACTTTTAAAACACAAGTTTTTATGAAACATCCTGTCCAAAAGGCAAGTAGGCATTAGCATTCTTAGTGTGATATCCTTTCTCTGTGTATTTACAAAAAGACCATTCCATTTATGCCTCAGCTGTCATGCTCATTTTTTGCTCACGACCTTTATGGAAATGAGGAAGAGAATTAACTTTACCTGCTTGTGATCCAGGGCAGAATCTGTCATTTAATGTTTTTTGGTAAAATCACTGGAGAGAAAACCGCTGCCTGTGCACCTATGTGGTCCCTCCATTGTCATGTTGACCTCCTGGTTCTGGAGGAGGCAAAAGCAGCCAGTTTTGTCAGATTCTTGTTCTTCATTGACAATTTTGTCAAACTGAGACCAAAGCTGCCACATTGTATGAAAAGCAAATAATTACTCAAGTCTGTGCCGCCTGTGAGGATGTCTAGCTTCCCGTGGCTACTTGTTCAACTTGGTATTACTTTTTTCCCTTGATAAATTCCTAGATTTTGCCTATGAAGTAGAGGCATTTTCCCCCGCATCCATTCCTTATCTGAACGTGCCATCCTCAGCCCTCTGGACACTGCACTGGGCCCGATACGCGGGACACAGTTGCACAGGCTACACAGTCTTGTAACTCAGTCCTCCCAGAGATTTAGTGAAACTCTGCCTTTGTGTTGATCTGATGTGGGTCAACTTCCCCTATCATAGGGCTGGGCTGAGCCTGGACTCGAGTTAAGTGATTGGTCACGCCCCTGTGAAGAGAGACTTTTCCCATGGATCTACCTGATTACCTCGACTCTGTCCCTCTTCTGGATGAGATATTTCTCAGCAGGCTTCTTGTCCGTCCCTTTGGGGCCCCAAAGCCTTGTCCTTTATTGGAAGGAGTATGACCTGGGCTCAAGCTAGGGCCCTCAAACCAAGAGCTTGAAACCCATGGAAATCAGGAATTGATTCACCAGAAGCAAAGAGCCAAATGAGAGGAGGCATCTTTCCAATTCCTCCAGATGGTGACTTCTCAGAAGGTCTTCCTGGATCACATCTATGTGATCTTCATACTACATCCCAGTGTGGGTAGAAATAGGAACTGGGCCTCCCTGGTGGCACAAGGGGTTAAGTCTCAGCACTATGAAGCTATCTGCAGCCACTGCAGCATGAGTTCTATCCCTGGCCAGGGAGGTGACTCATATGGTGCAGCAGACCTCTCCTGTCTCGCTCGCTGCTCCCCTCAACAGTGTAGATCGCCCTATTCTGCGCCCCACTCCGTCTCTGGAGAATCCTCTCATGTCTCTGCACCTCTGGCCTACACTCCAGCTCTTGTATGCGCAAATAAATAAATCTTTTTTAAAAATGAAATAGGAACCATTGAGGGAGGCTGACACTCAGACTCAGGATATTCATGGGATCTGGCCTGTACTCCAAAACTAATTGTTACCACAAAGGAATTCCTGTCCACTAATTAAGGAGAATTTTGTTTTAAATCCCTGAGGAAGGGATGACATCCTATCTATACTATTCTTGACCAAATGCAAAAAATTGCCCTGTTATAATGCAGAGGCTCTTGCTGGTGATTACTTTCAGGGAGAAACTGCTTCATTACCAAGTTCTTCTGGTACTTCTGTAGTTCAGTTCCCTGGGAAGGTGTCCAAGTCAAAGCTACCTTTACACCAAATTCCTCTGTGTCCTGAATAGTGAGATTATCATTGGGTACACCCCTCTGCTCCCTGCACTTCCTTCCTGTTCAATTTCAATAAACAGTAAGCTGTTTTTCTTTTTGAGTAAGAGCCAGTCAATACAATGCAGCAGGAAGATTGCTTTCTATCTATATGCAAATAGGCTGAATTGTCTCCAATCCCTGGGAAAAAACCCTTTTAACCAAATGACTTATACTTCTGTTTCTTCATGTATAAAATTAGTTGTTTAGGGATAAATAACCTGAGTTCCCCTCTAGCTATACAATTCCACATCAAGACACTGGGGAAGACAAGCTTTGCATGCACTCAGCAATTAGAGAATAAACAAAGTGGTACATGTTTAAATGCCAATAAATTCCCAACGCCATATCATGATACTCAAGTTTCTTCTCAACTTGATATCAATTTATTTCTGCTCCACTGCACCAGAAACCTTTACGCCATTAAAAAAAAAAAAAAATGTCCATTCACTCAACAAACCCAAAGCAACCTGCACTTAACTGCTTGCAGGAACCAAGTTCATCTGGTGATCACTAACCTGAATGCTCCTTTCCCTTTCACTTCAGGTAACCACCCCTCAGTCTTCAAAGCTCTGATTGAAGTTCTTCTCCTCTGTGTGTGCCCCCTTTGGTTTCTACCTCTGCCTCAAGGTAAAAAGAGTGGCTTTCTTTCTGTATACCCACAACTCTTTGCTAACATCTATGGTACAACACTTTAAATATGGAAGCAAAACTTAACAGTGTCCATGGCTGTCCCCACCAAATGGACTGAGACATGCTCAGGTTTCTCTTACCTTTCTGCCCCATGAGATCTAACACTATGCCTGAAACAGACAAGTTCTCAAAGACACTTGTTGAGTATGTCTTGAATAGGTTCCAATGGAAAATGGTTCTTTTTTTAAAAATTTATGTAGGCTAAAGTTTAATACATACACAAGGTTGTATTTTTAAAGGCAAGGCTATAGGAAAAACAAATGAAGAAATGGGCATACCTTGGTTTCCAGCAAGTTAAGCTCATTTTTATTACTTGGAGTTGTTAGAAGACAAATATGCTGGAGGTTCAGGTGATGGGACTGGAAATCAAAGAAATACTATTTTACTTTCAATTGCCACTTTGATTTAACATATTTCCCTTTTAGCAATGTTTTGTCTAGCAATGATAAAATGTAAATCACACAGAGCTCAAGCTGGCCAGCATGAGACTTGACAGTTCTCTAGCCTTTCTCTGTTCCAGATCGTTCATATACGTTCTGTTTGAAGATGAGCAGAACAGGCTCTGCCTTTCTTCCTTTTTCTTTCCCCCTTTCCTTAGTCCCCCCTTTAATGAAAATGTTATGGTAATAATCTTAGAGATTTCTGTGGTCCTTCTTCAAGTAACTGACCAGTGCTGTTATGTTCTCTGTGCTGCTCAACACTCAGTAGGGGGAACCAAAAGATTGTTAAGCAGTGCTGGCCGAGAGATTATTCATTGGATTGGAAAAAAAAATTCTATGTAACATTCTTGACATTTTTTTCTATGTGTGAAAGCACTGTAAGATACAGATATGAATAAAGCATGTTTCTGGCCTCAAAGTCCTTAGAGTTTCAAACAATAATTTTCAGGTTGCAAGTCATCAAATCAACTTAGTGGACTAGGAAGAGTATTTTTATTTTTAGAGCAGTACCTCCAAAGTGAGAGGAATATCACATAAAATGTATTCTTGGGAGCAGGCCTCTGTGTGTGCAATAGATCACCATGTAAAATGTATTTCTTTCTGTAAGACATAGTCAAAAGTTAAAAACGCACTGATTCAGGGGAATCAATGAACATGAACATAAGTCAGTGCAACTCAAGTTTTAA
Organism: Talpa europaea; assembly: GCF_964194135.1. NCBI lineage: Eukaryota > Metazoa > Chordata > Mammalia > Eulipotyphla > Talpidae > Talpa > Talpa europaea. The sequence continues at coordinate 52,103,062 of NC_140082.1, forward strand.
GAAGTGAAGTTGAGCAGAAAGGTGGGGAGGTGAGAGGACTCAGTGGATAACTAATGAACTTTCAGGATCCAACTTGCGAAAATTGCATTAAGTTCATGCCACTTTGCATTTCCCTTGCCAAGAGCAGCCATCTTGGTACTGAGGTGTCATTTTTAAGCATCCCATCATGCAGTATTACACTTAAATGAAAAATCCTTTGAATGTCCTGTTTCAGTTGTTAGTATCTGTAACAAGCAGGAAGCCACAGATGAAGACCTCATGTGTCTTCTGTCATATGATTAATATTTGTCTTTATAATAATTATAGCTATAATCTATGTTCACCATATGATGTTGGTATATGTAGAAAAATGACCTATAACCTAATTTCCCAAAGACAATCAGCTTTGGTATCTTCCCTGAAGTCATTTTCTCTTTTACACAGATCACTTTCTTGGATGTCTTTAAAAAATAACCAATCATAGCCTAAATATCCTTTGCAGCAGCTGAAAGAAAGCCTTACAGAGTTTTATTTTAAAATGAAATGTAACAAATATGATTTAACCACATATGTGCTGATCACAAGGAACACAAGTGGTGGTGTTGGTGGTGGTATGTGTGCATGTATGCGTGGGGTTGTACATGTGATATATATATTTATATATACATATTTATAATATATATATATCATGCCCCTTGCCCGTCATAGCATTAAGGGGCAAGAAAAAGTTAAATCAACAGAAAAGCAAAACAATGTAATAAGTACCAGGCGCAAAGGAAAAACGATCCGACTTCCCTGGGGACATCATAGGGAGCTTAAGAGGAGGTGCACTAGGTAGACCTGGGTGATTATAATTGCCAGACAGGTGAGGATTCCTTCCTGAGGAAAATCCAACTCAAGAATCATTTCCAATCCCAGGGACAAAGTTTGAAACTAGGTAAGAAGGCAAACTAAAAAGAAGGATAAACCGGTCTCCTTTCTCTTACATTTGGATCCATGTGCCCTGCCTATATCCCTGGAAACCCACCTGTATTCCCTGTGAAAAGTCTATCTAAATGCCCATTAAATAAGACCATGCCTAGCCCATGAAGTCAGTGCAAAAGGACATGTATACACATACACAAAAATATGTTCCATGCAGAGAGGATGTGTTCAGATGGTTATTTAGAGGAAGGCATCTTTTCAATTGATGAAGATACATTAGTAAAGAGGAAGGAACTCAGTGTCACATGTGCACAGGCACGAATGGCATTTCCTGAATGGAGCTGGCTCAGGCTCCAGCCGGTCACCTGGCTTGGCCTCATGTTTCAACCACAGGGAATGTTAGCTTCATATTGATGAAGTTTGGCTGACCCAGTCCTCATCCAGTAAATCTACTTGTGAGAAATAAAAACTCTTTAAAAAACATCAGGAAATGCAAGTTGTTTTAGTCCTGTCTCTCTAGGCTATTTCAAAAACAAAGTCCTTATCCTCAGACCAAAAAGGGTGCGGCTTTAGAGGAAAGTGTACTTTCCTCCATTCTGTTGCATGGTGGAGCATCTGAGCCTGGCACAGTGTTTGTTGAATGAAGCCCTAGCAAATCTTTCTCTCTTTTTTTAAACAGGCAGATATAAATATATTTCAATTGATAAAAATATAAGAAACCTGTGATTATATTATTCCCACTCCAATGTTTTTCTTGGCTAAGGAGTTGCAACAGGAGCAGATTCTATCCTTACCATTCTGCTCTGCTAGAAAAGTGAGATTCAAATTCCTTCCCGTCAGTGCCCAACCACAATCCTCAGAGATCCTTTCCACCTGAGAGTAGACTCAGGTTTCTTGGCACACTATCGATATGTGCAGGGATCAGCAATAAAAGCAAAGTTTCTTAAAGTGTAAGATGGGAATCTTTTGAGCACATTGTCAAGCACAGGGCCAAGCATCATTTCCTGCTATCAGAAATGCATAGTAAGTAGGATTGTATGGAGAAGGAATTGAACGCTTTTGCCTTGTACTTCCTGGATCACCCACTGATCATGCTAACTAAACCGTGAATGGAAGACCTGTCGTATGAAGTGTATGAAGCAGAGCTTCTGTATTTGTCATTTTACATTTCCCTCATTTCTGCACTTGCCCTTTGAGGAGTCTGTTTAGAGAAAATAGCATGATACATCTGACACATCCTTGATGATAGTTCAAGAAAGACACAAAAATATTCAGGGGTCGAGAATTACAAAATTAAGAATGAAGCTTTAGGAGTCATCCAACTCAACCTCACGTCTCCTGCTCTTCCTGTACCTAACATCACCAATTAGTTTTGAGCTGGGAGGGACACCCTGGACAGAGGATCACCCTGTTTCCCTCTCTGTGCTGCCTTAGGAAACTGCACAGACTGCCGTTTGCAATCAATTAATTCCAGAAAGTTAATGACTACGTTGTTTTCTAAATTTTAGTTTCCACAGAACTTAAGGTGATACAGTAGTGACTTTGAGATCCTGCAAATTATCTTTGCAGTTAAGTTATAAACTACACAATTACATAATGATTGCTAGACATTTTGCCTTCAGAATTTTATAGATTACCAATTTTGCTTTTTTATCTCAAATCCCCAACCTCATAAAAATAGTTAGAGTTGGGATCTCCTTTTGATCTTCTCTTTTCTGTATCCACTGAATGCTGTCTCTCTCGGTCCATACTTTCCTGTTTTGCTGACTTTCTATTCGGTGTGATGTATCGGGCCAAGCAACTTAAGTACTATGGGAAGAAAATTGGTTGCATAGATAGCAATACGAAAACAAAGAAATGTAAAGTGATAAATGTAAAAGTTCTGTGGAATTTAAAAAAGGAGCAAGAATACTGTAGAATTTAGGAGTTAAATATCATGAAGGAAATGACATTTGGACTGAACCCTACAGACCAGGACATAAGAAACAGGGGAGAGAAAATTCTAAGTGGTGGATAAATGGGGAGGTAGGAAATTTAGGGAATATTTGGTGAATGGGAGGCAATTTATTTTGACTAACAAATGGGGTCTATAAATGGAAGTAGAGGACATAAGGTTGGAAGAGTAGCGTAGAGTCAAAAGATAGTAAGCAAGAGCTTCAACTTGATTCTGGATTGTGAGAACCTATGGAAGTGTTTGGGCAGAAAGGAGTGATTTCATCAAAGACATATGCTTGTGGTTGAAGATTCAAAGCTACACCACAAACACCATCTGCTTGCAAGCAGTTTTGGATAACACTACAATATCTAGGTATCCTGTTGGCTGAAATTGGCAAACAGGACTCATTGTAAACACATTCCTTCTTTCATTGCTCCTCTTAACATCTGTAAACTCTCTAAAACTGCCAGCTCATTTTCTATATAGTTGATCACATTTGTGCAAGCCTATGAACTTTTAGCTCACTATACACAAACAAATGAAGAGAACCACAAGAAAGGAGATTTTCTCTTCTAGTCACATAGCCAATTAATAACAACATGAACACCACAATCTTCTCTCTCCAGACCCAGGGAATTTCCTGTTGTATGGCAGGATCCCTGGTACATAGTTCTTATTGTCCTGTTAACCATGAGCCCTGCAAAATGTGATGGGTCTTTTTTGTAAAACATAATAGGTTGAAGAAAGTTGAAAATATTTTCTAGGAACTGACTTCTGAAAAAGTCAGATAGATGTTCTTTTTTATATAATCAGAGAAGAATCAAGATAATTGAAATTAGATTAAGGAAGACATCAAGAAAAGTGTCATGTCACCTAGAAAATTAAAGCTTAGATGGGGAAATAATTTCTTAGAGGGCAAAAGAAAGGGAACATTCTACTCCTCTTTGAAAATATAGAATTCGAGATAAATACTCCCCTTTGATTCACTTAGGGCATGTTCAAAATATTAACCCCGTAATGTAGGCATAGTTGGGATTATTACATCCCCTTTAGTAAATAAGAATAGCACGGCTGATTAACTTGCCCCAAATCAAAGTTGTAAATAATGGTGCTGGAACAGGAAAGCAAGTATGATTTTTATAGCATCTAATACAAAGTCACTTTCACTGCCCTTTGTTCTGCCTCAGAACCAAAAGTGTTTTGAAATAATTAAATAAGGTGTTAAAGATTATATATTCAGTTTGGTACATATAATTATTCCAGTTATTCTACATATTGATCAACTGCTGTATTGGCAACACCACACTGATAAAGAAACGGGAGTCGCAGAGCTGGCCGCACAATGCAGGATGCTGCTGAAGAGCAAGATCCTGGCCTTTTCATTGACAGAATAATCATACAGCATCAGTTGTAAGGGGAAGGAGAAAAAAAGGAAAAGGGGAAGAATGTAATTAAAATGTGCGGACACCTATAATATCAGGGATTGTGAGTCTGCTCTCCAGGCACTTCTCATCTGCTTGATGACTTGGTATTGTAATTGAGATCAAGCCCTAGTTCCCCAGCCATGATTTAAATTTATCAACAAGGCGTTCCACTGATCAGCTTCTGGGGTCCCTTGTTATACATCGGTCCACAGCCCCCGAGGCATTTCCCGTCATACCTCATGATGCATAGCCTTCCCAGAGTGATCTGGCTTTGTGCTCTTGATTGATTTGAAAGGCACCTTGCAGGGTTTGGCCTCTATACCTAATTGACCGGACCATTCTGATCTTGCTTGGGAATTAGAACCATAGGTAACAAAATTGCCGAACAGGCTGCTTAGGATTAGGAGATTCACAATCAACCATACCTTTTAGATTATACCTTGTTTTGCCTTTGGGAAGCACTACCCAAGTTTTAATAGGATGCTTTGGAGTAACATGCCCATTCATATCCCTAATTGTTTAAGTGCATTAAAACATTCAGAGTCAGTGAAAACCTAGATTCACTTTTTCACAGCCATCCCTTAAGCAGAAAGGCAAGGGCAAAGTGGCTTAGAAGGAGGCCAGCTAGCACCATCATGGCTTTGAGAAGTTTGATATTAAGTTCAGTGACTGGTTTGCACAGCACACTCAGACCTGGAGTAGGAGCAGTAAAGAGAGGACAGGAAATGGATGTGGGCTCTTCCTCCAGCACACATGGAAGAATGCTGTTGCCTGGTGCAGAGTGCAATCCAGCCTAGGCTTCAGCTTTTAAGTCGTTAATAAGTGGTCAAATTTTATTTAGCTTTTAATTTTTATGACACTAATTCATGAATATGTTTTTCCTCTAAAAACCTCAAACAGGCAATATAGAACTAACATCTATCTTGATTAACTGTCCATCTCACTCCTCCCCAGATAAAACCACTGTAGGATAAGGTGCCCTCCCGCCATTAGGATAGATGACGGAACCCTGTGGTCCTGAATGCATGCCTGATGGCGGACACCTGGAGTAGGGTGTGGGCATATGTAAATAGGATTCACCTGGGCTAAGACTGGGCTTTTAAGGGCAGCGTCACAGGGATGCCAGCAGAAGCAGAGAAGCAGAACCGAGAGAGCAGAACAGCAGAGACCACCAGAGAACACCGGAGAGCCCAGAAAGAGTGAAGACTTGTTGGGGGCTGGGAGGCCAGCCTGCCATGTACCCGGTAAATCCCAATAAAAGCATGCAAATCCCACCGAGGGCTCCAGGACTCTCCTCCTTTACCTGGTCTGCTGGATCAGAAAACCTGCACTGTGTCCCTTCCTGCCCTTACACTCTCTTCCTTTTGGGGTATACCCATCAAGATAATTTATGTCTACCTTTATGTTATTTGTGCTTTTAGAAACATGCAGGGTTGTTTTGGTTGTGTTCCTTTATTATTTTAATACCATTAAAGATATTAAGAAATCAGTTACCTGAGGACAGTGTAAATTAAAGATGTCACCCCATGCACTTGATTGACCTCTGTGCCCACATCTCATTCAACAGTCCATCACTGACCTAGATCCCCCGACACTTCACACAACAGTGGGTTCCTGTTCTTAATCATGCCCAAGGAAGCAGTCTGGTTTTGGAATTCCACTAACTCCTCATAAACAGATTAATGGAGGTAAATGACAGGTAATATACAAAGACATTGCAGTTCTAGAAACAAGATGGCAGTGTCAAACGCCGCCTTCTGATCTGAGGCAGATGTGGACTCCATTAATCTCTGGCGGAATGTGAGGTACAGACTGTTATCTGGGATGCAGACTGTTATCTGGGATAAAGAGAAAAAGCATAAATGATCTGATTTTAAAAGCCAAAGCAAACAAAATGTTTAGGACAAAATAAATCTCATTTTTGCATTAGTGTATTCCTCCAACAGCTCAAATGTTGTCCATCAGAATAAGAAGAGTTGCTATGGTGTTTCCCTTAAGAATTTCCAAGATGATTGCCATTTGTAGTGTGTTATTCAGAAACTGAGCACCGTCACTATTTGTTCCACTTTTTTAGATGTGTGATTAATATTCATTGCTTTCACCCTGGCATATGAAGTGATTGTCCCTTGATTAATGGTGCACGTGTGGGCAGCAGCAAACACTGAGAAAGCATCATAATTACAGGCTACTTACAAAGACCCAGCTACGAGAGCAGATTGCTCAGAGGCATTCCGCCTACATTGTACTTCAAGGCACACTGCCTGTCTGCTTTAAAACTGACCTGAAGAGGCTTCTTTAGTAATAAGCACAGATTAAATGAGAATGTGGAGTCCACCCTTCGTCCATTCTTAAAGGTGAAAACTGACTTCAGATGTGATAAAGCTCTGTACACTTAACTGCGAATTTTCTCATGTTATCATCCTCCCCTTGAATAACACCAGTGTATTTTGTGTTAGATACTGGCACTTAGGGAACAATTTGCTAGAACTTTCAATATGAGCCTTGAGCTAGAATGCTCTAGAGATGAATTTAGAAGAAATGTGGGATTTGGTGAAGTGTGTCTGAATCTGATGTTGCTTTGGTAAAACAGAATTATGTTCATTTCTGATGACCTGTTAAGATGCATTGTTGAATTTCTTTCTACAGTGAAAAATTTTTTGTGGGTAGATATACAAACTTCCAGCTTTCTCTAAAGGAGGGAGATAAAGAGTAGAACTCTATTACTTGCTAGCTGGCTACTTTTCATCAGGCCCTCATGGTTCAAATATTTTTCATCACAATTTTATTATCATCTGGTTAAAAACCCAAAAGGCCATGGAACATGGGACCCTAAATCCTTTGACAATTAAGGTAGAAAGTGAATTCCAGGAGTCAGAAGGCCATTGTAAGGGCAGGACTGGGCACAGGGCAGGTTTTCTGATCCAGCAGACTGGGTAAAGAAGGAGTCCTAGAGAGTCCTCAGCAGCTTTTGCAGGCTTTCATTTGCCGGGTACATGGCAGGTAGGGGGGCCAGGGGGCCGGGAGGCTGGCAGGCCTCCCACCCCCCAGCAAGTCTTCTCTCTTTCTGGGCTCTCCGGCCTTCTCTCTGCTTCCCTATGCTTCTTCGTTCTGCTTCTGCTTCTCTGCTTCTGCTGGCGTCCCCGTGACACTGCCCTTAAAAGCCCAGTCTTAGCCCAGGTGAATCCCATCTACATATGCCCACACCCTACTCCAGGTGCCCACCATCAGGCATGCATTCAGGATCACAGGGTTCCATCATCTATCCTGATGGTGGGAAGGCAGAAAAGCCTGATACTTTTTACCTTACCCTACAGCCATTGTAGAGGCAGGAATGACACAATGCAGGTTTTCTGATCCAGCAGACCAGGTAAAGGAGTCCTGGAGCCCTCAGTGGCTTTTGCAGGTTTTTTATTTAGATTTACCAGGCACATGGCAGGCAAGGGTGCTGGGGGACCAGAAGGCTGGCAGTCTTCCCAGCCCCCAGCAAGTCTTCACTCTATCTGGGCTCTCCGGCCTTCTTTCGTGTTCTCTCTGCTTCTCTGCTCTCCTGCTTCCGTTCATTCTTGGCTTCTGCTGGCATCCTCATGACGCCACCCTTATAAACTCAGTCTCTCAGCCCAGGTGTACTGACTTCAGGTGCCGGCCATCAGGCATGCATTCAGGACCACAGGGTTCCCTCATCTATCCTAATGGCGGGACGGCATTTTTTCCTTACCCTACAGCCATACTCCAGTCCTGCCTTAGAAGCAAACTAACCACATTTACCTCAGTTTTCACTTGCCATCACAAGTAGTGTGTGACTCTTGAATAATAGCTTTCAGGCATTAGCATAACTGGCTTGCTATTTTTCTCTTATGTATAGATGACCCCAGAGGATAGCCTCCAAAGCCTCAGAAGTTGTCTATATCTCTAGTGGCTGAAAACTGGAAGTAAACAGTAGAATAAGGAAGTAACTTGAAGAGAAATTGTTTGAAAATTGAACTATAAAATATTTAAGTTTTGCATCCAGAAGGAACCTTGGAGTTCATTTATCCTAGGGGATTCTCAGGTGCTGCTTAGAGGGGAGACACCTGTATCAAAATCTTGGGCCTATGTAATTTGAAAAGCTCCTCAAGGGGATGCTTAAATGGGCTACTCCTGGTTTTATAATGAAATTCCAAGATCTTGAAAGATATTTAAGATCACACAATTTATGATGAAGCTAGAATTTGAATCCATGTCTGTAAGGTCAGGAATGGCCATGGAGCAGGTTTTCGATGATCCCATGCAGACGGGGTAAAGGAGGAGAGAGTCCTCGAGACCTCGGCGGGTTTTCAGGCTTTTATTGGGATTTACCAGGGATACAGCAGGCAGGGGTGCTGGGTTTCTGGGCCAGCCTCCCAGCCCCCAGCAAGTCTTCACTCTGGGCTCTGCGGCCTTCTCTCACATTCTCTCTGCTCTTCTCATGGCTCTGCTTCTCTCTCAGCTTCTCATTCGGCTTCTACTCTGGGCTTCTACTGGCATCCCCGTGACGCCACCCTTAAAAACCAGTCTTAGCCCAGGTGAATCCCATCTACATACGCCCACACCCTACTCCAGATGTCCGCCATCAGGCATGCATTCAGGACCGCAAGGATCCATCATCTATCCTGATGGCGGGAGGGCAGAAAAGCCTGATTTTTTACCTTACCCTATAATGTCCTATGATTATTATCTCTAAGTCCTGTCATTATTGTGTGAAATATATAGAATTATAATATTTTACCTTTCAATCCTATATTCTTTTTCTCCCTTTTTGATAAATGGGGAAGGCTGAAAGAGGAAAGGGAAAAAGAGGTGGGGAGGAGAGGGTAGAAAGAAACAGGTGATGAGTACATTGAATGTAGAACTATTCAGCCATCTTTTTTTGCACCAGATTTTGAGCACTTTGAGATATCAGGAATCCACATAATTTAAAGTTAGATAAACACTTAGGTCACCCAAACACACACACATAGGTGCACACGCATGCATGTACAGTGAGAGATACTTTAAACATAAAGGATAGCGTATTTGAAAAACTACCATATCTCACAAATTCTTAGGTTTCCATATTCATGTCTCCCAGGACCCAGATCTTCATCTTCCTTTACCTAGACTACATCACCAGGTTACTAAATAGTCTTCCTGCCTCAAGATCCACCATTGTTTTGATCATCTTTCAAATGGCCTGAAGTTTGTGATGACCATTTCATACCTCTCCTTCACAAACTTCAGTGGATCTGAACCAACCACTTATTGAATAAGAACAAAGCACCTTATGTGCTTTCTTTTTTTTTTTTTTTTGCTTTTTATTTTTTTTTAAGTTTTATGCCTTAGATTTTATTGCTAAATTTTTTTTATAATAAATTTTATTGTTATATTCCCCATACAATTGCAGCCCCCCCATTCTGACCCCAATCCCTCCCCTCCCGCCCCCGCCCCCCTAAAAGTGTCTCTGGTTCATAGTTTTTTGTTGATTTTGATTTTCACTTTCTTATAGTTATTCATTTTCCTGGTCCCTTATTTAAGTTTTCTAGATTCCTGCTATGAGTGAGACCATCCGGTATTTTTCTTTTTCTTTTTGGCTTATTTCGCTGAGCATGATCCCTTCCAGCGCCATCCATGTTGCTGCAAATTGCATGTGTTTATCTTTTTTTGAATGCTGAGTAATATTCCATGGTGTATATGTACCACATCTTCTTGATCCAGTCATCTATTTTTGGGCATTTGGGTTGTTTCCAAAGCTTTATGTGCTTTCTTGTCCCAAGTTGCTCTTGATTTTTAGCCTTTTTACCCATTACTTTCCAGTGTCAGGATATGGGGAAATCACTCACTCTAGGACTAATGGAGTAATCAAAACAGCATCATTCCAGTTAACAAAGGCAAAACCAATTTAATAACACACACACACACACACACACACACAGGGGAGCTTTAATGATTTTTGGGCTCCACTTTCAGTCAGAAAGAAAGAAGTTTAAATCCTAAACTAAGGGATAAGGGGGTGCAGGGCACTGCAGAAAGAAGAGGGGAGCTTCCAATGACAAGGAGGGGATAACTAGAAGGAAAGATGTGTTTCTAAGACAGGATATGTTCCCTGATAAACCCACACCTACATGATACCTCCCAAATTGCATTCTTCTGAGTCAGTAGAGGGAGCAGTTATAATTTCTTCAATTAGGGATCAGGAACAGAAAGGGCAAGAGCTTCTCCTTAGCCTCCAGCATCTTCATTGTTTTGAGTTCACAGTAATCTGCATGCCAGAGCAGAGCTTCCTGAGGACCCCAACTATGAGAGCCTTGGGGTGATATGATTTGAGCACCTTCACCAGGTAATATTATCTGTGGCCCCCAAAACAAAGACAATGCTTTGGGAACTTGCTAGCTTTGCTCATGTTAATCTTCCTGCCTGTAAACTCATTGGCATACTCCTTACCATCATTTACCAAACTTCTGCCCAACCTTCAAAATCTAGAACAAATTTAGAATGTGATATTTACCTCCTTTAATCATTTTGTAGCCATGCTTTTGTAGGCCCCAGGCCCCATGCTGACCCATGTTGTAGTTACTTATAGATATTTCTTATCTACTCTAGTAGATTATAAAATCTGTTGGATTCTGATTTCTCCTGACATTCCTTTGAGGCCTTATTACTTGCCTTGATAAAGCAGATTAGCTGGGGCATGAATAATTCAACAGTGGTCTTTTAAAGGCAGAGGAGAAAATACAACAGAAGATTTGTTATCAATAAAAGAGAAAGTATAAACCACATTAAAATTTAGATTCACCAAGTGCCATTAGTATTTCCATTTTTTTAAAGATTTATTTATTTTTTATAAAAGAACTGGGTACAGGCCAGATGCGCGGGAGGGTGAGAGGATTCACCAGAGATAGAGCGGGGAACAGAACAGGCAGACTGACGAAATACACTGCTGAGGGGAGCAGCGGGCGAGACAGGAGAGGTCTGCTTCACCATGTGGGATTCTCGCAAGCCAGCCGGGATTGAACCCGCCCTGCAGAGGCTGCAGACAGCTTCACAGTGCAACGCTCAACCACCTGCGCCACCAGGGAGGCCCACATTTCCATATTTTTACAAGATGAAAAACTATGCCTTAGAAGTACCATGTTCCTCTCTCCTTTTCCAAAAAGGGAAGCAACAGGTCGATTTTTAAAAACCAGGACCTAAAGATGCTAGCTTCAATTTCCCTTTAAACAGATGAGTAGCTTAAAACTAGGAGAGAGGGGCCACCCTGATGGTGCAGGCGGTTAAGCACAGGGCTGTGAAGCTGTCTGCAGCCTCTGCAGTACCGGTTCAATCCCTGCCAGCCGCAGAGATACCCACATGGCGCAGCAGACCTCTCCTGTCTTGCCCACTGCTCTCCTCAGCAGTTTATTTCAGTCAGTCTGCCTGTTCTGTTCCCCGCTGTCTCTGGTGAATTCTCTCTCCCTCTTGCACACCTGACCTGTACTCCAGTTCTTGTATAAATAAACAAATCTTTAAAAAAAAAAAAAAACTAGGAGAGATTGTCAATTTTTTCTGCAAATATATAAAAGTTTATATATTGTAGAGATTAATGTGAGTCATTGTAGGGATTAATGTGAGATTCTAGGATATAAAAAATCAAGGTTTAGAGATTTGATGTATCAGTGAGCTCAATGTGAGTCAATCTGATGCACCTATTCTTTTTCATAGCAGATATGATCTCAGATTATAAGAAAAGAAATGCATTATCTAGAATAAAGGAGGTGATAGTAAATCCACTCTCCACATGGATCAAGCCAGGACCTATTCACTTTGAGATTACATTTAAGATGAAACCAATTGCTTAGACCCTAAAAAGTAGCACTAGGGCCAATAGATAACATTTTATCTCAAATTCAGGGAGAATTCCCTGAGCATTAGAGCCACATAATGGTGAAATAAGTGGCCCTGACTGATATTTACTATTAAGGATAGAGCAAACTGTGATTACTCCAGTCAATCCTTCCCATAAGTAGATTCTACTATCACTAAACCCATATTACCAGTAAGAATATTGACATACAAAGAGAGTAGTTTGTCCTGGTTACTTGGGTAAATGAGTGGCAGAGCAGACAGCCATCCCCATGCATTTGACTTTAAAGCCAAAGTTTTGAACTAAGATACTGTTACCCATTTTGGAAATTTGTGGGTGGAGGAGGGAAGGAAATGGCTAAGGAAAGTTGTAGATGGAGTGCAATGCAAACAAAGAGAAAGTGCTTATAGAAGATCTCATAAAATTATTTTACAGCTCCCAGATTCAGGTGGGACTTAATTTGACTTGAAAGGATATGCTATTTTAAAATAGAGGTCACATATGAATGGAAGTAAGCGATTATAATCAGTTCACAGTGAGTTTTTCCTTAGCTCCACTTAGTAACGGGAGAAAGCTACACATAATGCCTCTGAACCAGCCAATTAAGGAGGAGATACTGGAAAGCTTTTGGCAATGCTTCCACAGTGGAGTGTTGAATGAGGAAATAAAGTGATCTCAAGAAAATGTAGCAAAGTGACAGTGTCTGAAACCACAAGATTGTTTTCTTTTCTTAGTTTTCTGCTCATATTTTTATTCTGCTGATTCTTCTGGGTGTGGCTTGTTTGTTTTTACTTTTTAAATAATTATTTGCCAATACTTTTTAAATCCGGATATTTATATGCTTTTCTTGAAAATTTAAATCTGGCACTGCTGGATTTGAGTCCACAGGTCAGCAGTATTGTGTTTCTAGAAGGTTCCTCCTCCCCTGTTGTCTTACCTTGACCACTTTACTACTTGTGTGATCTGCCCAACTCTTAAGTTATACCATTTATACCACTTTTAAAAATACTTAAGTTTGTGGAGTTCACTAAATGAGTAAGGCATAATTTATTTCTGAAACAGTTTTGCATAAAGACACACTATTTTTTCTGAAAGTTACCACAGGAAGTGATTAACAATGGGTACTTTTAGAAAGAGCAACTAGGGATAGGGAAGACTTGTTTTTATTGTTCTCCCCCAGTCCTCCCAAGTAAATGTAATTTCTCCTATTTTTGAACTCTGAAAGAACAACTACTTGTCACTTTATCTTGTGGGTTTTACCCATAGTAGGTGATAAAATCCTTAAAAGCAAATTTAAAAAAGACATTTAAGGAAGAGACACTTTCAGCCAATCTAAAGAACAACATTCAAAGCTTAGGTGTTGCATACCTAATTATAGTTTCTGCCATCATCTGTAGACATACAGCCTAAAGATGCTTCAAGTATAGACATTTATACATCACTGTATGGGTAATTTAAATCTAGGAGAGATAATTTGTCAAATTTTTTTCTGCAATCAATTCCTTGCTTATTTTTTTTAACCTTACTTAACTTTTGCTTTCCCAGAAGAAGGATCACTCTTAAGTGATTCCTTTATGGAAATGGACCTTAAATTTGTGCTGATTTTACAGAGTAAGGATTTGGTAGAAAGTTATTTGTCAATAGAAGGATAGGTGGGAAAATTCTTTAGATGTACACTAATAAAACTTTAGCTGTTAAAGAAAAGGTATCTTGATACATTTATTTCAGATTCAGGGATTTTTAAAGTCAATCTAAAAAGCTGTGATTTAATAGACATTTTCCAGGCCAGGGCTCTCGTTGATATAATAAATCTGTGCTTTGTATCTTTTGTAAATTTCCTTTCTGACATAGGTACTAGTGTTGATGTTATTTTTAAGTTACTATCCAAAAAATGCTTTCTCTTGAAAGGCCTAGAAAAAGTACATTTTGGGACCACTATGGTTACTGGCTATATGAGTCTTAAATATTTATCTAGACATAAAGGAAAAACTATTACTCTTAGTTGACATATAGTAATTTTTTAATCTAAACTCAAAAAATCCAGCAGATGTCATCTTAATTCAGCTAAACTAATTGCCTCCATACACAGAAGGGCGCCTCAGTCTAATGCGTCAATGGATAAGATGATGAAAAATACTCCAGTAGTACCAGCTTTACCAAGATCTGAGAAAAAATCTGAGAGATAGTTCTCCCCAAGCAGCAAATGATTGAAAGAGTGAGTGCTAGGACAATTCATGACAAATGCTAATTCAGAGGAACAGTGACATAGGTCAGCACTTCCCAAAAGTGCGTTGTGTAGAAGCCCACAATAAGCCATGCGTTAATGAAGTCATTTTCTTTTATTACAGGATTCTATGAGTTTTTATTATATTGTTTTGTTCATATGAGTGTTGAAATTCCAGAGAAGATAAATGGCTTATAGTAATTCTTAAAAGAAATCCCATTTGTATAGAACATCTCTGTGGATAAGTACTCTGTATAAAATGCCTTTGTATTGATTAAGTTCAACTGCAGGAGACAGAATAGTAGGTATCAGATATAGTGATTCTTTGCTTTTACTGGTAAAGGAAGTTTAGAAGTAGGCCAGGACTGTCATGTCTCCATGGTGATAAGGTACTAAGTCTCCTTCTGGTGTTCTGCTCTGTCCACACCGTAGAACTTGATCCAAGTTACTCTGAACCAAGATGGCTGCTGTAGTTCTACCCCTGACATCTGTATTTCAAAATAAGATAAAAGTGGAGGTTGTAAGCCACTTATCTTTTAGGGAGACCTTTTGGAAGTACCGTCATCATTTGCTTTTACTTATCATTAGCCAAGACTTAGTCTTGGCTGCCAGGGAGATAGGAAATGCAGTCTTTTACTTAGATAATCAAATGCACAGCTAAAAGTAGAGAATCTGTTTATTTCAGAAAGAAACAAATAATGGGATTTTTTTTAGGGTTTTAGATTCTATGCCATGCCTCAGATCACTAAAAAAGATCAGTAATATATAACATAGTATTTATACTTGATGTAGATACATTTAAGTATAAATACATACATTTAAGTATAAATACATAGTATTTATACTTGATGTAGATACAGTTAAGTATTATTTACAATGGCCTTAATGTTTTCACTAGTATGAATTTCTGATACCCCTAACCAAAATTTTTTAAAAGGGGGAAAAAAGATGTAGGATTAAACTATATGAGAAAAATAAGTAATTGAAAAATGACTGCATGAATTTATGATAATGAGAAGCTGATCTCATTATCTGAAATACATAGACAATAACCACTACTCAATATCGTCTTCACCCTCATTAAAAATACCATTTTGTTAAAACTTTTTTGCATAAATTTGCTTAATTATAATGGATCTATCCATCCAACCATGGCAAGGGAGAAATTGTCCAAATTCAAAAATGTTTCATATCATCCAATAATAAATTAACTCTAATTCAGCTAAGGAATAAATCACTACCCACATGGTTTAAAGCAGAGAGCAGAGAAGGAGGAATTGAGGTCAAGCTTTTCTCCTATTTCTAATTATTGTGGAAAAAAATGTTGTTCTCAAAATTATTCTTGTTGGTTCAGTCATTTATTCTGGTAGGTTCAAAGCCATAGCAAACTAAGATATGCTTTTCTTATCCATTGTTTCCAAACATGCTGGGGCTGCATTTGATTTTATATGATGTCAATGATTCTCTAATTATAGGAAATTGTTATAATTTACAAACTCCTAGTATTGTGTTAAGTAGTCTATATACTGTATTTTATGTCAATGTATCCTCATATTTTCTTTTTTTAAGATTTATTTATTTATGCATACAAGAACTGGGGCACAAGCCAGAAGTGTGGGGGGGTGAGAGGATTCACCAGAGACAAAGTGGGAAATAGAACAGGCAAATCTACTGAAGTACACTGCTGAGGGGAGCAACAGGTGAGACAGGAGAGGTCTGCTGTGCCATGTGGGTTAGCTCCCTGGCTGGGGATCGAACTCGTGCTGCAGTGGCTGCGGGATAACTTCATAGTGCTATGACTTAACCCCTTGCGTCACCAGGGAAGCCCCTATTCTCATATTTTCTGTCCACTTTTCAAATGGAAACTGAGGCACAGTTTCTAAAGTTCACATTTAGGAGGCAACAGGTACAGAGCTTTTATCTTAGTCCCTGAACCCCTATGCTGTATTTCTTCAACTTGGAAAGAGACTATCCATCCATTCTTTAGTATTTGACCTATTAATATTTGAATTTGCTCTTTAAGGGAATTTCAGTATCCCATATGGGGGTGTAACAAAACAACATATGCTTGTTGTTTATTACCAAAAATGAATAGAATGTACTTTGACTCATTAAGCTATGGTATAAATGTGTCATGTTTCCATAGCACATAAGAATATAATTCTAAACATTCTTGATCTTATAAAAATAAAAATAATTGATCATCTACAAATAATTCCACCCAACCATCATTACAGTATAGAGTTTTCAAAATAAATTATTCCATTTTCACCATGGAATCTTTGAGAGGCTTAGTCCTTATGGATAAACTTTAAACAATTTTAAAAAAAGGGATTGAATGCTAGTTTCAGCTGATTATATAAAAAAGTGATGATGGATAAGTGGTCTTTTAAAAATCAACATCTGTTCCCTATGTATCCTCTTGTCATATTTGCTTAGTTTACATTTCAGGAAAAATCTGGGCTGTTTTTAGCAAAGCCAACACATCAATGGAGGAAGACGCTGAATACCATTCTGATTTTGCATATTTACTTCACTGTCCCAGGAGTCTTTATTACTGGTGATGATTCAAGTATCACTGCAGCACAAAGCTAAGACCAATAGCTACATTCTTCCATCTACAGACATTTCCTATTATAGGTGCAGTGCACACCTGGGGGTATCTTAAACAACCTAAAATTCTGACTGCATAGAGAGATTGTTGACTTCATCTCTCTGAATACTAAATGGTAAAATGGTTAGTTAAATGGTAAAATTTATAGAAGAAAAAAATACAAATATTAATTTTACAGAGCAAAATACAAAAAGACCCTATTAAGAAATGTTGACACTTACCCAATATTCTAAAGTAGTAGTTAAAAGCACAGATTTTTGAAGTAGATTGATCTTGATTTGAAGTAGGTTGATCTGTTTGCTAGGTGTGTTACTTGGCTGATTAATCTCTTATAAAATGGGATAATAATAGAATATGCTTTATAGAGTTTTTCCAAGAAATAAAAGAATTAATATAAGGAAAGCTCTTAGTAAGTTCCCAGTTAACATTAGCTATTCTTGTTAGTATTAGTGATAGGCATAACCAGTATCTTCAGCTTATTGAAGTATATGTTTCCTTTTTTTAGACCTGGCATAACTTTTTGATATAATGTGCTTAGCTTCCTAGGAAAATACTTAAGAAATATGTAATCTTTTCAAAACTTTCCAATCATTTACTGCGTAATCTGTTATAACTAGCCATCTTTGGAGAGTAGATTTCTAATTGTGGGATATGCCAGTTTCTAGCAATGTTGTGTGCTGAATGTTCTCATTGATAAGAGATAAAATGGCACCCACTGAATGTGAAAGAAAAAAATGATTCTACCAGCCCACATATTTATATCAAGCAGAACCAAAATAAATTATCTGTGTTCCAGACTATGGGCATCCATGACGCATATGATATTTTTATATCTCTTATGAACCCTAAGATTCAGATCATGTATCCCAAGAGAAATACTGAAGTCTGGGAAAGTGAATATAAACAAGGTCACCCTGGCTTAGGAAAAGTAACATTGACAAGGAAAGCTCACTATTAGTACTTTTCAGAAAATACATGAAATGACCTGAATGAATAAAAATTTTGATTCCTGGGCCTCCCCGGTGGCGCAGCGGTTGAGCGCTGGGTTGCGAAGCTGCCCCCAACCTCTCCAGCACTGGTTCGATCCCCAGCCACCAGGTGAGGGTCCCACAAGGCGCGCAGACCTCTCCTGCCACCCGCTGCTCCCCTCAGCAGTGTATTTCGTCAGTCTGTCTGTTCTGCTCTGACTCTGGTGAATTCTCTCACCCTCCCATACTTCTGACTGTACCCAGTGCTTGAATAAGTAAATAAATAAATAAATCTGTAAAAAAAAGAAGCTGTTATCTTTATAAAAAAAATTTGATTCCTTTAAAGAGTAATTGTTACCTAAAAATTTAAATTTTTGATCTCAGAAATTTTTTAAAAATTAAAGAAAACAATCTAGTGATTTTAATCCTTTATGAAGATATAATTAGCTGTCTTGGTTGGAATTTGTGTCACATTGAAAAAACATGGATATTTGAGGAAAAAATAATTCCCATAGTTTTTGTTCAAGAACCATGTAATTTTACATGTTATTGGTGCAAATATAAGAAAAGTGTTTTTTATCTTGTCTTCCAGTATTATGTGGCAATATGTAATAGGTAAAATTAAATAAGACAGGTGTAAGCTTTGTTGAGAAGAAGCTATTGCAAATAATGCAATTGTCCAACAAAATTTAGGTCTTCAGAATCCAATTCTTATTTTAACCTTGTTTAATTAAAAAAAACATTTCCCAAAGCATATTAAACATGCACAGACAGCCCTTTTAAAATACGAAATAAATAGCAAAATTTGACACCTTCTTAGAGACCCAGGTCTGTCATAATATAGGTATGTGGTAGAAGCATGTGTTGCTCTCAGCAGTAGCCTAGAACTTAATTTATAGAAAGTGTTGCTACCATCTGCTTCCCTATTAACTGTTCTCTTCCTTAAAACCAGCACAGGAAAGGTGTGGTTTCCTTACCTTTCAGGATAAGTCTATATAAAATTAATTATGAAATGAAAGGTTATCTCCCACATGGCATTCTTAACCATTTTATAACCATTGGTTTCTCATAGTGATCAACAGCATCAGCATCCCCCAGGAACTTGCTAGAGCTGACAAGTCTCAAGTCCTACTCCAGACCCATAAAAGCAGAGTCTGTGTTTTTTTTAAAGATTTATTTATTGATGCAATTAAGAACTGGGGTACAGGCCAGAGGTGCGGGGGGGGGTGAGAGGATTTACCAGAGACAGAGTGGGGAACAGAACAGGCAGATTGACTGAAATACACTGCTGAGGGGAGAAGCAGGTGAGTCAGGAGAGGTCTGCTGCACCATGTGGGTAGCTCCCTGGCTGGCCAGGGATCAAACTCATGCTGCAGACGCTGAGGATAGCTTCATAGTGCTGTTCTCAACCCCTTGCGCCACCAGGGAGGCCCCCACAAGAGTCCGTATTTTAACAAAATCCCTGAGTGGTATTTAGTAGTGAACTTTGGTGAAGTTTGAGTAGAATAGATTCTCTTCCCTATCACTCTTATCTATCAGCAGAAACATAAGGCACCAGCTCAAACCCAATTCCAGTTGACTCCTTCCTATCCTTATTTACACTGAATCTGTTGAAGGAAGTTTTACCCTTAACAATTCAAGGAATTATGCTAAGATATTTTGGAAAAGCCTGAATTTTTAAACCATGTTTGTTTCATAAAAGCGAAATGGAGAAAAAGAAGGCAGTCTGACAAATTTGAACAAGCTCTGAATTGACCTGACCTTCACTGTAAAATGAGCTTGATTTTGTCATTATAACACTGAGTCTGTTCTCACCTCTGGAAACTTCTCAAGTCCCTTCAAAAATGATTATGCACTTGTGCAAGTATAACAACAGGCATATTTTTCAAGTGACATTCTATGAACACAATTTCAGGTACCAAAAATATCATGTCCTTCCTGGGAGGGACTTTTTCATTTATAACAAAGAACATGAAGTCATAATTAGTAGCCAACACTAGAATCCTGTGCTTTTACTTGGCATTCAGACCCACAATGCCAATAAATTATTCAGAAAAGAATATGTAAATAAAAAATTTGCTCATAAATTGAAATTTTTCCTTTTGCACAAATTTCATCAGATCTTCATATAGTCCAGAATTATTCAAGGAATACTTTCATGACTTAAGTTATTTTAAAGGAAACACCAATACTGCTATTTGGTGCATTTGGAAGTTTTTAGGAAAGTAAATCCTAACAGTTCTTATCACAAGAGAAAAAAACTTTTTTCTTCTTTTTATTTTTTTTGCTCTCTTTTTGGATTTTTTTAAGATTTGTTTATTTACTCCAAGAACTGGAGTACAGGCCAGAAATGTAGGGGGTGAAAGGATTCACCAGAGACAGAGTGGGGAACAGAACAGGCAGACTGATGAAATACACTGCTGAGGGGAGCAGCGGGC
The DNA here is from genome assembly GCF_964194135.1 of Talpa europaea. Classification (NCBI taxonomy): domain Eukaryota; kingdom Metazoa; phylum Chordata; class Mammalia; order Eulipotyphla; family Talpidae; genus Talpa; species Talpa europaea. Next base: position 52,123,403 of record NC_140082.1, read on the forward strand.
AAGACAGGAGAGGTCTGCTACACCATGTGGGTTCCTCCCTGGCTGGCCAGAGATCGAACTCGTGCTGCAGTGGCTGAGGATAGCTTCATAAGTTGCTTCTTAACCCTTTGCACCACCAGGGATGCCCTTATTTATTTATTTATTTATTTATTTATTTATTTATTTATTTGCATTCATATGATATGATGGATGTTGACTAAACATACTATTATAATTATTTTACAGTATATGTTAATCACATCTTGTTATACACCTGCAACTTATACAGTGCTAATATTAATTATATATCAGTAAAATTGGGAAAAAAGAATAAATAAAAGAAAACATGGTCCAAAATATTTTTAAGAAATTAAAATGGAAAAAAGTTTATACTTGGTATTATTTCTAGAGAAAATTCACCCAACACATGCAATTTGGGTGCATTTATGTATTGACAAACAAGCATTACATGATAATATTTACTTATATCTTTGTTTTTTCTTAATTGCCCTTAGAAGAAATTAATAATTTCTGTTGTGGGATTGGTTTTTGGACCACTTTTATTACTCTTTTTTAACGTTCTGGTAAATATATCGCTTTATTTTCACAGCATTATCTTCTTACTCCTTGAGGTTTGCATCTTTGTTCTTTTTCTACTCCTTACATTGAACATGAAAAAATGTTTTTCTTCTCTTAATATAGTGATATCATTAAGTCATTTATCACTAAAAATTAATCTCTCATACAGTTTGTGTCTCAACCTATGAATCTTTTTTTATGATTTTAAATTTCAATATCCCTTTGTGATCCAAGAAATATTTGGGGATGTGATTTTAAATATATAAAGAGTTGGAAAAATTTCATTATTTTTATTATAAATATCTGGCTTTATTAGAATAAATTTAAATTTTATTTTTAACTTTATTTAACTATTTAAATATCAATGTCTACAAAGTATTGGTAGCTTGGAAAATAAAGTTTCTGTCCAAGTATAGGTAATAGCTGTTTTGTTGTTAAAATAAATATATTACTTTTCCTTTAAATTAAGTATTTCTGTTTCAAAATTATAAAACAATGGCTTTCCTATAGGATTTTTTTTTATTTGTAAGGAAGAAAAAGTAATATTCTTTGTTCCTCCTCTGTTTACTTGTATAAAAGTCAGTGTGTGTGTCTCTCTGTCTAGACAACACATTATTTTGTCTGATTCACCTGTATGTTCTTCTTCTCTCCTTTATTCAAAGTTTAATTTAAAAAATCAATATTTATCAAACTAGATTAAGTTGAAGGAAGAAAGAATAATGAAAAAAATGATATCACCTCCAACACCAAAAATCTTAATTTTAGAAGTGATTTTTTTGTTCATCTTTATCCTCTCCATGTTATAAGGCACTAGAACTCTTAAGAGGATGATTTTAAAAACAGAGAGTGAAAGGATCTGATCTGCTTTTCTTCAAGTTTTGATAAAGGTTCATCTTACTGGTGAAGTTAAGAAACATGTTGCAGGGCCTTCCCAGTGGCGCAGCGGTTGAGCTCTGGGTTGCGAAGCTGCCCGCAGCCTCTGCAGCACCAGTTCAATACCCGGCTGCTCCCCGGCCACTGGAGGAGGGTCCCACAGACCTCTCCTGCCGCCCGCTGCTCGCCCCAGCGGTGTACTTCGGTCCTTCTGCCTGCTCTGTTCCCCGCTCTGGCTCTGGTGAATTCTCTCACCCTCCTGTGCTTCTGACTGTACCCAGTGCTTGTATAAATAAATAAATGTATCTTAAAAAAAAAAAAAAGAAACATGTTGCTCTCTGTTTTCAAGAATTTTAAAGATTTTACCTATTTAGCTTTTTGGTGTGTGGGGAGGGCAAGTGGTAACCTGTGACATTTTATTCAAGGTATGAGGCATGATGTGAAATCAGGAAGGAAGGAGGGAAAGAGAAAGGGAGGGAAGGAAAAGGAGAACTGATTAAGGTACACTCATAATTCTCTAGAATTTTTTAATTTACATAAAAACATTGTATACAATAGGCAACATACATTGAGAGACTATTAGATTCTATCACAAACAGTGTTCCTACTTCAGTTCTCTGAAAATGGTATCATTCAATAATTATTTCAAATATTCACTCATTCATTTGTGTAGTCATTCATTCATCAGCTATTTGTTGCACTCCTACTGTGTGTCAGAGCTGTTCTTTAAGCTGGGGCTGTAGTGCTGAAGAAAAGAAACATCCCTGCCCTTGTGGTGCTTACTGGTGACCTAAACATGACTGAGTGGAAGAAAGCCAGCGCCATATGTTGCGATGCTTACCCATGAAAGTACAGATGAGAAGAAAGGATATAAAATGAAAAAGGAATACTAATAACTAGCAACATGAGTGACGTGACTCCCAGAACACAGTTCAAAGAAGAGAAAATCAATAGGGTCAAATTACAATGAAGCAAACAATTGGAAGGGGTAGAAAATGAAAAAAAAAATATTTTTCTTTATATTCAGAGACTTTCATTCAGAATGTTGGTTTTGGAAGTTCTTTGTTTTTTAAAGATTTATCTATTTATGCATACAAGAACTGGGGTACAGGCCAGAGATGCAGGAGGTGAGAGGATTCACCAGAGACAGAGTGGGGAACAGAACAGGCAGATCCACTGACATACACTGCTGAGGGAAGCAGGGGGTGAGCCAGGAGCTGTCTGCTGCACCATGTGGGTAGCTCCCTGGCCAGGGATCAAACTCGTGCTGCAGTGGCTGTGGATAGATTCATAGTGTTGTGACTTAACCCCTTGTGCTATCAGAGAGGCCCAGGTTTTGGAAGTTCTCAAGGTCAATCTATATTGTTTCCTAAATCATAAAATGGGTAAAAGAGAAAGCATTTAACTAAATTCTAGAGAACAAAATGGAAGTTATTGAAACATGGTTTAGAAGGTGAACTAAGAATGTATTCATATGGGCCTCCCTGGTGGCTCAGGTGGTTGAGCACCGCACTGTGAAGTTGTTCACAGCCTCTGCAGTGCGGGGTCAATCCCGGACGGCCGTCGAGAATCCCACATGGCGAGGCAGACCTCTCATGTCTCACCTGCTGCTCCCCTGAGCAGTGTATTTCATCAGTCTGCCTGTTCTGTTCCCCACTCTATCTCTGGTGAGTTCTCTCACCCCCCCCCATGCATCTGGATTTAATTGACATGTGACATTTACTAGTTTCAGATATACAAGATAATGATTCAGTATTTGTGTATTTGCAAAATGATCACCATAGTAAGTCTAGCTAACATCTATCACCAAATCTAACATATATAGTTACAAATTTTCTTGTGATGAGAACTTTTACTATCCTAGCAACTTCCAAATATACAATGTAATATTGTTAATTATATTCCCATGCTATATATTATATCCCCATGTCTTACTTACTTTATAAGTGGAAGCTTCTACAATTTGAGTCTCTTCATCCATTTCACCCACATCACCCCTCTGTCCCACCTCTGACAACCACCAGCCTTTTCTCTGCATATATGAATTTGGGGTTTTATTTTTCAGATTGCTCATATAGTATGATTATACAGTATTGTCATTCTCTAACTGACTTATTTCACTTATCATAATGTCCTCAAGGTATATCCATGTTGTTACAAATGGCAAGATTTTCTTCTTCTTTAAAAAACATTTTCATAATATTTCATTTTATATATATACCTATATGTGTGTATATATTTTATATATATATATATATACACATACACACACACCATATTTTCTTTATTCAGACAAGTTAATGAGAAAAACTGTTAAAAGTAAGTTTAGTAATAACACGGTTGCCTCTTATATAAACGGAAAGGGCCTGATGTGACTAACTCACCCCATGTCTTCACTCAACATTTTAACTATCTTAGTTAAGACAAGGAAGATTGTGTGGAAGATAGCGTAAGGTCAGTTAGGGAGTTTAGCAAGGAAGGCAGTAAGCATAGGTTTACAGAGTTAAGATCTGTCTTCTCCACTGAAAAGTAATAAGGAGATTAGATCTTCCTAGTATAGTACCTGAGAAGCCATTACAGAGAAATGTCTTTTTCAAAGGCCACCTGTACCCATCTCTCAGAGCCCCTCCCATGAAATTAACCTTTTACCAAAGACATACTTTGGGGTTGCAGATTTTTGCTTCCCTAACAGTGTCCTCTGCCCATTTTTAAATATGATTATGGAGTTTTTTTGCTATCTTATTTTTTAATATGAATTAATGAATGAGTAAATTCTATATTCTAGGATATACTTCGATAGATTTTATAATGGAAGTTACTTTAGGTCACAATATGCAACTTTAGACATCATTTTACAAGGTTATCAGATTTGCATGTGATTATTAGAAGGAATATAGGACTGACATTGCATTGAGAGTCAGCTGTGTATTGTGACTAGACTGACACATAGTGTTAAAAGATAAACTAGGTCATATTGAAATTTTAAGAATTTATTTGAACAAAAATTGACTCAAATCAGTCAGCCTCCAATCTAGTGGAAAGAAAGGAACTCTGAGGACTTATAAGAAGTCAAAGACTTTTACAGCCAGAAGAGAGCAAGAATACAGTTACACTAGGCCCAAAAAAAAAAAAAAAAAAAGCATATTGGTTATGGTAAAGTCACTTTCCTTTAGGGAATGACAGGTCTGTCAGACAGAGTACCTAACTAGTGTTCATCAGGTAATCCCTGATTGACTGTTTCAGAGAGATGTAATTGTAATTAAGTCTTGGCTTGGTGACATGTTATTTAACATAAGTGACTCCATTTGATGCTTATTGTCTTTTTGTTTTAACCTTTGCTGTGGTGGTGGGTGTGGTGTGGTGACATGCATTGAAGGATGTATGAGCCTATGCCTCTGAATCATATACAATGTTGAAATGAGATATTTCTCAAAAGGGAAACATGAAAATTGATATGTAAGATATCTAGTAAGTAGGCTGAATTTGATTGGTTCAGGTGGATCTCTTTCTTCCATGAGCTTTCAAACTCTCCCAGTGCTGTAAAGGTCTGACTTTAAAAGGTCAGCAACGCCTTGATAGCTATTAGGAGATTTTAAGGCAAATATACAATTCTATATATTTTTTCTGTGTCTCAACAATAAGTTTCCATAATCTATGCTGCACTCGTTAATGCTCCTTTATATTTCTTCTGTCAATCACTAATTGTTTCCAGCCAGACTGCAAGTTCCTGAAAGACCATACTGCACACTTCTCTTGTATTTCACTGTAGCACTGAATACAGAATCGGCCCCTTAGACCCACTGAATTGATCATTTGAAATATATGCAGGTGTGTAAACTGAGCTGTCAGTGACTTATGAAGAATTGAATAAATTGTTTCCTGGTGACCTCAAGAGCACATTTTAGTCTAAGTATAAATCTTTTTCTTGACAACAGCTGAAAAGTTCCTTGTCATAACTTATGTGTCCAAATTTAATAAAGTTAAAGGAATAGTAATTTCATTTGAAGACACTTTTCTGTGAAAGTCTTCCAGTGTTTTATTAAGCAATCTTTGATATCACTATGTCTATGAAATAATTACACTACTACAAAAGTGTTAGTCCATGACCAAGAGGAAGACCCCAGACTCTAAATGGGTACCCTCTCTGAAAGGTATTTGGCTATCTGTGTATACAAAGGCAATGGAGACATACTCTTAGTGTGAAATATTTTTAATAGAATTAGTGTGCACAGAGAGAAGAGAAGAACGGATATTCCCAGTAAAATTCATAAAATGACCCATCCTTTTGTGGCCCAATGCTCACCCAAATAGGTTTGGCCAGAGACAGGTTTGCTGAGGCCCAAAAGTTTTCCACAAGTCTAAGTTACCTTTTGGTAAGGAACCACAAGAAAGAGGTTAGGCATGTCCCAGATATCTGGGATAGACAGGGAGACTAAAATTTAAAATGTGCCACATAATCCAACATGAAGTGAAGATAAAGGCTACCATTATCTCTGCCAAAGACAAGGAGCAGCCTCACCATGTATCTGTCACCCAAATGAACTCTTCCAAGTACCTCTTCCAAGTGTGTCTCTACATGCCTCTCCTCCACGTGTCTCCTCCAAGTCCTCTTAGCAGTACTAGCGTACAAGTGAAAGCCAGAAAAACAAGACTGCAAGAGCACCCATGTGTTCAGTTATAAGACAAGCATGGCTGCTTATCTCTGCCCATAGTTCCCAGCAACCCCCCATTCAGGAAGTCAGGTTCATGACATGCTGAGAGTTTATAGTCCTTAGCGTCTGAGACCTCGACAGCATAGAGGTGGGGGTAGAGTCTTTAAAAAACATATCAGGGGGTAGGGTTCATCCAGGATGTCATTTATGGATTTAGAGTTATCCTTACTATTCCTCTAACAAGAACACCATCTACCATGGAGGACCTGTCCCTATAATGTGAGAATTTATCCAGACACATGGAGTTCATTTAAGATTACATTTGTTCTTTGTCCAATGTTCAAAGCTTTTAGTGGACACATTTTAAAAAGCAAAAGGCAAATGCCAAAGTGCTCGACTTTGATGGGCTCTATTGAGCCCAAGGGTGATTTACAGAACAATGACTTATAGGCCACTTGAGCTTATACTGAAAAAGCATAGGTCATGTGCCTTTCCAGATGGCCAGTTTCCTTTTTTTTCATGCTTAAGCAGTCATATCCAGCATGAAATAGGATTCCCTACCATATTCTTTCCAAGGAAGAAATACAATTCCAAATTCCAAATACAATCTGGTCATTCTAAATCACTGTGGCTATTAGAGATTTCAGAAATAATTTCCTGTGTGGCTATATGAAGATATTACTTTAAGCTTTAGCATATTTTCTTTACTCTTTTAAAGCTTAATACTGAATGATTCAAAAGAATTCAGACAAGTAGAAAGCATTTTAAAGTTAATTGCTCCATTTTACAAATTGCATTGCTCAAATTCAATAGTAAAAGCCATTTCCTAGTTTTTGTCAGGTACTTCTTTCACTGTGTATCAGATGTCACTTCATTCATAAAGCCTGCAAAGATTTAACTGCCTTATTATGCAGTTGTTTCTGGGAATGCCCTTCACTTTTGACTTTGCAAATTGAAATATATTTTATTGATCCAGAATGCATTAAGTGTTGCATACAGTCTTCAGCATATTCTGCCTTGCTAGCACTTATTTTAGTAATGCCTACTTGATCATAAAAGATGAGTGTCCCTTGAATAAATCCTTGTCTTCCAATAATGGATTTGTAATGGTCAAAGTAATTATCATGAGTCATCACACATTCCCAAAACATACCTTAGCATTTGAGTCAATAATTACATAGGGGGGCCTCCCTGGTGGCGCAAGGGTTAAGTCACAGCACAATGAAGATATCAGCAGCCACTGCAGCACGAGTTCGATCCCTGGCCAGGAAGCTAACCCACATGGCACAGCAGACCTCTCCTGTCTCACCCGCTCCTCCTCTCAGCAGTGTATTTCAGTAGATCTGCTTGTTCTGTTTTCCACTCTGTCTCTAGTGAATCCTCTCACACATGTGCACATACACACACACACACACACACACACACACACACATGCACCCGCCCCCAGCACCTCTGGCCTTTACCCCAGTTCTTGTGTGCATAAATAAATAAATCTTTTTTTTAAAAATTCCATGGGGGTTTTGGGGTCTGAAATGGACCATTTTTGATTAACAGCTTCCTTGTGAAATCCATTAAGAAACTATACAACTCAATTTTACATCAAATATTTTAAGTTAAGTTCAAATGAATTACTGCTTCCTAAATACACTCCCATAAGACAAGAATTTCCTTCACTATACATTGACAGGGCAGACTACAAGTAAGGTGAATGTACACTAGTCTGATACAGCAATATGTCCTGGAAATCTAGTCAAGCTTTGTGGGTTTTAGTAACAAATCAACCTTGTCTCAGATTCACAGTGCATATACACACCAACACATGCAACTCATGGTTATGACTTAATTATTGACAGATAAATCTGCCTACTTCTAGATTGACCAATGGGTAAAATAAGAATATGGTTCTTTTTATTGCCTTTTCACATCATAACTAGGTTTTTTTGCACCAATGTTGATTATAAACTCTTCAAGCATATTGAAAAAAAAAATCTTACAGTGAATCCCTAAGCCCACCTCTTATGGCCAATAATTGGTATTGTGCTCTGCTTGCTGGATCATGTATCTGCCACTCTAGCCAAAAACCCCTCAAATGTATGTGATGCATTTCAAAGTCAGTTGCAGACATCAGTATATGTTCTCTTAAGTATTTCAGCAAGCATATCAAAGAAACTAGTCTCGTTTTTGTGCTTTTTAAAAAGTTTCCCAGAAGGGATCATCGCAGGTGATCTTAAATATCTTTAACTAATAAAAAATTCAGTCTAGTTGTTCTAGCTTCTGCAAAAATCCAGATTTCCCCCTTTTATTTTTTACTCCAACCAATGGTTCCTTGAGCCTAATTCCTAGTGCTAATTTTCCTAACTCTATATCCTGTCTTTTGTCTCTTCCCCTACACTACACTGATTTATTTATGCTTCAACGAATCAGATAGAGTTCTTAACCCAAGATGTTCCTAAATCTGTAAATGATTATGACATCACTACCAACAAGATAATTGATAGTGATAGAATACTGTAAACTTTGAAAGGCAAAGATCATTGACAAAGAATGTAACATAGTACTGACACATAGATGGCACTTGCTAAACATATATGAAAGATAAAATGAAAGGCGAGAAGAAGGGAGAGGGAGAGAAGAGAGGGAACAAAACCAGCTAGGATAGGTGCAGGGTTCTTGGAAAAGTTGGCATTGATTTAATTGATTTAAATGAGATTTCATTAAAAAAAAAAAAAGGTAAGACTCATCTTAGAAAATTTTGACCAAGCCCTCAGCTAAGAATAATCTCTATAGCATATCAATAAGAATGAATCACTAAATTAAAAGTACAGATGGCCAATGAATATTTGAATTCTTTGCGGTAGAAACTTGGCTTGAGAAAGCTTCCTGATTCAAGAGTATCTTTAAAACTTAGATGGTTTTGGGCCTCCCTGGTGGTGCAAGGGGTTGAGATGCAACATATGAAGCTATCTGCAGCCACTGCAGCACGAGTTCGATCCCCAGCCAGGGAGCTACCCATATGGCACAGCAGACCTCTCCTGTCTCACCCTCTGCTCCCCTCAGCAGTGTATTTCTGTCTGCCTGCCTGTTCTGTTCCCCACTCTGTCTCTGGTGAATCCTCTCACACACACACACCCCTGGCTCCTCTGGCCTGTACCCTAGTTCTTGTATGCATAAATAAGTAAATAAATCTTTTTTAAAAATAAAAAATAAATAAAATCTCCACCATGCCTAGGCATTAAAAAAAAAAAAAGTAGATGATTTTGTTTGTAAGAAGCTGTTTATGGAGCTTGAAATCCAATAGAAGCCATAGAGTAGAAATCAATGAGCGGCAAGTTTTGAGCATACAGTAAGTTGCTAAAGAAAAAAAAAATCAGAGACATGATAATGTCTCAACACACACTCCATAGGGAAAAGGCCAAAATAAAAATGTTTTTGACATTTTCATGTGGCGCCAGACTCTGTCATATTTAGTATATGAAAACTAAGACACCTTTCCCAAGTTGATTTATAATCACACTCCAACACGTAAGCAAAATATTAGTCTGTTCCCTAAAGATGAATAAATGAAGCTTATTGCTTTCAAGGATGAAAAATATAAGCTAACCCAACAATTTATGTATGTGTGTGTATATACATCTATATATATATATATATATATAACAAATGAAGATAAAAGATGAAACCTTTTAAAATTTATCTTATTAACTCCACAATATTTTAAGGTACAAACTAGGTGTCTGGTAGCTGAATTTAGTTTGTACCATTTATTTTTATTTATGTCATTTAAAAATTATTATTTGGTGAGGCCAGAGGCTCTCTTTGAATAATTTGGACTATCACTCGAAGTGCCTTGTGTGGACATTGTCTAGGTCCATGAAGAAACCTGGAAGGCAGCTGGATGAGCATAATGGATGAAAGCATAATCAGATTTTGCAGTTCAGTCAAACACCAAGATTAAAATAATTTATCAGTTGACAAAGGGTTTGTTCAATTATCCCTAAGCCTTTAATCATTTTTTACCACTCTTGCTACCTGTCTGAAATCTTAGATGTTATTACATGATCTGAACTTGCTTTTTACATTATACAGTTTGTTCCCTCAAAATAAGAAGTAATTAAGAGATATAGATATTAATTAAAATGGCATACCCTTTAGAAAAAATGTCTATACCGCTGTATACCAAATGAGGATTATATTGTGTATATTGTGCCCATTATAACTCTTACTGGTTACCAAAGAGCAAGATGACTTCAACTTAATTCACTTCATATTGCATTTTATAATGCAATGGCATTTTATTAATAGATATAATTCATGGGCATTTTATTAAACAGCAAAAAAAGCATTAGCAGTTAAGTTCATTGATCAGTTTTCAAGAACTCTCATGAGCTTGCAACCTTGTGATTTCACAACAGTGTACAGCCAAGTGTTGTTTAATCATATACATGAATGCATTTACTCTAAGTATAGATTGAATCTTCTTTTTACTTCTCCAAACTCCCCCCTTAGTGTTGGCTCTTAGCTCTTGAAACTTGAATCAAATCAAGAATAGGAGAAAGGAATAAAGAAGGATTAGTATGTAGTTATTTGAGCGTGTATTCTGAAATCTGACTGCCTAGTTTCCTATTTTAATTCTTCCTATTTTGAACATTCCACCTATGAAATCTCAGCAAGTTTCTCATGCATAAGGATTTTCATTTTTTAAAAAAAAATTTATTTATTTTTATACAAGATCTGGGGTACAGGCCAGAGGTGTGGGAGGGCGAGAGGATTCACCAGAGAGAGCGGGGGGCAGAACAGGCAGGACAGACAGAAGACACTGCTGAGGGGAGCAGCAGGAGAGGCAGGAGAGGTCTGCCGCGCCATGTGGGATTCTCCCTGGCCGGCTGGGAATCGAACCCACGCTGCAGAGGCTACAGATAGCTTCACAGCACGGTGCTCAATCCACTGTGCCACCGGGGATGCCCAGGATTTTCTTTAAAAAAAAAAAAGTGAGTGAATAATCATAATGGCTTCATAAATCTTGGTTTTTATTCTTAATTGAGATAAAATTTATATAACATAAAATAAACCACTAGCTATTTTAAAGTATACATTTCTATAACATTTAGCACATTTAGTGTTAGTAACTGCTACCACAGTCCAATTTTCAAGATCATTTCAACACCCTGAAGAAAACCTTGTGGACATTAAGCAGTCACACCTCATCACCCCTACACCCAGGCCCTGGCAATCACCAGTGTGCTTTCTGTCTCTATGGATGTATTTATTCTGAATATTTCATTTAATAGGAAATATGCAATGTGTCACTTTTATGTCTTCTTTCATTTAACATGTTTTTGAGGTTCAACCACAATCTACCATGTATCAATCAGTACTTTACTATTTTTAATCCATTGTATGGAAAGGCCACATTTTTTTATTCATTCATCTGTCAATGGACATTGGGGTTGTTTCCACATTTTGACTATGATAAAAAAAAGAAATACTGCCAAGAACATTTATGTGCAAGTTTTGTGTGGAAATTTGTTTTGAATTATCTTTGGTACTTACCTAGAAGAGAAATTACTGGATCATGTGGTAACTCTATGTCTAACCATTTGAAGAACAATTAAAGTGTTTTCCAAAGTGGATGCAACATTTTACATTCCTACCAACAGTGTCTGAAATTTCTAATTCTGTCACATTTTTGGCAACACTTGTTAATTTTCTTTTTCTTTTTTTATTATGGAAAACCTAATGGCCATGAAGTAATATCTTACTGTTGTTTTGTTTTGTCTTGTGTTTTCCTAATAATGAATGAGATTGAACATCTCTTCATGTTTGTTGGCTTTATACCATTTTTAATATGGATTGATTGAGTAAATTATAGGTAATATTTAATGTGTACTACATGTCAGGCATTGTACTAAGTACACATGTAGTCATATGTATGTAACATATAAAGTAATATATAATATATGCATACACACTTATTAACTCAAAATAGATATAGTATTATGATTTGTAAAGTATTTAGGACTGTACTTTGCAAATAATAAAGGTAAATTAGAAGAGAAAACAAACATGGAAAACAATACATTTCCCTTTTCTTATTACACCATTTATTAACATCCATGATTGACTATCTAGAAGATACCAAAGTTGGTTCCCCTGACCTTCCATCACACCAGAATATATCAGAGGGAGGACAGCCACTTTATTACTTTCAGTTAACAATGAGGACTTTGTTCTTTCAGTAGAACAGAAGTTCTTTTGAAGTATTTGTTTATGCATAAACCTAAAAAAAACTTACTGTTTTTATATGTTCATTTGTTCATTCATTGAGTCAACAAATATGTACTGTGCTTATTATATACCAGGTGTTGTTCTAAGAACTTTGTAATAGCAATTTACCAAAAAAGGAGGGGTAGAATCTTCCTTTTGGAGCTTACATTACCATGGTGAAAGACAAACAGTAAAGCAAATAAATACATAGTTCATCATGTGATGACTCAGAATTTGGTTTCAGTAATATTTAGCCCATTTCCAGTTGCTGGACATGTAAGTTTTGCCATTAGCTGGGACATTTCAACAAGTTAGTACAACCTTATTTCTCAAAAATGTCCAGTATGTGAGAAAACAGTAAGTTCCAAAGTAAGGTTAGTATGAAGCTATTTAACCACACATGGCTTGGCTACTAACTAATGAGAAAAGATTCTGACCTTGAGCAATGGTGTGACCATAACAGTGTGTATCAAGCAGATACACACCTTGTCTAAGGTCACTCTTTCTCTTCTATACTTAGATGTTCATGCATGTATCAGTCAAAGAGGCAAGGCTATACTGGGGAGAAATTTGACTCAGATCGACTTGGTTTGATCCTTACTTCTCGCATCAAGCAGGCTGTCCTTAGGCAAGTCCATTTCCTTATCTGTAAAATGGGTATGTGTTGTAAAAACTATATATAATGGATAAAACTATATATAATGGATAAATGCAGGACAGCATCTGGAACAGAGTAGGCATTCAATACATTACAGTGGTAGCAACTGTTGTGCTTATGTCGCTGCTCTTGATAGTATCTGGTCAAAATCATCCTGATGTGCCGTGAACATTAAAAGAGCTTTAAGGGTACTCTAAAACCCAGGTTCACACAATGCAAAGGCTGAAATCTGAACCTAAGTAACCTGACACTCAGCAGTTGAAACGAAAATCCACCTTCCCTGACTTGTATGTAGCCAAATGAGAAGAAAGCTGGCTAAGGGATTGGCAGATGGTGGATATTGCTCAGGGAGGTGGAGTTGAGTACCAAACTCAAATTAGAGGGTCTCTAGTCAAATATCAGCTCTTTATTTGCTAGTTCTGTGACTGTGGACAATTCACTTAACATAAATGAAAGTCTGTTACCTCATTTCTAGGTTCATAATAACATTGATGAGACATTAGTAACTATTTCATAGTAAACTATGAAATACTGTATAAAAACATTTTTATCAGAATGTATGAACACCTGCATTTCTGCTTTAATAGCAAGAAGCACAGTAACAATTCTGCAATCCTTTCAAAGCTATAAAGTAATATAAATATGCTTATTCATTAATTATTCTTAAATATACATATAGCAATCGATAAAGTAAAATGAGAAATTAGTTTGTACAACTCAAACTCTTAGCATCAAATACATAAAATAGTACATTTTATGAAAGAAATTTGAAATTGTTTTTATAATATCTTTTGGAAACTTGTCATTATTGCTCATTTTTAAAGGGTAAAAAGATTAAAGACCAAAAAATGTAACCCCTGATATCTCATAGGTCACTTAGTGGGGGAATTATGACTAAAATTTAGGAGGCTGATTTTCTTTCTACTACTAATGTCTACGAATAAAATTCAGTTTATCATCTATTGAATTTATCTTAAGAGTCAGATCCTCTGTTAGACTGTAAACTAACTTTGGATCTTGTAAAGATAACCATTACTTCAAAAACTCCACCAAAAAAACGTATAAAATCACAATCAGAGAAATGTCTTTGAAAGTGAATTCTGTGGAAGCCTGTGATGAGACATTGACGTAGATGAGGATCAGGAAAGGTTTTCAGAGGACATGACAAAGGAGTTGCAATTTGAAGATAACTGTGTCAAGTTAGCAAGAATGATCAGAAAAAACTTTCCAGGCAGACGAAACAGTATGAGCAGACTGTAGAGAAAATAAAGGAACAGTGTCATGGACTGAAAGACAATTGGGTATTACAGTGAAGGATGATGATGCACAGATAGCTCCAAGCTGAGGCTGGAGAGGTAGGCTCCGGCCTTGTGATCGTCCTTGTGATCGAAGTGGGAAGGACACACTATGAGAGGGAGAGAGGATGTTGGGTGATATCTTTGTCCCCTTTCCATAAAACACCTACCTGAACTCCCAGCAGATGAAAGAATATCTCTACAGGCCTTTGGAAATTTCCCTGAAAATTTCAGAGATACCAATCTGATACATCATTTTTTGTTCTTATTTTAGGCCTTAGTTAAAGTATTTTTAGTAATTGATTAAGCTGCTCAAATAATTAAAAAATGAATGGAAGGTTTAGTAGGAAGAAATGAATGGGTTTGGGAGAGATGGTCAACTGTGCAGATAAGGAAATTAAATTCTCTGAAAGATGCCTGTCTTTTGATCCTATCTGCAGAACCCATATCAGGAAAGAGAAAAAAAGGAAAACAGCTTCTAGTAAATCAGCTTTCTGTGGGTTTTAGAGGGAATAAAATGACACTCCTCTGGCCCCAGTCTCAGTTTAGACTGTTGGCTTTTTGAAAGAAGGCTGCAAAAATCAAGGAAACAACTGCAAAGCTTTCTGAAGTCTATGGAATCCTCTCCTTATTTTGAAAGTGTTATCTGATATGGAAATATAAGAGGAAGTTGCTAAATTTCTCAATAATTATGCAGACTTAGAGAAAACACAATTTTTATGCTGGTTTATTTCTCTCTTCTGTAAGAAATCTAGGCTATGTAAAAAAGAAGCTGTGTCAGAAAATTGAAACACCCCTGCAACATAACTTCTTGGACAGCTGTCTTCTTTTGACTTCATTTATAGATTAAATCGAGGAAAAACAATTATAAGTACAGGTTTATCAAAATAATCAGTGTAGTGGGGACTAGATCTGGAAATCACTAACAATTTCAATGATGGTGATAATTTTACTGTTTTCTCATAGTTGAGTTCCAAAAGAGTGGTAGAACATGAAAATATATATATATATGTATATATACTGTGAAATTTTATATTAGAACTCAGGTACAGTGTATTTGAACATGTAGACAAATAATTTTATTTACTGCTTTGATAGGTATTAATTTGATTTCTATAAGTGGCCTGTTATTTAATAAAAGTTGTGAAAATAATTGACTAAGATTCTCACACTGCTTCATCAAGCAGAAAGCAAAATAAGGAACTGTAAGCTCTGCATCACCTAAAGTACAACCACATTTATGGAACTTTCTTTATATTTAGCTCTGTAAATCATAGCATATATTCCCTTGAAATGAAGGGACACTTTAGGGGACAATCACAACAGTGTTCTAATTTATTTTCAGCCATCTAATTCTAACTGAAAAGCGTTTGATAAAAAGATTGACAGTAGGGCCTCCGTGGTGGCGCAGCGGTTGAGTGCTGGGCTGCGAAGCTGCCCTCAGCCTCTGCAGCACCTGTTCGATCCCCTGCTGCCAGCGAGGGTCCCACATGGCACGCAGACCTCTCCTGCCATGCCCGCTGCTCCCCTCAGCAGTGTATTTCGTCAGTCTGTCTGTTCTGCTCCCCGCTCTGGCTCTGGTGAATTCTCTTACGCTCCCGCACTTCTGACTATACCCAGTGCTTGTATAAATAAATAAATAAATCTTAAAAAAAAAAAAAAAAGATTGACAGTAAAGTGTCCCTAACCTTCGGACATTAAGGTGGGTATTAGGTTACAGAATCTGTTTGTTTAAATAAATACTTTTAAGCCTTAGGATATCAGGAGGCCTTGAGGGCATTTCCAGTTTGGTTATGGGCCTTGATGTAGGCAGTGGGAAGCTGATAGGAGATGGAACCAGAACTCAAACCCAGGCTTGTTCAAGTCCAAACCTGAACTCCTAATGACTAGACTACATCATCTCATTTAGGTTCTAACGTTGCAAGGGAGAGACACTTTGGGTCTACGCTTGAACCTTGTTGCTCTGAAAGCAGAATGTTACGGCTGGTCTTTATTCTGGCAGGCCAGCTACCATCTTCCAAGCCCCCAAGCAGCAAGGGACATTCTCTGTTCCTCTGTGAGGGAAACAGAACCCCCAAGAGCAGAACACATTAGGTCCTGAGTTACTTTGCAATATGAGTGACTTCACCTGCCAGAACCTCGCTCCAGAGCACCTCAGTACATCCCCACCCCCACCCCTGTAATGCCCCCTAGTGGGCAAGTCTAATTGGTTCCTTAATATGGGAGCATGACAAACATTGAGTCTAGACAACTTCCAAGGAAAATTCTACTAAACCTTTTAATAACAAATTATCCCAGTTAAAATGGTTCCAGAAGCCAGTGAGGTCCAGTGGAAAGGGGATTTCTTTAACAAAACAAATATACTATGCTATAAAATTCACCAAAGGAAAAAACTACCAAAGAGTTTTTTTTTTTTTAATTGATGGACCAATCCTAAATATAACAATAAAAGACAGGATATAGCAGCAATTAAGAAAAAAAAAACCCTCCATGGTCAAGTCTTTCTTTTTAAAGGAATAAAAAGATGATTCACCATTATGAGACCTATTAATGCAATTCAGTATATTAAGAGTTCTAAGGAGAAAAATATCTTCTTCATAGTTGCTAAAAAGGCATTTGATAAAACTCAGTCCAGGCACTGATTTTCTGGAGTTCTCACTGTGCACTCGACACTTGTTTTAACGTGTTCTGTGAAGGGTCTGCTTTAGTCATGGTAACAGCCCCATCAGGGGACTCCTACTGTTGTCCCTGCTTTACAGATGGGAGAAATTGAGGCTGGAAGTGAATAAATGGCTAAAAATAAAGTCACAGCCTGCGATGGGTGGAGCCTGGATTCACCAAGCACTTTGGCTAGAGAGTCCATCTCATAAATAAAATTTAGTTTTGTGTTTAAATGTCTCTGTAAATTAAGATTGTGCCAGTGGACATGAGCAGGAAGGCAAGGGTTCCGAAGGAAAAACTAGGACAGCACACAAAGCAGGGCAGCATAGGGTGACAGCCCTACATTTGCCTTTAAATTAAATAATGACCATGAGAGTAGTTTAAAGAGATGACAATGCAACATTTCCCTTCACTCATTCAACAGATATTATTAATTACTGTGTACACAGAAATTCACCTGATTCGGTATAAAGTAATTAATAAATATTAGCCCTACTTGTAAAAGTTGTCTATTGAATAACAAATATTTATTATTATGCATCTGGGATTAATAAACCTTTGCTTGGGATTTTGCATACATTATGCTAGTGGATCTCAGCAATCATGGGATAAAAAAAATGTATCACTATCCCCTACTTTACATTGGAAAAATGGATAGATACATATCCATGAGAATCATTTTAACAATGGTCACACAGCTGGTGTGATGGAATCACACTCAAACCTGACTCATCTGACAAGAGCCTTTCTCTGAGGCCCTGGGCTGTCTCCTGCTTCCTACTCCCTGCCAGCCAGAGAGCAGAGATGTTTGCACAGAGATCTTTTCTAGGCCAGAGCTCAAATTCAAAACCTCAATCAGGCACCCCAAAATATGGAGGGACATCACTCACATCGAAATCGGGTTGGAAAATAAATGAGTATAACACAAGCCTCTTCCCTGGCACCAACCCTAGAGAGGATTGTTTTTATTATATTTTTGATATTTATTTATTTATGCATACAAGAACTGGGGTACAGGCCAGAGGTGCCAGGGTGAGAAGATTCACCAGAGACAAAGTGGGGAGCGAAAGAAGCGGGTCTACTAAAATACACTGCTGAAGGGAGCAGCAGGCGAGACAGGAGAGGTCTGCCGCACCATGTGGGTCGCCTCCCTGGCCGGCTGAGGAATCGGCAATTGAACTCGTGCTGCAGTGGCTGGCAATAGCTCGATAGCGCTGTGTTTAACCCCTGTGGCACCCGGGAGGCCCAAAAGGGTTATTTTTAGATGAAGATTGTGCTGAGGACAGCAAAGCTTGTACATGCAAGATGGGTGGGCGTAGAATGGCCTTCTGCATATTTGAATCAGATGGAGAGAGGTGAGAATGTGCCACTAGGAGTGGGGCGTTTTCTAAGGGATGCTGAGTGTCACTTGCAGGAATGTGAGAGAGCTCACCAGAGAAATGCAGGGTATTCCCCTATCTACAGCTGTGTCCCTTGGGCTCAGAGACAACACACTACCTCCTACTTTGTCTTCCCTTTCCCCTCCAGAGGTAGCCTTAGGTCTACTACCTAAGGGTCCGCAGACCCCAGAAGTGACGGGGTCCCAGATTTCTCTTGGAAACCAGTATCTCTTCAGTGTACTTTGAAGGAGCCTGTTGGCGTCTGTCCTGTATCTAGTCACACATGGGTGAGACAGGGAGGAGCATGAGGCAGGAACAGAAGCCACGATGACGTGCCCACGGCACTCCTGCTCCAAACATTTGCTCACCTTGCCCTTTCTGGTCTGCCATACACAGTCAAGAAGTACAAAACACAGACCTCTGCAGGAGTTTCAGGAAAGTACTACTGTGTGGGTGAGAAACTGATCAGTGACAGCTTTGAGTGCTTTCTGAGGCCATAAAGGAACCACTGCAGCACACTGTTGTAAGTGGCCGCCCCTACCTAAGTGATGATGCTGCATTGGGGTACCCAGGACAAAGTGCCATGGGGCATGTCACTGAATATTACAGGCATTTATTTAAGAGTTGTGGCTGAACTGCCACCAGGGACCACATAGAGGGGTTCCCCTCTATGTGCCCCCTCCCAATCTTATATGAAAACTGAAATAGATGTATCAAAAGAAACACTGCAGGGCCTCCCTGGTGGCGCACGGGTTAAAGACAGCGCTATTGGGCTGTCACCAGCCACTGTGGGCACAAGTTTGATCCCCTGTCCTTCAGGGAGCTACCCACATGGTGCAGCAGACCTCTCCTGCTCGCCTGCTGCTCCCCTCAGCAGTGTATTTCAGTCAGTCTGCATGTTCTGCTCCCCACTCTGTCTCAGGTGAATCCTCTCACCCCAGCACCTCTGGCCTGTACCCCAGTTCTTGTATACATAAATAAATAAATCTTTAAAAAAACTGCAAACAAAGGCTCACATGAAATAAATATGCCCGTGGAATAACTTAGGTTTAGATTCCTGGAAGTAGAGTTGAGGGGGCATCACTGTGGACATGATGAGTGCGCTCAGGACTGAGCGCAGCTGGGTCCTGCTTCTGTCTGATCTCAGCAGTGCTCTGCAGCCCAGCTGTTCCCAGAGTCCCTACCCCAAGGCAGGGGGAGCAGCTGTGCTCTACTCTGGGCATGGCAGTAGGGAAGGGGAGGTGCGTGCTTCTGGTAAATGGAAGGTATGTGTGCACAAGTGGGCCCACACAGGATGCCAGCAGCATGCACTAGAAGGAGCCACAGAATATCAGACTTAAACATCATCAGCCAGGTATGAGGCAGAATGATACAAACTGGAAGCTTCGGCTCCAAGGAAGATAAAGTTGTTGAACCTCAAAGCTAACACCATGGAGGGTGGGAGGCAACTCAGACTGGTGCTTATTCAAGCACTGGGAAGCCAATTCTTTCCTGCTTTTGGCTCCAATTTCTCCATCTGAAAAGACTATGCATCAAAAACAATCTTGTAAGCCTGGATCATGATCATTCCTGGACACTGAATTCACATGACCTCAGGCCTGCAGCTTCCTTAGAGGCAGTGAGCCTTTAAGTGGCCTCTCCCTGGGGTGCAGGATCAACCACTGGCAAAGTCCCGGGGCCAGGCTCACCCTAGAGTCACAAACCAAACAATCCTGTGTGAGCACATCCCAGACCCAAGTGCGCCCCCAAGGATTCTTTCTCCCTCTAACCCCAGAGCCTTGCATTTGTGCCCATTACAATATGTGTTAGATATTGTCTTTTCATGTGCCTATGTCTTCATTTGCCCAAATTTTGAATTCCTGTGGGGTAGGTGGTGTCTAAATTTCATTTAATGCCTTGTTCTACATAGGTATTTAGTAAATATTCACTGATGGGACATTTGTTACCTGATTGTCAGATGCCGAGGTTAGGCAGCTGGGAGAGAGTTGGGTGTAGGAGTATGAGTTGGGTGCTTGGAGTCACTTTCAACTCATTGGTGTTTAGTTTCGGGAACACTGTCTTCTATCCAGAGCAGGTCATTTTGAGCTTATTATTTCTATTGACATGTGGCTCCCCCATTTGAGGGCTGATCTGATGTTCTTGTTCATGAGTTATTCCTTGGTGCATGAGACTGAGTAGGATTTTAAGCCTGCAGATAGCGAGATGCTCTTGGGAAGGATCTAAATGTGTTAGTGGCACGGTCATTGTACACGAGGGGTTTGGTATCTAAAGAGGGAAAGAATGGGCATGCATGTGCAGTGCTGACAGAAGGAAATGGAATCACATAACTCCACAGTCGCCTGTTTGTACCCACAGAAATTAAAGGGGACAAGTGATGATCTGAGGGCCATCCATTTCACTGGTACATTACAAATGTCCAAATAAGTTGAATTACTCCATCTGGGCAGGGAGGACAGATGAAACCTTGTCTGTTAGCTTCCTGTGCAGACCTTCAATTAGGTCATATGGTAAGGATTAATATTGTTTGTTGAGTGTCAGCAATGTGCCAGACATTTGACACCAGCCCTTCCTGGGAGCACTAAACAGACGAACAATTCAAACATAAAATGAATCAGCTGATGAAATGACTCAATCTCAGAGGTGAGCACATTCAGAGTTTTGTGAGCTGCTCTTAACGTTTGTTTGTTCTTTGGATATTTCCCCAAAATTTTCATCTGGTGTTCTGCGAAGGAAAAGGCGCCTCCTCTGTCCTCCTGGTGGACATTCACTCTGCGGTTCTGCTTCTGGTACAGCTGTCAATCCTGTTAGCCACCTTAATATTAAATCTGTTGAGAGCAGAACTGCTTTTAGGAGAGCCTGCTTTTCATACATCCTCACTGGTGCATTAAATAGGTGAGTGATCGCAGGTACTGGGTGTGTTTGTCCTCATTTTGATTCAAATGACATTCATTATTTTTTGCCTAAGGCAAACCTGAAAGCCAGTTTCACAAGTGAGCAGGGGAAAAATGTAACAGGTTACAGAGGTGATTTTCTTCTTGCATTTCTCAGACTCACAGTGAATGTGCCACATTTCTGATCTAAAGTATCCTGTCTGACCCACCTCACTGTGTCCCCACTTTGAGATATGCTCCTAATGGTGGTTGTGTAGTTAGGATTGTGCAATCACTCTAATCTTACTAAGGAGAGAAGACGATCAAGAATAGTGGAAAGTTCATTTTATAATGGTATTTATTTAAGCCCATAATATTACATAGAAAGAGCATGTCTTGAGTTAGAAGAGTGAAGGATGCTGGGATGCACTACAGACAAGTTTATGAGGTTATATTATATTCTACATTTTATGTACTGTATGAATGTAAGTAAGTATTGCAGTAAACCTGTACCAGAAGTGATTAGTGCTTCGTTTCTTCCCTCTGCTTTTTCTTGTTTGTTGATTTGGTATGTGTCCGTGCAGCCCCCTATTTTGTCTAGACACTTGCAGTTCCATAAGCTAAAAGGAATTCTGGAATCTTACAGCTAATTTACACTACATTGATATGTCTTAACCTCAAGTAGTAAAGTAAAATGCAGCATTCCCAAATATTGCCAAAAATGAGGCGTACACTGAAAATTTTACTGGGTCCAAAAATGAAAGAAGTTCTTGAGCCCATATTAATATGCAGTCTCTCTAATTCTTGATTACTAATTTGAACAATTGTGTTGATTAAATTCTAAAAATGGAAACAAAAAAACCAATTTGTCCTTAGTTGTACTGGTAACTCAGTAGACAGCCCATACCTTTTCCCCATCCTAGCCCCTGGTCTCTTTGGGGACTTCTGGTGCTTGTTATGTAGGGCAGGCCTGTGTTCCAGCCCACTCTGACCTGGAAGTACACAGTGGACACTAGGTCATAGAAAGACTTGAGTGTTTAAAAAGCTTCAGCACAGCATGGTCAGAATACATTTTCTGTGATTCAGAAGAGCCGAACTATTGTCACTTTGCTACTTGGC
Source organism: Talpa europaea (assembly GCF_964194135.1). Lineage (NCBI taxonomy): Eukaryota > Metazoa > Chordata > Mammalia > Eulipotyphla > Talpidae > Talpa > Talpa europaea. The sequence continues at coordinate 52,145,732 of NC_140082.1, forward strand.
CACTTTTCAGTTCCAGACTAAAAACCCTAAAAGGCAGTTTTCATGTCTATAACATTAGTGTTGGTGAATCTTGGCACACTGGTGACCTCCCTCCAGCTCTCTTGGACACTGTGACAAGCCCCAGCTCCAGTTATACCACCAACAGACATGGGGGGGATCTAGGGTGAGAATGCTCCCCAAGATTCTCTACCACCTATGTGTGATGGGGGCCCAAGCCCAAAATTAGCTCCACAGATGAGCAACTCCTGATAAACAATTTATGAAGAACAGCTGAGAAATGGCAACCTCCAGCACCTTTTCTTGAGGCACACTCTTTAAGCCTAAGTCCACATAATCTACTTTTATAAAGAAAAAACAACCAAAAAAAGGTAAACATTATACTTGTGAAAATGTCCAAATATCAGCAGGAAGTATAAAAATCAGAATATAGCATTCCGACAGCCTGCCGTCAGGCTAGACTGGAATATTTTTAGCATTGTGGGTATATTTTTTCAAGTCATGTACATGCTGGGATAGATGTCATGAACAGACCTCAAAAATCAGCAGGCTCAGAATCCCTCGGAGCATAAAGCCACCTGCACAAAACAGTGTTTTAGTCAAAGTTTTCTCTTGTTCAGCTTGAAAGTTTTATAGAACAACCCTCCAGTTTATATTCTCCCTTTGTAAGCTTCATTCAGAATCCAGGACCACAAGATTGTAACCTCCAGAAAGTACCTTTGAAATGACCCCAATACAGGAATTGCTAGGCAAGCACTTCTTCATGGGACTCCCCCAAATAGTTCGTTTATTTATTTACCTTTTAAAAGAAGTTTTTTAGGAACAGGAGAAAGAAAGAGAGAGGGACATGCATAGTCAAAGGCAGGCAGGAGAATTGCCCCAAATAGTTTTAAAATCAAGACTCGCCCATTGAGACATATGCACCCCTACACATCCAGGTCTTCAAAGCTAGAACTGTGAAAAAGCTAAAAGTCCACACTGGTAGCAAGATAGTGTGAAGAAAAACTTTCTAAACACTACTATGTACCTGTCACTTCTGTTGAAAAATCTTTAGCAGCCCTGTTATTTTGAGAAAAGAGTCAAAATTCTGAAAACAGGCCCTGCCCATGTGGCTATTTTCCTTTTAGTTTTTATTAACAGTAATGATTCCTGTGCCCCTTCCAGTCCTGCCTCCCTCCTTATCTTTTCCTCTGCATGTGCCAAGTACTTCCATAGCCTGACCTTCCCTCTTGGATCCAGGAATTGGTTCTTTACAGGTCAACTAACATCTACCCGTCACCACCCCCCTACCCCATTCCACCCAGAACATTCAGATTCACACTTCAAGGTGTTCACTGAGTTCTTAATATGTGAAGACTGTCATTTATCTAGTGAATAAATACATCCATGGTATTCTCGTTAGCCTCATAAGGAACCCAATGTGGCAGGCATTATCCCCACTTTATAGAGGAGTAAAATGAGGTTCAGGTCAAGTGACTTACCAAAGGCACCTTGGCCTTTTGAACTCAGTGTATAGGTTTCTCTATCTGCCTATCTCTACATATGCATTTAGAACATAAATACACACCCCCAATTTCTGCCCTTCAAGACCCATAGACTTGAGAGATGTGTTACAAAGAAGGTTAACCTGGCTTCTATGCACAGTTCCGAAACCTTTTTACTATGAAGGGCCAGAAAATAAATATTTTGGGTTTTGCTGTCATGCAATCTTGGTCACAGCTATTCAGAAGCTCTGCTGTAGTGTGAAAGCAACCATAGACAACACATAAACAAACAGGCCTTGCTGTGTTCAGTAAACTTTATTTTAGACCTTGAAGATTGAATTGCAAAACTTTCCATGCGCCACAGATGTGATTTTTATTTTATTCAGAACTGTTTAAAAATTCAAAAACCTTTTTCAGCTCACAGCCCTTACAAAATAAGGTGACTTTCCAGATTTGGTCCCCAGTCAACCCCTGATTAATGGGACTGTATAACAATTGAAACCTAACTGAAAGGTGTTTTGTATTGAAAATAATGATGTAAGGGGCTCTAACTTAAGACAACATTGTGTGGCCATTGTTGTTTTATGTTCATTCTGCCTCAACTCTTTGATCTTCTTATCTTAATGCTTGATTTAGCATGGTGGGGGAAATGAGTGACAATGGTCAAAATTAACTGAACCTTAATATTTTTCTATGTAACATTTGTTACGTTTCTCCTCTCGGTTTTTCCAAGACTATCAAATGAATTAAAGAACAGAAACTTACATTCAACTGCTTACTCCATCCCCAAATCAGAGTGCTCACTGCCACCGTGACCTCCCTTGAATGTGGTTTTATACCATGTTGTTGGAGAAGGAAATGGTATCTCCAGTACTTGACTACACCTGAATCATTAAGTTACAGAGCTAAAGAGCATCAAAGGTTTTCAGATCTTTCCTACTGATGACATGCTGAATAACTCTAGTTCTCTTTGTTATTTAAAACCTAAGAGTGGTGAAACCAGCTCTCCACTGGGTGTTAGAAGTATTAGTCCATTAGACAGGAATGATTTGAATAACCAACTTCATTGCAAAACTTCACTATTAATTAGAAATAAATCCTTAAGCTTGATATGATTTTTAAATGTTAAAATGTCCGTATGCATTTGTCATTGACACAACACTACTTATTGCTAATGTGGCTATGAGCTTCAGAAAGCAGTTATAGGGAGGGCCTCCCTGGTGGCACAGGCGGTTGGGTGCAGTGCTGCGAAGCTGTCTGTAGCCTCTGCAGTGCCAGTTCGATCCCCGCTGGCCTCAGAGCAACCCACATGGCGAGCAGACCTTTCCTGTCTCGCCTGCTGCTCCCCTCAGCAGTGTATTTCGTCAGTCTGCCTGTTCTGTTCCCCGCTCTGTCTCTGGTGAATCCTCTCACCCTCCTGCACATCTGGCCTGTACCCCAGTTCTTGTATAAAAAGAAAAAAAAAAGCAGAGGGAGTAAAAGCAAATGAGAACTCATGGTAGGATAGTGAGATATCATATGGAATCAGAGGCCAGAAAGGGACATGTTCATGAAGGACCCTACCTGAGGCGGGGAAAGCCATTAGGACTGGTGCAGAGCTGTGTCTTCGGCTCTCCCCCAGTCTCCTGTGCACACCGCCTCCCTCTGCCTCTGTGGGTAAATGAGCCAATATGACACCCACAGCCTGAGCACACATCTTCACTGCATGTCAGACTCGCCTCCTCTAACCATTGACTTCCATTCAATCCCTAGCTGACATTCCTGGAAGAGAGAACACCACACCACCATGATGGTCTGGGGATATCTCCCTGGCCAGTCAGGTGGGATTAAATAGCAGAAACCAGGGAGGCAGAGGGATTTTATTAAGATTAGTCTACATTTGGGGTACACAATTTTTTTAATTGGTTAAGCCCACAGTCAGTTGAAGAGTGTTAATACAGCACTCACTTGGTGACCCTTAGTCAGTGTATCTTGTAGGATCACCAAAGGGTTTCACTAACCAAGTACATTCACTGGAATTCATTTGTTTATTGAACAATTTCCATGAAGAGGCAGAAATGTCATTTTGTTTTCACCTTCTAGGAATCACAGTTGAGATCTTCAACAAAGAGAGCAAATGCAAAATTGAAATAGGGCTATAAAGGTGGGGAGTGCTATTGCCTTCTAAGGGCAGTGCAGTGGAGGACAAGTCTTTGACTGTGAGTTCTACACCTGCACACACAATTGCAATACCACTAAGTCTCAGGAAATAATGATGAGGTTTACTTAACAGGGAAGAAAGTTTCTCAGGCAGCCAGCCTCTCACCGCACTCATGTCCACAGTGTCCAAAACTCCAAACAAAGTGCTCATCCCAAGATGGCACTGTCCCATTAATGAGAGCCTGGAGCTTGTGGTCGGCAAGCTGTGGGCCAGGATCCAACTCACTGCAGCTGGAGGGATTCACAGGTGGGGCCACTGTGATGACTGCAGCCATAGTCTGAAGGTCAGGATGGACAGTACCAGATGCTGGACCAGACAGTAACAGAGGCAGCAGCACTCAGAGGTGATGCCACCAGCTCTCAGAAGTGACCCAGACACCGAGTGCCTGTCACTCGTTAACATTACTGGACAGCACTGGCCAGTTATGCCGATCATCTACCTGGTCACTAGCATTACAGCTCTTTGTGAATTGTTCACCCACCAACAGCAACAGCTCTTTGAGACTCCAGACCCGAGGCCTGGTGCTCCTTTAGGTGATGCAAGAGGCAGGCTGGAGGGAGGCAGCAGCCCCTGGCCTCTGCAAAGTTTTTCAGCTTTTCTTCCTTCAGAGGTCAGCTATTCGATGTATCTGAGAGTATGCAGTCCAAGCAAGTGTCCTGTTCAGAGAGTCCCAAGGGTGTCCAAGTGAGCACGGGAGTCTGAGTGCGCCTCACAGAGTGCGAGAGCCCAAGCCAGAGAAAGTCCTGTTCCACGCTGGCGTCCGCCCAGCCATATTTCCTCTCCCAGGGTCCCACTCCTACCAGTCTGATTGGATCATTTACCAATCAGCTCATAGTTCACACCTGATCAGTCCATTCCATTATCCAGGCACCAAATCCACAGCCTTCTCTACTGCCTTCAGCCAGAGGAGCCACAGCTGAAGCTGGCCCAGTGGGACCCCATGCTCCTCCCTGCAGCCCTGAACCCTGGGGCAGTGTGATAGGAGAACCACCGCATTCCACCATCACTGCTAGCTTGTGCCAGCAGCCTCAGCCCCAGTGAGGCCACGGGTAGCAGGCCTTGAAATGTCCACTGCCTGCTCTCGCTTGCACTACCCACAAACGGAGCTCTGGGGCCAAGCACAGAAGCCTGGAGGGGGTGGGCCTTTAGTTTCAAAATGCCTGAAAAAATGCTGCATTAGAAGGGTGTAGGGGCAGGAAGTCCACAGTGCAGGATCTCTATGATTGGAGCAGACAGGTAAAGGAGTCCTGGAGCCCTTGGTGGCTTTTTCAAGCTTTTATTGCGATTTTACCAGATACACGGCAGGCAGGGGTGCCAGGGGGCCAGGAGGCTGGCAGGCCTCCTAGCCCCTGGCGAATCTTCTCTCTTTCTGTGCTCTCTGCTGTTCTCTCGTGATCTCTGCTTCTCTGCTTGTTCTCCTTCTGGCAGTCTCTGCTGGTGGTTCTCTGCTGCTGGAGTCCCCATGACACCACCCTTATAGGCCCAGTCTCAGCCCAGGTGTACCCACCTACATATGCCCACACCCTACTCCAGGTGCCCACCATCAGGCATGCATTCAGGACCACAGGGATCCATCATCAATCCTAATGGCGGGAGGGCAGAAAAGCCTCATAATCATTTACCCTACAAAGGGGCTTACAGAAAATGAAGCAAGTTTATGTTAAAATTGGCCCTTCTGTATCCCATTTGCTCACAAAAACACAAACATACACACACAGCCATTGTGTTTGCTTGCAGTTTTCATTTATAAAAGGCACTCATGGGTAATTTAGATTCCAGGTACAGATTCTAGCATCATCATTTCTTCAGAATCTAATTGAAAGATTTTTATTTTGAAACACAAAAGCATTTTTCTTTAAAATCCAAAGGAAGGTGGGGACTTTAGAGGAACTCCAGCCCTATATTTTTTTAAGGAATAAAATAGATTGCTTTCACTACATAGTAAATAAATTATAACTGGTGAATAGTAACACTGGTTGCCATGTGGATGCTGCAAAACAATATTCCTAACTTTCAAAACTGCTGCAGAAAGGTAATCCCTCCACTTTACAGATGAACAGATGGAGGCAGTAAGAGGTGCACTGAATTGCCTAAGGCCGCACTGTTTTGTGAGAATTTCAAATCCAGGCCTCTAGTGACTGGTCATGCTTAAAAAAATTAGGGGAAAATCCAGGTTATTTTTTTTTTTAACAGAAAATTTTATGTGATTGCTTTCTCTGGGTATTAATCATTAGATTTAAAAAATAAAATTTCCCTACCGCCTTTCTCCCCGGAATCTCATGACCATCCATCCACAGCCTCTGTACCAGAAAACCTGTCAGACATTAGGAAAGGAGATGATTAAGAACAGGCTTCTGCCCCTCAGAAGATTCAGACAGACAGTTAAATGCAGTTGGCTTCCTCAGTGCCACTGGCGGATGTGTGCTCTGTGTCTTGTCAGCCCGAGCAGCAGGGGCTCGGGCAGCAGCCTCCTGGGCTCCCTGAGTGTCTGAAAGGTGAGCAGGCCTCTCCAGGTTGAGAGTGTAGGGAAATAAACTCAGGCTTTTTCTCACCTCCCCGCTGCTAGCCTCTGTGGCTGCTCCCTTGCTTTCCTCCCAGGTGTCATTCCCACATAGGATACCGTGTGTTGGTGCAAAAAGCACTTGGGAGGGCGAGCACAGGGCACACATGGATATCTGGGGCCAAGAGGTGTAAGCACGGGGCACATGTACCTATAAGTGCAGATGCCTAGGCGAGAGATCATAACAAGAGAGAAGAGAAACCAGAGGAAGAGCAGGAGATAGGGGAAAGCTCATGGGAAGGGAAGGGAAGGGAGCGGTGGCTAGGAGGCTGCCTGCCTCCCTGACTGCTGGTCTGCTTGTGTGTCCAGTTCCCTGTTTCAGCATTAAAGGCGGTCCCATCTCTCTGGGTCTTCAAGATTCCTTACCCATCTGCCCGAATCCACAATAAACCTGTGGCTTAGTTCTATGACTGGTTTCCCCAACAAGAGTAGGGCGTGAGAGTGCTGTTTTAAAGTGCTCCTTTAAAACAGCACTTCTCAGGTGACTCACCTGAGCTGCAGAGAAGTGAGGAGGGCCATCTACTTCCAACACATATTTCTCACCACCCTCCAGTGTCCTGAACAGGGTTTTGTTCCCCTACCTGAAGCAATGCCCCAGAGGGAGATTTGTGATGGGTGGGCTATGTGCCTTGATTTTGTCAAGTGGGTGAAGGAAATTGCAAAAAGGGGAGGTGGGAGAAGAGGACTTGCTCTCTAAAAGCAATTTCAGGCATTACATTTTTAGGAAAGTGTGTTTAGGAAAAGTTATCTGAAAATTGACTTGAAGACTCTTCTTACCCTTATTAATGTACATCCAGGAGTTTTCCCACCTTAATTTAAAAAAAATTTTTACACCCCCCCCCAAAAAATAAATAAAAATTAAACAGCAGTTCTCAAACTTGAGTGTGCCTTGGAATCACCCGAGGGCTGGCTAACGCAGCACCACCGTTTACCCGGTGTCACCCTCAGAGCTTCCTATACAGCAAGCCTGGCTGGAGGCCCAAAAACATGTATTTTCAACAAGCTCTCTGGGTGGTGCTGGTGCCGCTGAACCACCCTGACAAGACCGGTTTGAACGCCACAGCTGGATAGTGCGGGGCGCTCCAACTGGGCTTGGCTTTCCAGGTTTTATCAATTTGGTGTTTACATGCAAGTGTTACCTCAGATTCCAACTTTGTATCACTTATGTTTAGTAAGGCATCCTTAAATCTGTCAGGTTTCCCATTTTCAGTCTGAAAATTCCCCTGCCAAGGAAGCCATGAATCATCAGAATAGAAAATCGAACTCTGGGATGAGCTGGCTGGTCCAGGCACAGGGTGGCAGTCAGAAGTCTGTGGCAGCGACTAATAGCGTAACAGGAAAGAGAAGGGCCCCCTTGGCCATCTCTCTGTCAACCCCCCACCCCCACCCCCCCAGAGGAGTGCTTGCTATACCAAAACAAAGTCAGCCAGGCACACATTCCTCCAGGCTCACACACAGGTTCCTGGCTGGTCAACTCTGCCTCAAGAAAAATCTCTCCCATCATGACAACAGGAGACCTATCAGTTTCTGAGAGCCATGAGAACACAATGGGTCATTTCAAACATCTGCTTGTTGCTATTAATTTGCATGATCCTCCCCTGAGCTCAAAAGAGCAACTATCCTAATTTTCAGCTGAGGAAGCAGTAATAAGGCAGCAGGAGAGTGCTGACTAAAAGATCCTGACTGAGAAGGTAGTTAGCTGCCACCAACTGGCCTAACAAGGTAAGTTGGAGAGGGGAAAAGAAAGATAAAGGGAGGGAACTGGAAGAAATAGGGAAAGAGTGAAAATAAAGTGCAGATCACCTGGGGCTCCATCCACAGGTACACCTGCCTGCATTAACATCAGGGTAAATCAGTTGCCTCACCCTGCCTTCAGCAGCTTTGTCCCCAAGTATCCTGTATCCTAACTCAAATAGAAAAATCCACATCTCCAGATTTTACCTTAATTTTCCAGAGCTCTTTCCCAAGCCACTGACTTGGAACTCACACTCAACCATCTGCTTCCTACATGCCCTTTGAATAACTATTTAAAGTAAGTTGTTTGAGCTCAAGTTTCACCAATGGAAGAAAACCTTTTTATGGCTCTTTCCCTGCAAGGCAGAAGAGCTGGGCCACTAGTGAAGACCTAGAGAGACAGAAGCACTGAGGAGTTTAGAAACAGAGTTCTACAGAGTTACAGATGGAGAACAACTCATTGCCTTCATTGTCCTCATTATATCCAGGAGAAAACTGAAGACCACAGGGGTGAAGCTACTGGTCCCAAAGCATATGCTAATTAGCACAGAACTGCTCTAGCATGCAGGTGATAGTTGTTTTTTACTTTGCTTGGAATTAAGAGATTCCCTGTGATCCTAGTAATAATAACTATCATCAGCTAACACTTTTTGGGTTCTTACTATATGCCAGACACTGTTCAAAATGCATGTATTAACTGATTGAACTGCAATAGAAATTAAATGAACCTAGACTATGTAAAAAGTAACCTCGGAGCCCCTTGTTTAGGACACACACTGCACCCTCTTAGGAAGTATTCGATAAATCTATGGTGAATTTAAAATTTACCCATGGATGTGATTGCTATTTTGGAGACTCCACAACTCCAAGGTTACTTTTTGCATAGTCTAGGTTCATTTAATTTCTTTTGAAATTCAATGAGTTAATATATGCATTTTGAACAGTGTCTGGCATATAGTAAGGACCCAAAAAGTGTTAGCTGATGATAGTTATTATTACCAGCATCACAGGAAATCTCTTACCTAGTCTAGGAAGTAGGATTTATTATGAGATAGGAGTTATCTCCACCTAGCCTCCAAGGAAACTGAAGTGGAGATTTAGTACCTTACCTCAAGTCTTTCAACCACTTTTCATGCATTTTCCAGGCACAGTTGTAGGAAAAATTGAGTGACCCCATTGCTAACTGGCATGAGAAGCCAAATTTAAGGGAAAGTCTAACCTATACTAAAGTATAAACTGTAATGTATATATATTTTTCATATCAAATATGTCCACTACTCTGAAGCCAGGTGCCCTCATGTTGTGTCACAGGACATGAGCTGCTAGATAGTAGGGTCCCAGCAGCCCCTTGTTTAGGACACACACTGCACCCTCTTAGGGAGTATTCGATAAACCTATGGTGAATTAAAATTTACCATGATGGCTATTTTGGAGACTCCACAGCTCTGAGGTTACTTTTTGCATAGAAAGGATTCTCTTCAAGATTATTGGAAGATCATGTTGTCATAGTAGCTTAGGAAATGCACAGGTGATGTTTTCTTTGTGGCTCGGGAGAATTTCTGCCTATTTCCACCTCTGTAGTCTAGGTTCTGTGAAACAACATTTAACCATTACTCAATAGAATAAGTGCCCCTCTTTTTGACTCATTGTTATAAAGTGTAAAACAACATGTCTCTGCCTATAATGCTCCTCTACCCTCTTTTTTGCATGTCTTTTTTATGCTTCTGTTCTCAAGTTAAATGGCACCTCATTAGAGAACAATCCTCACCACATTTTCTAAAATAGCTCCCCCCATTTATGCATCCTTTAACTCCAACTCAGATCTTATTTCCTTTGTTCATTTTGTTTTTGAAGGATTCTCTTTTCTACCAGAATGCAATCTTTGGTTTGTCTTGTTCACCCTACAAGCTCACACGGAACCTGGAGCATTTATTTTATTTATTTAGCAAATACAGCCTGTTTCCTATGTGCCCATTCTAAGTGCTATCTTAATTTATTTCATACTTCTTAACAGTCCACATCCAATCATTCATTACTCCAGTGTCACAGATGAGAAACTGAGACATAGAGATCAAGTAACTTGCCCAGAGGTACAAAACTAGTTTGTGGGCTTGACCCACACAGTCTAGCTCTGAGTTGGTGTCTCAATCAGTACCTTTAACAAATAGGTACACACTCAAAGGTTACTTGTTGAACACATGAATTAATTAAAGAAACTGAAATGCTGGTGCAAGGGGTTAAGACGCAACCTATGAAGCTGTCCACAGCCTCTGCATCATGAGTTTGATACCCCAGCTGGCCAAGGAGCAGCCCTCATGGTGCAGCAGACCTCTCCTGTCTCGCCCGCTGCTCCCCTCAGCTGTGTACTTCCATCAATCTGCCTGTTCTGTTCCCCGCTCTGCCTCTGGTGAATCTTCTCACCCCCCCATACCTCTGGCCTGTACCCCAGCTCTTATATGCATAAAATAAATAAATCTTTTTTAAAAAAAACTGAAATGTAAGTAGAGGAGCTGAGAATGAATTCTGTCTCCTACCTGCTACATCTGTTTTCTTTGCCACTTAACTTCCTACCTCTGTATCTATATTTATCGCTTCTTCTAATCCTTTGGTCTTTGTTTTAAGTATTATTGGAAAGTGCTTCTCTCCTTTTACAAATTTTCCTCTTCTTACAAAGTAAAAAAAAAAAAAAAAAAAAAACTCTGTCAAAGCTAGAGTGCCAAAGAAAATATATTATCATATGAAAAGAGAACACCATCAACAGACACTCACAGATATCAGCCCTTGTTTGATTAAAGTTTTGCTCTCTACAGGAGAGATAAACTTACCTGTTTTGTATCATGCTAGCCATAGCCCCCAAAAGATAAGTCTATCTCTAACCAATCTGAACCTGAAAATGTCTTATTCAGAAAAGGGTCTTTTAGCTGTGATTGAGTGAGGTGCTTGAGATAAGATCCTCCTGGATTATCCATTCATGCCATAAATCCATTGACAAATGTCCTTATAAGAGACTGTAAGGGCAGGAATGGCCACGGAGGAGGTTTTCTATGACCCCATGCAGACGAGGTATGACCCCATGCAGACGAGGTAAAGGAGAAGAGAGTCCTGGAGAACTCGGCAGGTTTTCAGGCTTTTATTGGAATAACGGGTACATGACAGGCAGGGGCGCTGGGGGGCAGGGAGGCTTGCAGGCCTCCCAGCCCCCAGCAAGTCTTCACTCTGGGCTCTCCGGCCTTCTCTCACATTCTCTCTGCTCTTCTCATGGCTCTGGTCCTCTGCTTTTTTCTCGGCTTCTGCTGGCATCACCGTGATGCCACCCTTAAAAGCCCAGTCTTAGCCCAGGTGAATCCCATCTACCTATGCCCACACCCTACTCCAGGTGCCCGCCATCAGCCATGCATTCAGGACCGCAGGGTTCCGTCATCTATCCTGATAGCAGGAGGACAGAAAAGCCTGATGCTTTTACCTTACATACATACAGAGACATACATACATACATACATACATACATACATACATACAGAGACATACAGAGAAGACAACAGAAGAGAGGCACTGCGACTGTGGAGGCAGAGAGTAGAGAGTAGAGAGTATGTGGCCACAAGCCAAGGAATGCCTCGATCCAGTAGAAGCTGAAAGAAGAATGGAAAGGATCCCACTCTAGAACATTTGCTAGCTCCTTTTATTTTTTTTTCACATCATTGTTCACTTTTAAACAATTTTTGCTTCCCCCCCTCAGGTGTACTCCCCATAGAATTTCCTAGTCCCCACAGAATTTCCTTCACCAATGCACCCGTGCACCATCACCTCAGTCCCCTATGCTCCTCTCTCCCGCCGTTTGATCCCGCTCCTTCCTCCTTCCCTCCAGACTGTCTCTGATTTATAATTGTCTGTTTTTGTTTTGTATTGTTATTATTTTTCCCCTGATGTCTTATTTGGTTCCCCTATATTCTTCCTATAAGTGAAACCCTCCGATATTTTTCTTTTTCCTTCTGACTTATTTCACTGAGCATAATTCCTTCTAGCTCCATCCATGTTGCTGCAAATGGCATGAGTTTATCTTTTTTGATTGCTGAGTAATATTCCATTGTGTATATATACCACATCTTCTTGATCCAGTCATCTATTTTTGGGCATTTGGGTTGTTTCCAGGTTTTACCTATTATAAATAGTGCTGCAATAAGCATAGGGGCTCCTCTAGAACCTCTGGACAAACGCTATGCAGCATCTTGATTTTGGATGCCTAGCCACTAGAACTGTGAAAGAATAAATTTCTGTTGTTTTTACTTACCTGAGTTGTAGTGATTTGTTATGGCAGTCACAAGAAGCTAATACTCTGATGTGTGAAGGTTGTTGTGGATGCTTCTTAGTTTCATTATTGAAGCTTTTTAAGTGTGTATAAATGGATGGTGAAGGATAAGAAAAATAGCTACCATGTGCATCTTAAAACTCCTTTTTTCTTTTACTCTCATTTTACTTGCTTGACTGTGTGTAAATTAAATCCAGCTGTTATGTAATCTAGTAGCTTTTTGATATTAACCTTCCTAAGTAGTCATTGAGTAGGTGTTTATTGAACATCTTCCCAGGGGCCCATCTCTAATTAGGCATTGTAGAAGGAAAGAAAAACAGAAGCTTCTTTGTAACCTTACTATTTCTGATCATTTCCTACTCTTCAGCTTCACTATAACTCCTTGAGTTCAAAAAAGCATGCCTTGAAGTTTGATACAATACCTCAAGATTTTAGGATGCTAATTCTTAGGAAGGAAATACCTTTAATTCTTTTGTTTGTTTGTTTTTTAAGCATTCACATATCTATGTAACTTGGGGGCTGCATCTTCAACCCTCAATATATATACATGCTTCACTCACCCTCCACCAGCGCTCCCATGCCAATGCCCTTTCATCCTACCCCCCACACTCCCTATGTCCTCTGATAGCCTTTTTCTTTCTTTCACAGAATCTTAGAATTATATTTTCTGTGTTTGTTTTCTTTGGTTATTTATTTTCCACAAATGAAACCATCCAGTAAATATCTTTCACTTTCTGGCTTATTTCACTTAGCATAATCACTCCTACATCCAATCATTTTGTTCTAAAAAGCACTATTTTATCTTTTTAAATAGCTGGGTAGCTATTGAGTATATACTGCACGGTTCCTTTATCCACTCTTCTGGAAGCAGCATTTAGGCTGGTTCTGTGCTTGGCTATTGTTAATGATGCTGTGCTGCTGTGAATCTAGGCGTGCATAAATCTCCTCATACTAGGGCTTTCATATTCTTTAACTGCCTAGCAGAGGTGTTTCACAGTGACTTCTTTGTTCAGTGACTGGTAGAAAATGAGCAGATTATGCCCAGGCCCCACCAACAGATGTCTACAGATGAAGATGTGAATCACACTACCAGTCTTGATTCCTTCTTACTGTCAAAGAGCTTACAATATAACTGTCTGTTTAGATCTAATCGATAAGAATTGGGGTTGCAGAGGCAATCAAGAAGAATGCCTGAAGAGAATTTTTAGAGATCATTAAAGAAATTGTAACAGACCAATACCCTTAGAAGAAATGGAAAGTAATTGATATTCCTTAAGTACCCCACACTGCCCAGTATTTGTGGGTAGCTGGATTCTGCAAACAGATGACATTGAAGACACACATGCCAATCATCTAGGACAATGATTCTCAAACTCTCCATGTAAAGACATGCATCAGAAATAGCTGGAGGACTTGTTAAAACACTAGTGGCCATCCCTACCTCCCACCTGCAGATTTTCTGATAGAGAAGATCTGGAGCAGGGTCCTAAAATGTGCAGGTTTAACAAGTAACTAGATGTTAGTACGCACTGTGAAGAGAACACACTTTGAGAACCACTGGTCGTACAGGTATATAATCTTCTAATTAAGTTGTTTATCTTGTTGATAGTTAACTCAGCATATTTTCTTGTACCCTGGGAGAAAGTGAAATGATTTTAGGGGGGCCAGAAACGTCAGTATATTTTTAGCAGCAAATATATTTATTTAGTGACAACTTTGGTACCAAACAGTGTCATAGGCACTCCAGCTAACATGTGCTGAAATCAGGTACAGGGCACACCTGCTCGGAGCTTCCCGCATACAAACCCACAAAGCCATTAATGCTCTGTGAATGTGTCACCTGCAGTGGTTTTTCCCTTAAAGGTCCCAAAGGGAATCTTTAGCTCCCTATTAAAAGTGGAAGGTGACGCTAAGGTAAGTAACAACTGATCCTATTACATGGGGTTAAAATTGTACCTACGTGACTCTACTTCTCTGATCACCAAATGATCACTAACCTCTCTGTGATTCCTCAATAGCCTGTTGATGGGAATTTTTATTTAAATGCTCTCAGAGGTATGTGTAAATGATCTTGGAGATACTTCTAAGTCTTCCACAAAGTCCCATTATGATATTAGTACCATATAAACTATTCCCTGAATCTCTTTAAGTCACATGATGGTGATATTTTTGAGAAGGCAGAGAAGAATTGGTCCTGATGTTTGTTGAGGCAGAGTCCAAACCTTGAATTTAATTTTCTTTTTCACCCAAGCCGTGGTGAAAGGAGCGAGGAAAGTCTTGATTTGTAATTGGAGGCAGCACAAAACAGATGTTGAGCCAAGGATGGCCAATTGAGGAGGAATCCCCCACAGGAAGGGAAATGTGCTTGAAGACCAGTGATATTCCTTTCGAGTATGTGCAGTGAGGGTTTCCAACCCTGATGGATATGTATTCTAATTTAAAATATCACATATCACAGAGAAGAAAAAAATAGACGTTCCCATGGAAACATTTTCTCAAGGCCAGCTCTTCTGTCTCATTATCATATCTTATTTAAATATTTCCTGGAATCAGTTTAAAGTTAATCCTTCTGTATGTCTTCTATCTTCAGTGGTCATGGATAGCATAACATCTGGTCAGAGTTTTTCTTTAAATAGATCCTACATTTGCAGGCATTCTATCAATTTCCGTGTATCTGCTGGTGCTTGCAATAGTTACAAATCTAATATATGGGAAAAATTCATTAATTTCCATTTCTAGTTCTCTAATTAAGAATTTTAAGTTGGGGCCTCCCCGGTGGCGCAGCGGTTGAGCGCTGGGTTGCGAAGCTGCCCACAGCCTCTGCAGCTCTGGTTCGATCCCCAGCTGCTCCCCGGCCACCGAGGGAGGGTCCTGCATGGCCCACAGACCTCTCCTGCCGCCCGCTGCTCCCCTCAGCAGTGTACTTCGGTCCTTCTGCCTGCTCTGCTCCCTGCTCTGGCTCTGGTGAATTCTCTCACCTTCCTGCGCTTCTGACTGTACCCAGTGCTTGTATAAATAAATAAATAAATAAATCTTTAAAAAAAAAAAAAAAGAATTTTAAGTTGGCTGAATCTAACATTTCTTCAGGAACCACAGTAGACACCTGCCTGCTGCTGGAAACAGTACCATTTGCATACATATGCTTTTTTTTTTTGAAAGATTTATTTATTTATGCATACAAGAGCTGGGGTGTAGGCCAGAGGTGCAGGGGGTGAGAGGATTCACCAGAGAAAGAGTGGGTAGCAGAATGCCAGTCTGGTTCCAGTAAGCATTGCTGAGGAGCAATATTGTCTATATGTGGAGATACTATTCCCATAAATGTTTCTTTGACATATGATTTCATCAAGCTAATCTACTCTTTGTTCTCATTTCTCACTCTCAAAAAAGTTAACCCCCCCCCAAACCAGATGTTTGCATGTCCTGATTTGTCCCTTTGTCCTCATTAAAGGACTGCTGTGTGATCCACAATCTCTTGAGGTTCCCTACATTTACAGATGGGTTCCCTCCCTTCTGACTCTGCATGAACACCAGCTTGTTAGCAGAGGGAATTGCCTTTCTTTCCTTATTCCTCCCTTCTTTGAATGTGATGATTTGATGGCATGCAGTGGGAACTCATGAGTTCTGAAACAATTTTAAAAGCTATTTAAGCCTTCAGAAACTTAATTCTTTGGAATACATTATACCTGGGCAGGTTGAATTTCCTTGCTCATATTTTTTCGCATGCTTGTTCAGATGTTTTAAGGGGAATTTCATTGCCTCTAAATACATGAATATACATATTGAATTGCTATTGAGTTATATAAAACTTAAAAGTTTCAAAAACTTTAAGTAATTCTATCCTAGCCAGGTCATCTTGATTTTTATTGGAATAAAAATAATTTGCTGTGAAGCTAGTAAAACTAAAACTTCAAGTTTTCTCACTTACATGGGCATTTTATATCCACATTTTGTATTAACTTTGCTAAAGGGGGACAGTGGAGTTATAGAAACTTCAGTTTCTACCCTTGATTGGACTAAAAGAACCTTTCCTATCCTATTCTGTTTTTAGAGTTGAAATAGTTTTTCTTGTGGAGGTGATGGTGTTGATGGTCATTGCAGTATTTTACTCTAGAAACAAATGCATTCTGACACTAGCACTCACATGTCAATAAAAGTAGAAACAAAAAATTGACTGGATAAAGCTGTCTATTCGAATTCATGTGTCAGTGGCTTTGCTGAGAAACCAAGTGGTGTGTTAATCAACTTTCTTGAACAATTAGTTTTCATCATTCATTTGCTTCAAGAAAGAATGAGTTATCTTAGTGTTGCTTCCTCTAGCATGTAGTGCTGGCCCAGAGGACCACCTACTGCCCTAGGAATGGCTGTTGCAGATTGGATCAACCAGACTATGCTGGTGATAGAGAACAACCAAATACTTGTTCATTTCCATGGCAACTGGTAACTATCAGCCAGTCCATTCACTTTTATCAGTGGCTCATGGAGGTGGTGTTCAGCTGTCAATCCTGGGCTGGGATAAGCTAAGCCTGTGTCAGAATTTAACCTATTCTAAATGACAGTCTCACCAGAGAACATGAAGCATGAGAGAAGCAGTAATGAAAAAGGCAATGCTTGCATCCAGGAGTGTAAATTTTTTTAAAGACTTATTTATTTATACATACAAAAATTGGGGTATAGGCCAGAGGTATGGGAGGTGAGAGGATTTACCAGAGACAGAGTGGGGAACAGAACAGGCGGATCTACTGAAATACACTTCCGAGGGGAGTAGCGGGTAAGACAGGAGATGTCTGCTGCACCATGTGGATTAGCTTCATGGCCAGCCAGGGATCAAACTCTTGCTGCAGAGGCTGCGGATAGCTTCACAGTGCTGTGCTAAACCCCTTGCACCACCAGGGAGGCCCCAGGAGCGTAAATTTAAATTTAGGAAGGGCTAGCCCTATTTAGTCTCTGGTTCACCCATGATCCATTTCCTGATTCATCTTTTACAAATAAAGAGGAGTCAGATGTGTTGATTCTGGAACGAGCAATGGAGGAGCACATAGGTAATCCCATGGTTATTGCCAACTGCAAGTGGACCCCTCTGTAGTATAAGTTAAATATTTTAGTGTCAGACACATACAGTCCATAACCCCTGTTCTTAAGTAGCCCAGTGTCCCTTTGGCAAGGTCTTAACCACTCTGTACCTTAGTTTCCCCAAACATAAAATATGGAAAATATCTACTTTACGTAGTTATTATAAGGATCTACTCTAAGAATTAGAGTGTTTATAATATGATCTATAGTAGAGACTGACACACAGAAGGCATTCAAGAGATGATGGATATTGCTGGTTATTGTAGAATTCATTATATCATGAGTCATGTTGTATGTGCTGAAATACATCAATTTAGCAATATGCTTAGCACTGTGCAAGATGTAAAGCCATCTCCAATAGCAGTGTGATATGCCAGGTTGAATCACTGGCATCACATCATACTTTTATTCATTTGACTCTGGGATTTGGCAGTTGCTGATACAATTCCTTTGGAGAAGCATGGCCACTCCCTTGTGGTACGAATGCATGTTATCAACTGTATGATCCAATTAATAATTACGTTACTCAGGTAGAAATTTCACCACTGAAATTTACATGTGTTGTCCCAGAAAAGAGAAACACAAGGCTCAGAGGATGAAGCCATCTGCCCAGGTACCTTGGGTGCACTGGACAATGCAGTCTAGTGTTTTTGGCTCCAAACCATTCACTTGCTGGGTTATATATGCATATGGCCCCATTCCTTATTCTTGGGTAGTTTAGAAGCAGGTGAGCGACATATACTTTGAACTCAGCAGGGAAAGGTTCCCCTTCCCTACCCACCCCCACACACACACACAACCGCCACCCCTGCCATGCCCAGACCCCTGGGTGAGACTCAGGCAGTGAGTTCTGTGTCATTCAGAGGAAGTACAATTTAATGGGGTCTCCTAAAAATAACTTAGACACCAACCTCAACATTCAACCCACAGTCACTCTCTGTTTGCAATCATAACCCTCATATGATTTCTTCTTTTCTGCTTGAATATTTTCTTTTTATCATTGTCCCACTTTTGGTATTTAATTATTTCATTCATATTCCCCTCATGTTGTGGAATAGGGATTCACAGTGTAGGACTGGTGCAACACTTATTCCTTTGCTTCTTTGTTTTTAATGCCATGGAGTCAGAATTAAGTGATATGAGCTTTAGTTTCCATTTGGTGTCAGGAAATTCAAAACAAGGGATCATTGTTTTCTAATATTTAATTATACACACAGTGCCAAGATATACATTTGATTATTATTACTTTATTTTGATTCTCACAGTTTCTGTTCTCATTGTTTCATGTTCACAGATATGCAGTACTGTCAATAAAATAGTTATTTATATACTGGTTTATCAATTTTAAAGAATTTAATATCCATTTTACTTTTTACTCAAAAATCTACAAATCCCCTTTGCTTTCAATATTTCAAGAGTTGTTTGAGCTACTGCTCCATGTTTTACTCCATATTTTACTTTCATATTCATTTATTTGATTTTCTACACAATTTTGTCATATGGGCCAGATGACAGTTGATGGTAAGTTCCCTTAAACCCTGTGGGAAGAGAGGCATGGACCTCTCTTTGCTTTGCTCACATTACAGTAAAACCAGTGGGAAGAGGGCCTCCCCGGTGGCGCAGCGGTTGAGCGCTGGGTTGCGAATCTGCCCGCAGCCTCTGCAGCGCCGGTTCGATCCCCGGCTGCTCCCCGGCCACCGAGCGAGGGTCCCACATGGCGCGCAGACCTCTCCTGCCGCCCGCTGCTCCCCTCAGCAGTGTACTTCAGTCCTTCTGCCTGCTCTGCTCCCCGCTCTGGTTCTGGTGAATTCTCTCACCCTCCCGCGCTTCTGACTGTACCCAGCGCTTGTATAAATAAATAAATCTTAAAAAAAAAAAAAAAAAAAACAGTGGGAAGAGGGTGGTGAGTCTGGAAACTGGCCTTTTTATTTTTTGGAGTATCTTAGATTTGTATTGGCCACACTGATGCTGAGCTCTGCAACATTTCACTTAAAAGAAAGAATCTTCAGCAAGCACAGTGTCTCTTGCACTTTCCTGCCCTCAACATTCTATTTAAGTCAAGGACATGATGTGCCAAAGAATGAATCCTGGACAGTTCCTCTTTCTGTTTCTCTGTTTCTGGGTTCCTTTTAAAGCATTGTGACATCAATTTATTTGCATGGAATGAAAAAGATGTCCATGATGTGAAAAAAAGCAAACTAGAGAACAAAGCACATGTTGGGGTCAGACTGCCTCTGTTCAAATCTTAACTCTGCAACCTAGAATCCGTGTGGCCTTGGCCCAGTCACTGCACCTCTTTGTGCCTCTGTTTTCTCCTCTGGCCATTACATAAAAAGTGCTTCATCACAGCATTGTTGTGAGGATTAAATGGGGGCATAGTCAGTGCTTTAAAATACACATATAGAGTTCTTTTTCCAAAAGAGCAAATTTGGGAAAGACATATCTATTCATTTCACAAATATTTACTCACTAAGTAAACTGTTACCAGTGGGTCCCTCTAAGGCATGGGAATGAGAGAAGCAGGGGCAAGAGGACTGAATTTCTGCATTATACACTTAGGTATTGTTTGAAAATTTTGTTTGCTCATGATAAATCTGCTACTAGGCTAGAGGCGAGGAACAAACTCAGAATCAGCTGCATCTTACCTCTTACAGTTTGCTGTGTGGTTTGAGACAAGTCTTTTAACCACTTAGTGTGCCAGTCTCTTCATGCTTAAAGTGGAAAGTCTAACCATCCCCACCTCATCTGATTATTAGGAAATTAAATGAGTTAATACATGCCGACCATACAGCACAGTGCCCAGCTCCCTGAAAGACACATTACCGGGAACAGTCGTAAAGGAAACTAAGATCAAAACCTGGGGTGACCCGAGGTAATCATAATGTTTGTCTTCAAAATCATTTTAAAAAGAACTTAGAAAGCTTGTCCCTGAAAGGACAATAGAAATCAAAATAATGTTGCGGTGTTGTGTTTTCATTTCCATAGCTCCCTATCCTTCCCACAATGCATTTTAATCTCTTCTCCTTGTAGAAAGTTCTTTGCTGAGCGTCCTACAATCTTCTTGCTAACTCGGTTTTATTTCTATTGCTGGTGGGGTTTTTCCACTTGGCCTCCTATCTCGTCCCCACCCTGTGTTTCTTCTTCAGCATAATTTAAGTTTGTTTTCAAGTGGTTGAGAAAAATCACAATTATTGTGTTTTTTTCTTGCCTGCTTTGCTTTTATAAGAAAAAAGGAATATTATTCATAAAACCAAATCCATCAAATAGCAATCATTTAACTGTGTTCTTTACTAGAAAACCACTTTATTTTAATCACAGGGATTCCAAGTCAGATTTGGAAACCTCTCCCCACTCAAAAAAAAGGAAAAAAAATTTGATACTGTCCCCAATAGATTTACAACCTAATAGTAAAATACAAATATATATGGGCAATAAGTGATATTTCACATATTGAACCAGGGGATTGCATAAGTGACTGTCAGTGCAATGCTATCTCCCCAAGGCCACCTTGCTGGCCTATTTCAGGGACCTCAGGTCTGGTGTGAGCAAGAAGAGGGGACTCCCACTAATAAAACACCTACTGAGTGACGGCAATTGTGTCAGATGCCTTATCTGTGATCACATTGCCTCTGCTTAATACTGCACAGTATTACTCTTCTTGATTTCCTGGTAAAGACAAACCTGAGCTCCCACAGCAACTAAGCAGTGAGCTAGGGCTCCAAATCAGGCTGTCTGTCACCTCGAATGACTCCCAGTGCCTTCAGGTGACAAGTGTTAAGTGTGGGAGTCAGTCAGGGAAGGCAAAGAACAATTATAAAATAATTTTTATATTATATGGTCCTCGTTTTCCCAGAAACCTCAGTATTTGTATTGTGCTCCATTAGCACGTAGGTTTTTTTATATTTATTTTCTTATATCATTATTCATTTTGGGACAGTATCTGCTTTCTCCCCTCAGGTGTAGTCCCAGTAGTTCTCCCATCACGATAGCACCCGTGACCCATCACCAAAGTGCTTTGTGTTCTTCCCTCCCTGGCTTGACCCCTCTCCCACCTCCTCCCCTCCTGTATGTCTCAGATCTATGGTCAGCTTGCGGTTTTGAGCAGACTGTTATTTAAAGCAATGGTGTGGTTGGCTCTCTCTTTCTTTGTCCCCTTCCCCCTCTCCCTCCTCTCTTAGAGGAGGCTGAAGCAGTCCCTTGCCAATGGCCCAGCTATCAAAGGAGTACACCTCTTTTCACCTCCACCTCCTTGCTATCTGAAAAATAGATTGCACTGAATCCTTGCCTTTCATGAGTCAGTCCCAGCCAAAGGCCACTGTCTCCGCGGTGGTTTTGAGGACCCTGGAGCACTTTCTCAGCTTTCCCTGCGACAGCCTCAGAGCCCCTGTGTGGTGCTGTCACGTCCTTCAATCACTGCTCATCAAATGCAACTTCTTTCTACCTCCTGATGGCATTGCCTTCTCTCCAATTCTGTCTCCTACAGGCCTTCAGTTATCAGTTCTCTCATTTCTCTCACCACCCACAGAGTAGAGGCAGTAGTGCCAGGTCTACTATTGTTACCAGTCAGGGTGAGGAGCACCCCATAGCCCCCTAATCTGCATGCTATAAATGGGTTCTGCCATCCCTTCCGTCAAAACAAAACATACTATCATGTGTAAGACCTTCAATAGAAAATGACTTTAATGCAATTGGTGTGCAATAAAGAGAAGAGGAAGAATATAGTTAAAATAGTTTCCAATTAGGGCCTCCCCTGGTGGCGCAGGCGGTTGAGCGCAGTGCTGTGAAGCTGTCTGCAACCTCTGCAGTGCTGGTTCCATCCCGGCTGGCCGGCAAGGGTCCCACATGGTGTGGCAGACCCCTCCTGTCTCGCCCGCTGCTCCCCTCAGCAGTGTATTTTGTCAGTCTGCCTGTTCTGTTCCCCGCTCTGTCTCTGGTGAATCCTCTCACCCTCCTGTGCATCTGGCCTATACCCCGGTTCTTGTATAAATATATAAATAAAATCTTTAAAAAAAATAGTTTCCAATTAAACACCCAAAATTACCCATTCCCTTGTGGATAAATGCCCAACCAGACAGGGTTGGCCAAAAGCAGGGCCACTGAGGCCTAAAAGCTTGCCACAAGTCTAAGGCACTTTCTATGGGGACCCATTGGAAAGGGGCTAAAGGTTCCAGGGAAGTCTGGAAGGAAAAGAGCAAAACCAAAACCCAAATCAAGATAAAGACTGCCACTGTCAGCCTCCCTTCGGGTCTCTCACCCACATCTCTGTCACCTTCCGTGTCCCCAAGTCCCTGGTACAAATCCAAGACCAAAAGCAAGTGCAGCTTCTTCACATGTCTCTCTGCTCCATGTACCTCCTCCAAGTCCTTTCCTGAGCTCCTTCCTTCCTCTCCTTGTCTTCTATAGCTTCTCCTCGTTGCTCAGCTCCACCCTCCCTTGGATGGGGTGGGGAACCTGGAACCTCCCCTTTCTATGGCTGTCATGTTGATTTGCTATGGGAAAGAAATTGTGCTAGATCTTAGAGGAAAACATTGTATAGGAAAGACAGAACCTTTCCTCAAGGGGTCTGTTGTATACTGAGGAAGCAAACTGACATGCCAAGTGCTGGTAGGAGTAGGAGTGCACAAGGAATATTGAGGAGTGGGCTTTCATAGTCTGTTCCCTCTGTTTGTAATGCTGTGCTCCCTCTTTACTGCTTGGCAGCCTGGAGACTTATTCCTTGAGACCCACAAATATCCTTTCCTTTGCTATCTCCTCTCTTACTCAAGCTTAGCTGATTATTCACCTGATGCTCCTTCTATTGCAATGATTTTACTAACTTCATGTCACAAGGAGTCCTCAGAGTTAAGAGTTAAACACATGAACGTGAGATTCATCCTTGGAAGGGTAAAGTGTGGTTTCCAGAGAAATTAAGTGAGAGCTGATTCTTGAAGAGATTTAGAGCTTGCCAGGTTAAGAAGTGCCAGGAGATTGTCCAGATTTTTCTGGCAAGTGCAATGCCATAACATTTTTCTGAAGCTCTATTGGCTCTCTTTGCACATCACTTTCCCAGCCTCCGTACTATTGACCTCTTGGGCCACATGATTCTTTGTTGTGGGGCACATCCGTGAGCTGTAGGATGTTTATTAGGGTTCTTGGCCTTTATCCGCTAGACACCAGTAACACATTCTCCCCCAGAAAAATGTCTGCAGACACTGCCAAAGTTACCCTGGGTTGAAAATCAACAATTTATACTCAAAAATACTAGCCTTTGTTAGCTTTGAGAAAGGGCATTCTATAAAATTAAACAATCATTAAAAATTCTTTAATCGCACCTTTTTTGAGACACTACTGTGGACCAGTCAGGCTCTACTGAGTGCTTTTAACAAGTTCTGTCTAATTCTTAATTATGATAAGCCCATTTTATAGATGAGAAAGAAGGAAGAGTGCTTGGGCCGGTCCCCCCCGCCCCGGGCAGAATCTGTGTTCTTCAGCAGGATCTGTGCTGCTGTTTTATACTTACCATCTACATTACTTCTGAGTTCTTTTCAGATGCAAAATTGTTCTTTTCTGTATGTATGTGAATTGGGGGGTACAAAATAGGTTGACGTTTGAAAATAAGCAAATGAGTGGAATATGTGCAGGTACAAAAATAAATCCTCTGATAAATATGGGCCTTCAAAAAAAAAAACAAACTTGTCTAACATAAATCAGTGATAAATGATAAAACAGTTTACCAAGCCTGAAAGAACTTTCTTCACTAGTTGTCCTTTTAGAACATAAACTAACATGTTAGGAATATTCAACTTAAATGACTGTTTTCACTGGGGAGATTTTGAATTGGAATTATTTCTACCATTCTATTAGCTCAAATAGTATTTTAAACACACCATTTCGCATCCTCCATTACAAAAGTACCCTTCAAAATAAATAACAGTAGATTATTATTTTTTGGTAGTTCAAAATGTTGGCAAAATAATAAATCTTAGGCCATAAAGGTTTGCAGTAGGACAGATTCCACCTACTGGCTGTCTCTGTTTTTCCTTCAGAAGAGAATTAACTTCAGTTTAGCGAGTCAGCTGCCCCTCTGGGCAAAGTGGCCTTATAAATATTTAAAAAGAACTGCTACATGTCTGTTTTTCACTTCTTACCATTTCTTTAGAAATTGTAGTAACAAAGGGATTAAGTTTTGAGAGAGCCAATACAGATCATCATGAGTCCAATTTCGACTTTGGTTTTTGAGGTCAGCTCTGCCCAAGCAGGGCCGGAGCAAGTGCTTTCCAAGGAGCCTTCATGTTTTGCTTTCATGTTGGGGGGATACAAGCCTATGAAAGGCAACAACTAGGGGAAGCAACATGATGCATCAGTTTTTAAAAACAACCTTCCTCCTTCTTAACTGGGATTTTATCCCCATTTTGGCATCTGGAATATCTTGTTCTCAACCCTGGGCAGCTGTACCGTATTAGGGCAGATCGCTCCTCTTTGCAACTTGAAATTAATAACAAGAGTTAAGTTTTATTTTGACTATGCAAGTCTGGAAAAATATGATCCCCTTCAGAGACACGATGGGTTGCCCAGGGGTTGTTGATCCTATTCGATATCCTCCTCCAAGTGCGGAACTGAACTAAGGCGAAGTTCTAGGTCCCTGGCTGGGCGGAAGCCGCTGCCTTTTGCACGGAGAGGTTGTTCTGTGGGTCTGCCTTGCCACCTAGTGGCAGACTGTGTCACTTCCTTTCACCTTCCCAAGATCGCTTTTAGGAAAGTCACTTTAGCTGCTGAATACCTTAATGAATTATGACAGAAAACAGACACTCTGAGCAAAGAAGGCAGTCAAAGAGAGACCCAAACAAGCCTGAAAAATGGTGCATGTGGGATTCTGAATATAGAAGCACTAAATAACTGGTCTTAGGAAAAAGCCTGCTTGCAAACTGCAGACATTTTTGGGTTTTTTTCCCCTGGCCCTACATAATTAAAGTAATAGTAAGATTGAGGCAGAATTAATGTATGCTTCCAGAAAAAGCTCACATATTTTCAGTCATTTCAGGAAGTTTAAAAATTAAGAGCCTCCAATCTTTTTTTTTTTTAAGAATAGATACTGCCAAGATAGCTTAGAAGAAATAAAATGAGTTTGTCTCCTGGGAATTCATCATTTTTTTAAAAAATAACTCATTTATTTTGGCATTTTATATTGGCATCTATGTACTTTCGCAGTGTCTTTTAGCATTGTATGTTTACACTTTAATTTTAAAGAGGTACCTATATGTTTTACAGACTTGTAATGCTAGACAATTTTATTCTATAACTAGGGAGTAAATTTCTCATAACTACTCTTCACTTCCCCTGAAACTTAGTACTTTTGATTTTTTCCACATTTTCTCTTTTACATATTTTAAATATTAATTAAATAGCCTCTCCGCTACCCAGACGGAGGAATGTGTGGCCTTAAACATGACCCATGGTATAAAACACATTTTAATCATGGCTATATACATGAATGTGTATGTTTGTGTGTATGAATAGAACTTTTAGATAACATTTTTATTGTCAATTACGTATGCATTTGGGTTTATCCTATTCAATTCAATTCTATTTCTTCTTTTATTCTTATATCAGCCCACTAATTGGCTCCTGGCTTACTTTTTTTAAAAACTTAAGTATGTCAGTTTTATTTGTGCTTTTTTTAAATACATTACACTGAAAGTGGTCTGGAATGGGCCTCCCTGGTGGCGCAGCGTGTTGAGCACGGTGCTGTGGAGCTGTCCGCAGGCTCTGCAGCGCGAGTTCAATCCCAGCCGGCTGCCAGGGGAGAGTCCCACATGGCACGTCAGACCTCTCCTGTCTCGCCCACTGCTCCCCTCAGCAGTGTGCTTCAGTCATCTGCCTGTTTTACTCCCCTCTTTGTCTCTGGTGAATCCTCTCACCCTCCCAAGCCTCTGGCCTATACCCCAGCTCTTGTATTTAAAAAAAAAAAGTGCTCTAAAAGTATATGCACTCCTAAATGAAGTGAAGAACCAACTTACTGTAGAGACACAGACGTAACTAAGCCACCTGGAAACATAGAGCCCTCCTCCCAGAATCCAGGAGTGTCTTTGAAGACACATGTTCAGTTTTGTATACCTTGCTTGAAGTCTGAGGCTAGAACAGACCCACAGCTATGTCCTGCATGTGTCCCTGAACCCCCAGCGGCCCCAGCTACCCTGATGGAGCAACAACCTTCTCTAGATCCCAGAGAGGATACAGAGTCAGACACCTCTCCTGCTCCTTCCTCAACATCCCCATGCCCGTTATGCCATCTGTAGTCCTAGAACTCCTGCCTGGGTACTTGGAAAGTGCCCAAACCATTAGGCTTAAAGAGGTCTGTTCCCATCACCACTTTCTCCCTGAGCAAGACTTCCCTCAGCACTCTTTGCCAATTTAAGTCAAGGAATGGAGACTGTGAGCTCCCTTGATGCCAAATATACTAACTCTACAGCATAGAAGCTGTTGAGTCAGGATGAGGAAAAGTGTATTGAGAATAGAAAATGATACCATCTTTTCAGAAAATCATCTTAAACAGAAGGCTTCTAGTCCAAATTAATTATTGTTTCATTTGAGTCGCATCTAAAACACTTGAAAGAACATTCTGAGACATAAGATATTACTTATGAAAAGATAATTATACATAAAGACATTAAGTAACTTTCATGTCTAGTAAATATTTTTATTTTTTTATTTTTTTAATGGCACACTGTGTTTTAATTTACACAAGGTCATTGCGGGGAGGGATGCGTGTCTATGTATGGGATTGGGGTGCAAACTTGTCAGTAATGCTGGCTTATCCTGCACACAGATTTCTGCACTTTTAGCAGGCGTCTAAGGTGACTCCATGCTGATAATGTAAGACTATACTTTTTTTTTACATTCTACATACATTTTATTTTATATATTTTTGACATCATTTTTCATTTTTGCACAATGTATACATTTTCATTTGGTTATAGTCCCCATACAATTCCCACCCCTTATTTTGACCATAACCCCTCCTACCCCCACCATAGTGTGGCTCTGATTTATAGTTGCTTGTTGATTTTGATTTTCACTTTGTATTAATTAGTCCTTTTCCTGATCCCTTATTTAGGTTTTCTAAATTCCTGCTATGAGTGAGACCATCCGGTATTTTTCTTTTTCTTTCTGGCTTATTTCACTGAGCATGATCCCTTCCAGCTCCATCCATGTTGCTGCAAATTGCATGAGTGTATCTTTTTTGATTGCTGAGTAATATTCCATTGTGTATATATACCACATCTTCTTGATCCAGTCATCTATTTTTGGGCATTTGGGTTGTTTCCATAGCTTAGCTGTTGTAAATAGTGCTGCTATAAACATAGGGGTGCCGGTGCCCTTTTGAATTGATGTTTCTGTGTCCTTTGGGTAAATACCTAGGGGTGGAATTGCTGGATCATATGGAAATTCCATCTCTAGCAGGTTAAGGAATCTCCACACAGCTCTCCATAGTGGTTGGACCAGTTTGCACTCCCACATCCTCCACATCCTTGCCGACATTTGTTGTTGCTAGTTTTTTTTAATATGTGCCATTCTTACTGGTGTAAGTAGTAAGTATTTTAAATATTCTTTATTGATGTCCTTATGACCTTCTGATCAGTTTCTTCTGTTGTCATACCGTGTCCCAACCAGACCTTAATTGTTGAGACTCCAGAGGGCAAGGATCCTATTAATGAGAATCTGACACGGTGCAAGAGCCAAGGAGGCGATGGAAAAGCTCTCAGGTGGATGTACCTGAGAGAAGAGCAGAGGAGGAGAAAGAGATCTTGTTTCCTGGTCACATAGGGACATCCTCTTACAAGATAGAACTGCAGGGCCTCCTTGATAGCCTAGAGTCTAAGTCTTGCTATCACCACTAAGGAAGGCCTGAATTCAATTCCCGGCCAGGGAGCTGACCCACATGTTGGGCAGCAGACCTCTCGTGTCTTACTCACTGCTCCCCTCAGCAATGTAATTCATTAGATCCACCTAATCTGCTCCCCACTCTAACTCTGGTGAATCCTCTCAACCCCGCACCTCCATACTACACCCCAGTTCTTGTATACATAAATAAATAAATGAATGTTTTTTAAAAAAGATAGAACTGCAGCCTTGCTGCCACTAGACTGGGGAGCACCAGACATGCACCCCCCGCCCTTGGCTGTGGTGAGAAGACACTTCTGCAGTGGTGGGGGAAAGAAAATCCATGACCCACAGGAGAACTAGGATTTACTGGCCACTGAGATATAAAGTTTATGGAATCTTTTCAGTCCACCATTCAGATAAGCAAGATAAGGAATGTCACTTTTGTATAACAAAAGTTAAATGTGTGTTTTCAGACCCCATTCTATATAGTAAATTACCACAAACTTAGCAGCTTAACAGCACTACCCCTTTATGGTCTCACAGTTCTCAGTGGTAGTTGGGTATCCAGCCCAGGGTTTCACAGAGTTGAAATCAAGGCATCAGCCCGACTGCATTCTGGTCTGGAGACAAGATGGAGGAAGAGGCACTGCTCAGTGCATTTAGGTTGCCTGCGTTTCTGCTGCAGTGACCCGGAGAACAGTCAGGCTATCATCACTGGACCGGCCAGGAAGGGTTGTGGCAAAGAACTCCATTAAGTCTTGTATCACCTATATTTATCAGACTCATTTTGTTCCTGTGACTCACTCCCCATTTTGAACCATTATTGGGCTCGAAGGCATGAATCCAGTTCTTTCTGGTGACCATCACCATCTTGCCCCTTTTTATTCTTTCTCCACAAGAAAAGGGAACCCTCCTACACTGCTGGTGGGGATGCAAACTGATCTGACCCTATGGAAAGCAGTATGGAGGTGTCTCAAGACACTAAACATCTGCCATTCAACCTAGTATTCCACTCTTAGGCATCTATCCCAAAAATCCAGAAACACTAATTCAAAAGGAAACTTGCACCCTCATGTTTATTGCAGCACTGTTTACTACAGCTAAACTATGGAAACAACCTAAGTGCCCCAGAACAGATGAGTGGATCAAGGAGATGTGGTATATATACACAATGGAATAATACTCAGCAATCAAAAAAGATAAATTCATGCCATTTGTGGCAACATGGCAAAAGCTTGAAAGGATAATGCTAAGTGAAATAAGTTCAGAAGGAGAAAGATAAATGCTGGATGATGTCACTAATATGTGGGATATAAAGTAACTAAATTAATAGTCAGATGAAGTCAAGCTGAAAAACTAACCCGTGATAGCTGACTATACAACTGAAGCACCAAGGGGAGGGGGGAGGGTGGTTGGAGGATAAGAGACAAAAAGGGAAGGAAGAACAATGGTCTATGGTGGTGGAATATGGGTGAGTTGGTGGTGGGTGCACTGTGGTGGCAATACCTGATAGCTGTACCCCATTATTACCTCAGTTAAAAATAAATTATTTATTTAAAAATAAAATAAATAAAAAATATTAATTCTTTCTCCACATAACTTTGACTTTAGAAATGCATTTATTTTTTTCCTCATTAGAAACATTACCATTAAGTTAAAGACCCCTTTCTCTCTCACTCTCAACCCTAATCATGTTTCCTGTCCAAGACATCACTGCTAATATATGATTTGCATGCATCTTTCTATCATCATTTTAAATATATAAATATTTACATAAGATATATACTATTGTTGTATATGTTTTATTACCTAAATCATATCATGTTGTTTTCATCACCCCACAACTTGCTTTTCTTGTTCAATAATGTAGTTTTAGAGCTACACTATTTTTATCTACTGTATAGTGTTCCCCTTTATGTATTACCAGATTTTTTTTTTCCATCCCTAACTGTTGGTCTTTTAGAATTTCCTAATTTTGTTCTGATGACGGAGGGTTGAGCAAGCATCTCTATGCACATCTCATGTGTGCATGTGTATACAAGAATTTCTAGAGGACTGAATACCCATAAATTAAATTGCTAGCTCATGTTGTATGTACCTTTACATTGTCAATTGATCCTGCCAAATCTGTTTTGTAGTAGTTGTAGACATGGGGGAATCTCAATGGGGTAAGGGGAATCTTTCTTATTTGCCTGATGTTTAGTCCAATACACCATTTTTCAATGCTCAAAGTCCTAAGTGTTTGCAGTTTAGAAGACCTTATCTCTAAAGTATCTCTAAAGTAAATACTCTGGAGTATTTAAAGTCTACTCTACAAGTGAAAATTGGACATGATATGCTTTCTTTTTTCCTGTGTTTCTATAGTAATAAGTCAACCCTGTAGACATGAGAAGTTGACATACAGATAGGTGATGGTATTCCAGGAATTTGTGTTTGTTTATTTGCTTTTATTTCCATAAAAGCATCTAACACAAGATCTACCCTCTTAATTTTGTAATTGTTTACTACAATACTGTCAGCGATAGGCACAATGTTATGTAGCAGCTCTCCAGAACTTACTCATTTTGAATAACTTTACATTCAATGAAGAGTGACTCCTTGGGTTCCCCACCCTAGAAACCACAACTCTACTGTCTATTTCTACCTTATATAAGGTATCTGAATAATGATAATTATAATATAGCATTTGGCCTGATTTCCCCAAGCATAATGTCCTCAAGATTCAACCATGTTATTGGATGAACATATTTCAGGATTTCCTTATTTATAAAGGTAGAATGATATTCCATTGTAAATACACACCTATTTCCTTTATCCATTCATCTGTTCATAGATACCTAGTTGTTTCTATATCTTGAGCTATTATAAATATGGAAATGCTTATATATCTTGAAATGCCAATTTCAATTCTTTCAGATTAAAAAAACAGAGGTGGGATCCTTTATAGTTGCTTGTTAATTTTGATTTTTACTTTATTACTTTATTATAATTAGTCTTTTTCCTGCTCCCTTATTTAGGTTTTCTAAATTCCTGCTATGAGTGAGACCATTACAAAACATTTCCATAGTGGCTGCATCATTGTACATTCCTACCAACAATGTACAAGATTTCCAGTTTCTCCACATCCTGAAGAAAATTGTGTTAGCTTTTTGTTTTTTAATAACAGCCATCCTGACAGTTAAGAGGTGATCTCTTATTGTGGTTTTGATTGGAATTTCCCTGATTATTAGTGACATTGAGCCTCTTTTCGTATACTTGGCCAACTCTTATTTGGGAAAATGTCTCTTCTTGTCCTTTGCCTATTTTTAACAGGGTTTTGTTTTGTTTTTTTATTTGTTTTTGTTTTGTTTTGTTTGCTTTTTTGTTTTTTGCTATTGAGTTGTTGAAGTTCCTAATGTAGGTTTTTTTTTTTAGATTTATTTATTTATTTATACAAGCACTGGGCACAGTCAGAAGCGTGGGAGGGTGAGAGAATTCACCAGAGTCAGAGCAGGGAGCAGGGCAGGCAGAAGGATGGAAGTACACTGCTGAGGGGAGCAGCGGGTGGCAGGAGAGGTCTGTGCGCCATGTGAGACCCTCCTCCGGTGGCCGGGGAGCAGCCAGAGATCAAACCGGTGCCGCAGAGGCTGCGGGCAGCTTCGCAACACTGCGCCACTGGGGAGGCCCTCCTAATATATTTTTCAAATTAACTCCATATCCAACAAGTGGTTTGTAAATATTTTCTTCCAGTCCATTTGTTGCCTTTCATTCTGTTGATTAGTTTCTGGGCTGTGCAGAAGCTTCTTAGTCCCTCTTAACTAGTTTTGCTTTAGTTGCCTGTTGTCTGGGTATCATACCCATAATCATTGACAAGAACAATGTCATGAAAATTTACCCCCTTTTAGAAATTTTTATGGTTTTAGGTCTGATATCTAAGTCTTTAACCCATTTTGAGTGGATTTTTATGTGTAGTGTCAGATAAGGGTCCCACATAATTCCTTTAAAAGTCATGATATTGAACCAATATCATTTGTTGAAGAGATTACCCTTTCCCCCATTGTGAATTCTGGACATGCCTGTCAAAGACCAGTTGACCATATATACATGGACTTATTTCTAAGATTTGTTTGATTACTTCAGTATATTTTTCCATCCTTAGGACAGTACCATATTCTTTTAATTAATATAGTTTTGTAATATATCTTGAAATCAGGAAGTTTGATGTCTCTGACTTAATTCCTCTTTCTCAAGATTGCATTAGCTATTCAGGGTCCTTTGTAGTTCCATATAGGTAATCCAGATGTAAAATTGAAGAAGTGTGATCTCAGTGGAGTCAGGTATTCTCCAGGTTTATATTCTTTGTGAACCAACCCAGACTCAAACCCAAGTCAGCCAACATCCAAAGACTGTATGGTGTTTCAACTATATTTTGTTGCTTTCCAATAAAAAGTTATTAGTATAACAAAAGCATATTCGTTAATAGAAGTGATGCAGCTGTATCTTACTATATTGTAGCATCGTGATTTCTTTTTTTTTTTTTTATAAATTTTATTGTTATATTCCCCATACAATTGCAGCCCCCCATTCTGACCCCAATCCCTCCCCTCCCGCCCCCGCCCCCCTAAAAGTGTCTCTGGTTCATAGTTTTTTGTTGATTTTGATTTTCACTTTCTTATAGTTATTCATTTTCCTGGTCCCTTATTTAAGTTTTCTAGATTCCTGCTATGAGTGAGACCATCCGGTATTTTTCTTTTTCTTTTTGGCTTATTTCGCTGAGCATGATCCCTTCCAGCGCCATCCATGTTGCAGCAAATTGCATGTGTTTATCTTTTTTGAATGCTGAGTAATATTCCATGGTATATATGTACCACATCTTCTTGATCCAGTCATCTATTTTTGGGCATTTGGGTTGTTTCCAAAGCTTAGCTATTGTAAACAGTGCTGCTATAAACATAGGGGTACAGGTGTTCTTTGGAATTGATGTTTCTGTGTCCTTTGGGTAAATACCTAGGAGTGGAATTGCTGGATCATATGGAAGCTCTATGTTTAGTAGGTCCAGAAATCTCCACACAGCTTTCCACAGTGGTTGGACCAGTTTGCACTCCCACCAACAGTGCAGAAGAGTTCCTTTTTCTCCACACCCTCGCCAACATTTGTTGTTGCTAGTTTTGTTAATATGTGCCATTCTCACTGGTGTAAGATGGTATCTCATGGTAGTTTTGATTTGCATTTCCCTGATGACAAGTGATGTTGAACATTTTTTCATATGCCTGTTGGCCATTTGCATTTCCTCTTCAGAGAAGTTTCTTTTAAGCTCTTCTGCCCATTTTTTGACTGGATTATTTTCTTTGTTGTTGTTGAGTCTCATCAGCTCTTTGCAGATTTTTGTGATCAGACCTTTATCATTAGTGTTGGGTGCAAAAATGTTCTCCCAGTTGGTGGGGTTTCTCTTTGTTTTTGTTATTGTCTCTTTTGCTGTGCAAAAGCTCTTTAATTTGATGTAGTCCCAGCTGTTTATCTTTGCCTTCACTATCACTGCTTTGGGTGATGTGTCTGTAAAGATGTCTTTGATGTGCAAATCACGTAGTGTTTCGCCTATATTTCCTTCTATATATTTTATGGTTTCAGGTCTTATGTCTAGTTCTTTAATCCATTTTGAGTTGATTTTTGTGTATGGTGTGAGGTGGTGGTCAAGCTTCATTCTTTTGCATGTAGCGACCCAGTTTTCCCAGCACCATTTATTGAACAAACTTTCTTTGCTCCAATGCATAGTCTTTGCTCCTTTGTCAAAGATTAGTTGACCATAAATCTGTGGGTTTATTTCTGGATTTTCTATTCGATTCCATTGGTCTGTATGTCTGTTCTTGTTCCAATACCATGCAGTTTTGATGATTATGGCTTTGTAGTATAGTTTGAAGTCTGGGAGTCTGATGCCTCCATTCCCTTCTTTTTTTTTCAGGAGAGCTTTGGCTATTCGGGGTTTTTTGTGATTCCATATGAATTTCATCAATAATTGTTCTATTTCTTTGAAGAATGACATTGAAATTTTGATTGGAATAGCATTGAATCTGTATATTGCTTTTGGAAGGATGGCCATTTTAATAATGTTTATTCTTCCAATCCACGAGCAGGGGATGTCTCTCCATTTCTTTGTGTCTTCTTCTATTTCTTTTAACAGTG
This sequence comes from Talpa europaea, assembly GCF_964194135.1. Taxonomy (NCBI): domain Eukaryota; kingdom Metazoa; phylum Chordata; class Mammalia; order Eulipotyphla; family Talpidae; genus Talpa; species Talpa europaea. The sequence continues at coordinate 52,180,105 of NC_140082.1, forward strand.
TTTTATAGTTTCCTTTGTATAGGTCCTTTACCTCTTTTGTTAGATTTATTCCCAAATATTTGATTTTTTTTGTTTCAATAACAAAAGGGATGGTCTTTTTGATTTCTTCTTCTTCAGATTTATTGTTTGTGTATAGGAAGGCTACTGACTTTTGCGTGTTGATTTTGTATCCTGCCACTTTACTGAACTGATTGATGAGTTGAATTAGCTTTTCTGTGGAGTTTTTGGGGTTCTCTATGTATAATATCATATCGTCTGCAAATAGTGATAGTTTGACTTCTTCTTTTCCTATTTGGATTCCTTGGATGTCTTTCTCTTGTCTTATTGCCCTGGCTAGGACTTCCAGTATTATATTGAAAAGCAATGGTGAGAGTGGACATCCTTGTCTTGTTCCAGATCTTAATGGAATTGCTTTCAGCTTTTCACCATTGAGAATGATACTGGCTGTTGGCTTGTCATAGATGGCCTTTATGATGTTGAGGTATGTTCCTTGTATCCCAAGAATTTCAAGGGCTTTTATCATGAATGGGTGTTGCACTTTGTCGAAAGCTTTCTCAGCATCTATTGATATTATCATATGGTTTTTATATTTCTTTTTGTTGATGTGTTGGATAACGTTGATTGATTTTCGGATGTTAAACCATCCTTGTGCCCCTGGAATGAATCCAACTTGGTCGTGGTGAATTATCTTATGGATACATTGTTGGATTCTGATAGCTAAAATTTTATTGAGGATTTTTGCATCAGTGTTCATTAGGGAGATTGGCCTGTAGTTTTCCTTTTTTGTGTTGTCCTTGTTCGGTTTTGGTATTAGTGTAATGTTGGCTTCATAAAACGTGTTTGGTATTGTCCCTTCCTTCTCAATTTTTTGGAAGAGTTTGTGAAGGATAGGCACTAATTCGTCTCTGAATGTTTGGTAGAATTCATTTGTAAATCCATCAGGTCCTGGGCTTTTGTTTTTGGGGAGGTTTTTTATTACCATTTCAATTTCGCTAATTGTAATTGGTCTGTTTAGGTGTTCTATTTCTTCTTTATCTAGCTTTGGCTGATTGTAGAGTTGTAGGAATTTGTCCATCTCCTCTAGATTGTTAAACTTGTTTCCATATAACTGTTCATAGTAGTTACTGATTATTCTTTTGATTTCTGCTGTGTCCGTTGTGATTTCTCCTCTTTCATTGATGATCCTGTTTATTTGTGCTTTCTCCCTTTTTTCCTTTGTGAGCCTGGCTAGGGGTTTGTCTATTTTATTGATTTTTTCAAAGAACCAGCTCTTGGTTTCATTGATCTTTTGGATTGTTTTTTTAGTTTCAATTTCATTTATTTCTGCTTTGGTTTTTATTATTTCTTTTCTTCTACTGGTTTTGGGGTTTTTTTGTTGTTCTTTTTCTAGATCTTTGAGCTTCGAGATTAGGTTGTTTCTTTGCGTTCTTTCTTGTTTCTTGATGTGAGCTTCTATTGCTATATATTTTCCTCTTATTACTGCTTTTGCTGCATCCCATACATTTAGGATATTGGTGTCCTCCTTGTCGTTCAATTCAAAAAATTTTTTAATTTCTTCTTTGATCTCCTCATTAGTCCAATGGTCTTCCAGTAGTGTGGTTTTTAATCTCCATGAGGTAGGAAAGTTCCTTGCCTTCTTTTTATGGTTTATTTCTAGTTTGATGCCTTCATGGTCAGAAAAGATGGTTGATATGATTTCAATCTTGGTGTATCTGTTGATGTTTGTCTTGTGCCCCAGTATGTGATCGATCCTGGAGAATGATCCGTGTGCGCTTGAGAAAAATGTGTACTCCGTTTTTTTGGGGTTTAGTGTTCTATAGATGTCTGTTAAGCCCAATTGCTCTAGGTCTTTATTTAGAGCTTTGGTTTCTTTACTTATTTTTTGTCTTGTTGATCTATCCATTGTTGATAGTGGTGTGTTGAAGTCTCCCACTACGTATGTGTTTTCTCTGATGTCTGTTTTCAGAGAGGACAACAGTTGTCTGATATATTTTGGTGCTCCTTCGTTTGGTGAGTATATGTTAATGAGTGTTATTTCTTCTTGAAGTATTGTCCCCTTGATCATAATGTAGTGACCATTGGGGTCTCTTTTTATCTTTTTGAGTTTGAAATCTGTTTTATCTGATATAAGTATAGCTGTTCCTGCTTTCTTTTTTGGTCCATTTGCTTGTAGGATTGTTTTCCATCCTTTAACTTTAAGCCTATTTTTATCTTTTGTAGCTAAATGTGTTTCCTGGAGACAGCAAAAGATTGGGTTTTGTTTCTTAATCCAGGCTGCAACTCTGTGTCTTTTTATTGAAGAGTTTAGTCCATTTACATTTAGAGTTAATATTGATATGTTAACATCTGTATTTGCCATTGTGTTTGTCTTTCCTTTGATTTTATTTATTTATTCTTTTAATAACTTTTTTTTTTTTTGGCCTTCTTTCATTGTTATTCGTCGCTCTGAGGTTCTGGCTTTAGGACTCCTTGTAGTATTTTTTGGAGTGGGGGTTTAGTTGCAATGAAATTCCGGAGTTTCTGTTTGTCTGGGAAGGTCCATATTCTTTCTTCAAAGAGGAAGGAGAGCTTTGCGGGATAGAGTATTCTTGGTTGGCATCTGTTTTCTTGGAGTCTGTTGACTATGTCCCTCCACTCTCTCCTTGCCCGTAGTGTTTCTTCGGAGAAGTCTGATGTCAGCCTGATTGGCTTTCCTTTGAATGTTATCTGTTTCTTCCCTCTTGCCAGCTTCATTATTTTTTCCTTGTCCTGGATTCTTGGGAGCTTTACTATTATGTGTCTTGCTGTATTTTTTCTTTCGTCGTGGAAGTTTGGTGTTCTTCTTGCTTCTTGTATATCAATTTTCAGCTCCTTCTTCACATTTGGGAAGTTCTCTTCAATTATCTCTTTGAATATTTTCTCTGTTCCTACATCTCTCTCCTCTCCTTCTGGTATTCCTATAACTCTTATATTTCCTTTCCTCATGGAGTCAGATAGTTCCCGAAGTCTTTCTTCGTTCTTTTTCCTTCGTACTTCTCTTTCCTTTTCTGTTTTGGCTCTTTTTATTTCTGTGTCTTCAAGATTACTTATTCGTTCTTCCATTTCATCTATTCTGCTTTCATTGCTTTTCCCAGAATTCTTTAGTTCTTCCATTAATTCTTTGATCTCCTGCATTTCTTTTACTTCCCTCTTTAGGGACTCAATTTCTTTCTTCTGACCATTGTTTTCCCTCTCTAGGGACTCAATTGCATTCTTCTGATCGTTGATTATTTTTCCCTTATCATTGTTTTCCTTTATGACTTCTGTCACTTTTTTAATCACGGCAATTTTAAATTCTCTTTCTGGAAGGCTCAGAAATTCTTCCAAGTTATTGTCGTTGCAAACTGGGGGCTGGCTTTCTTTTTGTGGTGTGCTTTTTCTCTGGAGAGTTGCTAGGTTGCGTGTGGTTCTTCTCCTCCCTACTGTCTGTTTTCTAATTTGCCGTATGCATTGGGACACTGTGTTGTTGGGACTGGCCGGCATCTTGGGTGGGCTTCTCTGTTCCCCTCTGGTTCTTCCAGGAGTCATCTGTCAGTTTCAAGCAGCCTTTACTGGAGAAAGGTCCCTGTTCTAAAATGCCGATGTGGGGACACACTCCCCTGTGCGCCTGGTCTGCCCCGGCGGTGGGTTCCTGCTCCCCTCTGGGCTTGGACTGCAGGCCAGAGGGGGTCTGGCGTGGGCGAACTTCCCCCGCTCACCTCTGGCTCCTGAGGAAGCCTTCTGCAGGTAGTCTTTACTGAAGAAATGTCCCTGTTCTAAAATGGTGATGTGGGACACACTCCCTGCGCTTCTGGTCTCAGGCACACTCTTCTGCGCGCCTGGTCTGCCCCGGCTGTGGGTGCTCGCTCTCCCTGTGGGCTCAGACTACTTGTTCGGAAGGGGCCCGGTGTGGGCTAACTCCCCAGCTGGCCACTAGCTCCTTCAGTAGCCTGTGCTGGGGTCAAGTCGCTAGGTGGCGCCAGAGATCTCTCCTAGAGCCCTTGGGGAGCTGATTTTCCACCCCGTGGGACAGGGAGCAGAGCGGGGATGGTAGGGTACACCTCAACGGCTTTGGGGTGCTGTGTCTGCCTTGTGCCCCACCGTCGTGGGGAACCCACGCCCCTAATTTCGTGCCCCGGGTCTCAGTTCCAAAGCCCTCAGTTCCAGGACGCGGGCTGTAGCCCAGATCAGTGGCGCGGGAATGGCGCCTTTTGAATCCCGCTCCCCTGCCTGGGCGCCTTGTTCCTGCTCACTCAGGGAGGGCCTCCGCTGTCTCCCCGCAAGCCTAGGTCGCAGGCGCGGGGACCTGGGCAGCTGCAATCCGAGCGCCGCTTTCGCGCAAGCTTACCGGGCGGCCGGGGCTGTGTGCTGGTGCTGGTCTCCTCCTGGGGGGCAGGGCTCTCTTTAATGGCGCCTGGAGCTCACCTCCGCTTCGGATCCTGCAGGGTTCGCCTCAGCTCCCGTTCACGGGGTGTGGTGGCTGAAATAGTTCCTTTCCACTCACAGTCCCACTTGCTGAGTCCGTTTTTCTTGTTGGGCGTTTTGGTTTGTTGTTTCCCTCCTCTCTGCCGGTCGGAGAGTGCCGCCTCTGTGGGCGGGGGAGGGGAGCAGGGTTCTGCGCTTCCCTCCCTTCTCGTCCTCTTTTATGGCAACTTTCTTCTTTGGGCAGTTTGCTGGAGTCGTCCGTTTATCTTCCGTGTCCCAGTTCCCACTGGGACCTGCCGCTTTTCTTCCCTATTAACTTTTTTTAATGGGAGATCTTACTCGCAGCGTCTCCTCGCCGCCATGTTGCCAGCATCGTGATTTCTTAGACCTTTCTTCCCTCATAACTGTAAGTAATAATGTGTTTTAGCTTTGTGCTTTATGTTTTCCAACTCCTATTCAAAATGCTTTCTTTTCCTCAACAACACGTTCATTACCAGATTCACATCCTTTGTACTTTCACATATGAAGGTAATAGAAGAAACTTGGAGTGTAGTCATCTAGAGTGCATGGCGCGGGAGGGTAAGAGAATTCACCAGAGACAGAGCTGGGAGCAGAACAGGCAGATTGACTGAAATACAATGCTGAGGGGAGCAGCAGGCGAGACAAGAGAGGTCTACCACGCCATGCAGGTATCTCTCTGGCTGGCGCGGAATCAAACCTGCACTACGGAAGCTGTGGAAAGCTTCACAGCACTGCACTCAACCTGCTGTGCCACCGGGGAGGCCCTGGCTGTTAACTCTTAACTCATTAATTATTGACCTTTGGGATGCTGTAGGTCATTCTCCTTTAATAGGTTTTTTGTAACATTAAAATTTTTGTTCAGGTCATAATTTATATGCATTGCATGATGAACAGAAACTAGAAAATTTTACACAGAAGAGAAAGCACATTTCTGAAACTTTTAAGGAGTATTAGATATTGAAATAATGTTGAATTAAAAGAACAATGTCCACTGGAAAATATGCCAAAGAATTCAGGTCAAAGATCACCTGTCTGACAGCTGTGATTCCCAGGGTTTCTAGTGATTAGTCAGGACTCCAGGCACATCAAACAGGTGTGTGGTGAACCCAATATAAAGAACTACCCTGACCCATAGGTGTCTTTCCTCAGTTATGGTGCCTTTATATTGTGTATTCCAAAAAAGAATAATTGGACTAGAATATTACACAATGTGTGGTGCTGTACAGATTCATAGGATGAAATGAACTGAAAGAGAAAAACTGATCTTCAATCTATTTCCAAATTTTCTACTTTCGTTCTTCACTAATATCAGTTCACTGAGCAAATTAATTTGCTATTACATTTACAAACATGGGAAGTATTGATGGTATTAATGACAGTGACAGTTGCAAGTGGCATTACCTTATGTCAGGTAATCTAAGTAACACGGGAAATGGTTGTTACTTAATTGACAAGGTCAAGGTAGCGGAATTGACTTCACAAGTGACTAGGTCCAAGTTTGAAAGGATACCATGATCGTGCAACTGTCCCCCACACTCCTCCCATCTGTCTTTCCATGTTTGTCCTCTGCTTGCTTGCTTCTCAGATTTCCCATATGGATATAAATAGGGTCACCAGCATCTTGGAATCCTAAAGAACAGAAAATCACCCTCTCTTTTTGGCATTCACATCAAGTCACAAAATTTACTCTTATTGTTCCCATCTGCATGTTCTTCAGACCCGTTGTTGAGTTAGAGTTGTCGAGACCAATCCTTTTAAATACACCCCGTGGATGTCAGACCAGTTCCAAAAGAATGGCTGGAGAAATAACAAAAAACAGACATTCACTGCACATTATTGACAGAAAAAGAAAATAAATATGATGTGTTATCTGCACAAAAGCACAAGGATTAATGATTATCATGCTTATTTATAATAAAAAGGTATGTGATGAAAATAAGTCTATCAAACATTATCAAATTCCACAGGGTATTTGAACAGAGACCTAGAAAGGGATTTAAACTTTTAAAGAATTCTAAAAGGTTTTAATAATTGTAGATAATTCTGTGAGATTCAGAGCACACTAGGGTGAGAGAGGGGAGTAGGAGAAAGTGAAATATGTACAATGGAATGTAAAATAGTCCAAGTAGCGGGCAAGAAAACTTAGCTACTATGTCCAGGAAACATTGGAATAAAAATGTTGGAAAGATAAAGGCTATCAGGGGCCTCCCTGGTGGCGCAAGTGGTTAAGACACAACCTATGAAGCTAACCGCAGCCACTGCAAGCCAGGGAGCTACCCACATGGCGCAGCAGACCTCTCCTGACTCGCCCACTGCTCCCCTCAGCAGTGTATTTCAGTCAATCTGCTTGTTCTGTTCCCCACTCTATCTCTGCTGAATCCTCTTACCACCACCCCCCACCCTGCACCTCTGGCCTGTACCCCAGTTCTTGTATGCATAAAAATAAAATAAATCTTTAAAAAAGAAAGATAATAGCTATCAGAGACTACATTTAAAATTTAGTGAGGATCTGGTGCAGGAAAAAGAAAGGCATGCAGAGGGTGGTAAGGTAAATAAAAGTAATACTTATTTGAGCATATGAGTGCAAGACATTGAAGAAGCATCCTAGACACCCCAATAGAATAGTTATTAACCTCGGGGCCTCCCCGGTGGCACAGAGGTTGAGCGCTGGGTTGCGAAGCTGCCCGCAGCCTCTGAAGCGCCGGTTCGATCCCCGGCTGCTCCCCGGCCACTGGAGGAGGGTCCCACATAGCGCACAGACCTCTCCTGCAGCCCGCCGCTCCCCTCAGCAGTGTGCTTCGGTCCTTCTGCCTGCTCTGCTTCCCTCTCTGGCTCTGGTGAATTCTCTCACCCTCCCGCGCTTCTGACTGTACCCAGTGCTTGTATGAATAAATAAATAAATAAATAATATTTTTTTTGAAATAGTTATTGACCTCAGAGTCAGGACATTAAGCTGAGGATTCTGATTAAAGACAGGTCTGTTCTTGTCCATATTTATTAAAGGAATAATGGGGAAAGATACCAAAACAGACACCTTTCGAACTATGGTTCCTGGGATCTGGGTGGAGTGAGCAAGAGCAAGTAGATATTCTCTACCCAAAGGACACAAAAACATTAATTCAAAACAACACCTGCACCCCTGTGTTTATTGCAGCACTATTTACAATAGGTAAAACCTGGCAACAACCCAAATGCCCAAAAATAGATGACTGGATCAAGAAGACGTGGCATATATGCACAATGGAATATTACTCAGCAATCAAAAAAGATAAACTCATGCCATTTGCAGCAACATGGGTGGAGCTAGAAGGATTTATGTTCAGTGAAATAAGTCAGAAGGAAAAAGAAAAATATCAGATGGTTTCACTTATAGCAGGAATATAGGGGAACCAAATAAGACATCAGTGTAAAAAAAACAGTAACAATACAAAACACAACAAAACAAAAACAGACAATTATAAACCAGACATACTGCAGGGGAGGAGGAGGAAGAGGGATGTGAGGGAGGGAGGGAGGAGCACAGGGGACTGAGGTGATGGTGCACAGGTGCATTGGTGAAGGAAACTCTATGGGGACTACACCTGGGTGGGTGGGGTGGGGGAGGGGAAGCAAACATTGTTTAAAAATGAACACTGATGTAAAAAATTAATAAATTTTTAAAAAGAGTAGATAGATATTCTATATATGTATCTTAGAAAAAAAATAAATGCTCAAGTGCCCCTAGCAACATGTAGCAGTTCCCACATATGGGCATCCACCTCCGTGAGGGGGAGTTGGAGACAAGGATGAGTTGATCACACTTAATAAAGCCTAGAAAAGTAAAAAGAAATAAAGAAGAAAAAATAATTTACCTGTAATGGGAAAACAATGATAGATTTTATAGGGGTTTTTAAACTATTCTCTGTATTAGAATAATGTATTAGAATGTTTAGACTATTTTCTTTTTTTACTATTTCAAATAGTGTTGGGGTATATATAAATGTATATAAAAGTGTGCATATTTTTTGTGTGCATCCAACATAATACATATATATTTTTTAAAGATTTATTTATTTATTTATACAAGCACTGGGTACAGTCAGAAGCATGGGAGGGTGAGAGAATTCACCAGAGCCAGTGCAGGGAACAGAACAGGCAGACTGACAAAATACACTGCTAAAGGGAGCAACGGGTGTGACAGTGGGACCCTCGCAGGTAGCCGGGGATCGAACCGGCGCTGCAGAGGCTGTGGGCAGCTTTGCAGCCCAGCGCTCAACCGCTGCGCCACCAGGGGAGGCCCATACATATATGTTATATACACACACACGATATGGGCAGTTCTTGGGATTTTGTGCATTTTTATTTTGACACATACCAAATTACCTTTCAAATTGTTGACCAGTTTACACTGCAACCAAGACCAATTGACCACTTCCCTCACTCTGTTGTCAACACTGTGTATATCAAATCATTTCCATTTTGCCCATCTTTTAGGTGACAAATAGTATTGCATTAACTTTTTTTAAGATTTATTTATTTATGCATACAAGAACTGGGAACTGGGGTACAGGCCAGAGGTGCGGGGAGGTGAGAGGACTCTCCAGAGACAGAGTGGGGAGCACAACAGGCAGATTGACTGAAATACACTGCTGAGGGGAGCAGCGGGTGAGCCAGGAGAGGTCTGCTGCACCATGTGTGTAGCTCCCTGTCTGGGGATTGAACTCGTGCTGCAGTGGCTGCAGCCAACTTCATAGGTTGCGTCTTAACCCCGTGTGCCACCAGGGAGGCCCCACAATTAACTTTTTAAAGTACTTCAATTCCACTTTAACATGCATAATGAGCCTTCGCCAGTAGGAAGAACTGGTTCTATGCAGCACCTGGAATGAGCTGATAGAGAAGCAGTATTAATGTCAGAATTAAACATGAAGGTTTCCATTAAAAACTCAGATTGTCTGGATGAGAATCTCTGCCACCTTCCACCCCTAGGTGTTAACTTGAATACCTGGGCAAATTAGTTTGTCTCTGTTCCCTGTAAAACGTGGTCATTATAAGGATTAAATGAAATAATGTATATAAGTATTTGCACATGTCAAACGCATAGTAAGTGACCATTACTCTCTACCATCATTTCCTATTGCACTTAATTGAACTCTGGGCATCCTGGTCACCAAAGCAAAGCAAGTTCATTGTCCAATAATAAGAACAATAAAATAATAATAGCAAGCACCATCCTTCTGCAACATATAATCTGTGCCAGATTCTAATCTAAATGTTTTTTTAAAGATTTATTTATTTACTTATACAAGCACTGGGTACAGTCAGAAGCGCGGGAGGGTGAGAGAATTCACCAGAGCCAGAGCAGGGAGCAGAGCAGGCAGAAGGACTGAAGTACACTGCTGAGGGGAGCAGCGGGTGGCAGGAGAGGTCTGCATGCCACGCGGGACCCTCCTCCAGTGGCCGGGGAGCAGCCGGGGATCGAACCGGCGCTGCAGAGGCTGCAGGCAGCTTCGCAACCCAGCGTTCAACCGCTGCGCCACCAGGGAGGCCCTAGTCTAAATATTTTATATATGAAAACATTTTGGTAAGAAATAGAGTTTCTTTTACTACTCACTATTGAACCCTAGGTTGAATCTATTGAAAATTTATTTCCATTATGGAGAGCAATTTCATTTCCATTTTTAATGGGGTAGCAATTTCATTCCCATTTGTACTGGGATATCTTAAATAACACCCAAGATCCCCCCTCCAGAACCAGTTGATTTGAGATTTGAACGTATGCTTTTGGGACTCTGAAGTCTTCCCATTCCACCATAAAGCCTTTCCAAAGGACTCTCCTTTGAGAGCGACTCTAACATGCAGTGTGTAGGCGCTTGATCTAGGAACCTCGCCTTAGTAATGTGCATGCCTATTTGTATGTAACAGTTTTCAGTTGAGTTCTTTGTTAACCAAGAGTCACAACGCAACAGAAGTGTTCACAATACATTTTTTGCTGGGATCATAAAACATTGAATTCATAGAATGACACCCACAGAGGAATGAGTTCCTGAATAAAGGTCATATCAGTTGGTGATGTGAGAATTCCTGGGCCACTTGTGTCCTGGGGATTCCAAGAGGAAGAGCAGTTCCCAACCAAGGCTTGTCCATGACATCAAGGGATTCTTACTGGTGATGCATTCATTGCAATTATTTTTATTATTTAAAAGTGTTTGCAATGATTTATAGATGAATGTATGTGTGTTTTGTCAAAATACTTTTTCATCACTAAAGTTAAAAACTATCTAAATACTAGAAATAGTCTAAATTTGTTTGGTCAGTTGAAAACATCCTGGTAAAAGGTTAACATATAATCAACTATAAGATAGTTGCTAATATACTGTCATCAAACATTACAAGGAACCAATACGTTACTTTTTCTATCTCTTTTTAAAGAGATGCTCTAATGTGAAGTGGTTTACATTTTATTTCTGCCCTTGCTCTGGGTTCCACAGAGGCTTAGATGGCTGGAATCATCTTATAGTCCCTTATGTCAGAAACCTAACATAGGTGGATCAAGTCCAAATGAATGAGATTAATGTATCAATAGTGTGATTATGAAGCTATTATGGATCAGTATTATATAAAATTCTAATATAGTTTCCCTCCCCTTTGAAATAAGAGATGACCTTTTGAAAAAAGAATGATTTTGTTTGGTAACAATATCACGCGGACGTGTATGTAGTATATATTTAGAAATGTAGAAAGTGAGAAAGGAAAAGACAACATTCAGGGCCTGCACTAGCAAATTGTGCCACTTTGAACTAATCGAGCTCTGCTTGCCCGACACCCTTCACCTGTAAAATGAGAGTGAATTTGATGTTTTTGGTGACTTTGAAATTCAGCAGCCTATTCTAGGTCTTCCATGTCTTTTAAAGCATACACTGCAAAGAACAAATCAAACGAAGGCAGAAATTTTCCTAACTCCATCTTTTCTCTGCTTTCTCCACAGACTATGTCAGAGAGTCACAATGACCTTGCACAATAACAATACAACCTTGCCTTTGTTTCCAAACATCAGCTCTTCCTGGATACAGGGCCCCTCAGAGACAGGCCTGCCCTCCAGAACAGTCACTCACTTTGGCAGCTACAACATTTCTCGAGCAGCTGGGAATTTCTCCTCTCCAAATGACACCACCAGTGACCCTCTGGGAGGTCATACCATCTGGCAAGTGGTCTTCATTGCATTCTTAACAGGTGTGGTAGCATTGGTGACCATCATTGGCAACATCCTAGTGATTGTGGCATTTAAGGTCAACAAGCAGCTGAAGACAGTCAACAACTACTTCCTCCTAAGCCTGGCTTGTGCCGATCTGATCATTGGGGTCATTTCCATGAATCTGTTTACTACCTACATCATCATGAATCGATGGGCTTTAGGGAACTTGGCCTGTGACCTCTGGCTTGCTATCGACTATGTGGCCAGCAACGCCTCGGTCATGAATCTCCTGGTCATTAGCTTTGACAGATACTTTTCTATCACGAGGCCACTCACTTACCGAGCCAAACGAACAACAAAAAGAGCTGGTGTGATGATAGGTCTGGCTTGGGTCATCTCCTTCGTCCTCTGGGCTCCTGCCATCTTGTTCTGGCAATACTTCGTTGGGAAGAGAACTGTGCCCCCAGGGGAGTGTTTCATTCAGTTCCTCAGTGAGCCCACCATTACCTTTGGCACGGCCATCGCTGCCTTTTATATGCCCGTCACCATCATGACTATTTTATACTGGAGGATCTATAAGGAAACCGAAAAACGAACCAAAGAGCTTGCTGGACTGCAAGCCTCTGGGACAGAAGCAGAGGCAGAAAACTTTGTCCATCCAACAGGCAGTTCTCGAAGCTGCAGCAGCTATGAGCTTCAACAGCAAAGCGTGAAACGCTCAGCCCGGAGGAAGTATGGTCGCTGCCACTTCTGGTTCACCACCAAGAGCTGGAAGCCCAGTGATGAGCAGATGGACCAAGACCACAGCAGCAGCGATAGCTGGAATAACAACGACGCTGCTGCCTCCCTGGAAAACTCCGCCTCCTCGGATGAGGAGGACATTGGCTCGGAGACAAGAGCCATCTATTCGATTGTGCTCAAGCTTCCAGGCCACAGCACCATTCTCAACTCCACCAAATTACCCTCATCGGACAACCTGCAGGTGCCTGATGAGCTAGGGATGGCCAACTTGGAGAGGAAAGCCAGCAAGCTGCAGTCCCAGAAGAGTATAGATGATGGAGGCAGTTTCCAAAAAAGTTTCTCTAAGCTTCCCATCCAGCTAGAGTCAGCCGTGGACTCAACCAAGACCTCTGACGTCAACTCCTCAGTGGGGAAGACCACGGCCACTCTACCTCTGTCCTTCAAGGAAGCCACTCTGGCCAAGAGGTTTGCTCTGAAGACCAGAAGTCAGATCACTAAGCGGAAACGGATGTCCCTCATCAAAGAGAAGAAAGCAGCCCAGACCCTCAGCGCCATCCTGCTTGCCTTCATCATCACCTGGACCCCCTACAACATCATGGTTCTGGTGAACACCTTTTGTGACAGCTGCATCCCCAAAACTTATTGGAATCTGGGCTACTGGCTGTGCTACATCAACAGCACCGTGAACCCTGTGTGCTATGCCCTGTGCAACAAAACATTCAGAACCACTTTCAAGATGCTGCTGCTGTGCCAGTGTGACAAAAGGAAGAGACGCAAGCAGCAGTACCAGCAGAGACAGTCCGTCATTCTCCACAAGCGCGTGCCCGAGCAGGCCTTGTAGAGGGAGTTTTATCGATCGCAGTGACCATACGCACACATCAGCCCACAGACCTTAGGAGGGAGTAAGGTGAGGGCGGGGTGACTTCTGGTGATGATGAAAATGTCTTCATCACCCAGATGTGAAAGAAGCTGCCTGTTTACCAATCCATTGAATAAACCCATTTTAACATAAAAAGTCAAATACCGATTCAGCAAAAAAAAAAAAAAAAGCATATTACTGAATATAAAAAAAATTATTCTGAAATAGACATTGTTTTTCTTACAGAGGAAGAAAAATTGTTTCATACTAATTATATACCCAAATTCTTCTGCTTGGTTCTTTGAACAACTCCCATTAGCTCTGGAATCTCAGATGAGCATATCTAGCTGACCCGTTGCCACGTTCTTTCTAAGGATCCCCAAAGTGTCGATCCAGATCCCACGTGGAACACGGCAGGCTAGTGAATCCATGGTTCTGAAATTATTTCTTAAGTTGCAAAGCTGAACCTTCTTGTCCCAATAGAGCTTCCCGTCTACTCTTTGGTGTGTTGTTAAACTCTATTTGTGGACTTGATTCTTGCAAAGTACTGTTTTGTGCAGTTCAAGTTTCATACGAATAAAAATATATAAGTATATATGTGTGTGAGTTCCGCACACAAACACATAATGTATATAATATAATGGGAATCACTGAACTAGCAAATTGTTACTGCAATATATGCTTTCAGTACTTGGTAACTGAAACCCTCTAGGATCCTAACATGATATAAAAGTGAAATAATCCCTGTATAATAATGTTTTGGAAACCGGGGCTGTTTTCCACGAAATGCCCTAGTGAGTGTGCAGCCGAGCGGCCAGGTGCTCCCGGCAGATCTGTGCGGAGTGGACCATCCGCTGAGCCAGGCTCAGCACTACTGTTTGACCAGACTCTGAGTGTCAGTGATCTCTGTTGCGCTCCTCAACAAGAGTTCAATCAAGTCAGGGCCCCGCTGCCCCCCCACCCCGGCCAGAGCTCAAAGAATGAGCCACATCCATATGTTTGAATTAACCCCCCAAATCTGAATATTTCCAAACAAAATCTTCTTCCAGCTAATCTGCTTGAAACTCAGTAACAGTGTCCCGTTTGAATGTCACACACAGCAGCGCAAAAGAGACACTTGAGAGGGGGTGAAGGACGCGGTATTCAGTTTCTTGCCACCTGGCACCTTCTAAACGAAAAAGGGCTTACACCTTTGTTACTTAGCTATAGCTAGTGCTTTCTGGTGTTCATTGTGTGGCTTCACCTGATGATAGGTGGAGATTTAGGAAGCCACACACGTGCTCTGAAGAAAGTGTTCCACTTTCATGTTGAAAAAGTAGAACTCTAAAATGATCTCCTTGCATTTCCCCAAAATGATTTTGTATTCTCTGAATTGACCAAAATGCTAAATGTTCTGTTTGGGGGAGGGGAGGGGTGCTGCTTTTGCTGTCATCTGTGTTGCTGCTATAGTTGTTGGGGTTCCTTCTTTGCCCTTTGCTGGGGTTGTCTGGGAGGGGGGAGGGAGGGGAGGGGGGCTGAGGAGAAATCTCACCTTTGTACAGGGCCTCCGTGTTGTGAACAAGGAGCCAGGGTAGAAGCTGCTTCTGTATTCAGTGCGAGCAGGTGTTTACAGGTGACTTTACAACGTGGACGTGTACTCAGTGGTGTCTGTGTTTCTGAACTATTTAATTTTGTGTTATGTTTATATGAAGAAATATTTATGCATACTTCACCAAGTGTTTATTTAATGTTGATAAATATTGCTGTCGGTCTTCATTCATGGTGTCCTTTGAAAGTGACTCTGTGAGGTCCACTAAAGCAATGAGTAGGGTATATTGAACTTTCATGGGGCTGAAAAGACAAAGCCAGCTGCTGCCACCAGCAGGTCCCTAGCTCTTTCTAGGTAGTAAAAAGTCAACGGTAACTTCAACATTCATGTTTGAAACCACTCTTTAGTTCAACCTGATGGGAACTGAGCAAAGCAACCCTCCACCGTTGTGTTTGAAATCACATGAAAGTGGGGAGGGGGGAAGGCAAATTAGTGTAATTGAAGGATTTTTTTTTTTTTTGGCCCACATTCAACCAAAGAACAAGAAAAACCAGAGACTATTTTCTAACATGTATAGCAAACTCCAGAATGTTATGTTACCCACCTGTGAAACGTCTAGTGAGCAATCTCATCTATATTTTATTACTCGAGTTGGCCTGGCACTAATAAATATGTGAATGCTGATTCAAGTCTCCCAGTATGTCAGTAATTCCCATCCTTTTTGAAACTCCTAGACTGCCTCCCACTCAAAGGGGCTGTTTCCTGTATTTTTAAACAATTAGAGAGAATTAAATTTAAGAAACAGAGAAACCCTGAGCTTTGGCAGGCCTGGAAGTTTAATAACAATTTTACTTAAATGTGATTATCTCCTGATCCTCGTCCTTCTGATATTCATAATGGCAGAAAAAAACAAGTCCACGCCTAGCTCCTTTTCTGTTACTGTTTAATTATATAATTGCTTTTGAATTTCTTGTGGATGAAAATTGTTCTTAGATACTGCTTACAGACTTTTTATAGAAAGTTGTGTACAAATTTCAGGTCATTTTCAGAGACAGAAAATAAGGAGACAGATTGCTTTGACTATGGAGAACTTAGGAGTATAAGCAAAGATGTAGTGAGTGTGTCTCACCAGCCATGGTTACCCAAGCATTTCTCAAAGGACTTATCGTTAAAGATGTATCCAGCTTTCACATACAATTAAATTACTTCATCCCAAACTAAGATTCAAACTATTTCATTCCATATGAATTAGGTTCACAGAGCTTTCATGAATATCCACTTTTACTGAAAGAGCAAAATAACAAAACCCAAAATAAACTACACATGATGAACCATCCTTCTCAGCACACACACATGCACACATTCTCCCAATCTGTCCTGTGGGCCTGGCCGATGGAGGAGAGAAATGAGCTATCTGGTTCCCTACATCGCTTGGTTCTTTTCTCTCCCGTCCATGTGCTACCATTGCTGTCTCTGCTACTTCTCCATATTATTCTGAATCATCCTTCAAATTCAGTCTTGTGCTATACTTATGCTCAACCCTTCACAGGTAATAGTTCTAGACTCTAACCGAAAGAAAACAAAAGCACAGCTGTTAGAAATGGCCATAGCTAAGGATCTGGGAACTAGCTTTCTCTGCTAACCTGACTCTGGAGTTGGGCAAGTTCATTTCTCACATCAGTGTGAGAAATGGGAGCACCCATGGAAAGCTGCCCACATCTGGCCCAACTCAGGAGGGGAGGGTGCCGCAGCTCTGGCACTGTGGAAAAGGTTGATGTCAATTATGTGGGACAGAGGAACCCAAGGCTCATCCCAGATGCCCTATGTTTGAATGGAGGTGATTCCCAGAGAGGGAGATGTGCCTTACAGCAGCTTCAGAATACTAGTGAAGGTATCCTCAAGAGGTTCTGAACCGAAAGCAAGGAGCCCTGAGCTCTTGGCACAGTTCTTCGCTAGTCCTATGCCATGCCTGTCCCTTACTCTTAAACTCTCTGGTTCTCTCCTTCTGCTCAAACTAAGCAACAACACTAAAGCATAGGCAAAGGCACTTTGCTTTCTGATAGAAACAGGTCACAAATTGCAAAGTGAGTCATGGTTTTACATAAAGGACTACAAATACCACTCCAGTCCACAGCCATCACCTGACGCCTGACAACCTGACAACTAGAGTTGCAGGGTGGCAGATGTTGTTTGATTTTGCAATGATATTTCTCACATGGCACTAAAATTTTATAGAGTACAGCAATCAAAGCAGTTATCCCTTCTTCAGCCCAAACCACCTTACTTCTGTCATCTCCTCTAAAAGAATATTTTTCCCTATATGTAATGTATAACAAACTGGGTTCAGTAGTGCAAACTCCAGATCATAATGAGTTCAAATACATTTTACTACTTCCCTCTACAGACTTAAGTCACACTTTCTCTCTTTGTTTTCATAACTGTATCTTGTAGGTTTTCAAGACATACGCAACCTACCAGGATTAATGCTGGTTGAGTATTGCAAATCCAAGAGATTGGTTCTCAGGACAGTAGACCTTTTGCTCTTTAGAACTGGAAAATTCTACTTTGTCTTTTAGATGTCAGTGCTCCTGCCTGAAAAAGGAGACTCAAGCTGAAATAATAAAAATGAAAAAACAAGATAAAGGTCGTAAGTGATAAGCTCTATCAGTTTGTAATCGCTCACAGCATTATTAACTGACTCCAGAAGGGGGCAAGTGTTACTATTGAAGTTAATTGAAAGTGTACTACTTTCACAACTTCATGCAAAGAGATGGACAGTGCACTTGGATGTGTAGAAGTGGACCCTCTAATGCTTTAGTGTATAATTTATTTAGGTCTGTGATTTTTGTAGAACCACAGAGACTTAGCACTCAGCCCTGACCCTGCCGCTCAGGCCAGACCCAAACAATCACCTGAAGATTCAAGATGATGCCATCTGAATTGCAAAAAAATTTTCTACTTGAAAGGCAAAGATAAAAGGAGGTTGTGCTCTCCATTATAGAGAAATAGCAACACTTTCCTCACCCAAATTAGAATTAGTAACCCCATCTTAAGCTAAAAAGATTATCTCCAGAATATTATTGCTCTCTTCAAAGTCCAAAATAGTTAACAATTTGGTAATTTGCAAAACAAAAAATTATCCTGTATTCTGAGTTCCTTGATGATAAAAAAAAATGGGTCTTTTTTGTCTCTCTGTATCATGTAACTGGTCCAGTATCTGCCAAACACATATTCAATAAATGTTGCTTGATGTATAACAAACTCCTTATTAATAAATATATCAAAGATCAAAATTATGTGTGCATCAAAGCCCCTGCTAACATAGTCAGGAGCCACTGAGCAAGGAACTTGAAGACAAAATAATTCATTAATAGGATGTTTAATATATATTACAAAGCAAGAGGAGAAATATTTTAAGTAGATTTGAAGTAGTGAATATAATTAAGAGTACAGGAAGGGGAAAAAAATAAGCACTCTCATCCCTAGCACTCAGAAATGTTTTACCAAATTGATCTGATTCTCCCTTATTTTCCTGGTAAGAGAAATATTGGGAAGGCAAAAAAGTCAATAAATACCAGTTTTCTGTCTGTACAAGTGCAAAGCTGCAGTTTGGCTTAAAACTTCTTTGCATGTGGTTTTGCTTGGCATGGAGAGTTAAGAAGCAATTCCTCCTACTGGTCTACAAGCAATTAATCAAAAGCCCTCTTCTCTTTTCACTGTTCATCTATGGGCATTTTCAGCCTCCCACTTAGAACAATCCAAAGAAACTTCTCTGGGGTTTATGTTTGGAGCTATGTGAAGGCTACATTTTGAGCAACACCCTTTTTTGTACACACAGAAACTGTCTCAAGTTTGGTGCAGGTTTGGGGGGAATTGAATCAAAACGGGCTTCCAAGTCAATGAATCAGCACATTGATTTTTCTTGGCAAGAAACTTTCCAGGAATTATCTATGAAAAGTTTAATGATGTTCACATCCTTCTTCATCACAAGGGTGTAGAGAGAAACTGCTGTCCAAAAAGAGATGGCTATAGATTTGCTTTGTAAGCAAAAGGCATGTATCATAGTTGCATCGAATATCGTGTCCCCATCTTTATCAAAGGCACTGAATTTTACCTTTTTTTATTACCTGGTAGCCAGAACTTCCTCAGTAATTTTGAGTATGTCATATGCCATTTTCATCCTTTCTCCTGAAAATAAGTCAATCTCTGTACTATAAAATGATGCCTGCAACTTTGTGGTGATTTATCCTCTAAGTTTAACAGTGAAAAAGGAAATAAAACTATTAATAAGCAAAGAATGTGGTTTGATTTCTTTTCAATCCAAGGTCTGTAATGCAGCAGCAGCCTTTCATTAAAACAGTAGCATATATTGAAGGGATAATTCTGAATCACAGTTATGTGCATTGGCTTTACTTATTTTCCACATACACTAGAACATTCTTCAACAACCAATATTACTACCACCATCACTGAAACACTTATACTTGTATGTTTCAGAGGATGTGCTAAGCTTGTATAAACTATACCTACACAGTCTATTCTAAGTCTTATTCGAAACCATGTATAAAGAAAAATATTCATCAGATACACACATTAAAAGGAAGTTGTATTTTCCTCTTTTTAAAAAAGATGCTTATCTTTTCTTCCCTTATTTAATAGTTGCCTTTCATTTCTTTTGGACCCATAAGAATGTGTTTTCCTACTGACAATACAACCACATATTTTATTGGATTGACTTTTAAATTACAGTAAGTATGGGTATCAATTAAAGTTACTCCCAAGACATGAATTATTTTGAAAATGACTTTCTTAGTTATGTTATGGATACTTGACTATTTTACAGCTTATGTTATGGAAACCACACTCTGCCTTTCTGATCTGATGTGGAAACTTCCTCACTCATCTTGCCTAGTCTCTCTCTCTCTCTCTCTCTCTCTCTCTCTCACACACACACACACACACACACACACACACACACACACACACACACACACCTCTCTTTCTCCATCTCTATCTCCCTGTCCATCTCTATGTCTCTTGTTTTTCTCTCCCTCAGAACATTTGTTTTGCCTGTCATTAGATCTTCATCCTCGGTTTACAATTTGGACATGTTCTCTGAAACCTAATGTGACCCTGTCTGATTTGACATTCCATCTTATTATGATGACCACTTAGATCTGTACAGGTTGCCAGAAAGTGAACTCCTTTTCTTATACCCTATACTGTCATTTTTTATATGAAATCAATAATGATACTGTACTACACAATAGAAACATTTTCTATCATGCTAAACTCTTCCATAATGTGTTATGTAAGTTTACTAGATATAGCCTGTAGCTGTAGAAAAAATGGCTGAGATAATGGAATATTAATAATTCATAAGACTGTTACCATTGAGAAGATCTAGGTAGGAATTCCTTTTAACTAGGAAGTGCTTCAGTAGGAAATTGATAAAGCTTTTGGAGGGAATTTTTCACTTCTTAATTCAAATGGTTACATGGGGAAACAATTTTGTATAATATGACTCTAATAATTAGTTGATTATTCTAAAGATTGGTGCCTAGTTGAAGTAATTGAACAATTTCCCATAAAATTTTGAGTTTATGACCTAGAGACTCTGTGTCCAGTCTTATTCCAGGTGGCCTAGACTGTGAAATGTGGTTGCTAGCGGTAGCCACATTTCACCATATTGTCACATCACAGAACCAAAGGAGGTGATTCCCAGAGTAGGAAAATCAAATTGGTCATTTGAACTAAATTGGCTAGTAAAGTGATTAAAATTCCCACAATTAATTTTTTATTTGATTGAACTGGGACATATCACCCTTGAACTCAATGTTTTCTCTAACAACAGACATATTTTGAATGGAAATATTTTTAAACTATCCAGCATATTTTTAAAAGCAACAAGATTTAACACTTCTTAAGTGATAAGCTTGTACAATTTTTATTGAAATCATACTTCATAATTATAAGTGTTTGGAGAAGTATACACATAAGATATCCTGTGATCCAGAGCATGTAGAGTTATGAAGAAATTGTGACAACGGGCCTCCCTGATGGCGCAACCAGTTAAGACGCAAATTATGAAGCTGTCTGCAGCCTCTGTAGCACGAGTTCAATCCCTGGCCAGCCAGGGAACAACCCACATGATGCAGCAGACCTCTCCTGTCTCGCCCGCTGCCATCCTCAGCAGCGTACTTCAGTCATTCTGCCTGTTCTGCTCCCCACTCTGTCTCTGGTGAATCCTTTTACCCCCCCTCACCTCTGGCCTATACCCCAGCTCTTGTATGCATAAATAAATAAATCTTTTTTAAAAAAAGAAAAAGAAAAAGAAAATGTGACCAGCTACTCTATGGAAGCGGGGCTTCCTTGCTTTAATTGTGGCCATTCTTGGGCAAATTTTGGATCCTATTAAAAATATCTGTCGTGTGGAAGTGCATATATATATATATATTTATACACACACACATATATAAGCATGTATATTATATAAGCAGATAAGCATATATATTATAAAAGAATATAAGCATATATTATATAAGCATATACATATATGGCATTTCTCTCACACTAGCTGCGTGATCACCTCACCAGCCTAATTCTTGCTTCAGTGTTTTAGAGATGCTATATGTATATTTCAGTGGAATTTGTTATTCTTCACAAGAATTAACCAACAGACTGCAAGTTATGAAAAAGTTTTTTCATAGTCATTGTCAAAGATCACTTTTCATTTCAGTTACATGCAGGACTTTAGTGGAATCATGAGATGATAAAAGCCTGAGACTATAGACACTCTCTTCTGCATTGCTTTATAAAGAGAGTGTTATTAACTTGGAACAAAATAGAAAGAACATTGTCTTAAGATTATGCAGCTAGTGAGAGAGAAATACCACTGAGATTTTAATTCATCTCTGCATCCTCCACATTTTTATTTTGCCTGTTCTGATGCCAATTGTTTGCCAACTACCTATTGGAGAATATTGGAGAAATTAAAAATTTCTGTAGGAGGACAGATATTTTTAATAGGATCCTAAATTTGCCTTAGGGTCCCTATATGCTGAATAATTGAACTTGAGAAGACTAAAGATGAACAGAAGCACCTGATCACCTCTCATGTGCTCTGAGCACCACGCACTCTCAAAACATGATAACCTGGCCAGCATTCAAGCTAAGATTGACACAAAGTGATATCGAATTATGTCATTATTTTGATAGGAATCTTATCTCCTTTGCAATTTTTAAAAATGACTGCATCAGGTGACTCTTTGTTGAGAATCTTTTTGTTCTAGCCAGTGCAATACATTGGAATGTTTTAAACAAAAATGCAATATTAATGTGGTGACATGTCTCATATATGTTGTTTATAAACATGTGTCTATCATACATACATACCCTTAGCTCATATTACCAATCATTCTTTCTCATAAAAGTGGGTCTTGGTTTTTAAACTGTTTTACTTACTGGATTTGGAGAACCTATTTATAGTAACAATGTAGATTGTGTATGGATTTGACTTAATTGGAAGCAGTGTTTCTCTGACTATTACTAAATTCCCATTCTCTAACCTTTCTAAATCAAACCATTCTTTCCCAAGCAATTAATTCAAAGAGATGATTTATCTCTCTGCTAAGGAGAGCCACTTAGAAGCTATAAAAATACTTAAAAAGTGGTGGTGGTTGTATATTCATAACTCACCCAAGGAATCATTCCTTGACATTTAGTTTGATAGTGTCAATTAAATTTTGATGATAATCTTATTTCATTAAACTTCTGGCCTATGGATCCTGGCAGAATTTCAAGTGGCATATACAGCCCCATCCTGGATTCTAGAACACGAAGTGCCACTTTTAACTGATTCCACCAGCAAGAGAAATTTATCTTTTTTTTTTTAAAGATTTATGCATACAAGAACTGAGGCACAGGCCAGAGTTGCAGGGGGGAGAGAGGATTCAGCAGAGACAGAATGGGGAACACAACAGGCAGACTGACTGAAATACACTGCTGAGTGGAGCAGCGGGCAAGTCAGGAAAGGTCTCCTGTGCCATGTGGGCTGCTCCCTGGCTGGTCAGGGGATTGAACTCTTGTGGCAAAGGCTGCGAACAGCTTCATAGTGCTGTGCTCAACCCCTTGTGGCACCAGGGAGGCCCAAGAGAAATTTATCTTTAGAAAAGTAGACTACATGGTCAAGCTCCTGGATCAGCGTGGGCCTCGTTACACTCCATGTAGAGAAATTCATACAGGTAATCAGAGAGGGCCAGGGCCACCTGCCATATGCGTGAGCTCTTTTAACTGTGACCTCACTGAGAAGGACCTGCTCTAAAGTGAAGTTCAGCACAGTATCAAACAGCAAGGTCAGATTCAATGTTTTCCCTGACACCGTCATGCAAAGGCATTTCCAGCTTTGCCATGAACATACCATCATCGTGACATATATTCATTGTTCAGTGCTGTGGTGGGGGTTCTTGTGGAGAAACAATCCAATATAATGTGATTGCCACATACACACCTTCCTCCTCACACCAGCTTCAAGATTAGATTTAATAACAGTTTCAAAAAAAAAGCAGGGGCCTCCCTGGTAGCACAAGGGGTTAGTTAGGTATCAGCACTGTGAAGCTCTCCTGACTCACCCTCTGCTCCCCTCAGCAGTGTATTTCAGTAAATCTGCCTGTTCTGTTCCCCACTCTGGTGAATCCTCTCACCTCCCGCACCTCTGGCCTGCACCCCAGCTCTTGTATGCATAAATAAATAAATTTTTTAAAAAAGCAGATAAAATACTTGCCAAAATTCTATTCTCTTTTTTGATTGTATAAGAAACAGTACACACTTAATATGATTGTGCTTTATCAAGATGGGAAACTAATTAATATGCCAACCGTTTTCTCTGCTCTGCTACCCCTGCCCACCATGCCCCAATTCCCTTCTTCCAGCCCCTTCAACCAGAAGTCAATCTCACCTTGTTGACAATCTATAAATTTTACATATGCTTTTTAACTGATATAAGTCCATGCTGCTTCTGAAGTTAAAAAGTTTGTGTACTTTTTTATTTAGCTATAATTGACATACAACTTCATTATGTTTCAGGTATACAATATAATTATTCAATATTGTGTTATTGGGAAATAATCACCAAAATAAGGCTAGAGCACCATGTATAGTTATGTTTTTCCTTATGATGAAAATTTAACATCTACTTTCTTAGCAAATATGCATTGCAGTATTATTGACTAAATCCCCCCATGATATCCATTACCCCCCACCATGACTTATTTCTTTAACCCCCTCCACCCCTTTGCTCCCCACCCCCATTCCTCTGCCTCTGGTCATTGCCAATTCTGTCCCCCACATACCAAAACTCATTGTTGTTGAGTTGTATTTTATTTGCATTTTTGTTTTAGATTCCACATATAAGTAGGATTGTACAGTATTACCTTTTTCTGTATGACTTAATTCACTGATCAGGTTCTCAAAATTGTTGCATATGGAAAGTTTTCATTTTCTGGTAATACACCACCATTTATATACAGGTATCTGTCACATTTTCTTTATCCATTCATCCACTGACGAACTCTTGGGTTGCTTCCATATCTCAGCTATGGTAAATAATGTCATAGTAAACATGGGGGCACCTGTAGCTTTTCATGTTAGTATTTTCATTTTTTCAGATAAATACTAGAAATGGAATTGCTGGATCATATGGTACTTCCATTTTTAATTTTTTGAGAAACTTACATAATCCTTTCCATGTGGCTGCACCAGTTCCACCAACAAAAGACACCAAAGATTTTCTCCATGTCTTTGCTGTTGCTGTCTTTTTGATAATTGGCATTTTCACAGGTGTGAAGTGATATCTCATGGTAGTTTTGATTTGTCCTTCTATGATTAGTGATATTTAGCATCTTTTCAAGTACTTCTTGATCATTATGTCTTCTTTGGGACAATGTCTGCTTAAATCATCTGCCCATTTTATTTTTTTAAAGATTTATTTATGCATACAAGAACTGGGGTGTAAGCCAGAGGTGAGGGAGATGAGAGAATTCACCAGAGAAAGTGGGGAACAGAACAGGAAGATATATTGAAATACACTGCTGAGGGGAGCAGCGGGCAAGTCAGGAGAGGTCTGCTGCGCCATGTGGGTAGCTCCCTGGCCGGCTGGGGATCAAACTTGTGCTGCAGTGGCTGGCAGTAGCTTGAGAGCACTGTGTTTAACCCCTGTGCCACCAGGGAGGCCCATCTGCCCATTTTAAATTGCATTATTTGTTGGCAGTGGTTGTTTTTTCATTTTGTTTTTCCAATTGAGTTGTATACATTCTTCATATATTTAGAATTAGCCCCTTATCATATATATGATTTGTACATATTTTCTCCCATTCTTTAGGTTGTGCTTTTATTTTGTTGGTGGTTATTTTGAAGTGCAGAAGCTTCTTAACTTGATGCAATGCCACCTGTTTTGTTTTGTTTTGTTTTAACTTCTGTTGCCTTTGCTTTTTGTGTCAAATCCAAAAAAAAAAACTCATCATCAAAACCAATGTCAAGGAACAGAGTGCCTATGTTTTCTTCTAGGAGTTTTATGGTTTCAGGGGTTATGTTCTAGTTTTGGATCCATTCTGAATTTATTTTTGTGTACAGTATAAAATAGTGGTCTAGTTTCATTCTTTTGTACATGCATGTCCAGTTTTTCCAACATCATTTTTCAGAGACTTTCCTTTCCCCATCATATATTCTTGGCTGCTTTGTCATAAATTATTAAACATAAATTTGGATTTATTTCTGGGCTTTCAATTCTGTTCCATTAATCTGTGTGCTTGTTTTTAAGCTTATGCTTTTTGTGCTTATGCATTTTGATTACTATATCTTTATAATATAGCTGGAAGTCAGGTTGCATAATGCTTCCAACTTTATTCTTCCTACTCAAGACTGCTCTGGCCATTTGAGGCCTTTCATAGCTCAAAAAAAATTAAGTTTATGACATATTAAGCAAATTATATCATTGTGTCAACTAATATTTGACAAACATTAGGTGAGTTCAAAATCATTGTGTGACGACAGAGACAAAAAGAAAACACTCACTCTGTAATAACTAATTATAGGTTCCTTCTTTTTCCTTTATGTATCTAAAATAAGATTAAGATCAGGGCCTCCCTGGTGGCGCAAGGTGTTAAGCACCACACTGTGAAGCAATCCACAGACTCTGCAGCACAAGTTCAATCCCTGGCCGGCCAGAGAGCAACCCACATGGCGCAGGAGACCTCTCCTGACTCGCCCGCTGCTCCCCTCAGCAGTGTATTTCAGTCAATCTGCCTGCTCTGCTCTCCACTCTGTCTCTGGTGAATCCTCTCACCCTCCCGCACCTCTGGCCTGTGTCCCAGCTCTTGTATGCATAAATAAATAAATAAATAAAATAAAATAAGATTAAGATCCCAATGTATGCCAAATTTTAAGCAACGCTGTCTACAGTACCCTTGAGTGGGAAGGAACCCTTGAAATATTCTCCTGTTAAATGTATATTCAGTGCAAGGGTGTTTTTTTTTTAACTTTTTTATTTTCTTATATCATTGTTCATTTTTATACTGTATTTGATTTCTGCCCTCATAAATGTCCTCATAAATGTCCCACCACCACATCACCCATGATCATCAGCAAGTCCATTGTGCTCTTCCTCCCCTGTTTTGATCCCTCACTTCCCCCAACCCCCGCTGTACACCTCAGATCCATAGTTTGCCTTCAAGTTTTGTTTTTTGTTTAGTTTTTGTTTAGTTTTCCTATATTCCTTCTATAAGTGAAACTATCTGGTATTTTTATTTTTCCTTCTGACTTATTTCACTGAGCATAATCCCTTCCTGCTTCATCCATGTTGTTGTAAATTGCATGAATTTATCTTTTTGATTGCTGAGTAGTATTCCATTGTGTATATGGACCACATGTTCTTAACCAATCATTTTGTTTTGGGCATTTAGGTTTTTTTCTATATCTTAGCTATTGCAAATAGTGTTTCAATAAGCATAGGACTGCAGATTTCCTTTTGAATGAATGTTTTTGTATCCTTTGGGTGGGTTCCTAGGAGTGGAATTGCTGGATCATGTGGTAGATCCATTTTTAGTAATTTAAGGGTCCTCCAAACAGCTTTCCATAGTGGTTTAACCAATTTGCTTTCCCAAATTGGTGTAAGAGGATTCTTTTTCCTCCACATCCTTGCCAGCATTTGTTGTTGCCAGTTTTTTAATATGGGCCATTCTCACCAGATGATATCTCACTGTGGTTTTGATTTGTTCAATGCAAGGGTGTTTTTATAGCATCCTTGACTTTGACCATCCAGAATCTGTACAAATAATTCCAATGACCAAAAAACTCACTAAATAAAACAGATCACTTTATGTTTAGATTATTTTAATTGTTTTTTGCTATACTTTTCCTACTGGGTCTAGCCTTCCCCTCTAAAGATTGGTCTTCAGCTGGGGTATGAATATCAATGGGAATAATTGAGTCCTTGCCAGGGAGCACTAGGGTATGGTCTGTTTATTTAGAGAAGTCATTTTCTAAAACCTCAAAACTACCATTGGTACTCTTTCTTAAAGTTTACCTTCTTGAAAATATTTTTTCTGCTTTACATCTGCCTTTTTTTTTTCAACTTTACATGGCATACCTCTCATCCAACCAAATTTCACTCCTGTACACACAGAAACAAAATCTGAATAACAAAGAAAAGGCAGGTTTAAAATGCATAGTTCCCTTCTGGAACTCTGATTGTCAGTCATGCTGGTACTAGTCTCTAGAATTTTGAGCAATAAATTTCCACTGCTTATAAGCTACCTAGTCCATTTGTTATAACAGTTTGAATAGACTAAGAAAAATTATTTTTATTTTTTGTGTTTCTCTTAGAGATTTTGGGTTTTTCCTTAGAGTTTTCAATATATGTTCATAATTATCCCAAATGCATTTTTAAATAACATTATATAGATTCACAGGTAATATAAGTACATTATAAAACAAAACAAGTCTGCTTCCTCCTTCTATTCCTTTATATCATTGTGTCATAGACATATATACATAATATATAAAAACATATACATACATATACATATAACAGGGGCTTAATCTAGGTATCATATATAAAATACATTCATTCTTGTGTTCTTACATTGAATAAACTACTGTTTTATTGATTAAAATAAGAGAAGTATTTTACCTTCATTTTAAAAATGCATAGTCCTTCAACACAAAAAAGGAAAACTACAGGCCAATCTCCCTAATGAACACTGATGCAAAAATCCTCAATAAAATTTTAGCTATCAGAATCCAACAATGTATCCATAAGATAATTCACCACGACCAAGTTGGATTCATTCCAGGGGCACAAGGATGGTTTAACATCCGAAAATCAATCAACGTTATCCAACACATCAACAAAAAGAAATATAAAAACCATATGATAATATCAATAGATGCTGAGAAAGCTTTCGACAAAGTGCAACACCCATTCATGATAAAAGCCCTTGAAATTCTTGGGATACAAGGAACATACCTCAACATCATAAAGGCCATCTATGACAAGCCAACAGCCAGTATCATTCTCAATGGTGAAAAGCTGAAAGCAATTCCATTAAGATCTGGAACAAGACAAGGATGTCCACTCTCACCATTGCTTTTCAATATAATACTGGAAGTCCTAGCCAGGGCAATAAGACAAGAGAAAGACATCCAAGGAATCCAAATAGGAAAAGAAGAAGTCAAACTATCACTATTTGCAGACGATATGATATTATACATAGAGAACCCCAAAAACTCCACAGAAAAGCTAATTCAACTCATCAATCAGTTCAGTAAAGTGGCAGGATACAAAATCAACACGCAAAAGTCAGTAGCCTTCCTATACACAAACAATAAATCTGAAGAAGAAGAAATCAAAAAGACCATCCCTTTTGTTATTGAAACAAAAAAAATCAAATATTTGGGAATAAATCTAACAAAAGAGGTAAAGGACCTATACAAAGAAAACTATAAAACACTGTTAAAAGAAATAGAAGAAGACACAAAGAAATGGAGAGACATCCCCTGCTCATGGATTGGAAGAATAAACATTATTAAAATGGCCATCCTTCCAAAAGCAATATACAGATTCAATGCTATTCCAATCAAAATTTCAATGTCATTCTTCAAAGAAATAGAACAATTATTGATGAAATTCATATGGAATCACAAAAAACCCCGAATAGCCAAAGCTCTCCTGAAAAAAAAAGAAGGGAATGGAGGCATCAGACTCCCAGACTTCAAACTATACTACAAAGCCATAATCATCAAAACTGCATGGTATTGGAACAAGAACAGACATACAGACCAATGGAATCGAATAGAAAATCCAGAAATAAACCCACAGATTTATGGTCAACTAATCTTTGACAAAGGAGCAAAGAATATGCATTGGAGCAAAGAAAGTTTGTTCAATAAATGGTGCTGGGAAAACTGGGTCGCTACATGCAAAAGAATGAAGCTTGACCACCACCTCACACCATACACAAAAATCAACTCAAAATGGATTAAAGAACTAGACATAAGACCTGAAACCATAAAATATATAGAAGGAAATATAGGCGAAACACTACGTGATTTGCACATCAAAGACATCTTTACAGACACATCACCCAAAGCAGTGATAGTGAAGGCAAAGATAAACAGCTGGGACTACATCAAATTAAAGAGCTTTTGCACAGCAAAAGAGACAATAACAAAAACAAAGAGAAACCCCACCAACTGGGAGAACATTTTTGCACCCAACACTAATGATAAAGGACTGATCACAAAAATCTGCAAAGAGCTGATGAGACTCAACAACAACAAAGAAAATAATCCAGTCAAAAAATGGGCAGAAGAGCTTAAAAGAAACTTCTCTGAAGAGGAAATGCAAATGGCCAACAGGCATATGAAAAAATGTTCAACATCACTTGTCATCAGGGAAATGCAAATCAAAACTACCATGAGATACCATCTTACACCAGTGAGAATGGCACATATTAACAAAACTAGCAACAACAAATGTTGGCGAGGGTGTGGAGAAAAAGGAACTCTTCTGCACTGTTGGTGGGAGTGCAAACTGGTCCAACAACTGTGGAAAGCTGTGTGGAGATTTCTGGACCTACTAAACATAGAGCTTCCATATGATCCAGCAATTCCACTCCTAGGTATTTACCCAAAGGACACAGAAACATCAATTCCAAAGAACACCTGCACCCCTATGTTTATAGCAGCACTGTTTACAATAGCTAAGCTTTGGAAACAACCCAAATGCCCAAAAATAGATGACTGGATCAAGAAGATGTGGTACATATATACCATGGAATATTACTCAGCATTCAAAAAAGATAAACACATGCAATTTGCTGCAACATGGATGGCGCTGGAAGGGATCATGCTCAGCGAAATAAGCCAAAAAGAAAAAGAAAAATACCGGATGGTCTCACTCATAGCAGGAATCTAGAAAACTTAAATAAGGGACCAGGAAAATGAATAACTATAAGAAAGTGAAAATCAAAATCAACAAAAAACTATGAACCAGAGACACTTTTAGGGGGGTGGGGGCGGGAGGGGAGGGATTGGGGTCAGAATGGGGGGCTGCAATTGTATGGGGAATATAACAATAAAATTTATAAAAAAAAAAAATGCATAGTCCTTAAGACAATGTTCTATGGTAAAAAAAAATAATAATAACCAACCAGAGAACAAATTTATGCCAAATATCCATTAAACTTTATTACTCTATAGCTGTCTGTATATCTACCTGTTACCTATCCATCCATCATCTGTTCATCTTTTTATCTACCTGTCCATCAGTCCATCCATCCAACTATCTTCCATTTATGAATTAACACTCAAAGGTGATATTTATTTGAATTGGAAAATTAGGTCAGGGTTTTTCAAACAAAAAGTGAATGTAATTTGTTTAATTAGTATGACTAGTAGAGTCAGTGTTGCCAATGAATTATATGGTGGACATTCTCTATAAGGTGAATGATAAAATCTACACCACAAGGTTTCAATAAAAAAATATATTGGGCCTCCCTTGGTGGCGCAGGCGATTGAATGCAGTGCTGTGAAACTGTCTGCAGACTCTGCAGTGCCGGTTTGGTCCCGGCCAGCAGGCAAGGATCCCATATAATGAAGCAGACCTCTCCTGTCTTGCCCGCTGCTCCCCTCAGCAGTGTATTTCTGTCGTCTGGCTGTTCTGTTCCCCACTCTGTCTCTGGTGAATCCTCTCACCTCCTGCTCATCTGGCCTGTACCCCAGTTCTTGTATAAATAAATAAATAATAAAAATTTACATATATTTAATATATAGAGATATCATGGCATATGTAGGAAATTATATCTTTTGAACTATTAGGTTTCTGATAAAAATACTTACAAATTGAAAACATGCAAGCTGTATATAACTTTTAAAAAAATTTTAGTGTACCTGAAGGGGAAAAAAAAACAGTAAAATAGGAGACAGAATAATAAACTCCTTCAGCCATGTGGCAGCTCTCTGGATGTATTAAGGTAACTCTCATTTCTTCTGTACACCACTTATTCTGCACTTTAAACCTACCTGATAGCCTAGTCCTCAGTGAGCTTCGCTGTTTCAGGCAGTATCAGGGCTTAGTCTTCACAGTGTCCATGAGAGCCACTTTCCTCAAATTTCATGTTCAAGGATGATGCTGAGATGGAAAAGAATGAGTACCCCAACAAACCTCAGCTCTCTTTCCTGTGGTCCAGCTCACACCTCACCTCACCCTCATGATGTACTTGGACTCAACAGCGGGCTGCCCCAACTCATGGCTCATATATCAGCAACCATCAAAGACGATAGCAGGGCCTCCCTGGTGGCACAAGGGGTTAAGTGCCATACTATGAAACAATCCACAGCCTCTGTAGCACGAGTTTGATCCCTGGCCTGCCAGGGAGGAACCCACATGACACAGCAGACCTCTCCTGACTCGCCCACTGCTCCCCTCAGCAGTGTACTTCAGTCAATCTGCCTGTTCTGTTCCCCACTCTGTCTCTGGTGAATCCTCTCACTCCCTCATCTCTGGCCTGTACCCCAGCTCTTGTATGCATAAACAAATAAAATCCTTTAAAAATATATGAATAAAATAAAAGTAGAAGAGAGCCAACAGTGGCAGTGGATACCCATGAAGAAAAAAGGGAAACTGAAGGAAAATAAGGTGTGCCCAAGTATGATGGGGAGGGGGGAGTGTATCAATGAGCAAGACCACTGACTACGTGGTAAGTCAACAGTATTTTAAAACCACGGTGACATCACACTCACAATAGGCTATGATCTTGAAAGGGTAAAAGGTTGCTCTGTTCTTTGCTTCTTTCAATCTATTTCTCTATCACCATCACCATCACTCCCAAACCCACTCCTAGCCACATCTTGCACATCAAACTATAGGGTTTTAAAAGTACTGCCTTCGGGCCCCCCTAGTGGTGCAGGGGTTAAAAACAGCACTGTGAAGCTTTCCGCCAGTCAGGGAGCAATCCACATGGTGCAGCAGACCTCTCTTATCTCCCCGCTGCACCCCTCAACTGTGTATTTCAGGCAGTTCACCTGTTCTGCTCCTCACTCTGTCTCTGGTGAATCCTCTCACTCCCTGCACCTCTGGCCTACACCCCAGTTCTTGTATGCCAAAATTAATAAATCTTAAAAAAAAAGTACTGCCTTCAAGAGCGGATGCAAAGAGAAAGAAGTAAAAAGAAATCTTAACTTCTGATTTTTAAGTAGATATTTAATCAATCTATATTAGATAAAGATGCCATTAAAGCCATGACTTTCTAAAGTAATGGACAGGCAATTGAAAGAAAAATGTTCCCAGAAATTCTAAAACCTCCGTTAGCTTCTACCAAAGCACATCTGCCTCTGAGCCCCCAGAAATATTACCCCTATTCCTCTCTGGTAATTAAGTCTTCATGATATGTGTTTCCCATGGCATCGCTGACTGCCTCCTACCCTCAGCTGACTGTGGTGTTCTGATCCAGCTTCAGGGCTGAGTTTTCAGTGTCCATACAATTCACATTATTTTGACATCTATAACCAGTACTGTCTTCTTCAGCTTGTAGCCAATTAGACATGTCATTTGTTTGCTTACTTCTCCTTATTCAAAACTTTTGCTCCTTTTTAGCTCAACCACTAAAATTTCTGTTTCCTACTTTGCTGGGTAGAGGCAATGCAGAGGAAGACCCTAAAACAGTCCAGGCAGGTCTCCAGCTTCACAGTGTTGGAATATTCTCCTGGGAAATGCAGTTTTCTGAAAGCTCCCTGATTATATTTCTCATGCTGTGTAATATTTGAAACAATGAAACAAGATACAGAATTAATTCAACTCAGAGTAAAAGGAAGGTCTCCAGAATTCTCAGCATCCCAGAGAATTCTGTTCACAGTGGAATCCATACTTCAGGGATTAGTTATCTACACCCCTGTCTGCCTATTTTTCAGGAGGAGGCCTCAAGGATAAATGGCACAATGAGGCCATCCAGGAATTCAGAATTACATAACAGAATTCAGAATTGAGCAACAGAAGAAAGGGAAAAGACTTAAGCATGAATATTTGGGCAGCAAAAAGAAGTTGCTTTGAATTCTCTGGTTACTAGAGGGGAACAGCACATCAGCAACTTTCTTAGGTTCGAGTGAGATTGGCTACTACCACATGCCTTTGGCTTATTGTGGTTTCTACCTAGGTCAAGCCTCTCCCAGCTCCCCCACGTGCTTGTTTTATGGTATATGTCATTATATGTCATTACCCCGGACTCAGATCCGGCTGCTCAGGGCAGCCTCCCCCATGTGCCCCATCTAAAGCAGCACCTCCCCACCCCATTCTCAACCTACTTATCCTGCTTTCTTTTTATAACACTTACTACTTTACACATTTTAATGCAATTATTGCCCAGCTTCCATCTAGAATGTAAGCACCACAGACACTGGGTGTTTGTTTTTCCTGCGTCCCCCTTCACCCCACGTACATAGAGTCTAGAAAAACCCTTTGATCCTCAGTAGGCACACAGGATGTATTTGTTATAAGTGAGCAAAAGCCAACCCCCTTCCTCACAAACCCAACACCTTGTTTTCTTCCTTCCACATTTCAATTTATTTTGATTATTCTTTCAATATATGTGACTGCCTGTGTAGTGATCAACAATTATTCAAGCAGAAATTTAATGGAATCCCCAGTTGTTTTTTTTTTTTTTTTGTGCTTGCCAATGAAATGCAAAATTCTCTCCATTCTCCAAATCAAAACCTGTCTTTAAAGGCTGTTCATGACTTCCATAATGGTTTTTTTTTACATGTTTCTAGAATCCTTAGAAATAAGAAAGAGCTCATTTCAATGAAAGCTTAATAACAGTTTTGGTAATAATGTGAATTTTTAGATGGTTTATATGCATTTTTAGGTCTTTAGTATGTTTGGCATTTTTCCCAGATTTTACATTGAAATGTACTTGTATTTGGAAAAATCCTCCATAACTATGAAAATGGGCTCATATAATATATTTTCAGTAGTCATAGTCTAATGAGTACTCGTATATGTTTACATCTATGTAAATTTGTGTTTGTTTGTGTCTTGATGGCCATTGTTTCTATATCCTCCATAAAAAGATAAAATTACTCTTTAAGTATGCTATTATCTATAACTTTTGAATTCCTCAATGTTCATGCTTTCTCTTTTTCCTTTCATCCGAAGCAAGAGCAACCTCAAAACTAATAATGACCTCTGCAACATACTTCATGTTTCATGCTTCTCTTTTTATTCTTAGTTATCACTGAAAAAAAAAAAAAAAAAAAAAAAAAGATCCCTCCATTGCACCAGAAGTCCCAAAACCCAGGAAGCAAAATCAGGAAACACATCCATTGAATCTTCCCAAGACTTGATCAACTGGGGTGTCCACCACACTCCTCGCCCTGGTGGGGACATTCTCTGTCACATATTTCTTTGCCATCTACTCACCATGCCCAGATACTGGCGTTCTGGAGAAGAATATGTGAATCACATGCTTCTCTCTTCTTTCTGACAACAGTCAATTCTTTAAAATGCATTTACAGGCCTCCCCTGCTGGCGCGGGCAGTTGAGCGCAGCGCTATGAAGCTGTCCGCGGCCACTACAGGGCAGGTTCGATCCTGGTCAGTCTGCAAGAATCCCACATGGCGTGGCAGACCACTGCCCACTGCTCCCCTCAACAGTGTATTTCAGTAAGTCTGCCTGTTTTGTTCCCCACTCTGTCTCTGGTGAATCCTCTCACCCTTGCCCGCATGTGGCCTGTACCCCAGTTCTTGTATGCAGTAATAAATAAATCTTTTTTTAAAAATTAAAAATAAAATAAAATGCATTCACCGGAACTCCCTGCTGGCGCAAGGGGTTAAGACACAACATAGGAAGCTATCGCCGGCCACTGCAGCATGAGTTTGATCCCCAGCCAGGGAGCAATCCACATGGCACAGCAGACCACTCCTGACTCACCCACTGCTCCCCTTAGCAGTGTATTTCAGTCAATCTGCCTGTTCTGTTCCCCACTCTATCTCTGGTGAATCCTCTCACCACAACCACCACCCCCTGCCTACACTTCTGGCCTCTACCCTAGTTCTTGTATGCATAAATAAATAATTTTTTTAAATAAACTGCATTTACCATTACAAAAGAAGGCAATGCTGGGCCTCCTTGGTGGCACAAGGAGTTAAGCACTATGAAGCTGTCTGTAGCCTCTGCAGCACAAGTTCAATCCCAGTTCAATCCCCAGCCAGGGAGCTACCCACATGGCACAGCAGACCTTTCCTGACTCGCCTGCTGCTCCCCTCAGCAGTATATTTCAGTCACTCCTCCTGTTCTATTTCCCACTCTGTCTCTGGTGAATCCTCTCACCACCCACACCTCTGGCTTGTACCCCAGTTCTTGTATGCATAAATAAATAAATCTGGTTTTTTTTACAAAAAAAAAAAAGACAATGCTTTGGAAACCTTGAAAATGACAGTGGAATGAAGAGGACGCTTGGTCACGATGAGGCCTTCATGGGGATTCCACAGTTAACACACAGTCCAGGCAGGAGGCAGTTCCATCCTATCATTTGAAATAAGTATTTGTTTTCCTTCTGTGGTCACGTGTTAATTTATTTGTTTTCATATCTGCTTTGATTTCCTTTGTTTCATTCACTCTGGTAGTTCTGTATGGTCATTTCCAAATAAGGAAAAAGAAACACAAAATAGGTGAGTTTATATTCAAGCTTTTTTTTTTTTTTTTTTTGGTGTCTTATTTTTGCTTTTGGGGTTTTTTTGTTTTAATCTTTCCCGCGATCCTTTCTGTTTCAAATGTGTGCTGACCTGGAAGAAAACTGCTACCAAATTAATTCACAACAATAAACACATTAGCTCTTATTTGTGTGACTTAAAATATCACAAATTTATCTTCAATGATTTGTCAATCAGAGGCACAAACTGAGTCTCACTGCATTAAAGCCAAAAGTGTTGGCAGGGAGGTGTTCCCTATGGAGGGTGGAAGGGAGAGTCCATTTCTTTGTCTTTTCCAGTTTCTAGACATTGCCTGTATTCCTTGTCTTGTGGCCTTTTCAGATGCAATAATCTTATTATCACTCAATCTGTGCTTCTGTCATTTCATCTGCTCCCCTGACTGTGAGGATCCTGTTTCCTGGTTCACTCAGGACTGTTATGATTAAATTGGGCCATTCACATAATCCTCACCAATCTCCCCATGTTAAGAATCTCGATTTAATCACGTTTGTCATGTCCCTTTGCCCTGTAGAGTAATATATTCACAGGTTCCAGGAATTGGAACAACAGAAAGCAGACTAGAAAATTCCCTAATGTTTGGAAATGCCACAACTCCCCTCTTGGTGACCCAAGCACCAAAGAAGATGTCTCTGAGAGAGTAGCAACATGGTGGAGATTGGATGCTGAGCTCATCTTCTCCACAAACACACAGCTAGATTTCAGCAGGGCAAAGCCAGTAACTCCTGAAGGAAAAAAGAGACCACTGTAGCATTCACTAGGAGCAACAGCCAGAGGAAGTGTGCCCCAGCAAACAGTGGGGTAGCAAAAGCAGGTAGCCCACAGGCAAAGTGAGCCCCAGCAGCCCAGCAGGCCCTGCAAACAGAAGATCAAAACTAGCAAGTAGCCCTTATACAGCAGGCCCCACAGACCACAGTGAGTTCTACGCAGGGCCCAGAAACAGCCCCAGGGCCGGGCCTGGAAGCAAATCAGGCCTGTAGGCCCTGGAAGCAATAGAGCAGGCCCTGCCAAGGAGCACAGAGGCAGCAGGTCTTAACAGAGGCAATGGCAGTGTCTGGTCCCCATTGACTGTGGCTCCTAAAGCGACACTTGTCAAAGAGATAGTCCCATGGATAGAAATGGAACTGATTAGTCCTTGGACAGTAGAGACCAATGCAGACTTCAACGGGGGTGGGGTGACACTGAGGAGGTTCATATTACACTGAGCAATAGGTGGTTGGAGAGAGGAACCTGAGGTTAACCATCTGGAGTAAGGGACACCAACAGGGCTGTCAGTTCAAACAGGGGAAGGAGTTAAGACGCAGCACTATGAAGCTATCCGCAGCCACTGGCCAGGGAGGTGACCCACATGGCGCAGCAGACCTCTCCTGTCTTGCCTGCTGCTCCCCTCAGCAGTGTACTTCGGTCAATCTGCCTGTTCTGTTCCCCACTCTGTCTCTGGTAAATCTTCTAACCCTCCCACACATCTAGCCTGTACCCCGGTTCTTGTGTAAATAAACAAATCTTTTTTAAAAAATACTAGTATGCAGGAAGCATTTCAGGGATAAGACTGGAGATCAAGAAGAGCTGGCACATGAAACTGTCCGGATGGCAACATAAAGAAAAACTGCACCAAGTTAACAGCTCAACCGCATCGCCTCAACAGTTCACGATTCCCTTGCCTTCTCATTTGTGGCCACAAGATGGCGCCACAAAACCACCCATTACTGTAACTCCCAGACCAGGGCCCCTTCTGAGCCAGGAACCTGTTTTTCCCACCCTTTGATGCTTTCAAAGCCAGACACCTGTGGATCCGCTTTTGCCATGTTGAAGTACACGCGTTTCCACCTGGTCAGGAGTTAGTTATTTGTAGTGATTAATAATCTACAATTATGCTGTATTGATATCATCTGTATCAAAATCAAGTCAAACGTGAAATTTTTCATGCTATAGAAGGAAAAAAGGTGCATGATGATTTTTCTCATAAATCTCCTTTGCAGTGAGACCTGAGGAAACCTGCAGGGTTTTGTGCATAAGTTTCATTGCTGCTCAAGATCTGGCTGTGTAATGAACAGTTACTCTATTAGGGATACCTGCTGATCAAAATAGAGTTTGAGTAAGGGACAAGTGGTAAAATATGTTCACATTTATCTTTAAGCCTCCAGTTTAATGGTTGTTTTTTTTTAATCCTCACCTCATGTTCATGAGCAAATATTTATTGAATATATTCACCATAAGCCAGGCACACTTACGCTAAGATCAACTAAGAAAGACAGCTAAATAAATCAACATTTATGTTAGGGTTAAAGGTATCCATCCTTAAACACAACTGCTAATTTAGTGTTATTAAGACAAATTGCATCCAATAGATTTGACATCTGCACACCAGCATGATCTGGTAAGCGATCAAATTCCCACCTAGTTTAAAATATTACTCAGTAGTTTCCTAGTTTGCCTGAAAGTCCACCTTTACCCCAATTCTTTTTTCTGTAGGCAAGAGCTTCATAGTAGTAGGGAATTCATCTGCATCACAAGAAATACTAACAAGAATTCTTTGGGGTGGAGATATTTTTCTACCTGAAGCGCAAAGAAATTTAAAAAAACACAATTAGTGTATATATAATAAATAAACAGGAAAACATGTGTATTTAAAAATATGAATGAATGATGACTTTTTTAAAAGAATAATTGCCACGTAATGGTGTTGAAAACAAGTTGAATAAAAATATATAACCAAAATAGTAAAAAAAAAAAAAAAAGGCAGGGGTGGTGGCGCAAGGGGTAAGACGCAGCACTATGAAGCTATCAGCTTCATAATTTTTTAGCAGTGAAAGTTTTATAGGCTACACTAGTATAGTCACAGGTGATTACTGACTCTCTCTACTGTGTGTATCTATGTACACACACATAAATATAAAGGCTATAAATGTATAGGTACATACATAACTAGAAAGCCAGTAGAGGAGAAAAGCAGAATTATAAGAAATAATTAACCTAAAAGAAAATCAGGAAAGAGGGCCTCCCTGGTGGCACAAGGGGTTAATAAGCACAGCACTGTGAAGCTATCCCCAGCCGCTACAGCATGAATTCAATTCCCAGCCAGCCAGGGAGCTCCCCACATGGCGAAGCAGACCTCTCCTGTCTCACCCGCTGCTCCCCTCAGCAGTGTACTTCAGTCAATCTGCCTGTTCTGTCCCCTACTCTGTCTCTGGTGAATCCTCTCACCCCCACACCTCTGGCCTGTACCCCAGTTCTTATATGCATAGATAAATAAATCTTTAAACAACAAAAAAGAAATGTTGAAAATCAATTAACAAGGCACATATCACAAGAAGCCAAAAAATAAAATAACAACAAATTGAGCAACAGAATGTGAAAGCAAGGAAATTGTAAACCTAAGAGCAGAAATCAATTAATGCAAAGTAAATGTACAATGGGGAAAATCGACAAAGTTCAAATTCGATGCTTTGAAAATCGTATAAATTTATTTCTTTAAATGCTAGTATGCATAAAAAGTGAGCTTTTGCAGGGATGAGAGCGGCATTAAGAAAGAGGTGGACACAATACAGTCCAGTCAGCTAAGCCCCTTCCTCTCTGTGACTCTCTTGACTTTTCCTTCGTGGCCACATGATGGCGCCACACAACCAGGCGTTACTTCAACTCTGGATACTAGCATTTCCAGGGTCCCTTCTGCGTCAGGAACCTGTTCCTTCCACCCTTTGATGCTTTCAAAGCCAGACACTTGTGGATGCGCTTTTGCCATCAGGATGCAGTTTCCTTCTTCAAGTAGCTTACTTCTGAATCAAAATTTTCCAAAATGGATCTGGTGAGTGGCGCTCACACACCCCAGTTGAATTCTTGTGTTCTTTAGTGTTCTCTTATAACCCTGTCCGTAATTCAACACCTTTTACCAGCTAATAATTCCTCATAGGACTTTATCCCAGCTCAAATTCTGATGTGGTTCCTGTACCCTGTACAGAGCCCAATAAATACACATTTTTATCAGATTCTGCAAATGTCTGATTTTGAGCTGGATAGTCTGCAATTTGTCCTTTCTGCTGGTACAAGTT
The DNA here is from genome assembly GCF_964194135.1 of Talpa europaea. Taxonomy (NCBI): domain Eukaryota; kingdom Metazoa; phylum Chordata; class Mammalia; order Eulipotyphla; family Talpidae; genus Talpa; species Talpa europaea. The sequence goes on from NC_140082.1 coordinate 52,220,154, forward strand.
TTATTTTTTAATATTACATAATATTTTTGTAGGTTATGGTATGATTCATGCATAGAAGTTATACAATAGTATACAAAATACATATTTTACATCATCTTTTTACATATAATTTGCACTATAATGTTACACCAAATCTATTTTGTGTTTACTCATCTTGTAATTCTGTTCCTTACCTATGTTTACAAATTTTATTAATTGAAACCCTCTTTTATTGTGCTCCATATTCTTTGCCTGACAAGTAGCCTCACATATTGGTTAAAATTTCATAATTCTGGGCCTCCCCCATGGCGCAGCGGTTGAGCGCTGGGTTGCGAAGCTGCCCGCAGCCTCTGCAGCACCGGTTCGATCCCCAGCCGCCAGGCAAGGGTCCCACATGGTGCACAGACCTCTCCTGCCATGCCCACTGCTCCCCTCAGCAATGTACTTCGTCAGTCTGCCTGTTCTGTTCTCCACTCTGGCTCTAGTGAATTCTCTCACCCTCCCACACTTCTGACTGTACCCAGTGCTTGTATAAATAAATAAATAAATCTTTTAAAAAAAAAGGTAATTTATATCTAAAAAAAATTTTTTTCATAATTCTGGGGCCTCCCTGTTGGTTAAGATGCAGCATTGTGGAGCTATCTGCAGCCACAGCAGCATGAGTTTAATCCCCAGCCAGGGCGGTGACCCACATGGCACAGCAGACCGCTGCTCCCCTCAACAGTGTATTTCATTCAGTCTGCCTGTTCTGTTCCCCGTTCTGTCTGGTGAATCCTCTCACCCCCACTCCTCTGGTCTACACCCAGTTCTTGTGTGCATAAATGAATACATCTTTTTAAAAAAACTTTTTTAAAAATTTCACAATTTCAAGTCACAATGCCTCAGTTAAATCCTTTCTCTGCAACAGTTTGAACTTTGTCAAGTAATTGTGAGACAGATTCTGGTTGGGCAGACAATGTAGAGGCCCCACGGAGAGTGAAAAAGCTACAGAATGGAAATGACCCGCCCTGCTCCTGTACCAGGAGATGCCTAAAATGCTGGCTAAGGAGACAACGGGAGGGAGAGGGTGATGACTTTGCCTTTTGAGCTGAATGTTCATCTTTAGCAAGCTCCCCGTGTTTCTAGTTGCGTTTGTGCTCATTTCCAGCAGGCTACATCCCAGGGCGTGTATTCAACAGATAGAGGCCCCTTAAAAGCTATATTTGGTATAAAATATTCTAGACCTCACCATTTCAGGGGTGACCTGTTCAGGTGCCTCCTCTCTGTCCCTACAGGGAGCTTCCCTGCTTTCCTATCACTGAATAAACTTTCTAAAACTCACTCCCCATGGTCCATGTTCTCAGTTTCCGTGGCAGGAGACAAGGACTCCCCCAACATTGCAACAACAGCACATTCCGGGAAAGGAGGTTCTGGGGACAGTGAGACAGGAGCAGGTTCCACTGTGTGTCATAGAGGCAGATGCACTTGGCCTGACAGGTTAGCAGGGAAGCCTGTATGGCTGGAGGGAGCATGGCTGGAAAGTGGAGGGAGGGGACAGGGCAGGGGCAGGGCCTGGTCCGAACAACTGTGTTAGTGATCCATTGCTGATGACAAGTTACCCCAAACTTTGACTGAAACAATCAACAGTTACCATCTCACAGTTACATTGGACCAGGACCCCTGGACAGCTCAGCCCCTATAGATACTTTGCTTTTCCATAGCTTGTTTAATGACTGTATTAATCATTTCTACCCCCACCTCCAGTTTCTGGTCTTGTGATGTCTCCTTCCCCAAATTTTCTACTCTTAGCCTCCATCATTACCATCAAGAAATTACTGCTCACAGCAAGCAATGTCTATCCACTCATTCCTTCCCTTTAACTGCAGTGGTGCATGCATATATGTTTGTGTGTGTGTATGAACGTATGTGTGTGCTTGTATGTCTGGCACATATATGTGGGTAGTGGATGACTCCAGAGCTTTTTTTTTGTAACTAATGTCCCCACAGGTGGACATTGCCTGTCCCCTTATGCATTCCCAGTGGCCACACAGCAGTTTACTCAGCGACACTGTCTGTTAAACAAGGGGGCAATTGCCAGCTTTTCCCTCCGCTAATAGTTCTGAGTGCTACATCCATGTACACAATCTCTATCTTTTTAGGCCCAATCTCGGTAAGTGGAATTTCTGGCGCACATTATAAATACGTTTGTAGGATGTTAGCTACTGTTTCCAATATCTGTAGTCTGTTTTTTAAAGAACCGAGCCCTTCAATCTGAAGGGATTCTGGTGATACCCCCAGCAGTGTGCACAGGACCTGATGAAGCAGATCCTGCCTCAGTTGAGGCTGCAGCCCCTTCTCCTGGGAAACCCCAGTAAAAGCAGCCTCAAAGGAAGGAGCCCCCTCCCCGCCCACAAGAGAAGACTCTATCCGTGCAGTCTCTGCCCTGGCAAGATGCTGCTGCTCCCCTGGCAGCCTGTGCCTGTGCAGGTGTTTCTCTTCACTAGCCTTCTCCCCTTGCAAAGCAGCAGTGGCAGCTCAGCTCTCCTCCCAAGGCTGCCACCTGTGGCTATGCAGGCCTCTCTTCTAACAAACCTGTCCCTCTTAGGGGAGCTCTTTCTGCCCGCTTATGTCTGTGCAAACATCCTTTGCTTCCCTTCCCTTTTTATAATAATCCTGCCCTTTGAAATATAATGAAACGTCTCTGCCTCTGCCTCGTGGGGAAATGTGCTGCGTGCAGCTGAAAGGGGAGCTCTGGTGTAAACATTTATTCATGTTTAGTGATTTACTTATAGAATTAAAAATTAATTTGTTTTTACTAATTAAAATTGTTCTTTGAGTTGCTTACTGGAGCAGCCCACACGGCCTAGTCCTGAGGGAGACCAATATGCAGAGCAGACCCCAGCTGTGCGCAGGGCTGGCCCTGCTTGTCATGCTCTTTGATTCTGTCCATTCTAGTGGGTGTAAAATTGTTTCTCATTATGCCTTTGGTTTGCATTTTTGGACCCTTAGCTGTGTTCCAATGATCAGTGTGTCTGTTTTCATTGGGATGTATCCTCTTATTTATTCAGTTCACAACTGTGTCCTAAGCATCCAATTTTTGCCAGTGCTGTTAGTATAACACTTATCCCCCAGCGGGGATATAAGTGTCCCTGGGTATAGCTTCTCAGCCCCTCACACATGGACCTGGCACTCCACTGCAGCTCTCCGCTGGGTTATATCAAGATTTATTTTTATTTATTTATGCATACATACAAGAACTAGGGTGTAGACTAGACGTGCGGGGATTCACCAGAGACAGAGTGGGGAGCAGAACAGGGAGATCCACTGAAGTACACTGCTGAGGGGAGTAAGGGGGAGATAGAGAGGTCTGAGGCCCCCCACTGGGTTTTATGTACACTTGCTCTTCTTTTTCATTTGTTTGCGTTCATCTGGTATTGCCCATCTCCCTGTGCACACTGTGAGCTCCTAGAGGGCTGGACACGATTGATTACTAATAGCACTGGCACAATTTGGATGCTTAGGACACAGCTGTGAACTGAATAAATAAGAGGATCCATCCTAATAAAAACAGACACACCGATCATTGAAACACAGCTAAGGGTCCAAAAATGCAAACCAAAGGCATAATGAGAAACAATTAAACACCCACTAGAATGGACAGAATCAAAGACAGTAACTAACCCTGTAAGGATATGGAAAAATCTGCTCATGGGAATGTAAAATGGTGCAGCCACTTTGGAAAACAACCTGTGTTGAGAATATGAGGAAAGAAGATGCAGGCCAGTCCCCTCCAGACAAGACACAATAAAACCAATGCATAATAATGTCAAATACTTTGGAGGGGGAGTAGGATCAAAATTAGGGGGGTGGCAATTTTACGGGGACTATAACCAAGATGAAAATGCATACATTGTGCAAAATGAAAAATGATGTAAAAAACATATAAAATTAAAAAAAAAAAAACACTGGAGGAAAAACTGATGCTCGACATACACAGTAGGAGCATCAGCCCAGATGAAAGGAGTGTCAGCCCAGCTGAAAGCCAATCCTGTCTATGATGCGCAGCACCCCACAATAGAGGGGTGCCTGCAGGACATCCCACAATTAGAGAGGGGTGCCTGCCCCTGTAGCTAGTACCTTTGGCACCGCCAGCATCAGGGCTCCTGAGACCCAGCCCTGCACTGGACAAGAGGGTCCACAAGCAGGCCCCCAGCGCAGAGGGCAAGTTGCTGGATTGCTGCACAGGTGAGGGCACAGAATGAGTACTGCTGGCTTCACTCTGAGGCCTCTGGAAAAACAAGTACAGCACTAAAGTGGAGGTGCACATGTGCAAAAGAAGCCCCAAAGTCCAAAACGAGGGTAGAAACTACATTCCTGTAAGTCCTTGCTCGCACACCATGGAGGAATGGCTGAGTCTCTTATTTAAAGGCTCCTATTAGCTGGTCCCAGGTTTTGTTGTTTTCTTTTTTTTTTTTAAGATTTATTTATTTATGCATACAAGAACTGGAGTACAGGCCAGAGGTGCGGCAGGTTAGAGAATTCACCAGAGACAGACTGGGAAACAGAACAGGCAGACTGACAAAATACACTGCTGAGGGGAGCAGCAGGCGAGACAGGAGAGGTCTGCTGCACCATGTGGGTTCCTCCATGGCTGGCCAGAGATCGAACTCGTGCTGCAGTGGCTGTGGGCAGCTTCATAGGTTGTGTCTTAACCCCTTGCACCAGGGAGGCCCTGGTCCCAGGTTTTGTAAGTGCTCCAGGTTATATTTAGAATGCTGCTCTAACAGGCTGGTGCAGTGTGTGCTTCTTAATTGGATCTGGCTAAATAAATCAGCTGCAAAATATATTTTAGTAACAAATAGGGTGATTTTGATATATTAAAATTAAGCTGTTTATTAGTGATAAAACTGTTCCTTTCGTTAAGTGTGGTAATAGTAGAAAATGCTTAATTTTCAGACATGCAATAATTAAAATAAACACTGAAATAATTAAAATATTTTGTATGAAAAGCTATAAAGGGCAAGTATATCAAAATTTCTAGTTTTTAAGTAGTAAATATAGATATTTATTTTACTATTATATTTCAGTAAATCAAAAAACCCTCTGTATTCTACAGTATAAGACCTGTGTATGTGAATGAATATTTTAAAACTAGATTTTGATTAGCAAGATGAAAACTTCTGGAGAGCTGCTTCACAGAATTGAGAATACAATGTTACTTAGTGTTACTAAACTCTACACACTTTCACTCCTAGGTATATACTCCTGGAAAGTGAGAACATGTGTCCCCCCAGAAAATATGAATAAGAATGTTCATAGCAGCTTTATTCACATCAGCTCCAAACTAGAAACAACACATCTTTATAAAATATGAAAATGGATAAAGTATGCTATATTTTCACAATGAAATTCTACTCAAAATAAAGTATGAATATCAAAGATTGTAAATTGAGTGAAAGAAGTCAGATACAAAAAAAACACACACAATATGATTCTATTTTATGAATTTTAAAAGTAGGCAACATTTTTATAGAAATCAGAATAGCGGTGGGTAGTGGGGGGTGGAGGGAGGTGTTTAGAGTTACAAGCTATGCAGAGGCATAAGAAGTTCATGAAGTGCTGAGACTATTTTATTTCTTTTTTTTTTAAGATTTATTTATTTATTTATTTATACAAGCACTGGGTACCGTCAGAAGCGCGGGCAGGGGAGAGAATTCACCAGAGCCAGAGCAGGGATCAGAGCAGGCAGAAGGACCGAAGCACACTGCCGAGGGGAGCAGCGGGCAGCAGGAGAGTTCTGCCGATGTGGGACCCTCCTCCGGAGGCCGGGGAGCAGCTGGGGATTGAACCGGCGCTGCAGAGGCTGCGGACAGCTTCGCAACCCAGCGCTCAACCGCTGCGCCACCGGGGAGGCCCTATTTTATTTCTTGATAAAGGCAGTGTACATATGTGAACATGTATCACATTTGCAATTAAGAGTTTAACATTTTATTGCATGTATAAAAATAAAAATCATTAATTTTTGTGTATGAGATTTTATCAGTATTTTCACAAGGCATAGTTTAAAATTCATATTTCCATAAACATGCCAGCATACACTTTCTACATAAACATATTGTATTTGTGTAAGATGATGTGTCTTGCATAACCTTTGTAGAATTGATGGAGGTTGGTTTGTTTTCCCAGCTTTAATGAGACACAATTGACATATAAGATCATTTAAGTTTTAAGATATACAATGTATTGATTTCATACATTTATATACTGAAAAATGATTATCACATACTGTGACTTTGCTAAATAAACAATTGTTAAGTAGAGCTCAGTTTGGGGTTTCAAATGGTGAGCCAAGATTCCACAAGAGATCATAAGGGAAAAAGGAATAAAGAGGTGTATTATGCAGATCCTGGCAGAGGTAGTCAGCTTGGCCCCCAGGGCAGTGTGGAGAGAGCAGCAGGGGACCTGAGACTCATTAGCATCCTCAAAAGACTGTTTTGGGGTTTCTTGGTTAAACTGGATTGTTCAATGTAAATGGAAAACAGTGGGGTTTTGGTTAGCTTAGAAGAGGTCTCAACCAAGGGGCCCACATGGAGATGGGAATTCAAATGGAAAACAGCAGGGTTTCAGTAAGCTTAGAGGTCTCCTCCCAGGGGCCCATATGAGGGCAGGGCCAATGGGGAGGGCCCAGATTGGTGGGGGAAGATGGGAGAAAGAGAGAGACAAGTTATCTGGGGTCTGCACTCAGGTGGGGCCTACAATCAGTTCAGGCCTCTGCAGGTCTTGGTTACACAAAATGGTTGCTGAGGCAGCATTCTTATGGGCTAGTTCAGCTAAACTTTCAATACAATAGCATTAACACTTCCATCATCTCACACAATTACAATTTTTTATCTGTGGTTATAACATTTAAGATCTATTCTCTTAGCAACTTTCAAGTGCAGAATACAATATTTTTTTTAAAGATTTATTTATTCATTTCTACAAGCACTGGGTACAGTCAGAAGCGCAGGAGGGTGAGAGAATTCACCAGAGCCAGAGCGGGGAGCAGAACAGGCAGACTGACGAAATACACTGCTGAGGGTGTTATAGGGAAACCCTGATATAAAACGGGTTGCCTGGCTGTGGGTCCTCACCCGCGTGCTTAAAAGGGACTTATTAATACTCCACTACAGGCACACACAAAAGGTTAATAAAAGGTTTATTTGCCGGGGACCAGCCTCCGGCAAAATGTCGTGTCAGGGGTTCCTGAAAGGATGAGACGGTGTCAGCGAAAACGTAAGGGCTGAGGGGAAGGGAATGAGGAGACACTGACACTTTGTGAGGTGTTAGTATCTTCTGCCGAAAGGCTCAGCAGGTTCTTTATTTATACGTTTTTTGCAAGCATTGAGATTACATTATCAAGTTCATAGAAACAAAGCAGAAACAATTAGTGCATCTCCTTTTTCGTGCTCTCAGCAAGAAGGCAACCTTCAAGGTTAATAAAAAACTAAGTCTTACACTAAAATTCATTGTTTCAGCTAAACAATAGCCCAACACAATTGATAGCCACCGGAACATTCCCATCAGCTAAAGCCTAAGTAAAGAAAGAACTTTTCTTATTCTCATGGCCTTCACACCAGGGGCCAGCTGCTACTCAGCTATCAGAACTTCCTTCACCTAGAAACTCCTTAACTCAAATAGCTTCATTTAAAAACTTTCCCAAGAAACTTCAAGAGAAGGCAAAAGAAGGACCCACTGTAATTATTGAATTGTAATGCTTGTCAGGCATGTTCAACAAACCATCTCCCATTGTCAAGTGGGCCAAACTGCCCAACAACTAATTTTTAAACAAACAATTTTCTGTGCTATTTACTTACAATATGCTGATACATATAATTTATTGCCTAATATACTTTCTGATAAATTTTTCTCTCTCTATGACCAAGAACAAAAAGCAAAGGGATGCCAGATCTTCAGCCCCATGGTGTGAGGCCTTTTCTCTTTGCTGCTTGTCAGTATCCTATTTGGCTGGGGCAACAAGGCCTCCTGCAGCATTTATTTACAAGGGAAAGGGAATTAAGGAAATGTACAACTCAGGGAGAAAATAGGGAAATAAAGTCTTTAATGTGTCCTACCCGATCCGCTGACTTGGAAACCCAAAGGCCCTCTCAGAGCTGGCCAGACTCTAGGAGCTGGCGGAGAGCCAAAAAAATGGGGGCCCTCCAAGCCCACGTCTGGCTTTATACCAAACATGGCTGCTTAACCCCACCCTCAGGTCCCAGCCACCTTCCCTTTGGTGGTGATGGGATTTGGAGTTCCCAGTGTCTTTGGCTTTGGCCTGGGGTGGGGGTGGAGTCCACAAAGCCTGTATGGAATTAGCTTTAGGACATCCTTTTCTCCCTAACAATGGGAGCAGCAGGCATGGCTGGAGAGGTCTGTGAGCCATGTGGGACCCTTGCCTGCCAGCCGGGAATCAAACCGACACTGCAGAGGCTGCGGGCAGCTTCGCACGCAGCCCAGCACTCAACCACTGTGCCACCGGGAAGGCCCCAGAATACAATATTATTAATAATCACCATAATCTACATTAGATCCCCGACTTCTTATAATTAGAGGTATGTACCCTTTAACCAATATCCACACATCCCCCCCCCCCCCGCAACCCCTGCCACCTCGCAGCCCCTGGCAAACACCATTTGACTCTATTTCTGAGTTTGGTTTTATTAGATTCCGTATCTAAGTGATATTATACACATAAGTCTTCATCTTATTTCACTTAACATAATCCCCTCAAGGTCCATTCATGTCACAAAAGGTAGGCTTTCCTTCTTATAGCTAGATAGTAAATTTACATATATATTGCATATTCCATATATTTATATGTCACATTTTATCTGTTCATCCAGTGTACACCTAGGCTATTTCCAAGTGTTGGCTATTGTAAAATTATTCTGCCATGAACACGGGCATGCAAATATCTGAGAGTGTGATATCATTGTCTTCAGATACACACCCAGAAGTGGAATTGCTGCATCATAGTTTTATTTTTTTAAAAGATTTATTTGTTTATGCATACAAGAACTGAGGTACAGGCCAGAGGTGTGAGAGAATTCAACAGAGACAGACTGGGAAACAGAACAGGCTGAAATACACTGCTGAGGGGGGCAGCTGGAGAGACAGGAGAGGTCTGCTGCACCATGTGGGTAGCTCCCTGGCCAGGAATCGAACTCATGCTGCAGTGGCTGCAGATAGCTTCATAGGTTGCATCTTTTTTTTTTTTTAAAGATTTATTTTATTTATGGAAGAGCCAGGGTATAGGCCAGATGCGCGGGAGGATGAGAGGATTCACCAGAGACAGAGCGGGGAGCAGAACAGGCAGACTGAGTGAAATACACTGCTGAGGGGAGCAGTGGGCGTGACAGGAGAGGTGTGCTCGCCATGTGGGTTGCTCCAAGGCCGGCCAGGATCTAAAGGGCACTGCAGAGGCTGTGGACAGCTTCACAGCACTGCACTCAACCGCTTGCGCCACTTGGGAGGCCCCATAGGTTGCATCTTAACCCCGTGAGCCACCAGGGAGGCCTCCATAGTTTTATTTTTGAGTACCTCCGTCATGTTTTCCATAGTGCTTATCACAGTGGCTGAATCCATTTACATTCCCACAAAGAAGGGTTCCCTTTCTCCACAGCCTTGGCAACATTTGTTACCTCTTATGGTTTTGATCACATCCATTCTACAGGTATGAAGTGATAAATTATTGTGGTTTTGATTTTTATCTCCCTGATGGTTAGCAGTATGGAGCACTTTTTTTTTAACATTTATTTATTTATCCATACAAGAGCTGGGGTGCAGACCAGAGGTGCAGGGGGACGAGATGCTTCACCGGAGACAGAGTGGGGAGCAGAACAGGCAGACTGACTGAAATACACTGCTGATGGGAGCGGCGTGCGAGACAGGAGAGGTCTGCTTTGCCATATGGATTAACTCCCTGGCATGGGATGGAACTCATGCTGCAGTGGCTTCAGATAGCTTCACAGTGCTGAGACTCAACCCCTTGTGCCACCAGGGAGGCCCCGGTATGGAGCACTTTTCAATGTCCTTTTTGACCATTTGTATATTTTTGGAGAAATGCCTGTCAAATCCTGCACCCATTTTTTAATTGGCTTGTGCTTTTGCTGTTGAGTTTTATGTGTTCCTGATGTACTTTGGATAGTAATCCTTTGCTAGATATAATGTTTGAAAATGTTTTCTCCCTCTGTGTAGTTACCTTTATTATTTTTTTTAATCTCTGCAGTGTTTTGGTTTAATGTAGTCTTACTTGTGGATTTTTGCTTTTTTATGGCTTTGGATGCCATACCCAAACCATTGTTGCCCAGACCATTGTCAAGAAGTTTTTTCTCTATATTTTCTTCCAGGGGTTTTATACCTTCAGTTCTTTAGGACTTTAGTCCATTAAAGTTAATTTTTTGTAAGTGGCATAGGATTATTATTTCACATGTGGATATACAGCTGTTTGCAGTATGCTTTGATTTCATAATTTTAGTGTTGAGGATGCATTACACACTTGCTGTGACAAAAAAAATTGAGTGTTACATGATTTAAATATATGAATTAATGAAATGTGAACTTAAGAAGTCCTTTCACTGGGCCTCCCCTGGTGGCGTAGGCGGTTGAGCACAGCACTGTGAAGCTGTCTGCAGCCTCTGCAGTGCCAGTTCAATCCAGGCCGGCCGGTGAGAGTCCCACACAGCGTGGCAGACCTCTCCTGTCTCACCCGCTGCTCCCCTCAGCAGTGCATTTCATCAGTCTGCCTGTTCTGTTCCCTGCTCTGTCTCTGGTGAATCCTCTCACCCTCCCGCGCATCTGGCCTATACCCCAGTTCGTGTATAAATAAATAAATCTTTAAAAAAAAAGTCCTTCCACTGAGAAATTTTAGTGTGCTCCCCCCAAAACGATAAGACATCATGTTGATATGGATTATAAAGTGAAAAAATTAATCCTGTGGCTTTGACTGTTCATGTAAAAAAAGAGATAAACTATGTATTTAAAATAGTACAAGTATATATATATATACATATCTCCAGAAAATACTGTAATAATATATTGTGATCCTCTTTTATAACCAGTTATTAAAATGATGAACACTTTAATTAAAACAAGGCTAAAGGCATGAGCCAACATTAAAAAATTGAAGATGAGCAATCAATACAGCATAAAATTGCTCAGTGTCTCTAGAAAAATCAATTTCAGAATTATTTTACTGGTTATGTAAGGTTAAAAAAAAAATTTAGAATAGGATCCCCTGTGGGAATAAGATTGGCAAACCTACATTTCCAAACTTCAGATGTGAGTGAAATTCATACAAACTTTCTGGAGTCAATTTCATCAGAACTGAAAACAAATTTACCTTTTAAGTCCAAAAACTACACTTTTAGGAAGTTACTACAAGAAAATAACTTGGATCAGTAGAGAAAGATGTATGCTCCAAGGCATTCCTCCACATATTATTTATGATGGTATAAAACATCTAAGTGAGCATCAATAGGTATGGGAAGACTAGTATTGATCCATAAGATGGAATTCTAAGTGATCATTAAAAATGACTTTGTAAGGTCAGAAAAAATGGTAAAATATTCATTGCATATTGTGTAATGGGAAATGGAGTTTACTAAATATATACACACACACAAGGACAATATATACTTATAATATACATATATTATCCTATAGTATAATCCATAACATATATAACCCTGTATATAATATAATCCTTTCATATTATCCCAATATTGTGTGTTCAAAATTAACACCAAAGTATTAGAAGCCAACAAATCACCACAGACAACACTACAACATACTCATAGATAACAATAAAGAACAATATTTTTTCACTAATTTTCTAATGTAATTAAAAGAACATGTTTCATAAGACTATGACACCTCTGGTATATTAATTACTTTATTTGTATTTTCCAAGTAGTATTATTTTGTCATGACCTGTTAAAATTGCACTGATGTTCCACAGTTAAAGTTCTTCACAGACTTCCATATTATCTGACTGTTCATTTGAAGTTACTGATGTTCAGATTTTTTTATTATTACATTACAAAATTTATTACAAAATTTCAAAATTCTTGGATACATTTTCATAAGATTTTTAAATGTTTTTAAGTACAATAACATAGAATATGGCACAAATCACCAAGTTAATCATCCAAAAAAAAAAAAAACCTCCCAAAACCTAAAATATTAATAGCTGTTCATCTTTGAGCTATTCAAAATGATGTGGTGGTTTATTTCTCTTTAGAAGCAATCGCAAATGCAGTCAGCAAATCACTTGACATGCCAGTTTTAAAATTTAATTCCAGGGTCCTCCCTCGTGGTGCAAATAAGCACAGCACTATGAAGCTATCAGCAGCCACTGCAGCACAAGTTTGATCCCCAGCCAGGGAGCTACCCACATGGTGCAGCAGACCTCTCCTGACTTGCTCGCTGCTCCTCTCAGCAGTGTATTTCAGTTGATCTGCCTGTTCTGCCCCCACTCTGTCTCTGGTGAATCCTCTCACCACCCCCCACCACCCCCACATCTATGGCCTGTGCCCCAGTTTGGGTATGCATAAATAATCTTTTTTAAAAAAGGAATGTGATCAGAACCCCAAGTTCAGGGCAAGTCTTTATTAGGGGCTGGAGTTCAAGGAATTCTGAGGACTTGGACTTCTTTTGGAGGGTTAGGCAACTAAGACTTTTTGACCTGTGCGATACACTCAGTGGAAGGCCCACTCTTTCAGATGGGGATAACCACCCCACTTAGAAGATGAAGGAAATGAGCCCAGAGAGGACCAAACTATAGACATGGGTCAGGAGGGAATATATGATGCATCACTTCACCTCCCCAAGTACCTGAGGGGCTCTTGCTCTTAAAGTTGTATCTATGGGTAGACATCAGTTCTTTGTTGTCTGCAACAGAAGCCTTGGGCTATAAAGTCTGAGAGGAGGTGTTGGTTAGGAAAAGGGAGTTCCTCAGAAGTTGTGCAGTGTCCACACACTGAGTGGTAGATGGAAGTTTCAGTGGAATTTATTTCAGTTGGAAATTCCAACATAAATTGGAACAGGACAAGTCTCACCCAGAAAAAGAGATATAGCTGCCTGCAACCAGTCTCCAACTACAGTCAGCACAGAGAGGTAGTGGTTAAGGGAAAATACAATACTCATGATGTGCCCTTACAGGGGCTACAACTCCACCTTTCCCTTCCAAATACAGTCTGGATGTGAAATGATATGGCACACAAGGCAAGGGGAGCTCAACTTCAAGACAAAAAATGGGATTAAGAACTTATCAGAAAAATGGGCCTCCCTGGTGGTACAAGGGGTTAAGTTGAAGCACTATGAAGCTATCTGCAGCCGCTGCAGCACAAGTTCGATCCCCAACCAGGGAGCTCCCCACATGGCACAACAGACCTCTCCTGTCTCGCCTGCTGCTCCCCTCAGCAGTGTACTTCAGTCAATATGCCTGTTCTGTTCCCCACTCTGTCTCTGGAGAAACCTCCCCCACGCCCCTGGCCTGTATCCCAGCTCTTGTATGCATAAATAAATAAAATCTTTTTTTTTTTCTAGAGATACTCTTGAGTATAGTAAAAACTTCAAATTGTCCCAAAAACATGTACAAGAAGAAGCAAAGCATCACATTTCTGGCTGTCAAACTTGCAGAATAAAATCTTTTTAAAAAAAAGAATTTATCAGAAAACAATTTTCAGGCACTGGTAAACTGCTTGAGCATTTTGGAAATGCATACATATTACCCAGCTATTTCTCATTTGATTTTACACACTTGAGCACGTTTTCAAATTCTTAGAGATGTCTCATTTGTCAGATGTAAAATGAGCTTAACCTAACAGTATTTCTTCTAACAGAAAGCAGTACAATATAAAATTAAACATCGAAGCATATTACAGGTATTTTGGATGTGTCATGAAATAAAATTACATATAAAGTTGTTGGTTATACATGTGTATTTTTCACTCTCTCACATACACACACACCCACACACCCACACACACACGCAAATCCTCCTCTAGACAACCAAATGGTTCATTCCTTCCACTGTAGTCTTCCCACTGAAGTCTTCCCCTCTCCACACTAAGTAAAATCAAGCCATTCTTCTGACAATTTGTCGTATTTTTTTTTAACACACTTAATCACCACCACCTTTTCCCTTACAGCTATATTTTCTTGATATGGCTCTTGGCATCAGCGAAGACAAACTTTCTGGTCATGGTGACTTCTCAAAAATATTCTAAGATGGATTCTCATTGGCCTATTTTATAAAAGTTATCTCCTGGGTCAATACAAATGGGAAACCAGGAAAAGATGGTATCATCTGGGTAAGTGGCAAATCTGTGCTCACAAGGACAAGTTATATTACTAGAAGAATACAGAATACACTAATAGTTATTAAATAATATTTCAGGTTAAAAATGCCCTCTTAAGCCAGTAAGAAAAATGGTTAATTAATAAAGAATGATGGGACAACTGGCTGTTTAAAAGAAGAGAGCTGCTTAACTTACACCTGTAACAACAACAACAACAACAAAAAAAAAACAAAACACAGAGTTGGGCCTCCCTGGTGGCACAAGGGGTTAAACACAGCACTGAGAGGCTGTCCACAGCTGCCCACATGGCACAGCAGACCTCTCCTGTCTTGCCCACTGCTCCCCTCAGCAGTGTATTTCTGTCAATCTGCCTGTTCTGTTCCCCTCTGTGTTTCTGATGAATTCTCTCACTCCCCCCGACCTGCGCCTCTGGCCTGTACCCAGTTCCCGTGTGCATAAATCAATCTTTAAAAACACACACACACACAGAAGTATATAAATAATGCAATTTAATGTCTGTTTCATGCATGTCAAAGAACATACCTGCCAGAGTGTTCAGTTCCAAAAGGAAGTTACTTATGACAATACAAAGCACAACAAACAGAAACACTTAACTTTTAACTACTAGAATAACTTTATTTCTAATATTGAGTCTTTAAATAGGAATTCACTGGAATTAAACACACTCTCCTGCTTATTCTCCATTGGTTTCACCCAGAATTTCTCCCCACCTCTTGTGCCCACCTGGGTTGATCTGCAGATGGCACCTGGCATGGTCTCCAAATTTGGTGCCACAAATCAGGTAGTAGCAGTATCTCCTTAAAGTTGGTCCTCCATGGCAGCAGCTTTTTCCGGCCTCGCTAATACCTGTTTCTATTTTGTCCCTTTATAGTTTTGAGTGGCAATGGCTTCCTGCTGATGCTAGTTTTCAGGTACTTCAAAATCCCATGCTTTTGGCCCATACCACTCCAGTAGGTTTGCTATTAAAATCTTGAGATGGAACAGAACAGTTTTACACCACAACCATGGCTGACAGAAATAGCCAACCCTATACTAACTCATCAAAATAATTAATTTTTCCCCCAAATTACTGTCTAGAACATTAACACTTAGAAAAGTGTCTATATCAAGGGGATTGCATCCAGCTCTAAGTAACAGACAGTCGTAAGAATAAAATGTCATTACCAAGGTAACACAAAGTCCTAGTTGACAACAGGTCCAGAGTTGTGCAGCTGAGTGCCATCACCTCTGAGCCAGGCTTTTCTCATCTTGTATACTGTGATCTTCAGGCTAGTGCCCTTTAGGGTTGTGAGCTTAATCTGGTATAACTTACAGGCATGAAAAAGTCCAGCAGGAAAGAAAAGCTCTCTTCTCATGCCATGATCTCATCATTGAGATCTTTCCAGAAGTACTGCTGAGTATTTTCCAAATATCTCACTGCTCCCACGCTCACCCCAACAAAATCATTAGAAAAGAATTTCCATGAGTAAATTAGACTGATCTGGATTTACCCCTAAATCATCTGAAGAAAGGATGGACAAGCAGTCTGGCAAGAAGCAGGAAATGGCTGTTGAATGGGTAGTATTTCCTGGAACTGCTCACCAATGTATTCTAGGAAGCATAGGAAACAGTAGGACAAAGGAGACAGACAATATATGATATTCTATTAAGTACAAACACAGTTCCTGGGTTATATAACACTTGGATTACATATACCATGCCTAAATACAGTAATTAAATACCATGAGAGTGAAAGAGGTGGCATTTCTACATAACATTTATAGAATGCAGTATTACTGTAATAACTGATGTTAAAACCTTTGCAAAATTCACATAAATACCATTGTTATTAACATTTACCTTATTGACTGAACCAGAAGCATACGAAAAACCTTGCAAAAATATTGTCTGTTTTCTTTATAGAAGTGGTTGTTCAGTAATAATGGCCATATTCATTCATATGTGGCAGCAAATTCAGAGGAAAGGTAGGTGATGTGGCTGTAAAATAGCACGTACTGGACAAACTGTCAGTAAACTCTGGTAATATTTAAAATAAGACTGGATGCAGAAGTATTTAAGCCTCATGTAAACATATTTTGACTTCTTTGTTGAACAGGCAGTTCGGCAATGGCCATAGTCATTTACTGTCAGCAAAGAGAGGTGTGGTTTGTACCTCGAATTTTCCAAATATATTTGCACACATATACAGTGGTATGCTGGTAAATATTTGACAAACATTTCTCTGAAAAAATAAAAATCCTAATTTCTAAACTTTTCCAATTTCCATGGTGACAATACTCCCATATAGCCAAGCTGCCACATGATGACACTGAATGTACAGTTGGAAAGAGATGTGCAGTAGCACAAATAGTATTTCATAGTGCAGATTCAGTAAGTAACCCAAAGAACAAAAATAGCAGCAAAATGATGTAAAATAATTAGGAAGGGATGAATGTTGAATATTGACTTTGTTTTTCATGTAGTGTAAGTTTATATAATTTAATTTTTGATAATGACTGTTTAACAACTGGCACACACAATTCCTGAAAATTTAACAAATGCACTATTTATAAGCTACTATGAGCTTCTCTAGCACACCACTATTTATGTGTGGGTATATGCAGTACAAAAATATTTACATGTATATTAATCTATAAAGACACTGGTGGCATTTAGTGTGGAAAATATTAATACAGACTACAACAGTTATTTAACTAAGGGTTCATATTTCTCCTTCACAAGCATATTGGGTTCTAATATACAAATCAAACATACTCCAAGCTTCTATTATATTAGCATACTCACATAAGGCCTGCAAACATCAAGGACTCTTCACATGTATGTATAGTGCTGTTGTCAACCTTTTTAAAGCTTCAGATTCCACTGTAAATATGGGCATAAATGCATATCATCCATTATACTTACAAAAAAAACTTGGATCATGTCCAGAATATACTATACAACAAAAATTCTACATAAAGGTTTTTACTACCTTACTTAAATGAATAAATTTCCTCAGTATAAATTTCCTGGTATAAAGTTTTAACTTTTGTTGAAAGCTTTCATACTCAAACACTAAGATTTTAGTCTAGTATTATCAGAAATACAATGAAATATCACTTTCCAGTTATTTGTGGCATTCTTTGGGTTTCATTAACTTTATTTTCTAAAAGTGTATATTAAAACAGGTAGGAAAAGTCTTCTGAACATTCAAGATGTTGACAGAGCTTTCACCCTTGTGTGAATTCTCTGATGTTTAGTGAGTACTGACCTCTGACTAAAGGTTTTCCCACATCCATTACACTCATAGGGTTTCTCCCCAGTGTGAGTTCTCTGATGTTTAGTGAGAGCTGATTTCTCACAGAAGGTTTTCCCACACTCATTACACTTGTAAGGTTTCTCCCCTGTGTGAGTTCTTTGATGTACAATGAGGTTTGACTTGACACAGAAGGATTTCCCACATTCATTACATATAAAGGGTTTCTCTCCTGTGTGTGTTCTCTGATGTACAGTTAAGGCTGATCTGTGGCAGAAGGATTTCCCACATGAATTACATTCATAAGGTTTCTCCCCTGTGTGCGTTCTCTGATGTTCAGTAAGGTTTGATTTCACACAGAACGTTTTCCCACATTGCTTACATTCATAGGGCTTTTCTCCTGTATGTGTTCGCTGATGGTTGGTAAGGTGTGGTTTCTGACAAAAGGATTTCCCACACTCAGTACATTCATAGGGTTTCTCTCCTGTGTGTGTTCTCTGATGTTGAGTCAGATTTGATTTCTCCCAGAATGTTTTCCCACATTCACCACATTCAAAGGTTTTTTCTCCAGAGTGAGCTCTCCGAAGTTGGGTGAGATGTGACTTCTTGTTGAAATTAATTCCATTTGCACTGCATTCATAAGGTTTCCCCCCTATGTGTATTATCTGATGTTTAAAGAGGG
Organism: Talpa europaea; assembly: GCF_964194135.1. Taxonomy (NCBI): domain Eukaryota; kingdom Metazoa; phylum Chordata; class Mammalia; order Eulipotyphla; family Talpidae; genus Talpa; species Talpa europaea. Next base: position 52,238,395 of record NC_140082.1, read on the forward strand.
CTGCCTTTTCCCATGTTTTGTGACTTACTTTATACTCATGGGGAATTTTTCTTGTGTAGGTTCCCTGTCGGATAATGAAGGCTGAGTTGTCACAAAGTATTTGTCCATACTCATTACATTCATAAGGATTCTCCCCTGTAGGAGCTCTCTGATGTCCCAATCTTAACTTCATACAGAAGGACTTTCCACAAATACTGCATTCACATGGCTCCATTTCCAAATCAGTTCTCTGAGACAAATTGAGCTTTAAACTTTGAATGAAGGTTCTTCCACATTCATTATATTTACAGAGTGTCTCTCTCATTTGAACTCTCTTATTTGTGAAAAAGGCTGCCTCCTCATGGAAGCCTTGTCCATTTTCATTATACTCAAAAGGTTGGTCAAAAATTGGCTGAATGAGATCCTGGCTACCATTGAGGATACTCCTTTTTTTACTATATTTATAAGATTTTCCTGCAGAAGGAGTTTTTTCATGCCTAATATCAAGGAGAAATTTCTCATATATATTAAACTCATCGAGTTTCTTTCTGGAATAGTTTTTCCTACTAATAACTAAGCCTGAAATATTTTTCAAGCTCATCTCACATGAGTCACATATGTTACATGGAAAATTTCTTGAAGGAACAGGTTCTGGGCCCAGACTGAAAGTTTTTCTTACAATATTACTACTAGCTACATTTAACATTTTGTTGGTGGTAAAAGCAAGCTGCCAAAACTGCTCATCTTGATTTTCCTGGCTGCTCTCTATCAGGTCATCAACTTTCCAGTCTTCTAGAAATGAGAAAACCACATCTCATAAATCCTAATGCATTTCTAATAGAATTGGATTTTACATAAATACCCTACTAAATAGTCAACTTTTCTGTTTCAGGTCAATTTTCCAGTATCAATTAAGTCCAAAAGAGAAAGCCAAAATGTACCACAGAGGAAACAGGCAATGCGATTTAACACTTTACAGATTTAATCTTTAAAACAAGACAGAAAAAGGTAAAATAAAATTCAAAGCACAAGGAGCAAGAGAGTGGCCAACAAATGGGGTCCAAGGAAAACAGAGGGAAGATGAACAATTTTTAAACATTAACTAACCAGAGTTTAGATAATGGGTATAGCTAAATCACTCTAATATGTCAAGAGCAAAGGAAAATACTCATGAATGAAAATGACATGAAGAGTGTGATTAAGGCAACAGAGGAATATGCCAAATATCTTTGGTCATTTCCAAAAGTCTGGGGCTAAAACAAAAATGAAAAATATTTCAAAGGTGATAAACCCTAAGCCACTGGCCTAAGATTTCATTTCCTTTGGCTTCCATCCACCTATGAACTCACTAACTCACCAGGGTAGCAATGGCTTGGAAATGCCTCCTCTAATATCCAGGGCTCTTCTCCTTGCTCTATCTTGAAGATCACTTCTGGCTTAGTAATACAATACCCTTTTAAGAGAAAATAATACAGGATTATGGCTAATCAGCCTGGCTTTAGGGACTCTGCAAAAATGATAGGGGAAAAAGATACAGCTTTATGAGCTGCACAAATGAGCCAATTCCTGAGGAGGTAAGAACACAGCATTCTTCATGGTGACTAAATGGGATCTCAGAGCCTTGACTGTCAAGCTTCAAATCTGAAAATTTCTTAGTAAATTTTATCAACTAAGAAATGCATGCTGTTGGTAGTATTTGGGGGAAAATCTTACCTACTGAGACAAGGTGGCTGTAATTTTCCAGGATCACATCCCTGTATAGTACCTTCTGAGCAGGATCCAGAAGATACCACTCTTCCTGGGTGAAGTCCACACATACATCTTTGAATGACACTTGTTCCTGTAATAATATATTCTTTTCCTGCATGAGCCAGTCAGATTTAGATGTCAAGATTACTTAAGAGAACTAATCTCTTCAGAACTTACTAGAAAATGACATATAACATGCCTTTTATGCTACAGTATCTTGGATAAAAAAATTACAAATTAAGTCCCACTGAGGGCCTAGTATTTGCTGCAAACACTACTAAAAAAAATCAAACACAGTTCCTATTCTAAAGGTATCAATGACCTGATATATATATTATATATATATTAACATTTATTAAACTAGACAGTGTAGGAGCCAGCAGTATGCACAAACTGAGGTTAAGTTAGTTCTTCCATATTTTTATATTATCAAGGAAAAGTTAGTTCTTCCATATTTTATTTTATATTATCAAGTTAACTTTTACAGAGGAAATATTTCATTGTTAGAAATGAAGAATGGAACTGAAGTTATTATGGTACAGCTCACCACATTGAAGTAAAGAGTTCTATGTTCTACTTGCCCACCAGAAAAAGAATGAATCTTCTAAAAGAATTAGAAGAGATCACATGCTGGAATCCCTACCAATTTTTGTTTGTTTTAAATTACGATGTTTACAATCCAATAAAAAATTTCATGGTATGTGAAGAGAGGCAATAAAAATAGACCCAAGGGGAATCCAGATATTGGAATAATAGACAAGATCTTCAAAATTAATGACTAACAAACAGTAAAACATGAAAAATTATTAACAAAATAAATGAAAATATGGAAGGGGCCTCCCTGGTGGCACAGGGGATTAAGATGCAACCTATTAAGCTGTCCACAGCCTCTGCAGCACAAGTTTGATCCTCCGGCCAGCCAGGGAGCAACCTACATGGCGCAGCAGATCTCTCCTGACTTGCCTGCTGCTCCCCTCAGCAGTGTACTTCGGTCAATCTACCTGTTCTATTCCCCACTGTCTCTGGTGAATCCTCTCACCCCCCATACCTCTGACCTGTGCTACAGCTCTTGTATGCATAAATAAATAAATCTTAAAAAAAAAAAAGATGGATGATATTTAATAGATGGTATATATCTTGTGAAGAAAAGAATAAAGCAGGTCTCTGGGCCTCCCCCGTGGCGCAGCGGTTGAGCACTGGGTTGCGAAGCTGCCTGCAGCCTCTGCAGCGCTGGTTCGATCCTCGGCTGCTCCCCGGCCACTGGAGGAGGGTCCCACATGGCGTGCAGACCTCTCCTGCCGCCCGCTGCTCCCCTCAGCAGTGTACTTCATCAATCTGCCTGTTCTGTTCCCTGCTCTCTCTCTGGTGAATCCTCTCACCCTCCCACACATCTGGCCTGTACCCAGGTTCTTGTATAAATAAATCAATCTTTAAAAAAAAGTTCTTTAAAAAAAAAAGAGGCAAATTCTAAAGCAAGCAAAATAAGTAACACAGATTAGAATAAGTCAAAAAAATTGAAAACATGATAAAAGTCAATGAAAACAAAAGCTGTTTCTTTGAAAGGAGCAATAAAAATTTACAAAATCTCCAGACAATGTACCCAAGAAAAAAGAGAAGACACATACTATGAATTTCAAAAATGAAAGATAGGTTAATACCACTGATCCAAAGAGTGCATTAAAAGAATAATAAGAGAATACTATAATCATTGCTCTGCTGAAAAATCCTATGCCTGAGTAATTTGGATGAAATGGACAGCTTTCTTAAAGGACTCAATTACCAAATTCACACAAGGAGAATGATAACTAGAACAGGCCTATAATCTGTTTTAAGAAATTTTTAAGCCAATAATTAAAACACTTCCAAAATAAAAAGCACCAAGCCCAGATGACATTACTGGTGAATTCTCTTTAAAATTTAAGGAAAAAATACCAATTATACACATTCTCCTCCAATAAGTAACATTTCAAAGTCCTTATATGAGGTGACAATTACCCTGATACCAAAACCACTTAAAGTCCACAAAAAACCTAAAGATTTTTCATTAACATAGATGCAAAAATCTTAAAATATTAGCAATTAGGGCCTCCCCTGGTGGTGCAGTGGTTGAGCGCTGGGCTGAGAGGCTGCCCGCAGCCTCTGCAGCGCCAGTTCATTCCCAGGCCACCAGGGAGGGTCCCACACAGGAAGAAAAAAAAAATCAGCAAATTAAATTTGACAATACATCAATAGAAAAATAGAAACCATAAGCAATTAGAATGGCAGGTATGCAAGGCTGTGTCATTTTTAAAAAGTCAATCAACATCACCACATTAATGGGTCAAACAAGAAAAATCAAACAATCATATCAATTGATGAGAAATCATGTGACAGACATTCAGCAAACTAGGGACCAAGGGGAATTTTCCAAACTTGATAAAGACCATCTAACGGGCCTCCCCAGTGGTGCAGTGGTTGAGCGCTGGGTTGCAAAGCTGCCTGCAGCCTCTGCAGCGCCGGTTTGATCCCTGGCTGCTCCCCGGCCACCAGAGGAGGGTCCCACATGGCGCGCAGACCTCTCCTGCCGCCCGCTGCTCCCCTCAGCAGTGTACTTCGGTCCTTCTGCCTGCTCTGCTCCCCGCTCTGGTAAATTCTCTCACCCTCCCGCGCTTCTGACTGTACCCAGTGCATGTATAAACAAACAAACAAATAAATAAATAAAACATGCCTCTATTAAAAAAAAAATTAAAAAAAAAAAAGACCATCTAACAAAAACCCTACAGGGGCCTCCCCGGTGGTGCAGCAGTTAAGCGCTGGGTTGCAAAGCTGCCTGCAGCCTCTGCAGCACTGGTTCAATCCCCGGCCACCAGGTGAGGGTCCCACATGGCGCGCAGACCTCCCCTGCTGCCCGCTGCTCCCCTCAGCAGTATATTTCATCAGTCTGTCTGTTCTGCTCCCCACTCTCACTCTGGTGAATTCTCTCACTCTCCCGCGCTTCTAACTGTACCCAGTGCTTGTATAAATAAATTAATTAATTAAATCTTAAAATAAATAAATAAATAAATCCCTACAGGTAACATATTTAATGTTAAGCAACAGGCCTCCCTGGTGGCGCAGTGGGTTGAACGCAGCGCTGTGAAGCTGTCCGCAGCCCCTGCAGCAAGGGTTCGATTTCTGACCGGCCAGGGAGATTCCCACATGGCATGGCAGACCTCTCCTGTCTTGCCTGCTGCTCCCCTCAGCAGTGTACCTCGGTCCTTCTGTATGTTCTGTTCCCTGCTCTGTCTCTGGTGAATTCTCTCACACTCCCGCGCCTCTGGCCTTTACCCCAATGCTTGTATAAATAAATAAATCTTAAAAAAGAAAAAAAAGAAGGAAGAAAGGAAGATTTAAAAATAATAATAATCTAAAACAATGCTACTACATTGAGGTGGAACTAGCATTTTCATCCTAATAGATCATCCTATGCTCTGCGAGTCTAAGACAGGACAATGATGCTCAAAGCATGTCTTATGACACCCTGAAACTGAGTACAGAGTCCTTTACTACCAAGTGCACACAATCAACTATCACTTGACTCTTAAAAATAACAAAACATCTGGAAACTATTAAAAGGTAAGGATCTAGGAGCCTCCCTAGCGGCTCGAGGGGTTAAGATGCAACCTATTCACAGCCACTGCAGCACGAGTTCGATAGCCGGCCAGGCAGCTACCCACATGGCACGGCAGACCATGTTTTCAGTCCATCTGCCTGTTCTGCTCCCCACTCTGTCTCTGGTGAATTCTCTCACCCTCCTGCACCTCTGGCCTATACCCCAGTTCTTGTATAAAAAATAAATCTTTAAAAAAAAAAAAAAAAGACCAAGGTTGACAGGTAAAATAGACAGAGCAATGGGCCAAGGATGGGTAAACAAAGGACAAACAATAAACCCAGGCATAAGCAATGTCTGCAGTAAAAGGAAAAGAAAACTTTACGAGGGCTAGAAAGGAAATGTATCAGAGTTAGGAAAGGAGACACAGGAAGGTGGAATCATAAATAGCAACAGACAACACTTTCAAAACAAAGATAATGTGTATTATAGTATCAAAAGCTGTACAAACATCAACTAAGAGAAAGACAAAAAAAGACAATTTGGTGCCCTTTTCCAAAGCTGATTTGTATGAATGATGGTAAGGGAGGGAGTGTTGAAATATACATGAAAAATACAGAAACAAATGTAAGAAATGTCTGAGATTAAAGCTACACAGATGATCTGATACAAATATCATGAAGAGCTATCCTGAGGACATGCAGTTCCTCCAGTCTGCCAAGTTTTATTCCTGGATCAAACAGGATCATGGGAGAGCTGTCTACCTCACTGTTTGGGACTATAAAAAAAGAGAGCTCTGTGGGCCTCCCTGGTGGCGCAGTGGTTGAGCGCTGGGCTGCAAAGCTGCCCGCAGCCTCTGCAGCGCTGGTTAGATACCCGACCACTGGGGTAAGGGTCCCACACGGCACACAGACCTCTCCTGCCACCCGCTGCTCCCTCAGCAGTGTACTTCGTCAATCTGCCTGTTCTGCTCCCCGTTCTGGCTCTGGTGAATTCTCTCACCCTCCCATGCTTCTGAGTGTACCCAGTGCTTGTGTAAATAAATAAATAAATCTTTAAAAAAAAAAAAGAGAGCTCTGTGAGTTCTATAGTTGACACTATGCTGTTTATAGGAAATAAAGTTATAGGAAATATTGGGCTGTTGGAAAAGTCAAGATTTATTTTTTCTATGTTTTTCAAGCAAAAATGTGTCATGCTTTTTCCCACCACACAACATCTTGCATTTTAGGGTTGTTACCAAAAAGTCAGAGAAAACCTTCAATAACTTGGATAACTTAAAATAAAAAAAAAAAACCCTGCATCTAATTTCACCAAATTCTGTACTTTAGATTTGCTGCTCTTGCTCTAGTTCCTTTAATGTAAATTTTTGTCTAGTTCTTTTTCATTTTAATAATGTAAATACTTACAAACTTTAGAAAACCTACTTAAAAAATATGAAAACCTAATTTAAAACAAAGTGAGAATAAATAAACAGAAAACTCACCTGGGATTTGTTCATTTTCTGCTCTTAGTGGAGAAGGGAGAGCTAAGGGAGAAGGGAGAAATGAAGTCAAGAGAGACTTGGCCCACCTGGCAGTTCCTGGATTCACCTGCCTACACAGCTCCACACACAAGATACTTACGTGTCCATGTGTGGCTCCGATATATGTTGAGTTTAGACATGATACTTTTCACTGAGGGAATGTAAACATTTGTTTCTTATAGATTTATTAGCAATTTAGGTTCTGTGACACAGAAAAATTAAAAAACATGAGAAGATGAGTTTAACATATAACAACCTAAAGGAGGAAACACTACGAATTTGCCAAAATTTATTGGGGCGGGGGAATCTCCAGCTACATTATCTATTTACCTACTAACACCATAAATCCCTTGAGGTCACCTAATCCAAGAAACCTCTAAAAAAAGGGATGGGGTGTTTAAGGCAGAACCAGAAATCTTTAAAATGTTCGTTTTAATCTATTTAAAATTTTCAAAAGGATCTTTCAATAAGAAGGTGACTCTGACCTAAATCTGCAATCCTTTTAATCTTGGTTCTGCACTAACAAAGCCAGTCACCTTCTCAGACTCAACTTTTTCTTTTAAATAAGGTCACAACAGATAACCCCAAAAGGAACTCCCTGCACTACCATCCTGTGCATCTGTAAGGCCAGAAGACCAGGACAGCAGCATCTCTCTGCTGTCATCAACAATGGGACACTGAACGCAATTCACCTTAGGAAAAGAGTGAAGGAGAATGATGGGAATACGGGGTTTTTAGGAAGAGGTAGTTAACAGACTTCCTTTAGCTATGGCTGGTGAGCTTTTCATCTCTGACAATACCCTAACAACCTCTCCAAAGAGGTGACATTTCCTGTACAGCCTGTGTGCCCACCCCTGTACAGCCTCTGCTCCAGCTCACCTCTCTCTTCTCAGATTTGTCCCAGGCCTTCCACCGTCACACAGACTTCGATGGCTTCAGGATACTGTGTCATGATTATATGTAACAAATAACAAATGAATACATAACAACTTGGGATCCGGAGAATGTTAGAGCCAGGAAAAGAGTTAGGCGGCTAGCTCATCCAGCCCCTTCCCTCTTCCATTTCACAAATGAGTTAACTGAGGAATGGAGGCCCTAGAGGCTTGGCCAAGCTCCAGCCACAAACAGTACAAACATAAAAAATAAATACAATAGCAGCTGACAACCTGAGTGCTCAGGACGACACGATGCGGCAAGTTTAACATCCGCATTACATTTACAGACAAAGGAAACCGAGTCTCACGTTGGTTATGTTATCCCTGTAATTCATTTATATCAGCACCCCCTGGCCTCCAAGCCAGGGGCGTTCATTCCCCGCACCCCCCCCATCTGCCCTCTCCCCATCAACCCAGAATACAAGTCGCGCAGCGCACACGTCCCACGTCGCGCATGCGCACTCGCTCTTTCCCGCAGCCCCCACCCCTCCAGTGGGCCCGGCGCACTCATCACGCACGCGCCCTCCCCAGGCAGCCCCGCTCCCTCCCCGCAGGCCCGGCGCACACGTCACGCACGCGCACTCCCCAGCAGCCGCCACACGACGGCGCCGCCTGCTCGGCTCCGGTGCTGGACACCTGCGCTCCGGTGGGCCGAGAGCCCGCGTTCCCAAGCCGAACCCGGGCACATTCAAACAGAGACGCCCCCGCCCGCCGTACCATCAACTCTCTGGGCGCCACAGACGCCTGGGGTCCCGCCGGTGTCTGGGGGGCTCCTATCCACAACCGGGCACTGCTGCTTCGACCCGAGCGGCGCGGGGTCCCCTCGGCCCTCGCCCCCACCCTCCCGGGCTCACCCGCAGCTCCCGAGCCGCGTAGGCCCGGAGGCAAGGGATTGTTTCCCACGAGGGGCTGCAGGCCGGGGAAGGCGGCGGGAGGAGAAGGCGGGGATGCACATGCGCAGAGGGAGGGAGGGACGGGCGCGGGGCGCGGAGCTGGAACCCAGTGCTGACAGCTGGGCCGGGAGAGTGCTGCTGTCGCTAGAGCAGTGATGCTTCCTTCATTCCTGAGTTGCAAGATGAAGCCTTTAGGAGCACCTACATAACAGGGTTTAAGTGAAGACTAAGTCTTTTATGTTGTCAAAGCAGTTTAGAAAGGTGTAGGCACTTCAGTTGTTCAGTGCGTTTCTCAAGATTCTCCTACCACTTCTTTAGAGAGCACCTGGAGAGTTTCTGCCTCCTGTTAGAGTGGAGAGGTTACTGAGATATCTTGCTTGGAGCCAGAATTCCGTTCATGCCCCCAGAGATGTGCATCAAAGCGCTGTGTCTTTTAGAAGCAATCCAGGAGATTGGAAAGGGGGGTTGTATAAATTTCATTTGTGAGCATGGACAAATGTTATTTTAGTTTTGACAACTTTAGTTTCTAGTTAGTTGAGATAAATTTATTTTCTATGAATAATGTGACCACCAGCATGGTTTTTCACTGGAATGCGGGAACAAAAGCAAGATAGCAATTTAGTATTGAGCAATAATCCAAAACTGTTCATATTTACGAAAAGTTTTCCATACTAAACTAAAAGAAGGAAGCGTATGCTCACCCCTCAGGAACAGCAATACTGTTCCTGGAACCAAATATACATTTTTTTGATTTGCACATCCTCCTGACAGTGTTCACACTAATCATATGGGCACATTATTTTGTCTCTATTCATAAAACTATATATAATAGCCCCCTGGATCAATGTCATTTTTCACTTTCAATTTTTTAATAACCTCACATTTAAAGAAGAGTTGCAAGACAGTGCCCAAAAGCCCTTCACCCAGCTTCCCCTAATGTTAACATTTTACATAGCCTTAGTACTGCACATGTATGGAAACTAAGAAAGTAACACGTGTACAATTCTGATACCTAAAGAGTATATTTTTATCAGTTTTTCCTCAGATGTCCTTTTACTGATCCAGGATCCAATCCAAAATACCACAGTGCATTTAGTCATCATGTCTCCTTAATTTAATCTATAACACTCTCAGTAATTCCTTGTTTCATGACCTTTGGGTATTGAAGAATTAGTGGTAATGACACTGGAATTGTAGGTTTTCAGGCCTAGTCTCCCACCCAGGAATGGATCTCAGGCTGTAGGGGCAGTTCTGAGCCCCAGCCACTAGACCACCAGGGGTTGTTGTCTCATGAAGCCGCAGCAGGAGCTTCGCAGGCGCTCAGGCAAGCAAAGCGAGAAGAGGCAGATTTGTTTAGAAAAAGAAAAAGTTTATTGAGAAAAGGATCAGAAATAAAGTGGGACTCCAGGCCATGGAACCAGGCCAGGGAGGGGCAAGGAAGCCAAAGTGGAGTTGTGTTTCAGGGAATATAGACCTTCTTTCCCTGATTATTCTAAAGCTCCACTAGTCTCTCTGTGATTGGTTAGTTCTTGGTGGTCTCGCTCACTGCCTAAATGTCTCTGTGCCCAGAACCAAGTCTCCGTGTCCCAGCCCTTATCTTTTTTTCTTCATTGCCCTCTATTTGGAATGTCTTGTTGACCCTAAGGTCATAAAGCAAGTCCCTAGTGTCACAAGTCCTGGGGTTTTTGATTAGTCCCCTTTGGAATTTGTTGTCCTTATCTTTGGAGGCTTCCTTAACTCTCCTGAAGCCCCTGCACTGTCCTTGAGGCTGCCTAATTATCCTTAACTTGTCCTAGGATTCAGTAAGATATTTTGAAGCATGTTCCTGAATTTGAACTTGTCTGATACTTTTGAGACAGGGCAAGCTAGGGTTATTAAGCAGTTTTTAGGGACAGTGCAGGAGGGGACCTCTGAAGAATTTAGGGAGGCTTCAGAGATAAGGACAACCAAAGAAATATAACCAATTCCATTAGGAAAACAAACACCCCAGGACCACGAATAATATTAATACTGTTAATGCTAGTCCTGGTTTCCTTCAGGTGGTAAAGGGAGGCGGAGATTGGAGAAACAGAGAGTGGTTTAATTTATGGTCACATTAGAAGGGCAGCTGTTTAACTTCAATGCAGGGATGCCCATCCAGAAGACTGGGCCATAAATTTAAAGATGCAACAGATTGGGAAAGAGAAAGCTGTTAGATAAGGAATGTGAAGATCCCCACTCAGTTGCAAATTAAGTGAGACAGCTGAGAACTAACCAATCACAGAGAGACTGGTGGAACTTTAGAATAATGAGGGGGAAAAGGTATGTATTCCCTGAGACACGACTCCACTTTGGCTTCCTTGCCCCTCCCAGGCCTGGTTCCCTGGCCTGGGAGTCCCACTTTATTTCTGCTCTTTTTCTCCTCAATAAACTTTTTCATTTTCTAAACAAACCTGCCTTTGCTCGCTTGCTTGCCTGAGCGTCTGCGAAGTTCCTGCTGCGGCTTCGTGAGACACCAACCCGTGGGGGTCTAGTGGCCGGGCTCAGTGCTGCCCTGCAGCCTGGGATCCGTTCCTGGCTGAGAGACTAGGCCTGACAATTCCGGCATCACTTTCTTCTAATTAGAAAAATACCATAGATAATATGCCCTACCCATATATCAGAGGATACATTATTTCTGCATGACTTTTTGCTGTTAGCCTTGCTTACTAGGTAATAGTGGTGTCTGTTTTCTCCACTATCTAGTTAAAACATTTTCCCTTTTCAGTCTGCTCTTAGAAATGGGTTAATAAGTCCAGTGCTCACTTAGGGTAAGAGGAAAGAAACTCCATCTCAAATCTGTGGTCATTTTTTTTTTTGTAAATTGAGGGATTTTTAAAAAAGATTTATTTATGCATAGAAGAACTGGAGTGTAGGCCAGAGGTGCAGGGGGTGAGAGGATTCACCAGAGACAGAGTGAGGAGCAGAGCAGGCGGACTGACTGAAATACACTGCTGAGGGGAGCAGTGAGCAAGACAGAAGTCTGCTGTGCCATATGTGGGTTAGCTCCCTGGCTGGGGATCAAACCCAGGCCACATCAATGAAAGCAGTGAGACTTAACCCCTTACCCAGGAGGCCCTGTGATCATATTTTAAGAGCACCTCGTGTATCGTTACATTTAGGGAGAGACCTGATGCTATGCAAATGTCCTGTTTCTACTTAGAGATTTGGTGACTAATTTTACTTTTCTTTTTTTTTTAAGATTTATTTATTTATTTATACAAAGCACTGGGTACAGTCATTAGCACAGGAGGGTAAGAGAATTCAGCAGAGCCAGAGAGGGAACAGAACAGGCGCACCGAAGAAATACACTGCTGAGGAGAGCAGCGCGTGGCAGGAGAGGTCTGTAGCGCCATGTGGGACCTTCGCTGGCAGCCGGGGATTGAACTGGCGCTGCAGAGGCCATGGACAGCTTTGCAGCCCAGCGCTCAACCGCTGCGCCACCAGGGGAGGTCCAAATTTTACTTTTCATTGGTGGATCTTGCCTGCTAGAATTACTATCCTCGATGGAGGAAAGACAGAAAACCTAAAGGAGGCATCACAAGACTAAAACCTGACTCACACAAGGAGGTGGGGGAAGAAGGGATTAACATGACCATTAACCCAGCTATAGAAATCAAGATCTTTAGGCGCCAGTGCCTTATCACAACGCATAAGGCCCAAGAAGGTATCAGACACTGTAGGGAGTGTCCAGAGCCAAGACCTGAGGGTAAAGATACAGAGATTGGGCCCATCCTGAAATCTCCGGTCCCTATCCTAGAATCTCTGGTCCCTTTCGGATTCCCATTGTTATCCCAAATCAGCAGGACTCCGGTCACTCCACAAAGGAGTGAGCCCCTCCCGAAGAGAAAAAGACTCTATCAGTGCAGTCTCCGCACTGGCTCCGGGCAGCAGTCTCTCTGCCCACCTGTGACTATGCGGGTGCCTCTTTTCACCAACTCTCTCCCTCTGCTGGGCAGCAGCCTTCCTGCCTGCCCATGACCTGTACCATGCCGGGACTTCTCACTAACCTCCCTCTGCAGAGGCCACTCTCCTCACAAGGTCTCCCGCCTGCAACCATGCAGGCCTGTCTCAGCAAACCTGTCCCTTTCGGAGCAGCTCTTCCTGCCCCCTTGTCTCTGCAAGTGTCCTTCATTCTTCTGTCCCCTTTCCCTAATAACCCTGCTCTTTAAATATAACTAACCTCTCTGTCTCGTGGAGAAACTCACCAGGGAAATTCACCATGTGCCGCTGAAAGGGGAGCTCTGGTGAAACCTTTCCCAGAGTGAACCCAAGGACCCCACATTCCAAACTCCAAAAACCACATCACCGTGGTGTTCTAAGTGGTGATTTTTCTGTTTGACTTATTCCTTCTATGTTTATTAGTTGGAATTCTTCTGTAGACAAAAATTTTCATTTCCCCTGTTTACTTATTTCATCACATCTATCAGTATGGACTCAGAGATATTTATTCTCAATTACTGTTAGTCAACCCCACCTTTCTCACCAATTTTTGGTACCCTCTCATCTGTTCTCTGATGTATAATTTTTCCTGTGGAAAAATGTCAAATGCATTGATGTAATATGTATTTTCTGGATCTGGCTTTTTGCACTTAGCAAAATTCAGTTAAGGTTGTTTTATGTTGTTGGGTCTCCCTGATGGCGCAAGAGGTTAAGAGTCAGCACTATGAAGCAATCTGAATTTGATCCCCTGCCAGAGAGATGACCCACATGGTGCAGCAGACCTCTCCTTTCTTGCCCGCTGCTCCCCTCTGCAGTGTATTTCAGTAGATCTGCCTGTCCTGCTCCCCACTCTGTCTCTGGTGAATCCTCTCACACATCCCCCATGCCCACCTCTGTCCTACACCCCAGCTCTTGTATGCATAAATAAGTAAATCTTTTTTTTAAATTGTTTCATGTTATTGGGCCTTTCTTTGGGGGGTATGTCAGCTACCCTTCTCCCCCACCTATTTAATTTCATCCATTAAGTTGTTATGTTGCTCAAATTGTTCCAGCTTGGGCTTTAAGAGTTATCATTCGTTATGTTTGGGATCCTTTTAATATATCCTTATTATTATTAAAGCATTTTCATACTTTCCTTTACTTCAAGTTCTCCATGATCACCCTGTATTTTCCCTGCCACAGCCCTGGAATGTGCCTAGTTTTTCCAAGGAACCCTGATTGCTTTTATTGAAGAATTCAAGATTTGAGCTCTACGTGTGCTTATTGATGCCAGATATAACTTTCTAGACTCTCACAGACAGAATTGAGAAATATATGTATAGTTACTAATCCATATTGTAATTTATATTAACATATCTATATATCTGTGTCTGTCTGTTACAATACATCTAATATATATTAAAATTAATGAGGGGGCATGGCAAGATGTTAGCAGAGTGAAGACTTTGAACTCACCTCCATATGCTCACAGCCAGATTGCAGACAAACAGCTAATACTCCTGAAGGAAAAACAGACAATGATAGCACAAACTAGGAGTAATGTCAAGAGGAGGAGGACCCTCAGCAAGCAGTAGAAAGGGCCAGTCAGGTAGTCACCCTACTGTGCAGGCAAGGTAAACCCCTGCAGCCTGACATGTCCTGCAAGCAGCAGAGCAGAATTGGCAGGGTAGTACACAGTAACCCTCAGCAGACCTCAGCAAGCCCTGAGCCACTGGATGGGACCTAAAGCAGCCCAACCTCAGTGCGCCCTGCAGGCTGACCTCAGTGCACACCTCCACAAGCTCTGGGGTGGGGCCTGGAAGTATACCCACCACGTTGACCTCCACAGACATTAGCAAAGACCTCAATGAGCCCTGAGGCAGGTGCTGGAAGAAACTCCACTGCCCTTGGCAGAACTCAGGAGCCCAGGGACAGGATCTGGAAGCAAACTTACCACAAGATGCCCCTGCAGACCTCCACAAACTCCAGAGCAGATCCTGGAAGCAGTTTCACCAGCAGTAGCCCTCCATAGACAGAAAGTCTTGGGTTGGACCCGTAGCAAAGCCACCAGGGTAGGTCCCCCACAAGCCCCAGCAAGCTCTGAGGAGAGCCATGGAAATAGCTTCACCACAGCAGGCCTTCAGAGATCTTTGTAAGCCCTTGGCCAGGTCCGGGAACCATCCCCAATGGTGGTAGGCCACTATGGAACTTTTTTTTTAAGATTTATTTATTTATGCATACAAGAACTGGGGTACAGGCTAGAGGTGCGGGGTGGGGGTGATGGTGAGAGGATTCACCAGAGACAGAGTGGTGAATAGAACAGGCATATTGATTGAAATACACTGCTGAGGGGAGCAGTGGGCAAGACAGGAGAGGTATGCTATGCCATGTGGGTAGCTCCCTGGTCAGCAATCGAATTCATGCTGCAGAGGCTGCTGATAGCTTCACAGTGCTGTGCTTAACCTCTTGCTCCACCAGGGAGGCCCAGGCCCCTATGAAACTTAATGAAACCCAGGCAGGTCCTGGAAGCAGCCTCCAACACAGTAGGCCCCAGAGGTCCTCAGCAAGCCTCAGGACATGACTGGGAGGCATACCCATAACAGTTGACCCCTACAACCCCCAGAAAGTCCCAGGGAGGGTTCTGGCATCAACCTAGATCCAGTAGATCCTAGCAAGCAGTGAAGCACGCCTTGCCAAGGGGAGTATATGTGACAGGCCCCATGAGGCAACTGCAGGGCTTGGTCCCCACAGGCTGCACCTCCTGGAGCAGCAATCCACAGGGATACTGTTTGGATAGACAGTCTCTGGGATACAAGTGGAACTGGATATCCTTTAGTCAATAATGACCAGTGCAGACTTCAACAGGGTGGGCAATGTTGGAGATACAAGTTACATTAACAGAAGATGGGTGAAGAGAGGAATCTGTGGGTTCTGATCTGGAGTAGGAGACACCAGTGGCAGGGTGGTCAACTCAGCCAGAGGTTCTGGATAGAAGTAGCAGAGGTTTTGTGGAGGTTCACAGAGATACAGTGGGGAACAGAACAGGCAGACTGACAGAAATACACTGGAAATACACTGCTGAGGGAAGCAGCAGGATGATAGGAGAGGTCTGCTGCGCCATGTGGGTCACGTCCCTGCCCTACTAGGGGATCAAAATCGTGCTGGAGAGGTTGTGGATAGCTTCACAGTTCTGTGCTTGACCCCTTGTGCCACCAGAGAGTCCCAGATCTTACTCATCTTATAGCTGAAAGTTTGCATCCTTTTGCCAAGACTTCATTCCTTTTTTTTTTTTAATTATTGAGTAACATTACATTGTGTGGATTACCATATTTCATTTAGCATTTGATCAGGTGATGGACATTTGGGTTACTTCCACCTCTTCCACAATAGTGCTGTTATCAACATTCATGTACAAGATTTTGTTTGAGGGCCTCCCCGGTGGCGCAGCGGTTGAGCGCTGGGTTGTGAAGCTGCCCGCAGCCTCTGCACCACCAGTTCAATCCCCTGCTGCTCCCTGGCCACCGGAGGAGGGTCCTACATGGCGCGCAGACCTCCCCTGCCACCCGCTGCTCCCCTCAGCAGTATGCTTCGGTCCTTCTGCCTACTCTGCTCCCCACTCTGGCTCCGGTGAATCCTCTCACCCTCCTGCGCTTCTGACTGTACCCAGTGCTTGTATGTATAAACAAACAAATAAATAAATAAATAAATCTTTTTAAAAAAAAAGATTTTGTTTGAACACAGTTTTCAATTTTTCTGGATATTTATCTAGAAGTAGAAATGCTGGGTCATATGTTAATTATATTTCTAACTTTAGAGCAACTGTCAAACTTTTCCACAATGGTGGCACAATTTTACATTTCCACCAGCAATGGATAAGAGTTCCCAATTTCTCCTCATCCTTGACACACTTGTTATAATCTTTTATTTTTCAATAGCCATCCTAGTGTGTATTAAATACTATCTCACAGTGGTTTTTTTTTTAAAGATTTATTTATTTTATGTATACAAGAACTGGGGTACAGGCCAGAGGTACGGAGGGTGAGAGGATTCACCAGAGACAGCCTGGGAAACAGAATAGGCAGACTGACTGAAATACACTGCTGAGGGAAGCAGCGGGCGAGTCAGGAGAGGTCTGCTGCGCCATGTGGGTAGCTCCCTGGCTGGGAATCGAACTCGTGCTGCAGTGGCTCTGATAGCTTCATAGGTTGAGTCTTACCCCTTGCTCCCCTTGCGCCACCAAGGAGGCCCATTTCTCATAGTGGTTTTGATTTTCCCTAATGACTACTGAGCACCTTCTCATGGGCTTAGGCATTTGTACATCTGCTTTACAGACATGTCTATTCAAATACTTTGTCCATTTGGGTTGTTGATTATAAGGGTATCTGGGGACTAGAGTCTTATAAAATTAATGATTTTCAAATATTTTTCCCATTCCATTGATTCTCTTAATAGTGATACAAAAATTCTGGCCTTTTACCCAGGCACAGGAAGAACAAGTGGTATTTCAGGAATGGTGAGGTCAGGAAAAGCTTTATTACACATGCATGAGGTCTCAGACCTGGGTAGCCCTGTATGGTCTGAGCACCGGTTTAAAGACAAAGGTTTTGGTATTATTATTTTTTTTTACACTGATGTCTTATTTGGTTCCCCTATCTTCCTCCAAAATAAAAATAATTATAAATCAGAGACATCCTGCAGGGAAGGAGGAGGGAGAGGGATCAGAGGGAGGGAGGCAGGCTCACAGAGGACTGAGGTGATGCTGCACTGGTGCATTGGGGAAGGAAACTCTATGGGAGCTACGGGGGTGGGGGTGGGGAAGCAAATATTTTTAAAAAATGTACAATTGGGGTCTCCCTGGTGGTTCAAGGGGTTAAGATGCAGCACTATGAAGCTGTCTGCAGTCACTGAAGTTTGATCCCCGGCCAGGGGAGGTGACCCACAAGGCCCAGCAGACCTCTCCTGACTGGCCAGCTGCTGCTCCCCTCAGCAGTGTACTTCAATAGATATGCCTGCTCTGCCCTCACCCCCACACCTCTGGCCTGTACCCCAGTTCTTGTATGCATAAATAAAATCTCTTAAAAAATTTTTTTTAAAGTACAATGATGTAAAAAATAAATAAAAAATAATAAAGACAAAGGGTTCCTTTTATACTTCACTGTCTTCATATTTGTTACATTGGTAGAATTGTTTTTTCAGTGGGCCCAACCATTTGATGCAAAGTCCCAAGACAAGGGAGGGAGGACACAAAGGGGGGAAAGAAGTAGACACCTGGAGCTGGCCTTGGAGAGACAAACCAGCTTGACAGGCTACCCGACCCTTTTGAAATGCAACCTTGTTAAGAGAGAGTGCTGAGGCCCTGACCATGAATCTTTAAAGAGAAAAGAGCTGTAAGTAAGCAAACTTGTTGATTATGCCTGCCTTGGAGTGTTAATTGCACCTGGGCTTTTAAGTTTTGCTGGGATTTTTATCATATCCATTTGCTCAATAATAGATTTTCTCACCAATACGAGAGCCTTTGCTTCAAAAAGGAATTTTGACAAAGTCTGGTTTATGTACTTTTCCTTTGTTGCATGTATTTTTCATGTCAAATCTAAGAATCCATTGCCAGATCTAAGATCGTATTTACTCCTTTATTTTCTTCTGTGTTGTAGTTTTAATTCTTACATTTTGATCTTTTTTTTTAAGATTTTATTTACTTATGCATACAAGAACTGGAGTACAGGCCAGAGGTGGGGGGCAGAATGGGGAGGAGACAACACCAGAGACAGAGTGGGGAGCAGAACAGGGAGATTGACTGAAATACACCGCTGAGGGGAGAAGCAGGTGAGACAGGAGAGGTCTGCTATTCCATGTGGGTAGCTCCCTGGCCAGCTGGGGATTGAACTCATGCTGCAGATAGCTGCGGATAGCTTCATAGTGCTGCGGATAGCTTCATAGTGCTGTGCTTAACCCCTTGTGCCACCAGATAGGCCCCTTACACTTTGATCTTTGATATAAATATATCTTTGATATATTTAAGTAAGTTTTGTATATGAGGAAGGGGCCCAATTTCATTTGTACATGGATATTCAGCTATCCCAATACCATTTGTTGAAGAGACTTTTTTACATTAAAGGGTTTTGGCAGCCTTGTTGAGAATCAGTTGACCAGAAATGTTTGGGTTTATTTCTAGATTGTCAATTCTGTTCAGTTGATCTCTATGACTATCCGTATGCCAGTTCTATATTGTTTTGATACTCTGGCCTTGTAGCAAAATTTGAAATAAGGATATGTGAGTCCTCCAATTTTATTCTTTGTCAAAATTATTTTTCGCTATCTGAACTTCCTTGTAATTCCATATGAATTTGAAAATCATGGCCATTTCTGAAAAAATAATTATTCATTTTTCTACTAGGTCACTTTATACTTAATGATCTTAGGAGTATTTTCTATTTTCTGGAGAAAATCCCTTTATCAGTTCATATGTGGTATATAAGGACGAGGAAGAGTAGATTTTTCTTCTGTGATCGGTCTAGCACTTAAACAGGACTGGGTGATGGAAAGTTTATAAGTGACTTGACTGCCTTTGAAACCTTCCAGACAAGTGCAAGTTAGATAACTATCAACATAGGGCACAATGAATAGCAGACCTCCAAAAGTCAGTCAAAGATTCTTATCTCCTGAGATTTGAGGACATGTCCTATAAGATATAACCAAGGTTTAACTGCAGTGCAGCAATATTTCAAATATTATATGTACAGGAGTCACAGACTTATTGTACTAAATTCAGGAGTCTCAGAAAGAAGTGGAAAACTGAGATCTAACAGAAAAAATCCCTCCACCACTATTGTAAAGGAAACACACTTAGGTCCAAATGAAGTTCTGAAGAATGGAATGCATTGTAGTTTTTATGAAGTTGTAGAGAAGACAAGATTTAATAGTAACAAGGAGAATTTATTGCAAAAACGATAGAAAGACTAATTTGTTCTTGTTAAACATTTGGGAGACCAAGGATACATTTCTTCTTTCTCCTTGTCAAATGGTTTCTCCATATGATGGTCAAACTGCCAAGTGTCCAGTCCCACATCCTGCTTCTATTTCAAGATCCTAAAGCTTATTTTACAAAAAGGTTCAACCAATGCAGCACAACAGGAGAGATAAGAAAGCATGCCAGATGTGTTAAAAATAACTCAGTTTTTAGAATTTGCTTTGATTCAGTGTTGAAGGGAATTTAAAAATATAGATACTATAAATTTTCATTTTGTTGTTGAAAGTCTTATGGATTTTATAAATTAAAAAAATTATTAATAGTTTTTTTTTATAGAGGCATGTTTTATTTATTTATTTATTTGTTTGTTTGTTTTGTTTATACATGCACTGGGTACAGTCAGAAGCGCGGGAGGGTGAGAGAATTCACCAGAGCCAGAGCGGGGAGCAGAGCAGGCGGCAGGAGAGGTCTGCACGCCATGTGGGACCCTCCTCCGGTGGTCGGGGAGCAGCCGGGGATCGAACCGGCGCCGCAGAGGCCCTGGGCAGCTTCACAACCCAGCGCTCAATCGCTGTGCCACCAGGGAGGCCCTAATAGTTTCTTTTTTTTTTTAAGTACCATTAGTTTACAACCTTGTTAGTGTTTTGGTAGTGCAAGATTTCCCTCTCTCATATGCAGTCACCGAATTGTCATTTATTTATTTATTTTAATTTTTTTTAATAGAGGCATGTTTTATTTATTTATTTGTTTGTTTGTTTGTTTTGTTTATACATGCATTGGGTATAGTCAGAAGCACGGGAGGGTGAGAGAATTCACCAGAGCCAGAGCGGGGAGCAGAGCAGGCAGAATGACGAAGTACACTGCTGAGGGGCGCAGCGGGCGGCAGGAGAGGTCTGCGCGCCATGTGGGACCCTCCTCCAGTGGCCAGGGAGCAGCTGGGGATCGAACCGGCGCCGCAGAGGCCGTGGGCAGCTTTGCAACCCAGCGCTCAACCGCTGCGCCACCGGGGAGGCCCTCACCAAATTTTTAAAGCAAGGTTTTGATTAGATGACAGAAAATTCTCATAATCACCTCCAAAAAATAAATCCCATATTGATAATAAAAAAGAAAATTGAGACAGAGATGGCAAAATTTACAATGATGCACCTGAGACTATCGGTCCCAGAGATTCCCCTGAACTCTTCAGGCTGGCAGAATCCACCCAATGTGTGGTAGAGGGGACTGTCCTGCCATTTCCTACAAACCATGCGAATACCCAACATGAGACAGATGCCTTTTAGGGTAATGATTGGCCTTTTCTAAATCTATACTTTCTTCACTGCCTCCATTTTTAGTATAATTATCGATTTGATGGATTTTAGTTCCACAATTTTATTACTTGTTTCTGTTGTTTTCTGATTTCTTTTTTCAGTTTTGTCTATTTTGTAGAATTCCACTTTATCTACTGGCTTTTTAGCTGTCTCTTTGCACGACGTGTATAGTAGTTGCTCTAGGAATCAGAATACCCATCTGCAACTTTTCACCATCTATTAAGATAATAATGCACCGGGCCTCCCCGGTGGCGCAGTGGTTGAGTGCAGGGTTGCGAAGTTGGCCGCAGCCTCTGCAGCGCTGGTTCGATCCCTGGCTGCTCCCCGGCCACTGCAGGAGGGTCCCACATGGCGCGCAGACCTCTCCTGCCGCCCGCTGCTCCCCTCAGCAGAGTACTTCGGTCCTTCTGCCTGCTCTGCTCCCCTCGCTGGCTCTGGTGAATTCTCTCACCCTCCCACGCTTCTGACTGTACCCAGTGCTTGTATAAATAAATCTTAAAAAAAAAAAAGAATATCATTTAAAAAAAAAAGATAATAATGCACCACTTCACATATAATGTAGAAACCTCACAGCCACACACACAATGATTCATTTACCACTTACCTGGCACTATTCTGTCTGCTACAGCTGTCATATGTACACTATAAACTCAAGACGAGGTAATTTGGTTGGTTGTGGACTGAATGTTTACAACCCCCAAAAGGTCATTTGTTAAACCTTGAATGCAGAATGTGATGGTATTAAGAGCAGAGTAGACTCTGGGGGTAAATTAGGATTAGATGAGGCCATAAGAGTGGAAGCCCAAGGATGGAATTAATGCCCTTGTAATTGTCACCAAGCACTTGCATTCTCTCTCTGTTCTCTGCCACAAAGGATATGACAGGAAGTCAGCAATTTGCAAACCAGAAGGCTCTCATAACCTGATGGCACCTTAATCTCAAAATTCAACCTCCAGAATACGAGAAATAAATTTGTTGCTTATAAGCTACCCGGTATTTTCTGTACCAGCCTAAAAAGACAAAAACCATGAACAAACATGGTTCAAAATGTAAAGAGCCTGGAAGATGAGTCTGATGTCTCATCTTATTGGTAAGAAAAAAGTTGGAAAAACAACTCTTCTTAGATCAATGAGGTAATTGAGGTCACAAGGCAGAAAGCCAAGAGAATCCTACACCTGTAGCCACTATTATAGGGACATTCCTACAGTTGATGAATTGCTGGA
This sequence comes from Talpa europaea, assembly GCF_964194135.1. Lineage (NCBI taxonomy): Eukaryota > Metazoa > Chordata > Mammalia > Eulipotyphla > Talpidae > Talpa > Talpa europaea. The sequence goes on from NC_140082.1 coordinate 52,260,480, forward strand.
AGTTCACCATAGACTAACTCGATAGTTAATCATTCTGAAGGGGGAATTTTACGACTGACTTTTCAGTCATAAACTAAAAGTTGCTGGAATGAAGCTGCGGCTGACTTGCTGATTTTCCAGAGTATGGTCACATTAAAATCTGTTGATTTGCTTTCAGAAATGTGGAGCTATCACACATTGTCTGGTTTTCATAAGCATAAGTACTGAGATGTTGTCTCCAATAAATGGCTGTGAATGTCTGATCAGTTATCTCTAATCCATCAAGTCTCAGGTTACTAATTCCTGACTTGAGAACATGGCCCAGAAATAATGAATCTCAAGCTTACTTGAATTTGGATGCAAGAACATTTTATTTTCATCAGAGTATTATTTTTTAAAAGTATTGTTTTACAGGCTTTATTCTTACTAACAGATCTGCCACAGTTATTAGAAGAACCCCAGAAAGTACTTTTATTTAATTCTCAACTGAGGGGCTTGAGGAAGTTAGAAAATGTATTTGTTTTCTCCGCAGGTTGAAGTAAAGAATTCTAAAGGTGTATCTCTAGACAAGTATTTCTTCTTACACCTCCACTAAAATGGCATACCCAAGTCAGAGCTGAGTAGAATATTGGTAACAATACCATAGAGTATTCAGAAATTATGTAAGTACAATGTATATATACTTTATTCTTAAGACACAAGCAGTTAGTAAATATTTTAAGTGTTCATTAGTGTTAAGTATCAGACAAATTGGAATAAGGCATGCCTAAGAAATTGAACATCATGAAAGTCATCTTCACTAGGAAGGGAAATAAGGTGGCAGGATTTAGAGTGCAGCAGCATTTGACAAATTAAGTGCAGCCAAAAAGAGAACTTTACTAGTAATATGCTAATACTAGTATATGCTAATACTAATATACTAATGCTGATTGTTAGGAATGTAGCTAATAAGAGTTGGATACTGTAAGTTTTTTTGGTTATTGGGTTACATTAGTGAAGTATGATATAAAGAAGGTATTCTATCATGGGAGAATGAGACAATTATAACTTGACATGATAAAGGGAAAACTGGCCAATCACTTGGAAGAAAATAAAGGAATACTGTGGGGAATAATCAAGTAACAATTTAAATGAATGTTTATTTAATACATTTATTGTTATAGTCCAATGAAAAATTTCTAGTTTTGATATGAAGACAATTCAACAAGTAAAAACCACATTTCTTTAAAAAAAACTTGAAGCATATGCTAGGAATTTAACATATAAATGCACAAAGTAAATATACCGTACAAAAACCACCCACAAATTGCTGTACGCATAATTTCTAAAATATGTAACATATAAAAGTATACCTCTATATTGGCAATCATGTTTTCAGCTCCAAGTAACAGAAAAACTTTGTAAAGTGCCATACAGTACTATCTGTGAGCCACACCTCTGTCAGAACTACTCAACTTTGCCCTGGTAGTGTGAAAGCAGTCATAGGCAAAACAAATGAGTGGCATTTGTTTGTACTAGTGTTCTAATAAAACTTTATGGACACTGGAATTTGAATATTATTTTCATATGTCACAAAATACCTTTAATTTTTTCCCAGCCATTGAGAAAAGTAAAGCCATTCTTAGCCTGCAGGTTACAAAAATGGGCAGTTGGACAAATCTAAATCAATTACGGAAATATGAACAACCAAACCAAATCAAGGCACTATAGCAATAATGTGGGGTGTGAATGTTGGTAGCCAGCTACTTTTTTTTATTTCTGCAGCTTACTGCAATAAATATAAATTATAATGATGATGCTATCTAACATATAGCTCTTCTTGTGTCTCACACACACTTCTGTTATAGAAACCTTAGGCACAGAGAGGTTAAGTAGCATGCCCCATGCTGACATCTACGCAACAGTAGTTCAGCGTCTACTTACTTTTTTTTCATTTTTTACATCGTTCATTTTTAAACAATATTTGCTCCCCCCCCACCTCAGGTTCAGTCCCCATACTTTCCTTCATCAGTGCACCCGTGCACCAGCACCACAGTCCCCTGTGCTCCTCCCTCCCTCCAATCCTTCTCCCTCCTCCTCCCCTGCAGGATGTCTCTGGTTTATAATTGTCTGTTTTTGTTGTGTTTTGTATTACACTCTTAACCACTGTGCCATGTTTAGGACTCTCATACAAAATTCAAATGCAACAGCTTTGCACCCTGCTAAACATCCAGAGTAAGGTATTTTTTTACATAGCATTATTTGTTTTTATTGTTAAGAGTGCAATAGCACTGTTTTCCATCATTTCCCAAAAACTCAGGTTTTTGCTATAAATGTAAAAACTGCCTAATGTAAAATTTGGCTGAACATGAGACAAGTGAAAATTTTACACAAACATTTTTAGCTCGTTTCTGAAGGATTAGTTCAGTAACAATGTCTATATCCACTTACATGTGAATAGGAGAAAAAGATGTGTTATAATTTTAAAAGAATATTACACTTATATTAATAGGAGTCACTACTGAGAGTTACTATGAAACATCTTTATACACATAAACATCATTAAAACTAAAGTTACCTATTTCCCTACATAAATCATGAATGGGTTCCACATGGACATCAGACAGCTACAATTTGTTCTGTAGTATATCAATACACACTCAGTAAGTCCTACATACTACAGGATTCTGTGTTTTTAATGATGTAGCCTGATTATTCAATTTATTTGTGCTTTTAAAAAAGCTACCTACAAATACATATTTGCAGGTTTCTTTAAAAGAAAACCTTAGAATCAGACCCAACATGACTTATAACTACTTTCCTCAGTACAAATACTCTGAATTTTTGTTAAAAAAACTTTCACATATTTAAAATACCTATAAAGGTTTTCTATCCCAGTACCAATGATCTGACACTGACTGCAGCATCGCTTCTTGATAAAGGTTTCTCTAGCTGTTGCAATCTACCAGTTATCCCCTTTGAGCGTTCTAGTCCAACTGATATAAAGATTTCTGAACGCTTAAGATACTGATAGTAGTCTCTCACTCATTATGAGCTTTGGGAAGTCTAGAGATGGCTACATTGACAAAAAACTCCCTGAAACTTAACTTTACTTATAGAATATTTCTCTCCTATGTGATCTCTATGTTGTACAATAAAGTTTGACTTATGAAAGATTTCCCTCATGTTTTATAATTTGTCAGGATTCTGCTATGTATGTTGTTTGATATTTAGTAAAATCTAATATTGATAAAAATTTCTCCTTTACAGATTTACAGAATTAATTTCTGCATATATCTTCTCAATAAGGAAAGGTTGTGGCTCAAATTTTCCAATATTTTTGCTATTCACAAGATTTATGTCTTGTGTGAACGGTCTGATAATTCTGAAAGATGAAATCGAAGAATTTCCCAGTTCATACCTTTATAAGCTTTTCCCCTCTGTATGTGTCTTCTGGTGTGCAGTGAGTTTTGATTTCTGAATAAAAGATTTTTTACACTCCTGACATTGAAAAGGTTTCTCCCCTGTGTGTTTTCTCTCATGTATGATAAAATGTGACTTCTGAGAGAAGGATTTCCCACATTCCTTACATTTAAAGGGTTTCTCTCCTGTGTGAATCCTTTGATGTAATCTGAGGATTGAGTTTACAGCAAAAGATTTCCCACATTCATTACACTCATAGGGCTTCTCCCCTGTATGTTTTCTGTGATGTTTAGTGAGGTCTGATTTATAGAAAAAGGTTTTTCCACATTTACTACATTCAAAGGGTTTCTCCCCTGTGTGAGTTCGCTGATGTACTGTGAGGGCAGACTTCTGGAAGAAACATTTCTTACATTCCTTACATTGAAAAGGTTTTTCTCCTGTGTGACTTCTCTGATGTGTTTTGAGATGTGAATTTCTAGAAAAGGATTTCCCACACTCCTTACATGGATAGGGTTTCTCCCCTGTATGTGTTCTCAGATGTACTGTGAGGTGTGATTTCTGGGAAAAAGATTTCCCACATTCTTGACATTCATGCGGTTTTTCTCCTGTGTGTGTCTTCTGATGCACTATGAGGTATGCCTTAACATAGAAAAACTTTCCACATTTATTACATTCGAATGGTTTCTCTCCTGTGTGTATTTTTTGATGTTCCATGAGGTGCGGCTTCTGATAGAAGGATTTCTCACACTGATTACACTGATAGGGTTTCTCCCCTGCATGAGTTCTCAAATGTCTACTGAGAGATGACAGGTGGCAGAAAGTTTTCTTACACTCTTTACATTCATAGGCTTTCTCTCTAGCATTAGGTTTGTCCTTTGAATGACCATGTTGATGTACAATGAGGGCAGTCTTCCGGTAGAAGGACTTTCCACATTCATTACATTTGTAAGCTTTCTCTGTGGTAGGAGATGTCTGATGTTCTGTGAGTTCTCCATCCCTAGAAAGAATTTTCCAAATTCATTAATGTATAAGGCACTGTTGTCCAGCCTGCTGTTGTTTTTTCCAACTAACTCTGAGAACTGATTTTTACTTTCCTATATACATGAGTTCCATAGGGTTTTTCCACTACAGATGTTCTTTGACATACTTTGTGTTTTGCTATTTTATGGAAGGAATCTTTACCTGCATTATATTCACAGGGTGTCTCAATTATCTAAGTTCTACTTTTTAAACTAAAGCTTCCTTTATTTGGTAATTCAGAAAAGTCAAGAGACTGTTTCAAAGTTTGACTTTCCTGATCCTGAATAAAATCTGTGCTATGAAAAAGGGTCCAGTTTGGATTATATTCTTTGGCATTCACTCCAGTGTTAGTTTCATAACATTTAGTATTAACTAGTGTTCTACATCCAGGAACCCCCCCTTCAGGTTTCTTTCTTACAAAGCCTCTAGCCTTAAAATTGAATTCTGGAACTTGCCTTGAACTTTCAGCTCCTCTTTCCTGGTTTCTGGATCCAAGATCATGAATATTCCATAGGTCTTCTACAAAAGAATCCAAAACAGTATATGAATCTTAATACATTATTATGGTGATAAGGTTGATTCTTAGCCTTCAGGCCAATATCCACAAATGAAGGAACTTTTAGATGCAAGTTTCCTTTCATTCCACAAACTAAAAGTAGCTGGAGAAGGAAAACTGGAGAAGGAAGATAGTTCTAAGCCCAAGTAGCTGTGACACTTTGTAAGTACATTAAAAATCTAGAGGGGGGCCTTCCTGGTGGCACAAGGGATTAAGCACAACACTGTGAAGCTACCTGCATTCTCTGCAGCATGAGTTCAATCCCCAGCCAGCCAGGGAGCAACCCACATGGCACAGCAGACCTCTCCTGACTCGCCCGCTGCTCCCCTCAGCAGTGTATTTCAGTAGATCTGCCTGTTCTGCTTCCCACTCTGCCACTGGTGAATCCTCTCAGCCCCCCACACACCTGGCCTGTACCCCAGATCTGGTATCATAAATAAATCAATCTTAAAAAAAAAAAAGCAATGAAAAGGAGATAAGAAAAATTAGTAAACAACTGTGTTCACTACAAACATAAGTGAAAAGATTTAAATGGATGAAGAAGCTAAAGTATAGTTCTTTTTCTCCTCATACCTAGTTTACTTGTTATAGATATTCTGGCTTTTTACCCAGGCAGAGGACAAACAAGCGGTACTTTAGGAATCGTGAGATGAGGAAAAGCTTCAACATACAGGCAGGAGGTCTCAGACCTGGATAGCCCATTAAGGTCTGAGCACTGGTTTAAAGACAAAGGGTTCCTTTTACACATAACTATCTCAACATTTGTCACATAGATTGATACATGGTTTTACAATCAGCAAAACTGTTGGTAGAGAGAAAAAAGTGAGCAAAGTGGCTTCCCACACAAAAGGGGAGTCTGGGAGAGAGGGGTAGGGGATGGAGGAAATGATTACCTAGTAGAGATAGACCAGCTCCACCAGTTATCTGACTCTTTGAAATGCAACTTTGTTTAGATAGGAGTGCTGAGACAATGAATCTTTTAAAGAAAAAGTTCTAAGTCCACAAACTTGTTAATTATGCGTACAAGGTTAACTTGGATACATATGAAACAAGATCAGATATATGAAAGATATTTAAGAGAGTGGATGAAATGGATACTGGCATGTGTTTTGGGTGCACAAGAAGTAGTAAGCTGTAACCTCTCCAGCTGCTGGCTACTCCCCTCAACAGTGTATTTTGTCAGTCTGCCTGTTCTGTTCTCTGCTCTGGCTCTGGTGAATTCTCTCACCCTCCTGCGCTTCTGACTGTACCCAGTGCTTGCATAAATAAATAAATAAATAAATAAATAAATAAATAAATAAATGAATAAATAAATAAATCTTTAAAAAAAAGAAAGGAAATGGCTTTTAAAAATAAGTTAGATTCATACTTTAGCTTTATAGCTACAAATTTCAAGGGCAGGAAGTAACTAGAAATCTGTTTTTAAAAGATGAACTCAAGTCTAAGACAAGGTTAGGCAGGCATAAGATTTTGTATATAGGAAAGAGAGGTAGCTCAACTTAAAAATGTGAACCACAGGAGGGAATTCAAGTAGAGAGAATAAAAACTGGAGGTATGATATATGTAGCTTACATAAAAAGATCAAGTGTGCTTTATCGATCAAAAAATGCAAGGTATTTCAAAAAGATTCCTGGTAATTATTTCAAAAGGTTCAAGCTATCTCACTAATAACATGGGTTATAATTTCTTACTTACCAGGGTAGTTCCGATGTGGAAATTCTACTTCTAATATCCATGGCTCTTTTCCTTGACTCAACTTGAAGGCTGCACCTGGTTTATTTGCACGATAACCTAATGATGGAAAAGATAAATAATACAAATTTCTTGGCATTTAGGGACTCTGCAGGATAAGAAAGTACATTTTTTAGGACCTGAACAACTAAGTTCCCACTTATACTTGGCATATTTATTAAATCCTCTCAATGGCAAAAGTGGCGACAAATTATCCCAAAATGGTTTCACCAACTTTGACCCCTGAAAGAAAGCTAGTACCATTCAACTCTGTGGGAGTCCAGCAACTAGAAAAGGAAATGTAAGCTATTAGTTATATATGGGGAAATTTTTCTCACCCACAGAGACTAGGAGTCTATAATTCTCCTGCATCACATCTCTGTACAGCATCCTCTGAGCAGTGTTCAGTAACTTCCACTCCTCTGGGGTGAATTCCACAATAATGTCCTTCAATGTCACTGGTCCCTGTAAAACATACGTCAGTTCTAACTGAAGCGATCAGAGTAAAATGCCATTGAAAAGATGCATAAACTAGCTCTAAATGTGCTAACTATAGAATTTACTCTGGAAAATTTAGATTTACTACTACTACTCTGTATTATGCTTTATACATAGATAAAATATTTGTTCATTATATATTTCATGAGATATCACTTCTTGCCTGGAACTCTGCTGGGGATAGAATGATGAGTGAAAGCAACTATACCTGTTATCAAGGATCTTACATTCTGACAGGAAGGCAAAGTAAATGCTGAAATGTGATATGTAGAGTAGGTTTTATGATAGAATAAAATGGTCACAAATTGGGATAGTTATTTACATTTTTGTATTATCAGATTAGATTTCATTAGGTGGTCAAAATGATGATGTAAATTTTAGGAACAAAGAAAAATGACAAAGACATAGAAACATGAAAAAAAATGGCATGGATAGGAAACAATATAAAACAGTGTAAGAATAGAACCTAGGACCAAGATCATTTAGAAGGTGATAGAGTCAAGTCAGGTAACAGAACACAAAAGAATTCTGAATTCTGGACCATGTCTTTTGGAAGATTAAAATATATTGTTACAGGGCAGGGAGAGGGGCAGCCCAAACCCCGCAAACCTACCTATTCTAAATGGGTTCTGCCATCTGCCGCATCAACACAAAACATGAGACTTTAATGGGAAGGAAGCTTTATACAACTAGGAAACAATACAGGAAAGGCAAAGAATCTAGTTTCTTTTTTTTTTAAAGATTTATTGATTTGATTGATTGATACATACAAGCACTGGGTACAGTCAGAAGTGCAGGAGGGTGAGAGAATTCACCAGAGCCAGCGAGGGGAGCAGAGCAGGCAGAAGGACTGAAGTACACTGTTGAGGGGAGCAGCGGGCGGCAGGAGAGGTCTGTGCGCCATGTGGGACCCTCCTCTGGTGGCCGGGGAGCAGCCGGGGATCGAACCAGCACTGCAGAGGCTGCGGGCAGCTTCGCAACCCAGCGCTCAACCACTGCGCCACCGGGGAGGCCCAAAGAATCTAGTTTCTAAATCAAGCACCCAAAGTTACCCGTCCCCTTGTGGGTAAAACTCCATCCAAATGGGATGGGCCCAGAGCAAGTCCCCAAAGCCTGCCACAAGTCTAAAGCATCTTCCAGTGGGGACCCACAGAAAAGGGTCAGAAACAACCAGACAAGCCCGGAAGGAAAAGAGCGAAATCAAAATCAAGATAAAAGCTGCCATGGTCACCTCCCCATGGGTCTCACCCACATCTATGTCACCCTGTCCACGACCAAAAGACAAGTGCAGTTTCTTCACGTGTCTCTAGGCTTCACGCGCCTCCTCCAGGTCTCCTTCTGGCTCCATCCTGCTTCCTTCCTCAGTCTCCTCTGCAGCTTCTTCTCTCCCTGCTCAGCTCCACCCTCCCTTGGGTGGGGCAAGAAACCTGGAACCTCCCCCTTTCCTGGGGACCACCCTGTTACAATCTTTGTTGGGGCTCCCCGGTGGCGCACCAGGTTGAGCACTGTGCTGTGAAGCTGTCTCAGCCTCTGCAGCGAGGGTTTGATTCCCAGCCGGCCAGAGAGAAACCCACATGGCGTGGCAGACCTTTCCTGCTGCTCCCCTCAGCAGTGTCTTCGGTCAGTCTGCCTGTTCTGCCTCCCCCACCCCCAGCCCTGCCCCGCTCTGTCTCTGGTGAATTCTCTCACCCTCTCAAGCCTCTGACCTGTACCCCAGTTCTTGTATAAATAAATAAATCTTTAAAAATATATATATAAATATTTATTTGTATACCCACTGAGTAGTTGCCTGCTCTAAGATACCACTACTGATGAACATATTACATATTTAAATGTATTATTCTGTTTATCAAAAATTGACAAGTTTTATTTATAAGAGAAAACTATTAATAAGTATTCTCATGCTATGTGGACACACATCTTTGCATGTTCACCCTTTCACTTTGTAGATGGAGATACAGATAATAGGGAGTCACCAATGAGACAGATATAAAAAAAAACTCTGTAAAGTAGAAAGGCAAATGGCCCATGAAAAGATGGATTGTTAGAAAATTAAGAGATACATGCAACAATAAACATATATATGCTATGATAAGCAGTGGTGGGGGCAAGAAGCTTAATATTATTTGGTAATTATTGGAAATTAATTAACAACTTCTTGGGGAGAGGGGAAAAATAATTCCCACAGGGCCTCCCTGGTGGCGCAGGCGGTTGAGCACAGCACTGTGAAGCTATCCGCAGCCTCTGCAGCACGGGTTCGATGCTGGCCAGCCAGGGAGAATCCCACATGGCACAGCAGACCTCTCCTGTCTTGCCCACTGCTCCCCTCAGCAGTGTATTTCGGTCGTCTGCCTGTTCTGTTCCCCACTCTGTCTCTGGTGAGCCTCTCACCCTCCTGCGCATCTGGCCTGTACCCCCTGTTCTTGTGTAAATACATATTTTAAAAAAAAAGAAAGAAAAATAATTCCCACAGTAACTATATGGTTTGGTAAAGGTTAGCGCTATTATACTAATTAATATCATTATTTCCTTTATATTGATAGAACTATACTTATTAGATTAGAATCAGAAATGTAGTATTTTCACTTGAAGAACATTTTGGCTGGATATAAATTCTTGCTTTACACTTTTTTCTTGAAAATACTGCCTTAAAGGGGGCCTCCCTGGTGGCACACGGGGTTAAGACACAACCTATGAAGCTATTTGCAGCCACTGCAGCGTGAGTTCCATCCCCGGCCAGAGAGCTACCCACATGGTGCAGGAGACCTCTCATGACTCGCCCAATGCCCCCCTCAGCGGTGTATTTCAATCTGCCTGTTCTGCTCCCCATTCTATCTCTGGTGAATCCTCTCACCCTCCGTACCTCTGGCCTGTACCGCAGTTCTTGTATGCATAAATCTTTAAAAAAATTACCAGCATATTGTCTACTAACCAATATTATAGATACAAATATTTTCTTTTTTTTCTTTTTTTTTTTTTTTATAGAGGCATGCTTTATTTATTTGTTTTGCTGGTTTGTTTGTTTGTTTTGTTTATACATGCACTGGGTACAGTCAGAAGCACGGGAGGGTGAGAGAATTCACCAGAGCCAGAGCGGGGAGCAGAGCAGGCAGAAGGACCGAAGTACACTGCTGAGGGGAGCAGCGGGCGGCAGGAGAGGTCTGCGCACCATGTGGGACCCTCGCCGGCGGCCGGGGAGCAGCCGGGGTTGGAACCGGCGCCGCAGAGGCCGCGGGCAGCTTCGCAACCCAGCGCTCAACCGCTGCGCCACCGGGGAGGCCCTAGATACAAATATTTTCAACAAAATATCAGCAAGTCTATCTGATTTCAAAACTTACTGCAAAGCAATAGTAATTACAGGTGTGTGATTATCAAAAGGATAAACATACATATTAACAGAATAAATCAATATCCAGCAAAAAAGTCACACATAAATTTTGACAGACTCAATGGAAATTTATTAGATAAAGGAGAGTTTTTTCAAAAGATAGAATACATATGCTATTTTTTTTTAGAACACATACACTATTAACCAAACTCTACACTTTATTTCAATTTTACCAGTCTTTCCTTTAATGTCTATTTTTCTCTCACGATCTAATTTAGGGTAGTGTATTGCACTGAGATGGCATGTTTCCTTAGTCTCTTCTCGTCTGTGACAGCCTTTTTTTACTACCTTGACAATTTAAAGTAGTAGTAGTAGAAATTTTCTAGAATGCCCTTCAATTTGGGTTTGTCTGATTGCTTTTTTAAATTAGATTGCGATCATAGGTTTTGGGGGAGAATAACAAAGAGCCCTTCACAGCATAATATATCAAGGGGGACAAGATAAAACCTGGATCACTTTGTTAAGGTAATATTTGCCAGTATTCGCCACTATAAAGTAACTATGTTTCTTTTCTACACTATTCTTTTCCACACCATTCACACTAAGCACAGCCCATACAAAAGGAGTATGGGACTAAATCCACTCCAAAAGGGGACAGTATCTACTATATTAGTTGCAATTTTTCATAAAGAGGAATGTAGCTGAGACCATACTAATATAAATTTTAAAAGCAAAAATTAAGAGCCACCAGAATTTGAGGGATTAAAGTCTTAGAAAAAATGAGCCCTACATTTGTTAGAATCTTTAATTTTCACGGTAAAAAAAATGCAGAGCACAAAGCAGCTAAGAGTCTTAAGAGTGAGGCTCTTTAGAATAAGGATTTTTAAAAAGTTCTGAATAGAATGTAGAACTGCAAAAAGAGAAGCTGATCTCACCTTAACCACCAGAACAAATCTCTAAGAAAATTTTAAACTTTCTAAAACCTATCAAGGAACTGATAATCCAAAAATGAACAAAAAAGAGAGAAAAGAAAGAGAGAAAGAGAGAGAGATGAATACTTCAGAAGAGAAAAGAAAATCCTAACTACTTGCATTCCTGGGGTCAAGAGAGATAGGGAACCAGACCAACTTTTAACAAACTTTGCGGGCCTGTGTAATGCTAAGAACCCCAATCACAAAGCAAGCCAACACTAATCTGCCTTTTGATATTGTGTGTTAACTGAGAGGGGGATTTATATTCAAAAGGTTTCTAAACAGAAGCATCCAGAAGCACCTGCAGGACTTTTTTTTTTTTTTTTTAACTTTCCATCAAATGTCTCAAAGTAGTTTATTATAAGTTGGTGGAAGCAGCTTCTGGAACAAAATAGGAACCTTGGTACAAATGTGGATGATCTGAAATATAAACACCCACAATTTCCCTCCCCCAGACTTTTACTGAGTGCATGGCAACAAGCCTCCAAAGGTTGGAAGCAGAGCACCTGATGAGAAAATCTATTATTGAGCAAATGAATGTAATAAAGATCCCAGGAGGACTTCCAGCTCAGGTGCAATTAACACTCCAATGCAGGCATAATTAACAAGTTTGCTCACTTACAACTCTTTCACTTTAAAGATTCATGGAGAGGGCCTTAGGACTCCTATCTAAAATTGCATTTCAAAAGGGCCTGGTAGCCCATCAAGCTGGTCTCTCCAAGGCCATCTCCAGGTGTCTGCATCTTTCCTCCTTTTTTGGGGAAAGATCTATCTATCTATCTATCTATCTATCTATCTATCTATCTATCTATCTATACAAGCATCTTTCCTCTTTTACCTGTCCTCCCCACCCCCCTTGTCTAGTGACCTTAGGGTTAGCAAATGGTTGTTGCTGCTGAAAAACAATGTGATCAATGTAACAAATATGAAGACAGTTATGTGTAAAAGGAACATTTTCTCTTTAAAAAGGTGCTCTGACCGTATGGGGCTACCCAGGTCTGAGACCTCATGCATGTGTAATAAAGCTTTTCCTGACCTCTCCGTTACTGAAGTACAGCTTGTTCTTCCTCTGCCTGGATAAAAGGCCAGAATTTCTACAACACACCAAGGAAGCGATGTTACAGAAAGGCATGATTCCTCAGTCACCCAAAAGAAAAGGGGGTGGCTAGGCTACAAAGCACAGCAGTGGAGCCTTGGTGGTGCTCAGATCCCAAGCCCTGCTGAAGGCAAAGCCTTGATTCTGCCCTCAAATCATCTGCAGACAGTGGTGAATCTTAACTAAAGCCCAGGGCTAGCGCAGCTACATATGAAACTGTTATAGGACAGGGAGAGGGGCAGCCCAAACCCCGCAAACCTGCCTATTCTAAATGGGTTCTGCCATCTGCCACATCAACACAAAGCATATGAGACTTTAATGGGAAGGAACTTTAATAAAACTAGGAAACAATACAGGAAAGGCAAAGAATCTAGTTTCTAAATCAAGCACCCAAAGTTACCCATCCCCTCGTGGGTAAAAGTCCATCCATATGGGATCGGCCCAGAACAAGGCCCCAAAGCCTGCCACAAGTCTAAAGCATCTTCCAGTGGGGACCCACAGAAAAGGGTCAGAAACAACCAGACAAGCCCAGAAGGAAAAGAGAAAAATCAACATCAAGATAAAAGCTGCCATTGTCACCTCCCCACGGGTCTCACCCACATCTGTGTCACCCAGTCCACGACCAAAAGACAAGCGCAGTTTCTTCACGTGTCTCTAGGCTCCATGCGCCTCCTCCAGGTCTCCTGGCTCCATCCTGCTTCCTTTCTTCCTCAGTCTCTTCTGCAGCTTCTCCTCTTCCTGTTTAGCTCCACCCTCCCTTGGGTGGGGCAGGGAACCTCCCCCTTTCCTGGGGACCACCCTGTTACAAAACTACCTTCACAAGTAAGACAGGAAGGGGTGTGTACCTTTTTCTGGAGGCATTATTAACTTCAATCACTATTATACCTTTACACCTAACAGCTAACACATAATAAAGAATTAAGAATATACATGCAGGGCCTCCCCGGTGGCGCAGCGGTAGAGCGCTGGGTTGCGAAGCTGCCCGCGGCCTCTGCGGCGCCGGTTCAATCCCCGGCTGCTCCCCGGCCACCGGAGGAGGGTCTCACATGGTGCGCAGACCTCTCCTGCCGCCCGCTGCTCCCCTCAGCAGTGTACTTCGGTCCTTCTGCCTGCTCTGCTCCCCGCTCTGGCTCTGGTGAATTCTCTCACCCTCCCGCGCCTCTGACTGTACCCAGTGCATGTATAAACAAAACAAAAACAAACAAGCAAACAAATAAAGAAAAACATGCCTCTATTAAAAAAAAATCTTTAAAAAAAAAAAAGAATATACATGCAAAAAAGTAGAAAAATTTGATGCATACTGAAGAAAGAAACCCACTATAGCAGATGCGCAGATGAATGTTGGGAACGCAAATAAGGACTTTAAAGTAACCATGATAGAAGTGTTATATGACCCACTGGAAGAAAGTAGACAATTCAGGGCCTCCCCTGGTTGTGTTATAGAGCAACCCCGATATTAAACGGGTTCCTGGCTGTGGGTCCTCACCTGCGCGCTTTAAAGGGACTTATGAATACTCTACTACAGACACACGCAAAAGGGTTAATAAAAGGTTTATTTACAAGAGAAAAAGAAATAAGGAAAATATACAACTCAGGGAGAAAATAGGGAAATAAAGTCTTTAATGCATCCTACCCGATCCGACAACCTGGAAACCCAAAGTCACTCTCAGAGCTGGCGGAGAGCCAAAAATGGAGCGCCCCCAAAGCCCACGTGTCTGCCTTTTGTATCCACCTGGCTGCTTAACCCCACCCTCAGGTCCCAGCCACCTTCCCTTTGGTGGTGATGGGATTTGGAGTTCCCAGTGTCTTTGGCTTTGACCTGGGGTGGGGGTGGAGTCCACAAAGCCTATATGGAATTTGCTTTGGGACATCCTTTTCCCCCCTAACAGTTGCGCAGTGGTTGAGCGCTGGGTTGCGAAGCTGTCTGCAGCCTCTGCAGCGCCCGTTAGATCCCGGGCTGCGGGGCGAGGGTCCCACAGGGAGTGCAGACCTCTCCTGCCGCCCGCTGCTCCCCTCAGCAGTGTGCTTCCTCAGTCAGCCTGCTCTGCTCTCCCTCTGGCTCTGGTGAATTCTCTCACCCTCCTGCGCTTCTGACTGTACCCAGTGCTTGTGTAAATAAATAAATAAATAAATAAATAAATCTTAAAAAAGAAAAAAAAAAGCAGACAATTTAATGAAAGGTGAGGAATCTTAGCAGAGGAAGATACATAAAATAAAAACCTAGGAGTTTTTTTTTAATTAAGGGATATTATACGTAGATTTTGGTGGGTTTATGAATGAGAACAGATACAGCAGAAAAGGAAGCCATAAACTTGAAGAGTTCCGTAGAAATACTCAAAGAAGAGTGTTCAAAAAGATAAAAGGCAACAACCCACAAATCTCTGTAATTGCTCAAGAGGGAAATAAACTAAAATACCTATGTACATTACAAGATGTTGAAGAAAATCTTAAACACACCATGGGGAAAACACATTATGTTCAGTGACTAGCAATAAAGACTGCTTCTCATCAATAACACAGAAGACAGAGAAAATCCTAGATATGCAAAAACAAAGAAAATGCCTATATCCAGCAAAAACATCCTTCAAAAACTCAAGGTGAAATAAAGACACTTTCACAAAGACAAGTAAAATGAATTTATGACCACCAGATCCTGACCTATGAGAAATGATACAGTAAGTTGTTTAGGTTGAAAACCTCAAAATCCCAAATCCATACTTAGAAATAAAGCACACCCACAGCACAGACATCTACATAAACATGAGAGATTTTATACTCTGTCACTATCTCTCTCTCTCACTCACACACACCCTACATTTCTTTTCAAAAGCAGTAACTGTTTAAAGCAAAAATAATTATTTGGGATTAAAAATATACATAACAGAGAGATACATAAGACAAAGACCACATGGGTGGGAAGGATGTGATGAGAAAATCTATTATTGAGCAAATGGATATAATAAAGATCCCAGCAGAAATTCCAGCCCAAGTGCAATTAACACTCCAATGCAGGCATAATTAACAAGTTTGCTTACTTACAGCTCTTTCCCTTTAAAGATTCCCAGCCTGGGCTCAGCACTCCTACCTAAACAAAGTTGCATTTCAAAAGGGTGGGGTAGGTAGTCAAGAAGGTCTCTCTCTCCCTCTCTCTCCCTCTCTCTCTCACAAAGGCCATTTCCAGATGTCTGCATCTTTCTCCCTTTGCCTGTCCTCCCCCACCCTTGTCTTGGGACTTCATGTGCCACCTCTGAAAGAATTCTGGATAGGAATTTCATACACAAGAGATAAATATATTCAAGATCAAATGAAGCAGAAATGAGAATAGGTTATACTTTTTGAGTTCCCTCTACTTTATCCATCGGTCTAGAGTCTTCCTCTCCACCCACATGACCAAAGGTTATGATTTTTCATTAACGGATAATGTCCACCCTGAAAATTTATGATGGTATAACTCTTCGAAAGGGGGTTGTGAGGATGATGCAAAACAGACCTTAAGGGGCTTATCAAGGTTTGGGCATTTAATGCTCAGACGGTGTTGTGTTTTTAGAAATTAAAAAGTAAGGAAATGTCTATCACAGAATTCAGAATTCTTTTTCTTTGCTCAATGGTTGTATGAGATTAAAGAACAGTCTTCAAAGATACTAGTAATTTTCATTTCTTAAGCCAGATAGGAGACATAGTGATGTTTAGATAATTATTTTTCAAATTACACATCATGTACATTCCCTTAAAATTTTTTAGATCAACTGAAATATAAATCTAATGTCTTTCTCCATTCTATAAGGCCCTACATAGTCTAATCTCTTCTTTTTGATAATACCTTTCACCTGTTATCACTGTTCTCTACAGTCAATGTCCTGTTTTTCAGAATACCTTAAGGTGTTTGCATTTGCCATTGCTCCTGCCTAGAGTGCTCTTCCCCCAGATTTCTACTTGGCTTCCTCTCATTTAATTCAGAATTTACCTCAAATATTATCTTTTAGAGTAGCATTTCCTAACCAACTTATTCTCTGTTGCTCACTTCCCTGTATCACTGTCCTTTTAAACCACTTCAATTTGCCTTAGAGCACAAACATCACAAGTATTACTTAAATGTTGACACATTTTACTACATGATATGAAATAATATATCACATTTGTTAGTATCCTCATTAAAAGCATCAGAGACATCTTTAAGTATTATACGTTAAGTTCACAGAAAAGGGTACAAACACTCTAAAAGTCTAATTTTCACCTGAAAGCTCAAATTTTAACAATGACCACAAATGAGATCTACTTTTCTTGATGTGACGTTCACTTCACTCATTTTTTAAAAAAAGTTCGTAAAATACCCAAATCTCAATGACCACATTTTGCCCGCAAATTGCTCTTTCATGGAAAAATACCATTCCATGAAAAATGTGGCTATGTGGGCTCAGAAATGAAACAATCAACAAGTGTTTTTTTCCTCAAGACAAGCAAACATTAAATGAAAAGCAAAAAGCATTTTATGTCACTTTCCCATTTGGTCACACAGAACCCTATAAAAGATGGGAACTCGATCCCCACTGGCCAGGGAGCTAACTCATTTGGCTCAGCAGACCTCTCCTGGTTCGCCTACTGCTCCCCTCAGCAGTGTGTTTCAATCGGCCTGTTCTGTTCCCCACTCAGTCTCTAGTGAATCCGCTCACCCTCCAACGCCTCTGGCCTGTACCCCAGTTCTTGTATAAAAATAAATAAATTTTAACCAAAAAATAAAAAGATGTGAACTCAAGGGTCAAGATTTAATAAAATTATTATTTTTTACTGTTTCATCATGAATATACTTAAGGCTGACAATTTTCTACTGTAAGTACCCTGAGGAGGAATACAATTTCGCTGGTGTCACTGTCTTGATTAATATAAACAGGCAACACTTTTATACCATCAATTTCAACTGCATTCTAACTTATGTTTTGACTGTACAGACCACTTGAAAAAATCCTGGGGCTCTCAGTGATCTGCAGCTCTCACTTTGAAAACCATGTTGTCTGGCAAACATTATATTCCCTGAAGGTGATTTTTTAAAATATTACTACCTATTTCTAATTTACACACACACACACACACACACACTCTGAAATGAAGAAGAACTAAATGACTCACCCTGAATTTGTTCATTTTCTGCTGCCCTTGAAAAAGGACCGAAACTATGAAGCCAGTACAGGGAAAGTTGGAAGAGAATTTATCTTGTAGCTCCAGGAATCACCTGTGGGAAATTTCCATAGAACATCTTAGTAAAAGATTAAGCTCTGAGAAAATGTTCCTTTGAGCCATGAGAAGGAATGGAAAAACAATAATAAAGGAGTACCCACCTGTCCATTGGTGACTCTGATATTATCTTGATAAATCAGGTATATTTTTAAGTGAATCTAAAGATTTTTTTTTCTTTTTGGCCATTTTGAAAATTATGTGTCCATTTACTAAATAACTAACACAAAAGAGCTTAACATTTAAATATCCAACGAAGTCAAGTTAAGCAAGGTGTATAATATATACACAAAGTATGGAAGCTTTTGCTGGAATTACAAATGATATTGAAGATAAATATCTATTATATGAATAGTAAGTTATATAACAATTTTTCTATTAATATTATAAACCTCACAGGATTTGGTCTTCAAAGCCCTCAAAATATGTTTCTTCTCCCTAAATTGCAGTTTCTGAAAACACACTCCTCCAAGAACACTGTTTTGATTTAATATGATAGAGTGAACTTGGAGATTACAGTTCTATGCTAAACTCTGCTATTAGCAAAACTAGTCCTAGTTTCACTGCTATTACCATTATAGGAATTAGATAAATTTGAACAACGCTTTGTACATCACTGCTGATTCTAGAGGTCTTTACTGTTTGCTGCAAATCCACTAGAGATATATATATACATATAAAATACTGGATAGGACAGTACATATAAAATACTGGATAGGACACGAACACCCTTGGGCTGGGTCTAGGGTAAAATTTAATTACACCTTGATCAATTTTGACATGACCATCTAACCTGCTGACAGTGGCACAAATCTAACTCTTAAAATAACAATTGGGCACCATAATCCCTAAACCGGTATTTCACATATACAGCAAAAGGTAACCAGTAACTAGCTGCCATAACGCTGGGGTTCGTCTCATGTACAAGAGAAACCATTTCCAGTAGGCTGGTGCTTACAAATTTCGTAATTTCAAAGCCCAAATACACGAGCCAATCAGAGGCATTATGATACTGCTATCAAAATTTGGAGCAGGGATGAAACTCCAAATTTCACCTTTTAAAAAACTCTTGTCTCATTTCTCTTCCCTAGAAACTAGCCACAGATCTAGACAGAATTCCCAACTTCTCCAGTAAAACTTAAAATTCTGAGCTCAATTTATGGCTTCAATATACAATTGAACCAAAATAGTTTAGAGAACACTGGCAAGGCCTGAACCTCTGACCCCAGAGTTCTGTGGAATTCACAAGAATTTCCCTAAATTGAACACTACATGTTAAGATAAGGGCCACTCCACCCCATAATTATGTTCCAGGGGTGATCAGGGACAATTACTGTACTAAATATTATCTAAGACGTGGATCTTAGTGTAACACTATGAAATACAGAATAAAACAAGTGAGAATTTAAATCCCTGCTAATCGTGCATAAACCACTCATCTCTGAATTTAGTATTTAGCATTCGCATTTTTCAAAATGCAGCTGTCTAAAACCAAGTAAAAGGGAGGTAAAGATGATTAAATAAACCACTAATGAAAATAACATACCATGTAATAAAAACAGCTGTGTTTTACAGTCCTTTTATAGATATACACACACATAGAAATGCATATATCCCCTACCTAACTAATACTGAAGATTATTAGCATTTCACAGATGAATATCTGAATATAATATGAAGTTAATATCTGAATAACTGAAGTTAACATGCTCATTTACTGGCAGGTGCCCAACTGGAGCCCGCGTCCCCGCAGCCTCACAAAGCCACGTCTCCCGCAGCCGGCCCAGCCGACATACCCTCCTGGACGTGCAAAATCTGGGATGCAGGTCACAAAGTCGCCCCTCTGCCGGGCCGCCCCCGCGTTCCCCGGGTTGTTCCTCCCACGCAAGCAAGAACCAAAATCTCTAGGGACGAACGAAGCGGCCACCCACCCAGTCCGCTGCCCGACCCCTTCCTCCACCCTCCCGGGAGGCCCGCGCGGCGCGAAGAGGAGCGCGGCGGCTTCTGGGCTGAGTAATAAGTAGCAGCGCGCGGGGACCCGCCCGCCCGCCCCAGCTCTCAGCCCCCCCAGGAGGCCTTTCACACACCTGCTAGGGCTTGGCCTCCGATCCCGGCTCCCGGAGATTCCAGGCCCCGCCCTCTGCGGCACCGCACAGACCTGGCGGCTCCAGGGCCCTCCGACCCACCTGGGGCGTCAGGCTGAAAATGGCGACTTCCGCGAGTGGGTCGCGTTGCACATGAGCAGAAAGTGCCCGCGCCTCGCGCTGAGACTGCACTTCCCAGAAGGCTCTGCGGCAGCCCCGTCTTGATATGTCAAGATGTTTGACCTCCTAGTGGTTTGTTTGCTGCTGCTATTTCATGGAGAGAGTCCTGTGATAACTCACAGAGATAAGTCATTGGGAATGGCCAGAGTAATCCGGGGAGGGGTTGCCCACAGGTGACGGGCACTGTGGTGGAGTGGTGCCAACCCCTCCCCCCTACCCCTCCCCAGTGTACTTTACATTGTTATGTTTACTGAGTACATAGCCTTCCATTAGAATAGACTGCCCTAAATTATTTTAGTTGTGCAAACTTACATTTCTTTCTATTCTTATAATAGACTTTATATTTATAGTATTTATTTGCATTTTATTTTTTATTATATTACTGCGAAGGTCCGTATCCCCTTTAATTTTTGCCTTTTGATTTAAATATCTCCTTATTAATACATCTTTTCTTTCTACTAGTAAAAATATAATTTCCTGGTTTTTTTTAACTTTTTCTTACTAGATCTGAGTTGTTTTTTTTTACAATAAAATGTATCAGATTAAATTTATGGTTTATATATTTACTGTCAAATTTCCCCTTTTTTTTTTTTTTTAAGATTTATTCATTTAGGCATGCAAGAACTGGGGTGTAAGCCAGAGGTGTGTGGGGGTGTATGAGAGGATTCATCAAAGAGAGTGGGGAGCAGAACGGGCAGATGAACAAAAGTACACTGCTGAGGGGCGCAATGGACCAGGCAGGAGAGGTCTGTTGCACCATGTGGGTTGCTCCCTGGTGCGGGGGATCCAACTTGTGCTTCAGTGGCTGGCAATACTGTCTTTAACCCCTGCACCACCAGGGAGGCCCCAATTTCCCCATCTTAATTACTTTCTTTTTATTAACTAGTGGTTTTCTTAAACATTTCAATTTTTCAGACAATGTGTTGTAGAAATTTTGGCTTTTTACCCAGGCAGAGGAAGAACAAGCAGTATTTCAGGAAGGCTGAGGTCAGGAAAAGCTTTATTACACAAAAGTGAGGTCCCAGACCAGGGTAGTCTCAGGCGTTCTGAGCACCCGTTTAAAGACAAAGTGTGCCTTTTATACAGAACTGTCTTCATATTTGTTACATTGATAACATTGTTTTTCAGCAGGTATAACCATTTGCTGCGAAGTCCCCAGACCAGGGAGGAAGGACAGGCAAAGGGGGAAAGAGGCAGACACGCAGAGATGGCCTTGTAGAGACAGACCAGCTTGACTGGCTAACAGTTAGGCCCTTTTGAAATGCAACTTTGTTTAGATAGAATAGGAGTGCTAAGTCCCTAGCCATGAATCTTTAAAGGAATAGAGCTGTAAGTAAGCAAACTTGTTAACTATGCCTGCATTGGAGTGTTAATTGCACCTGGGCTGGAAGTCCTGCTGGCATCTTTATTATATTAATTTGCTCAATAATAGATTTTCTCATCACATGTGAATTGTATCATGTGAACTATGGATAGAACCTTTATCCTAAATTTTTGGAAGTTGTTTGCAAAATTCCATTGTTCCCTCACTGTTTTGAAATGATATATTTATTATACTATGTTTAAAAATGCATGTGAATACATGGATACCAAAATATGTGGATGCTCAAATCCCTTACATAAAATGTCATAATATTTGCAAATAACCTACACACAAACTCCTATAAACTTTAAATCATCTCGTGATTACAATACCTGTAATATTACGTTGTACTATAGTGTAATAGGTATGATGTATATTGTAAATGCTAAGTAAATAGCTGTTATATATATAGTTTAGGGAATATTAACAGGAAAGAATAAATCTGCATATGTTCCATACAGAAGCAACCATAATATGTATGTACTTGCAATAGCGATTGGTTGAATCTAAGGATGGTAAACAATGATTCGATGGAGGTCTGATTGTATTCTAACCAGGCCATTGTGTTTCCATAAAACAGATGCCAAACTATTTAGAATAACAGAACAATATTACACATATTTGTATTTCTTAGATGCCTATTTTACTGCTTTTTGAAATATTTCCTGTTAATTTAGGTTTTCACTTATTCCTGATAAAGCTGAGAATGCTTGTTAAGTACACAGTGATTAAAAATTAAAATAAAATGCTTATAGAAAAACCGAGCTTCTTATTGTGATTTTGTTAAAGAATTCTGAATCTATGAAAAGTTGTATCTCCATTCATATAATTGAATGTCACAGAGGAAAGAATAAGTTACTTCATTCTTTTGGATTTTTCTACTTTCCGATTTATCTACAATTTTGTTTATTGCTGTCATGATTTTGATCAAATCCCCGCGCCCAACAGCTTTTAGCCTGAAAAAATAGCTGATGTTGTGAAATATTCTTTCATTGGATTCTATTTTCTACTGCAGTAATTTTCTTTCTTTTTTTTTTTTTAAGATTTACTTATTTATGCATACAAGAGCTGGGGTACAGGCCAGATATGCGGGGGGGGGGGTGAGAGGATTCATCAGAGACAGAGTGGAGAACGGAACAGGCAGACAGACTGAAATACACTGCTGAGGGGAGCAGCTGGAGAGTCAGGAGAGGTCTGCTGCGCCATGAGAGTTGCTCCCTGGCCAGCCGGGAATCTAACTGGTGCTGCAGAGGCTTTGGATTGCTTCCTAGCGCGGTGCTTAACCCCTTGTGCCACCAGGGAGGCCCCTACTGTAGTAATTTTCGATTAACTTTCAATTTCCTTTCCTTGACAGCTGCCTCCACATTACATTCTCAATCCACTCAGCTGTAATCCTTAGCTTCCAAGGAGCCACTGAGCAAACCAAAGTTAGAAATTGTTCGGGAACTATCTCAGAGACTCCACCAGACATCCCATTTGCTAAGGCTGCACGTCTGCCCCAATCCCAAACGTCCGCCCGCGGAGAGCCGAGCCGAGGACAGGCAGGTCTGGGGACCCGCGCCGGCGGTCCCGGGCGGGCGCGCGGCCTTCCGCGCATGCCTACTCCCGCCCGCGGCGCCGGGGCACTTCCGGGTTTCCCTTCTGTTCGCCTCGGTGCTGGCGGGCGAGCCCGTTCCGGGGCCGCCGAGTCCCTGCGCTCAGCGGGAGACAACTTCACCAGACTCGGGAGCAGCGGGTAATCCTCCGAGGGCTGGACGGGGGCGCTGCGGGGTGCCCGCGCGGCTGAGGGGCGGCGGTCGGAGTGATGCGCTGGGCGCCGGGGGATGTGGCGGAACTTCCCGGACACCTGGCAGAGTGAGTCTGGGGCGCCCCCCGGGCGACGCGGGGCCGTCGCACACTCGTGACTCGCCCCTGAGCGAGCTGGCGGCGCCTACCTGCTGCCGGGGTTCAGAGGCCTAGGGGAGTACCTGTTCTCGCGCTTGACGGGCGGTGGAGCGGCGGGGGGGGGGGGGCGGTGCTGCTGGAGGAGCTGTGCGCTTGAGTGATGGGTGCCGGGTGTGGGAGACGAGCTTGCCAGGTGGGGTGGTTCGGGCATCATCCTTCCCTAGACAGACTCAATTCCTTTGTTTCTCTCTTGAGCTATTCTGAACTGGTCCCCAGTCACGTCCACTGTTGCACCTTGATATATGCAGGTACTTAGTACTAACTTGTCCAAACATTCAGGAAGGATCTTCAAGAATTAATAATTATTTTTTCCTTCTGAAGGTTAGTGCTTTGAAGGATCTCAGTGAAGAATAAAAAAATCAGATCCGGGCCTCCCTGGTGGCGCAGGGGTTAAGATGCAACCTATGAAGCAATCTGCAGCCACTGCAGCATGAGTTCGATTCCCAGCCGGTCAGGGAGAAATCCACATGGCGGGACAGACCTCTGCTGTCTCACCCGCTGCTCCCCTCAGCAGTGTACTTCGCTCTGTCTCTGGTGAATCTTCTCACCCCCCGCATCTCTGGCCTGAACCCCAATTCTTGTATAAAAATAACTAAATTTTTTTTTAAAA
This sequence comes from Talpa europaea, assembly GCF_964194135.1. NCBI lineage: Eukaryota > Metazoa > Chordata > Mammalia > Eulipotyphla > Talpidae > Talpa > Talpa europaea. The sequence goes on from NC_140082.1 coordinate 52,284,471, forward strand.
AATCAGATCTCCTTACTCCTAAACCAGTACTATTTACTTTCCCACACAAGGAAAGCACGTTTCTTATAAAAGATCACTTTGAGGACCTGCATCAAAGTCAAATTAAAATAAAGCTATGTCCTTAAAGCCCTGCTTTTCTAATTTCCTGTGGAGTCACTAACCAAAGGTTTAGCTTTAGAAAACTGTTTAGTTTTAGTAGGAAAATTGCTAAACAGTTTAGCCCTGAGTATTCTTGTTTTTTTTTTTTTAAATTTATTTATTTATTTATGCAAGAACCGGGGTACAGGCCAGATGAGCAAGAGGGTGAGAGGACTCACCGGGGACAGCGGGGAACAGGACAGGCAGACTGACGAAATACACTGCTGAGAGTGTTAGGGGGAAAAGGATGTCCTAAAGCTAATTCCATACAGGCTTTGTGGACTCCACCCCCCACTCCAGACCAAAGCCAAAAGACACTGGAAACTCCAAATCCCATCACCACCAAAGGGAAGGTGGCTGGGACCTGAGGGTGGGGTTAAGCAGCCAGGTGTGGTATAAAGCCATACAAGTGGGCTTTGGAGGGGATACCCCATTTTGGCTCCCCACCAGCTCGCAGTGTTAGGCCAGCTCTGAGAGTGCCTTTGGGTTTCCAGGTGGGCGGATCGGGTAGGATGCATTAAAGACTTTATTTCCCTATTTTCTCCCTGAGTTGTATATTTTCCTTATTTCTTTTTCTCTTGTAAATAAACCTTTTATTAACCCTTTTGCGTGTGTCTGTAGTATTCATAAGTCCCTTTAAAGCGCGCGGGTGAGGACCTACAGCCAGGCAACCCATTTTATATCAGGGTTGCCCTATAACAAGGGGAGCAGTGGGTGAGACAGGAGAGGTCTGCCGCGCCATGTGGGAGTCTTACTGGCCGGCCAGGATCAAACCAGTGCTGCAGAGGCTGCGGACCGCTTCATAGTGCAGCGCCCAACTGCTTGCGCCACTGGGGGAGGCCCCTTGAATATTCTTGTTTTAACCAATTTTTCGATTTTACTTCTTTGAGTATGAACTTGGAGAGGTTTAAAGAGTTGAGAAATACTTAGGAAACAATGTTTACATTCACCTCCTTAACATATTTATGCCCACTGGTTATATGATTATTGTGGTGGAAAAGATCCGGGGTGTTGGCCCAAGGCATTGGGGGTGTGAAAGAATTCACCAGAGACAAAGTGGAGAACAGAAAAGGTGGATTTTATTGAAATAACACTGTTCAGAAAAGCAGCAGGTGGGACATGAAAGGTCTGCTGCCCAGAGAGTGTGTCCCAGGGCTATGTTTATACTCCAGGCATCATTATTAGTTGGTTAGGATGACTTGTCTTGGGTGTGTCCTGACTAATGATCTGGATCACTGGCTTAATGGCCCAGTTTCCATGGCAGTCCCAGCCACTTCCTTTATTCAGTCAAGCCTTCCAAACTTGCTAGCTGGGCAAGGAGTGGGGGCTTAGTTTTTAAATTTAGTAATGATACCATAACAGTTATATATTAGAGACATATTATATAGATGGTCATTCACCACCTGTCTCTTCTGAAGGTCAAAGGGACATTGACATTCTACCTATCTAAAGGATGTGTGTAACTTTGTGGTGTGGGAGAATTCAGATGCTGTGAGGAAGTCCAGATTTTTCATGAGCCCATCTATTTTTCTCTACCCTAGCTTATCTTCAGTGTTGCCTACATTTGTCTAAGGACAACAGAAAATGGGCAAATCCCAGGTAAGGTGTGTGTTTGTTTAAACGACACTTTATTTTACAATGGAATTTGAGACTTGCAAGTCCATGTTAAAATGAGATATTAATGATTTGTCAAAATAGAACCTCACAGAAAAAGAAAGTAACAGATCAATAGCAGGGCCAAGATGGCTTGTAGATATATTACCATCATCTTATATCTTAGAGTTTTTAAGTTGACCACTGCAAATAAGTCTGTGATGTTCCAATAACATGGTAGCAAGTAAGACCCTATATTTTGCATTCAGACAGACCGATTCTTTTCAACACACAAAGACTTCCTGGAATATATCTATTTTGGTTTTAATATAGGGGTGTTTATGAATACCTTCCAGTAACAGCCCTGAAATGAGTGCCTCAAACTGTTTCTCACTGAAGAGGTTTAAGAGATAGTTCAAGTAGTCAGTTTTGTGGTGTACTGATTTGATCCAGGTATAAAACCTAGTATGTTTATAGAGGAATGAATTACCTGTATGCCTGATACAAAAAACTGTTAGCCAGGCTGAGTGTGCAGCAGGTGGCTTAAATTAAATTCTCTTATAAATGTTTCTGCACTTCCTCAGCAAATTTCATTCCATGGCATTCTGTCTTGCCTCTTTCCCTCCACTTGTGGACTCTATACAGGCAAAAGTCACCATTGACTTAATTGTAGTTACCTTCCTGGAGCAAGGGCTGCTGCATCTTCTGATGACGCTTCTTGGAGTCCTTATCGTGCCTGTGGTTTAGTTCTAAGTTTTTACCTTTTGTCTACCAGTTTTCTCATATTATCTCTATATGATCATTGAAAAATGCACATAAACAATACTGTATAGTTTTAAGAATATGTAAATCATCTTAATGTATACATGATATATATTTTTCACCCAGTTCATCAGTAATTTAACATTTGCCGCTATATATCAATTGCTTAATCCTTTTTTGCTATATTTTCCGATCATGTCACTACATGTTCAAAATAATGTATTTTCTTGGTAGGCATTGCAGTCATTTTCATTTTTTAGTAATTAAATAATGCTTCAATATCCTTGTTATTCTCTCTGTAAAAATGCAAGTGTACATCCAGATGCTAAAACAGTGCTTCTTGAAGGGAGGTTCTTTGACCAAAAGTAGCAGTATTTCCTAGGAAATTGTTTAAATTGAGGATTCTTTACCCCTGCTGGAATAGAAAATCTGGGGGTAAAACTAGTAATTTGTTTTCACAGAGTGTTTCTGCCATGCCGATGTTCTGTAAGCTTGCCACCACTGTGCTTGTCCAGTGATTCTTAGAGTTCTGTGGTTAATATTTTTGAGTTACAAAATATGAGCATTTAAAATTTTTCTAGGTACATTGTTATATTCTTGGAAGACTACTTTTACTCCCTCCTTTTCAGATAGGAAAATTATTTCTGTGCTAATGGGTGAAAAACTCGTGCCTGTTACTAAGTTTGTATAACTTTCATAAGTGTATGTATGGCTTTCTCAGGTTTTTTCCTACTGAATTTTATAAGACAGATCTTGTATTTTTCCAATTCTTACATTTTTTTAAGAAGATACAAAATCATTTATTGATTTTGATACACATGATACAAGCTTGATTCCACAAGCTTCATTCTCATCCGTGACTTTATGTGGTACCATAATTCAATTTAGATATACTGCATAGGATGTGTCAATAATCATTAATAACCAAATAAACTCCATGACTCTGCCTGGGTGACCCTTTCAATGGTGAACTCCAAGTCATAACACAGTAACTATCAGTTCAACTACACCAAGATTTCTGAAAACAATGACCTCTCTACCCAAGCAGATCATAAATAAATTTCAGTTGGAACCTGACATCACCCTGAGGGAATTCTAACTTCACACTGTTGGGATAGTTTACCAAGATGCCTTCAGAATAGACTAACTTTACACAGCACATTTTTTAAAAAAGACCCATTTATTCAGTGTCATGATCAGATTATTACATTTAGCAATCAACAGCATAGGTGCAAAAATAAAATCTTCATAAAAACCCTTTTTGGAATATACCTTACACTTTCTACAGAACAGAAACTGGAATAATCTGTTATACAATTAGTCACAAATATTATATTCCTCAAGTTTTTTGCCCATACACATGAGTTATTGATCTTTGAACAGCTAGGCCCTGCCACCACTGTGCTTGGCCAAGTTCACAAATCTGTTGCAACCTGTAGCCTCCCTATCTTCTCTGGCCCTTCTTTCCTGCTACACTTTGTTTCCCGGCAGTTAATTAAAACTACCCACCTCTACCATAGCTACTCTTGCTTGGAACCAACATAGCCACCTTGATTTCATAGTTTGGTGAAGTGTTGACCCCCACCACCCTATAGGCCAGAGTTTCTGCCTTCAAAGTTTCCTGGGTCCAAAATTTGAAGATTGATTGTTGTAATTGCCAAAATCATTATAGTTTCTACTACTTCCACTATAATGGATTTGGTAATCCATTATAATCATCCATATCTGCCACCACCACCATGGCTGCCACCAAAGCTACCTTTAGCACTGAAGTTTCTTCTGTGACCAGAATTGTCCCACCAAAACCACCTCCACAACCACCATCAAAGTTTCCAGAACCCCTTGAACCTCTTTGGCTGGATAAAACACTGACCATCTCTTACTTAGATAGGGCTTTTCTTACTTCACAGTGTTGGCCATTCAGTGTGTTGTTTCTGAATGACAGTCTTGTCTACAGAATCATGGTCATCAAAGGTTTCAAAAACAAAGTTTGTCTTCTCAACACTGCCTCCCTCAGTCATGATTTCAATCACTTCAATTTTCCCGTATGCTGAAAATTAGCTCTTAGGTATTGTTCTTCAGTGTCTTCTTTAATTTTTTTTTTTAAACTGGCAGATGCTCTAACATGTAATGAGTAGAAGCAAGAATAGGTTATCTTGTCTTGATTATGTTCCCAAAGGGAAAGCTTTCCTTTCAGTATGTGATTTTTTAAAAAAAAACAAAAAACTATTTCATCAAGCAAGTCCCATTCTAATCCTACTCATCTGGTTTATTTGTTTTTGAGTGCCTTGTAAAATAAATGATTTTCAACAATTACTGAAATATGATGTTTCCTTTATTTTCTTAATCTTATAGATTCCTAGACTGTTTCCATAATGTGGATATTGTAAATAATTTGGCAGTGAACTTGGGGTTGCAGAAATCTCTTCAAAATAAGACACACACACACACACACACACAGACACACACTTGCATGCAATTGCTGGAACATATGGAAATTTTTTTAATTTTTTGAGGAACTCTATAGTTTTTTTTTTAAGGTGATAAGAGTTTTTTTTTTTTTTAAAGATTTATTTATTTATTTATACAAGCACTGGGGTACAGTCAGAAGTGCGGGAGGGTGAGAGAATTCACCAGAGCCAGAGCGGGGAACAGAACAGGCAGACCGACGAAATACACTGCTGAGGGGAACAACAGGCGGCAGGAGAGGTCTGCACGCCATGTGGGACCCTTGCCCAGGGGCCGGGTATCGAACCTGCGCTGCAGAGGCTGTGGGCAGCTTCGCAACCCAGCGCTCAACCGCTGCACCACCTGGGAGGCTCCTCTATAGTGTTTTTGAAAGTGAGTGTACTAATTTATATTCTCACTAAAAGTTCACAATGGTTCTTTTTTTCTCCACATCCTACCAGCATTTGTTATCTCCTCTTTTGCATAATAGTCATCCTAACAGGTATGAGGTGGTAATATCATAGTGGTTTGCATTTGCATTTGTTTAGTATATTTTCCTTGTCTGTTGAACGGCATTTATGTTATTTCAATATCTTAGCTATTCTGAATAATGCTGTAATGAACATGGATGTGCAGATATCTCTCGAGATACTGATTTCAATTCCTTGGGATAGAGACCAAAGTTAATATTGTGTATACTTTGCTAATGTTATATTTTACTTTTGTGTGTGTCATAGCTTTTAAAAGATATATTAGTAGTTGCTTTAAATTATATTTTCAACTTTTCATTCCTTCTTACACCTTTGTGCTTCCATCAGCTTTTTCCCTTTACCCAAAATGCTGTATTTTTTTCCCAAAATTTATTTATTTATGCATACAAGAGCTGGGGTACAGGCCAGAGGCATGGGGGGGGGGGGCGGGGTGAGAGGATTCACCAGAGATAGAGTGGAGAACAGAACAGCCAGATTGACGAAAGTACACTGCTGAGGGGAGTAGCAGGTGAGGCAGGAGAGGTCTGCTACGACATGTGGGTTGCTCCTTGGCGGGCCAGGGGATTGAACTCGTGCTGCAGTGGCTGTGAACAGCTTCATAGGTTGTGTCTTTACCCCTAGCACCACTGGGGAGGCCCCCAAACACTGTATTTCTTATTTGGGTATGCTATTAACATTTTTTTCAACCTTTATGTGAAAATATATTCATTTACAAGGGCCTCCCCGGTGGCGCAGCGGTTGATTGGTTGATCGCTGGACTGTGAAGCTGCCCCCAGTCTCTGCAGCACCAGTTCGATCCCCGGCCGCCGGCGAGGGTCCCACATGGTGCGCAGACTGCTCCTGCCACACGCTGCTCCCCTCAGCAGTGTATTCATCAGTCTGTCCGTTCTGCTCCCTGCTCTGGCTCTGGTGAATTCTCTCACCCTCCCATGCTTCTGACAGTACCCAGTGCTTGTATAAATAAATCTTTTAAAAAAATTTCCACCAGGTTTAGAATTTTTGTTGCTATTTTACATAGTTCTTTAAAATGACATTCCATCTTGATGTTTCATTTGTAAATTGTCTACTCAAATTTTTCCCATTATTTCCAGACTTCCATATTTTCCATGGAAATGTTTGCTATGAGTTTTGTTGAAATGGCCTGCTTCTTATTCCTTCATTTGTTTATAAAATTTCTTTGTATATTACTGATAGGATTTCCTTGTAGGATATATAGTGAATATCTCTTCTTGAAATTTTATCCTTTCAGTCTCTTGATAATGATAAGATCTTAATAAAGTGTGATTAATACAGTTTGCCCTGTTTAGAAAATTTTTGCCTACCCTGACATCATAAATATTTTTCCTATGGAATTTTTGAAAATTTATGTTTTGTTTTTCAAATTTAGATCTATATATTGTCTAAATTGATTTCTGTTTATACTTAAGATAGCAATAACTATTCATTGTAATAAAATGGTGCTGTTTATTGACCTGACTGTCCTTCTGTATCTTTGTCAAAATCAGTTAACAAAGTATTTGTTGTTTGGGGGAAACTCTTCTGTTTCATTGCCACATTTGAAAATCCTTATGCTTGGAGCACACTTTTAATTATGGTACATTGATTAATTTTATTTGGCATAAGATAATATTTCTCCTTGCCTTATTCTCAATTTTTTCTTATCTGTTCTTAGCCCTCTGCATTTCCACATATTTTAGAATTTCTTGTCTACTATCTAAGAAACTATCTATTGGAATTTTGTTAGAGAATGGTAAGAATTTTATATCAGCATGGTGAGAGTTGATATTTTTGTAATATTGAGAAATCTGTTATAGCCTTCCATTTATTTGGGTCTTCTTTATTTTCTTGATTTAGATTTTACAACTTTTTATAAAAATTTTCAATTTTCATACTCTTGTTAACTGTACCTTTAAAATTTTTCTGACTTTTACATTGAACTTGTATCCAGATTTTATAACTTGTATTTTATATACTTTTATTTGGATATTATGTGTATATGATTTTTTTCCATATCACTCTATGAACTTTAGAAAAATGTTGAATAAAATTGGAGATAACAGGCATCCTTATCTTGGTTCTTGTTTTAAGTTAAACACTCCCTATTTTCACTGTTAAATGTGATATTTACTGAAAGTATTTGTAAAAAAAAAAAAACCTTTTTACATTGAGGAAATTCTTCTGTTTCTAGTTTGCTGAGAATCTTTTTTTTTTTTAAATTTTTATTTATTTATTTATTTATACAAACACTGGGTACAGTCAGAAGTGCAGGAGGGTGAGAGAATTCACCAGAGCCAGAGCAGGTAGCAGAGCAGGCAGAAGGACCGAAGTACACTGCTGAGGGGAGCAGCGTGCGGCAGGAGAGGTCTGCGCGCCATGTGGGACCCTCTCACCAGCGGCCGGGGATTGAACTGGCGCTGCAGAGGCTGCGGGCAGCTTAACAGCCCAGTGCTCAACCGCTGTGCCACTGGGGAGGCCCCTGAGAATCTTTTTTAATCATTCTTCTATATCTACTGAGATCATACCTTTATAGTCTTAAAACCTATTCATTTTTAATTATTATTTCTACTATTTAGAAAATTTATTCATGGTTCTCATGACCTGTTTTCTATAAGTCACTAAAACATTTCCCCTTAGATTTCATTCTTATTATTTTTTCTTTCTGTCTCTTAGATCTGAGAGACTTCTGATTCATTCTGATGACTTCAGACACCACCAACTATTAATTCTATCAAGCTCTGTTTTCATTCGAGATCTCCAGTATTATGCTTCTGATTTATTTATTATATTTAAAATCTGTCTTGTTAAAATCTGATGCTCAATTTGTTTTCTTTTAAATGACTTATTTTGTGACTCTTCATGCATATATTTGGAAGGAACCTTTCCTTTCTCTCCTTTGGACATAATGACCAAACACATTCTGTTGATGTCTGTCTCCTTTTATCAGTGCTCTGTTTACATCGCGGGTCCTAATGCAGTAGTTTCTGTAAGTGATGGTGTTTTGTCCTTTAGCTTTTCCTTCCTTTTTCAAGGGATTTGGTTCAATATATAAAAAAATTAAAACCTGTTAACATAATTTCAGTATATGCTGAAATATTTTCTTTATTTCCCATTTCTCTGCAATATTGATCCCCGAAATAGACACACGCACTATTGATAATGTCAAAAGCAATCCAATCAGGTATCTTCTCCTCTGTGTTCTACACACATTTCAAGTACAATAATTTCAGGGCCTCCTTTGTGGCGCACAGAGTTAAGGTGCAGCACTCTGAAGCTATCCACAGACACTGTAGCACGAGTTTGATCCCCGGCCAGAGAGCTACCCACATGGCTCAGCAGACCTCTCCTGACTTGCCCACTGCTCCCCTCAGCAGTGTATTTCAGTCAATTCACCTGTTCTGCTCCCTACTCTGTCTCTGGTGAATCCTCTCACCCCTGTATCTCTGGCCTGCATCCCAGCTCTTGTATGCATAAATAAATAAATCTTTTTAAAAAAGTGCAATAATTTCAAAATTCCTTTTTATTTTTAGATTTTATTTTATTATGCATGCAAGAATGCATAATACCCTCTGGGGTACAGGCCAGAGGTGTGGAGGGGTAAGAGGATTCACCAGAGACAGAGTAGGGAACTGAACAGGCAGATTGACTGAAATACACTGCTGAGGGGAGCAGTGGGCGAGTCAGGAGAGGTCTGCTGTACCATGTAGGTCACCTCCCTGACTGGGGATCAAACTCGTGCTATATTGGCTGCGGACAGCTTCATAGATTGTGTCTTAACCCCTTGTGTCACTAGGGAGGACCCTGGTTTTCTGTATATCCTGATTATTTACTGAATCGAAGGGTTAGAACCGAGAACATGTGCAATAAAATGTTAGGATGTCTCTACATTTTCAAGTCTAAATAAGAATAAAATTAAAATTCATAGTGGAGCTTATTTCTATGATTTACACATAAAAACTTATGTAGTGCTCAAAGATATTTTCTAAGGTGGAAGGTGATCACATACTTTGAAGATGGTTGGTCTAAACTTACTCTGTAATTTATTCCCTGAATACCTCCATGGCCCTTTCTCTAATTGCATTTCCAGGCTGTGTTCTACATTCTTCCTATATTATATTGCTTATTTCCCAAGTGTGTTAAAGGCCCCCTGACATGCTTGTGCCATGTCCCTATGTTCATGACAACACGGTATTATTCTTCATCCAACAGCTGTTCTTTTTCAGTGAAACTCAAAAAAATTTCACTTCTCACTTAAGTTATCCTGTCTTGTGTGAACTTTCACCATTGCACTTGTAATATACTACTGCATTTGTTTTCTTACCAGATTATATCCTTCTTGAATACTAGAAAACTTTTTGTTAATCTTAGTATTTTTAAGAACTAGAATAGTTCCTGATACATTGTTGGAACATGATAATTTTTTTTACATGAATAATATCTTAATGCAAGCACATAACATTTCTTTGTTGTTTTTTTTTTGTTTTTGTTTTTGTTTTTTTGTGGGACCCTTGCCGGCGGCTGGGGAATGAACTGGCACTGCAGAGGCTGCGGGCAGCCTCGCAGACTAGCTCTCAACTGCTGCGCCACCAGGGGAGGCCCCATATAACATTTCTATTGTGATTTCTCATCTCCGAGTATAAAGCAAAACAAATACTCTTTAAGACATTTCAGTAATCATTATATAATAATCACTTTAGAAATTAGTTCCCATATGTCTTTTACCATATCATCGAATTCTGAACATTTCAGGTTGAACAGAAATTCCAGGGATCAGTATCATTTAAGGATGTGACTGTGGGCTTTACCCAGGAGGAGTGGCAGCACCTGGACTCAACTCAGCGGACCCTGTATAGAGATGTGATGCTGGAGAACTATAGCAACCTCGTTTCAGTGGGTAAGTTCTATTTACTATGTAATTCTAATAGCATTTTAAAACTCTTAATTATGGGATATATGATACACTGTAGAGTTTAATGATATTTAAGATTGGAATTCAGGAATCATTATTTTTTTTTACTCTTGGGCACTAGAAAGATATTTGTGGTTGCTCACCTCTCCAGTGAAATGTTTAATATCATCGTCACTGAAATTTCACCAGAGGTTTCCTCTTTCAAAGACCCTAAAGTTAGGCCTCTCTGGTTAAAAACAGCCCTATCAAAGACCCTGAGGTCTAGACCACATGGTCCAAGTCCTAAATTTTTTCATTTTGACAGGGTATTGTATTACCAAGCCAGAGGTGATATTCAGATTGGAACAAGGAGAGGAACCATGGATACTGGAGGAAGAATTCCCAAGTCAAAACTTTCCAGGTGAGTTAATGTGTACTGCACAGATAAACATAAGGAGATTTATAATTTTCTTGTGGGTACTCCAGAGGTTGATAATCTGGAAGAATCTTTTCAAGACTATATCTTTAAAGGTCCTTGGAAGTGACTAAGAATACTCATTTTTGAAAATTCACTCGATCTCTCTTTCCCTGCATTCCTGCTGTTATCAGATATTCGTTAATATACTTTTGACTCAGATCATTTTGAATACCTTTTATGTATGTGCCAGTCATTTTCTCATAGCTGAGAGTACAGTAGTGAAAAGAATAATACCTTTTAATGAATTTATGTAAATGCTGCTATGAATTTATACTTAATGCATTCATATAATGAATGCTAATGAGCTTATATAAGTAATGAGTATAGCAGTAAAAAGAATGTCTTTTACTACCAATATAACAGATAAGGTAGTCATTTAATGCCAACCAAAACCACAATGAGATGTCACTTCATACCTGTTAGAATGAGTAGCATCAAGAAGATATAACAAGTGTTGGCAAGGATGTGGAGAAAAGGGAACTTTTGCACACTGTTGTTGAGAATATGCATTTGTTCGTCCACTATGGAAAACAATATGAAGGTTACTCAAAAAATTCAAAATAGGGCCTCCCAGGTGGCGCAGTGGTTGAGCGCTGGGTTGCGAAGCTGCCCGCGGCCTCTACAGCACCTGTTCGATCCCCGGCTGCTCCCCGGCCACCGGAGGAGGGTCCCACATGGCGCGCAGACCTCTCCTGCTGCCTGCTGCTCCCCTCAGCAGTGTGTCTCGGTCCTTCTGCCTGCTCTGCTCCCTGCTCTGGTGAATTCTCTCACCCTCCCGCGCTTCTGACTATACCCAGTGCATGTATAAACAAAACAAACAAACAAACACATAAATAAATAAAACATGCCTCTATTAAAACAAAAAAATTCAAAATAAATCTCCCTTATGATCCAGCAATTCTTCTTTTGAATATATCCAAAGGAAATGAAAATAGGATATTATACTATTATCTGCATTACCAAGTTTATTGCAGCATTATTCACAATAGCCAGATAGAGAAATAACCTAACACGCAAGCATGCATTGAAATATTATTCATCCGTCAGAAAGGACATATTGCCATTTGCAACAACATGGAATGGACCTTGAGCTCATTGTGCTATGTGAGTAAGTCAGGCAGAAAAGACATGTGTTGTATGGCCTCATCTGTATGTGGAATCTGAAAAAAGTCAAACTCATAAAAACAGTGAAATGGTAACTTAGGAATGGGTTTGGGAGGTGGAAAAGGTCTGAAGTTGTTTTAAGGGTACAAACTTGAAACAAGTAACAGTTAAGCCCTAGAGATCTAATGCACAGTATAGAGAATATAAACAACAATGTTGTGGGGTCTCCCTGGTGGCATAAGGGGTTGAGAAGCAACCTATGAAGCTATCCACAGCCACTGCTGCACAAGTTCAATCCCCAGCCAGGGAGCTACCCACATGACACAGCATACCTCTCCTGACTCGCCTGTTGCTCTCCTCATAAGTATTTCAGTCATTCTGCCTGTTCTGTTCCCCACTCTGTCTCTGGTAAATCTTTTCACCCCCCACCTCTGGCCTGTATCCTAGTTCTTATATGCATAAATAAATCCTTTTTTAAAAAACGTTGAGTTATGGTTATAAAATTTGCTAAAAGACAGGAAGTTTAGTTATCCCAGACCTTAAAAAGAAAGAATAATTATGTAACATGATAATGGCACTAATGGGCCACACATTACATTACATGTGTTTGAACTAACATGTTTTAATTTATATAATGATACATGTCAAATATATTTTAATGAAGAAAGTGCTAAAACAAACATGATTACGTATGTTAAATGTTCCAAGGTGGTAAAACTTATCAAAGAAATTAAAGCAGAATTACATTGATTGAGTGTGCCACTTTAAGAAGAGTAGACAGAAGGAAACTTAAGGAGATCACCATTAGAACTAATAAATCTCTGGGCCCCCCCAGTGGTGCAGTGGGTTGAGAGCAGCACTGTGAAGCTGTCTGCAGCCTTCGCAGCGCTGGTTCAATTCCCAGCTGGCCAGGGAGAATCCCACATGGCGAGGCAGACCTCTCCTGTCTCCCCTCGGCAGTGCTTTCAGTCTGTCTGCCTGTTCTACTCCCCACTCTGTCTCTGGTGAATCCTCTCACCCTCCCGTAACTCTGGCCTGTACCCCAGCTCTTGTATAAATAAAAAATAAATCTTAAAAGAAAAAAAAGAACTAATAAATCTCAAAGTACCAGAGCAAAATTGATTGAACTGAAAGGACAATGAATCCTCAATTATATTTGGGACCTTCATTGCCTCATGCTCAGCAGTTAGTAAAGCCATTACACACAAAAATCAACAACAGACAGAAAAACTGAACAACCCATTAACTAAAAAGATTGAAGCAACTTTTATAGAACACTGCTCCAAAATAGTAGTTTCACTACTACATTCTTTTCACTTGCTCATCGTTTATCCAGAAATATAGACCACATCCAGGGCATAAATAAGTCTCAATAAATTGAACAGAATAGAAATTATGAAGCACATGTTCTCTGACCATGATGAAATAGCTGTAATACAGGCATTTGTATATAAGTTGCACCCAGGAGGAATGTGGTAATATTTCTATGTTAAGATTAATTTTTCTTATTTCCAGAAGTCTGGAAAACTAATCACATGAAAGAGAGAAGACAAGAAAATCAGCCTAAACATATGTGGGAGGTTGTATACTTCAATAAGAAAATGCTGAATAAAGAACAAGGTAATGTGATAGGAACACCATTTAACTTGGACACAAATTTTTTTCCCTCCAGAAAAATAGTCTCTCACTGTGACTCATGTGGAGTGAATTTGAACTATATTTCAGAATTGGTTATCAATAAGAAAAATAATTTAGGAAGAAAGACTGGTGCATTTAATGATTGTGAAAATATGCTACTGCATATTAAGCATGAGAAGATTCATACTAGAAAGAGAAGTGAAATTTTTACAAATGGGAAAATTTTCATTCATAATGAGGACCCTATTCAGCATGAGAAGATTCAAACTTTAGAATATAACATATATCGAGAAAGCTTCTTTGAAAAAGCAATATTCAATACACACAAGAGAGAGATCACAGAAGGAAATGACTGTGAATTCAGTGAATATGGGAGAACTTTCTGTGGTAACTCCTCCTACTCGTTCCATCAGATTCCCTCAAAGGAAAATCACTGTGAATTTAGTGATGGTGGGAAATCCTGTGTTAAATCTACCCTTTTGAAACATCATGGGGCACATGTGAAACAGTATGAATGTAATGAAAGTGGGAATAATTTTAGGAGGAAGTTACACCTCTCACAACTTCAGAAAACTCAAAAAGGAGAGAAACATTTTGAATGTAAGGAATGTGGGAAAGCCTTTGGGGAGAAGTCACATCTCACTCGACATCAGAGAATACACACAGGAGAGAAACGCTTTCAGTGTAATGAATGTGAAAAAACTTTCTGGGAAAAGTCAAACCTCGTTAAACATCAGAGATCACATACAGGGGAGAAACCCTATGAATGCAATGAATGTGGAAAAGCCTTTAGCCACAGATCGGCTCTCACATTACACCAGAGAACACATACAGGGGAGAAACCTTATCAATGTAATGCATGTGGAAAAACTTTTTACCAAAAATCAGACCTCACTAAACATCAGAGAACACACACAGGGTTGAAACCCTATGAATGTTATGAGTGTGGGAAATCCTTCTGTATGAATTCACACCTTATAGTACATCAGAGAACTCATACAGGTGAAAAACCCTTTGAATGTGTCGACTGTGGGAAATCTTTTTGTCAGAAGTCACATCTTACGCAGCATCAGAGAACTCACGTAGGGGATAAACCCTATGAATGTAATGCATGTGGAAAAAGTTTCTACCACAAGTCAGTACTCACCAGGCATCAGATAATTCACACAGGGCTGAAACCTTATGAATGTTATGAATGTGGGAAAACCTTCTGCTTGAAGTCTGACCTCACAGTACATCAGAGAACTCACACAGGGGAGAAGCCCTTTGCGTGTCCTGAATGTGGGAAATTCTTCAGCCATAAATCCACACTCTCTCAACATTATAGAACACACACAGGGGAAAAACCTTATGAATGTCACGAATGTGGGAAAATCTTCTATAATAAATCATATTTAACCAAACATAATAGGACACATACAGGGGAGAAACCCTATGAATGCAATGAATGTGGAAAAACCTTCTGCCAGAAGTCACAGCTCACTCAACACCAGAGAATTCACATAGGTGAGAAACCCTATGAATGTCATGAATGTGGAAAGGCATTTTGCCACAAGTCAGCTCTCATTGTACACCAGAGAACTCATATAGAAGAAAAGCCCTATAAATGTAATGTTTGTGGAAAATCTTTCTGTGTGAAATCAGGACTTATTTTACATCACAGAAAACACACAGGGGAGAAACCCTATGAATGTAATGAATGTGGGAAATCTTTCAGTCACAAGTCATCCCTCACAGTGCATCACAGGGCTCACACAGGAGAGAAATCTTGTCAGTGTAATGAATGTGGGAAAATTTTTTACCGTAAATCAGACCTTGCTAAACATCAGCGATCACACACTGGGGAGAAGCCCTATCAATGTAATACCTGTAGAAAAACTTTCTCTCAGAAGTCAAACCTCATTGTGCATCAGAAAACACATACAGGGGGGAAATCTTATGATTAACATGAAGAGTAGAAATATTGAGCAGCAATTCAGCATCCATTATACTTCAAAGAATTTACACTGTGGAGATGTCTTAATAACATTCTGAACCTTTATCTACAAACTGGCCTTATTTTACTACAAAGTAATGATACCAGAAAACCTATAGACCACCACAAGAAGAAGACAGTCTTTTTAAGAAGTATCATTCCATTAACTGAATGTCTGGTAGCTAATTTGATTATAAGACCACAAAAATTTTTTTGATTATGTAACAGTTTTTAGCAAAAATGCAAATTGGGTATATCAGAATTTATGTTGAGGAGATATCTGTCAATTTGAGACATAGCTTGATTTTTTTTTAAAGTAACCTACCATTCGAAGTTGTTTTGGTTTTGATACCATTAACTACCTTTAGGAACCACAATAAATGGTAATTTGTAGATGTATATTGTGCAATGCAAAGCTTTAAAAACTAAAAGAAAGTACAGTGAAAACAGACAAGAAGATGCAATAGTATATAGAATACTCATGTGCCCTTCACCAAACTTCCTCTAATGATAATATCTTATATAGCTGCAGTGTTTTATTCAGATTTCACCTATTTTTGCATGGACTTTGTGTTTGCATTGTAGTTCTATGAAATTATATTGCATTTAGCTTTGAATAACCATCAACATATGTTACATAGTCAAAAAGGAATCTGGAATCTGTATTGCATCAGGATTACAAAGAAATCAGGATTTCACTATAAGCAATTTCTTTGTGTAATAATCATACTCTTTCTGCAACCCAGATTCTGGCAGTCATTTGAATATGAAGCTTGTTAAAAAAGATGAATTAAATAATTAGGGCAACCATGTTAAATGCATATGTAAAATGTCACTTAAGTTCACAGGACTTATGTATGTACAAGTGATATGTCATGTAAACTATATATATTTCATATGCATAATGGAATTTGATATAATTATGGATAGAAAGCAAAGATTCTTGTTTAGCATTTATTACATCAATTATACCCCCATGTTTGTAGGACCTGGAGCAGTAGTTTAAAAGGAGCCCCACAGAGTTGGTGTTTAACCAGTAAAAGTTGGCTAAGCCACAGTAAAACCATTTATATATCAAAATAACAATGTTAAATAGAATGTGTTCTGTTTATGGGTTCTATCCCATTGCCCCTTTTCTCACCCATGGTTCATGCCAAGCTTTGTGGTGTCTTGAAGGTACTTATGTTGAGTACTCTAACCTCCAGCCTTTTTTTTTGTCCAACACTTTGTTAATCAGCTGCCTTCAAAGACAGGGTCCATAAAAGAAGCCATAGATAGCTAGGTGATATTCAGGGCTATAAGTTGGGCTGTAAGTTCAGGTCTTCATTTGTTTTCAAGAAGGGATATGGGCCCTTAGAGACTTTTAACTTTATGAGAGAGAGGGTTGATGTTAGCACAGGATCAGCATAGAGTTAGAGTGGGGCTTTAACTTACTGTATAAAAATGGTACACTAAATTACACAAACAAGTTATATAAATCACTAGATAATACAAATAATCTAAGGTTATAGAAACTAACAATCCTAGGTTACGTAGAGCCTAAGCTTCCACCTTAGGAAACTAGAAAAAGAAGAGCAATTTAAAGCCAAAGTAATCAGAAAGAACAAGAATGAGAGTGAAAAATCAGTGAAACTGAAAAAAACCAATAGGAAAAAAAATCAATAAAACCAAGTGCTTTTTTTTTAAAGGTCAATAAAATTGATAAGCCTCTAGCCAGGTTAACTAAGATAAATAATGATCATCAGTCATTATATACAGAAATGAGAGGCTGTAAGTATTGATCCAATGGAAATCAATTGGATTACAAAGCAATATCATGGACAGCTGTATGCCCTCAAATTTGATAACCTAGATGAAATGGACCAATTTCTTGAAAGGCAGTCTGTCAAAGCTCACAGATATATACCTACCTAGATATATAACTATTAAAATGAATCAATACTTTATTTTCCAAAGCAGAAAGTACCAGATACAAATGGATTCACTTGTACATTCTACCATACATTGAAAGAAGAAATGATACCAATTCTCTACAATATTCCAGAAAGTCAAAACATAGGAAATATACTTTCTAACTCATTCCTTGAGGCTAGCATCACCCTAGTGTCAAAACAATCAAAGATGTTACAAGAAAAAAAATTACAGATCTCTGATGAATGTAGCTTCAGAAATCCTCAACAAAATACTAGCAAATTGAATCCAGCAGTGTATAAAAACCATGACCAAGTGGATAATTTATTCAAGGTATGCAAGACTAACTCAGTTTTTGATAATTGACGTAATCTATCATATAATCAAGTTAAAGAGGAAATATATATCAATAGATGCAGAAAAAACACTTTACAATATTAAAATACATTCCTGATAAGAAATCTTAGCAAATGAGGAATGCAGGGAACTTCCTTAATTTTGGTAAAGAATATCTACAGAAAATCTATAGCCAACATCAAACTTAATGATGAGAAAGTAGAGGCTTTCTTGTTAAGAAGCAAGGTAAGGATGTCCCTCTCACCATCCTTTTCAATATACTTCTGGAGTCCCAACTAGCACAGTAAGACAAAGGATATAAAACAAGCACAGATTTGGAATTATTGTCACAGATAATATTATTACCTATGGAGAAAATTCTAGAGTCAACAACAAAAACTCTGAACTAATAAGTAGTTATAGCAAGGTTACAGGATGCAATGGGCAGACAATAAAAAGAAACAAGCTGTTAAATAACAAAAGACATGAAATAAGTTTAGATATGTATTGATAAATGAAAGAAACTAGTATGATTCCAACTATTCCACATTCTGGTAAAGACATAACTGTGGAGACTAAGATGATCAGTGGTTGCCAGAGGTTCAGAGCTTCAGTGGGATGAATAGGTAGATCATAGAGAAATGTTAGGGCAGGGAAACTATTCTGTAGAATACTGTAATAGTGAATATATGTTATTCCTTTGCCAAAAACCCTTGGACTGTAAAACACAAAGGATAAACTATGCGTTTATTAGTTACTAATAATGTATCAGTCATCAGTTAAAACAAATGTCTCACATTTCTGATATTGATAATAGAGGAAACTGTGGATGGGGGTATAAATAAAAGGATACATAGGAACATTCTGTACTTTCTCTTCAATTTTTCTGTAACTCTATAAACTACTCTTAAAAAATAAAATGTATTAAATAAATGAACAACCCTGCCAGCATACAGCAGTACAAATGAGTCGGTGAGGATGTTTTCTCACATATTTATAAAATTAAAGTCACATTACTTAGTACCAGTTTTGCCCTGGTGGTGGGGGAAATACATTTTTAGAAATCATATATTGATAACATCTAAAACATTTTCATTTACTAGTTTTTTGCTTTTCTAAGCCTTATTAACTTATTTGTAATTATCTGAAATTTCTTACCTTCTGTATAGCATCTTAAGTACTTTAAGTACTGAAGTTTTTGTCACTTATGTTTCTGCACTGAAGGTATAATAAACACTAGTAAATACTTGGTGGTTTTCATAGTATTTGAAATATTTGAATAAGAGTAATGTGGCCTAAGAGTAAAGCCCAGTTGTAATAGACTCTTAACATCTGAAACCAAGAGGGCTTCTAATGGTCTGACCATATGTTTTTCTCCTCATTCTCCTTTTACAAAGTTTTATAGTCAGATAATCTTTCCTGATCATGAGACCAGGCATATTCTTAATTCTTGCTTTTCTCTGAGTACCAAATTTCACATCCCTAGCAGCCTGAAGAATTATGCAAACCAGTCACATCCTCCCTCAAGAACCAGAGATCACTACACCGCTTTGATATTACGCAGCCAATTTCCATAACCCTTGTTTCTTCTGTTCCCAAGTACACTTGTGTGGCCTTGCATGGCATGTGGTGTCCTTCTTGTCATGTCTGTGAGTATGTGTGACTAATAAACTTGTATATGTTTCATCTATTGAATGTCAGATTTTATGTGTGCATCCATTCCATAAACCCCAGGGCAGGACTTCCTCCCAGAGTAACTGAGAGGCATTTAGTCATGAAAGGGATGGTCCATCCAAGACAGAGAGCAAGTAACTAATTGCTCCTGGCCAACTAGTTGATTTCATGTTACAGCAAAGGTCACTTAGAACAAACCATCAGTAATTGACAGGTTTGCATTTTGGTCTGTACTGTACTATATATTCTTTTTGGGGTGTCACTATCTCTTCCCACCCCAAGAGACTTGCCCCTAAGAGAACATTGCTAATTGACTATATCCCCAGGTAACTTGCCATTGGGTTCACTCTATTTGTCAGGTGGACTCTGAGGCTCCTGCCTATAAAAGCAATGATAACACTGCACCTTTACACGTCGGCATTTGATCTCCACCTACCATGGGTCTGTCGAGAGCTCTCTGGTTATTACAAATAACCTGGTGCTTGGGATACTCAAATACATTCCTTTTTTGTTACTGTATATCACTGGGATGCACAGGGCTGATCCTATGTGTAGCTTGTGGAAAGGTAGAAGAGTCCAGCAAGAATTCAGCCTGGTACTGCAGCTGCCAAATGAGCTGCTATTATTCAAAGGTGACCTGTCCTACCTCTGCTGCTCTTTCCCTTTTACCAGAAGAGGTAACTCAACTGCTCTCCATGCAAAACCCCTAGTAAGCTTACTTGGGTCTTATTTGGTACTGATGTTTATCAACATACCACTGGACTGATCTTGCAGTTATGGAATTTGCTGGTCTTGAACTGAATCACAGACATGCCGCAGACAGGACGGCTCAGGAAGTTCTCTGCCATTAACAAAGACTTGGAGTCTAAATGAATTTGCAGTGGGGGGGATGCTGGGGAGAGAGCCATCAAGAGCAGCTCTGCCTTTCACTCTCCTAGCCCAAGCTTTTATTAAAGATATGAACATGGGAACAAGAAAATAGCATGCATTTGGGTTTTTGCATATACAGATTAATAAATTACTACTGAAAACAAGCTTTTCTGGTTAGTAGGGAAAATGGCACAAGCCAGTATGTCCTTAGAGAACAGGAGTCACTTCTGGGAAGAAGTTCTGTTTGCAGAACTTCTAACAATCTGGAACTCCATATGCAGAGTAAACAGGTGTTCTCCAAAAAGTCCAGCTCCCTTTAGGGCAGCAAGCCCCCAACACAGACAGAATGAGCGTATTGACTGTGCATTCTTATTCCAGGGAGATTTCTGGGCATTCTCCAATGGAGAATATAGCTACCTATGAGACTGGTTGCTGGGCTCTGGTATTTTCTCATAAAACCTCCCAAAAGGGGAGGGTGATTAGATTAACACTGAAAGCTGAGGCGTTTCGTGGCTTGAAATACAAAGTATTCTGAAGGACTTTGTACAGACTGAAATTAGAGAGATGGATACCTGCATGGCAGGAATTAAAAAAGGCAAGGCCGAAACAGAGGATGTTCAACCAGTCAACCTCTGGGCTATGGACTCATCATGCTTTTGTTGTATATCTCTGTTGCCTGTACTTATGTTGGAAAAAAAAAATCCTTTTCCTCATGGTTAGAGGAGAAAATACTGATCCTGTAGCACAGCACAGGTTAATTCAAATGTGACTTAAGTACAGAGTCTTTAAGCCATTGCCATAGACACGGTACTCTAACAATTCTGATTGGAACCTCTTGCTGGAGAAAAATTGTAAATTTGATCAGAGTAGTGAGAACCCCCTGAAGTATCAGTATATCCATGACCACAAAAAGGAGGACAAAGATAAAGAAGAAAAGAAGGTAGAGACGAGATACTGGGAGGAAACAACAAAACAACTGAAATGCAAGCGTACACTTTGACCCAATTAGAAGCCCGAAATTTACTAAAAGTAATTTTCATCACTGACAAACTTTCATGGCCTTAGCAAAGGCTCAAATTACTGTTATATCTGGGTACCCCACTATATTTAAACTGGGTGCCCCACTATATTTACCCCCCTAAAATCTTAGAGGAGTTATTGTATATAAAGGTGAGCTATAAACTGAATATTTGTGTCCCCTTCCAAATTCGTATGTTAAAATCTAATCCCCAATATGATAGTATTTGGGCCTTTGGAATGTGATTAGGTTTTGAGAATGGAGCCCTTGTAGATGAGGTTGGGACCATTATAATTATAAAAGAGACTCTAGAGGACCTCCCTGGTGGTGCAAGGGGTTAAGATGCAACCTATGAAGCTGTCTGCAGCCACTGTAGCACGAATTTGATCCCTGGCCAGAGAGCTATCCACACAGCGCAGCAGACCTCTTCTGTCTCGCCCGCTGCTCCCCTCAGCAGTGTATTTCAGTCACTCTGCCTGTTCTCCCCACTCTGTCTCTGGTGAATCCTCTCACCCCCCATTCCTCTGGCCTGTACCCCAGTTCTTTAATGCATAAATTAATAAATCTTAAAAAACATAGACTCTAGAGAATACTATTGACCCTACTGCTATGTTCAGACACAGCAAAAGACAATCATGTATGAACCTGGAAGCAGGGCCCAGCAGATGCCATATCCACTTGATCTTGGACTTTTTAACCTCCATAATTGTAAGAAATAAATTTCTGTTTATAAGTTTCTATTGTATTTAGTTATAGCAGCAGACAGTTAGGGCAAATAGTTATATTTAACCTTAACCAACAGGACTGTTGCCTGAGTTCCCCCAAGGTCATAGTGCCTATCTCCTCATTTCATCACAGTCCCATTATAGGTCTGGATCCTATGATTCAGTAAAAATAACATCAAATTTTTGGCAATTACCAATTGGATTCACAAAATGGGACCTCATTTCTATACACCCCCAGTTGAAACCATTGTAAAGACCTGCTTAAAAATGTGATTGTCATCATTCCTTCTCCATTGTACAGTCCAGTTTAGCTTATTCTTTTTTTTTTCCTTAGAACTGGTTTTTCTTAGAACCAGGGTACAGGCCAGATGCACAGGAGGGTGAGAGGATACACCAGAGACAGAGCGGGGAGCAGAACAGGCAGACTGACTGAAAGCATTGCTGAGGGGAGCACTGGGCAGGACAGGAGAGGTCTGCCCGCCATGTGGTAATCTCCCTGGCTGGCCGGGAATTGAACCCACACTGCAGAGGCTGCAGACAGCTTCACAGCACGGCGCTCAACAGCCTGCGCCACCAGGGGAGGGCCCAGTTTAGTTTATTTTTAAGCTTGGAAATAAAGGTGGCCCTTCACAGTGGATTAATGCTGTGCTGCATCAGTTAAAGACCCAATACCCAATGTTACTGAAATTACTGTCTCCGTGTATTCAACAATTAGTAAGTATTTGGTTATTACAGGTTTTACTAATTTGTTCTGTTCAATGCTATTTTCAACAGTCTCTCAGCCACACTTTGCCTTCACCTCCAAAGAGACACTGTATACCTTTAACCGATGACATACCTCTACAGCTTTGCAATTGCCTACAGTCTTAATAGACAAAACATACTGCACCCAAATTTCTCCAGGAGCACAGGTATGACGTTACACTGATGACATCTTCTCCAAAGAAATTAATTAGATTCGGGCCTCCCCGGTGGCGCAGCGGTTGAGTACTCGGTTGCGAAGCTGTCTGCAGCCTCTGCAGCGCCGGTTCGATCCCCGGCTGCTCCCCGGCCACCAGAGGAGGGTCCCACATGGCGCGCAGACCTCTCCTGCCGCCCGCTGCTCCCCTCAGCAGTGTACTTCGGTCCTTCTGCCTGCTCTGCTCCCCGCTCTGGCTCTGGTGAATTCTCTCATCCTCCCGCGCTTCTGGCTGTACCCAGTGCTTGTATAAATAAATAAATAAGTCTTTAAAAAAAAGAAAGAAATTAATTAGATTCAAAAAGTGAGTAAGTTGGGCCTCCCTGGTGGCGCAGGTGGTTGAGCACCACACTGTGAAGCTGTCCGCAGCCTCTGCAGCGCAGGTTTGATCCCTGCCAGCCGGCAAGAATCCCACATGGCGCGGCAGACCACTCCTGTCTTGCCCACTGCTCCCCTCAGCAGTGTATTTCATCAGTCTGCCTGTTCTGTTCCCCACCCTGTCTCTGGTGAATCCTCTCACCCTACTGTGCATCTATACCCCAGTTCTTTTATAAATAAATAAATCTTTAAAAAAATGTGAAAAGTTAATTCCCTATGTAAAATGCAAAGATCTGCCTCCTCAGCCACCCTGGGATCTCAGCATCCCCATTAGATTTACATATCGCCACTTGAAGGTAGCAATTCCCTCTATGATTTCTAATGTATAGAGAAGAACAACCCTAGAGCTCCCCAAAGATTCTGGGGCTTCCCTGAAAAAAGGCACATCCTTGGACCTTCTGAAGTTGATGAGCAAGTCTTGAATAAAACCATCCTAACATTCCAATCTTCCTAAACTTTTGGATCCTTTGTAGTACATTCAGAGATTTGGCATTTCAACCTTTAGTGTAGGTTGAAATTATTTTTCAAATAAAAAATTATTTTTAATTTTTTTAAAGATTTATTTATACACACAAGAATTAGGTTACAGGCCAGAGTTGTGGGGGGGGGGTGGTGAGAGGATTCACCAGAGACAGAGTGGAGAACAGAACAGGCAACTTGACCAATGCACACTGCTGAGGGGAGCAGTGGGCGAGACAGGAGAGGTCTGCTGCACCATGTGGGTAGCTCCCTGGCTGGGAATCGAACTCATGCTGCAGTGGCTGTGGCCAGCTCCATAGATTGCATCTTAACCCCTTGGGCCAGCTCCATAGGTTGCATCTTAATAACCCCTTGCACCACCAGGGAGGCCCTGGTCTTTATTTTGGTTAACCAAATCAAGCAAACAATTGGAGCCATAACTAGGCCCTTGAGCTAAAATATTCCGAAATACCAGCTTCATAGGCCCATGTCAAAATATTCAATACTGATCTGACTTTATGCCTTCCAGTTCTGATGCCAAACATATTCCCCGGGTTTCTGTTAATATAAAATAAAATTGTACACTTCTTTTGGTGTGTATCACAAATTTTTATGGGTCCTAATTTGTCTTCTCTGGCATCTATTGAGACTTAAGTCTGGTTATAGGTCTAGAAGCAAAGAGAAGTAATGGAAGTGGATCCTAAGAATTTGAAGTTCTTGCAAAACAGCTATTACAGAGGAGGTCATAGTAGGTTCTTAAGACAGACTAAACTCAGGTGGGATTGGAAGGACTGGCTCTAATGGACAGAAGGCTCAGCAAAAAGGTATTTTTAGGCATTGAAGAACCTTAATTCCATTGAAATCTCCTATTTCCCCACCACAGTTCTCATTCCTTCCAGTCAATGCCCTAACTTCCTTCCCAGTCAATGCCCTAACTTTAATACTTGTAAGGTTGGGACTATAATTTACATTGTCATTAAGCCCTGCACAAGGATTCATCATTGTGTTTAATTTTCATAAATCTTAGCCTTGCAGTTATAGGGGATAAGAGTTTTCAAGGCACAGATCTTCCTTGATTTATACAAGGAGTTAATCCTGATAAACCCACTGTAAATTGAAAATATCATAAATTGAAAATGCTGACTGGGAACTGTGTCTTGCTGCCACTGCCGAGCACCCTGAGGGACTAAAGTAGCAGGGTTTCTACTGAATAGTGTTGCTGTCACACAAGCATTCGGAGGAAAAAACCATTAAGTAGAATCATTGTAAGCCAGGGACTCTCTGTCATCACAGAAACTAAAGGTCCTTTATGTGGATCTTTGTCTGGGAATTTAAACCCCAAACTTCTCATGTTTCTTTCCCCAAGTTATCCAAAACTTTGAGATGCAAACAGCCAATTTCAATATACTTCTTATGTTCATAAAATAAGGGAGCAAAAGGGCCTCCTCCGGTGGTGGTTGAGCGCTGGGTTGTGAAGCTGCCCACAGCCTCTAAAGCACCAGTTTGACCCCTGGCCACCAGGCGAGGGTCCCACAGACCTCTCCTGCCACCCACTGCTCCCCTCAGCAGTGTACTTCGGCAGTCTGTCTGCTCTGCTCTCCCCTCTGGCTCTGGTGGATTCTCTCACCCTCCCGTGCTTCTGATTGTACCCAGTGCTTGTATAAATAAACAAATAAATCTTAAAAAAAAAAAATAAGGGAGCAAAAACTTGATTCTTCCTCATGTCCCCACTACCCCCAACCCCACCACCAGAACCTTGCTGTCTATTGGCACCTTGTTACAAGTACCTAAAGCTAATCATTTGAGTAACTTTATTGCATACTAAGGACTATCAATGCCCCTTTACCCTTTTAGCAGGGTCATTAATGGTTTTAAATCTAAATCTCATCAGATTACAGAATCTAATCCAGAAAATGCAGGCCTAATTTGGTACAAATTTATGATTGATTCAGACAGGGGTTAATTTGAGACAGAATCACAAGGAGAGTGTGCATGCATGCCTAAAAGGATTTGTTACAGAAATTTGGTCTTATAGTGTGACCTGGTGAAGCAGTCTTTAAGGTTGTTGACGTAGGGCACACTTAAGGAAAGGAAGATGGATGAGATGTGGAAAAGAGAGTGACAAGCTAGGGCCCACAACCCTGAATGAAGCTCATGAGGATGAACTAAAACCTGAGCCCACTGTCATTGACTCTGACCTTAGTGGTGGAATGTTCTGCAGAAGTGGGGACTCATACAGAGGTCTTACATATACCTGGTACAGTCATTGGAGATGCTGAAGGATCCAGGTAAAACAGTCATAAAACTATTTCTGTCTCTGGTCAATACATCAGCAATTGTGTATGTGGGCTACTAAATGGCTGCTACATCATCCCAGTGGGAAACGTACAGAAAAGGGGACTCTGGGAAATGTAGTTCTCTCTAGCTAAGATAACATGTTACAAGGCAGTGACATTGACCTATTAAGGAACTGTGAAATCTATTCAATCAAATGATTAATATTTTTAAGAAAATAGAATAAAACATAATTATCAGAACTCATTATAGCTATAGGGAAAGGGACAAGGGAATGTAAGGAATGGGGCAGGGGGAATAAATACGGAGTCACATGGGAAAAAAGCAATAATAGGATCAAAACAGACAAATGGATCTAGTCAAATGCTAGAAGGACAAAGAACAATTGCTGGGGGGAAATTAATTACAGATTGTCACGACTGAATTATCCACCCCACCCCCAAATTCAATCGTTGAAGCCTTAACCTCAATTTGACTGTGATAATAGAATCTTTAAAAAAGAAGATATTAGATGAGGTCATATAGGTGGACCCTAATCCAATGTGACTGGTGTCCAAGAGAAAGAGACACCAGGGATGCGTGTGCACAGGGAAAATGCAGCCATCTTCAAGCTAAGGAGAAAACAAATCTAACACCTTATTCTTGAACTCCCAGAATCCAGAGCTGTGAGCAAATAAATTTCTGTGGTTAAAGTTGTGTGGTTTGTGTTACTTTATTATGGCATCTGTTATGATGTAAATGTTTGTCCCCTTCAAGCATCCTGTTGAAATCTAATCTCCAATGTGATGCTATCAGGAGGTATGTCCTTTGGGGGGTGATTCAGTGATGAGAGTGAAGCCCTCACGAATGAGATCCCACAGCCATTCCAGCAGGTGAGGCCACATTGAAAAGGTACCGGCAATTACCAGGAAGCTGTCACCACCAGGCAGGACCATGCTTATGCATTGATTTGAACTTTGCCACCTCCAGAACTGCAAAAAATGTTTTTTTAATAAAGATTTATTTATTTATACAAGCACTGGGAACAGTCAGAAGCGCGGAAGGGTGAGAGAATTCACTAGAGCCAGAGCAGGGAACAGAACAGGCAGACAGACGGAGGACACTGCTGAGGGGAGCAGTTGGTGTGGCAGGAGAGGTCTGCGCACCATGTGGGACCCTCGCCGGTGGCTGGGGATCAAACTGGCACAGCAGAGGCTATGGAGAGCTTGGTAGCCCAGCGCTCAACCGCTACGCCCCCAGGGGAGTCCCCAAAAAAATGTTGTTTATGAGCTAACCAATTTGTAATATTTTGTTAAAGCAGTCAGAACAAACTAAGACAGCAGCCTCAGCTGACTAATATCTATGTGTATGAAAGATTAAATGAGTCTTCTGTCAATTCTCTTTTTGGCTTAATTTTTTTTTAGAGATGTTTTAGGTTCATAGCAAAAATTGAGGGGACGGTACAGAGACTTCCCATGTATCTCCTTCCCCCCACACATACAGTATTTCCCCATGATCCACTTCTCCCTCCAGAGTGGTTCATATGTTACAGCTGATGAACCTACAACATAATCGTTTAAAGTCTGTAGCCTACACTGCAGGTCACTTTTGATACTGCTCATCCTATAGTTTTGGCAAATGTGTGATGACAAGTATCCATCATTATATTATCAGAGTATTTTCAATGGCCTGAAAATACTCTGTGCTCTACTTATTGATTCCTCCTCCTCCTCTACCCCAAACCCTGGCAACCACTGATCTTTTTATTGTCTTCATAATTTTGCCTTTTCCACAAACTTTTTTATCCCCCTTCCCTACTTTACTTTTTCACAAAGGAATCATTTACATATGAAATCTTTTGCTTTATTATATTTTACTGCCTCATTATAATATTAAAACAGGGGAGGGAATGTGTTCTTATACAGAGGACTATGGTGATGGTGCATGGGTGAATTGGTGATGGGAATTTTGCAGGGACTACACCTGAGAGGAGAAAGCATGCATTGTACAAAAAGGAAGAATGATATTATATATATATATATATATATATAATTAAATTATAAAAATATAAACATCTGAACTGGGAGTTTAGTCTATTTTACTACTGTAAATCCAGTGCCTAGACCTGGCACACTATAAATAAATACTCAGTGAATGAATGTTGAATGACTACGTGTATGGTGGATCCTGAATTAAAATATTTATTACTATAAATTAGGTTAAAAAAATTGTAAATTTAGGGGCCTCCCTGGTGGCGCAGTGGGTTGAGCACAGCGCTGTGAAGCTGTCCGCAGCCCTCTACAGCACCTGTGTCCTCCATCATTCCCTAGCTCTACGTCCCACTCCAGCAGGAAGCAGCTACAGAAAATGGACCTCCTCCCTTCAACTCCCCAAAAGATTTGGGCCAGAGATGGTCGGGGTGGAGGGGTGGGGGTCATGATGGAGGACAAGAATAGAAAAACTGGAAAAGTAGGCCTCACAAGACTAAAACCTGACTCATACTAGGAGGTGGGGGTCGAGGGGAATAACAAGACCATTAACCCAGCTGTAGAGGTCAGGACCCTTCGGCACCAAGGCCTTATCACAAGGCATGAGACCCAAGCAGGATCAGATGCTATAGGAAGTGGATCACAGACCTGAGGGTAAAGATATGGAGATTGGGCCCACCCTGGAATCTCTTTTCTAGTTTTGCCTATTACCCAACATCGGCAACAAGCAGCCACTCCACGGAGGAGTGACCCCTCCCAAACAGAAAAAGACTATCAGTGCAGTCTCTGCACAGGCTCAGGGCAGCTCTCCCACTGCCCACCTGTGACTATGCAGGTGCCTCTTTTCACCAGCTCTCTTCCTCTGCAGGGCAGCAGCCTTCCTGCCTGCCTGCAGCCATGCAGGCCTCTCTCAGCAAAACCTGTCCCTTTCCCTTTCCCTAATAAACCTGCTCTTTAAATATAACTAATGTCTCTGTCTCGTGGAGAAATGTGCCTGGGGAACTCGCTGTGTGCCATTGCAACGGGAGCTCTGGCGAAACCTTTCCCAGAGTGAACCTAGGGATCCCACACTCTGCAAAACTACATCACTTGCACACCATAGCAGGATCAGAGTCATGCTAATGCTCCCCTTATCTTGAGCTTGCAGAATCAGGATATGTTACTGTAGGGTAAGGTAAAAAATATCAGGCTTTTCTGCCCTCCCGCCATTAGGATTGATGATGGATCCCTGCCATCCTGAATGCAGGCCTGATGGCGGGCACCTGGAGTGGGGTGTGGGCATAGGTAGATGAGATTCACCTGGGCTAAGGCTGGGCTTATAAGGGCGGTGTTATGGGGACGCCAGCAGAAGCAGAGAAGTAGAGCAGAAACCAGAGCGGAGAAGCAGAGGCCATGAGAGAAAGCTGGAGAGTCCAGAAAGAGTGAAGATTTGCTGGGGGTTGGGTGGCCTGCCAGCCCCTCGGCCCCCCTGCCTGCTGTGTACCTAGTAAAAATCCCAATAAAAGTCTGCAAAAGCCACTGAGGGCTCCAGGAGTCCTCCTTCACCCATCTGCTCGGATCATAGAGATGCTGCACTGTAACTTTCCTGCCCCTACAGGTTTTTCCCAAAAGGAAAAACAAGCAGTGCTTCAGGAATGGTGAGGTCAGGAAAAGCTTTATTACACATGCATGAGGACTCAGACCTGGGTAGTCCTGGTTGGGTCTGACTAGCACTGTTTAAAGACAAAGGGTTCCTCTTACACATAACTCTTTTCGTATTTGTTACATTGATAGCATTCTTTTTCAGCCAGCACAACCATTTGCTGCAAAATCCTGGGGAAAGATACTGTAGTGGCAGCAGGATGGCCCAGTGCAGGATCTCTATGATCCGAGCAGATGGGTAAAGGAGAATCCTGGAGCCTTCGGTGGCCTTTTCTGTCTTTTATTGAGCTTTGAGCAGGTACCTGGCAGGCAGGGATTCCAGGGGGCTGGGAGGCTTCCCAGCCCCGGGCGAGTCTTCACTCTTCCATGGGCTCTCTGATGTTTTCTCGTGGTGTTGCTGCTGTCTCTGCTGCTTCAACTGTTATAGGGTAGCCCCTATATAAAACGGGGTGCCTGACTGTGGGTCCTCGCCCGCACGCTTAAAAGGACTTATCAATGCTCTACTGCAGGCACACGCAAAAGGTTAATAAAAGGTTTATTTACAAGGGAAGGGGAAATGAGGAGAAAAGTGGGAGACAAAGTTTTAAATGAGTCCTACCCGATCCGCCAATCTGGAATCCCAAATGGCACCCTGAGAGCTGGCTGCAAGCTAGGAGCCGTGAAGCCAGGAGGCAAGCCACAGCGAGCGAGAGCCCCCAAGTGTTTGGTTTTTATACCCAACCTGGCTGCTTAACTCCACCCTCAGGTCCCAGCCACCCTCCCTTTGGTGGTGATGGGATTTGTCTTTCCCAATGTCTTGATGGCTTTGGTCTGGAGTGGGGGTGGAGTCCACAAAGCCTGTATGGGATTAACTCAGGACATCCTTTCCCCCTAACACTACCACTGCTACTCTCTCTCCTGTTGCTTCTCATTCTACTCTCCTTTCACCGGGTTCTGCTCCTCTTTCTCTGCTGATTCCCTGTGATGCCACTCTCATAACCAGGGTTTCTGCCCAGGTGTCCCCACTTATGCATGTCCACACCCTATTCCAGGTGTCCACCATCAGGCATGCTCTTAGGGCCTTAGGGCTGCAGGGATCTGTCATGTATGCTAACGGCGGGAGGGCAGAAAAGGCGATAATCACTTATCCTACAGATGCAATTATCCAGAGATGGCCTTGGCTTGGAGAGACAGACCAGCTTGAGGGTCTCCCCCCTCCTTTTGAAATGCAACTTTGTTTATATAAGTGCTAAAACCAGTCCTAAAGCCTTCTAAGGAAAGATTTGTAAGTGAGCAAACTTGTTAATTACAATTGCTTTGGAATGTTAATTGCACCAGGCCTGGGATCCTTTAGCAGGAAGCTTTAATAATTATTTGCTAAGCGGTTCCCTTTCAGTACTACCAAAAAAATTTTTTTCTCATCTATTTTACTTAAAAGACAGGATGTGATGTGCTGGGCAGGAAATGGGTCTAAAGTGTTAAGTGACTGATTCCAGCCACTTGTTTTGTTGGGGCAGAATCAATACCAGACAACATTGAAATTTTTGATGTTCTGGGAGAGCTTTTTCTGCTTTAACACCTAAGTCAATACCAGGTTTTTGATCTTTTTAAATCAACAGATAATTTTGAGAACCTGAAACCAAATTATGGCAAACTTTTCTTTACTTACAAAAAGTTTGACCCTTAAAAACATCCCATTCCCTTTCTCTTTTCCAGAACCTTGTTGGGATTCTGTATTTTATAACAGTGTATTACCACCTGAGAATTTTTATTCAGCATCAGTTGTAATGAAAGTGATGGAGGACAAGAATTAAAAAACCTGAAAAGGAGACACCATAAGACCAGACACCTGGCTCACACATTTCCAAGAGCTGGAGGTGGGGTAGAAGGGATTAGCATAGCCTTTGACCCAGCTATAGAAACTAAGATCCTTAGGCACCAAAGCCTAGATTACAAAGCATTAGACTGCTGTAGGGAGTGTCTAGAGCACTGGCCCAAGGTTAAAGATATGGAGATTGAGCCCAGCTGATCCAAAGGTAAAGCTATGGAGATTGAGCCCATTGTAGAATCTCCCACCCCTTTCAGATTCTGCATAAAGACCCCACACTCTAAACCTGCTGACTCCAAAAAAAACAAACAAACAAACAAAAAAAACAAAAAAAAAAAACCGACATCAAAAGCATTTTTCCATTCCTGGGGCTTTTCCTAATCAGCTTGTTTATTGTGTTGTATACACTTTTTCTATGTTAAAGGAGAGCATGTACTGTTAATAAATCAGTAGAAATCCTCTTACATATGAAAAAAGGCAATTTAAGCACTATTTAACCACCCAAGTGACATTCATGGACATGTGAGTGTTGCAAGCGCGATTAATAGGCTTTAGTTAGAAGTTGTCTCTCAAAGAGAATTTTATTACTATGTTTGTCACGCACATGATGTCGTATTTTGGAATGGGTTTGGAGTGCGAGGTCCTTGGGTACACTCTGGGAAAGGTTTTGTTACAGGGCAGGGAGAAAGGAAGCCCGGGCCCCACAAACCTGCCTGTTCTAAATGGGTTCTGCCATCCGTGCATCAACACAAAACATATAAGACTTTAATGGGAAGGAACTTTAATACAACTAGGAAACAATATAGGAAAGGCAAAGAATCTAGTTTCTAAATCAAGCACACAAAGTTACCCGTCCCCTCGTGGGTAAAACTCCATCCAAATGGGATCGGCCCAGAACAAGGCCCCAAAGCCTGCCACAAGTCTAAAGCATCTTCCAGTGGGGACCCACAGAAAAGGGTCAGAAACAACCAGACAAGCCCGGAAGGAAAAAAGCAAAATCAACATCAAGATAAAAGCTGCCATTGTCACCTCCCCACGGGTCTTCCCCAGGTCTGTGTCACCCAGTTCACGACCAAAAGACAAGTGCAGTTTCTTCACGTGTCTCTGTTGTGCCCAAGGTCAGCAGACTCGGCAAGCATAGCCTCCAAGAACCCAAAGACAGCTGATGCAAACACAAAAGGGAGTTTATTTCAGACTTGAGTCCGGGTTCACGGCACCTACCAACACAGTGGCAGATACCGAGAGCCCCGAACAAAGGAAGCAGGGGTCTTTTAATAAGGTTAAATTATGCTGGCAGTTACTCATGGGCTACAAGGATGCGTTCTCCAACTTTGCCCAGCTATCATTCTAAGCTGACTGGCCAGGCCAAGATGCAGCTCCAACCTGCAGCTCCAATTACAGCAAGTTCACCCTCATTGGTGACTGGAGAGTAAGGGTGGAGTGAGGGTCCAAACTATCTCTGGAATGCAGTCTTTTCCCAGAAAAACCTAAAATTCTAAAATGGCAGTTATGTAACAGGGTGGTCCCCAGGAAGGGGGAGGTTCCCTGCCCCACCCAAGGGAGGGTGGAGCTGAGCAGGAAGAGGAGAAGCTGCAGAAGAGACTGAGGAAGGAAGCAGGATGGAGCCAGGAGACCTGGAGGAGGCGCATGGAGCCGAGAGACATGTGAAGAAACTGCGCTTGTCTTTTGGTCGTGGACTGGGTGACACAGATGTGGGTGAGACCCGTGGGGAGGTGACCATGGCAGCTTTTATCTTGATGTTGATTTTGCTCTTTTCCTTCCGGGCTTGTCCGGTTGTTTGTGACCCTTTTCTGTGGGTCCCCACTGGAAGATGCTTTAGACTTGTGGCAGGCCTTGGGGCCTTGCTCTGGGCCAATCCCATTTGGATGGACTTTTACCCACGAGGGGACGGGTAACTTTGGGTGCTTGATTTAGAAACTAGATTCTTTGCCTTACCTGTATTGTTTCCTAGTTTTATTAAAGTTCCTTTTCATTAAAGTCTCCTATGTTTTGTGTTCATGCGGCGGATGGCAGAACCCATTTAGAATAGGCAGGTTTGCGGGGCTTGGGCTGCCCCTCTCCCTGTCCTATAACAGTTACACAAAGCAATGGCTAAGAATACTTATGCTTGGTTCCACATCTCTAGGCTCCATGAGCCTCCTTTAGGACTCCTTGCTCTCCATGCTGCTTCCTTCCTCAGTCTCCTCTGCAGCTTCTTCTCTCCCTGCTCAGCTACACCCTCCATTTGGGTGGGGCAGGGAACCTGGAACCTCCCCCTTTTCTGGGGACCACCCTGTTACAGTTTCACCAGAGCTTCCCTTTTCAGCGGCACGCGGCGAGTTTCCCAGGTGAGTTTCTGCATGAGACAGAGACGTTGGTTATATTTTCAGAGGAGGTTTGTTAGGGAAAGGGACGGAAGAGTAAAAGACACTTGCACAGACATAAGCAGACAGGAAGAGCTGCATTGAAGAGACAGCTTTGCTGACAGAGACCTGCATGGTTGCAGGCGGGCTGCCTTGAGGAGGGCAGCCTCCGCTGAGGGAGGTCAGTGAGGAGAAGTGCCGGCAGGTACAGGTCATGGGCAGGTAGGAAGGCTTCTGCCCTGCAGAGGGAGAGAGTTGGTGAAAATGAATCCAAGGGCAAGTTAGGGAGAATTAGGCAGCCTGAAGGACAGTGCAGGTGGGGACCTCAGGAGAATTAAGGAAGGCTTTAGAGATAGGGGCAACTGTTGTAGAGCAACCCCGATACAAAACGGGGTGCCTGACTGTGGGTCCTCACCCGCGTGCTTAAAAGGACTTATCAATACTCTACTGCAGGCACACACAAAAGGTTAATAAAAGGTTTATTTACAAGGGAAGGGGAAATGAGGAAATGTACAGCTCAGGGAGAAAAGTGGGAGACAAAGTTTTAAATGAGTCCTACCCAATCCGCCAATCAGGAATCCCAAATGGCGCTCTGAGAGCTGGCCACGAGCCAGGAACCCTGAAGCCAGGAGGCGAGCCACAGCGAGCGAGAGCCCCCAAGGCCCACGTGTTTGGTTTTTATACCCAACCTGGCTGCTTAACTCCACCCTCAGGTCCCAGCCACCTTCCCTTTGGTGGTGACGGGATTTGTCTTTCCCAATGTCTTGATGGCTTTGGTCTGGAGTGGGGGTGGGGTCCACAAAGCCTGCATGGGATTAGCTCAGGACATCCTTTCCCCCTAACACAACCAGAGGACTGTAACTAATTCCACTGGGAATAATAAACATCCCAGGACTTAGGTCAACAGTGTTACCAAACTCTGGCCTCAGTTTCCCTCAGCTAATAAAGGGAGGCAGAGTTTGGGAAAAGGAGAGGGGTTTAATTTGTTGACAAATGAGGAGAGCAGCAGACTCAGGTCTGAAAGACCACGGTCCTGCCCTTTGACAGAGTGCAGGGATATTTATGCAAGGGGGAGATGAGAAGGAGTCAGCAGTGAGATCGGTGGGACCAGCCTGTTTTTCTTCAATAGCTGATGCAAATTTGACTTTCTCTTCCCTAAAATGCAGGGGTGCTCATTTGGGAGACTGGATCATAAAGATGAATCTATCAAACAAGGGGGAAGACACAACAGATTGGGAAAGACAAACCTGTTAGATAAGGAATGTGAAGAGCCCCTGCTCAGTAGCAGAGTAAGTGAGACAACCGAGAACTAACCAATCGCAAAGAGACTGGTGCAGCTTTAGAATACTGAGGGAAAGAAGGTCTATATTCCCTGAGACACGACTCCACTTTGGCTTCCTTGCCCCTCCCTGGCCTGGTTTCATAGCCTGGGAGTCCCGCTTTATTTCAGTTCTTTTTCTTCTCAATAAACTTTTTCTTTCTCTAAACAAACCTGCCTCTTCTCACTTGCTTGCCTGAGAGTCTGCGAAGTTCCTGCTGTGGCTTCAAGAGACACCAACCTGTGGTGGTCTAGTGGCTGGGACTCAGCACTGTACCTGCAGCCTGGGATCCATTCCTGGCTGGGAGACTAGGCCTGACAATTCTGGTATCAAAAAGAAGAAAATGCATAGTCACAGGTGGACAGTGGGAGTGCTACCACGAGCCAGTGCAGAGACTGCATTTGTAATAGGGTGGTCCATAGAAAAGGGGGAGGTTCTAGATTTCCTACCCCACCCAAAGGAGGGTGGGGCTGAGCAGGGATGGAGGAAGGAAGAAAGCAGGATGGAGCCAGAAGGAGACCTGGAGGAGGCACATGGAGCCCGGAGACATGTGAAGAAACTGTGCTTGCCTTTTGGTCGTGGACTGGGTGACACAGATGTGGGTGAGAGACCCCTGGGGAGGTGACAATGGCAGCTTTTATCTTGATTTCGATTTTGCTCTTTTCTTCCCAGACTTGTCTGGTTGTTTCTGATCCTTTTCTGTGGATCTCCACTGAAAGGTGCTTTAGACCTGTGGCAGGCTTTCGGGCCTTGCTCTGGGCCAATTCCATTTGGGTGTACTTTTACCCACGAGGGGACGGATAACTGGGTGCTTGATTTAGAAACTATATTCTTTGCCTTTGCTGGTTTGTTTACTGATTGTATTAAAGTTCCTTTTCAATAAAGTCTCATATGTTTTGTGTTGATGCAGTGGATGGCAGAATCTATTTAGAGGAGGCAGTTTTGCAGGGTCTGGGGTGTCCCTCTCCCTGCCCTGTAACAGATTTGAGGCCCAGTGTGATTTCGGACAGAGCCATCCATGGTTAGTCAGCTCAATGGGGAAATTTGGCTTCCCCATGGCATTGTCTACCATAAGTGCAAATGTGATTTTTGGTTTCTCAAGTGTGTTTGTTTCATGTGTAGATTTGTTGTTGAAAAAGTAAACTGGCTTGGGCCTTGTGGAAATTCTGTGTGCCTGTGTATGATTTGTTTGTAGTCACTTCCTAAGAGATTTTATTTTGTAAAATTGTTCTGTGTAGCAGTTTTACTCAAAAGATGGACGTATGTTGGACAATTTGGGCTTAGTACAAAGCCCAAATGTCAAAATAAGCTACATGAGAAGTTCACCAGTGCCATGGGTTTCACCTAACTCTAGGGTAGAAGGGATTGAGTCTGATCCACAGAGAGACTGGAGGGAGAGTAGGTGGGATGAAGAGCATGAAGGGTCCCTGCTCCCATTTGCGAGGGAGGGGATGAGAGAGATGTGGGTCTTTGTCTCAGCTGGAGGACATGGTCAGATCTTTGAGGCATCTCCACCAAGGTTTGGAGCCCTGTCCTCTGCTCCCTCTTCACTCATTGCACAGGTGACTGGATTCTGGTGTCAGATGAAGGTTCTAGGAGAATATTTGGATTTTTCTTTGTCTTTGGTGAGGAACCTGTGTGTGGGCATTGTGCTGAGTCTCCATCTTTATGAGTCTATGTCTCTGGAATAAATCATACATGGTGATTGTAGTGGGAGAAATATCAAGTGAGGTCCGTGGCACAGGGGTAAAAGAAGTCACCAGAGACAGAGTGAAGGTCAGAGAAGGTGGACTGATTGAAATACACTGCTAAGAGAAGCAGCAGGTGAGATGGGAGAGGTATGCACCCAAAGGAGGATTTGAGGGTCTCCTTTATATTCTGTTTTTGCAGGTTTCTATTTTTTGGGGTGCTGGTTTGCAGTAGTTATCTCCTGGGATGTCTGGTCTCAGGCCCTGGCCTTTGACACAGAAACATGTTCTGGCCCAGCTGCTGCATTCCTGGAGCTGGGCTGGCTTTTCTGGTCATGGTGGTCAGTCTCATGGCACCCAAGTCAGCCTTCCCATGCCCTTATCTATTCAAGGCTCCCAAACCTGCCTCTAGGCATGAGTGGAAGCTTAGTTTTTAAACTTAATAAATTGTACCTTGACAGTGATGGTGCATTAATTTATTTTTATTTTTTTAAAGATTTATTTTATTTGCATACAAGAACTGGGGTACAGGCCAGAGGTGTGAGGGTGAGAGGAGTCAAAAGAGACAGAGTGGGGAGCCAAACAGGCAGATTGAATGAAATACACTGCTGAGGGGTGCAGTGAGAGAGTCAGGAGAGGTCTGCTACCCAAAGCCCCACAAAGTAAAAAAAAAAAGAAAAATTAGTGTGATCTCTGAGGTTTCGTTAGTGTCCCGTGAAATTGTCTGCATCTTATGCCATTCTGTGGAATTTACTAATTGTTCTAAAGAAATTGGGATGATTGTTCATTTTTTTCCCTATGGAACCATACTATCTAGGAAAGTGCATTTTATTTTATTTATTTATTTTTTTTTTGGAGAGAACCTCTAGATTTTTTCCATTATTTCCACTTATCCCAGTAGATGGCGGTGTGGGACATGTTCTTTTGCTACAAAAAGGGATATTAAAAGACAAATTTGTCCCCTCTACAGGGGGGAGATAAGGGAGTAGTTTCAAAACAAGGGTGGTTGGAATTGTATGGGGAATATAACCAAGATAAAAATGCATATATTGTGCAAAAATTGAAAAATGATGTAAGAAATATATAAAAGAAAGAAAAGAAAAAAAACCTAAGGAATGAAAGAAAAAGACAAATTTGTATAGGAGTAGTTGGAAATTCCTTTTAAATACATAATCCATGTAAAATTAACCATTTATGTATAGCTAAAATATATACTAATGAAGTGATACCGGCTGGGGTGTCATTTAATAGAGTTAAAACAGTCTGCACTTTGCTCAGCTGAACAATGCTGGGAGACACAAAATGGATAGGAAAGGGAAACTGATACAGTGACCATGGGCACCTGGCCACAGGTCCACATGACCAATGGGGGGCTATGGAGAATTCCGGGAAATGCAGAAACAGGGCAAAAAGAACCCGGCAAGACACCTCTGTAAGGAAAGCCCCCTGACACCCGTCATCCCAGCAGACAGTGGCTGGGGGAGATCAAGTCATTAAAAAACCACAAAACGGATTATAAAATGGAGTGCCAAATCCTTCTTACAGTGCAGACATTTCCTGTCTTGCCCCCTGCTCCCTTGCAGGGTATTTCAATAAATTCAACTTTTCTGTTCCACACTCTGCCTCTGGTGAATTCTTTCACTCACGCACCTCCGACCTCAGCTGGCGATTACACGCCACAATACCATCTTTACTGCCTCTTCTCTGGGGAGAAAACCTTATGTTGTTATTCATGACAGTTTTTACCTCCCACAGATCAAAACTCCATGGGAGAGTGAGAAATTAGCATAACCATGCGTAGCACTGTGGGAGCCACGGTACCTATGAGTTAGGTCATGATGTGTGAGTAGAGGGGAATCTGTGAGCTGCAGGAAAAAAAAACTGTCCTCACAGGGTGTCGGGCCTGGTGAGTGTGTGCCCCTTCGCCAGCAGGGGGAGCTGTGGACTGCCCCTTGGGCCCTATACAATTGACCTGTGAGTCCTCTCTCAAGGGAACCTGGGCCTAGGGGCTGTGTGGGGCTCCTGTTGGAGACCCAGCAACTGTGTCCTCTGTGGCCTGGCACAGTCCCTAAGCAGGAACCTTTGTTGATGTCAGCAGGTGCTTCCTCCAGGGCTTTCCAAGGGGTGAAGCAAACTCCCCTCTTCTCAGTGTGTGGTGTGAGCTGAGCTCCAGCACCAGGGCCCAGGGAGGGGATGGCTAGTCCCTGGATGGAACCCCATTTGCATGCGCAGCCCCTCCTGTGGCAGAGGGTGGAGAAGAAAAGGAGGCCTGGTACAGCCCAGCCCCATGTGGGCTCAGGGGGCTGTGAGCACCATGGCCTGGACGCCTCTCCTCCTTGTGATCCTCTCTTACTGCACAGGTGGGAAAACCTCCATGACAGAGCCAGTCTCCTGCTATTCTCTGTCTTCTTTGTCAGATCCCAGGGAAATTTTACCCTGAGGTCTACCCCTCAAGTATACATGTCTGTGTCTGCAGGTTCCCTCTCCCAGCCTGTGCTGACTCAGCCACCCTTCCTCTCTGCATCTCCTGGATCATCCGTCAGACTCACCTGTACCCTGAGCAGTGGAGCCGTTGTTGCAGGTTACTACATGAGGTGGTTCCAGCAGAAGCCAGGGAGCCCTCCCCGGTACCTCCTGAGTTATAAATCAGACTCGGATAGGCACCAGGGCCCCGGGGTCCCCAGCCGCTTCTCTGGAGCCAAAGACACTGCGGCCAATGCGGGGCTCCTGCTCATCTCGGGGGCACAGCCTGAGGACAAGGCCGACTACTACTGTGCTACATGGCATGGTAACTCAAAGACTCCACAGTGCTCCAGATCCACGGGGAAGTGAGACAAAAACCTCCCATTGCTGCCCCAGTCCAGAGTAGTCACCCCTGAGCTTAGTACAGGGCCTCAGTCTGGTTACATGTGTTGTACTTTGGGTCTAATTTCTTGGACACTGGGATGTGTCTCATCTCCTGGTTACCCTTAGCTAAAAAGTTCACTTCTTCTCGCACTGGTCGTGTCTATACAGATACAAGTCAGACTTGGGCTGCGTTTCCCCGCAGGGAGGTGATGGAGCAGGAAGCAGGAAGTGGAGCCCACCCTGGTCCCCAGGTCTAGGCCTGGCTCAGAAGTGCGGGTGTCCTGAGAGCTGATGTCCTGTTGTGGGGTGCAGCTGCCCGAATCTATCTCCAGGGCTCAGCTGCAAGAGACAGGAGCCTCCTTCTACATCAGAGGGCTCTAGCCTGTTCTGGGGAGCTGCCTTCCCCATGAGAGGCTCTGTCTATGTGGTGCCAGAGGTGCTGAGCAACGGGGTATCTCCACAGTGACATGTGACTGTGTGTGACTCCCCATGTTCTCTGGGACACCTGGCACCAGGCTCCCTGGCCACAGAGGCAGCTGCTGCCTTAGTCATCCTCTTCTATAGGCTACACTTCTGAGGGTGAGGGCACTTGGGGTTTAGAAATGCAAATGAAGATCCTTCCACCAAAGCAGAAAGACATCAGATTTCTAGGAACTGTGTCTCCATACTTGTGACTTGTGTTCCCAGGTGGGTTTCAGGAAGCAGCTCTGGGAACATGTTCCCTCAGACTGGGGTCCTCCCCCTTCCCCTTTTTTGGCAGGAGATTTGGAAATTTCCCTGAAGAGCATCATATGGCTTCTGATTTAAAGGTTTTTTAAGTTGAATCAATGTGTACTTTATTTTTTTTTAAGCAATTTTTTTTAATAGAGGCATATTTATTTGTTTGTTTGTTTGTTTGTTTTTTGTTTATACATGCACTGGGTACAGTCAGAAGCACAGGAGGGTGAGAGAATTCACCAGAGCCAGAGCGGGGAGCAGAGCAGGCAGAAGGACCGAAGTACACTGCTGAGGGGAGCAGCGGGCGGCAGGAGAGGTCTGCGCGCCATGTGGGACCCTCCTCCGGTGGCCGGAGAGCAGCCGGGGATAGAACCAGCGCCGCAGAGGCTGCGGGCAGCTTCGCAACCCAGCGCTCAACCGCTGCGCCACCGGGGAGGCCCTCAATGTGTACTTTAAATATTTGGTAGTTCTAGTGATTTTGATCATGCACTTAAAATAGCAAAGCAGATGGTCACCAACTATGTAGTGAGTGAAAGGTAATAACTAATTTTAATTCCTTCATGTATCAGATGATCATGTGCCAAGTGTATCTGTGAGAGCCTCTCATTATGAACTGATAACATCTCCACTGCACTGTCTCTTACACACGGATTGACACAGCTTATCCAAAACTAAACATCATTTTTAAGTGATAAATTGTAATATTCTCCTTCTATTCTAGCTGCTTCTTGGACAGTAATCGTTATTATTTATGAGTTAAGCGAATGATAGGACTTTTCTAGTCATTTGACATAACAGACCAACTTGCTTTCTTTGCCCTTTTCACATACGTACTTTTTCACGGTGACTCCATGAAGCAATTGTAATATTTTGAACTGTAATTTCTGGACTTTTAATAGTTGCAAAAGTTTTCTACGACAGTACCAAACGTACAATTTAAATTTTCACCATTGTTCCTATTTGTAATTTTAGTCCTGTTCATCCAGAAGAACAACGAAATGTCTTTGCTTTCAAGGGCATTTTTACGTTGTACTTCTTCCATGCCCCCATATCACACATTTTCTGTTATAGGAGCCGATTTCCTCTATTACATTTATTAGCACGGGGGAGGGCTCCTGTTTAATTTCATTCCTCCCACTTGTCTTAGTTTGGAGTTATAACCTACAGCACTATAAGGAAAATACAATCTGACATTGAGTACCAGAATCTTTCCAAGAACAATGATGATATGATATTTTCAATGGTATTTTTCTCTTGAGTCAAAATGGCCCTGCAGGGGCCTCCCTGGTGGCACTAGGGGTTGAGATGCAACCTATGAAGCTGTCTGCAGCCACTGCAGCACGAGTTTGATCCCCGGCCAGGGAGAAACCCACATGGCACAGCAGACCTCTCCTGATTGGCCTGCTGCTCCTCTCAGCAGTGTACTTCGGTCAATCTGCCTTTCTGTTCCCCACTCTATCTCTGGTGAATCCTCTCACCCTCCATACCTCTGCCCTGGATCCCAGCGCTTATATGCATAAATAAATAAATTTTAAAAAAAACAAAAAAACAAAATGTGCCTATAGCATCATGCACTTGCCAGATGAAAACTGAAGACACTCTGTTCTTTAGAGATGTCACTGTTACTGGTAAAGACAGTAGTTACACCTTTGTACCCATATTTAAATATGTTGTTAGGGAACCTTTAATCATAGTTTAAGAGTAGTTTATATCTGTGGTATAAATATTCAATTCTACTTTAATTGCAAAACCATAAGAAGTAGTAGAATGGGAAACTATTGATTATTGAGGGTCTATTGTTTCCTGATATTTATTTATTCACTCTGACATATATTTATTCAGAACATGTTATTTGTTTTGTGCCTAATAGCATGGATGTCCTGAGAATGCAGAGTTAGCAAAACAAAAGCTTAGCTCTGAGCCTGGAAATGTGTTGCATCCGGATGTGCACGGAGGCTGGTCCTGGAGGGGAAAGGAAGGCGGGTGGGTGCAGGGTCTTTAGGGAATCAGGACTGTAATTAGGGCGGTGCCGGTATAGTGAAGGGAGTTGGCTGAGGCTCTAGACACATGTAAACTCAAAGGAATATTATATTATGGATGAGAAGATAGTGCTGGTCTGGAAGGGATGATGGGGACAGAGAGCTCACCACGTTACCCTGAACAGATGGGTAAGAGCAAAAGGTAACTACTTGGAGATAACCGTCCTCAGGAAGACCAAGTTTTGATAACTCAAGAAGGTAGGAAAAATGCTTTAGGATAGTTAAGCTTATGGAAACTTATGTAGTGGAAAGCTTTGGAAGATGTTTCAGAAAAGGAGGTCGTTGCCTTCCCAGAAACTTCATTATCTTCTCTTACTTTCTCATTCCCTCATACATGTTGTTCGGAATAAATTGTGTATACTCCAGGACTTCTAGAACGTTGAAAATGCCACTGGACCCTGTAACCACAAGTTGCTTGTCCTTGCTCTGTTCATTCTTGCTCTGTTCCCATTTACCTCTACTTCCAGAAGTATTTTTTTAAGATTTTATTTTTCCATATTTATGCATACAAGAACTGGCGTGTAGTCCAGAGGTACAAGAGAGGGTTGAAGGATTCGCCAGAGACAGAGTTAGGAGCAGAAAATGTGGATCTACTGAAATCCACTGCTGAGGGGAACAGTGGGTGAGAGAGGAGAGGTCTCCTGCGCCATGTGGATTGCTCCCTGGCTGGCTGCGGATTGCTTCAAAGTGCTGTGCTTAAACATTTGCACCACCAGGGAGGCCCAGACTGCAGATTCTTTTTATTTTTTTTAAAGATTTATTTATTTATACAAGAGCTGGCCAGAAGCATGGGAGGGTGAGAGAATTCACCATAGACAGAGCAGGGAACAGAACAGGCAGAATGACCGAAATACACTGCTGAGGGGAGCAGGGGGCAAGACAGGAGAGGTCTGCTGGGCCATGTGGGTATCTCCCTGGTTGGCTGGGAATTGAACCCGTGCTGCAGAGGCTGCAGACAGCTACACAGTGTGGCACTCAATTCTCTGCGCCACCAGGGAGGCCCGCAGACTACAGATTCTTAAAAAGAAAAACAAACAGAAGAAGTTGAC
Organism: Talpa europaea; assembly: GCF_964194135.1. Lineage (NCBI taxonomy): Eukaryota > Metazoa > Chordata > Mammalia > Eulipotyphla > Talpidae > Talpa > Talpa europaea. The sequence goes on from NC_140082.1 coordinate 52,328,044, forward strand.
ATTGTGAGAACAGTTGGCAAAATAAGAGTATACAGATTGGATCCTGTTGTTTATTTCCTGGTTTGAATGTTTATCAGGTGGCTCTGTAGGTTAGTGCGGATGTCGGGGGAAAATGCACATTGAAGTATGTGGGCGTAGAAGAGCCACATGTTTACATTTTTATGTGCGTTAGAAAATGCTAATAATAATTGTGGCTTTGTGTATAGAGATGAAATGTGAGCACGTATGTGAGGGACTGAAGGAGGAACGCCATGTGTACTTGGGGAAATGTGAGTAAGGTGGCTATGCAATTTTCTTTTACTATGTTTGTAAGTTTTTTTTAAAGATTTATTTATTTATTTGTTTGTTTGTTTATTTATTTATACAAGCACTGGGTACAGTCAGAAGTGTGGGAGAGTGAGAGAATTCACCAGAGCCAGAGCAGGGAGCCCAACAGGCAGATGGACTGAAGTACGCTGCTGAGGGGAACAGCGGGCGGCAGGAGAGGTCTGTGCGCCATGTGGGACCCTCGCCTATGGCCAGGGATCGAACCGGCGCTGCAGAGGCTGGGGGCAGCTTCGCAGCCCAGCGCTCAACCGCTGTGCCACCAGGGGAGGCCCTGTGTGTGTAACTTTTCAAAAAAAAAAAAAAAAGTGCCCTAAATCTTAGAGAGAGCCCCAAAACTGAGAATATAACAAAAAGCTCTGGGGCCTCCCTGGCGGAGCAAAGGGTTAAGATGCAAAACTATCAAGCTAGCAGAAGCCACTGCAGCATGAGTTTGATCCCTGGCCAGGGAGGTGACCCACGTAGTGGAGCAGAACTCTGCAGGATGGGGTATTCCTGGAGTCAGCTCAGGGACTAGGCTGGGAGAGGACAGTTTCCTCCCACTGATAGCCACTTACTTCCCTACTCACTTCCCCACTCACTTCCCAGTTAGCCACTCACTTCCCCCCAGGACCTGAATGAAGGTCCTGGGCCTGAACAGGGCTGGGGGACTGTTGTAGTGGGCTCACTGGTGCCCCTAGTCCCGCTTCCAGGACCAGACGTGCCTCCCACAGGGCTGCGCAGCAACCTCCACAGGTGTCTCGGAGACCCCCTCAGGGTCCTGCTGTGGACCAGGATTGCGAAGGTCACCTGAGGAAGAGAGTTGGGATGTGGGACAAGAGGATCAGAAGAATAAAGAGACACGACCCCGTGATCTTTGTTAAAAAGCCTCTTTCCACGTGGGCCTGCAGGTGCTGTTCTGCAGGCAGCAGTAGGGAGAATAGAGGCAGGAGACTGGTCAGACAGCACGGCCGGGCCCAGGCCACCTTGGGTGAGAGTCCAAAGATTTTACTGAATCTTGATGCTGAGGGTTGAGTCTCCAGGGAGCGTTAGTGGAGATGGTGCGTTACTAGGCACACACATGTGAAATGTGCCTCTGACAGAAACAGGGAAACAAAGTGAGAGTCGAAGGTGGACAAGGCCAGAGGAGGGTGCTACATGGCGGGTGGGCAGTGATGAGGATTCCTCTGGCAGGAATAGGGGACAGGTGGGACATGTGCAGACTGAGGAGATGCTGCTCACTGGGGACCTGGCTTCCCAGCTTCGGTGTTAGTAGGAGCATCCCCTCCACTGGGTCCAATTGCCTTGAGCACCAGGAGCACAGGTGTTCCCTGCATGAACGTGGCACCATCTACACACCTGGGACAGCCTGGACAAAGGAGCCTCTTGGCATATGTTTGCTGAATGAAAGCCTGAGCTCCTGTGAATCAGAAGTGCAGGAAAGGGGCAGATTGGAGGCAAAGATTAGGATTCCTGCTTGATAAACATTAGAGTATGTGGGTCAGAGTTTATCCTGGAGGATATGAGAGTAGAAGGTTGTGACCTTGAGTCAAGATGGAGAGACAGGTGTAAATCTCAGTGCTCTGAAGTAGGAAAGACTAGAGAGAAGTACAGTGGATGAGGATTCCTCTGGGTTCCATGGTTTGGGGGGGACAGCAGACAAGGGCATGATGAGCCTCCAGGAACTGAGGAGAGAAACCCCAGGGAGCAGGGACAGAGCAGATTCTGGGCAGGGACAACCTGCACCAGCAAATCACCTACAGAGTGTGGTCAGGCTTGCGAATGTCACTAAATACGCCACTTAACAGAGAGCCTGGGAGGTGCCACTAGTCACCACATCCTCACGGTAGAGACCACATGGCACACGAAGTTCATCTTCTCCTCCCCTGGTAGAAACATTCCTGATGGCAGAATGATGGTCTTGGGCTCCTTGTCCACATGAGAGACGTCAGGAGAGTTGGCTCTGCTCGGGGGGAAGGCGGGGGACTCTCCTGGTGACTGACTGAGCGTGTCTGTCCATCTGGACTCTGCTCTCAGCGCGTGTGTCATAGTTTGAGCTGGGACAGTGTGTGCAGTGGTGAGTGGGACATTCTTTAAGATTTTTTAACTTGAAGAGTTTCCGCAAAAATGTACAGTTTCCAGCCTCTGTCTGTGAATGTGTGCGTCTGCCTCAGTTTTATCAGATGCTCCAAGTTGTCAGGTATGTGTTGTCATCATGAATCCAGGTGAGGCCCCTCAGAGAGAGGTGAAGCCTCCTTAGACAGAGGAGCAGGTTTGCCTGTTTGAGGGTGGGGAAGACAGGAGCTAGGGAGAAGGGAGGAGCCATCAGTCTGCTGTTCTGTTTCCCACTCTGTCTCTAGTGAATTCTCTCACCCTTCACACCTCTATCCCATGCCAAGCTCTTGTATGCATTAATAAATAAATCTTTAAAAAATAAAGAAAGAAAGAATAGAAATGTGGTAAGAAATTATTTACAGCATAAACCATTTACGTGATCCCTAGAACACAGTTCATGTTGACAGAAATATGCAGAAAAGCACAACACAGAGGGCCTCCCTGGTGGCACAAGGGGTTAAGACGCAACCTATGAAGCTGTCCGCAGCCACTGCAGCACAAGTTCAATCCCGGGCTAGGGGGAGACCCACATGGTGCAACAGACCTCTCCTGACTCACCTGATTCTCCCCTCAGCAATATCCTTCAGTACATCTGCCTGTTCTGTTTCCTAATCTGTCTCTGGTGAATCCTCTCACCCCACACCTCTGACCTGTATCCCACTTCTTGGATGCATAAATAAATATATATTTTTTAGAAGTACTACATTGCTTTCTGGTAAAGTTCAGCCTACCAAAGCTACTTAGTTTTCATAAGCTAATAAATCATATAAGTCAATAAGTTGGCTTTTCTGTAAAATTCCCCAATTACACCACTTCCTTTAAGACTGCCTAGAATCCTTCATACTAGCTTAACTCTCCCATCATCCAGGACACATGACTAGTGGCTTATGAGTATCTTTGGATTATTCTACACTGTGTTCTGGAGTCACCAGCGTCTTAAGTGTGTGTATGTATTTATATGGACTACTCTGTAAAATCAAAGCATAAGGTCGTTAATTAAACACTGAATAACAATATCTAGGAATCAGACCATGCTGCTGACTAGAGTGGAGGACCTCATAGTGGCTGACACCAGTTGGCCTTTCAGGGATTTTCGCAAGAGGAGTGTTGCCATGAGAGCAGCAGAGGGCGCTGTGGGTGGTGCTGTGGGCCCCACAAACAAATCAGCGAGGACCTATCACTCACAAGAGCTGAGCCTGGGGACTGGTTCCTGTGCTCCCAGATGGGGATTCAGGTATGGGGGCTCCTGACTTGGCCCAGTTTCTTGAGAAGGGAACTTTGTGAGGTTTCAACAAGTTTTTCCTCTCAGAGCTCTCCGAAGGGGTGAAACAAACCTCCCTCTTCCTCAGTGTGGGGTGTGATCTTAGCTCCACCATCAGGGTTCAGGGAGGGGTTGGGCAGTCCCTAGATGTAATCATTTGCATGCACAGCTTCTCCTGTGCCAGAGGGTGGGAAAGAAAAGAGACCTGAGGCAGTCCATCCCCATCCCCATGTGGGTCTCTGGGGCTGTGAGACCATGGCCTGGACGCCTCTCCTTCTCGTCATCCTCTCTCACTGTACAGGTGCCTGAATTTGGGGCCAGGGTATGGGCCCTCAGAACATGCTTGGGACCCTGGTAAATCCTCTTGTCTCTAGAGCCCAGCATCACCATCATGTGTCTGGCCTCCTTCCAGGATCCTGGGCCCAGTCTGTGCTGACTCAGCCACAAAGTGTCTGGGATCCTAGGCCAGAGGGTCACCATGTCGTATACTAGAATCAGCTCCAACATTGGGGGTTATGGTGTGGGCTGGTTCCAACAGAAAACAGGAACAGCCCCCAAAAGCCTGATCTATCAGAATAAGGGAGGATCCTCAGGGGTTGTTGATGGATCTTCGGGTTCCAGGTCGGGCAGCTCAGCCACCCTGACCATCACTGGTCTCCAGCCTGAGGACGAGGCTGATTATCTCTGCTCAGTTGGGACAGCAGTCTGAGTGGTCACACAAGCTCCAGGCCTGTGGGGAAGTGAGACACAAAATCCCTTTCTCTTCTGCCAAGAGCAGGAATCCCCGAAGCTGCTGCTGTGTCTCAGCCTGGGCCTCTGCTTGATCTCTGCAGCTGTCCTGGCCCAGACTCCTGCAGGGTACCTCCTTCATCTCTCCCTTCCAAGAGGTCTGGGCTCCATCCTCACATCCTGCCCCCTTCATGGGGACCTGAGACTTAGTTCCCAGATTTCCAGGCCCCTGGGCAGGGGTAGTGACAAGTGGGTGCGGAGCAGCAAAGGATGAGGAATAGCCTTTTCATTTTCTTTTTTTTTTTTAACATTTATCATTTTTTACATTTTTTAGTCCATATTTGCTTCCCCCCAACCCCTCAGATTGAGTCCCCATAGAATCTCCTTCCCCAAGGCACCCGTGCACCATCACCACAGTCCCCTGTGCTCCTCCCTCCCTCCCTCTCACCCCTCTCCCTTCTCCTAACCTGCAGGATGTCTCTGATTATAATTGTCTTTTTTGCTTTGTTGTGTTTTGTACTATTATTATTTTTCCTACACTAATGTCTTATTTGGTTCCCCTATATTCCTGTCATAAGTGAAACCATCCGATATTTTTCTTTTTCCTTCTGGCTCATTTCACTGAGTATAATTCCCTCTAGCTCCATCCATGTTGCTGGGAATAGCATGAGTTTATCTTTTTTGATTGCTGAGTAATATTCCATTGTGTGTGTATACCACATCTTCTTGATCCAGTCATCTATCTTTGGGCATTTGGGTTGTTTCCAGGTTTTATCTATTGTAAATAGTGCTGCAGTAAACATAGGTGTACAGGTGCTCTTTTGAATCACTGAGAACAGTCTCTTGTAAATACCTTCTCCCTGTACTGCTAAAGGACCCACACAGCCCACCAGGGGTGAACCAGACAGGGGGTGGGCATGAAAGGGCCTTGGTGGAAAGTGGGGTGAGAGAGGAGGAGCTCTTCCTGCTTCCCCAGCAACAAGACTGTGCTGTCTCCGTCCTCTGTCCTTCTGCTGAGCAGAAAGCAGGACCAATTCTCCCTCAGGACAGTTTTCAGGGCCCACCCTCCACTATGTAAACTAGTGAAGGAGTGTCAGGGAACCCTGCATCTGAGGTTGACTCTGTATGGAGCCAGGGCTGAGGGGAGGGAGGAGAGGTGCAACCTAGTGCAGGCCCAGGCAGGGCATCCTCTCTCTCCTTCTGCCCTCCTCCCCCCACAATTTGTGAGGAGGGACCAGTGGAAAAGGCAATGCTTGGGCAGGGCTGCCTGTCTCAGGGCAAGCACTCAATTTCAGACAAGGTGCAAAGTGCAGCAGGGCCAGCAGGGGACAGTGTGGGGCTGAGTGAAGCCCAGGTGGTGAGAACCCAGCTGTGACCCAGCACCTGGGGCTTAGTGCTGCCATGAGCTCAGTGTTCCCAGGGCCTGGCAGCTCCTTCCCACAAAGCCCAAATGTCAACAGCTCCCAGGAACATCCCCCAGAAGCCTGATAATTGGAATAATGAACTACCCTCAGGGGTCCCTGATGGATTCACTGGCTCCAGGTCTGCAGCTCAGGCACCCTGACCATCACTGGGCTCCGCCTGAGGACGAGGCTGATTATTACTGCCAGTCCTATGACTACAGTCTGAGTGGTCCCACCGTGCTCCAGGCCTGTGGGGAAGTGAGACACAAACTCCTTTTCTCTACTGCCGAAAGCAGGCACTCCTTGCAGCTGCTGCAGAGGCTCAGCCTGGGGCTCTGCTTCTTCTCTGCTGCTGTCCTGGCCCAGCCTCCTCCAGGGCACCCCCTTCATCTCTCCCTCCAATGTGGTGTCATCTCCAATGTCACACCCTGCTCTTATCATAGGGACCCAACTCTTCTTTCCCAGATTTTCAGCCCCCTGAGCAGCGGTGGTGAATGGTGAGTAGGGAGCAGCAGAGGATCAAGAATAGCTTCTTCTCCATACCATCTCCCTGTTACTGTTGAAGGGTCCACACAGCCTAACAGGGGTGAACGAGACAAAGGGGTGGAGAGCAAGAAAGGGCCTTGGTGGAAAGTTGGGTGAGAAAGAGCACTTCCTTTTTCCCAAACAATAAAATTGTGCTGGTCTCAGTCCTTTGTTTTGCTGAGCTGAAAACAGGACAAATTCTCCTTGAGGGGAAAGATTTCTGGGCCTACCCTCCACTATGTAAACTAGTGATGGAGTGTGTGGGAGCCCAACATCTGAGGATGCCGCTGTATGGACCAAGGATAAGTGGAGAGATAAGTGGAGGTGAGTAAAAGGCGCAGCCTAGTGCAGGCCCCAGGCAGGGAGTCCTCTTATTCCTTCCCCCCCAGCCCCCAAAATTTTTTGGAGGGGCCATAAGAAAAGGCAATGCTTGGGTAGTGCTGCCTGTATCAGGGCAAGCACTCAATTTCAGACAAGGTGCAAAGTGCAGCAGGGGGCAGTGTGGGGCTGAGTGAAGCCCAGGTGGTGAGAACCCAGCTGTGACCCAGCACCTGGGGCTTAGCTGCTGCCCTGAGCTCAGTGTTCCCAGGGCCTGGCAGCTCCTTCCTGCAAAGCCCAAATGTCAAAATGAGCCACATGAGAAGTTCACCAGTGCCACGGCCTCCCCTAACTCCAGGGCAGAGGGGATTGAGTCTGATCCTCACAGAGGCTGGAGGGAGAGTAAGTGGGATGAAGAGCATGAAGGGTCCCTGCTCCCATCTGTGAGGGACGGGATGAGAGAGATGTGGGTCCCAGTCGGGACATAGTCACACCTTGGGCATCTCCACCAAGGGCTGAAGCCCAGTTCTCTGCTCTCTCTTTACTCACTGCACAGGTGACTGGATTCTGGTGTCAGGCGAAGGTTCTAGGAGAATATTTGGATTTTTCTTCCTCCTTGGTGAGGAACCTGTGTGTGGGCATTGTGCTGAGTCTCCCTCTTTATGAGTCTATGTATCATTGGAATGAATCATACATGGTGCTTGTAATGGGAGAAGTATTGAAGGAAGTCCATGGTAGGCGGGTGAAAGAACTCACCAGAGACAGAGTGGAGGACAGAGAAGGTGGGCTGATTGAAATACACTGTGAAGAGAAGCAGCGGGTGAGATGGGAGAGGTCTGCGGCCAAAGGAGGATTTGAGGGTCTCCTTTATGTTCTGTTTTTGCAGGCTTTCTAACTCAGTGTGCCAGTTTGCAGCAGTTATCTGCTGGGATATCTGGTCTTGGGCCCTGGCCCTTGACACAGAAACAAGTCCTGGTCCAGCTGCTGCATTCCTGGAGCTGGGCTGGCTTTTCTGGTCATGGCGGTCAGTCTTATGGCACCCAAGGCAGCTTCTCCATGCCCTTATCTCTTCAGGCCTCCCAAGCCTGCCTGCTGGGCATGGATGGGGGCTTAGTTTTTAGCCTTAGTAAATTGTACCTTGACAGTGATGGTGCATTAATTTATTAATCTGTTGTTGAAATCTTATTAAAAATGTCTTTCAGACCATTTGCCTCAATATTTAATATTATTGGTCTAAAATCATATGTTTCTGTGTAACTTATTTGCCATGCATACTTATGACTGTATAAGTGCATTCCCAAGAATTTTGGACTTTTATTTTTTGAATGGTACAGGGAAAAAAAACCCACTAAGTAAAAAAAAAAAAATAGGTTAGTGTGATCGCTGAGGTTTTATTAGTGTCTGTGAAATTATCTGCACCTTATGCCATGCTGTGGAATTGTTCCTTAATAATATTTCCAAATTGTTCTACAGAAATTGGTATGTTTATTCATTTTTTCACCCTATAAAACCATAGTTTCCAGGAAAGTGCATTTTATTTTTTTTTAATAGGAACATGTAATTTTCATAATTTCCACATTTTCCCAGTAGTTGGTGTTGTGGGACATATTATTTTGCTACAAAAAGGGAGATTTAAAGACAAATTTGTATAGCGGTAGTTGGAAATTCCTCTTTTTTAATACATGACATATGCAAAATTATCCATTACATAGCTTAAGTATATACTAATGAAGTGATAGCTGTTGGGGCATCATTTAATAGCGTTAAAACTTCGTCTCCGCCCTGAGACTACGACCTTAGTCTTTCCCATCAAAATGGATGAGAAAGGGAAACTGATACAGTGACCATGGGCACCTGGCCACGGGCCCACATGACTAATGGGGGGTATGGAGAATTCTGGGAAATGCAGAAACAGGGAAAAAAGAACCCAGCAGGACACCCCTGTGAGGAAAGCCCCGTGACACCTGACATCCCAGCAGACAGCGGCTGGAAGAGACCAGGTCTTGAAAAAGCCCACAGAAACAGGTTATAAAAAGGAGACCCAAATCCTTCTTCCAGTGCAGATCTCCTGTCTTGCCCCCTGCTCCCTTGCAGGGTTTTTCAATAAATCCAACTTTACTGTTCTGCACTCTGCCTCTGGTGAAATCTTTCACTCACGCACCTCACACCGCAGCCGGATTACACGCCACAATACCATCTTTACTGCATCTTCTCTGGGATGAAAACCTTAAGTTGTTATTCAGGACAGTTTTTACCTCCAACAGATCAAAACTCCATGCGAGAGTGAGAAATTGGCATAACCGTATGTAGCACTGTGGGAGCCACTGTGCTTATGAGTTAAGTCATGATGTGTGAGCAGAGGGGGCATCTGTGAGCTGCAGGAAGTGTGTGCCCCTTCACCAGCAGGGGAGTGTGGACTGCCCCGTGGGACCTGAACATTTGACCTGTGAGTCCTCTCTCAAGGTAACCTGGTACTCCCTGTTGGGGACTCAGCAGCTCTGTCCTCTGTGGCCTGGCACAGTCCCTCAAGCAGGGACCTTTGTTGATGTCAGCAGGTGCTTCCTCCAGGGCTGTCCCAAGGGGTGAAGCAAAAACCCCCCTCTTCTCAGTGTGTGGCCTGAGTTGAGCTCCAGCACCAGGCCCAGGGAAGGGATGGGTAGTCCCTGGATGGAGCCTCATTTGCATGCATAGCCCCTCCTGTGGCAGAGGGTGGAGAAGAAAAGGAGGCCTGGGACAGCCCAGCCTCATGTGGGGCTCAGGGGGCTGTGAGCACCATGGCCTGGACGCCTCTCCTCCTTGTGATTCTCTCTCACTGCACAGGTGGGGAAAACCTCCTGACAGAAGAAGTCTCCTGCTGTTCTCTGTCTTCTATGTCAGATCCCAGGGAAATTTTACCCTGAGTTCTATCCCTCAACTATTCATGTCTGTGTCTGCAGGTTCCCTCTCCCAGCCTGTGCTGACTCAGCCGCCCTCCCTCTCTGCGTCTCCTGGATCATCTGTCAGACTCACCTGCACCCTGAGCAGTGGAGCCCTTGTTGCAGGTTACCACATGAGGTATTTCCAGCAGAAGCCAGGGAGCCCTCCCCAGTTTCTCCTGAGGTATAAATCAGACTCGGATAAGTACCAGGGCCCCGGGGTCCCCAGCCGCTTCTCTGGAGCCAAAGACACTGCGGCCAATGCGGGGCTCCTGCTCATCTCAGGGGTACAGCCTGAGGACGAGGCCGACTACTACTGTGCTACATGGGATGGTAACTCAAAGACTCCACAGTGCTCCAGACCCACGGGGAAGTGAGACAAAAACCTCCCCTTGCTGCCCTGGCCTGGAGCAGTCACCCCTGCTCTCTATACCAGGCCTCAGTCTGGTGACATCTGTTGTCACTTTTTTGGTCTTTGTCCTTGGTCACAAGGATGTGTCTCATCTTCTCGTTACCCTTAGCTAAAAAGCTCATTTCATATCGCATTGGCCGTGTCTATACAGATACAAGACAAACTTGGGCTGCCTTTCCCACAAGGGAGGTGAAGGAGGAGGAAGCAGGAGGTGGAGCCCACCCTCGTCCCCCAGGCCTAGGCCTAGCTCAGAAGTGCGGGTGTCCTGAGACCTGCTGGCCTGTCATGGAGAGCAGCTGCCCCAAGTCCACTCCAGGTGTGGCCTGCAAGAGACAGGATCCTCCTTCCACATCAGAGGCCTCTGGCCTGTGTGTGTGGTGCCAGGGGTGCTGAGCTACGGGGTGTCTCCACAGTGATGTGTGACTGGGTGTGACTCCCTGTGTGCTCTGGGACACTCTGCATTAGGCAACCTGGCCACAGAGGCAGCTGCTGCCTTAGTCACCCTCTTCCTCACCCAGGGCCCTGAGGCTCAGGCTGCATGTCTGAGGGTGGGGGCACTTGGGGTTTAGAAATGCAAATGAAGATCCTTCCACCACAGCAGAGAGAGATCAGAATTCTAGGAACTGTGTCCTCACACTTGTGACTTGTGTTCCCAGGTTGGTTTCAGGAAGCAGCTCTGTGGACATCCTCCCTCAGGCTGGGGTCTTCCCCCTTCCCCTTCTTGGCAGGGGGATTTGGAAAAGGCCTCTGAAGAGCATCTTCAGGCTTCTGATTTAAATGTTTTTTAAATTGAACCAAGGTATACTTTTAAATTTTTGGTAGTTCTAGTGATTTTGATCATGCAATTAAAATAGCAAAGCAGATGGTTACCAGATACGTTATGAGTGAAAAGGTAATAACTAATTTTAATTCCTTTATGTATCAGATGATCATGTGCCAAGTGTATCTGTGAGAGCCTCTCATTATGAACTGATAACATCTCCACTACCCTCTCTCTTATACACGGGTTGACACAGCTTATCCAAAACTAAGCTTTATTTTCTAAGTGATAAGTTGTAATATTCTCTTTTTATTCTAGCTGCTTCTTGGACAGTAATCGTTATTATTTCATGAGTTAAGCGAATGATAGGACTTTTCTAGTCATTTGACATAACAGACCAACTTGCTTTCTTTGCCCTTTTCACATACGTACATTTTCACGATGACTCCATGAAGCAATTGTAATATTTTGAACTGTAATTTCTGGACTTTTAATAGTTGCAAAATTTTCTAAGAAGTTTCCATATGTATAATTTAAATTTTCACCATCGTCGATATTTGTAATTTTAGTCCCGTTCTTCCAGAAGAATAATGAAATGTCGTTGATTTCAAGGGCATTTTTACATTGTACTTCTTCCATGCCCCCATATTAAACATTTTCTTTGTATAGGAGCCGATTTCCTCTATTACATTTATTAGCACGGGGGAGAGCTCCTGTTTAATTTCATTCCTCCCACTTGGTTTAGTTTGGAGTTATAACCCATAGCAATATAAGGAAAATGCATTCTGATATTGAGTAACCAGAATCTTTCCAACAATAATGATGATATTTTTTCAATGCTTATTTATCTCTTGAGTCAAATGTGCCTACAGCATCCTGCATTTGCCAGATGAAAACTGAAGACCCTCTGTTCTTGAGAAATGCCAGTATTTGGTACATATACACGATGGAATATTACTCAGCAACCAAAAAAGATAAACACATGCAGTTTGCCGCAACATGGATGGAGCTAGAAGGGATCATGCTCAGCGAAATAAGTCAGAAAGAAAAAGAAAAATTCCGGATGGTCTCACTCATAGCAGGAATCTAGAAAACCTAAATAAGGGACCAGGAAAAAGATTAATTAATACAAAGTAAATTTCAAAATCAACAAGGAACTATAAACCAGAGACACACTACAGGGAGAAGGGGGGAGGAAAGGAAGGATTAGGGTCAAAATTAGGTGAGGTGAAATTGTTTGGGGAATATAACCAAAATGAAAATGCATACATTGTGCAAAAATGAAAAATGATATAAAAATTATATAACATAAAATATATTAAAAAAAAGAAATGTCACTATTACTAGTAAAGATAGTAGTTTCACCATTGTACACATATTAAATATTTGTTAGGGAACATTTAATCACAGGTTAAGTATAGTATATATCTGTGGCTATAAATATTCAATTCTACTTTAATTGTAAAACCATAAGAAGCAGTAGAATGGGATACTATTGAGTGCTGCACCTCCCCCTGCAGTGACCTTTAGGGCTAATGGCTTTTGCCACGGTCCCTATGTCTGGCTGGGCAAGGAACCAGCCCCCAGGGGGAGCACAGCAAAACTCCCTGAAGACATAGATAAGACAGACTCCAGTCGAAAGATAACGACAACCAGGAGTCACTGCAAGAGCGATGACCACACGGAAACTTATCTTGCTTTCTCAAGGCCCACAAACTTTATTCTGCTACAACTGTCTCTCTAAAATCTTTCCTTTTTCTGGTCATTGGTTGCTAATTAAAAAACATACGTAATTTAATAATTAGGCTAATTCAAATGAAACATTACTAAACACTGTAATAATAGAATTGTTGGTTTAATAATCTTTCTATTATGTGCTTGGCTTGAGTACCTTTGATCTTAACTTCATTATAATATAAATTCACCCATGACAATTAATTATGAGTAAAAATGAGTAGGTAGTAGTAGTGTTGTAGAGCAACCCCGATACAAAACGGGGTGCCTGACTGTGGGTCCTCACCCGCGCGCTTAAAAGGACTTATCAATGCTCTACTGCAGGCACACGTGAAAGGCTAATAGAAGGTTTATTTACAAAGGGAAGGGGAAATGAGGAAATGTACAGCTCTGGGAGAAAAGTGGGAGACAAAGTTTTAAATGAGTCCTACCCGATCCGCCGATCAGGAATCCCAAAATGGCGCTCTGAGAGCTGGCCGCCAGCCAGGAGCGGTGAAGCCGGGAGGCGAGCGATCGCGAGCCAGAGAGAGAGCCCCAGGCCCACGTGTTTGGTTTTTTATATCCAACCTGGCTGCCCAACTCCACCCTCAGGTCCCAGCCACCCTCCCCTTGGTGGTGATGGGATTTGTCTTCCCCAATGTCCTGATGGTTTTAGTCTGGAGTGGGGGTGGAGTCCACAAAGCCTGTATGGGATTAACTCAGGACATCACTTCCCCCTAACAATTCTCCCCTTTCACTTTTTGCCACCATTTCCATGGTGATGAAGATCAAACATATGGATGCTGGGATACAGTCTCAGATGAAAGTTTTCCAGGGTTCCAGTCTGAAAGAAAACGAATCCCTCCAGGTATTGTCCATTGTGGAAAGCAAAAGTCCTCCATTCCTGGAAAAACAGTTCATCAGTCCCAGCCGAAAGAAAACATCTGGAGGCATTAGCCAGAACAAGACAGCAGATATGTCAAAATCACAGGAAAAAAAATGTTAAAATGGTTCAACTTATGCAAAAATGAATTCTCTCAACCTTGATCCCAAACTTTAACAGCATAGCAAAAGTTTACAATTAAGTCTACTTTTAAACCATTTTGCCTATTTTTGCATAAAATCACAGGGCAGAATAACTAAGCAGCAATTTTAGCTGGCTTTGTTGAAATACTCCATATAGGATCAGAGCGAACCATTGGCATCCGGTCGGTGTAGGCTTCAGGTACAAAGTTAGTCTCATCAGACTCCACCTGGGCTTTCCTCTTCTCGAGGGTACCAGGGCATTTTCGTTGGCCGGGTTGTCCAGTCCTGCCAATGGAGGCAAGCTTCCTCACCTTCTTTGGAGGTCTCTGGAACCCTACAAACAAGGCAGACAGGTTCTCCTCTTCTTGGTTCAGCTCTGTTTCAACTTTCTGGAAGAACTCCACACAAAGCCACACAATGAAACTTATGTCCAATTTTTTCAGTTTAAACAAAATCCCTATGGAAGTTATACAAAAACAGACTCTGAGATAAGTAGTAAAAGATTACTACCACTATTTTTATGCTGTGTTGGTATCAAGGGGAGAGAAAATGCAAACACAAGTTAGCTTTGTTGGAAAAAAAATTACAACCTTGCTGCAGATCCTGGTCACCAAAACAAGAAAACTTTGTGGATTTAGAGCAAAATGCAAAAAAATCATCACTATTATTATGTCAAGGAAAACTTAGTAAATATGAGGTGTATTTCCAAGTCTATTCAGTCCTTAGTAGAAAAGTTTTACTCTCAACAGTTCCATCAATAGGAATCTGTTGAGACCTTTTCTCCCTATATTTTCAGAAACAATTTCTGTAGATGTGAAACAATTGAATTATATAATATTACAAGGTGACAATCACCATTGACAATTTACATACATACCAGATACTACTGTTAACATTTTGCACATACCAAAGTTTTACCATTTTCCCAAGTGACAATGCTTCCCTTCCAGTTTTACTTCATTAGGTAAAATCCAAATAGAACAAATTCATCTAATGCCTTTCCCAGGAGGAAAGGGAGAAACTTTGTGGAGTGTCTCAGGAGCTCTACTGAGGTTCCACAAAATTTCCTTGCATCAGCCAAATGACAGGCTACCAAATTTGTACTTGAATTTAGATTTCTGGGAAGCTTTGCCATAAATATCAGAAAAATAACAGAAACAACAATGTTCAATCTCTATGAAGACACCGGCTTAGTTCAGTAGCACAATGTTGACAATCAAACCATAACCTTTAGTTTTTCTCATAACTGGAGACTCTTTTTTTTTTTTTTCAACGTCTATGGGCACCATGTATACCAATTTGTCAATCACTTGAGGTCAAGACAAGGACACAAGGAAAGGACATACAGACATACAACATATAGACACAAAGAGCTCATTAGTTACCATTTATCACGCGTGGGATATCTCATGCAACTGCAGTTTCACTCATTGGCCAAAGTAACAAAAAGAAAGCAGAGAAAAATATCTCAAAGGTAAAAAAAAAGCAGAAAGTTAAAAAAAAATAACAAAATCAAAATCAAGATTAAAAACCTTTCTGTGTAAAAAAAAATAGTGGCAGCATATGCATGATCCTAGATGTTATTTCACGTCTCCTAAACTTTGAAAAGAAGAAGATTGGTTAGAGCATGTTAGTTTTCTCAGGGTTTCTTCAGGAAAAAAAAAATGAGTCCTTGGGTATCCTGCAACAATAACTGGAAAAGAAGTCAGTAACATTCAAGTTTTTGTCTGTTTCTTAAACAAATATCTCAAGTCCTCAATGGGTTCACAAGACCAATGGGACTTCGTCTCTGGGTCAGTTCCTCCTGGGGCTTTCTTAACTCTGGAATGATGTACCCAGGGTTTTATGCCTGCAAGTTTCAGAGAAGTATGTGTGCTCAACAAGACATCATAGGGACCAGTCCATTTTTCTGACAGCTGGTTTTGAGCATCCCCACTCTGCCAAGTCTTCAGTAAGACCTGATCTCCAGGTTTGAAGGGATGCAATGGTTGATCAGGAGGCATAGAGATCCTTGAGGTTGCAAAGTTATGAATCACTGCCAGAACCTCCTGGATGTGTTTCACATATTGTGTGATCCGGCAATCTTGAGCTATTTCCGGACTGGCTTTCAGAACTGAGGCCTGAAAAGGTCTTCCAAACACAATCTCAAAGGGGCTTAATTGTAGCCCACTTCTAGGTGCCACTCTTATGCGGAGGAGGGCAAGGGATAGTACCTGGTCCCAACGAAGTTGTGTTTCTTGGCACAGTTTTGCCAAGGTTTTCTTCAAGGTGTGGTTCATCTTTTCTGTTTGCCCGGAAGACTGCGGTCTCCAAGCAGCATGCAATTTCCAGTTTATCTGTAACGCACTGCTTACTGCATGAGTGACGTCAGAGACAAATGCCGGCCCATTATCACTCTGGATAGAGTCCGGCAACCCAAAGCGAGGGATTATCTCTTTCAGTAGCTGTTTGGCAACCTCGGAAGCTTTTTCCGTCTTTGTGGGAAATGCTTCCACCCATCCCGAAAACGTGTCGACAAAAACCAAGAGATATTTGAAATTGCCTGTTGTTCTAGGCATTTGTGTGAAGTCCACCTGCCAGTCCTCAAAAGGACACTTGCCCCGATATTGAACCCCAATGGCTTTAGGGTGGGAGTCAGTCTTGGGGTTATTCCTGGCACATAATTCACAACCTCTGGTGATCCGTTGTGCTATTTTGTGTAAATACGGGCCCCTCAAATATGGGCGCACTGTTTCTAATAAGGCATCTCTCCCATAGTGAGATCCTTCGTGAAGATGTTTTAGCACCGGATATACCAGGGCCTCCGGGAGGAGTATCATCCCATGGGAGTTTACTCTCCAAGTAGAGCTGGGATCAAACTCAGTAAATCCCCATGCACGAGCTCTCTCCTCATCCCGCTCGGTGTATTCAGGAGCATACTGAGTCAAGTCCACAAGAGGGATGAGTGCACCCTGGAGGGCAGAATGGGCAAAACGGGCAGCGACCTTAGCCACCCGATCGGCTGCCCTGTTGCCCTTTGCCATGTCAGACCCACCCTTTTGGTGGCCAGGACAATGCATCACGGCAACAGCTGATGGTAAAGCTACTGCCTTTAACAGGGCCAGGATTTCTAATGGATGTTTGACGTCCTTGTTACTGGCAGTAAGAAGTCCCCGCTCCTTCCAAATGGCCCCATGCATGTGGAGAATCATAAAAGAGTACTTGGAGTCGGTAAATATATTGACTCTTTTACCTTTCGAGAGTTCCAATGCACGGGTCAGGGCTATTAATTCAGCTTTTTGCGCTGATGTACCTGCCGGAAGAGCCTTGGCCTCCACGGTGTTCTGGAGCCTCACCACTGCATATCCAGCACATTGACGGCCTTGGTCCATGAAGTTGCTGCCATCTGTAAATAGCTCCCACTCTGGGTCTGGCAGAGGCTGGTCAGTTAGATCTGGTCGGCTGGCATACACTGTGTCTATGGTTTCTAAACAGTTATGGATTAAAGTGTCATCCTCAAGTCCGTCTGCATTGCTTGAAAGCAGTGTGGCGGGATTCAGGGAGTTAGAAACCTGCAGCTTCATGTTAGGATTGTCTAACAGAGCTGCTTGATATTTTCCCATTCGCCCGGCAGTCAACCAAAGTCCACCCTTCTGCTCCAGCAATGTCAAGACCTGATGTGGCACACACACAGTGATGGGCTGACCCAATGTAAACTTCTCCGCCTCGTGTAGGAGGTCACAAGTGGCAGCTACAGCACGTAAACATGGAGGCCATCCCTTAGTGGTGTGGTCCAATTGTTTGGACAGATATGCAACGGGCTGCATTTCTGGTCCCAACAATTGGATTAGTACACCAAGGCCAACACCCTGTCTCTCATGTACATAAAGTTTGAATGGCTTCCTAAGATCTGGAAGCCCTAATGCTGGTGCTGAAATCAACTTTACTTTTATTTCTTCAAAGGCCTTTTGACATTCTGAGGTCCAAGACAAAGGTTCAGAATCCAGGCCTTTGAGAGCATCATACAAGGGTTTTGCTATTAATCCAAAGTTAGGAATCCAAATCCTGCAAAACCCAGCCATACCCAAAAATCCACGCAACTGTCGCCGGTTGCTGGGGACTTTAAGGGCTGAAATTACTTGTTTCCTTTCTGTCATCAAGCTCCGTCTGCCTTTCCTAATTTCAAACCCCAAATACGTCACCGTTTGTTTACAGATCTGTGCCTTTTGGGGTGACACCTTATAGCCACATTCTGCCAGGTTGTTCAGTACCACTATGGTATTTTCCAGACAAGATTTGTAGTCTGGACTTGCAATCAATAAATCATCTACGTATTGCAACAAGACACCCTGGTTTAATTGAACCTTCCTGAGATCCCTGGCCAGTATTTCCCCAAAAATAGTTGGGGAGTTCTTAAACCCCTGTGGAAGCACAGTCCAGCAATACTGGAGAGTGCTCTTCGACTTAGAGTCTTGCCACTCGAAGGCAAAAAGCAGTTGATCCTGGACATCTATTGGGATACAGAAAAAGGCATCCTTCAGGTCTAACACCGAAAACCACCCAAAGTCACCAGGTATGGCAGTTAATAAGGTGTAGGGATTAGGCACAGTGGGATGTAAATCCCGAACAATGTCATTAATGGCCCTTAAATCTTGGACAAAATGGTACTCGCCTGTATGGGGTTTCTTCACTGGCAGAATTGGAGTGTTATACGGTGAGCGACAGGGCCGAATGAGTCCAGATTGAAGGAACTTTTTCAATACTGGCTCAATTCCCCTCAAGGCTTCCTCCTTTAAGGGGTATTGCTTCCTCCTCGGGGTTCTGCTCCCCTCTATCACTTCTATTTTTACAGGCTCCGCATTTTTCGCACGTCCTGGGGTTCCATCAGCCCATACCCATTTACTTACTCTTTCAACAATTTCTGGAGGTAAAATTTCACCTTTCGGTGGAACATCTTGAGTAAGTAACATCTGGAACCGCAGAGCATGCTCTGGAGGCACCTGTAGGTGAAGCCTCTGATGTTTTGGTGAGAATATAATTCGTGCGTTGAGCTTACTTAAAAGGTCACGACCAAGGAGAGGGATTGGACACTCTTCCATGTACAGGAAGCTGTGCTGGAGCTGTGTGGTGCCCAGCCGGCACTCCAAAGGTTGCAGGCAGGGTGTCTGTTGTGACTTCTCTGTAACCCCAATGATTGCTGCAGTCTTTTTGCTCATTTTAGTTAATTTCGAATTCAAAACTGAGTATGTTGCTCCAGTGTCCACCAAGAAATCAATCAGGCGATCCCCCACAGCGAGGGTTACCCGGGGCTCTGAGGGGGTTATTCTAATGGGCTTCTCTAGATCTAGTGGAGCCCCCGGGCACCCCTATTCTGCATCTGAACTTTCTCCATGAACTATCATCTGTCTCCTCTCCTCTGCACTTGGTTCTAGATTCCTTCTACTCTGTCTGTATTCCCTCCTATCTTCACCTGAGGCTCTACCCTGTGCTGTCATTTGTCTCCTGTCCTCTGTACTGGGCTCTCGATTCCTTCTCTGTCTGTATTCCCTGTCATCATCTGAGCCTCCACTCTGTGCTAACATTTGTCTTCTTTCCTCTCTCCTTGGTTCCTGGTTCTGTGTGCTCCTTCTATATTCCCTCCTGTAACCCCTACGTGAATCATCATGTCTTGGGGTTCTCTGTCTTCTATCCTGCCTTCTATAATTATTGCGTCTGCCGCTTCCCTGTAACCTGGGACAACTGTACTTCCAATGTCCCTCTTCCCTACAGAAAGCACACTGATTTCTTCCTAGGGGTTCGCGTCTTTGTCCATTATTGTTTCCCTGAAACCCTGTTCTGTGTTCTCTTTGTAAAAAAACAGTCGCAGGTTTCGGTCTCCTGTGCTCTCTATTATTATAAACCTTGAATGCCAGGTCCACTACCTGGGACGGACGCATCTCAGTGACGCCGTCCACCTTAGCTAACTTTTTCTTTATGTCTGGGGCACTATGGGTAATGAAAGCCGTAGTGATCAGACGAGCATTTTCTGGGGCATCTGGGTTTATGTCCATGTGGTTAGTGTAAGTTTGAATAATCCTCTCAAGGAACTCTGACGGATCCTCATTAGCTCCTTGCTCGAGTGGCAATATTTTGTTAAAGTTATTTTGTTTGGGGATCCCCTGCTTCAGTCCTACCAATAAGCATTTTTTATAGAGATCCAACATCGCCGTTCCTCCATTGTTAGGGTCCCATCCAGGATCTCTCTCTGGGACAACAACCTCCGGCTCTGGGGACTGCCTATCCTGTTGGTGGAGACGGTCAGCCTCCTCCCTGGCTTTCCTGAAC
The DNA here is from genome assembly GCF_964194135.1 of Talpa europaea. Classification (NCBI taxonomy): domain Eukaryota; kingdom Metazoa; phylum Chordata; class Mammalia; order Eulipotyphla; family Talpidae; genus Talpa; species Talpa europaea. The sequence continues at coordinate 52,347,827 of NC_140082.1, forward strand.
ACCATCCCCTGCTCATCCAGCGTTAATAAAGTATGCAGCATGGACTGTATATCTGCCCAGTTAGGGCGGTGGGAGACAAAGATAGAGGCAAACAAGTTCGCCATCCTCTGAGGAGCCTGCCGGTACGAGGGAACAGAGCTCCTCCAATTTAGGAGGTCCGCAGTACTGAACGGATGGTGCGACCAAAAGTACCCAGCAGGTCTCCCATGTTCATTTAAGCCACCCATTGGCATCTGGCGAAGGGGAAACTGCCCTGCCTCAGGTTGATCCTTCCTGCCAAAATGGGTGCCAAGTCTAGTGTGGGGAGGAGACGCCATTTTAGTGTCCTCCCCAGAGGGCAGTGGAGGCTGTGCAGCCTCAGGGGTCTGCACGGGAGGGGCTTTGTCACGTGGAAGAGGATTTTGTCCTCGTGTATTTAAAGTATTTAAAATATGATGCTCCTCCTCTTCTAACTCTGCTCGCTGGCTGTCCTCATGGAAAGGGGAAGGTCTATCCTTTCTCTGCACCATTAGCCTAGCCTTCGCCTCCGCCATATCTAATTTATGGAGGGCGGCCTGCATCTGGTCCTGCATACCTTTAAAAGCTGACTCAAAAGTCCGATTTTGTTGTTGCACTTGCTACAGCATGCTTTGATAAGCTGACTCAAAAACGTTACGATTTTCATCCCTTATACTCTTAATAGTTAAATCAAAAACCTGATTTAGTTGTTGTATGGCCACGTTAAAAGCCTGAATTTGTTGTTGCACATTCTCAGTATGTGCAGTAGAACTTCTACCTCTCACAGAAACAAGAATGTAGCAAACTGCGCTTACACATATTACCAAAAAACCACCCAGAAGCACAGTCTGTAAAGGGATGGCTTGTAAACCACCCATGTATGTACACAATAGTAAAATCACATGCCATACACCAGGCTTCATCAAATTATTTATATTAATGAAACTGGTGGTGATATTTAATGGAAGAAGGCTGCTCAAATTCAAGGCCGGAAGGAAACTGAAAGAACTCAGGCTAGGGATGAAACTGTATAGGCTCATGGTTGAGGCCATATTTGAGTCAAAACACACCCACAAGGGCTGTACGCACAGGGAAAAAAACAGACTTTTCAGGACTAGAGACAAATATTATACTGCGAGTCCTGCAGAACTAGTGCGCTTATGGTGACCAACGCAAGGAATGTTACTTTGGGCTGGTCAACCGCGGGTGTAACTTGGAAACCACGCTGGGCGCCAAACTGTTGTAGAGCAGCCCCGATACAAAACGGGGTGCCTGACTGTGGGTCCTCACCCGCGCGCTTAAAAGGACTTATCAATGCTCTACTGCAGGCACACGTGAAAGGTTAATAAAAGGTTTATTTACAAGGGAAGGGGAAATGAGGAAATATACAGCTCTGGGAGAAAAGTGGGAGACAAAGTTTTAAATGAGTCCTACCCGATCCGCCGATCAGGAATCCCAAAATGGCGCTCTGAGAGCTGGCCGCCAGCCAGGAGCGGTGAAGCCGGGAGGCGAGCGATCGCGAGCCAGAGAGAGAGCCCCAGGCCCATGTGTTTGGTTTTTTATATCCAACCTGGCTGCCCAACTCCACCCTCAGGTCCCAGCCACCCTCCCCTTGGTGGTGATGGGATTTGTCTTCCCCAATGTCCTGATGGTTTTAGTCTGGAGTGGGGGTGGAGTCCACAAAGCCTGTATGGGATTAACTCAGGACATCACTTCCCCCTAACAGTAGTAGTTAGTGCAACAAGAATATAATTACATAGAACAAAAGAAAGAATTAATAGCCTGTCTACTTAGGAATGCGGCTAGGTCCAGATGTATTTCGGACATAGATCACTGCCCTGTCAATGATAAGCTAAACCTATGAGCAAGCTGATTTTGTTGATGTTCACTGTTCCTATGCTTTTAGAAAACATATATATACTGGTCACAAACTCAAAGAAAATTACACTCAGATTTTCACTCTCTTGAAGTGTGTCTGTGTGTCATTTACTCGCCGAATCCCTGACCACCCTGCGCAGTCTCTCAACCCTGAGACGGCATCATCATCCATCGCTGTGCTGGTCCGCGGCAGGTGGCGCCCAACGGTGGGGCTCGACCTTGCATTTCATTGAGTTTCCACCCAAATGGAGAGGTGAGTAGTGAAGAGGTTGCGTTGGGTAAGTTATCTCCCTTCTTGAGTGTGAGTGTGAATGTGAGTCCCCTAAAAATACCTTCTTTAAACAGACAGGGATAGGATCCTCACTGGAGCGTCCGGAGCTCGCTGATAAAGGGTGATCAGTTTGAGACAGTGAGAAGTTTTTCTAAGTGTGAAAATACACTCGTGGTGCTGTGTGTGTCTGAGCGTGCATGAATATGGCTCCACGGCCTTTAGGCTACGGAGTCTGAGTGGGCTGCACCCGCAATTCCTGTGGAGGACCATCATAAGGCATAACGGTCATCTGCTCTTCGGAGTAGCCTGGTCCGGTTCTTATACGGACAGACCTTAGCTAAGGCGCCTCCACAAGCTCCCGCGAGGGACACGGGCCGGACAGCACAGTTGAAATAAAATCTTTGGTTGAGTGAGCAAAAGCACCACGAGGCCATGGGTCAATTACAGACTAAAAACAGAGATCTTTTTCTATCTATACTAAAGAATATGATTGAAACACACGGTATTAAAGTAAATAAAAAGGCTTTACTGCAACTTTATGAATTCATATTGCGGGTATGTCCGTGGTTTCCGGAAGAAGGCAATCTATCACTAGAAACCTGGAAAAAAAGTAGGAAAGGAAGTAAAAGAATTTTATGCCCTTCATGGGCCGTCTCAAGTCCCGACACAGGCTTTGTCCTTCTGGGTACAAATTAGAGATTTGTTGGTTGACACCACTGAGGCAGAATTGTGGGACAGTCAACAGGAAGAGGTTCAGGAAGATCCAAAAAACAAAAGCCTACATATAACACCACTGCTCGCTCAAGCCTCCGCTCCCGTACTACAGGAATCCCTTTCCCATCCAGAGGATGAGCTTAGTGATCATGAATATACTGAAATGTTAGATAAATTAACTTTCAAAAATGATAAACCTTCCCGCCCAACCGCTAATCTTTTTCCAATTGTTACCAAACTTAAAACATTAAATACCATTTCTGCCTGTAATACTACCCATCGAGGGTCACTAGGTGGCATTCTAGGATCAGCAAGAGAGGCTAGCAAAACGGGAGACTTTTCATTTACTTTTCCCGTTGCCGGACCTCCGGCTTTGTCTCGCGCTGATGAAGAAGGCCCTGCATGGGAGGCCATCCCCATAAAAACTCTTAAAGAATTACAGTCAGCCATACAGACAACAGGTCATAACTCTCCTTATACTTATCAAATTATTGACATGCTATCCGCCACTTGGATGACCCCTTATGATTGGCTTAATCTTGCCAAGGCTGTTCTTCCTTCGGGAATGTATGTACTATTTCGAATGGAATATGAGGACCAAGTACATGCCTTCCTTAAGGAACACGAGGATATGGTCAAGGCTGAAAACATTTCCCTTTCCATGTTCATGGGTATAGACAAATTTGCTGAGGTACGCAGACAGGCTGCCCTACCAAAAGATGTCTTAATCGAAATTAATATGTTGGCTGTAGCGGCATGGAAAAATCTTCCTTCACCTGAACATAAGCCCACTAACCTTACTGATATACACCAACGCCAGGATGAAATGTACCAGGATTTTGTGGCCAGATTAGAAAATGCTCTGGATAAGGCTCTTCCATCTTCCGGAGCATGAGATTTGTTGTTTAAACAACTTGCATGGGAAAATGCTAATCCCTCTGTAAAGAACTAATTAGACCTATAAGAAAAACTGGTAGGCTTCAAGATTACATTAAAGCTTGCTCAAGGCATTGCTTATGCTGCTGCAATGAAAGGACAACCTTTTTCTACATTTGTTCAGGCTATGCCTCATGGGCCACGTAATAACCAGGTTTCATGCTTTACTTGCGGCCAGCCAAACCACACCTCCAAAAATTGCCCTAACAAAGCCCAAGTAATTGCTGATCTTAAACGCCCTATCCCACCAAGCCCTTGCCCACGTTGTAAAAAAGGTAATCATTGGGCCAACGAATGTCGTTCTAAATGGCATAAAAATGGTCATAAATTAACCCCTAATCTTACTCAGTCAACTGACCCAAAAAACTTCCAGAGGGGCAAGCCCTCAGCCCCGTAAAAAAAGGAGGGTCACCTCAACAACCCCCTCATCCCGATCCCGTTCCCCAAGTGTCAGTATATAACCTTCCCCGGGGCACCCCGGGCAGTGCAGGCTTGGATCTAGCTGCCATCAAGGATGTTTTATTGTCCTCTAGGGATGGTGTTCAACTAGTTGAAACCTATTTAAAGGGACCGCTGCCGGCTGGCTCGGTCGGACTAATAATTGGTCGGAGTTCAAATTACAAAAAGAATTTTGAAGTTTTGCCAGGTGTTGATGCAGATTTTACAGGCCAAGTCAAAGTTATGATTCGCCCGTTAAAAGAAACTATTCAAATTCATAAAGATCAAAAAGTTGCTCAAATTCTAATTTTGAATTATGTTAAACTTCCCAATCTTATTTTAAAAGACAAACGGGGGGGGGGGGGGGACGGTGGTTTCGGCTCCACCGAGGTCGTAGCTTGGACACAGCCCATTACAAAACAAAGACCTTTACAGACAATATATGTTAATGGGCGCCCTTTTACAGGATTATTGGACACTGGTGCTGACAGGTCATGCATAGCTGGCAAAGATTGGCCCTCGTCGTGGCCTATTACCAATTCCTCCTCCACGCTGATTGGGTTAGGCATGGCAGATAATGTAGCTCAAAGTTCTCAACTTTTACATTGGCAAATGAATGAGCTTTCTGGCTTCTTTCAGCCATATGTAATTCCTTCCTTGCCTTTTTCATTATGGGGCCGAGATGTGATGGAATCCATGGGATTAACCCTCGCCACTCCTGATTTAATTGATGAACAGGCTTTTTCTTAGGGGCCATTGCGGGAAATTTATTTGCTGATAAAATTGCTTGGAAAAATGATGATTCTGTCTGGATACCTCAATGGCCCCTGACTTCAGAAAAAATCCAGGCTATACATGACATTGTCACTGACCAATTACAAAAAGGGCATTTAGAGCCATCTACTAGTCCCGGAATACGCCTGTTTTTGTAATTAAAAAGAAGTCAGGAAAATGGAGGCTTCTTCAATATCTCCGCTCAATTAATGACACTATGCTTGACATGGGAGCCCTACAACCTGGTCTCCTCTCCCCTGTAGCTGTCCCAAAACAAAATCATATTATAATTATTGATCTACAGGACTGTTGTTTTACGATTAAGCTACATCCTGAGGATTCTCCTCGGTTTGCCTTTAGTGTTCCATCCGCTAATTTTAACCAACCCTAGCAACGATTTCAATGAAAAGTCCTGCCTCAAGACATAAAAAATTCTCCTACTTTATGTCAAAAATTTGTTGACCAGGCCTTACAAGCTACCAGGGATAAGTTTCCTGATGCATATATTATTCATTATATGGATGACATTCTTCCAAGCCATTCCTCCAAAGAAGGTGCAGAGGCACTTTTGCAATGTTTGATTACTGATCTAACCTCATTTGGTCTTGTCATTGTGCAACAGGGTGGTCCCCAGGAAAGGGGGAGGTTCCCTGCCCCACCCAAGGAAGGGTGGAGCTGAGCAGGAAGAGGAGGAGCTGCAGAGGAGACTGAGGAAGGAAGCAGGATGGAGCCAGGAGACCTGGAGGAGGCGCATGGAGCCTAGAGACACGTAAAGAAACTGCGCTTGTCTTTTGGTTGTGGACTGGGTGACACAGATGTGGGTGAGACCCGTGGAGAGGTGACCATGGCAGCTTTTATCTTGATGTTGATTTTGCTCTTTTCCTTCTGGGCTTGTCTGGTTGTTTCTGACTCTTTTCTGTGGGTCCCCACTGGAAGATGCTTTAGACTTGTGGCAGGCTTTGGGGCCTTGCTCTGGGCCGATCCCATATGGATGGAGTTTTACCCACGAGGGGACGGGTAACTTTGGGTGCTTCACTTAGAAACTAGACTCTTTGCCTTACCTGTATTGTTTCCTAGTTTTATTAAAGTTCCTTCCCATTAAAGTCTCCTATGTTTTGTGTTGATGCGGCGGATGGCAGAACCCACTTAGAATAGACAGGTTTGCGGGGCTTGGGCTGCCCCTCTCCCTGTCCTATAACAATTGCTCCTGACAAAATTCAACGTGATCACCCACTTAATTATCTGGGAAAAACTATTCATGATGGTTTTATCATGACTCAAAATCTTCAAATCCGTCTTGATAAACTCTCCACATTAAATGACTTTCAAAAGTTACTTGGAAATATTAATTGGATTCGTCCTTATCTTAAAATTACTACAGGTGATTTACACCCTCTTTTCCAGATATTACAGGGAGATCCTAACCCTAAATCACCTCGGTCCTTGACGCCCAAGGCTCTCTCAAAACTGCATCTGGTTGAACAAAGACTTTCTGAAGCTAGAGTTTCCCAAATTGATTATTCATCACCATGGGAATTACTTGTTCTTAAAACTGAATTTACACCTACTGCCTGTCTGTGGCAGTCTGGTATTCTTGAATGGCTTTATTTGGCACACCACCAAACAAAAATGGTCACATCTTATGCTTCCATGTGTGCATTTTTAATAATGAAAGGATTGACACGCTCTAAAGAACTGTTTGCCAAACTTCCCTCCATTATTGTTGTTCCATATACTAAAGCACAGGTTGAATTTCTGCTTCAAAATGATGATGACTGGAGTATAGCCTTACTCAATTTTTCCGGTCAAGTCAAATTTCACCTGCCACAACATCCTATTTTAAAATTTGCGACAGAGGGCCTCCCCGGTGGCGCAGCGGTTGAGCGCTGGGTTGCGAAGCTGCCCACGGCCTCTGCGGCGCCGGTTCGATCCCCGGCTGCTCCCCGGCCCCGGAGGAGGATCCCACATGGTGCGCAGACCTCTCCTGCCACCCGCTGCTCCCCTCAGCAGTGTACTTCAGTCCTTCTGCCTGCTCTGCTCCCCACTCTGGCTCTGGTGAATTCTCTCACCCTCCCGCGCTTCTGACTGTACCCAGTGCATGTATAAACAAAACAAACAAACAAATATAATAAATAAATAAATAAAAACATGCCTCTATAAAAAAAAAAAAACTAAAAAAAAAAAAAAGAATTTAAAATTTGCGACAGAAACTTTTACTTTTCCAAAAGTCGTTTCCTCGCCTCTGCCCGAAGCTACCATTGTTTTTACTGATGGTTCCTCCTCTGGAATCTCAGCTGTTTATCATCCTGACCAACCTCCCATACAACGGTTCTCTAAAGAAATTTCCGCCCAGCAGGCTGAAATTATTGCTGTAACACTTGCTTTACTTTGGACTTGCTAACGAGCTATAAAAGGTGATTTTTTGGTTAAGTGACAACTTCTAAACTGCTTATTGGACCTGTAAAAGTTTAGTTTCTTATTAAGACTAATTAATTTCTGATAAGAGTTTTGTTATAGGACAGGGAGAAGGGCAGCGCAAACCTGCCTATTCTAAATGGGTTCTGCCATCCACCGCATCAACACAAAACATATGAGACTTTAATGGGAAGGAACTTTAATAAAACTAGGAAACAATACAGGTAAGGCAAAGAGTCTAGTTTCTAAATGAAGCACCCAAAGTTACCCATCCCCTCATGGGTAAAAGTCCATCCAAATGGGATTGGCCCAGAGCAAGGCCCCAAAGCCTGCCACAAGTCCAAAGCATCTTCCAGTGGGGACCCACAGAAAAGGGCCAGAAACAACCAGACAAGCCCGGAAGGAAAAGAGCAAAATCAACATCAAGATAAAAGCTGCCATTGTCACCTCCCCATGGGTCTCACCCACATCTGTGTCACCCAGTCCACGACCAAAAGACAAGCGCAGTTTCTTCACATGTCTCTAGGCTCCATGCGCCTCCTCCAGGTCTCCTGGCTCCATCCTGCTTCCTTCCTCAGTCTCTTCTGCAGCTTCTCCTCTTCCTGCTCAGCTCCACCCTCCCTTGGGTGGGGCAAGAAACCTGGAACCTCCCCCTTTCCTGGGGACCACCCTGTTACAGTTTGAAAACGGGTAAACTGTAAAGGAAAATCTTATTCTTCCTCTTCTTCTGTCCTCCCAATACATGGTTCTTTAAAAAAAAAAAAAAGTCTTTTGTCTTAAAAATGTGCTTGGTCTCAGTGTGACAAAACCAAAACAATCTAAAGCCAATTGATAATACTTAAAAATACAAACTTAAAATGTTTTTCTTGTCTAAGAAAGTTAATACAAACTGCTTAACTTTGAAATTGTTGTGGTCTTTGGTTGGACCCTAGGTTTTTAGTAAGGGTTAAAATTGGGTACTTGTTCTATGTAAGAATTGTAACTTCTATGTCATTAAAAACCTACTTGATATAAAAAGGATATTAAAAACTTGGTTAAATGGATGTGTCAAACTAAGAAAATTGTTACTAAAGAAGGGGAGTTTACTAAACTGTAGTTTCTCAGTGTCTTTGCAAATATTGGTAAAAATAACTTTCTTAAAATTAATGCAGATGGCCAAAAATTTTAAATGGAAATTAAGAGATCTCTTTGTTCTTGCTTTTTGCCTCCAGAGGATAAATTATAAATGGCGCCTATAAAAAAAATCCTAAATTTTGAGATTGCGATCTAAAATTGTGGTTAAAAAAAAAAACTAATTCAAAATTCAATGGTTTAAAAAGCATACATGTCTTCCAGCGCCATCCATGTTGCTGCAAATTGCATGTGTTTATCTTTTTTGAATGCTGAGTAATATTCCATGGTATATATGTACCACATCTTCTTGATCCAGTCATCTATTTTTGGGCATTTGGGTTGTTGGGACCAGGAAAATGAATAACTATAAGAAAGTGAAAATCAAAATCAACAAAAAACTATGAACCAGAGACACTTTTAGGGGGGCGGGGGCGGGAGGGGAGGGATTGGGGTCAGAATGGGGGGGCTGCAATTGTATGGGGAATATAACAATAAAATTTATAAAAAAAAAAAGCTTATTTAAAAAAAAAAGCATACATGTCTTAAGGTTTTAATGTTGGGTATTAATACTTTATTAATACTTTGTTTAAATGTGTTTACTCATGCTCTACAAAGGGAATAATAATTAACCTGGCCTATGCCAACAAACAAAACTTACTTCTAGGCTTTTATCTAAACTTCTCTTGATAAGATCTTGTTTCAGGAAGACTGATCTATTTGTCTTTTCCCCTTGGAATAAACAATATATTCTCCCAGTAAATAACTGTATTTCTTTACAGAATTCAAGGTAACATCTAAAGCCATATGGACAAGTTACTAAAAAATGTTTATGGTATTAAGTGTCTAAATTTTTTTTTCTTGCTTTCGTCAATTTTCCTGGCATTTATTGCCATTTTGGCAACTCAGTCCACACCTGTACAATCGGCCCAATTTTGGGCTTACGTTCCCGAGCCGCCTTTTCTACACCCGGTTCCCTGGACAGAAAGCTCTGTCATAAAAGTTTATGTAAATGACACCAACCTTCTTGGTGGCTTGGCTGATTTCCACTCTGAACACATGGTTTCTTCCCCTATTGATTATGAGGGCATGTCCAATGACCCTCCACTCTGTGTCTATGCTAACTCTGTATCCCTTCCTGGTTGTATGATACCACATTACGTTTCCATGCTCACTGATGCACCACCTCGCCCCCCCCCCACCCTTAAAAACCACCGCACGAAAAGCAGAAACCGTGTTGCCTGGGGTTTAACGTTCATGGCTTTGGACCAACTGATGGCAGACAATGGAATCCGCACCTTCTCCTCACTGCCCTTTACCCCCCCTTTTCCCAACTGTATTGAAAAATACCGGGATGTTGACCAATATTGGGATTCCCTTATTTCTTACCCAGTTTGGCTTCACTGTGGTTTCTCTCAGGCAATGCCTATATCCCCTCTTATGTCTCAGTTTACTGTGTATGATTTTTCATTTGCTGTTCCAGCCCTTTACTACAGACAGTTTTCTGTTGGATGGGTGCCACCCATGTATGCTTTTAATCATCACAATAAGACCTATTTTCAGCCTGAACTCTTTCGTCTCTTCACTGCCTTCAATGCCGTACATTTCAAACAACTTGGACAGAACACCGCTAAGATCCCAGTGTGTGTCTGCGTTGGATACCCTTTTGCTATACTTCTGGGAAACGCCTCAGCTACACGCATTCAGTTGCGTGGGACTTCTTACTCCGTCCATTGTTCTGGCTGTGTTGTTACTAATTGCATCACCTCTTCTCTCACTTGTCAGTACCCAGTTGCAATTCTTCTCAAAAGACCTCCATATGTTATGTTGCCTGTTGATTTACATGATATACCCTGGTATGATAATACTGCCATGCAAGTTTTGGATGAGGTACATGCTCTTCTTCGTCCTAAACGTTTTATTGTTGCCCTTATCTTAGGCATTGCTGCGTTAATTTCCCTAGTTACTGAGACACAGGGCAAGCTAGGGTTATTAGGCAGTTTTAGGGACAGTGCAGGAGGGGACCTCTGAAGAATTAAGGGAGGCTTCAGAGATAAGGACAACCAAGGGAATGTAAAACCAATTCCACTGGGAAAAACAAACATCCCAGGACCATTGATAACAAAATGGGAAAAACAAACATTCCAGGATGGTCCTAGTTTTCTTCAGGTGATAAAGATAAGGTGTGGAGATGCTCTCCCGGAAGACTAGGCCATAAAGATAAAGGTGTAACAAATGGGGAAAGACAAACCTGTTAGATAAGGAATGTGAAGATCTCCCACTCACTAGCAAATTAAGTGAGACAGCCGAGAACTGACCAATCACAAAGAGACTGGTGGAGCTTTAGAATAATCAGGGAAAGAAAGTATATATTCCCTGAGATACGACTCCACTTTGGCTTCCTTGCCCCTCCCAGGCCTGGTTCCCTGGCCTGGGAGTCCCACTTTATTTCTGCTCTTTTTCTCCTCCATAAACTTTTTCTTCTTCTAAACAAACCTGTCTTTGCTCGCTTGCTTGCCTGAGCGTCTGCGAAGTTCCTGCTGCGGCTTCGTGAGACACCAACCCGTGGGGTGTCTAGCGGCTGGGGCTCAGCGCTGCCCTGCAGCCTGGGATCTGTTCCTGGCTGGGAGACTAGGCCTGACAATTCCGGTATCATTACCTCTTTGGCTGCTTCTTCTGTTGCTCTAATTCAGGAAGCTAAAACAGCTTCTTTTGTAAATAACATTACCAAAAACGTGTCCATGGCACTCTCTACACAGCGGGACATTGACTATAAGTTAAAAAGAAAGTTAAATGCTCTGGAAAAAATTGTTATTGCTATTGACAATGAGGTTCAACTTCTCAAACAACAACTATCTACTCGTTGCCATGTTGTTTCGTTTCATTTGTGTTACGCCTTTACATTATAACTCTTCCTTACATTGGAATCTCACCAAACATCACCTATTGGGCATCTGGCATGACAATGACCTTTCTCATGACCTTTCATCTCTCCAAGCTAAAATTTCTACTGTCAGTAAGTCTCATCTGGACACTTCAGTCTCTTCCTTTGCCCATTCTCTGGCTTCCACCCTCCAAACTCTGATTCCTGCTCACTGGTATTGTTAGGGGGAAAAGGATGTCCCAAAGCAAATTCCACATAGGCTTTGTGGACTCCACCCCCACCCCAGGTCAAAGCCAAAGACACTGGGAACTCCAAATCCCATCACCACCAAAGGGAAGGTGGCTGGGACCTGAGGGTGGAGTTAAGCAGCCAGGTGGATACAAAAGGCAGACGCGTGGGCTTTGGGGTCTCTCCATTTTTGGGCTCTCCGCCAGCTTGCAGCGTCCGGTCAGCTCTGAGAGTGACTTTGGGTTTCCAGGTCGTCGGATCAGGTAGGACGCATTAAAGACTTTATTTCCCTATTTTCTCCCTGAGTTGTACATTTTCCTTATTTCTTTTTCTCTTGTAAATAAACCTTTTATTAACCCTTTTGCGTGTGTCTGTAGTAGAGTATTCATAAGTCCCTTTAAAGCGCGCGGGTGAGGACCCACAGACAGGAACCCGTTTAATATCGGGGTTGCTCTATAACAGTATCATCTTGTACTCTCTTTCATTGCTCTTTCTTTACTTGTCCTTCTCCTTTGTCTTTTTATTCCCCACTGCGTTCGCTCCCTTCACAGGTCCATCTATCGTCTTCAACGAGATATGTACGCCTTCCAGCTCCGTTCTAAAAACAAAGGGGGACCTGCTGCACCTCCCCCTGCAGTGACCTTTAGGGCTAATGGCTTTCTCCACGGTCCCTAGGTCTGGCTGGGCAAGGAACCAGCGCTAGGGGAGTACAGCAAAGTTCCCTGAAGACATAGATAAGACACACGCCAGGAGCCACCACAAGAATGCTGACCAAAAGGAGTTTTATCTCGTCTCCTCAGACCTACAAACTTTATCCCTTCACTCTCTAAAACTTCTTCCTTCTCTTCTATAAAGATCATTGATTGCTAAATTAAAGAAACATATGAAATCTAGTAACAAGGATGACTCAAATGAAACACCACTAAACCTTGTGTAACAACAAAATTGTTAGTTCAATAATTGCTCTGTTATATGTTAAAATTCCTTAGCTTTGATCCTTAATGAAAAAGTGTATTACATAAAAAAATAAGTGCACCTCTTATAATTAATAATTATTAATGAATTTAGTGGTTAGCTAGGAGAAAATGTAATTATATAAAACAAAAGACAAAACTAATGGTCTGACTGCTTAGGAATGTGCCTAGATCCAAATGTAACTCTGGACATAAATCACTACCTTGTCAATGATAAGTTAAACTTATGAGCCAACTGGTTTAGTTCACTGATAACCGATCCTATGCCTTAGAAAAACATGTATATACTGGCCACTACTTAAATAAAATTACACTCAGATGTCCACCTTTCTTGAGGTGTGTCTGTGTGTCATTTATTCACCGAATCCCTGACCACCCTGCGCAGTCCCTCAACCCTGAGACAGCCTCATCGTTCACTGCTGTGCTGGTCCGCGGCATATGTAATGAGTGAAAAGGTATTAACTAATTTTAATTCCTTCATGTATCAGATGATCATGTGCGGAGTGTATCTGTGAGAGCCTCTCATTATGAACTGATATCATCTCCACTACCCTGTCTCTTACACACGGATTGACACAGCTTATCCAAAACTAAACATCATTTTTTAAGTGATAAATTGTAATATTCTCTTTCTGTTTAAGCTGCTTCTTGGACAGTAATCGTGATTATTTATGAGTTAAGCAAATGATAGGACTTTTCTAGTCATTTGACATAACAGACCATTTGTTTTCTTTGCCCTTTTCACATACGTACTTTTTCACGGTGATTCCATGAAGCAATTGTAATATTTTGAACTGTAACTTCTGGACTTTTAATAGTTGCAAAAGTTTTCTACGACGGTACCAAACGTACAATTTAAATTTTCACCATTGTTCCTATTTGTAATTTTAGTCCTGTTCATCCAGAAGAACAACGAAATGTCTTTGCTTTCAAGGGCATTTTTACGTTGTACTTCTTCCATGTCCCCATATCACACATTTTCTGTTATAGGAGCCGATTTCCTCTATTACATTTATTAGCACGGGGGAGGGCTCCTGTTTAATTTCATTCCTCCCACTTGTCTTAGTTTGGAGTTATAACCTACAGCAATATAAGGAAAATACAATCTGACATTGAGTAACCAGAATCTTTCCAAGAACAATGATGATATGATATTTTCAATGGTATTTTTCTCTTGAGTCAAAATGGCCCTGCAGGGACCTCCCTGGTGGCACTAGGGGTTGAGATGCAACCTATGAAGCTGTCTGCAGCCACTGCAGCACGAGTTTGATCCCCGGCCAGGGAGAAACCCACATGGCACAGCAGACCTCTCCTGATTGGCCTGCTGCTCCTCTCAGCAGTGTACTTCGGTCAATCTGCCTTTCTGTTCCCCACTCTATCTCTGGTGAATCCTCTCACCCTCCATACCTCTGCCCTGGATCCCAGCGCTTATATGCATAAATAAATAAATTTAAAAAAAAACAAAAAAACAAAATGTGCCTATAGCATCATGCACTTGCCAGATGAAAACTGAAGACACTCTGTTCTTTAGAGATGTCACTGTTACTGGTAAAGACAGTAGTTACACCTTTGTACCCATATTTAAATATATTGTTAGGGAACCTTTAATCATAGTTCAAGAATAGTTTATATCTGTGGTATAAATATTCAATTCTACTTTAATTGCAAAACCATAAGAAGTAGTAGAATGGGAAACTATTGATTATTGAGGGTCTATTGCTTCCTGATATTTATTTATTCATTTTGAAAAATATTTATTCAGTACATATTATTTGTTTTGTGCCTAATAGCATGGATGTCCTGAGAATGCAGAGTTAGCAAAACAAAAGCTTAGCTCCGAGTCTGGAAAGGTGTTGCATCCGGATGTGCACGGAGGCTGGTCCTGCAGTGGAAAGGAAGGCGGGTGGGTGCAGGGTCTTTAGGGAATCAGGACTGTAATTAGGGCGGTGCCGGCATAGTGAAGGGAGTTGGCTGAGGCTCTAGACACATGTAAACTCAAAGGAATATTATATTATGGACGAGAAGATAGTGCTGGTCTGGAAGGGATGATGGGGACAGAGAGCTCACCACGTTACCCTGAATAGATGGGGAAAGAGCAAAGAGGTAACTACTTGGAGAAAGCCATCTCTCCAGGAGGACCAAGTTTTGATAACTCAAGAAGGTAGGAAAAATGCTTTAGGATAGTTAAGGTTACAGAAACTTATGTAATGGAAAGCTTTGAAAAGGAGGTCTTTGCCTTCCTAGAAACTTCATTATCTTCTCTTACTTTCTCATTCCCTTACACATGTTGTTCGGAATAAATTGTGTATACTCCAGGACTTCTAGAATGTTGAAAATGCCACTGGACCCTGTAACCACATGTTGCTTGTCCTTGCTCTGCTCATTCTTGCTCTGTTCCCATTTATCTCTACTTTCAGAAGTATTTTTTTAAAGATTTTATTTTTCTTTCTTTATGCATACAAGAACTGGCGTGTAGTTAATAGGTACAAGAGAGGGTTGAGAGGATTCACCAGAGACAGAGTTAAGGAGCAGAAAATGTAGATCTACTGAAATCCACTGCTGAGGGGAACAGTGGGTTAGAGAGGAGAGGTCTGCTGCACCATGTGGATTGCTCCCTGGCTGGCTGCGGATTGCTTCAAAGTGTGTACTTCACCATTTGCACCACCAGGGAGGCCCAGACTACAGATTTTTTTTTTAAGGTTTATTTATTTATATAAAAGCTGGGGAACAGGCCAGAAGCATGGGAGGGTGAGAGAATTCACCATAGACAGAGCAGGGAACAGAACAGGCAGAATGACCAAAATACACTGCTGAGGGGAGCAGGGGGCAAGACAGGAGAGGTCTGCTGTGCCATGTGGGTATCTCCCTGGTTGGCCAGGAATTGAACCTGCGCTGCAGAGGCTGCAGACAGCTTCACAGTGTGGCACTCAATTCTCTGCGCCACCAGGGAGGCCTGCAGACTACAGATTCTTCTTTTTTTTTTTTATTTTTTTTTATTCAGGCATGTTTTATTTATTTGTTTGTTTGTTTGTTTGTTTTGCCTATACATACACTGGGTACAGTCAGAAGCGCGGGAGGGTGAGAGAATTCACCAGAGCCAGAGCAGGGAGCAGAGCAGGCAGAAGGACTGAAGTACACTGCTGAGGGGAGCAGCGGGCGGCAGGAGAGGTCTGTGCGCCATGTGGGACCCTCCTCTGGTGACCGGGGAGCAGCCGGGGATCGAACCGGCGCCGCAGAGGCCGCGGGCAGCTTCGCAACCCAGCGTTCAACCGCTGCGCCACCGGGGAGGCCCCAGACTACAGATTCTTAAAAAGAAAAACAAAGAGAAGAAGTTGACATTGTGAGAACAGTTGGCAAAATTAGAGTATACAGATTGGATCCTGTTGTTTATTTCCTGGTTTGAATGTTTATCAGGTGGCTCTGTAGGTTAGTGCGGATGTTGGGGGAAAATGCACATTGAAGGATGTGGGCGTAGAAGAGCCACATGTTAACATTTTTATGTGCGTTAGAAAAATGCTAATAATAATTGTGGCTTTGTGTATAGAGATGAAATGTGAGCACGTATGTGAGGGACTGAAGGAGGAACGCCATGTGTACTTGGGGAAATGTGAGTAAGGTGGCTATGCAATTTTCTTTTACTATGTTTGTAACTTTTTTTTAAAGATTTATTTATTTATTTATTTATACAAGCACTGGGTACAGTCAGAAGCGCGGGAGGGTGAGAGAATTCACCAGAGCCAGAAAGGGGAGCAGAGCAGGCAGAAGGACTGAAGTACACTGCTGAGGGGAGCAGCAGGCAGCAGGAGAGGTCTGCATGCCATGTGGGACCCTTGCCCGCGGTTGGAGATCTAACAGGCACTGCAGAGGCTGGGGGCAGCTTCGCAGCCCAGTGCTCAACCGCTGCGCCACCAGGGGAGGCCCTATGTGTGTAACTTTAAAAAAAAAAAAAAAAGTGTCCTAAATCTTAGAGAAAGCCCCAAAACTAAGAATATAAGAAAAAGCTCTGGGGCCTCCCTGGCGGAGCAAAGGGTTAAGATGCAAAACTATCAAGCTAGCAGCAGCCACTGCAGCATGAGTTTGATCCCTGGCCAGGGAGGTGACCCACGTAGTGGAGCAGAACTCTGCAAGATGGGGTATTCCTGGAGTCAGCTCAGGGACTAGGCTGGGAGAGGACAGTTTCCTCCCACTGATAGCCACTCACTTCCCCACTCACTTCCCCCCAGGACCTTGAGGAACAGCTCCTGGGCTTGGCTGGATGAAGGTCCTGGGCCTGAACAGGGCTGGGGGACTGTTGTAGTGGGCTCAGTGGTGCCCCTAACCCACTTCCAGGACCAGACGTGCCTCCCACAGGGCCGCACACAACCCTCCACAGGTGTCTCGGAGACCCCCTCAGGGTCCTGCTGTGGACCAGGATTGTGAAAGTCACCTGAGGAAGAGAGTTGGGATGTGGGACAAGAGGATCAGTAGAATAAAGAGACACAACCCCGCGATCTTTGTTAAAAAGCCTCTTTCTGGGCCTTCCCGGTGGCGCAGCGGTTGAGCATTGGGTTGCGAAGCTGCCCGCGGCCTCTGTGGTGACGGTTTGATCCCCGGCTGCTCCCTGGCCACCGGAGGAGGGTCCCTCATGGCGCGTAGACCTCTCCTGCCGCCCGCTGCTCCCCTCAGCAGTGTACTTCGTCAGTCTGCCTGTTCTGCTCCCCGCTCTGGCTCTGGTGAATTCTCTCACCCTCCCACGCTTCTGACTGTACCCAGTGCATGTATAAACAAAACAAACAAACAAACAAATAAATAAATAAACATGCCTCTCTCTAAAAAAAAAAAAAGCCTCTTTCCACGTGGGCCTGCGGGTGCTGTTCTGCAGGCAGCAGTAGGGAGAATAGAGGCAGGAGACTGGTCAGACAGCACGGCCAGGCCCAGGCCACCTTGGGTGAGAGTCCAAAGATTTTACTGAATCTTGATGCTGAGGGTTGAGCCTCCGGGGAGCGTTAGTGGAGATGGTGCGTTACCAGGCAAACACATGTGAAATGTGCCTCTGACAGAAACAGGGAAACAAAGTGAGACTCAAAGGTGGACAAGGCCAGAGGAGGGAGCTGCATGGCGGGTGGGCAGTGATGAGGATTCCTCTGGCAGGAATTGGGGACAGGGAGGGACTGTGCAGACTGAGGAGATGCTGCTCACTGGAGACCTGGCTTCCCAGCTGCGGTGTTAGTAGGAGCATCCCCTCCACCGGGTCCAATTGCCTTGAGCACCAGGTGCTCTGGTGTTCCCTGCGTGAATATGGCACCATCTACATAATTGGGACAGCCTGGACAAAGGAGCCTCTCAGCACATGTTTGTTGAATGAAAGCCTGAGCTCTTGTGAATCAGAAGTGCAGGAAAGGGGTGGATTGGAGGCAAAGATTAAGATTCCTGCTTGATAAACATTAGAATTTGTGGGTCAGAGTTTATCCTGGAGGATATGAGAGCAGAAGTTGTGACCTTGAGTCGAGATGGAGAGACAGGTGTAAATCTCAGTGCTTTAAAGCAGGAAAGACTAGATAGAAGTACAGTGATGAGGATTCCTCTGGGTTCCATGGATTTCAGGGGGACAGAAAGAAAGAAAACGTGGTAAGAAATTTTTACAGTGTACACCATTTACATGATCCCTAGAACACAATTCATATTGACAGAAATATGCAGAAAAGTACAACATAGGAAGAGAACGAACACTTTTTAAAATAAAGTGTAATACATTACTTTCTGGTAAAGTTTCGCCTACCAAATCTACTCATTTTTCATAAGTCAATAAATCCTTTCATAAGTCCATAAATTCGCTTTTCTGTAAAATACCCCCTTTATACCACTTTATTTATGACTTTGTAGAATCCTCCACTTGCTTAACTCTCCCCTCATCCAAAAAACATGACTAGTGACTTATGAGTATTACTGGATTATGAGTACCAACCTGTTTTGGAGCCACCAGCGTCTTAACTAATAGTATGTATTTATATGGTCTACTCTGTAAAATCAAAGCATAAGGTCGTTAATTAAACACTGAATAACAGTATCTAGGAATCAGACCATGCTGCTGACTAGAGTGGGGACCTGATAGTGGCTGACACCAGTTGGCCTTTCAGGGATTTTGCACAAGAGGAGTGTTGCCATGAGAGCAGCAGAGGGCGCTGTGGGGGGTGCTGTGGGCCCCACAAATGAATCAGTGAGGACCTGTCACTCACAAGTGCCTGAGCCTGGGGACTGGTTCCTGTGCTCCCAGATGGGGATTCAGGAAAGGGGCTCCTGACTTGGCCCAGTTTCCTGAGAAGGGGTCTTTGTGAGGTCTCAGCAAGTGCTTCCTCCCAGGGCTCTCCAAAGGGGTGAAGCAAACCATCCTCCTCGGTGTGATGTGTGATCTTACCTCCAGCAGTAGGGCTCAAGAAAGACCTGGGCTGTCCTTGGATGGAACCCCATTTCCATGTACAGCCCCTCCTGTGGCACAGATTGAGGAACAAAAGGAAGCCTAGGGCAGCCCAGCCCCATTGGGGCTCAGGGGCTATGAGCACCATGGCCTGGACACCTCCCTTCTTTGTCCTCCTCTCTCACTGCATAGGTGCCTGCGTTTGGGACCATAGGATGGGCCCTCAGAAGATGCATGGGCCCCTGGTAAATCCTCTTGTCTCTAGAACCGAGACCACCATCAAGTGTCTGGCCTCCTTCCAGTATCATGGGGCCAGTCTGTGCTGACTCAGCCACTATCAGTGTCTGGGAACCTGGGCCAGAGGGTCACCACGTCCTGCACTGGAATCAGCTCCAACATTGGGGGTTATGGTGTGGGCTGGTTCCAACAGAAAACAGGAACAACCCCCCCAAACCATCTATCGGGATAAGGGAGGATCAGGGGTCCCTGATGTATCTTCAGGCTCCAGGTCTGGCAGCTCAGCCACCCTGACCATCACTGGGCTCCAGCCTGAGGCCGAGGCTGATTATCACTGCTCAAGTTGGGATGACAGTCTGGATGATCACACAGAGCTCCAGGCCTGTGGGGAAGTGAGACACAAACACCCTTTCTCTTCTGCCAAGAGCAGGAATCCCTGAAGCTGCTGCTGAGGCTCAGCCTGGGCCTCTGATTCATCCTGATGCTTTCCTGGCCCAGACTCCTGCAGGGCATCCCCTTCATCTCTCCCTCCCAAGAGGTCTCAGATCCATCCTCACACCCTGCCCCCTGTCATGGGGACCCAACCATAGTTCCCAGATTTCCAGTCCCCTGGGCAGTGGTAGTGACAGGTGGGTCCAGAGCAGACAATGATGAAGAACAGCCTCTGTCAGTACCTTCTCCCTGTACTGTTGAAGGACCCACACAGCCCACCAGGGGTGAACCAGACAGGGGGTGGGCATGAAAGGGTCTTGGTGGAAAGTGGGGTTAGAGAGGAGGAGCTCTTCCTCCTTCCCCAACAACAAGACTGTGCTGTCTCCGTCCTCTGTCCTTCTGCTGAGCTGAAAGCAGGACCAATTCTCCCTCAGGACAGTTTTCAGGGCCCTCCCTCCACTATGTAAACTAGTGAAGGAGTGTCAGGAGCCCAGCATCTGAGGTTGCCTCTATATGGAGCCAGGCATGAGGGGAGGGAGGAGGAGGTGCAGCCTAGTGCAGGCCCAGGCAAGGAGTCCTCTCCTTCTGCCCTTCTCCCTCCACAATTTGTGAGGAGGGGCCAGTGGAAAAGGCAATGCTTGAGTAGTGCTTCCTGTCTCAGGGCAAGCACTCAATTTCAGACAAGGTGCAAAGTGCAGCAGGGCCTGCAGGGGTCAGTGTGGGGCTGAGTGAAGCCCAGGTTTGAAACCTCAGCTGTGACCCAGCACCTGGGGCTTAGCTGCTGCCATGAGCTCAGCGTTCCCAGGGCCTGGCTGCTCCTTCCCACAAAGCCCAGATGTCAAGATGAGCCACATGAGAAGTTCACCAGTGCTACGGCCTCCCCTAATTCCAGGGCAGAGGGGATTGAGTCTGATCCTCAGAGAGGCTGGAGGGAGAGTAGGTGGGATGAAGAGCATGAAGGGTCCCTGCTCCCATCTGTGAGGGATGGAATGAGAGATGTGGGTCCCAGTTAGGATATGGGCACACCTCTGAGGGCATCTCCACTGGGGTCAGGAGCCCTGTTCTCTGCTCCCTTTTACTCACTGCACAGGTGACTGGATTCTGGTGTCAGGCGAAGGTTCTATGAGAATATTTGGATTTTTCTTCCTCCTTGTTGAGGAACCTGTGTGTGGGCATTGTGCTGGGTCTCCCTCTTTATGAGTCTATGTATCATTGGAATGAATCACATATGGTGCTTCCTGGAAATGGGGAAACAGGGAAAAAAGAACCCGGAGGACACCACTGTGAGGAAAACCCCCTGACACCTGACATCCCAGTAGACAGTGACTGGTAGAGACCAGGTCATGAGAAAGCCCACAGAAACGGGTTATAAAAAGGAGCCCCAAATCCTTCTTCCAGTGCAGACATCTCCTGTCTTACCCCGTGCTCCCTTGCAGGGTATTTCAATAAATCCAACTTTTTTTTTTCTGCACTCTGCCTCTAGTGAATTCTTTGAATCAAGCACCTCTGACCTCAGCTGGTGATGACAAGCCACAATACCATCTTTACTGCATCTTCTCTGGCTGGAAAACCTTAAATTGTTATTCATGACAGTTTTTACCTCCCACAGATCAAAACCCCATGTGGGAGTGAGAAATTAGCATAACTATGTGTGGCACCCTGGGAGCCACAGTGCCTATGATTTCAGTCACAATGTGTGAGTAGAGGGGGCATCTGTGAACTGCAGGAAGTGTGTGCCCCTTCACCAGCAGGCGGAGCTGTGGGACTGCCCATGTGCCCTACACAATTGATCTGTGAATCCTCTCTCAAGGGAGCCTGGGTCTAGGGACTGTGTGGGGGCTTCCTGTTGGGGACTCAGTAGCTGTGCCTGCTGTGGCATGCCACAGTCCCCTAAGCAGAGACTTTTGTTGATGTCAGCAGGTGCTTCCTCCAAGGCTGTCCCAAGGGGTGAAGCAAAACCCCTCTTCTCAGTGTGAGGTGTGAGCTGAGCTCCAGCACCAGGGCCCAGGGAGGGCTGGGTAGTCCCTGGATGGAACCCCATTTGCATGCACAGCCCCTCCTGTGGCAGAGGGTGGGGAAGAAAAGGAGGCCTGGGGAGCCCAGCCCCATGTGGGGCTCAGGGGCTGTGAGCACCATGGCCTGGACGCCTCTCCTCCTTGTGATCCTCTCTTACTGCACAGGTGGGAAAACCTCCATGACAGAGCCAGTCTCCTGCTGTTCTCTGTCTTCTTTGTCAGATCCCAGGGAAATTTTACTCTGAGTTCTACCCCTCAACTTACATGTCTGTGTCTGCAGGTTCCCTCTCCCAGCCTGTGCTGACTCAGCCGCCCTCCCTCTCTGTGTCTCCTGGATCATCTGTCAGCCTCAACTGCACCCTGAGCAGTGGAGCCGTTGTTGCAGGTTACCACATGAGGTGGTTCCAGCAAAAGCCAGGGAGCCCTCCCCGGTACCTCCTGGGTTATAAATCAGACTCGGATAAGTACCAGGGCCCCGGGGTCCCCAGCCGCTTCTCTGGAGCCAAAGACACTGCGGCCAATGCGGGGCTCCTGCTCATCTCGGGGCCGCAGTCTGAGGATGAGGCCGACTACTACTGTGCTACATGGGATAGTAACTCAGAGACTCCACAGTGCTCCAGACCCATGAGGAAGTGAGACAAAAACCTCCCCTTGCTGCCCTGGCCTGGAACCCCTGAGCTCAGTACCAGGCCTCAGTCTGCTGACATTTGGTGACATCTTTTTGCTCTAATTTCCTTGGACACAGAGATGTGTCTCATTTCCTCATCATCCTTAGCTGAAAAGCTCATTTCTTCTTGCATTGGCCGTGTCTATACAGATAAAAGTCAGACTTGGGCTCGTTTCCCCCCAGGGAGGTGATGGAGCAGGAAGCAGGAGGTGGAGCCCACCCGGGTCCCCCAGGTCTAGGCCTGGCTCAGATGTGCAGGTGTCCTGAGCTGCTGGCCTGTCGTGGGGTGCAGCTGCCCCGAATCCATCTCCGGGGCTCAGCTGCAAGATACAGGAGCCTCTTTCCACATCAGAGGCCTCTAGCCTGTCTGGAGAGCTGCGTTTCCCACAGTGGGCTCAGTGTTGTGGTGCTAGGGGTGCTGAGCAACGGGGTGCCTCCACAGTGACATGTGACTGTGTGTGACTCCCCATGTGCTTTGGGACACCGGGCATCAGGCTCCTTGACAAGGTACCAGCTGGTGCCTTAGTCAGCTCTTCCCTCCCCCAGAGGGCCTGAGGCTCAGGCTATATGTCTGAGGGTGGGAGCACTTGGGGTTTAGAAATGCAAATGAAGATCCTTCCACCAAAGCAGAAAGACAAATTTCTAGGAACTGTGTCCCCACACTTGTGACAGGCCAGCAATGCAGTAGGGGGTGAGAACATTCACCAGAGACGGAGCTGGGAACAGAACCGGCAGACTGACTGAAATACTCTGCTGAGGGGAGTAGCAGGCGACTCAGGAGAGGTCTGCTGTGCCACGTGGGTTTCTCCCTGGCCGGGGATCAATCTAGTGCTGCAGTGGCTGAGGATAGTTTCATAGGTTACATCTTAACCCCTTGTGCCACCAGGGAAGCTCCCCAAAACTATTGATTATTAAGGATCTATTGTTTTCTAACATTTATTTATTCACTCTGACATATATTTATTCAGTACATATTATTTGTTTTGTGCCTAATAGTATGGATGTCCTGAGAATGCAGAGTTAGCAAAACAAAAGCTTAGCTCCGAGCCTGGAAATGTGTTGCATCCGGATGTGCACGGAGGCTGGTCCTGCAGTGGAAAGGAAGGCGGGTGGGTGCAGGGTCTTTAGGGAATCAGGACTATAATTAGGGCAGTGCCGGCATAGTGAAGGGAGTTGGCTGAGGCTCTAGTCACATGTAAACTCAAAGGAATATTATGTTATGGAAGAGAAGATAGTGCTGGTCTGGAAGGGATGATGGGGACTGAGAGCTCACCACGTTACCTGAATAGATTGGGTAAGAGCAAAGAGGTAACTACTTGGAGAAATCCGTCTCTCCAGGAGGACCAAGTTTTGATAACTCAAGAGGGTAGATAAAAAAATGCTTTAGGATAGTTAAGGTTACAGAAACTTATGTAATGGAAAGTTTTGGAAGATGTTTCAGAAAAGGAGGTCTTTGCCTTCCTAGAAACTTCATTATCTTCTCTTACTTTCTCATTCCCTTACACATGTTGTTCGGAATAAATTTTGTGTACTCTAGGACTTCTAGAACGTTGAAAATGCCACTGGATGAGAATGGCACATATTAAAAAAACTAGCAACAACAAATGTTGGCGAGGTTGTGGAGAAAAAGGAACTCTTCTGCACTGTTGGTGGGAGTGCAAACTGGTCCAACCACTATGGAGAGCTGTGTGGAGATTTCTGGACCTACTAAACATAGAGCTTCCATATGATCCAGCAATTCCACTCCTAGGTATTTACCCAAAGGACACAGAAACATCAATTCCAAAGAGCACCTGCACCCCTATGTTTATAGCAGCACTATTTACAATAGCTAAGCTTTGGAAACAGCCCAAATGCCCAAAAATAGATGACTGGATCAAGAAGATGTGGTACATATATACCATGGAATATTACTCAGCATTCAAAAAAGATAAACACATGCAATTTGCAGCAACATGGATGGCGCTGGAAGGGATCATGCTCAGCGAAATAAGCCAAAAAGAAAAAGAAAAATACCGGATGGTCTCACTCATAGCAGGAATCTAGAAAACTTAAATAAGGGATCAGGAAAATGAATAACTATAAGAAAGTGAAAATCAAAATCAACAAAAAACTATGAACCAGAGACACTTTTTGGGGGGCGGGGGCCGGGAGGGGAGGGATTGGGGTCAGAATGGGGCATGTGCAGTTGTATGGGGGAATATAAAAATAAAATTTATTATTTAAATAAATAAATAAATAAATAAATAAATAAACTAAATCAAATTGTGGGAAAAAAAAAAAAGAAAAGAAAATGCCACTGGACCCTGTAACCACAAGTTGCTTGTCCTTGCTCTGTTCATTCTTGCTCTGTTCCCATTTATCTCTACTTCCAAAAGTATTTTTTAAAGATTTTATTTTACTTTATTTATGCATACAAGAACTGGTGTGTGGGCCAGAGGTGCAGGGGAGGGTGAGTGGATTCACTGGAGACAAAGTTAGGATCAGAAAAGGTGGATTTGTTATAGGGCAACCCCGATATAAAATAAAATGGGTTGCCTGGCTGTGGATTCTCACCCGCGCACTTAAAAGGGACTTATTAATACTCCACTACAGGCACACACAAAAGGTTAATAAAAGGTTTATTTACAAGGGAAATGGAAATAAGGAAAATGTACAACTCAGGGAGAAAATAGGGAAATAAAGTCTTTAATGCGTCCTACCCAATCCGCCCACCTGGAAACCCAAAGTCACTCTCGGAGCTGGCTGGACGCTGCTAGCTGGCGGAGAGCCCAAATGGGGGACCCCCCCAAAACCCATGTGTCTGCCTTTATACCAACTTGGCTGCTTAACCCCACCCTCAGGTCCCAGCCACCTTCCCTTTGGTGGTGATGGGATTTGGAGTTCCCAGTGTCTTTGGCTTTTGCCTGGGGTGGGGGGTGGAGTCCACAAAGCCTGTATGGAATTAGCTTTAGGACATCCTTTTCCCCCTAACAATTCCCCCCTTTCACTTTTTGCCACCATTTCCATGGTGATGAAGATCGAATATGTGGATGTTGGGATGCAGTCTCAGATGAACATTTTTCCAGGTTCCAGTGTGAAAGAAAACCAGTCCCTCCAGTTATTTGTCCATTGTGGAAAGCAAAAGTCCTCTATTCCTGGAAAAGCAGTTCATCAGTTCAAGCCAAAAAAAAAAAAAAAAAAAAAACATCTGGCGGCATTAGCCAAAACAAGACAGCAAATACGTCAAAATCACAGGGAAAAAAAATCTTAAAATGGTTCAACTGATGTAAAATACAAATTTTCTCAACCTTGATCACAAACTTTTAATAGCATAGCAAAAGTTTGCAAACTAAATCTACTTTTAAACCATTTTTCCTATTTTTGCATAAAACCACAGGGCAGAATAACTAAACAGCAATTTTTTAGCTGGCTTTGTTGGAATACTCCATATAGGATCAGAGCGAACCGTTGGCATCCGGTCGATGTAGGCTTCAGGAACAAAGTTGGTCTCATCAGAATCCACCTGGGCTTTCCTCTTCTCGAGGGTACCAGGGCTTTTTCGTTGGCCGGGTTGTCCAGTCCTGCCAATGGAGGCAAGCTTCCTCACCTTCTTTGGAGGTCTCTGGAACCCTACAAACAAAGCAAACAGGTTCTCCTTTTCTTGGTTCAGCTCTTTTACAACTTTCTGGAAGAACTCCACACAAAGCCACACAATCAAACTCATGTCCAATTTTTTTGTTTAAGCAGACAAAATCCCTATGGAAGTTATGCAAAAACAGACTCTGAGATACGTAGCAAAAATTACTACCACTATTTGTATGCTGTGTTGGTATCAAGGGGAGAGAAAAATGTGACAAGTTAGCTTTGCTGAAAAAAAATGCAACCTTGCTGCAAATCCTGGTCACCAAAACAAGAAAACTTTGTGGATTCAGAACAAAGTGCAAAAAAATTATCAGTAGTTTGTCAAAGAAAACTTAGTAAATATCAGGTGTATTTCCAGGTCTATTCAGTCCTTTGTAGGAAATTTTTTTTTACTTTCAATAGTTCCATCAATAGGAATCTGTTGAGACCATGTCTCCCTATATTTCCAGAAACAATTTCTGTAGATATTAAACAACTGAAGTATACAATATGACAAGGTGACAATCACCATTGACAATTTACATACATACCAGGTACTGAGAGGTTTTATACACATTTTAGAAAACCACTGTTAACATTTCTGTACATGCCAAAGTTTTACCATTTTCCCAAGAGACAATGCATCCCTTCCAGTTTTACTTCATTAGGTAAAGCCAGATAGAACAAATTCATCTAATGCCTTTCCCAGGAGGAAAGAAAGAAACTTTGTGGAGTGTCTCAGGAGCTCTACTGAGGTTCCACAAAATTTCCTTGCATCAGCCAAATGACAGGCTAACAAATTTGTTCTTGAATTTAGATATCTGGGAAGCTTTGCCATAAATTTCAGAAAAATAACAGAAACAACAATATTCAATCTCTATGAAGCCACCGGCTTAGTTCAGTATAGCACAATGTTGACAAACCATAACCTTTAGTTTTTCTCATAACTGGAGACTTTTTTTTTTCCCAACGTCTATGGGCACCATGTACACCAATTTGTCAATCACTGGAGGCCAAGACAGTTAGACACAAGGACATACAGACAGACAACATATAGACACAAAGAGCTCTTTAGTTACCATTTGTCATGCGTGGGATATCCCATACAACTGCAGTTTCACTCATAGGCCAAAGTAACAAAAAAAAAAAGAAAACCAAGCAGAGAAAAAAAACCCTCAAAGTTAAAAAAAACAAAAAGTTGATAGGAAATAACAAATCAAGATTGAAAACCTTTCTATGTAAAAAAAAAATACTGCCAGCACATGCATGATCCTAGATGTTATTTCATGTCTCCTCAACTTTGAAAGGAAGAAGATCGGTTAGAGCATGTTAGTTTTTTTCTCAGGGTTTCTTCAGAAAAAAATGAGTCCTTGGGTATCCTGCAACAATAACTGGAAAAGAAGTCAGTAACATTCAAGTTTTTTTCTGTTTCTTAAACAAATATCTCAAGTCCTCAATGGGTTCACAAGACCAGTGGGACTTCGTCTCTGGGTCAGTTCCTTCTGGCGCTTTCTTAACTCTGGAATGATGTACCCAGGGTTTTATACCTGCAAGTTTCAGAGAAGTATGTGTGCTTAGCAAAACGTCACATGGACCAGTCCATTTTTCTGACAGCTGGTTTTGGGCATCCCCACTCTGCCAGGTCTTCAGTAAGACCTGATCTCCAGGTCTGAAGGGATGCAATGGTTGATCAGGAGGCATAGAGATCCTCGAGGCATAGAGATCCTCGAGGTTGCAAAGAACCTCCTGGATGTGTTTCACATATTGTGTGATCCAGCAATCTTGTGCTTTTTCCGGACTGGCTTTCAGAACTGAGGCCTGGAAGGGTCTTCCGAACACAATCTCAAAGGGGCTTAATTGTAGCCCACTTCTAGGTGCCACTCTTATCCGGAGGAGGGCAAGGGATAGTACCTGGTCCCAACGAAGCTGTGTTTCTTGGCACAGTTTTGCCAAGGTTTTCTTTAAGGTGTGGTTCATTTTCTCCGTTTGTCCAGAAGACTGCGGTCTCCATGCAGCATGCAATTTCCAGCTGATCTGTAACGCACTGCTTACTGCATGAGTAACGTCAGAGACAAATGCTGGCCCATTATCAGTCTGGATAGAGTCCGGCAACCCAAAGCGAGGAATTATCTCCTTCAGCAGCTGTTTTGCAACCTCGGAAGCTTTTTCCGTCTTTGTGGGAAATGCTTCCACCCATCCCGAGAACGTGTCCACAAAAACCAATAGGTATTTGAAGTTGCCTGTTGTTCTAGGCATTTGTGTAAAGTCCACCTGCCAGTCCTCAAAAGGGCACTTGCCTCGATATTGAACCCCAATGGCTTTAGGGTGGGAGTCAGTCTTGGGGTTATTCCTGGCACATAGTTGACAACCTTGGGTGATCCGTTGTGCTATTCTATGCAAATATGGTCCCTCAAATATGGGCGCACTCTTTCTAATAAGGCATTTCTCCCATAGTGAGATCCTTTGTGAAGATGTTTTAGCACCGGATATACCAGGGCCTCCGGGAGGAATATCATCCCATGGGAGTTTACTCTCCAAGTAGAGCTGGGGTCAAACTCAGTAAATCCCCATGCACGAGCTCTCTCCTCATCCCGCTCGGTGTATTCAGGAGCATACTGAGTCAGGTCCACAAGAGGGATGAGTGCACCCTGGAGGGCAGAATGGGCAGAACGGGCAGCGGCCTTAGCCACCCGATCAGCTGCCCTGTTGCCCTTTGCCATGTCAGACCCATCCTTTTGGTGGCCAGGACAATGCATCATGGCAAAAGCTGATGGTAAAGCTACTGCCTTTAACAAGGCCAGGATTTCTTTTTTTTTTTTTTTAATATTAAATTTTATTTTTATATTCCCCCATACAATTGCAAACGCCCCATTCTGACCCCAATCCTTCCCCTCCCGCCCCCCACCCCCCAAAAAGTGTCTCTGGTTCATAGTTTTTTGTTGATTTTGATTTTCACTTTCTTATATTCATTTTCCTGGTCCCTTATTTAAGTTTTCTAGATTCCTGCTATGAGTGAGACCATCCGGTATTTTTCTTTTTCTTTTTGGCTTATTTCGCTGAGCATGATCCCTTCCAGCGCCATCCATGTTGCTGCAAATTGCATGTGTTTATCTTTTTTGAATGCTGAGTAATGTTCCATGGTGTATATGTACCACATCTTCTTGATCCAGTCATCTATTTTTGGGCATTTGGGTTGTTTCCAAAGCTTAGCTATTGTAAACAGTGCTGCTATAAACATAGGGGTGCAGGTGCTCTTTGGAATTGATGTTTCTGTATCCTTTGGGTAAATACCTAGGAGTGGAATTGCTGGATCCTATGGAAGCTCTATGTTTAGTAGGTCCAGAAATCTCCACACAGCTCTCCATAGTGGTTGGACCAGTTTGCACTCCCACCAACAGTGCAGAAGAGTTCCTTTTTCTCCACAACCTCGCCAACATTTGTTGTTGCTAGTTTTTTTAATATGTGCCATTCTCACTGGTGTGAGATGGTATCTCATGGTAGTTTTGATTTGCATTTCCCTGATTACAAGTGATGTTGAACATTTTTTCATATGTCTGTTGGCCATTTGCATTTCCTCTTCAGAGAAGTTTCTTTTTAGCTCTTCTGCCCATTTTTTGACTGGATTATTTTCTTTGTTGTTGTTGAGTCTCATCAGCTCTTCGCAGATTTTTGTGATCAGTCCTTTATCATTAGTGTTGGGTGCAAAAATGTTCTCCCAGTTGGTGGGGTTTCTCTTTGTTTTTGTTATTGTCTCTTTTGCTGTGCAGAAGCTCTTTAATTTGATGTAGTCCCAGCTGTTTATCTTTGCCTTCACTATCACTGCTTTGGGTGATGTGTCTGTAAAGATGTCTTTGATGTGCATATCACATAGTGTTTCACCTATATTTCCTTCTATGTATTTTATGGTTTCAGGTCTTATGTCTAGTTCTTTAACACATTTTGAGTTGATTTTTGTGTATGGTGTGAGGTAGTGGTCAAGCTTCATTCTTTTGCATGTAGCGACCCAGTTTTCCCAGCACCATTTATTGAACAAACTTTCTTTGCTCCAATGCATAGTCTTTGCTCCTTTGTCAAAGATTAGTTGACCATAAATCTGTGGGTTTATTTCTGGATTTTCTATTCTATTCCATTGGTCTGTATGTCTGTTCTTGTTCCAATACCATGCAGTTTTGATGATTATGGCTTTGTAGTATAGTTTGAAGTCTGGGAGTATGATGCCTCCATCTCCTTCTTTTTTTTTCAGTAGAGCTTTGGCTATTCGGGGTTTTTGGTGATTCCATATGAATTTCATCAATAATTGTTCTATTTCTTTGAAGAATGCCATTGAGATTTTGATTGGAATAGCATTGAATCTGTATATTGCTTTTGGTAGGATGGCCATTTTAATAATGTTTATTCTTCCAATCCATGAGCAGGGGATGTCTTTCCATTTCTTTGTGTCTTCTTCTATTTGTTTTAACAGTGTTTTATAGTTTTCTTTGTATAGGTCCTTTACCTCTTTTGTTAGATTTATTCCCAAATATTTGATTTTTTTGTTTCGATAATAAAAGGGGTGGTTTTTTTGATTTCTTCTTCTTCAGATTTATTGTTTGTGTATAGGAAGGCTACTGACTTTTGCGTGTTGATTTTGTATCCTGCCACTTTACTGAATTGATTGATGAGTTGAATTAGTTTTTCTGTGGAGATTTTGGGGTTCTCTATGTATATTATCATATCATCTGCAAATAGTGATAGTTTGACTTCTTCTTTTCCTATTTGGATTCCTTGGATGTCTTTCTCTTGTCTTATTGCTCTGGCTAGGACTTCCAGTATTATATTGAAAAGCAGTGGTGAGAGTGGACATCCTTGTCTTGTTCCAGATCTTAATGGAATTGCTTTCAGCTTTTCACCATTGAGAATGATACTGGCTGTTGGCTTGTCATATATGGCCTTTATGATGTTGAGGTATGTTCCTTGTATCCCAAGAATTTCAAGGGCTTTTATCATGAATGGGTGTTGCACTTTGTCGAAAGCTTTCTCAGCATCTATTGATATTATCATATGGTTTTTATATTTCTTTTTGTTGATGTGTTGGATAACGTTGATTGATTTTCGGATGTTAAACCATCCTTGTGCCCCTGGAATGAATCCAACTTGGTCGTGGTGAATTATCTTATGGATACATTGTTGGATTCTGATAGCTAAAATTTTATTGAGGATTTTTGCATCAGTGTTCATTAGGGAGATTGACCTGTAGTTTTCCTTTTTTGTGTTGTCCTTATTCGGTTTTGGTATTAGTGTAATATTGGCTTCATAGAACTTGTTTGGTATTGTCCCTTCCTTCTCAATTTTTTGGAAGAGTTTGTGAAGGATAGGCACTAATTCGTCTCCGAATGTTTGGTAGAATTCATTTGTAAATCCATCAGGTCCTGGGCTTTTGTTTTTGGGGAGGTTTTTGATTACCATTTCAATTTCGCTGCTTGTAATTGGTCTGTTTAGGTGTTCTATTTCTTCTTTATCTAGCTTTGTGTGATTGTAGAGTTGTAGGAATTTGTCCATCTCCTCTAGATTGTTGAACTTGTTTCCATATAACTGTTCATAGTAGTTACTGATTATTCTTTTGATTTCTGCTGTGTCCGTTGTGATTTCTCCTCTTTCATTTATGATCCTGTGTATTTGTGCTTTCTCCCTTTTTTCCTTTGTGAGCCTGGCTAGGGGTTTGTCTATTTTATTGATTTTTTTCGAAGAACCAGCTCTTGGTTTCATTGATCTTTTGGATTGTTTTTTTAGTTTCCATTTCATTTATTTCTGCTTTGGTTTTTATTATTTCTTTTCTTCTACTAGTTTTGGGGTTTTTTTGTTGTTCTTTTTCTAGATCTTTGAGCTTCGAGATTAGGTTGTTTCTTTGAGTTCTTTCTTGTTTTTTGATGTGAGCTTCTATTGCTATATATTTTCCTCTTATTACTGCTTTTGCTGCATCCCATACATTTAGGATATTGGTGTCCTCCTTGTCATTCAATTCAAAGAATTTTTTAATTTCTTCTTTGATCTCCTTGTTAGTCCAGTGGTCTTCCAGTAGTGTGGCTTTTAATCTCCATGAGGTAGGATAGTTCCAACAAGGCCAGGATTTCTAATGGGTGTTTGACGTCCTTGTTACTGGCAGTAAGAAGTCCCCGCTCCTTCCAAATGGCCCTGTGCATGTGGGGAATCATAAAAGAGTATTTTGAGTCAGTAAATATATTGACTCTTTTACTTTTTGAGAGTTCCAAGGCATGGGTCAGGGCTATAAATTGGCTTTCTGCACTGATGTACCTGCCAGAAGAGCCTTGGCTTCCATGGTGTTCTGGAGCATCACCACTGGGTATCCCGCACATCGACGGCCTTGGTCCATGAAGCTGCTGCCATCTGTAAATAGCTCCCACTCTGGATCCGGCAGAGGCTGGTCAGTTAGATCTGGTCAGCTGGCATACACTGTGTCTATGGTTTCTAAACTGTTATGGTTTAAAGTGTCATCCTCAGGTCTGTCTGCATTGCTTGGAAGCAGTGTGGCAGGATTCAGGGAATTAGAAACCTGCAGTTTCACATTAGGATTGTCCAACAGAGCTGCTTGATATTTTCCCATTCGCCCAGCGGTTAACCAAAGTCCACCCTTCTGCTCCAGCAATGTCAAGACCTGATGTGGCACACACACAGTGATGGGCTGACCCAATGTAAACTTCTCTGCCTCGTGTAGGAGGTCACAAGTGGCAGCCACAGCACGCAAACATGGAGGCCATCCCTTTGTGGTGTGGTCCAATTGTTTGGACAGATATGCAATGGGCTGCATTTCTGGCCCCAACAATTGGATCAGCACTCCTAGGCCAACCCCCTGTCTCTCATGTACATAAAGTCTGAATGGCTTCCTCAGATCCGGAAGCCCTAATGCTGGTGCTGAGATCAACTTTACTTTTATTTCATCAAAAGCCTTTTGACATTCTGGAGTCCAAGACAAAGGTTCAGAGTCCAGGCCTTTGAAAGCATCATATAAGGGTTTTGCTATTAGTCCAAAATTAGGAATCCAAATCCTACAAAATTAGAAATCCAAATCCTACAAAACCCAACTATACCCAAAAATCCGCGCAACTGTCCCCGGTTGCTGGGGACTCTAAGGGCTGAAATTACCTGTTTTCTTTCCGTCATCAGGCTCCGTCTGCCTTTCTTAATTTCAAACCCCAAATAGGACACAGTTTGTTTGCATATCTGTGCCTTGTTAGGTGACACCTTGTAGCCACATTCTGCCAGGTGGTTCAGTACCACTATGATATTTTCCAGACAAGATTCGTAGTCTGGACTTGCAATCAATAAATCATCTATTATTGCAATAAGACACCCTGGTTTAGTTGAACCTTCCTGAGATCCCTGGCCAGTATTTCCCCAAAAATAGTTGGGGAGTTCTTAAATCCCTGTGGAAGCACAGTCCAGCAATACTGGCGCGTGCTCTTGGACTTAGGGTCCTGCCACTCAAAGGCAAAAAGCAGTTGATCCTGGACATCTATTGGGATACAGAAAAAGGCATCCTTAAGGTCTAACAACAAAAAACACCCAAAGTCACTAGGTATGGTAGTTGATAGGGTGTACGATTAGGCACAGTGGGATGTAAATCCGGAACAATATCATTAATAGCCCTTAAATCTTGGACAAAATGGTACTTGCCTGTATGGGGTTTCTTCACTGGCAGAATCGAAGTGTTGTAAGGTGAGCGGCAGGGCCGAATGAGTCCAGATTGAAGGAACCTTTTCAATACTGGCTCAATTCCCCTCAAGGCCTCCTCCTTTAAGGAGTATTGTTTCCTTCTTGGGGTTCTGCTCCCCTCTATCACTTCTATCCTTACAGGCTCCGCATTTTTCACACGTCCTGGGGTTCCATCAGCCCATACCCATTTACTTACTCTTTCAACAATTTCTGGAGGTAAAATTTCACTTTTGGTGGAGCATCTTGAGTAAGTAATATCTGGAACCGCAGAGCATGCTCTGGAGGTAACTGTAGGTGAAGCCTCTGATTTTTGGGTGAGAATATAATTCGTGCATTGAGCTTACTTAAAAGGTCACAAACAAGTAGAGGGTTTGGACACTCTTCCAAGCTGTGCTGGAGCTGTGTGGTGCCTAGCCGGCACTCCAAAGGTTGTAGGAAGGCTTTCTGTTGTGGCCTCCCCATAATCCCAGTGACTGCTGCAGTCTCTTTGCTCATTTTAGTTAATTTCAAATTTAAAACTGAGTATGTTGCTCCAGTGTCCACCAAGAAATCAATCAGACAATCCCCCACAGCTAGGGTTACCCGGGGCTCCGGGTATTTTAATGGGCTGAAGATCTAGTGGAGCCCCTGGGCACCCCTATTCTTCATCTGAACCTTCTCCATGAACTATCATTTGTCTCCTTTTCTCCACACTTGGCTCCAGATTCCTTCTACTGTCTATATTCCCTCCTATCTTCACCTGAGGCTCTACTCTGTGCTATCACTGGTCTCCTGTCCTCTGAGCTGGGCTCTCGATTCCTTCTCCGTCTGTATTCCCTACCATCATCTGAGCCTCTACTCTGTGTAACATCTGTCTTCTTTCCTCTCTCCTTGGTTCCTGGTTCTGTGTGCTCCTCCTATATTCCCTCCTGTAACCCCTGCGTGATTCATCTTGTCATGGTGTCCTCAGTCTTCCATCCTGCCTTCTGGAATTACTGCATCTGCCGCTTCCCTGGAACCTGGGACAACTGTACTTCCAATGTCCCTCTTCCCTAGAGAAAGCACTGATCTCTTCCTAGGGGTTCACGTCTCTGTCCATTACTGTTTCCCCGAAACCCTGGCCTGTGCTCTCTTTGTACAAAAACAGTCGCAGATTTCGGTCTCCTGTCCTCTCTGTTATTATAAACCTTAAATGCTAAGTCCACTACCTGGGACAGACTCATCTCTGTGACGCCGTCTATCTTTGTTAACTTTCTCCTTATGTCTGGAGCACTATTTGTGATGAACGCCATAGTGATCAAATGAGCATTTTCTGGGGCATCTGGATTTATATCCATGTGGTTTGTGTATGTCTGAATAATCCTCTCAAGGAACTCTGATGGATCCTCATTAGCCCCTTGTGCAAGTTCTAATATTTTGTTAAATTTTTTTTGTTTGGGGATTCCCTGCTCCAGTCCTACCAATAAACATTTTTTATACAGATTCAACTTCGCCATTCCTCCATCGTTGGGGTCCCATCCAAGATCTTCCTCTGGGACAGCAATCTCTGGCTCTGGGGATTGGCTATCCTGTTGGTGGAGACGGTCATCCTCCTCCCTGGCTTTCCTCACTACCATCCTCCGCTCATCTAGACCTAGTAAAGTATGTAACATTGACTGTGTATCTGCCCAGTTAGGGCGGTGGGAGACGAAGATGGAGGCAAACAAGTTCGCCATCCTCTTAGGAGCCTGCCCATGTGGGGGGACAGAGCTCCTCCAATTTAGGAGGTCCCCAGTGCTAAAAAGATGGTGCGACCAAAAGTACCCAGCAGGTCGCCCCTGTTCATTCAAGCCACCCAGTGGCAACTGGCAAAGAGGAAACTGTCCTGCCTCAGGGTGATCCTTCCTGCCAAAATGGGTACCAATTCTACTGTGGGGAGGAGACGCCATTTTAGTTTCCTCCCCGGAGGGCAATGGAGGCTGTGAAGCCTCAAGATTCTGCGCGGGAGGAGCCTCGGGAGGGGCCTCCTCACGTGGTGAAGGCCTTTGTCCTGAAGCCTCAGGAGTCTGCATGGGAGGGGCCCCTTCACTTGAAGAAGGCTTTTGTCCCGATGTGTTTAAGGTATTTAGCAAATGATACTCCTCCTTTTCTAACTCTGCCCTTCTGCAGTCCTCATGGGAAGGAGAAGGTTTATCTCTTCCCTGTGCCATTAGCCTAGCCTTCACCTCCGCCATATCCAATTTATGGAGGGTAGCCTGTATCTGGTCCTGCATACTTTTATTTTATTTTATTTTATTTTTTTATAGAGGCATGTTTTATTTTATTTTATTTATTTGTTTGTTTGTTTGTTTTGTTTTGTTTATACATGCGCTGGGTACAGTCAGAAGTGCGGGAGGGTGAGAGAATTCACCAGAGCCAGAGCGGGGAGCAGAGCAGGCACAAGGACCGAAGTACACTGCTGAGGGGAGCAGCAGGCGGCCTGCATACTTTTAAAAGCTGACTCAAAAACTTAACGGTTTTCATCCCTCACATTCTCAATAGTTAAATCAAAAGCCTGATTTTGTTGTTGCACTTGATCCTGCATGCTTTTAAAAGCTGACTCAAAAGTCTGATTTTGTTGTTGCACTTGATACTGCATGCTTTTAAAAGCTGACTCAAAAACGTTACAATTTTCATCCCTTATACTCTTAATAGTTAAATCAAAAACCTGTTTTTGTTGTTGCATAGCTAAGTTAAGAGCTTGAATTTGTTGCAGCACATTCTCAGTATGTGAAGTAGAACCTCCATTTCTCATAGAAACAAGAATGTAGCAAATGGCACCTATGCACATTACCAAAAAAACACCCAGAAGCACAGACTGTAAAGGGATAGCTTGTGAACCACTCACATAAGTATACAGAAGTAAAATCATGAGCCATACACTAGGCTTAATCCAATTATTTACACTTATCAAACTGGTGGTAATATTTAATGGAAAAAGGCTACTTAAATTCAAGGCCGGAAAAAAACTGAAAGAACTCAAGTTAGGGTTAAAACCATTTATGTTCATGGTTGAGGCCACCTGTGGGTTAAAACCACACCCACAAGAGCCATATGCGCGGGGGGGGGGGGGGGGAAACAGACTTTTCAAGACGTGAAACAAAGATTTTCACTGTGAGTCCTGCAGACCTAGTGCGCTTTATGGTGACCAACGCAAGAAAAATTACTTTGGGCTGGTCAACCACAGGTGAAGCTTGGAAACCAAGTTGGGTGCCAAACTGTTATAGGGCAACCCCGATATAAAATAAAACGGGTTGCCTGGCTGTGGATCCTCACCCGCGCGCTTAAAAGGGACTTATTAATACTCCACTACAGGCACACACAGAAGGTTAATAGAAGGTTTATTTACAAGGGAAAGGGAATTAAGGAAATGTACAATGCAGGGAGAAAATAGGGAAATAAAGTCTTTAATGCATCCTCCCCGATCCGCCGACCTGGAAATCCAAAGGCCCTCTCAGAGCTGGCTAGATGCTGCAAGCTGGCGGGGAGCCAAAATGGGGTATCCCCTCCAAAGCCCACTTGTCTGGCTTTATACCACACCTGGCTGCTTAACCCCACCCTCAGGTCCCAGCCACCTTCCCTTTGGTGGTGATGGGATTTGGAGTTCCCAGTGTCTTTTGGCCTTGGTCTGGAGTGGGGGGTGGAGTCTACAAAGCCTGTATGGAATTAGCTTTAGGATATCCTTTTCCCCATAACAGATCTACTGAGGGCAGCAGTGGGTGAGACAGGAGAGATCTGCTGCCCCATGAGGGTTGCTCCCTGGCTGGTTGACTTTCCAACTCCTGCTGTAGAGGCTGCGGATTGCATCATAGTGTTGTGCTTAACCCCTTGCCCCACTGGGGAGGCCCAGACTGAAGATTCTTTGTTTTGTTTTGTTTTTAAAGATTTATTTATTTATAGAGGAACCTGTGTATAGACCAAATGCACAGGAGGGTGAGAGGATTCACCAGAGACAGAGTGGGGAGCAGAACAGGCAGACGGACGAAATACCCTGCTGAGGAGAGCAGCAAGCACAACAGGAGAGGTCGGCCATGCCACTGGGGCCCTCTCTGGTGGGCCAGGATCAATCTGAATTCAGGGGCTGCAGACAGCTCCACAGTGGGGCGCTAAACCACCTTGGCCACCAGGGGAGGCCCCAGGCTGAAGTTCTTAAAAAGAAAAACAAAGAGAAGAAATTGACATTGTGAGAACAGCTGGCAAAATTCAGAGTATACAGATTGGATCCTATTGTTTATTGCCTGGTTTGAATGCTTATCAGGTGGCTCTGTAGGTTAGTGCCGCTGTTCTGGGAAAATGCACATTGAAGTATGTGGGCATAAAAGAGCCACATGTTTACCGTTCATTTTCAAGTGCTTTAAAAAAATGTTAATAATAATTGTGCCTTTGTGCCTAGAGATGAAATGTGAGCAAGTGTGCGAGGAACTGAGGGAAGAATGCCATGTGTTCTTGGGAAAATCTGAGCATGGCGGCTATGCAGTTTTTGTTTACTATGTTTGTGACTTTTTCAGAAAAAAAAAAAGTGTATTAAATCTTAGAGAGCCTCAAAACTTGGAATATTAAAAAAGCCCTGGGTCTCCCTGGAGTTACAAATGGTTTAGACACATCACTATGAAGCTACCTGCAGCCACTGCAGTATGAGTTTGATCCCTGGCCAGGAAGGTGACCCACATAGTGCCCCAGACCTCTCTTGTCTAGCCAGCTGCTCCCCTCAGCAGTGTATTTCAGTCAATCTGCCTGTTCTGCTCACCGTTCTGTCTTTGGTGAATCCTCTCACCACTGCACCTCTGGCCTGTACCCTAGCTCTTGTATGCATAAATAAATAAAATAAATCTTTAAAAGAAAAAAAATGTCAGGGCACCTGAAAGTGCAGCAGAGCGACCAAAGCCATCACAACCCCTGGAGGAATGGGTATCCCTGGAGTCAACTTGTTAGGGGGAAAGGATGTCCTGAGCTAATTCCACACAGGCTTTGTGGACTCCACCCCCACTCCAGACCAAAGCCATCAAGACATTGGGAAAGACAAATCCTGTCACCACCAAAGGGAAGGTGGCTGGGACCTGAGGGTGGAGTTAAGCAGCCAGATTGGGTATAAAAATCCAAACACGTGGGCCTTGGGGCTTGCTAGCTCTGTCACTCGCCTCCTGGCTTCAAGGTTCCTGGCTTGTGGCCAGCTCTCAGAGTGCAGTTTGGGATTCCAGATTGGCGGATTGGGTAGGATGCATTAAAACTTTGTCTCCCACTTTTCTCCCTGAGCTGTACATTTCCTCATTTGCCCTTCCCTTGTAAATAAACCTTTTATTAACCTTTCCTGTGTGCCTGCAGTAGAGTATTGATAAGTCCTTTTAAGCGCGAGGGTGAGGACCCACATTCAGGCACCCCGTTTTGTATCGGGGCTGCCCTATAACAATCTCAGGGATGAGGCTGGGAGATGACAGTCAGTTTTCTCAACTCATAGTGCCTCACTTCCTCAGTTACAAACACCCCCCAGGACCTTGAGAAACAGCACCTGGGAGTGGCAGTATGAAGGTCCTGGGACTGAACAGGGCTGGGGGGCTGCTGGAATGGGCTCAGTGGTGCCCCTAGTCCTGCTTCCAGGACCAGACGGCCTCCCACAGGGCCGGCCGCCATCTTCTACATGTGTCACAGAGGCCCCCTCAGGGTCCTGCTATGGACCAGGGTTGTGAAGGTCACCTGAGGAAGACAGTTGGGATGTGGGACAAGAGGATCAGAAGAATAAAGAGACATGACCCTGTGATATTTGTTAAAAAGCCTCTTTCCACGTGGGCCTGCGGGTGCCATTCTGCAGGCAGCAGTAGGGAAAGTAGAGGCAGGAGACTGGTCAGACAGCATGGCCAGGCCCAGGCCACTTTGGGTGAGAGTCCAAAGATTTTACTGAATCTTTTTTTTTTAAAGGTTTAATGTGCTATTTTTTTAAATATTTATTTATTTATTTATACAAGCACTGGGTATAGTCACAAGCGCGGGAGGGTGAGAGAATTCACCAAGCCAGAGCGGGGAGCCGAGCAGGCAGAAGGACCGAAGTACACTGCTGAGGGGAGCAGCGGGCGGCAGGAGAGGTCTGCGCGTCATGTGGGACCCTCTTCTGGTAGCTGGGGAGCAGCCGGGGATAGAACCGGTGCTGTAGAGGCTGCGGGCAGCCTCGCAACCCAGCGCTCAACCGTTGTGCCCAGGGGAGGCCCCATTTTACTGAATCTTGATGCTGAGGGTTGAGTCTCCGGGGAGCGTTAGTGGAGATGGTGCGTTACCAGGCACACACATGTGAAATGTGCCTCTGACTGATGGAAAGAGAGTCAAAGGCGGACAAGGCCACAGGAGGGCTCTGCTTGGATTCCTCTGGCAGGAACCGGAGACAGGGAGGGACTGTGCAGACTGAGGAGATGCTGCAGCGTTGTTGGAGCATCCCCTCTACCGGGTTAAGTGCCTTGAGCACCGGGAGCTCCAGAATTCCCTGCATGGGCACGGCGCCATCTACACACATGGGACAGCCTGGACGAAGGAGCCTCTCGGCACATGTTTGTTGAATGAAAGCCTGAGCCCTGTGAATCAGAAGTGCAGGAAAGGGGCAGATTGGAGGCAAAGATTAGGATTCCTGCTTGATAAACATTAGAGTTTGTGGGTCAGAGTTTATTCTGGAGGATATGAGAGCAGAAGGTTGTGACCTTGAGTGGAGATGGAGAGACAGGTGTAAATCTCAGTGCTCTGAAGCAGGAAAGACTAGAGAGAAGTACAGTGGATGAGGATTCCTCTGGGTTCCGTGGTTTGGTTGCGACAGTGGACAAGGGCATGATGAGCCTCCAGGAACTGAGGAGAGAAACCCCATGGAGCAGGGGACAGAGCAGATTATAGGGCAGGGGCAACTTGTACCAGCAAATCACCTACAGAGTGTGGTCAGGCTTGTAAATGTCACTAAATCGCCACTTAACCGAGAGCCCAGGAGGTGAGCACTTGTCACCCACATCCTCATGGTAGAGACAACATGACACAGGAAGTTCCGATCTTCTCCTCCCCTGGTAGAAATGTTCCTGACGTATGCATTAACAAATAAATCTTTAAAAAAAAAAAAAGATAGAAAGAATAGAACGTGGTAAGAAATTAGTTACAGTACAAACCATTTACGTGATCCCTAGAACACAGTTTGTTGTGCCGAAGATCAGCAGTGTCAGCGAGCATAGCCTCCAAAACCCCAAAGACAGCTGATGCAAACACAAAAGGGAGTTTATTACGGACTCAAGTCCGGGCTCACAGCACCTACCAATGCAGTGGCAGATATCGAGAGCCCTGAACAAAGGAAGCAGGGGTCTTTTAAAAGGTCAAATCATGCTGGGAGCTAGTCATTGGCTACAAGGATGCGTTCTCCAACTTTGCCCGGCTATCATTCTAAGCTGTCTGGCCCGGTGGAGATGCAGCTCCAGGCTGCAACTCCAATTTCATCAAGTTTGCCCGCATTGGTGACCAGAGGGTAAGAGTGGAGTAAGGGTTGAAACTGTCCAACTATCTCTGGAATGCAGTCGTCTTTCCTGGGACAGCAAAACCTAAAATTCTAAAATGGCAGTTACACACAAAATGACAAAACAATGGCTAAGAATGCTTATGCTTGGTTCCACAAGTTCATGTTGACAGATATATGCAGAAAAGTACAACATAGAGGGCCTCCCTGGTGGCACAAGTGGTTAAGACGCAACCTATGAAGCTGTCCGCAGCCACTGCAGCACAAGTTCGATCCCGGACTAGGGAGGAGGCCCACATGGTGCAGCAGACCTCTCCTGACACCTGATGCTCTCCTCAGCAGTGTATTTCAGTACATCTGCCTGTTCTGTTCCCTAATCTGTCTCTGGCGAATCCTCTCACCCCACACCTCTGACCTGTATCCCAGTACGTGGATGCATAAATAAATACATTTTTTTAAAAAGTACAACATAGAAATAGATAGAACACTTTTTAAAATAAAGTGTACTGCATTGCTTTCTGGTAAAGTTCAGCCTACCAAAGCTACTCCGTTTTCATAAGTCAATAAATCATACAAATCAATAAATTGGCTTTTCTGTAAAATTCCCCCATTCACCACTTCCTTTAAGACTGCCTAGAATCCTCCATACTAGCTTAACTCTCCCTTCATCCAAGACACATGACTAGTGGCTTATGAGTATCTTTGGATTATTCTACACTGTGTTCTGGAGTCACCAGCGTCTTAAGTGTATGTATGTATTTATATGGACTACTCTGTACAATGAAAGCATAAGGTCGTTAATTAAACGTTATTGAATAACAATATCTAGGAATCAGACCATGGTGTTGACTAGGGTGGGGGACCCATAGTGGCTGACACCAGTTGGCCTTTCAGGAATTTTGCACAAGAGGAGTGTTGTCCTGAGCAGCAGAGGGCGCTGTGGGTGGTGCTGTGGGTCCCACAAATGAATCAGTGAGGACCTGTCAATCACAAGAGCCTGAGCCTGGGGCTGGTTCCTGTACTCCCAGATGGGGATTCAGCAAAGGGGCCTCTCTGATTTGGCCCATTCCTGAGAAGGGAACTTTGTGAGGTCTCAGCCAGTGCTTCCTCCCAGGGCTCTCCGAAGGGGTGAAGCAAACCTCCCTCTTCCTTAATGTGGGGTGTGATCTTTGCTCAGCATCAGGGCTCAAGGAGGGGCTGGGCACTCCTTGGATGGAACCATTTGCATGCACAGCCCCTCCTGTGCCAGAGGGTGGGAAAGAAAAGGAGGTCTGAGGAAGTGCAGCCCCAGATGGGGCTCTAGGGCTGTTGACCATGTCCTGGATGCCTCTCCTCCTTGTCATCCTCTCTCACTGCACAGGTGCCTGAGTTTGGGACCATAGGATGGGCCCTCAGAAGATGCATGGGCCCCTGGTTAATCCACTTGTCTCTAAGGCCAGAACACCATATTGTGTCTGGCCTGATTCCAGGATCCTGGGCCCTGTCTGTGTTGACTCAGCCACAATCAGTGTCTGGGAACCTGGACCGGAGGGTCAGCATCTCCTGCACTGGAAGCAGCTCCAACATTGGGGGTTATGGTGTGGGCTGGTTCCAACAGAAAACAGGAACAGCCCCCAAAAGCCTGATATATCAGAATAAAGGAGGATCCTCAAGGGTTCCTGATCAATTTTCAGGCTCCAGGTCTGGCAGCTCAGCCACCCTGACAATCACTGGGCTCCTGCCTGAGGGAGAAGCTGATTGTCATTGCTCAGTTGGGACAGCAGTCTGAGTGGTCCCACAGTGCTCAAGG
Organism: Talpa europaea; assembly: GCF_964194135.1. Taxonomy (NCBI): domain Eukaryota; kingdom Metazoa; phylum Chordata; class Mammalia; order Eulipotyphla; family Talpidae; genus Talpa; species Talpa europaea. The sequence continues at coordinate 52,390,758 of NC_140082.1, forward strand.
CCTGCTCCCTTTCTCTTCTGCCAAGAGCAGGAAGCCCCGAAGCTGCTGCTGAGGCTCAGCCTGGGCCTCTGTTTCGTCTCTGCTGTTGTCCTGGCCCAGGCTCCTCCAGGGCACCTCCTTCATCTCTCCTGCCCAAGAGGTCTCAGCTCCATCCTCACACCCTGCCCCGTTCATGGGCTCCAACACTTAGTTCCCAGCTTTCCAGGCCCCTGGGGAGCGGTGGTGACAGGTGAGTCCGGAGCAGCAAAGGGTGAAGAACAGCCTCTGACAATACCTTCTGCCTGTATTGCTAAAGGAGCCACACAGCCCACCAGGGGTGAACCAGACAAGGGGTGGGCATGAAAGGGCCTTGGTGGAAAGTGGGGTGAGAGAGGAGGAGCTCTTCCTGCTTCCCCAACAACTGTGCTGTCTCCATCCTCTGTCCTTCTGCTGAGCTGGAAGCAGGACCAATTCTCCCTCTGGACAGTTTTCAGGGCCCACCCTCCACTGTGTAAACTAGTGAAGGAGTGTCAGGGAGCCCAGCCACTGAGGTTGATCTCTGTATGGAGCCAGGGATGAGTGGAGGGAGACCAAGGAGCAGGCTACTGCAGGCACAGGCAGGGAGTCCTCTTTCTTTACTTTTGCCTCCCTCCCCCCACAATTTGTGAGGAGGGGCCAGTGGAAAAGGCAATGTTTGGGCAGTGCTGCCTGTCTCAGGGCAAGCACTCAATCAGACAAGGTGCAAAGTGCAGCAGGGCCAGCAGGGGGCAGTGTGGGGCTGAGTGAAGCCCAGGTGGTGAGAACCCAGCTGTGACACAGCACCTGGGGCTTAGCTGCTGCCCTGAGCTCAGTGTTCCCAGGGCCTGGCAGCTCCTTCCTACAAAGACCATATGTCCAAATGAGCCACATGAGAAGTTCACCAGTGGGGTCTCCCCTAACTCTAGGGTGGAGAGGATTGAGTCTGATCCTCAGAGAGGCTGGAGGGAGAGTAGGTGGGATGAAGAGCATGAAGGGTCCCTGCTCCCATCTGTGAGGGACGGGATGAGAGAGATGTGGGTCCCAGTCGAGAGATGGTCAAACCTTGGGCATCTCCACCAAGGGCTGAAGCCCAGTTCTCTGCTCCCCCTTTACTCACTGCACAGGTGACTGGATTCTGGTGTCAGGTGAAGGTTCTAGGAGAATATTTGGATTTTTCTTCCTCTTTGGTGAGGAACCTATGTGTGGCCATTGTGCTGAGTCTCCCTCTTTATGAGTCTATGTATCATTGGAATGAATCATACATGGTGCTTGTAATGGAGAAATGTCAAATGAGGACAGAGGCGTGGGGGTGAAAGAACTCATCATAGACAGAGTGGAGGACAGAGAGTGTGGACTGATTGAAATACACTGTGAAATGAAGCAGCGAGTGAGATAGGAGAGGTCTGTGCCCGTAGGAGGATTTGAGGTTCTCCTTTATATTCTGTTTTTGCAGGCTTTCTAACTCAGTGTGCCAGTTTGCAGCAGTTGTCTGCTGGGATGTCTGGTCTCGGGCCCTGGCCCTTGACACAGAAACAAGTCCTGGGCCAGCTGCTGCGTTCTTGGAGCTGGGCTGGCATTTCTGGTCATGGTGGTCAGTCTTACGGCGCCCAAGGCAGCTTCTCCATGCCCTTACCTATTCAGGCCTCCCAAGCCTCCCTCTGGTCATGGGTGGGGCTTAGTTTTTAGCCTTATTAAATTGCACCTTGAGAGTGATGGTGCATTAATTTATTTTCTGCTGTTGAAATCCTTTTAAAAATGTCTTTCAGACCATTTGCCTCAATATTTAATGTTATCAGTCTAAAATATCTGTTTCTGTGTAACTTATTTCTCAGGCATATGTATCACTTTATAAGTGCTTTCCCAAGAATTTTTGTCTTTTATTTTTTAAATGGTATGGGGAAAAAAACCCACAAAATAAAAGAAAAGTTAGATTAGTGTGATCTCTGATATTTTGTTAGTGTCCTGTGAAATTATCTGCACCTTATGCTATTCTGTCGAATATTCCTTAAAAACATTTGCAATTGTTCTATAGAAGTTGGTACGTTTGTTCATTTTTTTCCCTATGGAACCATACTTTCTAGGAAAGTGCATTTTTTTTAATAGGAGAGAACCTCTAGATTTCTTTTCATTATTTCCACATTTGACCAGTAGGTGGCGGTGTGGGACATGTTATTTTGTTACAGCAAGTGAGATGAAAAGACAAGTTTGTACGGTGGTAGTTGGAAATTCCTTTTTTTAATACGTGATACATGTAGAATTATCCATTATATAGCTTAAATATATACCAATGAAGTGATACCTGTTGGGACATCATTTAATAGAGTTAAAACTTCGTCTCTGCCCTGAGACTAAGAATTTAGTCTTCTCATCAAAATGGATGAGAAAGGGAAACTGATAGAGTGACCACGGGCACCTGGCCACGGGCCCACATGACCAATGGGGGGCTATGGAGAATTCCGGGAAATGCGGAAACAGGGAAAAAAGAACCCGGGAGGACACCACTGTGAGGAAAGCCCCCTGACACCTGACAACCCAGCAGACAGCGGATGGCAGAGACCAGGTCATGAAAAAGCCCACAGAAACTGGTTATAAAAAGGAGCCCCAAATCCTTCTTCCAGTGCAGACATCTCCTGTCTTACCCCCTGCTCCCTTGCAGGGTATTTCAATAAATCCAACTTTTCTGTTCTGCACTCTGCCTCTGATGAATTCTTTCAATCAAGCACCTCTGACCTCAGCTGGCAATTACATGCCACAATACCATCTTTACTGCATATTCTCTGGGGGGAAAAACCATAAGTTGTTATTCATGACAATTGTTACCTCCCACAGATCAAAACCCCATGTGGGAGTGAGAAATTAGCATAACTATGTGTGGCACCCTGGGAGCCACAGTGCATATGAGTTAGGTCATGATGTGTGAGCAGAGGGGGCATCTGTGAGCTTCAGGAAGTTGTGCCCCTTCACCAGCAGGGGGAGCTGTGGACTGCCCCATGGACCGTAAACATTTGATCTGTGAATCCTCTCTCAGGGGAGCCTGGGCCTAGGGGCTCTGGGGGCTCCCTATAGGGGACTCAGCAGCTGTGTCCTCTGTGGCCTTTCACAGTCCCTAAGCAGGAACCTTTGTTGATGCCATCAGGTGCTTCCTCCAGGGCTGTCCCAAGGGGTGACTAAACCTCCCTCTTCTCCATGTGGGGCATAGGCTGAGCTCCAGCACCAGGCCCAGGAAGCGGTTGGGCAGCCCCTGGCTGGAACCCCATTTGCATGCACAGCCCCTCCTGTGGCAGAGGGTGGAGAAGAAAAGGAGGCCTGGGGGGCACAGCCCCATGTGGGGCTCAGGGGGCTGTGAGCACCATGGCCTGGACACCTCTCCTCCTTGTGATCCTCTCTTACTGCACAGGTGGGAAAAACCTCCTGACAGAAGAAGTCTCCTGCTGTTCTCTGTCTTCTGTGTCAGATCCCAGGGAAATTTTACCCTGAGTTCTACCCCTCAACTTACATGTCTGTGTCTGCAGGTTCCCTCTCCCAGCCTGTGCTGACTCAGCCGCCCTCCCTCTCTGCGTCTCCTGGATCATCTGTCAGCCTCAACTGCACCCTGAGCAGTGGAGCCGTTGTTGCAGGTTACCACATAGACTGGTTCCAGCAGAAGCCAGGGAGCCCTCCCCGGTACCTCCTGAGTTATAAATCAGACTCGGATAGGCACCAGGGCCCCGGGGTCCCCAGCCGCTTCTCTGGAGCCAAAGACACTGTGGCCAATGTGGGGCTCCTGCTCATTTCGGGGCCGCAGCCTGAGGACGAGGCCGACTACTACTGTGCTACATGGCATGGTAACTCTAACACTCCACAGTGCTCCAGACCCACAGGGAAGTAAGACAAAAACCTCCCATTGCTGCCCCGGCCCAGAGCAGTCTCCCCTGAGGTCAGTACCAGGTCTCAGTCTGGTGACATGTGTAGTCACGTTGGGTCTAATTTCTTGAACATTGGGATGTGTCTCATCTCCTCATTATCCTTAGCTGAAAGGCTCATGTCTTCTCACATTGCCGTGTCTATACAGATGCAAGTCAGACTTGGGCTGCATTTCCCACCAGGGAGGTGATGGAGCAGGAAGCAGGAGGTGGAGCCCACCCTGGTTCCCCAGGGCTAGGCCTGGCTCAAAGGTGCCACTGCAGCACAAGTTCAACCCCCAGCCAGGGAGGAGACCCACATGGTGCAACAGACCTCTCCTGACTCACCTCGCTGCTAGGCAGGCCAGCCGAAATCGAACCTGTTCTGCAAAGGCTGTGGACAGCCTCAAGGTGCGGCATTGAACCGCCTGGGCCACCAGGGGAGGCCCTAATTTATTAGTCTGTTGTTGAAATCTTTTAAAAAATGTCTTTAGAGCATTTGCCTCAATATTTAATCTTATCGGTCTAAAATAATGTTTCTGTGTAACTTATTTCTCAGACATATGTATCACTTTATAAGTATTTCACAAGAATTTTTGGCTTTTATTTTTTAAATGGTATTGGGTGAAAAAACCACAAAGTAAAAAAAAAGTGAGATTAGTGTGATCTCTGATGTTTTGTTAGTGCCCTGTGAAATTATCTGCATATTATGCCATACTGTGGAATTGTTCCATAATAACATTCCCAAATTGTTCTAAAGAAATTGGTATGCAAGATTGAAATCATACCAACCATCTTTTCTGACCATGAAGGCATCAAACTAGAAATAAACCATTAAAAGAAGGCAAGGGGGCCTCCCTGGTGGCGCAGCGGTTGAGCGCTGGGTTGCAAAGCTGCCCGCGGCCTCTGCAGCGCAGGTTTGATCCCCAGCTGCCACCGGAGGAGGGTCCCACATGGCGTGCAGACCTCTCCTGCCGCCCGCTGCTCCCCTCAGCAGTGTACTTTGGTCCTTCTGCCTGTTCTGCTCTCCGCTCTGGCTCTGGTGAATTCTCTCACCCCCCCCCCCGCGGTTCTGACTGTACCCAGTGCTTGTATAAAACAAAACAAACAAACAAATAAATAAATAAATAAAACATGCCTCTAAAAAAAATAAAATAAAAAATAAATAAAAGAAGGCAAGGAACTTTCCTACTTCATGGAGATTAAAAACCACACTACTGGAAGACCATTGGACTAACAAGGAGATCAAAGAAGAAATTAAAAAATTCTTTGAATTGAATGACAAGGAGGATACCAATATCCTAAATGTATGGGATGCAGCAAAAGCAGTAATAAGAGGAAAATATATAGAAATAGAGGCTCACATCAAGAAACAAGAAAGAAGTCAAAGAAACAACCTAATCTCGAAGCTCAAAGGTAGAAAAAGAACAACAAAAAAACCCCAAAACCAGTAGAAGAAAAGAAATAATAAAAACCAAAGCAGAAATAAATGAAATTGAAACTATAAAAACAATCCAAAAGATCAATGAAACCAAGAGCTGGTTCTTCGAAAAAATCAATAAAATAGACAAACCCCTAGCCAGGCTCACAAAGGCAAAAGGGAGAAAGCACAAATAAATAGGTCATAAATGAAAGAGGAGAAATCACAACGGACACAGCAGAAATCAAAAGAATAATCAGTAACTACTATGAACAGTTATATGGAAACAAGTTCAACAATCTAGAGGAGATGGACAAATTCCTACAACTCTACAATGACCCAAAGCTAGATAAAGAAGAAATAGAACACCTAAACAGACCAATTACAAGCAGCAAAATTGAAATGGTAATCAAAAACCTCCCCAAAAACAAAAGCCCAGGACCTGATGGATTTACAAATGAATTCTACCAAATATTCAGAGATGAATTAGTGCCTATCCTTCACAAACTCTTCCAAAAAATTGAGAAGGAAGGGACAATACCTAACACGTTCTATGAAGCCAACATTACACTAATACCAAAACCGAACAAGGACAACACAAAAAAAGAAAACTATAAGCCAATCTCCCTAATGAACACTGATGCAAAAATCCTCAATAAAATTTTAGCTATCAGAATCCAACAGTGTATCCATAAGGTAATTCACCACGACCAAGTAGGATTCATTCCAGGGACACAAGGATGGTTCAACATCCGAAAATCAATCAACGTTATCCAACACATCAACAAAAAGAAATATAAAAACCATATGATAATATCAATAGATGCTGAGAAAGCTTTCGACAAAGTGCAACACCCATTCATGATAAAAGCCCTTGAAATTCTTGGGATACAAGGAACATACCTCAACATCATAAAGGTCATATATGACAAGCCAAAGGCCAGTATCATTCTCAATGGTGAAAAGCTGAAAGCAATTCCATTAAGATCTGGAACAAGACAAGGATGTCCACTCTCACCACTGCTTTTCAATATAATACTGGAAGTCCTAGCCAGGGCAATAAACAAGAGAAAGACATCCAAGGAATCCAAATAGGAAAAGAAGAAGTCAAACTATCACTATTTGCAGATGATATGATAGTATACATAGAGAACCCCAAAAACGCCACAGAAAAACTAATTCAACTGATCAATCAGTTCAGCAAAGTGGCAGGATACAAAATCAACATGCAAAAGTCAGTAGCCTTCCTATACACAAACAATAAATCTGAAAAAGAAGAAATAAAAAAAACCATCCCTTTTATTATTGAAACAAAAAAAATCAAATATTTGGGAATAAATCTAACAAAAGAGGTAAAGGACCTATACAAAGAAGACTATAAAACACTGTTAAAAGAAATAGAAGAAGACACAAAGAAATGGAAAGAAATGCCCTGCTCATAGATTGGAAGAATAAACATTATTAAAATGGCCATCCTACCAAAAGCAATATACAGATTCAATGCTATTCCAATAAAAGTTTCAATGTCATTCTTCAAAGAAATAGAACAATTACTGATGAAATTCATATGGAATCACAAAAAACCCTAAATAGCCAAAGCTCTTCTGAAAAAAAAAGAAGGGAATGGAGGCATCACACTCCCAGACTTCAAACTATACTACAAAGCCATAATCATCAAAACTACATGGTATTGGAACAAGAACAGACATACAGACCAATGGAATCGAATAGAAAATCCAGAAATAAACCTACAGATTTATGGTCAACTAATCTTTGACAAAGGAGCAAAGACTATGCATTGGAGCAAAGAAAGTTTGTTCAATAAATGGTGCTGGGAAAACTGGGTCGCTACATGCAAAAGAATGAAGCTTGACCACTACCTCACACCATACACACAAATCAACTCAAAATGGATTAAAGAACTAGACATAAGACCTGAAACCATAAAATACATAGAAGGAAATATAGGCGAAACACTACGTGATATGCACATCAAAGACATCTTTACAGACACATCACCCAAAGCAGTGATAGTGAAGGCAAAGATAAACAGCTGGGACTACATCAAATTAAAGGGCTTCGGCACAGCAAAAGAGACAATAACAAAAACAAAGAGAAACCCCACCAACTGGGAGAACATTTTTGCACCCAACACTAATGATAAAGGACTGATCACAAAAATCTGCAAAGAGCTGATGAGACTCAACAACAACAAAGAAAATAATCCAGTCAAAAAATGGGCAGAAGAGCTAAAAAGAAACTTCTCTGAAGAGGAAATGCAAATGGCCAACAGGCATATGAAAAAATGTTCAACATCACTTGTAATCAGGGAAATGCAAATCAAAACTACCATGAGATACCATCTTACAGCAGTGAGAATGGCACATATTAAAAAAACTAGCAACAACAAATGTTGGCGAGGGTGTGGAGAAAAAGGAACTCTTCTGCACTGTTGGTGGGAGTGCAAACTGGTCCAACCACTATGGAGAGCTTCTGGACCTACTAAACATAGAGCTTCCATATGATCCAGCAATTCCACTCCTAGGTATTTACCCAAAGGACACAGAAACATCAATTCCAAAGAACACCTGCACCCCCATGTTTATAGCAGCACTGTTTACGATAGCTAAGCTTTGGAAACAGCCCAAATGCCCAAAAATAGATGACTGGATCAAGAAGATGTGGTACATATACACCATGGAATATTACTCAGCATTCAAAAAAGATAAACACATGCAATTTGCAGCAACATGGATGGTGCTGGAAGGGATCATGCTCAGCGAAATAAGCCAGAAAGAAAAAGAAAAATACTGGATGGTCTCACTCATAGCAGGAATCTAGAAAACTTAAATAAGGGACCAGGAAAAAGAATAACTATAAGAAAGTGATAATCAAAATCAACAAAAACTATGAACCAGAGACACTTTTTGGGGGGTGGGGAGCGGGAGGGGAGGGATTGGGGTCAGAATGGGGGGGTTGCAATTGTATGGGGAATATAAGAATACAATTTATTATTTAAAAAAAAAGAAAAAAAGAAATTTGTATGTTTCTTCATTTCTTTTCCTATAGAACCATACTTTCTAGGAAAGTGGAGCATCCCCTCCACTGGGTCCAAGCACCTCGAGGATCGGGAGCTCTGGTGTTCCCTGCATGGACCTGGCGCCACCTACACACCTGGGATAGCCTGGACAAAGGAGCCTCTCGGCACATGTAGCTGAATGAAAGCCTGAGCTCCCGTGAATCAGAAGTGCAGGAAAGGGGTGGATCTGAGGCAAAGATTAAGATTCCTACTTGATAAACATTAGAGTTTGTGGGTCAGAGTTTATCCTGGAGGATATGAGCAGAAGGTTGTGACCCTGAGTGGAGATGGAGAGACAGGTGTAAATCTCAGTGCTCTGAAGCAGGAAAGACTAGAGAGAAGTACAGTGGATGAGGATTCCTCTGGGTTCCATGGTTTGGGGGGGACAGTGGACAAGGGCATGATGAGCCTCCAGGAACTGAGGAGAGAAACCCCAGGAGCAGGGAACAGAGCAGATTCTGGGCAGGGACAACCTGCACCAGCAAATCACCTACAGAGTGTGGTCAGGCTTGTGAATGTCACTAAATACGCCACTTAACTGAGAGCCCAGGAGGTGACACTTGTCACCACATCCTCACGGTAGAGACCACATGACACACGAAGTTCAATCTTCTCCCCTGGTAGAAACGTTCCTGATGGCAGAATGATGGTCTTGGGCTCCTTGTCCACAGGAGAGACGGCAGGAGAGTTGGCTCTGCTCTGGGGGAGGGCGGGGGACTCTCCTGGTGACTGACTGAGCGTGTCTGTCCATCTGGACTCTGCTCTCAGCGCGTGTGTCATAGTTTGAGCTGGGACAGTGTGTGCAGTGGTGAGTGGGACATCCTCTGAGATTTTTTAACTTCAAGAGTTTCCACAAAAATGTACAGTTTCCAGCCTCTGTCTGTGAATGTGTGCGTCTGCCTCAGTTTTATCAGATGCTCCAAGTTGTCAGGTATGTGTTGTCATCATGAATACAGTGAGGCCCCTTGTCCCCATCAGACAGAGGAGCAGGTGGGCCTGGCTTGGGGGTGGGGGAGGCAGGGGCTAGGGAGAAGGGAGGAGCCTGGAGCACAGAGGTAGGGGCAAGACACTGAGGTGTGTGTGGAGGGGGTGGGGTGGAGCATGAGCTCCTCAGGGGAGAGAGGGGGTTATGCAGACAGCAGGGAGGAGGCCCTGAATGGAGTCAATCCTGAAATGAACAAGGGAGGTCCTGTGAGTGCCTGTGGGGAGTGTTGAAGGGAGGGCTCATCCTTGTCACTAAAATTTCCTCTAAGTTCAGATGTTCAGAGACCTTTTCCTAGTTCCACATGTTTTGGATTCTTGTACAGTCAAGAAATGATGTTTCTGCCTTCACTCTCCAGACACTCAACATATCTAGGAAACTTTAAAGCATTTTAAAACTTTAAAATGCTTCCCATGAAACCAGCATAATGAATAAGAAAAGAAACATGGGGGCCTCCTGGGGGTGCATATGGTTAAGAGGCAGCACTAGGAAGCTATCTGCAGCCCCTGCAGCATGATTTTGATCCCCTGCCAGGGAGGTGACCCACAGGGCACAGCAGACATCTCCTGTCTCACCCCTCAGCAGTGTGTTCCAGTCTCCTGTTCTGTTCCCCACTCTGTCTCTGGTGAATCCTCTCACCCTTCACATCTCTAGCCTGTGCCAAGCTCTTGTATGCATTAATAAATAAATCTTTAAAAAAAAAGAAAGAAAGAAAGAATAGAACGTGGTAAGAAATTATTTACAGTATAAACCATTTACGTGATCCCTAGAACACAGTCCATGTTGACAGAAATATGCAGAAAAGTACAACACAGAGGGCCTCCCTGGTGGCACAAGTGGTTAAGACGCAACCTATGAAGCTGTCTGCAGCCACTGCAGCACAAGTTCGATCCGGGGTTAGTGAGGAGACCCACATGGTGCAGCAGACCTCTCCTGACTCGCCTGCTGCTCCCCTCAGCAGTGTATTTCAGTACATCTGCCTGTTCTGTTCCCCACTCTGTCTCTGGTGAATCCTCTCACCCCACACCTCTGACCTGTATCCCAGTACTTGGATGCATAAATAAATACATTTTTTTTAAAAAGTACAACATAGAAATAGATAGATCACTTTTTAAAATAAAGTGTACTGCTTTCTGGTAGAGTTCAGCCTACTGAGACATAGGGCAAGTTAGGGTAATTAGGCAATTTTAGGGACACTGCAGGAAGGGACTTCTGCAGAGTTTAGGAAGGCTTCAGAGATAAGGACAACTAGAGGAATGTAACTAATTCCACTGGGAAAAAACAAACATCCCAGGACCAAGGACAACACTGTTAATGCCGGCCTTGGTTTCCTTCAGGTGATAAAGGGAGGGGGAATTTTGGGAAACGGAGAGTGGTTTAATTAGGGCAGCAGACTCAGGTCTGAAAGACCACGGTCCTGCCCGTTGACAGAGTGCGGGGATATTCATGCAAGGGGGAGATGAGAAGGGGTCAGCACTGAGACCGGTGGGGCCAGCCTGTTTTTCTTCAATAGCTGATGTTTGACTTTCTCTTCCCTAAAATGCAGGGGTGCTCATTTGGGAGACTGGGTCATAAAGATAAATCTATCAAACAAGGGGGAAGATGCAACAAATGGGGAAAGACACACCTGTTAGATAAGGAATGTAAAGATCCCCCACTCAGTAGCAGAGTAAGTGAGACAACCGAGAACTAACCAATCACAGAGAGACTGGTGCAGCTTCAGAATAATGAGGGAAAGAAGGTCTATATTCCCTGAGACACGACTCCACTTTGGCTTCCTTGCCCCTCCCTGGCCTGGTTTCATGGCCTAGATCCCACTTTATTTCTGTTCCTTTTCTCCTCAATAAACTTTTTCTTTCTCTAAACAAACCTGCCTCTTCTCGCTTGCTTGCCTGAGCGTCTGCAAAGTTCCTGCTGCGGCTTCGTGAGACGCCAACCCATTGGGGTCTAGTGGCTGGGGCTCAGCGTGTACCTGCAGCCTGGGATCCGTTCCTGGCTGGGAGACTAGGCCTGACAATTCCGGTATCACTACCAAAGCTACTCAGTTTTCATAAGTCAATAAATCATACAAGTCAATAAATTGGCTTTTCTGTAAAATTCCCCCGTTACACCACTTCCTTTAAGACTGCCTAGAATCCTCCATACTAGCTTAACTCTCCCCTCATCTAAGACACATGACTAGTGGCTTATGAGTATCTTTGGATTATTCTACACTGTGTTCTGGAGTCACCAGCGTCTTAAGTAGTAGTATGTATTTATATGGACTACTCTGTAAAATCAAAGCATAAGGTCATTAATTAAACACTGAATAAGAATATCTAAGAATCAGACCATGCTGCTGACTAGAGTGGGGACCTGATAGTGGCTGACACCAGTTGGCCTTTCAGGGATTTTGCACAAGAAGAGTGTTGCCGTGAGAGCAGCAGAGGGCGCTGTAGGGGGTGCTGTGGACCCTGCAAATGAATCAGTGAGGACCTGTCACTCACAAGACCCTGAGCCTGGGGGCTGGTTCCTGTGCTCCCAGATGGGGATTCAGCAAAGGGGCCTCGTTCCTTGGCCCAGTTTCTTAAGAAGGGAACTTTGTGAGGTCTCTGCAAGTTTTTCCTCTCAGAGCTCTCCGAAAGGGTGAAGCAAACCTCCCTCTTGCTATGAGTGGGGTGTGATCACAGCTCAGCATCAGGGCTCAAGGAGGGGCTGGGCAGTCCCTGGATGGAACCATTTGCATGCACAGCCCCTCCTGTGCCCTAGGGTGGGAAAGAAAAGGAGGCCTGAGGCAGCCCATCCCCATGTGGGGTTCTGGGGATTTGAGACCATGGCCTGGACGCCTCTCCTCTTTGTCATCCTCTCTCACTGCACGGGTGCCTGAGTTTGGGACCAGGGGATGGGTCCTCAGAAGATGCATGGGCCCCTGGTAAATCCTCTTGTCTCTAAAGACCATAATCACCAACATGTGTCTGGCCTCCTTCCAGGATCCTGGGCTCAGTCTGTGCTGACTCAGCCATAATCATTGTCTGGGAACCTGGGCCAGAGGGTTAGCATCTCCTGAATTGGAATCAGCTCCAACATTGGGGATTATGGTGTGGGCTGGCTCCAACAGAAAACAGGAACAGCCCCCAAAAGTCTGATCTATCGGGATAAGGTAGGATCCTCAGGGATCCCTGATGTATCTTCAGGCTCCAGGTCTGGCAGCTCAGCCACCCTGACCATCACTGGTCTCCAGCCTGAGGACGAGGCTGATTATCACTACTCAGTTGGGACAGCAGTCTGAGTGGTCACACAGAGCTCTAGGCCTGTGGGGAAGTGAGACACAAAATCCCTGTCTCTTCTGCCAAGAGCAGGAATCCCCGAAGCTGCTGCCGAGACTCAGCCTGGGCCTATGCTTGGTCTCTGCAGCTGTCCTGACCCAGATTTCCTGGAGGGCATCTCCTTCATCTCTCCCTCCAAAGAGGTCTCAGTGCCATCCTCACACCCTGCCCCCTTCATGGGGACCCAAGACTTAGTTCCCAGATTTCCAGGCCCCTGGGCAAGTGTGGTGACAGGTAGGTCCGGAGCAGCAGAGGATGAGGAATAGCCTTTTTTTTTTTTCCTTTCATTTTTTTCCCCTTTAACAGTTATCACTTTTTTTTACATTTTTTAGACCATATTTGCATCTCCCCAACCCCTCAGATTGAGTCCCCATAGAATCTTCTTCCCCAAGGCACCCGTGCACCATCACTACAGGTCCCTGTGCTCCTCACTCCCTCCCTTTCACGCCTCTCCCTCCTCCAAACCTGCAGGATGTCTCTGGTTATAATTGTCTTTTTTGCCTTGTTGTGTTTTGTACTGTTATTATTATTTTTTTTTCTACACTAATGTCTTGTTTGGTTCCCCTATATTCCTTTTATAAGGGAAACCGTCCGATATTTTTCTTTTTCCTTCTGGCTCATTTCACTGAGCATAATTCCTTCAAGCTCCATCCACATTGCTGGGAATGGCATGAGTTTATCTTTTTTGAATGCTGAGTAATATTCCATGGTGTATATGTACCACATCTTCTTGATCCAGTCATCTATTTTTGGGCATTTGGGTTGTTTCCTGGTTTTACCTATTGTAAATAGTGCTGCAGTAAACATAGGTGTACAGGTATTCTTTTGAATCACTGAGAACAGCCTCTTGTCAATACCTTCTCCCTGTTCTGTTGAAGGACCCACACAGCCCACCAGGGGTGAACCAGACAGGGGGTGGGCATGAAAGGGCCTTGGTGGAAAGTGGGGTGAGAGAGGAGGAGCTCTTCCTGCTTCCCAAACAACAAGGCTGTGCTGTCTCCGTCCTCTGTCCTGCTGAGCTGAAAGCAGGACCGATTCTCCCTCTGAACAGTTTTCAGGGCCCACCCTCCACTATGTAAACTAGTGAAGGAGTGTCAGGGAGCCCAGCATCTGAGGATGCCTCTGTATGGAGCCAGGGCTGAGGGGATGGAGCAGAAGGAGCAGCCTCCTGCAGGCCCAGGCAGGGCATCCTCTCTCTCCTTCTGCCTCCCTCCCCCCACAATTTGAGAGGCTTGGGCAGTGCTGCCTGTCTCTTGGCAAGCATTCTATTTTAGACAAGGTGCAAAGTGCAGCAGGGCCAGCAGGGGGCTGAGTGAAGCCCAGGTGGTGAGAACCCAGCTGTGACCCAGCACCTGGGGCTTAGCTGCTGCCCTGAGCTCAGTGTTCCCAGGGCCTGGCAGCTCCTTCCTACAAAGCCCAGATGTCAAAATGAGCCACATGAGAAGTTCACCAGTGCCACAGGCCTCCCCTAACTCCAGGGCAGAGGGGATTGAGTCTGATCCTCAGAGAGGCTGGAGGGAGAGTAGGTGGGATGAAAAGCGTGAAGGGTCCCTGCTCCCATCTGTGAGGGACGGGATGAGAGAGATGTGGGTCCCAGTCGGGACATGGTCAAACCTTGGGCATCTCCACCAAGGGCTGAAGCCCAGTTCTCTGCTCTCTCTTTACTCACTGCACAGGTGACTTGAATCTGGTGTCAGGCGAAGGTTCTAGGAGAATATATGGATTTCTTACTCCTTGGTGAGGAACCTGTGAGTGTCATTGTGCTGAGTCTCCCTCTTTATGAGTCTATGTATCATTGGAATGAATCATACATGGTGCTTGTAGTGGGGGAATTATCGAGTGAGGTCCATGGCAGGTGGGTGAAAGAACTCACCAGAGACAGAGTGGAGGACAGAGAAGGTGGACTCATTGAAATACACTGTGAAGAGAAGCAGCGGGTGAGATGGGAGAGGTCTGCATCCAAAGGAGAATTAAGGTTCTCCTTTATATTCTGTTTTTGCAGGCTTTCTAACTCAGGGTACCAGTTTGCAACAGTTTTCTGCTAGGATATCTGGTCTCGGGCCCTGGCCCTTGACACTGAAACAAGTCCTGGCCCAGCTGCTGCATTCCTGGAGCTGGGCTGGCTTTTCTGGTCATGGTGGTCAGTCTTATGGCACCCAAGGCAGCTTCTCCGTGCCCTTATCTATTCAGGCCTCGCAAACCTGCTTGCTGGGCATGGGTGGAGCTTAGTTTTTAGCCTTATTAAATTGTGCCTTGACAGTGATGGTGCATTAATTTATTAATCTGTTGTTGAAATCTTACTAAAAATGTCTTTCAGACCATTTGCCTCAATATTTAATATTATTGGTCTAAAATAATCTGTCTCCTTATAACTTATTTGCCACGCATACTTATGACTGTATAAGTGCTTTCCCAAGAATTTTGGACTTTTAATTTTTGGAATGGTAACAGGTAAAAAACCCACTAAGTAAAAAAAAAAAATAGTTCAGTGTGACCGCAGAAGTTTTGTTAGTGTCCTGTGAAATTATCTGCACCTATGCCATGCTGTGGAATTGTTCCTTAATAACATTTCCTAATTGTTTAAAGAAATTGGTATGTTTGTTCATTTTTTCCCCCCATAAAACCATAGTTTCTAGGAAAGAGCATTTTTTTTTTTTTTTTTTTTAGTAGTAGAGAGCCTCTATTTTTTCATAATTTCCACATTTTCCCAGTAGGTGGTGGTGTGGGACATGTTATTTTGCTACAAAAAGGGAGATTGAAAGACAAATTTGTATAGCCGTAGTTGGAAATTCCTCTTTTTTAATACATGATATATGCAAAATTATCCATTACATAGCTTAAATATATACTAATGAAGTGATAGCTGTTGGGGCATCATTTACTAGCGTTAATACTTCGTCTTCACCCTGAGACTAAGACCTTAGTCTTTCTCATCACAATGGATGAGAAAGGGAAACTGATACAGTGACCAGGGGAACCGGGCCACGGGGCCACATGACCAATGGGGGCTATGGAGAATTCCAGGAAATGCAGAAACAGGGCAAAAAGCACCCAGCAGGACACCCTGCGAGGAAAGCCCTGTGACACCTGATATCCCAGCAGACAGTGGCTGGCAGAGACCAGGTCTTGAAAAAGCCCACGGAAACGGGTTATAAAATGGATCCCCAAATCCTTCTTCCAGTGCAGACATCTCCTGTCTTGCCCCCTGCTCCCTTGCAGGGTATTTCAATAAATCCAACTACTGTTCTCCACTCTGGCTCTGGTGAATTCTTTCACTCATGCACCTCACACCGCAGCCGGGGATTACAGGCCACAATACGATCTTTTTTTTTTTTTAAGATTTATTTATTTATTTATACAAGCACTGGGTACAGTCAGAAGCGGGGGAGGGTGAGAGGATTCACCAGAGCCAAAGCGGGGAACAGAACAGGCAGACTGATGAAATACACTGCTGAGGGGAGCAGTGGGCGGCAGGAGAGGTCTATATGCCATGTGGGACCCTTAACCAGCGGCCGGGGATCGAACTTGTGCTGCAGAGGCTGCAGACAGCTTCGCAGCCCAGCGCTCAACCACTGCTCCACCAGGGGAGGCCCACACAATACCATCTTAACTGCATGTTCTCTGGAGTGAAAAACTTAAGTTGTTATTCAGGACAGTTTTTACCTCCCACAGATCAAAACCCCATGTGGGAGTGAGAAATTAGCATAATTATGTGTGGCACCCTGGGAGCCACGGTGCATATGAGTTAGGTCATGATGTGTGAGTAGAGGGGCCATCTGTGAGCTGCAGGAAGTGTGTGCCCCTTCACCAGCAGGGGGAGCTGTGGAACTGCCCCATGGGACCTAAACATTTGATCTATGAGTCTGGGACTAGGTGCTTCTGGGGGCTCCCTACTGGGGACTTACAAGCTTGTCCTCTGTGGTCTTTCACAGTCCCTAAGCAGGAACCTTTGTTGATGTCAGCAGGTGTTTCCTCCAGGGCTGTCCTAAGGGGTGAAGCAAAAACCCTCTTCTCAGTGTGGGGCCTGAGCTGAGCTCCAGGACCAGGGCTCAGGGAGGGGATGGGTAGTCTCTGGATGGAGCCCCATTTGCATGCACAGCCCCTCCTGTGGCAGAGGGTGGAGAAGAAAAGGAGGCCTGGGGCAATCCAGCCCCATGTGGGGCTCAGGGGCTGTGAGCACCATGGCGTGGACGTGGACGCCTCTCCTCCTTGTGATCCTCTCTCACTGCACAGGTGGGGAAAACCTCCTGACAGAAGAAGTCTCCTGCTGTTCTCTGTCTTCTATGTCAGATCCCAGGGAAATTTTACCCTGAGTTCTACCCCTCAACTTACATGTCTGTGTCTGCAGGTTCCCTCTCCCAGCCTGTGCTGACTCAGCCGCCCTCCCTCTCTGCGTCTCCTGGATCATCTGTCAGACTCACCTGCACCCTGAGCAGTGGAGCTGATGTTGCAGGTTACTACATAGACTGGCACCAGCAGAAGCCAGGGAGCCCTCCCCGGTACCTCCTGTACTATAAATCAGATACGGATAAGGGCCAGGGTCCCGGGGTCCCCAGGCGCTTCTTTGGAGGCAAAGACACTGTGGCCAATGCGGGGCTCCTGCTCATCTCAGGGCCACAGCCTGAGGACGAGGCCGACTACTACTGTGCTACATGGGATAGTAACTCAAAGACTCCACAGTGCTCCAGACCCACGGGGAAGTGAGACAAAAACCTTCCTTGCTGCCCTGGCCTGGAGCGGTCACCCCTGAGCTCAGTACCAGGCCTCAGTCTGCTGACATTTGGTGACATCTTTTTGGTCTGATTTCCTTGGACACAGGGATGTGTCTCAGCATCCCATTATCCTTCGCTAAAAAGCTCATTTCTTCCCACATTGGCTGGGTCTATACAGATACAAGTCAGACTTCGGCTGTGTTTCCCACCAGGGAGTTGATGGAGCAGGAAGCAGGAGGTGGATCCCACCCTGATGGCCAGGTCTAGGCCAGGCTCAGAGGTGAGGGTGTCCTGAGAGCTGCTGGCCCATGTGGGGTGCAGCTGCCTGGAATCTGTCACCAGGGCTCAGCTGCAAGACACAGGAGCATCCCTCCATATCAGAGGCCTCTAGCCTGTCCTGGGGAACTGCCTGCCCCATGGGGAGCTGTGTTTATGTGGTGCCAGGGGTGCTGAGCAATGGGGTGTCTCCACAGTGACGTGTGACTGTGTGTGACTCCCCGTGTGCTCTGGGACACCCGGTATCAGGCTCCCTGCCACAGAGGCAGCTGCTTCTACACTCAGTGTAGTCACCCTCTTCTACACTCAGGGACCTGAGGCTCAGGCTGATGTCTGAGGGCGGGGCACTTGGGGTTTGGAAATGCAAATGAAGATCCTTCCACCAAAGCAGAAAGACATCAGATTTCTGGGAACTGTGTCCCCACACTTGTGACATGTGTTCCCAGGTGGGTTTCAGGAAGCAGCTCTGGGGACATCCCTCCCTCAGACTGGGGTCCTTCCCCTCCTGCTACTGGGAGGGGTATTTGGAAATGGCCCCTGAAGAGCGTTTTCTGGCTTCTGTTTTAAAGGTTTTTTAAATTGGACCAAGGTATACTTTTAAATTTTTGATAGTTCTGGTGATTTTGATCATGCAATTAAAATAGCAAAGCAGATGGTTATCAACTATGTAATGAGTGAAAAGGTAATAACTAATTTTAATTCCTTCATGTATCAGATGATCATGTGCCAAGTGTATCTGTGAGAGCCTCTCATTATGAACTGATAACATCTCCACTACCCTGTCTCTTACACACGATTGACACAGCTTATCCAAAACTAGACATCATTTTTAAGTGATAAATTGTAATATTCTCTTTCTATTCTAGCTGCTTCTTGGTCAGTAATCGTTATTATTTATGAGTTAAGCAAACGATAGGACTTTTCTAGTCATTTGACATAACAGACCAACTTGCTTTCCTTGCCCTTTTCACATCCCTTCATTTTCACAATGAAGCAATTGTAATATTTTGAACTGTAATTTCTGGACTTTTAATAGTTGCAAGAGTTTTCTAAGACGGTACCAAACGTACAATTTAAATTTTCACCATTGTTCCTATTTGTAATTTTAGTCCTGTTCTTCCAGAATAACAACGAAATACCTTTGCTTTCAAGGGCATTTTTACATTGTACTTCTTCCATGCCCCCATATCACACATTTTCTGTTATAGGAGCCAATTTCCTTCATTACATTTATTAGCATGGGGGGAGGGCGCCTGTTTAATTTCATTCCTCCCACTTGTCTAAGTTTGGAGTTATAAACTGCAGCACTTTGAGGAAAATGCAATCTGATATTGAGTAACCAGAATCATTCCAAGAATAATGATGATATGATATTTTCAATGCTATTTATCTCTTGAGTCCAAATGGGCCTGCAGGGACCTCCCTGGTGGCACAAGGGGTTGAGATGCAACCTATGAAGCTGTCTGCAGCCTCTCCAACTCAAGTTCGATTCCCTGGCCATTCAGGGAGCAGTTGCCCACATGGTGCAGCAGACCTCTCCTGACTCTCCTGCTGCTCCCCTCAGCTGTGTACTTTGGTCAATCTGCCTGTTCTGTTCCCCACTCTATCTCTGGTGAATCCTCTCACCCTCCATACCTCTGGCCTGGACCCCAGTGCTTGTATGCATAAATAAATAAATCTTTAAAAAAAAAACAAGAAAAAATGAAATGTGCCTAAATCATCATGCACTTGCCAGATGAAAACTGAAGATGCTCTGTTCTTTACAAATGTCAATATTACTGGTAAAGATCATAGTTACACCTTTGTACCCATATATAAATATGTTGTTAGGGAACCTTTAATCATAGCTTAAGAATAGTTTATATCTGTGGTATAAATATTCAATTCTAGGGCCTCTCCTGTGGCGTAGCGGTTGAGCGCTGGGTTGCGAAGCTGCCCGCAGCCTCTGCAGCGCCGGTTCGATCCCCGGCTGCTCCCCGGCCACCGGAGGAGGGTCCCACATGGCGCACAGACCTCTCCTGCCGCCCGCTGCTCCCCTCAGCAGTGTACTTCGGTCCTTCTGCCTGCTCTGCTCCCCGCTCTGGCTCTGGTGAATTCTCTCACCCTCCCGCGCTTCTGACTGTACCCAGTGCATGTATAAATAAATAAATAAATCTTAAAAAAATAATAATAAAAAAAATAAATATTCAATTCTACTTTGATTGCAAAACCACAAGAAGTAGTAGAATGGGAAACTATTGATTATTGAGGATCTATTGTTTCCTGACATTTATTTATTCACTCTGACATATATTTATTCAGAACATATTATTTGTTTTGTGCCTAATAGCATGGATGTCCTGAGAATGCAGAGTTAGCAAAACAAAAGCTTAGTTCCGAGCCTGGAAATGTGTTGCATCCGGATGTGCACGGAGGCTGGTCCTGCAGTGGAAAGGAAGGCGGGTGGGTGCAGGGTCTTTAGGGAATCAGGACTGTAATTAGGGCGGTGCCGGTATAGTGAAGGGAGTTGGCTGAGGCTCTAGTCACATGTAAACTCAAAGGAATATTATATTATGGACGAGAAGATAGTGCTGGTCTGGAAGGGATGATGGGGACAGAGAGCTCACCACGTTACCCTGAATAGATGGGGTAAGAGCAAAGAGGTAACTATTTGGATAAAGCCGTCTCTCCAGGACGACCAAGTTTCGGTAACTCAAGAATGTAGAAAAAATGCTTTAGGATAGTTAAGGTTATGGAAACTTAAGTAATGGAAAGCTCTGGAAGATGTTTCAGAAAAGGATGTTTGCCTTCCTAGAAACTTCATTATCTTCTCTTGCTTTCTCAATCCCTTATACATGTTGTTCGGAATAAATTGTGTGTACTCTAGGACTTCTAGAATGTTGAAAATGCCACTGGACCCTGTAACCACAAGTTGCTTGTCCTGGCTCTGCTCATTCTTGCTCTGTTCCCATTTATCTCCACTTCCAGAAGCATTTTTAAAAAGATTTTATTTTTCCTTATTTATGTATACAAGAACTGGCGTGTAGTCCAGAGGTGCAGAAGAGGGTGAGAGGATTCACCAGAGACAGTTAGGAGCAGGAAAGGTGGATCTACTGAAATCCACTGCTGAGGGGAACAGTGGGTGAGAGAGGAGAAGTCTGCTGCGCCATGTGGATTGCTCCCTGGCTGGCTGTGGATTGCTTCAAAGTGCTGTGCTTAACCATTTGCACCACCAGGGAGGCCCAGACTGCAGATTCTTTTATTTTTTTTAAGGTTTATTTATTTATACAAGAGTTGGGGTACAGGCTAGAAGCATGGGAGGGTGAGAGAATTCACCAGAGACAGAGCAGGGAACAGAACAGGCAGAATGACCGAAATACACTGCTGAGGGGAGCAGGGGGCAAAACAGGAGAGGTCTGTTGTGCCATGTGGGTTTTTCCCTGGTTGGCCGGGAATTGAACCCGCACTGCAGAGGCTACAGACAGCTTCACAGTGTGGCGCTCATCTCGCTGTGCCACCGGGGAGGCCCGCAGACTGCAGATTCTTAAAAAGAAAAACAAAGAGAAGAAACTGACATTGTGAGAACAGTTGGCAAAATTAGAGTATACAGATTGGATCCTGTTGTTTATTTCCTGGTTTGAATGTTTATCACGTGGCTCACCTATCACGTGTAGGTTAGTGCTGATGTTGGGGGAAAATGCACATTGAAGTGTGAGTGTGGAAGAGTCACATGTTTACCATTTATTTTCAAGTCCTTTAGAAAAATGCTAATCATAATTGTGCCTTTGTCTATAGAGATGAAATGTGAGCATGTGTGTGAGGGACTGAGAGAGGAACTCCATGTGTACTTGGGGAAATGTGAGTAAGGTGGCTATGCAATTTTTCTTTTACTATGTTTGTAACTTTTCAAAAAAAAACTAAGTTTCCTAAACCTCAGAGAAAGCTCCAAAACTCAGAATATAAGAAAAAGCTCTGGGGCCTCCCTGGCGGCACAAAGGGTTAAGATGCAAAACTATGAAGCTATCCGCAGCCACTGCAGCATGAGTTTGATCCCTGGCCAGGGAGGTGACATAGTGGAGCAGAACTCTGCAGGATGGGGTATTCCTGGAGTCAACTCAGGGACTAGGCTGGGAGAGGACAGTTTCCTCCCACTCATAGTGCCTCACTTCCCCAGTTACAAAGTCCCCCCAGGACCTTGAGGAACAGCTCCTGGGACTGGCTGGATGAAGGTCCTGGGCCTGTTCAGGTCAGGGGGGCTGCTGTAGTGGGCTCAGTGGTGGCCCTAGTCCCGCTTCTAGGACCAGATGTGCCTCCCACAGAGCTACGCAGCAACCTCCACAGGTGTCACAGAGACCCCCTCAGGGTCCTGCTGTGGACCAGGATTGTGAAGGTCATCTGAAGAAGACAGTGGGGATGTGGGACAAGAGGATCAGAAGAATAAAGAGACACAATCCCTTGATCTTTGTTAAAAAGCCTCTTTCCACGTGGGCCTGCGGGTGCTGTTCTGCAGGCAGCAGTAGGGAGAATAGAGGCAGGAGACTGGTCAGACAGCACGGCTGGGCCCAGGCCACCTCGGGTGAGAGTCCAAAGATTTTACTGAATCTTGATGCTGAGGGTTGAGTCTCCGGGGAGCGTTAGTGGAGATGGTGCGTTACCAGGCACACACATGTGAAATGTGCCTCTGACTGATGGAAAGAGGGAAACAAAGTGAGAGTCGAGGGCAGACAAAGCCGCAGGAGGGCGCTGCATGGCGGGTGGGCAGTGATGAGGATTCCTCTGGCAGGAACCGGGGACAGGGCTGGACTGTGCAGCCTGAGGAGATGCTCCTCACAGGGGACCTGGCTTCCCAGCTGTGGTGTTAGTAGGAGCATCCCCTCCACCGGGTCCAATTGCCTTGAGCACCAGGAGCTCCGCTGTTCCCTGTGTGGACATGGCGCCACCTACACACCTGGGACAGCCTGGACGAGGAGCCTCTCAGCACATGTTGCTGAATGAAAGCCTGAGCTCCCGTGAATCAGAAGTGCAGGAAAGGGGTGGATCTGAGGCTAAGATTAAGATTCCTGCTTGATAAACATTAGAGTTTGTGGGTCAGAGTTTATCCTGGAGGATATGAGCAGAAGTTGTGACCTTGAGTGGAGATGCAGAGACAGGTGTAAATCTCAGTGCTTTAAAGCAGGAAAGACTAGATAGAAGTACAGTGGATGAGGATTTCTCTGGGTTCCATGGATTTCAGGGGGACAGAAAGAAAGAAAACGTGGTAAGAAATTTTTACAGTGTACACCATTTACATGATCCCTAGAACACAATTCATATTGACAGAAATATGCAGAAAAGTACAACATAGAAAGAGAAGGAACTCTTTTTAAAATAAAGTGTAATACATTACTTTCTGTAAAGTTTCACCTACCAAATCTACTCATTTTTATTATTTTTATTTTTATTTTTTTTTAAGATTTATTTTTATTTATTTATACAAGCACTGGGCACAGTCAGAAGCGCGGGAGGGTGAGAGAATTCACCAGAGCCAGAGCGGGGAGCAGAACAGGCAGAAGGACCGAAGTACACTGCTGAGGGGAGCAGCGGGCGGCAGGAGAGGTCTGCGCGCCATGCGGGACCCTCCTCCGGTGGCCGGGGAGCAGCCGGGGATCGAACCGGCGCTGCAGAGGCCGCAGGCAGCTTCTCAACCCAGCGCTCAACCGCTGCGCCACCAGGGAAGCCCTCTACTCATTTTTATTAAGTGAATAAATCCTTTCATAAGTCAATAAATTCGCTTCTCTGTAAAATACCCCCTTTGTACCACTTCCTTGTGACTTCCTGGAATCCTCCATACTTGCTTAACTCTCCCCTCATCCAAAAAACATGACTAGTAACTTATGAGTATTATTGGATTATGAGTATCAACGTGTTCTGGAGTCACCAGCGTCTTAAGTAGTAGGTATGTATTTATATGGTCTACTCTGTAAAATCAAAGCATAAGGTCGTTAATTAAACACTGAATAGCAATATCTAGGAATCAGACCATGCTGCTGACTAGAGTGGGGACCTGATAGTGGCTGACACCAGTTGGCCTTTCAGGGATTTTGCACAAGAGGAGTGTTGCCATGAGAGCAGCAGAGGGCGCTGTGGGGTGGTGCTGTGGGCCCCACAAATGAATCAGTGAGGACCTGTCACTCACAAGTGTCTGAGCCTGGGGGGTGGTTCCTGTGCTCCCAGATTCAGGAAAGGGGCCTCCTGACTTGGCCCAGTTTCCTGAGAAGGGGTCTTTGTGAGGTCTCAGCAAGTGCTTCCTCCCAGGGCTCTCCAAAGGGGTGAAGCAAACCATCCTCCTCGGTGTGATGTGTGATCTTACCTCCAGCAGTAGGGCTCAAGAAAGACCTGGGCTGTCCCTGGATGGAACCCCATTTCCATGTACAGCCCCTCCTGTGGCACAGTTTGAGGAACAAAAGGAAGCCTGGGGCAGCCCAGCCCCATGTGGGGTTCAGGGGCTGTGAGCACCATGGCCTGGACGCCTCTCTTCCTTGTCCTCTTCTCTCACTGCACAGATGCCTGAGTTTGGGACCAGGGGATGGGCCCTCGGAAGATGCATGAGTCCCTGGTAAATCCTCTTGTCTCTAGAACCCAGATCACCATCATCTCTCTGGCCTTCTTCCAGGATCCTGGGCCCAGTCTGTGCTGACAGCCAGTATCAGTGTCTGGGAACCTGGGCCAGAGGGTCACCATGTCCTACACTGGAATCAGCTCCAACATTGGGGGTTATGGTGTGGGCTGGTTCCAACAGAAAACAGGAACAGCCCCCAAAAGCCTGATCTATCAGGATAAGGGAGGATCCTCAGGGATCCCTGATGGATCTTCGGGCTCCAGGTCTGGCAGCTCAGCCACCCTGACCATCACTGGTCTCCAGCCTGAGGACGAGGCTGATTATCACTGCTCAGTTGGGACAGCAGTCTGAGTGGTCACACAAGCTCCAGGCCTGCGGGGAAGTGAGACACAAACTCCTTTCTCTTCTGCCAAGAGCAGGAATCCCTGAAGCTGGTGCTGAGGCTCAGCCTGGGCCTCTGCTTGGTCTCTGCAGCTGTCCTGGACTGGCCCAGGCTCCTGCAGGGCACCTCCTTCATCTCTCCCTCCCAAGAGGTTTCAGCTCCATCCTCACATCCTGTCCCCTTCATGGGAACCCAACACTTAGTTCCTAGATTTCCAGTCCCCTGGGCAGCGTTGGTGACAGGTGGGTCCGGAGCAGCCAAGGATGAAGAACAGCCTCTGTCAATACCTTCTCCCTGTACTGTTGAAGAACCCACACAGCCCACCAGGGGTGAACCTGACAGGGGGTGGGCATGAAAGGGACTTGGTAGAAAGTGGGGTGAGAGAGGAGGAGCTCTTCCTCCTTCCCCAACAACAAGACTGTGCTGTCTCTGTCCTCTGTCCTTCTGCTGAGCTGAAAGCAGCACCAATTCTCTCTCAGGACAGTTTTCAGGGCCCACCCTCCACTATGTAAACTAGTAAAGGAGTGTCAGGGAGCCTGGCCACTGAGGTTGCCTCTGTATGAGCCAGGGCTGAGGGGAGGGAGGAGAGGTGCAGCCTAGTGCAGGCCCAGGCAGGGAGTCCTCTCTCTCCTTCTGCCTCCCTCCCCCCACAAGTTGGGAGGAGGGGCCAGTGGAAAAGGCAATGCTTGGGCAGGGCTGCCTGTCTCAGAGCAAGCACTCAATTTCAGACAAGGTGCAAAGTGCAGCAGGGCCAGCAGGGGGCAGTGTGGGGCTGAGTGAAGCCCAGGTTTGAAACCCCAGCTGTGACCCAGCACCTGGGGCTTAGCTGCTGCCATGAGCTCAGTGTTTTCAGGGCCTGGCAGCTCCTTCCTACAAAGCCCAAATGTCAAAATGAGCCACATGAGAAGTTCACCAGTGCCACGGGCCTCCCCTAACTCCAGGACAGAGGGGATTGAGTCTGATCCTCACAGAGGCTGGAGAGAGAGTAGGTGGGATGAAGAGCATGAAGGGCCCCTGCTCCCATCTGTGAGGGACTTCGGGATGAGAGAGATGTGGGTCGCTGTCAGGACATGGTCACACCTCTGAGGGCATCTCCTCCAAGGTCTGGAGCCCTGTTCTCTGTTCCCTTTTTACTCACTGTACTGGTGACGGGATTCTGGTGTCAGGCGAAGGTTCTAGGAGAATATTTGCATTTTTCTTTCTCCTTGGTGAGGAACCTGTGTGTGTCATTGTGCTGAGTCTCCCTCTTTATGAGTCTATGTATCATTGGAATGAATCATACATGGTGCTTGTAGTGGAGAAATATCGAGTGAGGTCCATGGCAGGCAGGTGAAAGAACTCACCAGAGACAGAGTGGAGGACAGAGAGGGTGGGCTGATTGAATACACTGTGAAGAGAAGCAGCAGGTGAGGCCAAAGGAGGATTTGAAGGTCTCCTTTATATTCTGTTTTTGCAGCCTTTCCTTTTTTATTTTTAACGATTTATTATTTATACAAGAACCAGGGTACAGGCCAGATGTGCAGGACGGTGAGAGGATTCACCAGAGACAGAGTGGGGAACAGAGCAGGCAGACTGACGAAACACACTGCTGAGGGGATCAGCAGGCTAGACAGGAGAGGTCTGTGGCGCCATGTGGGACCCTCGCTGGCCGACTGGGATTGAACCGGCGCTGCAGAGGCTGCGGACAGACTCATGGCACTGAGCTTAACAGCCTGAGCCACCAGGAGAGGCCCTGTTGTTGCAGGCTTTCTAACTTGGGGCTCCAGTGCAGCAGTTATCTGCTGGGATGTCTGGTTTCAGGCCCTGGACCTTGACACAGAAACAAGTCCTGGCACAGCTGCTGCATTCCTGGAGCTGGGCTGGCTTTTCTGGTCACGGTGGTCAGTCTCATGGCGCCCAAGTCTCCTTCTCCATTCCCTTATCTATTCAGGCCTCCCAAGCCTGCCTGCTGGGCATGAGTGGGGGCTTAGTTTTTAACCTTATTAAATTGTACCTAGACAGTGATGGTGCATTAATTTATTAATATGTTGTTGAAATATTTTGAAAAATGTCTTTTAGACTATTTGCGTCAATATTTAATATTCTTGGTCTAAAATAATCTGTTTCTGTGTAAGTTATTTCTCAGGCATACTTATAACCTTATAGGTGATTTCACAAGAATTTTATTCTTTTATTTTTTATAGTGGTACAAGGGGGAAAAACTCAGAAAATAAAAAAAAAAAAAGATTAGTGTGATCTCTGAGGTTTTGTTAGTGTCCTGTGAAATTATCTGCATCTTATGCCATACTGTGGAATTATTCCTTAATAACATTTCCTAATTGTTCTAAGGAATTTGGTATGTTTGTTTATTTTTTCCGTTATGGAACCATACTTTCTAGGAAGTGCTTATTATTTTTTTATAGGAGAGAACCTTTAAGTTTTTTATATTATTTCTATATTTGCCCAGTAGGTGGCGGTGTGGGATATTCATTTTGCTACAAAAAGGAAGATTAAAAAGAACCCGGCCGGACACTGCCTGTGAGGAAAGCCCTCTGACACCTGACATCCCAGCAGACAGCGGCTGGCAGAGACAAGGTCATGAAAATGCCCACAGAAACAGGTTATAAAATGGAGCCCCAAGTCCTTCCAGTGCAGACATCTCCTGTCTTGCCCCCTGCTCCCTTGCAGGGTGTTTCAATAAATCCAACTTTTCTGTTCTGCACTCTGCCTCTGGTGATTTCTTTCACACCTCTGACCTCAGCTGGTGATTACACGCCACAATACCATCGTTACTGCAACTTCTCTGGGGTGAAAACCTTGAGTTGTTATTCATGACAGTTTTTACCTCCCACAGATCAAAACCCCATGTGGGAGTGAGAAATGGGCATAACCGTGTGTAGCATGTGGGAGCCACTGTGCATATGAGTTAGGTCATGATGTGTGAGTAGAGGGGGCATCTGTGAGCTGCAGGAAGTGTGTGACCCTTCACCAGCAGGGGGAGCTGTGGGACTGCCCCATGTGCCCTACACAATTGATCTGTGAATCCTCTCTCAAGGGAGCCTGGGACTAGGGACTGTGTGGGGGCTCCCTGTTGGGGACTCAGCACCTGTGCCTTCTGTGGCATGGCACAGTCCCCTAAGCAGAGACCTTTGTTGATGTCAGTAGGTGCTTCCTCCAGGGCTGTCCCAAGGGATGAAGCAAACCCCCCTCTTCTCAGTGGGGCCTGAGATGAGCTCCAGCACCAGGGCCCAGGGAGGGCTGGGTAGTCCCTGGATGGAACCCCATTTGCATGCACAGCCCCTCCTGTGGCAGAGGGTGGAGAAGAAAAGGAGGCCTGGGGAGCCCAGCCCCATGTGGGGCTCAGGGGGCTGTGAGCACCATGGCCTGGACGCCTCTCCTCCTTGTGATCCTCTCTCACTGCACAGGTGGGGAAAACCTCCTGACAGAAGAAGTCTCCTGCTGTTCTCTGTCTTCTATGTCAGATCCCAGGGAAATTTTACTCTGAGTTCTACCCTTCAACTTACATGTCTATGTCTGCAGGTTCCCTCTCCCAGCCTGTGCTGACTCAGCCGCCCTCCCTCTCTGCCTCTCCTGGATCATCTGTCAGACTCACCTGCACCCTGAGCAGTGGAGCCGTTGTTGCAGGTTACTACATGAGGTGGTTCCAGCAGAAGCCAGGGAGCCCTCCCCGGTACCTCCTGGGTTATAAATCAGACTCAGATAAGTACCAGGGCCCCGGGGTCCCCAGCCGCTTCTCTGGAGCCAAAGACACTGTGGCCAATGCCGGGCTCCTGCTCATCTCGGGGCCGCAGCCTGAGGACGAGGCCGACTACTACTGTGCTATATGGCATGGTAACTCTAACACTCCACAGTGCTCCAGACCCACGGGGAAGTGAGACAAAAACCTCCCCTGCTGCCCTGGCCTGGAGCAGTCACCCCTGAACTCAATACCAGGCCTCAGTCTGCTGACATTTGGTGACTTCTTTTTTGTCTAATTTCCCTGGACTCAGGGATGTGGCTCATTTCCTCATCATCCTTAGCTAAAAAGCTCATTTCTTCTCGCATTGGCCGTGTCTATACAGATAAAAGTCAGACTTGGGCTCGTTTCCCCCCAGGGAGGTGATGGAGCAGGAAGCAGGAGGTGGAGCCCACCCTGGTCCCCCAGGTCTAGGCCTGGCTCAGATGTGCAGGTGTCCTGAGCTGCTGGCCTGTCGTGGGGTGCAGCTGCCCCGAATCCATCTCCAGGGCTCAGCTGCAAGAGACAGGAGCCTCCTTCCACATCAGAGGCCTCTAGCCTGTCTGGGGAGCTGCGTTTCCCACCGTGGCTCAGTGTTGTGGTGCTAGGGGTGCTGAGCAACGGGGTGCCTCCAGGTGACATGTGACTGCGTGTGACTCCCCATGTGCTTTGGGACACCGGGCATCAGCCTCCTTGACAAGGTACCAGCTGGTGCCTTAGTCAGCTCTTCCCTCAACCAGGGGGGCTGAGGCTCAGGCTGCATGTCTGAGGGTGGGGGCACTTGGGGTTTAGAAATGCAAATGAAGATCCTTCCACCAAAGCAGAAAGACAGATTTCTAGGAACTGTGTCCCCACTTGTGACTTGTGTTCCCAGGTGGGTTTCAGGAAGCAGCTCTGGGGACATCCTCCCTCAGGCTGGGTCCTCCTCTCCTGGCAGGGGGATTTGGAAGTGGCACCTGAAGAGCATCTTCTGGCTTCTGATTTAAATGTTTTTTAAATTGAACCAAGGTATACTTTTAAATTTTTGGTAGTTCTAGTGATTTTGATCATGAAATTAAAATAGCAAAGCAGGTGGTTACAAAATATGTAATGAATGAAAAGTTAATAACTCATTTTAATTCCTTCATGTATCAAATTATCATTTGGGGCTTCCCTGGTGACACATTCGTTAAGCGTCGCACTGTGAAGCTGTCCGCAGCCTCTGTAGTACGGGTTCCATCCTTGCCAGCCTCACAGCAACCAGCATGATGAGCAGACCTCTCCTGTCTTGCCCGCTGCTCCTCTCAGCAGTGTATTTCCTCAGTCTGCCTGTTTTGCTCCCTGCTCTGTCTTTCATGAATTCTCTCACCCTCCCGCACTTCTGACTGTACCCAGTGCTTGTATAAATTAATAAATAAATAAATCTTTAAATAAATAAATAAATAAAAATATATTGTACTTCTTCCATTCCCCCATATTAAACATTTTCTATGTATAGGATCTGATTTCCTCTATTACATTTATTAGCATGGGGGGAGGGCTCTTGTTTAGTTTGGAGTTATAACCTACAGCACCTAATTCACAGATTATTATAACCTAATTCACAGATTATTATAAGGAAAATGCAATCTGATATTGAATAGCTAGAATCTTTCCAAAAATAATGATGATATTTTCAACGCTATGTATCTCTTGAGTCAAAATGTGCCTACAGCATCATGTGTTTGCCAGATGAAAATGAAGAACCCCCTGTTCTTTAGAAATGTCACTATTACTAGTAAAGATAGTAGTTACACCACTGTACCCATATTTAAATATGTTATTAGGGAAATTAATGATAGGTTAAGAATAGTTTATATCTGTGGTTATAAATATTCAATTCTACTTTAATTGCAAAACCATAAGAAGTAGTAGAATGGGAAACTGTTCATTTTTTTTATATTTATTTATTTATGCATACAAGAACTGGAGTACAGGCCAGCGATGCGGTAGGGGGTGAGAAGATTCACCAGGGACAGAGTTGGGAACAGAACAGGGAGACTGACTGAAATACTCTGCTGAGGGGAGCAGCAGGCAAGTCAGGAGAGGTCTGCTGTGCCACGTGGGTTTCTCCCTGGCCGGGGATCAAACTCGTGCTGCAGTGGCTGCGGATAGTTTCATAGGTTACATCTTAACTCCTTGTGCCACCAGGGAGGCTCCCCACAACTATTGATTATTAAGGATCTATTGTTTTCTAATGTTTATTTATTCACTCTGACAAATATTTATTCAGTACATATTATTTGTTTTGTGCCTAATAGCATGGATGTCCTGAGAATACAGAGTTAGCAAAACAAAAGCTTAGCTCCGAGCCTGGAAAGGTGTTGCATCCGGATGTGCACGGAGGCTGGTCCTGGAGGGGAAAGGAAGGCGGGTGGGCGCAGGGTCTTTAGGGAATCAGGACTGTAATTAGGGCAGTGCTGGCATAGTGAAGGGAGTTGGCTGAGGCTCTAGTCACATGTAAACTCAAAGGAATATTATATTATGGACGAGAAGATAGTGCTGGTCTGGAAGGGATGATGGGGACAGAGAGCTCACCACGTCACCCTGAATAGATGGGTAAGAGCAAAGAGGTAACTACTTGGAGAAAGCCGTCTCTCCAGGAGGACCAAGTTTTGATAACTCAAGAGGGTAGATAAAAAAATGCTTTAGGATAGTTAAGGTTACAGAAACTTATGTAATGGAAAGTTTTGGAAGATGTTTCAGAAAAGGAGGTCGTTGCCTTCCTAGAAACTTCATTATCTTCTCTTACTTTCTCATTCCCTTACACATGTTGGAATAAATTGTGTATACTCTAGGACTTCTAGAACATTGAAAATGCCGCTGGACGCTGTAACCACATGTTGCTTGTCCTTGCTCTGTTCATTCTTGCTCTGTTCCCATTTATCTCTACTTCCAAAAGTATTTTTTTAAGATTTTATTATTCTTTCTTTATGCGTACAAGAACTGGCGTGTAGTCCAGAGATGCTTGGGAGGGTTGAGTGGATTCACTGGAGACAAAGTTAGGATCAGAAAAGGTGGATCTACTAAGGGCAGCAGTGGGTGAGACAGGAGAGATCTGCTGCTCCATTAGGGTTGCTCCCGGCTGGTTGGCTTTCGAACTCCTACTGTAGAGGCTGCGGATTGCATCATAGTGCTGTGCTTAACCCCTTGCCCCACTGGGGAGGCTAGACTGAAGATTCTTTGTTTTGTTTTGTTTTTAAAGATTTATTTATTTATTTATAGAGGAACCTGGGTATAGACCAAATGCGCAGGAGGGTGAGAGGATTCACCAGAGACAGAGTGGGGAGCAGAACAGGCAGACGGACAAAATACCCTGCTGAGGAGAGCAGCAGGCACAACAGGAGAGGTCGGCCATGCCACTGGGACCCTCTCTGGTGGGCCAGGATCAATTCGAATTCAGGGGCTGCAGACAGCTCCACAGCGGGGCGCTAAAGCGCCTTGGCCACCAGGGGAGGCCCCAGGCTGAAGTTCTTAAAAAGAAAAACAAAGAGAAGAAATTGACATTGTGAGAACAGCTGGCAAAATTCAGAGTATACAGATTGGATCCTATTGTTTATTGCCTGGTTTGAATGCTTATCAGGTGGCTCTGTAGGTAGTGCCGCTGATCTGGGAAAATGCACATTGAAGTATGTGGGCGTAAAAGAGCCACATGTTTACCATTCATTTTCAAGTGCTTTAAAAAATGTTAATAATAATTGTGCCTTTGTGCCTAGAGATGAAATGTGAGCGAGTGTGCGAGGGACTGAGGGAAGAATGCCATGTGTAGTTGGGAAAATCTGAGTATGGCGGCTATGCAGTTTTCGTTTACTATGTTTGTGACTTTTCAGAAAAAAAAATAAGTGTCTTAAATCTCAGAGAGAGCCCCGAAACTCAGAATATAAAAAAAGCCCTGGGCCTCCCTGGCAGCACAAATGGTTTAGAAACATCACTATGAAGCTACCTGCAGCCACTGCAGTATGAGTTTGATCCCTGGCCAGGGATGTGACCCACATAGTGCCTCAGACCTCTCTTGTCTAGCCAGCTGCTCCCCTCAGCAGTGTATTTCAGTCCATCTGCCTGTTCTGCTCCCCACTCTGTCTCCCGTGAATCCTCTCACTACTGCACTTCTGTCCTTACCCTAGCTCTTGTATGCATAAATAAATAAAATAAATCTTTAAAAAAAAATAAATATCAGGGCACCTGAAACTGCAGCAGAGCGACCAAAGCCACCACCATAACCCCTGGAGTCAACTCAGGGATGAGGCTAGGAGAGGACAGTCAGTTTCCTCCCACTGAAGCCACTCACTTCTCCAGTTACAAAGGCCCCCCAGGACCTTGAGGAACAGCTCCTGGGACTGGCTGGATGAAGGTCCTGGGCCTGAACAGGTCAGGGGGGCTGCTGGAGTGGGCTCAGTGGTGGCCCTAGTCCCGCTTCCAGGACCAGACGTGCCTCCCACAGGGCCGCACACAACCCTCCACAGGTGTCTCGGAGACCCCCTCAGGGTCCTGCTGTGGACCAGGATTGTGAAGGTCACCTGAGGAAGAGAGTTGGGATGTGGGACAAGAGGATCAGAAGAATAAAGAGACACGACCCCGTGATCTTTGTTAAAAAGCCTCTTTCCACGTGGGCCTGCGGGTGCTGTTCTGCAGGCAGCAGTAGGGAGAATAGAGGCAGGAGACTGGTCAGACAGCACGGCCGGGCCCAGGCCTCCTTGGGTGAGAGTCCAAAGACTTTATTGAATCTTGATGCTGAGGGTTGAGTCTCCGGGGAGCGTTAGTGGAGATGGTGCGTTACCAGGCACACACATGTGAAATGTGCCTCTGACTGATGGAAAGAGGGAAACTGAGAGTCGAAGGCTGGCAAGGCCGCAGGAGGGCGCTGCATGGGGGGTGGACAGTGATGAGGATTCCTCTGGCAGGAACCGGGGACAGGCGGACATGTGCAGCCTGAGGAGATGCTGCTCACTGGGGACCTGGCTTCCCAGCTGTGGTGTTAGTAGGAGCATCCCCTCCACCGGGTCCAATTGCCTTGAGCACCAGGAGCTCCGCTGTTCCCTGTGTGGACATGGCACCACCTACACACCTGGGACAGCCTGGACGAGGAGCCTCTCAGCACATGTTGTTGAATGAAAGCCTGAGCTCCTGTGAATCAGAAGTGCAGGAAAGGGGTGGATCTGAGGCTAAGATTAAGATTCCTGCTTGATAAACATTAGAATTTGTGGGTCAGAGTTTATCCTGGAGGATATGAGCAGAAGGTTGTGACCTTGAGTGGAGATGGAGAGACAGGTGTAAATCTCAGTGCTCTGAAGCAGGAAAGACTAGAGAGAAGTACAGTGGATGAGGATTCCTCTGGGTTCCATGGTTTCAGGGGGACAGCGGACAAGGGCATGATGAGCCTCCAGGAACTGAGGAGAGAAACCCCAGGGAGCAGAGACAGAGCAGATTCTGGGCAGGGACAACTTGCACCAGCAAATCACCTACAGTGTGGTCAGGCTTGTGAATGTCACTAAATACGCCACTTAACCGAGAGCCCGGGAGGTGACACTTGTCACCACATCCTCACGGTAGAGACCACATGGCACACGAAGTTTTTCTTCTCCTCCCCTGGTAGAAACATTCCTGATGGCAGAATGATGGTCTTGGGCTCCTTGTCCACAGGAGAGACGGCAGCAGAGATGGCTCTGCTCTGGGGGAGGGCGGGGGACTCTCCTGGTGACTGGCTGAGCGTGTCTGTCCATCTGGACTCTGCTCTCAGCGCGTGTGTCATAGTTTGAGCTGGGACAGTGTGTGCAGTGGTGAGTGGGACATCCTCTGAGATTTTTTAACTTCAAGAATTTCCCCAAAAATGTAGTTTCCAGTCTCTGTCTGTGAATGTGTGCGTCTGCCTCAGTTTTATCAGATGCTCCAAGTTGTCAGGTGTGTGTTGTCATCATGAATCCAGGTGAGGCCCCTTGTCCCCATCAGACAGAGGAGCAGGTGGGCCTGGCTTGGGGGTGGGGGAGGCAGGGGCTAGGGAGAAGGGAGGAGCCTGGAGCACAGAGGTAGGGGCAGGACACTGAGGTGTGTGTGCTCCTCAGGGGAGTGAGGGGGTTATGCAGAGAGCAGGGAGGAGGCCCTGGAGGGAGTTAATCCTGAAATGAACAAGGGAGGTCCTGTGAGTACCTGTGGGAGTGTTGAGGGAAGGCTCTACCTTGTCACTAAATTTCTTGTAACTTGAGATGTTCAGGGACCTTTTCCTAGTTCCACATGTTATGGATTCTTGTGCAGTCAAGAAATGATGTTTCTGCCTTCAGGACCCAGACATTCAACTCATCTACAAAAATTCAAAATGTCACACTTAGCTTCCTATGAAACCAGCATAATGAATAAGAAAAGAAACATTGGAGCCCTCCTGGGAGCCCAAGGGGTTAAGAGGCAGCACTGGGAAGCAATCCACAGCTCCTGCAGCAAGAGTTTGATCCCCTGCCAGGGAGGTGACCCACAGGGCACAGCAGACCTCTCCTGTCTCACCCCTCAGCAGTGTGTTCCAGTCCCCTGTGCTGTTCCCCACTCTGCCTCTGGTGAATCCTCTCACCCTTCACATCTTTAGCCTGTACCCAAGCTCTTGTATGCATTAATAAATAAATCTTAAGAAAGGAAGGAAGGAAGGAAGGAAGGAAGGAAGGAAGGAAGGAAGGAAGGAAGGAAGGAAGGAAGGAAGGAAGGAAGGAGGGAAGGAAGGAAGGAAGAAGAAATGTGGTAATAAATTATTTACAGTATAAACCATTTACATGATACCCTGAACACATTTCATGTTGATAGAAATATGCAGAAAAGTAAAAAATAGACGGCCTCCCTGGTGGTGCAAAGGCTTTAGACACAACCTATGAAGCTGTCCGCAGCCACTAGAGCACCAGTTCGATCCCTGGGTGGCCGGGGAGCAACCCACATGGCGCAGCAGACCTCTCCTGACTCGCCCGCTGCTCCCCTCAGCAGTGTATTTCAGTCAATCTGTCATTTCTGTTCCCTACTCTTGTCTCTGGTGAATCCTCTCACCCCACACCTCTGACCTGTACCCCAGCTCTTGGATGCATAAATAAATAAATCTTTAAAAAAAAGTACAACATAGGATAGAAAGATCACTTTTTAAAATAAAGTGTACTACATTGCTTTCTGGTAAAGTTCAGCCTACCAAAGCTGCTCATTTTTCATAAGTCAATAAATCATTTCATAAATCAATAAATTGGCTTTTCTGTAAAATTCCCCCTTTATACCACACCCTTTATGGCTTGCTAGAATCCTCCATACTAGGTCTACTCTCCCCTCACCCAAGACACATGACTAGTGGCTTATGAGTATCTTTGGATTATTCTACACTGTGTTCTGGAGTCACCAGCGTCTTAAGTGTATGTATGTATTTATATGGACTACTCTGTACAATCAAAGCATAAGGTGGTTAATTAAACATCACTGAATAGCAATATCTAGGAATCAGACAATGCTGCTGACTAGAGTGGGGACCTGATAGTGGCTGATACCAGTTGGCCTTTCAGGGATTTTCACAAGAGGAGTGTTGCCGTGAGAGCAGCAGAGGGCGCTGTGGGTGGTGCTGTGGGTCCCACAAATGAATCAGTGAGGACCTGTCACTCACAAGAGCTGAGCCTGGGGGCTGGTTCCTGTGCTCCCAGATGGGGATTCAGCAAAAGAGGCTGGCCCAGTTCCTTGAGAAGGACAAAGTGAGGTCTCAGCCAGTGCTTTCTCCCAGGGATCTCCGAAGGGGTGAAGCTAACCTCCCTCTTCCTCGGTGTGGGGTGTGATCTTAGCTCCAGCATTGGGCTAGGGAGGGGCTAGAGAGTCCATGGATGGAACCATTTGCACAGCCCCTTTGTGCCCTAGGGTGGGAAAGAAAAGGAGGCCTGAGGCAGCCCAGCCCCATGTAGGGCTCAGGGGCTGTGAGACCATAGTCTGGACGCCTCTCCTCCTCGTCATCCTCTCTCACTGAACAGATGCCCGAGTTTGGGACCAGGGGAAGTGCCCTGGGAAGATGTGTGGGCCCCTGTTGAATCCTCTTGTCTCTAGACCCCAGATCACCATCACCTGTCTGGCCTTCTTCCAGGATCCTGGGCCCAGTCTGTGCTGATTCAGCCACAGTCAGTGTATGGGACAGTGGGCCAGAGGGTCACCATCTCCTGCAGAGGAAGCAGCTCCAACATGTGGAGTAAATCTGTGCACTGGTACCAACAGCTCCAGGAACAGCCCCAAAAGCCAGATCTATCAGGATAATATACAATCCTCAGGGGTCCTTGATTGATTCTTTGGTTCCAGGTCCGGCAGCTCAGCCACCCTGACCAGCACTGGGCTCCAGCCTGAGGACGAGGCTGATTATCACTGCTCAGTTGGGACAGCAGTCTGAGTGGTCACACAGAGCTCTAGGCCTGTGGGGAAGTGAGAAAGGGGGGCAAACTCCCTTTCTCTTCTGCCAAGAGCGGAATCACCGAAGCTGCTGCTGAGGCTCAGCCCTGTCCTCTGCTTGGTCTCTGCAGCTGTCCTGGCCCAGGCTCCTGCAGGGCACCTCCTTCACTCTCCCTCCCCAGAGTTCTCAGCTCCATCTTCACACCCTGGCCCCTTCATAGGGTCCTAACACTTAGTTCCCAGATTTCCAGTCTCCTGGGCAGTGGTGGTGACAGGTGAGTCTGGAACAGCAAAGGTGGAAGAACAGCCTCTTATCAATACCTTCTCCCTGTACTGTTGAAGGACCCACACAGCACACCAGGGGTGAACCAGACAGGGGGTGGGCATGAAAGGGCCTTGGTGGAAAGTGGGGTGAGAGAGGAGGAGCTCTTCCTCTTTCCCCAGCAACAAGACTGTGCTGTCTCCGTCCTCTGTCCTTCTGCTGAGCTGAAAGCAGGACCAATTCTCCCTCTGAACAGTTTTCAGGGCCCACCCTCCACTATGTAAACTAGTGAAGGAGTGTCAGGGAGCCCAGCATCTGAGGATGCCACTGTATGGAGACAGGGATGAGTGAGGGAGGCCGAGGTGCAGCCTTAGTGCAGGCCCCAGGCAGGGAGTCCTCTCTCTGTTTCCCTCTCCTTCCCCCCACAATTTGTGAGGAGGAGCCAGTGGAAAAGGCAATGCTTGGGTAGGGCTGCCAGTCTCAGGGCAAGCACTCAATTTCAGACAAAGTGCAAATGCAGCAGGGCCAGCAGGGGGCAGTGTGGGGCTGAGTGAAACCCAGGGGTGAGACCCCCCAGCTGTTTCCCAGCACCTGGAGCTTAGCTGCTGCCCTGAGCTCAGTGTTCCCAGGGCCTGGCAGCTCCTTCCTACAAAGCCCAAATGTCAAAATGAGCCACATGAGAAGTTCACCAGTGCCACGGGCCTCCCCTAACTCCAGGACAGAGGGGATTGAGTCTGATCCTCACAGAGGCTGGAGAGAGAGTAGGTGGGATGAATAGCATGAAGGGCCCCTGCTCCCATCTGTGAGGGACCAGATGAGAGAGATGTGGGTCGCTGTCGGGACATGGTCACACCTCTGAGGGCATCTCCACCATGGTCTGGAGCCCTGTTCTCTGCTCCCTCTTTACACACTGCAGGTGACTCTATTCTGGTGTCAGGTGAAGGTTCTAGGAGAATATTTGGAATTTTCTTCTTCCTTGGTGAGGAACCTATGTGTGGGCATTGTGCTGAGTCTTCCTCTTTATGAGTCTATGTATCACTGGAATGAATCATGCATGGTGCTTTTAGTGGGAGAAATATCGAGTGAGGCCAGAGGCACAAGAGTGAAAGAACTCACCAGACACAGAGTGGAGGACAGAGAAGGTGGACTGATTGAAAGACACTGTGAAGAGAAGCAGTGGGTGAGATGGGAGTGGCGTGCACCTAAAGGGGGATTTGAGGCTCTCTTTATATACTGTTTTTGCAGGCTTCCTTTTTTTCTTTTCTTTTTTTCTTTTTTTGTGGGACCCTCGCCGGTGGCCAGGGAATGAACTGGCGCTGCAGAGGCTGCAGGCAGCCTCGCAGCCCAGCGCTCAACCACTGGCCCGTTTTTTGCAGGCTTTCTAACTGGGGTGCAGATTGCAGCAGTTGTCTGCCTGGATGTCTGGTCTCGGGCCCTGGCCTTTGACACAGAAACAAGTCCTGGCCCAGCTGCTGCATTCCTGGAGCTGGGCTGCCTTTTCTGGTCATGGCGGTCAGTCTCATGGCGCCCAAGGCATCTTCTCCATGCCCTTATCTATTCAGGCCTCCCAAGCCTGCCTGCTGGGCATGGGTGGGGCTTAGTTTTTAGCCTTATTAAATTGTACCTTGACAGTGATGGTGCATTAATTTATTAATTTGTTGTTGAAATCTTTTAAAAAATGTCTTTTAGACCATTTGACTCAATATTTGATATTATTGGTCTAAAATAATGTTTCCTTGTAACTTATTTGCCAGGCATACTTATGACTATAAGTGCTTTTCTGTGAATTTTGGTCTTTTATTTTTTAAAATGGTATAGGGAAAAAACCCACAAGGTAAAAAAAAAAAATTAGATTAGTACGATCTCTGAGGTTTTGTTAGAGTCCTGTGAAATTATCTGCATTCTATGCCATTCTGTGGAATTGTTAATAATGTTTCTTAATTGTTCTAAAGAAATTGGTATGTTTGTTCATTTTTTCCCAATAAAACCATAGTTTCTAGGAAAATGCATTTTATTTTTTTAATAGGAGAAAACCTATAGTTTTTTTCATTATTTTCACATTTGCCAAGTAGATGGTTGTGTGGGACATGTTATTTTGCTACAAAAAGGGAGATTAAAAGACAAATTTGTATAGCAGTAGTTGGAAATTCCTTTTTTTAATACATCATACATGTAAAATCATCCATTATATAGCTTAAATATATACTAATGAAGTGATACCCGCTGGGCATCATTTAACAGAGTTATAACTTTGACTCCGCACTGAGACTAAGACCTTAGTCTTTCTCATCAAAATGATCCCGTGAACATGGTATCATGGTATCACATGGCCATAGGTCAACATGACCAATGGGGGCTATGGAGAATTCCGGAAATGCAGAAACAGGGCAAAAGAACCGAGCAGAATACCCTTGTGAGGAAAGCCCACTGACACCTGACATCCCAGCAGACAGCAGCTGGCCGAGACCAAGTCATGAAAATGCCCACAGAAACAGGTTATAAAATGGAGCCCCAAGTCCTTCTTCCAGTGCAGACATCTGTCTTGCCCCCTGCTCCCTTGCAGGGTATTTCAATAAATCCAAATTTTCTGTTCTGCACTCTGCCTCTGGTGAATTCTTCCATTCATGTACCTCTGACTTCAGCTGGTGATTACACGCCACAATACCATCTTTACCACATCTTCTCTGGGAGGAAAACCTTAAGTTGTTATTCAGGACAGTTTTTACCTCCCACAGATCAAAACTCCATGCGAGAGTGAGAAATTGGCATAACCATTGTAGCATGTGGGGTCCACGGTGCGTATGAGTTAGGTCATGATGTGTGAGTAGAGGGGGCATCTGTGAGCTGCAGGAAGTGTGTGCCCCTACACCAGCAGGGGGAGCTGTGGGACTGCCATGTCAACCCTAAATATTTGACCTGTGAGTCCTCTCTCAAGGGAACCTGGGCCTAGGGGCTGTGTGGGGCTCCCTGTTGGAGACTCAGCAGCTGTGTCCTCTGTGGCCTGGCACAGTCCTTAAGCAGGGACCTTTGTTGATGTCAGCAGGTGCTTCCTCCAGGGCTGTCCCAAGGGATGAAGCAAACCCCCTCTTCTCAGTGTGGGGCCTGAGCTGAGCTCCAGCACGAGGGACCAGGGAAGGGATGGGCAGTCCCTGGATGGAACCCCATTTGCATGCACAGCCCCTCCTGTGGCAGAGGGTGGAGAAGAAAAGGAGGCCTGGGGAGCCCAGCCCCATGTGGGGCTCAGGGGGCTGTGAGCACCATGGCCTGGACGCCTCTCCTCCTTGTGATCCTCTCTCACTGCACAGGTGGGGAAAACCTCCTGACAGAAGAAGTCTCCTGCTGTTCTCTGTCTTCTGTGTCAGATCCCAGGGAAATTTTACTCTGAGTTCTACCCCTCAACTTACATGTCTGTGTCTGCAGGTTCCCTCTCCCAGCCTGTGCTGACTCAGCCACCCACCCTCTCTGCGTCTCCTGAATCATCTGTCAGACTCAACTGCACCCTGAGCAATGGAGCCGTTGTTGTAGGTTACTACATAGACTGGTACCAGCAGAAGCCAGGGAGCCCTCCCCGGTTTCTCCTGAGGTATAAATCAGACTCGGATAAGTACCAGGGCTCCGGGGTCCCCAGCCGCTTCTCTGGAGCCAAAGACACTGCGGCCAATGCGGGGCTCCTGCTCATCTTGGGGCCGCAGCCTGAGGACGAGGCCGACTACTACTGTGCTACATGGCATGGTAACTCTAACACTCCACAGTGCTCCAGACCCACGGGGAAGTGAAACAAAAACCTCCCCTTGCTGCCCTGGCCTGGAGCAGTCACCCTTGCTCTCAGTACCAGGCCTCAGTCTGGTGACATCTGTAGTCACTTTTTTTGGTCTAATTTCCTTGGACACAGGGATGTGTCTCATCTTCTTGTTACCCTTAGCTAAAAAGCTCATTTCTTCTCGCATTGGCCGTGTCTATACAGATACAAGTCAGACTTGGGCTGCGTTTCCCACCAGGGAGGTGATGGAGCAGGAAGCAGGAGGTAGAGCCCACCCTGGTCCCCAAGGTCTAGGCCTGGCTCAGAGGTGTAGGTGCTCTGAGAGTTGCTGATCTGTTGTGGGGTGCAGCCGCCCCAAGTCCATCTTCAGCGCTCTGGTTCAAGAGATTGGAGACTCTGTCCACATCAGAGGCCTCCATCTTGTCCCGATAGCTTCCTTTCCCAAGGGGGTGGGGGCTCAGTCTGTGTGGTGCTGAGCCATGGGCTGTCTCCACAGTGACGTGTGACACTGTGTGACTCTCCATGTGCTCTGGGACACCTGGCATCAGGCTCCTTGACAAGGTAGAAACTGATGCCTTAGTCAGCTCCTTCCTCACCCAGGGGGGCTAAGGCTCAGGCTGTATGTCTGAGGGTGGGGGCACTTGGGGTTTAGAAATGCAAATGAAGATCCTTCCACCAAAGCAGAAAGACAGATTTCTAGGAACTATGTCCCCACACTTGTGACTTGTGTTCCCAGGTGGGTTTCAGGAAACAACTCTGGGGACATCCTCCCTCAGGCTGGGGTCCTCCCCTTCCCTCTTTTTGGGGGGTTTGGAAATGGCTCCTAAAGAGCATCTTTGGGCCTTGGATTTGGATCCCCTGGTGCAGCTGACCTTTGCTTTGGCTTCAGACACTCCTGAAAATTAAGCAAGTCTGAAGGTGACTTAAGCAAGTGTCTCAGGGTTTCTGGCCCAAGCCTGGCCTGGACCAACGTGGGTGCCTCCCCATGGACACCAACTCCCCAGAGTCTCCAGGTGACAGGACAGAGATTCACACAGGGCCACACGCCTTCCCAGGGCAACTGCTGCCTCTCCTTCTGGCACGTCTCCCTGTACAGCCTCAAATCAC
Organism: Talpa europaea; assembly: GCF_964194135.1. Taxonomy (NCBI): domain Eukaryota; kingdom Metazoa; phylum Chordata; class Mammalia; order Eulipotyphla; family Talpidae; genus Talpa; species Talpa europaea. The sequence continues at coordinate 52,432,604 of NC_140082.1, forward strand.
TGAATATTACAGAGAGAACATCTCGGGAGGACACTTGTGCAAGAGCAAAGGCCCAAATCCATCAGCTGCCCCTGGATGAGCCCCTTTCCCTTCAGGAGGCTCCGAGACGATAGAAGGATGTCAGTCGTGCTGAACCCCTTCTTGCATATTTCCTCATAGCCTGATCGGTGGAGACGTCCTATGACTTTGTGATGTCTGCATTTGCAGGTGGTGCTGACAAGGACAGTTGGGCCCCTGCATGTGCATTTTTGGTGGAATAAGGATCCAGCTGAGCTGGGGGTGAAGAAGGCCCCTAATCATTAGCTGTCACTCTCTACCCAGCAATTAGTGAACACTAACCTGCCTTCTATATATGAATTTACTTACTGGGTATATCTTACATAAAAAAAGAGGGAGTAGAGTGGCATCTAATTGTGGGTTTCATTTGCATTTCACTAATGACAATTCGTGTGGAGTGTATTTCAAGTGCCATCTGTTTTCTCTCAAGTAATTGGCAGCCACAATGAAACATGGTTAAGAATTCCATTTAAGTAGGGCCTCCCCTGGTGGTGCAGCGGTTGAGCGCTGGGTTGCGAGACTGCCCGCAGCCTCTGCAGCGCCAGTTCAATCCCCGGCCACTGGCGAGGATTCCCACCAAAAGAAGAAAAAAATATCCATTTAAGTAATATTCGCACGTGTAGAGGATCTACTCTGTGCAAAAACAGCTCTAATCATACACAATCTCTGTATTAAAGATTTACCAATTAAGAAGTTTGAGCTCTGTTTGACCAGTGTCCCCCATATTGATGGCAACAGAACTGGGTGTTCTTAACCCAGATGACACAGTTACACAATCCATATAAACACCCCTGCTTCTCAGCAGCCAGTTTCCATGCTCTCTAAGTATTTGTGTCTTTAAAGAATCCTGAGTCAGAATGCAAGAAGGGTCACGTTGGGACCGTGGCCCTGCTGAGCAGGAGCTCCTGGGAATGATCTGAGAACCCCGCGAGAAGGGTGGGCAATCCCTGTGCTCCGCTCACAGCAAACACAGTTTCTTGGGCCTGGAAACAGGTTCAGTGGGGCTGGGGGCAGGGCCTTGGGGAGGCCTGGTAACCCTGGTGGGGCAGACTTATGGCTTTCAGGACATAGCCTGGATGAAGACTCGACCTGGGATCCTCCTCACGGACACTTGGAGTGTGGTGTCTAAGGTCCTGGTCAGCGCCCCTCCCCGACTCAGGGGGAGAAGGAGCACAGATGAAGGAGAAGGCACACAGATGGAGAAAGAGCACAGACAGAGGCTCCACGTTCCTTTACTTGCTCCTGTCACAGGGACCTCCTTTGCTGGCTCCTTCTGCTCCTTCTACGATCACCTCTCCTCTTCCACCAGGCCCAAGGCTCTAGCTTTGTGCTGTCTTTTCTGGTGACCTCTGCTCAGGGATCACGGGGTCCCAGCAGGTGTGACCTCCTTCTGGGGACCTGAGACCAGGTGGTGCTCCATGAGGCTGAGACAGTCTGGGGTGTGGGGTTGTTCCAAAAAGTGCCGTTATTCTTTGGGTTTGGGTGACGTGAGAGAGATAAGAAGCGTCTGGCTTGGTTGTGAGTCCTCTGCAGGCCTGGGCAGGCCCACCCTGTGCTGAACTCTTGCCCCCTCCTCACCCAGGTCACTCATAGTCCAGGGGCTGAATCCCCTCCTGAGTCAGGAGGAAAGGATCTGGCCTGGGACGAGGGTAGCTTTTACACCCTTGCTTCCATCGTGTATATTTCATTTGGTGCAATAATAAAGGGATTATTTTCTTGATTTCATTCTCTAATTTGTTATTTGTATATAGGAATGAGATTGATTTTTGTAGACTGATGTTGTAACCTGTCACTTTGTTGTAATTTATTGTTTCTAACAGTTTTTTTTTAAAAAAAAGATTTATTTATTTATGCAGACAAGAGCTGGGGTACAGGCCAGAAGTTGGGGGGTGAGAGGATTCACCAGAGACAGAATGAGGAACAGAACAGGCAGATTGACAGAAGTACACTGCTGAGGGGAGCAGAGGGCAGGGAGCAGCGGGTAAGTCAGGAGAGGTCTGCTGCACCATGTGGGTAGCTCCCTGGCCAGGGATCAAACTCATGCTGCAGTGGCTGCGGACAGATTCACAGGTTACCTCTTAACCCCTTGCACCAGCAGGGAGGCCCCCCCTGGATTCCTTTTAAATCTTCACTTGCCTAATTTCTCTGGCTAGGACTGCCACCAGCATTTGAATACTAGTGGTGAATGAACATGTCTTTGTCTTGTATCTGATCTCAGAGACTGTGTTTTATAAGTGTTGTAGAGTGAATGCTACTTTTTAAAAATATCATTCAGTTTAAAATATTTTTTTTTCTTTTAAAGATTTATTCATTTATGTATACGAGCATTGGGTACAGTCAGAAGCGCGGGAGGCCGAGAGAACCCATCAGAGCCAGAGTGGGGAACAGAACAGGCACACCGATGAAACACTCTGCTGAGAGGAGCAGCAGGCATGGCAGGAGAAATCTGCCACGCCATGTGGGACCCCCGCCAGAGGCCGGGGATCGAACTGGCGCCGCAGAGGCCGCAGCCCACCGCTGAACCTCTGCGCCACCAGAGGAGGCCCTCAGTTTAAAATATTTATGGATGAGATTAAATTACATTGCTCTAAGAATGACTTTAAGGCAAATTGGTTTATTCACTTCAAATAACCTTTCTAACACCGAATTTATTTAATTAAATTGCTATACGTAGGGCCTGAATGTACAAGTTTGGAGACTGATGAAACAACAAAGTCATCACATCTTGTCCTGAGTCTGTTCATGCCATTATCGAAGGTAACTCTACAGAGGCAAAGCCTGTTACAAAGCTACGATCATGCCGGGAGGCCAGTAATTGGATATGTGTCTTGTGGTCCTTCCATTTCTTTCAGATGGTGCTTCCAGCAGCATATGTAGGAAATGCGGATGAAAACATTTTTTTTTTTTAAGATTTATTTATTTACACAAGCACTGGGTACAGTCAGAAGCGCGGGAGGGTGAGAGAATTCACCAGAGCCAGAGAGGGGAACAGACCAGGCAGACCAACGAAATACACTGCTGAGGGGAGCAGCGGGTGGCAGGAGAGGTCTGCACACCATGTGGGACCCTCCCCCGGAGGCCTGGGAGCAGCCGGGGATCGAACCGGCGCTGCAGAGGCTGCGGGCAGCTTCACAACCCAGCGCTCAACCGCTGCGCCACCGGGGAGGCCCACAGATGGAAACATTTTAAAAGGTTTGGCTACTTTCTTCTTTGACTTCCCAAAATGAACCACCTTGATATCAGAGATACCTGTAAATTTATCAGTGAATCAAGAATATTTTCTTAATATTTCATATATACATGAAATTTAATCAAGAATGACAACTAAGTATCATTAAGTATGTAATTTTTGTTGACCCTCCCAAAAGAAATTATGTACCAGATTGACTCAGGAGGTTGCCTATAATTTGCTCATGAATTTCTAGTTCCATTCTCATTTCTTTGCAATAATAGACATTTTAAATATTTTTGTGCAGCTAGGGATATATACAGCGCTGTTACAGCATTACCTGTTATTTATAAAATGCATTTTTATTTTATAAATAATTTTCCTTCTTTTAGAAATGGTTGGTTTATCATGCAGTCATTTGACTACCGTCTCTCTTAAATGTCTTTGAAGTTTCCCCATCTTAGTATTAAGTGTTATACTGAGAACTAAATGATGATTCTGGTTATTGACACAAAGTATTTCAAGATAGACATTTTTTCCTTTTTTCTCCCCATGTTTGTGGGTATCTCTCCATGTTGCCTGAGAATGCAGCATGGAACTCTAGAACTCTGTCACTTGCACAAATGGATGCTAGTGTTGGAGAAATAGTGGCAAAGGAGCTGACCTTTAAGGTGATCATATTACAACAGGTTGGCTATAAAGGATGACCCTATGTGTGCTGATTTAAATATTTTAAAAATTGAATTCAATGTTTACTTTTAAATTTTTGGTAGTTCTAGTGATTTTGATCATGCAATTAAAATAGCAAAGTAGGTAGTTACCAAATAAGTAATGAATGAAAAGGTAATAACTAATTTTAATTCCTTCATGTATCAAATGATCATGTGCCAAGTGTATCTGTGAGAGCCTCTCATTACAAACTGATAACATCTCCACTACCCTGTCTCTTTCCACACAGACTGACACAGCTTATCCAAAACTAAACTTTATTTTCTAAGTGACAAAGTGTAATATTCTCTTTGTATTCTAGCTGCTTCTTGGACAGTAATCGTTATTATTTCATGAGTTACCCAAACGATAGGACTTTTCTGGTCACTTGACATAACAGACCAACTTGCTTTCTTCGCCCTTTTCACATCCTTACATTTTCATGGTGACTCCATGAAGCAATTGTAATATTTTGAACTGTAATTTCTGGATTTTAATTTCTTTTAAGATTTATTTATTTATGCATACAAGAACTGAGGTACAGGCCAGAGGTGTGGCTGTTCAGAGGATTCACCAGAGACAGAGTGGGGAGCAGAATGGGCAGATTGAGTGAAATACACTGCTGAGGGGAGAAGCAGGTGAGACAGGAGAGGTCTGCTGCGCCATGTGGTAGCTCCCTGGCTGGCCTGGAATCGCTTGTGCTGCAGAGGCTGAGGATAGCTTCACAATGCTGTGCTTAACTCCTTGCCCCACCAGAGAAGCCCAATTTCTGGATTTTTAATAGCTGCAAAAGTTTTCTAAGAAGGTACCATACTTACCATTTAAATTTTCACCATTGTTCTTATTTGTAATTTTAGTCCTGTTCTTCCAGAAGAATAACGAAATGTCTTTGCTTTCAAGGATATTTTGATATTGCACTTCTTCCATGCGCCCATATTAAACATTTTCTTTGTATAGAAGCCGATTTCCTCTGTTACATTTATTAGCATGGGGGGAGGGCTCCTATTTAGTTTTATTCCTCCCACTTGTTTTATTTTATTTTATTTTAAAAAATTAATTTTTGGGGGCCTCCCCTGGTGGCACAGCGGTTGCCTGCTGGGCTGTGAAGCTGCCCGCAGCCTCTGCAGCGCCGGTGCGATCCCCGGCTGCTCCCCGGCCACCAGAGGAGGGTCCCACATGACGCGCAGACCTCTCCTGCCGCCCGCTGCTCCCCTCAGCAGTGTACTTCGGTCCTTCTGCCTGCTCTGCTCCCCGCTCTGGCTCTAGTGAATTCTCTCACCCTCCCGCGCTTCTGACTGTACCCAGTGCTTATAAAAATAAATAAATAAATAAATAATCTAAAAATAAATAAATAAATAAATAAATAAATATTCAATTCTACTTTAATTGCAAAACCATAAGACATAGTAGAATGGGAAACTTGATTATTGAGGATCTATTGTTTTCTGACATTTATTTATTCACTCTGACATATATTTATTCAGAACATGTTATTTGTTTTGTGCCTAATAGCATGGATGTCCTGAGAATGCAGAGTTAGCAAAACAAAAGCTTAGCTCCGAGCCTGGAAATGTTTTGCATCCGGATGTGCACGAAGGCTGGTCCTGGAGGGGAAAGGAAGGCGGGTGGGCGCAGGGTCTTTAGGGAATCAGGACTGTAATTAGGGCGGTGCCGGCATAGTGAAGGGAGTTGGCTGAGGCTCTAGTCACATGTGAGAACTCAAAGGAATATTATGTTATGGACGAGAAGATAGTGCTGGTCTGGAAGGGATGATGGCGACAGAGAGCTCACCACGTTACCCTGAAGAGATGGGGTAAGATCAAAGAAATGACTACTTGGAGAAAGCCATCTCTCCAGGAGGACCAAGTTTTTTAATAATTTACATTTTTTTCCAGTTTTTTTTTTTTTTAAGATTTATTTATTTATACAAGCACTGGGGTACGGGCCAGAGGCACGGGAGGGTGAGAGAATTTACCAGAGTCAGAGCAAGGAGCAGAACAGGCAGAAGGACCGAAGTACAGTGCTGAGGGGAGCAGCGGGCGAGACAGGAGAGGTCTGCTACGCCATGTGGGTCACCTCCCTGGCCAGGCATGGAACTGTGCTGCAGAGGCTGTGAATAGCTTTACAGTGCTGTGCTTAACTCCTTGCGCCGCAAGGGAGGCCCTATCCCATATTTTTATGGTCTCTTTCCCCTTTCTCTTCTCCCTCCCTCTCCCTTTCTCTGTGTATATACTCATACACACTCACATATATTTATAGCCCAGATCATGTCTTAACCTATCTTTACTAACCTGACTTAAAATTTTTACAGATACATTGAGCTATCATATTTTAATATACTATAATTTTTTTTAAAGATTTATTTATTTATTTATACAAGCACTGGGTACAGTCAGAAGCGCGGGAGGGTGAGAGAATTCACCAGAGCCAGAGCGGGGAGCAGAGCAGGCAGAAGGACCGAAGTACACTGCTGAGGGGAGCAGCGGGCGGCAGGAGAGGTCTGCGCGCCATGTGGGACCCTCCTCCGGTGGCCGGGGAGCAGCCAGGGATCGAACCGGCGCTGGCAGCTTCCCAACCCAGAGCTCAACCGCTGCGCCACCGGGGAGGCCCAATATACTATAATTTTAATATACTATAAAATCCTCACACTCTAATGTAAAATCCGCACACTCTCATGTACAGCTCAAAGACCTTCTGTGCAGTCTTCTTCACAATACAGTTTTAAAACATTTCCATCACCCCCCAAAAATCCTGTTATACCAATTTGCAGCCAATCTCTTTTCCCACCTCAAGTTGCAGGCAACACCGACCTACCTTCCATGTATAGGCGCATATTTGCCTTTCTGGACATTTCAAATAAATGGAAGTAATGGGTTATATTTTAATTCTGACTTTTTACTCACCATGAGTTTTTGAGGTTCATTGATATAATATTTATCAATCTTTTGTTCGTTTTTATTGCTAAATGGCAATTTAAGATACCACAATTGTTTATAGACCAATTGATGGACATTTGTTTACAGCTTTGGCATTTTTTAAATATTGCTGCTGTGAACATTTGCATACAAGAATTTGTGTGGATGTGTTGGGTAGATCCGGAGGGTTGAAATTTGCTGAGTCACGTGGTAGGTAAGTTTCTGCTTAAGTTTTTAAGAAAGTGCTTTTAAAGTGACTATACAATTCTAAGACCTTTCTGGTGGCACAAGGAGTTTAGTTACAGCACTATGAAGCTATCTGCGGCCTCTGCAGCATGAGTTTGATCCCTGGCCAGGGAGATGACCCACATGGCGCAGCAGACTTCTCCTGTCTTGTCCGCTGCTCCCCTCAGCCGTGTATTTCAGTAGATATGCCACTTCTGCTCCCCACTCTGTCTCTGGTAAATCCTTTCAGCCCCTGAACCCCTGGCCTAGCTTTTGTATGCGTAAATAAATACATCTTAAAAAATAATAGTGACTATACAATTCTATGCTCCAAGCACCAGTGGGTACCAGTTTCTCCCATCCTCTAAGGCACTTCTTAAAGTTTGTCTTTTTGAAAAAGCCAGTCTAGTGGGAATGAAGTAATAAGTCATTTTGGATTTAATTTCTACTTCCTTGGGACTAGAGATTTGGGGCTTCCTACCCCTTGTTATTGGGCTTATGTATGCCTTCTCTGGAGAGGCAGCTATTCAAACCTTGTGTTATTTGTCTTATTATGTGTTGTGTTGTAATAGAGCATATATTCTGAATGCAAGTCCTTACCAGATAGATCTTGAATTTTTAAAATCTGGTCTGACAATCTCTGCTATTTTTTTTTTTAAAGATTTAGTTATTTATGCACAGAAGAGCTGGGGTGCAGGCCAGAGATGTGGGGGTGTGTGTGAGAGAGGATTCACCAGAGACAGTGCGGGGAGCAGAACAGGCAAATCTACTGAAATACACTGCTGAGGGGAGCAGCAGGCAGGCAAGACAGGAGAGGTCTGCTGCGCCATATGTGCTGCTTCCTGGCCGGGGATGAAACTTGTGCTGCAATGACTGGCGGTAACTTGACAGCGCTGTCCTTAACACCTGCGCCACCAGGGAGGCCCCCAATTTCTGCTATTTGAATGAGATATTTAATTCATAAAAAACATTGTATTTGGGCCTCCCCTGGTGGCTCAGCAGTTGAGCGCTGGGCTGTGAAGCTGCCCACAGCCTCTGCAGCGCCGGTTCAATCCCGGGCTGCCAGCGAGGGTCCCACATGGAGCCATAGACCTCTCCTGTCTTGCCCGCTGCTCCCCTCAGCAGTGTATTTCGTCAGTCTGCCTGTTCTGTTCCCCGCTCTGGCTCTGGGGAATTCTCTCACCCTCCCGCACTTCTGACTGTACCCAGTGCTTGTATAAATAAATAAATAAATAAATAAATAAACAAACAAACAAATAAATAAATCTTTAAAAAAAAAGAAACATTGTATTTCTGGTGAGAAGTGAGGTCTTTATCATAATTTTGGTCTTCTTTTGATCAGCTGTTTTTCTTGCTGGCTTCAAGGTTCTTTTTCTTTTTTTTTTTTTTTAATAGAGGCATGTTTTATTTATTTATTTATTTATTTTGTTTGTTTGTTTATACATGCACTGGATACAGTCAGAAGCGTGGGAGGGTGAGAGAATTCACCAGAGCCAGAGCAGGGAGCAGAGCAGGCAGAAGGACCGAAGTACACTGCTGAGGGGAGCAGCGGGCGGCAGGAGAGGTCTGCGCACCATGCGGGACCCTCCTCTGGTGGCCGGGTAGCAGCCGGGGATCGAACCGGCGCCGTGGAGGCTGCGGGCAGCTTCGCAACCCAGCGCTCACCCGCTGCGCCACCGGGGAGGCCCCAAGGTTCTTTTTCTTATCCTTATCTTTTAGTGTTTGATATGTTTAGTTGTGAACTTCCTTGTGTTAATCCTACTTGAGTTTTGCTGAGCTCTTGGGTCTGTACTCTTTTTCATCAAATTTGAGGAGTTTTTGGTAATTATTCTCTTCAAATATATTTACCTGCCTTTCCCCCTCTTCTTCAGGTATTCCCCTTACACGTGTTAAAACACTATGTGCATTAGTCTCTGAGGCTTTGTTCATTTTCTTCATTGTTTTTTCTCCTTCAACTCTTCAGATTTGATAATACCTATTGAATCTTCTTCGAATTCACTCTTCCCTTTGCTGTCTCAAATCAACTAAATTTTTCATTCAGAAACTTTTTTTTTTAAAGCTCCAAGTTCCATTTGGTTTTTCATACATTTCCTCTTTATTAAGTCTTTGTTTGTTGCATCGTTTTCGTCAGAATTTTCACATTAATTTTTTTAAACATGACTTCTATTAGGTCTTTGAACATGTCCATCATGTTTAAAATAACTGCCTTCAGGTCTGCTGATGCTAACTTCTGGAGAATAGTAGTTTCTATTTGCATTTCTCTTAGGAATGGTCCTACTTTTTTTGTCTCTTTACTTTGGAATTTTACTGAATTTCAGGTAGTGTAGCCATCAGAGAGTCTGGTTTTCTCCACAAGGGTTGTTTAATCACTTGTTCCCAGTAAATTTGCAGTCTGGGCCTCCCTGGTGGTGCAAGGGGTTAAGACGCAACCTATGAAGATGTCCGCAGCCACTGCAGCATAGTTCGATCCCCAGGCCAGCCAGAGAGCCACCCACATGGCGCAGCAGACCTTTCCTGACTCACCCACTGCTCCCCTCAGCAGCGTACTTTGGTCAGTCTGCCTGTTCTGTTCCCCACTCTGTCTCTGGTGAATCCTCTCACCCGCCCCTGCCCCCGCCACACCTCTGGTCTGTACCCCAGCTCCTGTATGCATAAATAAATCTTTTAAAAAAAGTAAATTTGCAGTCTGTCTCCACTACTGGGTCAGCCACTGATGTCTCTGCATTTCAAACCTTTTTTTCCTAAGGGTTGTGGCTATATCTGTATACCTTAGCATCTAGCCCAAGATTGGACAGAGGTTATGTTAAATCCCTTAGCCAGGCCTCCATTCTGCTGGTAGATGGTCTATGTGAGGACCAGCAAGAACATGCAATGTGCGTGTTACTTTCTGCTGGACTTCTTGCCTCTCTTTGGTGCATGTGTGGGCTTTGGTAATGATGGGTGTGTGGGTGGCCTGACCCAGGTTCCGTTTCTGCTCTGCATGCCTCTGGCAAATCTGGAGTATATGGAGCACTTATCAAACCCACATGACTATCTTACCATCCCAGAAGTTAAAGACCTAGCAACTTCATCTGTTGTTTTTGCCCCAAACAGAATTGCAACTGCATGATAGAAAACTCTGCTTACCTACCAATATCAATTTACAATGCATCAAAGCAAGTGGGACTGGCAAAGCACTTTATCATGCACATTTTATGATTCTTGTGAAGGGAGAAGATTCACTTTCTCTTGAGGAAGAAAAAAAGGATTTCTAAGAGCTGTGGTGGGACTATGGGTGTCATGGGAGCCATGGGGTGATGAGAGGACTGTCAGCCCCAAAGAGAAATTCGTTCCCATCCCTTATGCAGCCCACCTGCCTCCACCCCAACCTGGGGCCTGGAACAGGATGTGTGGAGAATTCCCTGCTACTCTTCCGATGGAACCTCACAGCAGATGCTCAGCTGGTGCTCAGGAGACTCAGGGAGGCTCAGGGGTCAGCTGAGATAACCCAGTGGGAGATTCTGGCATCAGGAGGAAGAGGCCTATGTGGGGATCCCAGTGAAAGGCCACATGCATGCGCATGAGCTGAAGTCCAGGTACTAGGCAGCTTTGGAAGCCTGCACAGAAGTTGGCTTGTTCCCTCTTTGGCCAGCTACTCGTGGAGTATCTTTGTGCTAGTGAGTGCGATGAACAGAGCAGACGCACTCCTGCCCTCACAGAATTGACATTACACTGAGGAGGGGACAGAGCAGCACAGAGAGGTGGGTTAGGCTTCCCTGAAGCAGCAGAGGTGACCACACTATTGATCAAGGGTCTCATTTCCAAATGTTTTTTGGCATTCCCTCCCCGTAACGAGGCATGTCTCTGCCTTGAAATCACGCGGGAGGTGCCCTGCAGGTGTACTTTAGGACCCTGCAGGTCTGTGACACTGCTCCCACCTTATTGCTGCCAGTGCCATCTCCCTCATCCTGGCACCTCAGGAAACAAGTACACAGTGATTTTTACCAACCCCAGAGCTTCCTTCCCTGAAGGTGTTGATGGCATATGGGCAATAGGCCTGGCATAGAACCGGAGAACTGTGCTGTCCTGGACTAGCTGGAGTTCCTCGGGCCCCTGAGTAGAAGGTGTGTGGGGGTGGGGGTGGGGGTGGGGAAAGCATGGTCTGGGACACAAATAACAGAGGTTCTAGGGGCTGGGTTGGGTCAGGAACAATGAGTGTTCCCCCTGGCTGCTGTCAGGGAGGGTGTCCTTAGGTAGGTCCTTGGCTGGGACTTCACTGATGGTCGTGGTTTGTGAAGACACATGGAAAGGCAGTCACAATATGACTTTCCCTGGGTCTACAGCATTTAATCCAGAGCAACCTCTAGAACTTCAGCAGCTAGTGCCAGCTCAAATTCTACAGCCCTCCACAGCTCCTGAGCCAGAGCAGGTGAAGACACAGCTCATTCAAGCTTGAAAGCTAGAATAAGTACCTCAGTCAGCTCTACTCGAAGAGCCAAAAGACTTTTTCAAGCTCAAGTGAGAAAAAAGTACCTGATCTCCAGATTCAGAACCAGAGAAGGCTGAAGCAATAGTTCTCTTTTAAGTTCAAAATCTAGCACACACACTATGGCAACCACAATGCCAGCTGGAGCTGGAGCTGGTAGAACTTGTTTCAGGGAGCTCAGGGCAGCTCAGTTTGGCTGCTTTGGGTAGAAGGGAGCCCCCCACATTTGAGTAGTCGCTGTGTAGCAGAGGACCGAATTCAGGGAGCCCTAGAACACAGGGCTCCGTCCTCAGGCCAGTCAGCGTGCACAGGCACTGGCACACGGCTGCAGTTCATGTCTAGTCCCAGCACTGGCCTGGGTCTGATGGTGTGAACCTCTCGTTGCTGCGGGAGCCCCAGTTAGGGACACCCCAGCCAAACAGTGGGTAAAGAAGGGTTTTCTAGGGAACAGTTGAGTTGCACTCAATTGGGCCTACGAGGCAGAGGGAACTGTAGGCAGAGGCGAGGAGCCAATGACTGCAATGTGTTCATGATGGGCCCTGTCAACAATTAAGTGCTGTGTACTTAACCAAGTCTCTCCTCTGAACACATGCTTTGAATCCTTGCAACTCCAGATGAGGCAGGATTATTGTCACCCTTTGATTAGGAAACTAAGGAGAAAAGAAACTACCTCCTTCCCTGCCCTTAAGTGAGGCAGAGCAAGGATTAGAATCCAGTGTCTGTTAAACTGCGTCCCCCTCCCCCCCAACCCAGGGCTGCCTTGCAAGGAAGCTGCATCCAGAGGCCTTGGGAGGGAACTCCCTGATCGCAAGTTCCAGGAGCCTTTGGTCCTGGTGCCCAGAGAGAAAGTCCATCCTGCCAGGAGACAGGCTGGCCCATGTCTTGGAGGGCCCACAGTACGCAGGGCTGGCTTTTTCTTGTCAGGCCAAGGCCCAGTCACAGAGGATGATTCTGTCCCCTTGGTTCACTGAGGTGTCAGGGCCGGGGGCTTCCAACTCTACAAGAAACCTGAAATTGGGCCTCCCCTGCTGGCGCAGTGGTTGAAAGCTGGGCTGCGAAGCTGCCTGCAGCCTCTGCAGCGCTGGTTCGATCCCCAGCTGCCGGCGAGGGTCCCACATGGCGCGCAGACCTCTCCTGCCACCTGCTGCTCCCCTCAGCAGTGTACTTCGGTCCTTCTGCCTGTTCTGCTCCCTGCTCTGGCTCTGGTGAATTCTCTCACCTTCCCCTGCTTCTGACTGTACCTAGTTCTTGTAGAAATAAATAAAATCTTTAAAAAAAAAAAAAAAAAAACCTGATCCATCGGAGAAACACATAGTAAAACATGAGAGAGGAAGGGGTTTTAGCCTCTACTCAGTGTCTTTTCAGCTGGGTGATTGCAAGTGAGGCTCTGGCCTGTTACCCCAGCTCCAAAGTGGAACTCTCTGCTTAGGTGGCTATTGGGAGAATTACCTCATAAATGACTTGTGTGACTCTTGCCTGGTGCCTCCAGCACAGTAATAGCCACCTGGTCATGGTATTTCTGTAGGAATGTCCAGGGAGGCACATCTTGTGTGGCTCCCCCTTCCTCCCTTGCCCCAAGAAATATTGAGCACCGTCTGGAGTGGAGTTGCAGCTCCGAGAGCAAATGAGCATGAAGGCAGCTCAGCCAGCATTCATCAGGAAGGCTGGAGGCTCCCTGGCCCAGTCGAGGGTCTGGTCTGCAATTCCCTGTGACCCCACCTTAAATGGCTCATCTTGTAGGGACTCTTGCTCCAAGGCTTTCATTCACTCCACATTCATTCACTTCTTCATTCAGCAAACACTCCTTGGTCCTGCTGTGCCCAGGAACCCAGGCTGCTGTCTGGGAAGATGGCCGGATGCGTAGCCGGGCCAGAGGAGCCCAGTGATGGAGCCTGAGAAACCCACTGACTCCAGAGATGTGCAGAGTGTAGCCACCTGCTCCCTGCCCTCACCCCAACAGCCAGGCCCAAAAGATGATTTAAATACATCTATCCCCCTTGCAAGAAAACTACAGCTACCTAAGTACAGTGTGCAGACCTAACACCTTCACGTGACTTCATTTTCTGCCCTTTGCCTTGGCAGATCCACAAGCAAGGGGAGAGTGGGGGTGCATGGCCCCCCAAGCACTGTGAGCTCGGGCAGGTACTACCCTTAGACACACCGGGCAAGGATTTGCTCACTCCCACCGCCACGCCCACCAGGCACACAGGCAGGATCGTGGGGCACTGCCGCTGGTGACTGGGACAGTCCCGGGACAACCAGCTTTTCCTGGGTCAGATTTGCTACACCCTCTCTTCCTCAAAGACCCTGAAAAACAGAGGCATGGAAATTGTCTGTTTCCTTTTTTCCGCACCCCAAACCCTCTCTTTAAAAAAAAAAAAAGATGCCATTTTCATAGGTTTGTTTTTTTAAAAAAAACTGTTTTCTTCTCCAAGTCGGACCCACAGGAGGTTGCCAGGAGTGTCCTGGCTTCTGCACAGGTACACAGAGTGCGGGGAGCAGTCAGCGGGTGGGCCTGTCCTTCCAGCCACTCTGGGGTGGAAGTGCTCCACCCTCAGCCTGGCCCACAGAGCAGCCCCTGTTCCTAGCCCCCCCACATTCCCCATGCTCAAGAGGCCTCAGAAATGGCTCCTGGCAAAAGCAGAGCTGGCGCTTGGAGGAAGACTCAGATTGTCCAGGGAATACATTCTAATATCTTATTAGGTATCTGAATCTGTTAGGAAAAAAATTAGAAACTATGTATAAAACTTAAAAATATTCAAGTATCAAAAGGCTATTCAGATCAAAGTTTAAAACAAGCTGTCAGCAAGCTGCAGCTGAGAGGAAACTTACAAAAGTTTACTGAGTTTGTCCAGCAGAGAGCAGGGAATGAAGCCATTAGGGAGGGTGGGTGAGGGGGAAGGGAGAGCTGGCAGAGGGCCACAGGCTGGAGGAAGCCAGAGACCAGGCCTTTTAAAGCCAAAGGAGCGCGTGCCTGGCGAGTGGGCAGTTAGGGTGGCAGATGGAGCTGCTCTCTCTCCGGAGAACAAACCATAAAGTGCACAGCCTGGGCTTCCTGGCCTGGTGTCCATCCTGGACATCCACTGGGGCTGCCTTTCGAGGGGGCACATGAACAGCAAAACAAAGCAACGGGGTAGGAGAGGAAGAAGACCCTGTTCTGTACAGAGATCCTTCTATGAAAGAAACAGGAGGTTAAGGGGTCAATCGCGACACAGTGTTGACTTAGCTTTTCACACCCTGTTACTAATGGAGTCAAACTTCTAAGTCAGGAAAATGGAAATGCCCCACCCGCACAGGGAAGGGTTGTGGCCCCCATGGTACGAAGCAGCAGCAGTGTTTATTCAAGACACGATAGTGAGGGAATCTAGTCGTGTTCCCTTCTCCCTGGAGAGGGTGCATCTTGATCCAGTAGAAATCTTTTATACTCTGGTAAATTAAGTTCATAAAAACCACTCCCTTCGCCCGGTCCCCAGCCAGACCACCTGCCAGGCCTGCACACGGCGAAACATGCTGGCTTGGTGCGCCCTCTGGTGGCAACGTCAAAAACCACAGTCTAAAGCCAACAGGGAGCTCGCAGGCGCACCCGTTGGGGGGCCCAGAACTGCCCAGGCCACTTGGCCCTTTGTCTTGGGTAGGTGTCTCTTGGCAGACGGCTGGCCCTGTGCCCAATTACTCCTCCAGAAGGTCTGGTTCCCGCTCTGTGGATGGGCACTTTTCTCCAGGAGGTTTCTAGGTCATTCTGTCAGTCACTTGGACATGGAGTTGGGCCTCTAGACTTCAGTGGAGAATAGGATGCTCTGTCTCTTGCTGTCCGGGGCAGGGATGGCCTCTAGCTGCAGGAAATACAGTAGCACCTGGACCTGCAGGAACAGAGAGAAGAGAAAGGGTGTGCTCAGAAGGTGTGTACACAGGGTTGCAGGCTGGTCTTACTGGTCAAAGCCCTGGTGAGAACGACAAGTCCAGTTCACGGTGCTGAAGGCCCCTTGTAATGTTGTTACAAGCCTCTCACACAAGGGGTTTGGGTGGAACTGAAAGACCACCAGGCGGAGAAGATCCTGAGAAGCCCAGTAAGGTGCAGAGGGAAGAGCAGCGGCCTTGGCTCTCCTGGCCCTCCTAGGCACTGTCCCTAAGCAAGTTCCTCTCTGAACCTCATCGCCACCCCCACCTCCAGTCCAATTTGGGTGGGAATGACTGGGATCCAGAATGGGGTGGGCAGCGGCCCCCTCTGCAAGGTTGGGCAGCATGGGCTGGAAGCTGCTGTCTCCTCATACCTGGGACATGACCTCCAGGGACCAGCTGTCGGTCATGGAGATGGGCTGGCTGGGGTTGGCAGGGAGCTTGCTCTCCTTCTCCGAGGGCCTGAGCAGCGTGGGGCCAAAGACTGTGGCAAGGTTGTGCAGGGACATCTTGTTCACCGTCTCCTTTTCTGCCACCCTGCGAAGGACCAAGTAGAGGATGCTGTTTGGACACCGCCCTCAGTAGTGAATGTGCATGAGAGCCCCCACCTATGCTGAAAGGAAACCCACTCCTGGTTCTTCTGGGTTTCTGAGGGCCCAGGATAAAGAGCACTGAGGCCAGCAGGTAGCTGGACTAGCTCTTAAGTCATGACTGGGTTGGGGCTGTCTGAGTTCACTGAGGGCTTTAGCCAAAGCACCTCACGCTTCACGTAAGGCAGAGAAGGAGGCTGGCAATGGTGCCCATACCCACAGGGTAACTGCAGCCAGGGTGGGCAGAAAAGGCCCTAGGTGCTAGAGAGGCTGACAGAGCCAGCAGCGTATAGGAGGAGGGACCCCCAGGAAGGGCTGAGGCTACCTTTTCAGATGGTCCAGAAGGAAGAGGAAGGTCACCAGGTTGGCCTCTGGGAGCGACAGCAGCAAGTTAAGCATGCAGCTCTCCTTTGCAACAGGGTCTGAAAGAGCTACAGAAAGGGGGTGTTACTTTTCAGGGTCATACCATAGGCTGGAGGCCTCTCCAGAGTCTGGAGAATACCAGAATACCATGTCAAAGAGGACACAGTTAGGGCTCGCCGATGCCCTGGGTCACACAACACTGGTGCTGGTGTGCTCCAGGGCTGCGGACTGCAGCCTAGAGAGCCTCACAGCATGTGCACGGCCGCTTTACCCTCTGGTGTCTCTGGAGAGACAGGCACAGCGGGTATTCCTTTGGGGATGGGACTTCCATGGCTGGTTTAATTCTCAGTCCCTGCAGATTCTGGGGCTGAAATGCAGGCCATGGACAAGGGGGCATAACTTTTCTCCCCTGCCTCACCACTGAGGCCCCGCCACCCACCTCCAAGACACCAGGAGAGGTGGGGAGACACCTCACAGACTCACCAATGCCCTCTGTGAAGCTGGGGTAGAACTCATCAGTGAAAAGAGGCTCAGGCAGCTCTCGGAAGTACAATTTCAAGGTCCCAGCAATGGCATTGACATCCATCTCACTCATCATCACTGACACGTCCTTGTTATCTGGAAAGAGCACAGAAATGAGGCATGGCCTATTTAGGGACCCCTAACTGGGTTCCACTCTCCTGTCTAAGCTAAACACAATCTGCACCAACCACTTTTTAGGTTCCTCCTTTTTGGTAGTTGCTCTCACTCGTCCTTACCATCCTCCCCAGATGTCTTCCCCACACCTCCCTTCCTGTGCAAGGCTGTGGAGGCTGTGGGCAGAGGACAGACAGGGAGCCTGAGCAGAAGGCAGCTCTACCCCACAGTGGTGGAACAGCTACCAGCGAATCTGAGAACAGGAAGCCACCTGAAACTACTGGTTCCATTTCTGTATTTGAGCCAGCACCTTCCCTTCAGGGTCAGGTGGCCATTGGCCCTTGGCACCACAGGCCAGACCCACACTGGTCACCTGGAGGGAGCTGCAACTGTGGCAGGATCCACCTAGGGCTACTTGGCCTTCCAGGTTCCAAGCCAGGGAGGGAGAAGCAGTCAGGCACAAAGGCCCTGCCACCTTCCATCTTGAGGGTTCTCTGGGGTCTCAGTGTCCTCATCTGGCATTGGGGCAGTCCTGCTAACTTCACAGCGTGTGAGGGCCAGGGAGTTGGGGACCCGTAACACCAGCCAGCAGGTGCTGGTTCACCTCAAAACCCTTTGCTCCGCTTCAGCCTCAGAGTGGACAAGGTGGTCAGCCCTCACTGACCCCTGGGTTTTGGTTGACACCTCTTTTCTCCAAGCGAACAGGCTAAGTCCCCAGTGTGTGGCTGTCTTCAGCCCAACTCAGCAAGAACCACACATGGATGGTTAGGATGGGTAAAGAAGTGGCTTTTGCAGAATCTCCTCTCATACCCCCACATCTTTTCATTTAAAAAATAAGGCAGTAAATGAAGAAAAGGTGTAAAGCATGACATCACAGGCATGGGCCACAGAGGAGGCACCACACCTACACCTTGAAGGGGACACACCCCAGCACTACCCTGAAAGACCTGGCTGACACTCACTGACGTCAAAGGCCGCCTTCAGGGCCTGGATGTCCGTGGCCACTCCGGACACGCGGTAGATACCCACTTCTTCCATGCCCCGCCGCTCGATCTCTTCCACGCACTGTCGCACGATGTAGGGCACCTTGGACCTCTCCCTCCTGCAGGGAAGAGGAAACACACTCAAGGCCTGGCAGTTCAGGCTGGGGCCCTGGGGACAGCAGGCAGTCCTTGGGGATGGGCAGAGGTCTTCCAGGATGGCCTTAGTTCTCACTGGCCCCTCCACGCATCACCTGCCTGCACACCTGGACACCTGGAAGGGGGGATAATGCGCCTGAGTCTGGGTGCACACAGGTCTTCTGCGCATTTTCCCTCCAATCTACAAGCTCATGATGATCAGTGCTGTGTCTTAACTGGGCGTTCCCTCGAGCCCCAAGTAGCAGGGAGCCCCAAGTTGTACATGTTCTTTTCAAGAAGGTCAGGAGGTTTCTGGGAAGAAGGGTCTGTGTCCCCGAAAACTGCCCTCAAACTCAACACAGAGGCTTGACCTGTAACAAAGGACTGCGGCTGCCACATTCAGCAGGATGCCTGATCACGATAAATGCCAAGAGAGGAAAGAAAACCCCACCACTGTGTGCTTTCGGGACTTGTGCGGGAGCCGCCACCCATGGAAAGGGACAAGGACAATTCTGAGTTGGTTAATGGGAACAAGCTTTGCAGTGAACACAGAGACAGCGACACACGCACAGAGTCCTGGGCAGTGACTGTGCCGCGGACGAGAGGGGAGACCCAAACCCACTCTTCCTCCAGGAACACCATGGCGGGGGGCGGGGGGGGGGTGTAGGTGGGTGGGGTAGGAACATAACGCAGAGGCCCAAATGCCCAGTCACTCACTTGGTCACCACGGCAATCTTGACGCCGAAGACCCCTGTCTGTTTCCGGGAAGGCATTCTCTTCAAGCTGAACTCCCTGCTGGTGAACTTGACTGAGAGTTTCACTTCAATCTGAAGGAGAAAAACGGAGCAGGGTCCCTTCACCTTTCTGGTCCTCACAGCCTGAGTTCCCAGGGGCCCCCAGGTCTCAGAAAATCTTTCAAACCCACCACCCTCACCCGCATACCCCCTAGTAAGTAAGCCAAGTGCCAGCGCAGGGTGGCTCCACCCAAGTCGGCAAGAGCTTGGATGGTTAGGGTGAGTTAAGGACCAGCTTCTGCAGAACACTCCCTCCCCCCGCCAAACACCACTGCTTCTCTTTCTTAACAGTAATAAACTAGGGAAAAAGTAAAATGAATAATACAACAAAAAGCCATGATTTATCTATCAAATATTAATATTTAGCCCAGACCATTTTTGGTGGGTGGTAGTGTTTTGTTTTGTTTTTTAAGGCCTACAGACCCCAGACTGATTGGGGTCTCAGTTTCTATGGGCAGACCCCGGGGTTGAGACCCAGGTGCTACTAGGTCAGCCCCCAAGTTGACTCCAGGCACATGGCGATTCTGCTCTAAGGGTCTCTCCCTGTTCCAGTCACACTCCCTGTCAGATACCAGGCCAGGCTTAGCCTCCTTCTGACTGTTTGGGACAGAATCAGGGCCACCATCAGCTTCTGGAATCTGGTACATACCCCGTTCATGGCGATCACAGTGCGCTGCCAGTCTCTGTCCTGCAGGGCCTGGGGGTCCAGCTGAAAGGAGGGATCATGGTTATCAGAGGCCCTGTAGGCAACAGCTGTTTCTCCACATCTAAGTTGTAATCACAACCAGACTCATGAGGCCCAGGGTGTCCAGGGAGAAAAGAGGGCTTGCTAGAGACCCCTGGAAGCTTAGAGTTTGCTCTCAAGACCTTTGTGGCCTGGGGCTCAGGCTTACCCTGGATATGCATCAGTGACATTTCAGGGACACTGCATTCTGCTCTCCCCTCTGTCCCATTCCTGATGTAAACTAAAGTCTGTGGTGGCAATCCAGGAGCTAGAAGCCACCTGCTTGCTTCTTGTCACCAACCATCACAGGTGCTTCATGCGGCTCAGTGGAGGCTAAGCAGTTGGTTTACATGACACTTTGGTTAGTTCAATTTCAATATCAACTTCCTGAGGGCATGGCATCCAAGACTATGAGCTGAGACACCTTAGTTGCCTCCAGCCGAGTCGGTCCTGTGCTTTAGAATCAGGTCCAGAAGGACCCAGAGCCTGGCCCCAAATCACACAGTTGGAAGAAGCCCCTCTGCAGTCCCTGCCCCCACCCCAGTACCATTCTGCAGGACCATGCTGTTTGTCACCTAACAGTCCGTGCTGTTATAAGAGACCCCAATCTTTGTGGTCAATCTGCATGCCCCCCATCCACGAAGGCTCCACCTCCCACCTTTGGGAAGCACATGCTCCACGCCAGCATTCTAGCACAGATGATTGGGGAGATCTTGTTAGAAAGATGCCTCCCTGGCTTTCAACAGGAGAGTCAGACTAGCAACTCAAGGTGGGACCTGGGGTTCACATAGTTGGAACCTCCCAAGTGATGATGATGTGAAGCTGGGTGAAGTGTCAGTCTGGCATATGACCTGATGGTCCTCATAAAGGACCTTGGGGTGTCATTACTTGCTGTGGATGATGGTTCAAATCTGCTGCTGGCGAGTCACTTAAGAGCAGGCACCTTGCCTCAGGATTCCTGCACCCATGTGCACACAAACATGTACACACACACTGTACTAAGCATAGTGCCAGCTCCAGAGGGGCACTCGGGACAGACATCTCACATTTACCCATTCAAGGGGACGGAGAGCCAAGAGCCACCTGGGCTGTGTGCAGGTGAGGAAAACAAGGCCCAGCTGCATCTGCCTTGCAGGTAAGTGTACCCGGGCCTGTCCCCCACACCTATTCAGCACAGAAGGCTCAGCACAGGCACATGTGGGGGACGGCCCATCTCCCCTCTGCTTCTAGGCCATATTGGTCAACATTCCAAGGTTCTGAAATACACAGCCAGATTGACAAAGAAAAACAAAAGATGGCAGAGTGTCTTCCTCTGGGACTGTGTGGTCACGGGCTCTCACTCTGCATCTGTTCAGGAGGCTTTTAGGGGCAATCCTCTCGGGCCACAGGGACCTCTACCACTGAGGGGCAAGGCCTGTGAGCAGGGACCAGGCAGTCCCCAACCACAGAGAAAAAGACAGCACCCAAATGGCACAACCCCTTCAAGTGAACCCCAGGGGTAACTGCCTCACGGCGGGGGGTGGGGGATGGGGGTGGGGGGCTGGCAGGTAAGGAAGAGGCGGGGAAGGAGTACACTGCTGGACTGTTACCCCCAACTCTTCCCATGTCCTGGTCACCCCAGGAAGGGAGGCAGCAGGGGGCCATTCCTCCTGCCCCCAGGGAAAGGGAGAGTTTACTGTCCACCACTGGGAGAGGCAAAAAGGGAAAATACAAGCAGGTTTTGCAGAACACACCCTAACCCGTCTTCCCTGCAGAGCCCAGAACTGGCAGACACATCTGACAAGCAGCAGGACAGAGAGAGGCATCTCTGGCTCAGATGACTGAGCCATCCAGGCCGCAAGAACCCCAGCGCGCCCACCCAGGGAAAGCACAGCACACCTGCCGCCCACCTTGCCCTTGCGCATGAGGTTTCGAATGTGGGTCCACAGGGCAGAGCTGTGAACACACAGGTGCTTTTCGGCAGAGCCCACCCGGCTCCGGCGCGGTCGGCTGGGGTGGAGGTACCGAAGGAGGCCCAGCAGAGCAGCAGGGGAGAACGACGGTGTCTCTCGCATCCTCAGGCCTGATGCTCTCAGAGGCTGCAGCAGCTGGACGGGAGCACAGATGGACAGGAGCACGGCTGCACAGTGAGCTCCCGGCCTCCGCTGCCTTTTAATCAGCCTTTGCAGGAAGCCCCACCCCCGTAGTCTGGCTCACCAAGGTCAAAGCTTTTGTCATCCCTGGGTTCTGGTTTTTTGTCTGTGTATGGAAAAACCACCCCCGCGCCACCCCCCCACCCCCACCAGAGGCCTATTGGTTACGGGAATTGCAACATGTCATGGTTTTTCTCCAGAAAAATCAAACTTCCTTCTCTAGTGGCCAGTTTCCTGCGGGTGCATTTGGAGATACTGACTAACACATGTCTGCCAGGTCAATCTACTTCATGGCTGGATGTGCTCTGTTGACCACCCCCCACCCAGGCCCACATCACTTTAGCTGGTCACCCCAATAATGCCATGTACTGCCTTGATGGATAAACTTAGGGCAAAGAACAGCCCTCAGCCCCCATCCCTAAGAGCATAGCAGGCCCAGTGATGAGGAGGCTCAGCCCACCATCCACCCCTAGCACTGCTGTCCAGCCCACTGTCACTAGCCCGAGGGGCTGTGGCATGTACTGGCCCCCATGTGCCATGGGGGCTCCTCATTGGGCTCCCCAACCTTCAAAGCAGCCTCAGGACAGTTGTCCAGTGAGAGAGGCCATCCCCATGCTGGCAGAGTGCCAAAGAACACAGTGTGCAAGCAGAGCGGAAGCAGGAGGAAGAATAACACTACCGTGAGGCCCTAGGCTCAGCCCGGCCCCATTCACGGTCAGCTCACTCTCTCATGTGACTATTTAAAGCACCAGAGAAGTAAACAAGTGAGGGACCTGGCTTTGGAAAAACAGATGACAGGGAAAGGACCAGGAAATGGCAGTAGAGGGGAAACCTGAGAGTACTTGGGATGCCCATTAGGGTCCCCTGGAGGTCTTGAGGCTGAGGATGCTACTCAGAGATGGGAACTCAGCCAGGGCAGACTCTCATTTTTCTGAGGAAAAAGGTCTAGGCCCCTGCTTTTTCCTCCCATAATTGGGCAAGGTAAGGGCCTTGTGGGCAGGTGGTTTGGTGAATGGGTGCCCCGCGGTCTGCCTAGAAACCAGCCCTTGGTGTCCACTCTTGGGCGGGAGTAGTGAGGGGGAGGGGCAAAGCCCAAGTGGGACAGGTGCTGGGAGCTGCCCTGAGTGACCTGGCTGAGGACCTGGCATTGTCCTGCCTGCACTGGAGCAGGCATGACTGGTGGATCACCAATGGACAACCATAGGGCATTCTCTTACCCACCCTTGGCTGGAGGTTGGGACAGAATTAAATTGTCCAAGATAGGAAATACCTGTTCCCTCCTCCCTTGCCTCTTGTTGACTGCAGTTTCTTCCAAGCCTACTGTCAGCACCCAGGATGGTTCCTCAGGCTTCTGCAGTGCTCCTGACTGAGCTCCACCTGTTAGCACCATAACCTACTCCCTGGAGTGGGTCTTCATTCTAGAAGATGACCCAAGAATCTCCCAGAGGGAGAAATTGGAGTCCCACTATTGTCTCCTTTTATTACTACAGTCTGTTCTCGTGAGCCCTGCCATCTCTCTCTTTAATTCCATATGCCCTGGTAATGAGTGCTGGCAAGGGTATAGAGGAATGAGAACTGGGGCAGTGGGGCAGTGAATGGGGCCATCATGCTGGAAAGCAGGACAGCTCCTTGCAGTGAAAACTGGCTGCACGGTCCAGCGTTCCACTTCCAGGTATCCACACAGGGAGAATGAAAACACCCAGCCACACGAAGTTCACACAGCAGAGTGAACCCCAACAGACCTGAGCTGGAAACAGCTCAGAGTCCACGAACTGAGGAACACACACAACTTGGAATGTGAATACACACGATGGAATCTAACTCAGCCATACAAAGGTCATCCCTAGATGATGTGAATGACCCTTAACAACATCACGCTAAGTGGAAAAGTCAGTTGCAAAAGACAAATGGTGAGGTGAGTGGGTAAAGCTATAGGCAGCCTAGGGCTGGGGGTGGGGAGAGGGTGACCGTAATTGGAAAGAGGAAATCGTCTGGCAGTGATACAAATATTCTAAAATCAGACTTGTTGATAAATAAAAGTCTACATTTAGAATAAAGTCTGCCTTGCCCTTTCAACAAGTGTGACGAATAATTATGTAGTCCACATCCTCTGCTCCGCCCCACCTCCTGTCTGGCGCCAGCAGGAAGAACACCAGGGAGGGCGCTGGCAAGGAGCAGGGGTCATGGGTCCACTCAAGAGACACCCCTCACAAGCCCCTCACAGCCTACTGCTCCTCTCTACACGACAGAGAAGGGGGCTCGCCTGTTACCCCTGGACTGTCGCAGAGCACTGGTGGTGTGGTAAAAGAAATATTTTGTTAACTATCACTCATAGTGCTCAAACATAATGTTTGAAGACTTCAACCTTGAGATTTAACAAAAAAGCATAGGTTTAAAAGGTAATTTGTGATAATCTGATGACTTCCTCCTGATATTGTTAAATGGGTTTAACTTAAAGAAAAATAAACATAGGTTTTAAAAAAGTTTGTTACATCAGTAGTACTGGGGCAAAGAATTTCCCGACAGAGTTTGATTCAATGAAAGACAACAGCGAGTATTGTCTCCTTCTTTTCCTCGGAGGGTCCCTCTGCCTGTCCCTACCCCCCAGGAACCCAATGACACTGCTCACAGGCCCTGAATTCAGATCCCACCAGGCCTGGGAATCCAGTGGAGGAAGATTCAGATGATCTGAATCAAAAGATTGGTGGAATATGAGCCTCCCTAGCCTTGTCTGATGGGCAAAAAAGATGCTGGCACCTAGTCTGCTGGCGCCCTCAGCTGGGCTCACCATGGGGCTGCATAACGCAGTTCAGAGGCTGGGTGCAGTGAAGGAAGCACAGGTGCAAACACAGAGAGAAAGAGGGAGGGGGAGCAGGGAGGCAGCCGAAATAGAGGTGAAGAATGATAGGTATGACTGTCCTGAAACACCGTCAATGACTGTCAC
Source organism: Talpa europaea (assembly GCF_964194135.1). Classification (NCBI taxonomy): domain Eukaryota; kingdom Metazoa; phylum Chordata; class Mammalia; order Eulipotyphla; family Talpidae; genus Talpa; species Talpa europaea. The sequence goes on from NC_140082.1 coordinate 52,457,341, forward strand.
TGAAGATAGCTATGACTGTCACTGAAACACTCAATTCTCAGAGGGGTCCAGCACAAGGGTGCCCACAGAACAGCAAAATCTGAACACCGCCTCAGCATCCACCATCAGGGTCCATGTGGCTGACCACTCTGTGGGATTCCACATAAAACCAAGAGGGTGAACGAGGTCTACATGGGAACAAGTGGTCAGATCTCATGAATGCCCCAGGGAGTCAGAGGCTGTTAAAAGGGTTTTACTTTAAAAAATATAGTTAAAAAAGAAAGTTTGTTAGAGTCAGTGGTATTATGCCAAGGAGATTCCCGATAAGGTTTGAGTCAATGAAATTTGACGGCAAGTATCAGTTCTTTTCCCAACACCACGGGGAGTAGCTGGCACGCAACATGGGCACGCAACTTCCAAATTTGTGATGGACACGTGTCTAACACAGTGGGACCCTCACCAAGCTCACATAGGGTAACCCTCGTGGAGGGAGGAACCTGGTCAAACACAGACCCCTGATCAGGACCCCAGAAGTGGGACAACTAATACAATCTGGCCTGTGTTTCTGTCCTGATCCAAGACCTTACAACGGTCCTGATGGAGCATGGGGTTGATGGGGAGCAAAGAGGAACCCTTTCTTACTCACCCAAGATCTAAGCCACAGGCAGGATTCTGGTTCAGGACATTAGCTTGGATAGGTGTGGTCTTCCTAGACCATCCCTGGCGGAGAGAGGGGCTGGAAATCCTACCTTCCCTATACCGGCTAAGGCCGGTACCCCAGGAACACCCCAAGCCTAGTGGACTCACTGGAGCATGGACCTGGGCTGATCTCCCTTGCTCCCCTAGGAAAATACACAGCCTGGGGATTTCATGAGCTTCCTCCTCTCTCCGTGTCTTTGTAGGGCTGGGGGTCACTTCCCCCTTTCTCCCCGCTCCCCCAGTCTACTGGCTGGTGTTGGTAGGCAGGTGTCCAGGCACAGGGGTCCCCAAAAGGCCTGTACCACTGGGCTCCCAAACAAGCTCCCAAGTTGGGAAAACAGGCAGCAAGTACTCCTGAGTTGCTGACCAGCCCAGCAGCGTATGGAGGTCTGACAACGAGCATGACAGGGGCCCTCGCCAGCAAAGGTAATGAATTACTCAGAGAAGAGTCACCTCTCCCCACCCCCCATTACTCCTGTTCCTCAGAACTTCACCACAAAAGGATTTTCACTTCCTGCTCTCAGGGAAGGGAGGTGGGGCTTCCTGGAGAGCCCTGTCCTCCCACAGCTTCTGGAACTCCAAACCCACACCCACTGGAGGCCTCCTCTGAGGACGTCGGCGTGGGTGGGAGGGTACAAAGGTGAGGGGTGAACACTGTACATTACCAGGGCAGGTTGGGAAGAACCCACCTGGTGGGATCTGACAGGATGCCCTGTAAAAAAGTAGGTACCAGGGTTTTCTCGAAATAGGGTGCAGAGTGGTGCGGGTAGGGTTGCAGGTGATTCTTGTCTGCCAAGAATGCAACAGCTGGTGGTGGGGAGCTTCCAAGCACTGGGAGAACTTGCAGACGGTTTTCCCTGAGGGCCTGGGGACTCTCACTGGTCTTGTATGGGCAATTTTCTTGGCCTACCAGGGACATTTCTGTCAACTCTTAGGGGAGTATCTATGGTGCCCCATTTAGAAACCTGGGTCTAACCCAGAGAGGTAACTTCAAGCACTGAGACACAGTGTTTTTCCAAGAAGAGGTAGCCTCCTAACTGCCCACTTAGCATATGGTGCCACCTAACCTTGAGGAGCTGAGGACCCAGCTGGAAAAATAAGTCGGTGGACAAGATGGGGGTAAGACAGACACTCAGTCCAGTGGAAGGGAAGGAAAGGACCCATGAAGACACCAGCCTAGGTCTCCCAGAGAGGATCTTTCAGAGCCGGGTCTGCCTCACTGTGAAAGCCCAGTGGCATGGCCCCTGTCCCCGCTGAAGTCAGGCCAACTCAGTGTCCTTGAATTAAACAAGAAAAGAACACAGACAATCTGGAGGTGGTGTGAGCAGGTCCAGAGCCTGAAAATGTCTCTGCAGGGGGTAGAGAAGGCGCAGGCTCACCTGGATCTGGCCCTTCCCCATGATCCTGTCTGTGTTCTCGCCGTCCTCCTTGGGGATCTTCATTTTGTTGTAACACTTTTCATAGCACAATATCCTTAAGGTCTGAGAGCCTTCCAGCTCGATCTCAAATTCCTGCAACCCCAAGAAAGAAGGAAAATTTCCTATTCACAGATGGGTCCAAGTGCATGTTGTTCAGCGTAGCAGTCAGACGGGGCCTCTGAACCTTGACTCCTCAACAGACAGCTTCCCAGCTGCCCCGGGGGAACCGTGCCTCAAGACCTTCCTCAATTTAGTCCTGGAACACAGACCCTCAGAAGCTACCTACTCAGCATCACATCATGGTCCAGCCTGGAAGCTTCCTAAAACCGCAAATGCCTTGCAAACCTAACCCAAACTCATTAAGTCAGTCTCTCAAAGGCCAGACTCCATACCACCCGTATCAGAATTCAGGGGTGTGGGTTGCACATGCAGATGTTCTATGGACTTTGGGTGATAACCGTCCATGTAAGTGGTGCGCTGACAGACGGGCATCTTGTAGAATGCGGAGGCAGTTTAACTGTGAACCTAAAATTGCTATTAAAAAATTCTATGTGGAAGAAAAAAAATTCGATGCAGGGAGGTGACAGGAGAGAGACCTAAGAGAATATAACTGCTCCTGTAGACTTTCGGGTGGTCTGCTGTGGGGTGTGGGGTTAACCTTCTCCTCCATCAACCCTATGCTTTCTTCAGCAAACCTGCGTTCCACATCAATGCCTTTGCAACTGGCTCTTAGAGAGGAAACAGAGGAAGGTGATGGGGAAAAAGGCGAAATATTTCTTAATCTAGGAGCAGGTGGGGTATGGGGCAGGTGAGACCTTGGATAATCTGTATCACAAGCAGGGTGACTGCCAGTTGACCTGTTGCTCCAGAACCTCTGTGGCTTGGTCCCTCGCTCATACCTGGCATCTTGGCAGAGTGTCTAGAATTCCTTACTTGTTGCTCCTGCCAGGTCATACCCTCTCATTCCCTGCAAAGCCTTCTTCAATGGATCCCATTTGGCTCTGCTCCCCACTTGTTTCAGCAGGCAGCCCGTTCTGCAGGGACGCCCAGAACTGAAAGACCAGGTGAGTCTACTGACTTCCCGCACCCCAGTCCAGCAAGTGTCACGGTCAGGCAGCGGATGCTGAAGAGACCTGGTTCTAGCCCCACAGCTCCACTAGCCATACCACTGGGGTGTCTGCTTCCCCGCCACAGCCAGGCTTCCTGCACCCACATCCTCAAGCAGGAGGTGCTTCAAAGGCCACAGGGGCTCTGGAAGCTGGGGAATGACATCTCTCGCAGAACTCGGGACTTCCTTAATACTTGCCCTCTGCAATCACCCCCATCCACAAAGGCTCAAGGCAGCATGGGAAGCAGGTTCTGCAGCAGCTCTCCAAGGTGGGGAAAAATAGCAGCAAAGGACATAGACTCAGCGCCCTGGGAAAAGCAAACAGGGCTCTTCAGCCCAGGAAGTCCCCATCGCAGTGCCAAGGGCAGAGCCTCAAGCTTCCAGATCCTGACGGGGTCAGGCCCAGCTCATTCCAACCTCGAAAGGAAAAAGACACTATGGAAACCTACCAAGTAAACACTCAGTAGTAACAAAGGCAGGACAGAAAGCCCTTATAAGTTCTTTTTCCAAACACTTCTCCAGCCAAATAGGCAGTTTCTGTGTGTGTGTGTGTGTGTGTGTGTGTGTAAGAGTCTGAGGAACACAAAAATAAAATCTCTTGGACACATCACTCCCCGCCCCCGCCTCCGCCCCGCCCCCAGGAGATTCCCAGAATGTTGGTGGAGTTGCCTTGTGGGTAGCTTTAGGGTCTGAAGCTTCAGGGTTCAGACTGTCTGTGGAAAATATCCAGGGTGGCCGGGGCCAGCACAGCAGAAGTAGTGCCTCACCTCGTTCCAGTTTGGCTCTGCAGTGTCCCTGTAGACTCGTGTCTTGGCTTTGTTCACAAAATACCCAAAGGAATCCACCTCCAGAGTGCAGTACAAATCTGCGGGGGAGGGGCAACAACGGGGGAGGGGCAACGACAGAGGGTGACAGATGACTCCAGATACCACATTATCCATAAGACCAGCATTACTATTGAAACCAGAAAATAAATGGTCTCAATTTTCTTTTTTAAATAAAACATCCGTCCCTCACTCAGTGACTCCACCTCACCCTGCCAGTGTGGCTGGGAACCCATCACTCAGCAACCATGGCTCAAACCCCTAAGTGAACTGGAGGGAGGGCAGAGGTGAAGATGCCGTCACTATGTGGGGGACCCTGAAGGGGGTGAAGGGGAAATGTCTATGCCCTGGGCAGACCCCACTGTGAGCTGTACTAGGTAATGTTGGGGCAAAGGTGCTGCAGGGCAGTATGGAAAATAGAAGGCAGCTCAGTGTCAGGAAAATCATGGGATGCAGGAGCCAAGGCTGGGGGGAGGCCTGGTAGTGAGGATCGGGGAGGACACCACCGGTAAGGGCATGGAAGGGGGCCAGAGATGATCAAGAAACTCCAACAACAACTGAGAACCGCACTTCACTGACAAGACCAGTGAACTGGACAAAGGCTCTGGCCTGGCGGTGGGGTGGCAGGCACTGTCCCTCGCTGGTTCAGGCCACAGGAATAGGTTCAGTCTGCAGAGTTTAAAGTGTGGGATGGAAAGTAATAGAAGGTAAGTGAGGACAGAGGCAGGCATTCATTTTTCTGCGGAAGAAGGTCTAGGTCTCTGCTTTTTCCCTCTGGAATTGGGCAAGGTAAAGTAAAGGCATCATCTGCCTTGTTGAAGGAAGGGTCCCAGGAGGTTGAGGGAGGGAGTACACTTAGTGAGAAAGACCCAGATGGAGCCCCAGAGGGGCGAGAGAAAGAGAGAAAAACAATTACATGTGTGCTTCAGCTCCATGAAGGCGCGACACGCACATCACAGAACCCACCCCCCATAAGAGTATGGGAAGAGGCTGAGGATGGTTCAGTCCAGCAATCGGGACACCGCCCTCACCAAAGAGGTCCTCTTGGGTTCCTCTGCACTCAATCCTCCCACCCCAACTATCAGATTACGCCTCCAGACTCCCTATTATGCCATCTTTTCTAAAAACTTCATATGTGTAGATCTTTTGCATCTTTTGTTTAGTGTAATTATTTAGGTTCATCCATGTTGCTGGCTCTAACAGTTCATTCCTTTTTATTGCAAAGCAGTGCTCCATGCATGGACACACCATGTTCTGTTTATCACTCACGTCCAAGTCTCTACATGCACAACTGCTTCATTTCTACAGAATAAATACTTAAGAGTGAGGCTGCTGAGTCATACAGCAGAGGTGAGTTCAGCTTTTTTTTTTTAAGATTTATTTATTTATGCATACAAGAACTGGGGTGTAGGCCAGAGGTGAGGAGATTGGGGAGAGGATTCACCAGAGACTGAGTGGGGAGCAGAACAGGAGGATCTAATGAAATACACTGCTGAGGGGAGCAGCAGGTAAGTCAGGAGAGGTCTGCTGAGCCATGTGGGTAGCTCTCTGGCCAGGGATCAAACTCGGCTGCAATGGCTGCAGATAGCCTCATAGTGCTGAGACTTAACCCCTTGCGCCACCAAGGAGGCTGAGTTTAGCTTTTCAAGAATGAAAGTGTGAGGCTGTCTCCTGGGGTGGGCGCACCATTTTATATCTCCACCTACAGTGCTGAGGGCCCCAAGTGCTCCATGTCCCCATCACCATCGCTCACTGTGCATCTTGACTATCACTGTCCTAGCGGGCAGGATGTGGTCTCTCACTCTGGCTTTCACTTACCTTTCCCTGTGATGATGGGCACCCTATCATGTGCTTATTTGCATTTCTGTGCAAAAGTCTATACAAATCTTTAGCTCATTGTATTTTACTGGGTTGATTCCTTGTTAAGAACTGTTAAGAGCGTTCCCTATATTCTGGATATGAGTCCTTTATCATGTATATGGCTTGTAAAATATCTTCTATTCTGTGAATTACCAGAGATTTCCTATCTTGTAGCAATAGTGGGAAATGTCAGAATGTAGTACCTGCCCTATGTCCTCCTGCGAGGAGCCCTAAGAGCTCGTGTGGAGAAATCACCCCCTGGAGGGGAAGGTAGAAATGGGCAACCATTCAGCTTGAGAGTACCCCCGGCCAGGCCGTCTAAGGCCCTCCTGGCTTAGAACCTAGGCTGTTTTTTAAAATCTGTAGCCCCTGCAATTACAAGACCTGCCTGCAGAGGGCAACTTACCAGTTTTCTGGCCTGAGACAGGCCCCGGGAAAGTGCTGTGCCTACTCAGGGAAACCACCATCACACCAGTGGGCATCAAACAGCACCAGCATAGCAGGCAGGGGTCAAAGGCACCTGATGGTAATCTCAGCAACATCCCTGGTTCCCATCTGGCCCAATTAGTACTTCAGAATGGAGGTGCTGGCTCAGTGCCCCGTCACCTTCCTCTCCAAACCAGTCACTTACTTGAACTCTGTTTAAAACCAGTGGCAGAGTGGACAATGACATTCAGGAACCCGCAGAGCCCAGGAGATTCATCATCTGTACAAGAGACCAAACAGGTGAGTGTCTGCCCTGAAGCAGATGACAGGTTCTGCTTCAACATTAACCCTCCAGGGGACTGTGTTATCATTTGCCCAGCACTGTGTAGGGTAAAGCCATGGACCCAAAACACACCCATGTGGCCTTTGTCTTGGAGACCTGAGGATCTCTGGAAAACCAGTGACTAAGATGAAACTAAATGAGGTTCCTAGGGCAGGAGAGGGGATGGGGTCACATTTAATGTAGAATGTGTGTGTGTGTGCACGTGTATGCACATGTGCATGCACAAGCATATCTCTGTGTGTGCAACTGAGTGTGCACGAGCATGTGCAACAGTGAACACAAACCAGGCAACCCAAAGGTGTGCAGGAAGCCCTGGCTGAGGACAGGTGGTGGGAACAGACCCAGAGCACAGAGGGTGTGAGGAGTGTCCTGTGACCAGAGCTGGAAGTCATTGGTCTCTACCACACAGCAGGGACCACCTGGGGAGAGACCACTTTTAACCTATCCTGTCAGAAGTCAACAGACCCTAAGCAGCACACACATTCCTTCAAGTGGACATCCAGTAGTCCCTAAGACAATGGTACCAGCAGAAATGGAGGGCAGTCCTCACTGTTAGGGGTGCCCACCTTCTTTGTTGATGGTTAGTGGAATGCTGTGGACGGTCTGAAGTTTGACACATGAGTTGGTCAGCATCTGCAGCTCTACCGACGTCAGGGAGAAGCTTTTGAAACCTGAGAAAGAAACACAGGTGCACCAACCAGTCAGTCTGAGGGTAGCTCGGACATTCCAGGACACCTAGGGCATGTTCTCATTCCCCCACTAGACCCTCACCACTCCTGTGGCCTGCTCCCATGGAGGAGCTGGTAAGTAGCAGAGCAAGGTGTGGCCCAGAGGGCCCAGGCTGGACTCCAAGGGCTGGAGGACTCAGCATAATCCTACAGACCGGGAATCCACCTGCCACTCAGCAGTGCCACAAGCAATCTTCCTGGGGGTCTCCCCAGACAGATACCCAGGATAGCTGTCCGGCACTCTAACTTAGGCCTTATCCCTCCACCAGATGAGAGAAAGGGGCTGTTTTAGGGTATAGCACTGACAGGACCCAGATGCCGCAAACAGAAAATTCTGGGTTGCATGCACCAGCCACCAGAGCTGCCAGGATGCCTCTTCCCCTAGAACAGTCTGGTCTAGGGGGCCCTGCCGGGGAAGATGAGACTCAACTTGGGCACAATGACAAGGCTGAAGGGAAGGGTGCTCAACACAGGCCCAAGTGTATGGAGTCCCCAGCCCGAGTCTGTGAGACCAAAATGGTCCATGGCTGTGGGAGGACCAGGTCACCATGGTATGGTGCTTAGCAAAGATGGCTCAGGAATCCCAAACCATACCCCAAGGGGTGGAGAGGGAAAGGTGGTTACAGCCCAGGACTTGACTTCTCACCGTGAAGGCTGCCAGAGGGGCACCTCTCAGTACAGGACAGGAAATAAGTACCCGCAGAAGGACGCACCCTCTGTGAGAGAAGCTATGCAAGAGAAGCGAGCATGCCCCTCTGGAGGACGGTCAAGACTAGCCTCTAGGACAGGGGAGTGGGGCCCAGGCAGGCCCAGCCTCTTTGGCATCTGCACCTATTGGGGTACAGGGAAGTGCAGGTATAGGCTTGGAAGGCAAATAAGGGGGTTTGCTAAGGTGTGTGGCAGTTCCAGGAGGAGGTAGCATCAGAATAAGAAGGTCCAGGAGACAGAAGGGAGATTCAAGAAAGGCCAGTGGTGTACAGAGGAAGTCAGAGAGCAGGTGAAAGGTACAGGAGACCTGTCAGGGAAGGGGCCCTGTCAGGACAGTTCCTCTCTACTTATTTATTTTTTAAAGATTTATTTATTTGTGCATATAAGAGCTGAGGCACCGGCCAGAGATGCAGAGGGTAAGAGGATTCACCAGAAACAGAGTGGGGAACAGAACAGGCAGTGTCCGAAATACACTGCTGAGGGGAGCAGCGGGCGAGTCAGGAGAGGTCTGCTGCGCCATGTGGGTAGCTCCCTGGCCAGGGATCGAACTTGTGCTGCAGTGGCTGCAGATAGCCTCATAGGCTGTGTCTTAACCCCTTGCGACACCAGAGAGGCCCCTCCTTTCTAATTTATTTTGCAAATTAGAGCTTCAAGTAACACTACACTTGGATAAAAGAGTTCTGCCCAGCCTCTTAGAATGAAAAAGGACTGAAACCACAGGAGTTGGTGACGCCCCAGTCCCAAAAGCTCCAGTACAAGTCTCCATGTGGAGGCCACTTACATTTCTTCTGCTGCTCTCGGATGTTCTCCCTCCACTCAGCCCGCTCATAGTCAGATGAAATCAGAAATGTATAACTCTGGATGTGAGGAGAACACACCCCGTTATCTCTACCCCACCTAAGGCACTGCCCCGTGCTGTCCACAGGGTGACCTGCAGGCCTCCCCCAGCCACCACAGCCTGGTGACCAGGCATGCTCACAGGCTGGCTGTGGCTTCCAGCTCTCTCCACCCTGCTGCCTGCTCTGCCCTGTGCAGACCCACCTTTACAAGCCCTGCCAGGAGGGCCTAGATCAGGGCATACGTGTCCTACCGTAGGTGCATGGAGAAGGTGAAGGCTGAAGTTGCCCTGATGTCTTGCATTGACTCACAAGCCTGAGCTGTGACCCCAGACAAGGCGCCAGGAGTGCAGGGCACCCTCTCCTAATTGCATGCTGACAGATGTGTGTGGCACCCAGGCTGGAGAGGCCCAGGCTACAGACAGCATCTGGAGCAGACTGAGGACAGAGGAGCCTCAATGTTCCCGAACAACATCCATGGCCACGAGTCTGGTCTGCACAAACCTGAGATACTCTTCTTGTTCAGGATCCCTAGAGACTCTGCCACTCCCAGCTGTGGGGTCAAGCCACTCAACCTGGGGCTATAACCCAATGCTGCAGTAGGAGGGACACATGGCTGCCAGATCTCACTGGACCAGCCTCTGTTGGTATAGGATTGCTCCCCAGAGAAGGGTTGCTACCACAAAGGCCACATGGCAGCCAAGGCCTCTGCAGCCACAGTGGGGCCAGACCATGGAGGCCATGGTCAGCAGGGTCTGCCTGGGGGAGCAGAGGGAGGCCCAGCCAGCTGAGCAAGGTGGGAGCAGGCACTCACCTTGCCATTGCGGCTGTGCACTCTGAAGGCCATGCTGGGAGACATGAGCAGGAGCAGCGACTCCTGCTCCGAGAGCTTCTTCTTCAGCCTCTCGATGGCCTTGCTGCCCTTGTTGGCTTTCTGAAAGGAAAGACCAAGCCTCAGTCATATTCCCATCCTGGGATCCGGTGTTGCCTGTTCCTACCACCCCCAAATTGGTCTTGAGGGCGAAAGCCATGTCCGGAGCTGAGCATGGTGCATGGCTTCAGCCTGTCTGTGCTGATCTTTCAGGCACACAGGCACAGGCTGCCAGACGTGTTCGCTAAGGCTTTCTCAAAGGAGTTAAGTCCTTCCTGTCCTGTGGGCCCTTTACAAACCTCCCTTCCTTCTGTTTCTCCAAACTCGGACAATGTCTGGGAAGCTGCTGTGACCACCACAGGCCCTTCCCCATTTCTGGCTCTGAGCCATTTCAGCATCAGGCCCACAGAGGGTCCCACTGGAAGCCAGATGCAGGCATCTCGTCAGGAAACCCTGCCTTCCCTGTGCCCTGTAACTCCCCGCTGAAGCCCCTCCACCCTAGGGAGGTGGCATGCCTTCAGCAGCTAGAAGGAGGGGCAGAACGTGGAAGAGAGCAGTGGTGCCCCACCGACGCAGCCCTGGCTTCCCCTCTGCCTCAGGACACTACCCCACAGGCCACAGGCCTAGAGTTCATGGTGGTCTTGGGACTCCCACACTTTCCTCAACCGACTGGTTTGTGGTGCAGCAGGATGGGCAGGTGAGTGAAGGGCTGATCACCCTTGTCCTACTGGTCCACCTCAGCCAGGTGTCCCCAGGCTGATGCCCAACTTTCTTGGGACCCACCTTGTGTGTGGCTACCACATGGTACCTGCTCTGGCTGGGCCAACCCTCCACACAAGGGGCTCATCCTAACTGCCCAGTCTTCTGATCCTCCCAGGACACACTGTCCGTATGTGGACAGCAGGCGCCTTCCCCAGCCCACATCTGGATGGCTCCAAAACTAACAGTTCTGCATGGGCTCACAGGGGCCCCAGACACCAAGTGGGTCAGAGGCCCAGAAGAGCTGATGCATGGTCAAGTGTGAGGAACTGCCACGTGAGCTGCATAGCCCGGCTCAGGCCCGCCCAGCAGGTCCCACCTTCTCTCTCTGGATGTCATTCTTGATCTGAGAGATCTTGATCTTCATGGCATCCAGCTCCTCATCCAGCACCAGAGGGATGTTGGGTGCCACTTCTGACTCATCCAGTGTCTGGAAGCTGAGATCCGTGAGCGGGATGTACCATTTGCAGTCATACTGTTGGGTTTTGCTGGGTGGGGGAGCGAGCACATTAAAACAAGCCTCCTTTGCTAATGTCACTGCTTTCAAGTGCCAGTGAACTCTAAGTTCATGGCCATGTACAGTTTACCCAGCCTTAAAACCCAGCTGTGATCCACACAACAGTACCGTGCAGGCTACTGGCAGACACTGGAGACCCCAGCCAAGTAACCCCTGGGAACAGACATTCCACATCCATAACCAAGGCCTCAAGGGGTCTGACAAATCCTGATGCGTCTTTTCTGCACTGCCAGCAACTCACAGGTTTCCTGATGTGGGAAGCTGTGCCCAATGGAAAGAGAGACTGCAGAGTTTGAGGGTATGCATATCCAGTGTAACCCATCCTCTGACAGACAGGGAAAGTGAGGCTCTTTCTCTTCTGATTAAATCTGTTCAGCATGGCACTGGCAAAATGAGAGGAGTCAGTGCTGGCCCTTCCCAAAGTGATCTTTCCTTCAATCCAGCCCATGCAGTTTGGGTGGTCTGATCCCTGGGGGCTGCGGGTGAGGTTTGCAGCTCAATGCTGAGAATAAATTAGAAACCATCAATAGTGATAATCAAATGACATCTGTCAAGGGGGTTGTACAGGGGGTGGCAAAGGGGTCAAACCCTGGCCTGCACAAACCCACAACTGGCCAAACCCACAGTCCCCTGACCTGTCACTCACTCCTCCCTTCCGGGTCACAATATGACAGTCCCCCAACATGTGTGTTTCCCCCTTCTCTGAAAGAATCAACAGTCCAATAACCAACCCTGACCCAGGACACCTCTAGATTGTCAGCAATCTAACCTTGAGCAATCTAACCTCTAGATTGTCAGCAATCACCACTAACCTTGAGCTTGACATCACATTCAGTTGGAAACAGAATACAGCCTAAAGAGAGCCATCCAGCCACACAGCTACCGAACTAGGTTTTCCTCCATATCAAAACCAACCCCATACCCCCTAGAAAGCCCGTTCCCTCCTGGAGGGGCAAGGACACGTGGCTGCCCATGGTCACTCACCCTCCGCTCTGCTTCTTGAGCTTGGTACACAAGAGCAGGTCAGTGAAGAGGAAGACGTGGCGCAGCTTGCGGGCCCCCTCCACGAGCTCCACCATGAAGCTGTCCTTCAGCAGCTGCCGGTGCTGGGGGAGCAGGGTGGGTGCTCAAGTTAGTCTATGGCTAGCAAGGCAGGTGGTCAGCCTTTACTCCCCCACATTCAACCCTCAGAACTCAGACCTACTTTCCACAGTGTTCTCTACATAGGCCCGGTGAAAATATATGCTATGCACATTGCTCTTTGTGCAATAGTTTCATCCCAAGGCCTCAAGGGATCTGACAGCAGCCAGGAGTGTTTGAGTGATTGGTTCATAGAAGAGGGGAAGGGTGAGTGGATGATGTGTAATAGCCACTGGACTGGATGCAGGGAGGGGCATGGTACAGCCAAGTCACTGTCTGTGTGTACATGATAATGGGAGAACCTCTAAGCAGAGGCCCACGCCTCTCCAGGACAGTAACTGGAGACCATGAGCAAGGAGTCAGCCATGTGTAGGACGGGACATTCCCACAGAGGCAGCACCACAGAGCAGGCCCACGGTGAGAAGAGTTTGACACTCCTCTGCACATGGGAGAAGCAGTGTGCTGAGTGGGGAAGAGATGAGCCAGAAACACTGCAAGGAGGAGGCAGTCCTGGTGGTCATGGCAAAGACCAGGCCTGGTACTGAGGGCAGGAGGAGGCAGGGAGGCCCTCAGTTGGGCAGCCTGAGATGGGCAGCTCAGGTTGACAAGTTGACCCCAAAGCAGCCTTCTTAGAACTCTTCAGACCTAGAATGTCCAAGGGAACAGGAGGCACTAGCTCCCAGCAAGCCCTGCACCTCTCTCCAACTGGTGCTCATCTGAAAAGACAAGGTCTCTCTGGCTCTCACACCTCCAGGGGTCACCAAATAGGCACATGAAATAAACCAGCAATTCATGCAACAAACAATGCCTGGTATCTCCTCTGGATGGTGCTGTGTAGTGCTGGGGATGCAGACAGGATAAGGTTGGGTCACAGTCCCCCACACCTAGGCTGTGGCCTAAACATGGTGTGAGTGCACATGCTCAGAAAGGCGTGTCCCTCTGACTCAGCATCTCACCCAAAGCAAACACCCTTGCGTGGAGGTGGAGCAGGGCTGGGCCCTGCTGATCTCAGAACAGGGACAGCACCGCCACAATTTCTAGAGGGTCTGTGAGACAGCAATCAGAAGAGTCGGTTCACTGGGACTGCAGAAGTATGGGCATGCAAGTCAGAGTCTTGTGTTTCTGTTTCTGTATATGTGTCCCCAGGTGTGTGTGTCCCTGTGAAGGCAGATACGACTCTGGATGTCTCTGCTGGTGTTTGGGCTCATGTCTCTGCATCTGTGTGTATCCCTGTGAACCCCTGCCTGTGTTCCTGTGTGTGTCCCCACGTACATCCCCCTATGTGTGTATGTTTGTGTGTGTCCTCTATGTATTGTGAGATAGAAGATATCAAGTGGTGGGATGGTACCACTTGGGGAGCCCCCCCCCCACATCCTAGGTGGAGAACACCTGCTGGAAGAGACACCACTTCATCCTCAAGTAACAGTACCCTGATAAGTATCCCCTAGGAAATGAGGTGTCAAGGGCCTTCTTGCACCTTCACTGCCCACGCCCACCTTTCTTTCTCCACTGTGATGATCTGGTTCAGTTACCACATTTCTCTGAGTCTCAGTTTCCTTAAAGACAGGATGGGGATGAAAAAGACCTGTCTAGAGGCATACTGGGTATAATGGGTCACACATAGGGCCATCTGCTACCACTTACTGAGTCCTCTGTGAGTACAGGCCGTACATTTAGCTTGTCCATCTTATGTCTCTTGCTCCTCATGAAGACTCAGCTATTAAGACATTGTCATCCCCCTTTCTACAAACAAGAACACTGAAAGCCAACAAGGTCACACCATGTGTCCACAGTCTTCTGATGAGTGGTCCTCCCCTAGGTTGCTGGCCTTCTCCAGCTGTCACTTAGGCAACATCATCCTGTCCACACAATAGGCCATCCCCTCACCCCAAGAAGACTAATCTGGAAGATGCGCACTGTTAAAGGTTGGAGGTATCCCCACCAAATGGGAGGATAGCTCTTACCTCACAGGGTTGTCATGAGAACTCAGAAGCAGTTCTTTCCTCCCTTTGGAAACTTGATATTCAATATCATATGCCAAATGTGGAGGTGGGGGAAAAATAGGTATTCTCCAAGCTCAAACCCTCCCCAGTAGAAATTCTAGAAGGACCTGCAGATTCGCTCCCAGCTGGTGATGCAGAAGGGCTCTTCCAGTACCACCAACACAGACGGTGCCCAGTGGGGAAGGCATCTCACACCCACACACACTCACACCACATCCCACCCTACTCCCAACTTCATAAAGTCTTTCGCAGGTGGTGAAACCTTTTCAGCCTCACAACCACCCCAAAGAGGGGACAGGGACCCTGGTCACTGCTCTCACAGAGTATGGACACTCAGCAAAGAAGGTGTTTCCACGTCAATATTGCTGGTAAGCAGTGGACATCCCAAACCGGCCACGGTACCGTCAAGCTTCCTTTCTATGGCCCAGGGACTGCACACTGGTCTGGGCAGCACAGAGGGCTACATGGAAGGAAATTCAGGCTGCTGACTGATTGATGCTGTGTGCCCAGGAATGGCTGCAGGCCAGGGTGTGAGCCTGTCTGTCACTGGTTTAGCCACCATCAAGTCATCTACCTTTACCAAAAAGCGCTGGATGGAGGTCAGTGCTGGTCAGACCCATAAGCTTTTTTTTTTTTTAAAGATTTATTTTTATTTATTTATACAAGCACTGGACACAGTCAGAAGCGTGGGAGGGTGAGAGAATTCACCAGAGCCAGAGCGGGGAGCAGAGCAGGCAGACTGAAGTACACTGCTGAGGGGAGCAGAGGGCGGCAGGAGAGGTCTGCGTGCCATGTGGGACCCTCCTCCGGTGGCCGGGGAGCAGCCAGGGATTGAACCGGTGCTGCAGAGGCTGTGGGCAGCCTCGCAACGCAGCGCTCAACCACTGCGCCACCAGGGAGGCCCCTCCATAAGATTTCAGAGGCCACTAGCCCTCCTACCCCTTTTCACAATTGGAATGCCCAAGTGATCCTCCTCACTGAGCAAATATTGCTTAAGTCAACAGCGGAGGGGAGTGCGAGAGAGTGGACACAGATAAAAACAATCTGTGTTTATCCTTCACCAAGCATTCAGGCCCAACACAAGTCCTGCTCAGTCACCTCCTAAGACTGTGGGTACAGGAGACCTCTGACAGCAGACCCAGGGACAAGGGCTGGGTTACCAACTCATAGGCAATGTGATTTTCCTCAATTCCCTAAGGCAACTGCCTCCAATGATCCAAGGAACAAGAAGGCCTTTCTCACCAGAGATCCTAAATGACAGTCAGAGATATGAAGAAAGACTCAGCACCACATGAAGGGCCCAGGTGCAAATGGACTTGCACATTTGCTTCCCAGGAGGTCAGTGTTCTCATAAAAGAAGCATCAGCAAGAGAAAGAGCAGGCATCCCAGGAGAGAAGAGCAAGCCAGGCATGAACCCACCTGCTATAAGGAGTCCTGGCAGAAGCAGATCCTACCTCTGCTTAGAAAGGTGAGCTCTGGGGGAGGTTTGGGGGAGAGGCTCCCATTTGTTGTAGGAAATGAGATCTGGCTCCCACAGCCCCCAAGGATAATGGGTAGAGATTCCCAGGAGGTGCTAGGGACTCACCCCTTGCTTTGATGGGCTCAGAGGAGCTAGCACGTGGCCAGGATTGCTGTGGAGCTGAGTGGTGGAGTTCTTTCCATAACCCGTGGTCCACCAGGTGACCAGGCACCCAGAACAGTGGCCCCTATTCCCACCCGCTGGTAAAGAAAAGAACAGCCTGGGGAGGAGTGGTATACACATTCCAGGCTACCCAGTGGGTGAATCTGCAGGAACACTGGGATGTGATCCCTATGCCAGCCTGGATCCAGGACCTCGACAGGGCTGGGAATAAAAAGAAGGGACAGCTCCTCTATAGCCCTCCCTAGGCCAGGCCCACCAGGAGAAACTTGAGCAAGGCCCTTACTCGCAGTACAGTCAAGTCCGATGAGACTCTGGGCGTGTGGGAGCTTTCCACTCAGCACTCAGAGTACCAGGTCCCAAAGAGGTGTGTGGGGGACGGGGCCAAGTGCAGGGCAGCAGGGTGGGCCAGAACTCAGCACCCGGGACCTGGCACATGAACCAGAGGAAAGTAGCTATCAGAAGCCGCAAAGGTCAGGTTCACTGCCAGCTGTGTCCTGCCTGGTCCATACAGCAACTGTCTTTGCACAAGACCCCAACACCGAGGATCAGCTCGCCCCATGTTGGTGGCACTTCTGACAGAGGATGCTCATGATGGATGCCAGCTCCCCAACTTGCACACACCTCTGCCATCTCACCACATCTGTCTGGCAGTGAGGCACCTTCCTATCACCACCCTGTACCCCTCCAAGGAAGAGACAGAGGCTCAGGGCACCCTTCATGTTTGCCTCTTACTGGTGGTATGCAGGGACATGAAGACTGGCGTGGCTGTCCATAACAGAGGGAGGAGGGGAAAAGAGAACCTTCCTGGCGGAATCTTCAGCCATTCTCATTTCATAAATACAAACTGCACACCCCTGCTTCTCCTCCCCCTTTTAAGTCTTTAAATTCAGTATTAACTGTTTTCAATGAAATAACAGTCAGGGAAATTGGTGGTTCCAGGAAGACAAAATTTCATCCTCCTGCTCACTAGTCTCCCCAGAGGAGTCCCTGAGCTGAAAAGGGTATAGGGGAAAAAGGAGTGCCCTGGACTTCACACCCTACAACAGACAAAAGAAAGGGAGCCAAGTGAGACACGCCCGGGAACTCCACCTGAGTCTGGTACACAGGCCTGGCTTTCACATGCTGGTGTCAGGGGCCCCAAAGGGCAATAAGTTTTTTGCATTAGGCTGGACTGTCCAGGCACAGTCTGCTGAGGACCAGAGAGGTGCCCTGTGTCCCTCCACCTGGCAGGGTGGGCAAAGTCAGACCAGTCATACTCACCTCTCCTTTTTTCACAGTCATAGACTGCCGGCGGGGTGTAATCTCCTCATTGATACTCGACAGGAAGTTCTGAGAGATGCGGAGGGCATCCTGCAGCAAAGGGTGGTCAGGGTGGCTGGAGGGGGTGTGCTTCAGCAAGTCCTGCATTGGGTGAAGGACAGGTTAGCAAGTGCACTGCAAGCAAACCGCAGACACACCCTGGATGTAACCCAACGGTGTCACCGCCGCCTCTCACCATGAACCTGGGCTGGGCCTGTGTGCTCGCACGCAGGCGCACCATTTGGAAGCAGGATCCTAAACAGCACTTCCACAAGTCCATGCCGCTTGCGTGCTGCTAAGAGGGGCTCCCACTCTAAGGGTCTAGGATTGGGTTTCTCTACCTGACCACTGGGGACATTCCGGGCTGGAGAACCCTTACAGCAGGGGACTGCCCTATGAACTGAAGGATGCTTAGCACCACACTGGCCACTACCCATTACAAGCCAGCTGCACCGCCTGGTCTGAAGTTGTAACAAAAAATGTCTCCCAGACACTGCCTCATGTCCCCTAGGGGGCAGAGTTGCTTCAAGTCCAGGAGCACTGTCTTATGCAGGGTCAGGAGAGAGCCCTGGGCCTTCTGAGTTCCTCATGCTTTAGATAAAAGTCTAAACCTCTTCAGATCAAGATGGGAATATTGACTCATTCTCCACTAGGAATATGCACGTAATCTGTGCTCAAGGTCAACAGAGATGCAAAATCCTCTTTGCTCCCAAAACCTGTCTGCAAAGAGAACCTGGAGAGATGAGATAGCAGCAAAGGAAGGTTCTTGTGTAGATGAGATACAGGGGCTCTGGCTCGGCCCCGCCATGACGCTGGCTGTGGCTGGGCTACCACGGCGCGCACACTGAATAAGGGGTTTCAAAGGTACACTGGGTCACCCACTAGATCTCCCTCTTTAATTAGAGGAAAATGAGAAACTATAACGTCATGTAACTTTAAAAAGAACAAGGCAGAACTGTATGGATCAAAATGAAACCATCTCCACAATATAACGTTAAAGGGGGGAGAAAAAGCACAGTGTGGAAACGTTTACAGCATAACACCTTCTGTGTATTTTTAGAAAAAGGTTTGTGTGTATCAGCATGTGCACAGAGAATCTTGTGGTGGTGGGAGCCTTTGTGGGGAGGAAGTGGGAAACAAAAGGGAAATTTCACACACTTCTATGAATTAGTTGTAAATTAAAAAAAAAAAAAAAAAAAGCGTGCACCACCTGCTCTAAAATTATCTAAACAGGGTCACCCTGGCAGTTGGACCAGGTTTCTGTTCTCTGATTTTGTTTCTCAGTAGTAAGACAACCTTGTTCAGCAGCTCCCTTCCGACGTCTGCCCCAACAAGAGCACCTGGGACACCTGGAGAGTCGGCTCCACCCCTATCCCCCTACTCGAGAGCCCACGGATGGCAGAGGCTGCTCACTTCTTCATCATCAATAAAGGCGCATGGCAGGAAAGGGAGCAAGTGGGCAAAATGACACTGTCAGTGTCAATCCCAGGACAACACAAACAAGAACCTAAGAGTGAGAAGACCCGGCTGTGGGCAGGGACGGTGCCCACGCCACCACAGGAGGCACTGCCATGCTCTAGGGCGGTCAAGGATGGAGCGACTCACATGCAGGACCAGCGTGCTGCGCGTCACTCGGTCCACAGGCTTGTAGAGCAGGGCTGCGGAGAGACGGGCAGGATGAGCGATGAGCCCACGGAGAAAGCAGGCTGCCCAACAAGGGCTGGGGTTGGCAGGCAGCAGCCCCAACCTCCATACTTCCCAGTAAGAACTCCATGGTAAGGGCAAGCCCAGAGCGCCTGCAATGCTAGACACTCTGCCTTAAGCTTTCAGCCTATGACATTAAATGCTGGACCCAGAGCTGCTGGCCGGAACCCGCACCTGCCTGGCTGACCCGAGAGAGGTGCCAAAAGGGCTCAGCACTGATGCCCTTCCCCCCTGGGGTGAGGAGCCCACCTGCACCCTGGTGAGGAGAGGCAGAGGTCTTAACCCTGGCAGGAGACCTGTTCTCCAGCCCAAAGGGTCCCCCGGGAGCCAAGCAGCATGCTTCTCTCAACATCCACCCCTGGACAATTTGGAGGTCTGATTCTGAAAGCAGCAGGAACCAACTCAGGTGGTAACCCAGCTCTCGGATTTAAGGTATCTTTAAGGAATCTTGGCTTTAAGGACACCTGGACCCCAGCAGCACACAGGGACCAGGCAGCCTTGGCCAGCCCACTTCTCCCTGAGGCTGGTGAGCCGGGTCCATCACGGGCAGAGATGCTTAGACACTCTGACACTGTCAGTGCATTTCCTCACCTAGTGAAGGCACTGGTATCTCCATTTACAGATGGGGAAACTGAGGTGCAGCCACATCTGTTGCTCTGTGTCACTGCCCACTCTATTCTAACAACCAGAAGTGAGAAGGGACTTAATGTTCCTGATCTCACTTTCTACCGAGAATGAAGAGGGTGAGGATAGACCCAGGAATCTGACAACCTCAGCTTCTTTGCTTGGCCACTCCAGAATTGTGTTCTACAGAGTTACTTCCATTCTAGACCTGTTCTTTCATCTAAAGAAAGGGAAAACAAAATTCGTACAGGGCGTCTGGAAAGAACACAACATTCTATGTGCCTGGCATTGCCTAGTTTGTGGGCCCTGCTAATGCCTATCATTCCTCCGGTGCTGCTATTGGAGGCAAGCTGGTCTGAACACATCCTTTTCCACCTGCAATGTCCTTGTCCCCACTCTCACGAATGGAAACCTGCAGCAACAGAAACACCAGAGGGTCACCCGACTGGGTGTGGTGTTTACTTTTCCAGCAAATGCCATGCCTATTTGCAGCGGTCACCCACACAGGGGCATGAAGGCGGCAGTACAGAGAACTCACTTTCCAAAGAGTTCTTGGTGGTTTGGTCCTTGGCATCCTTATTGCTTCTTGCTCTCAGGTTCTGCAAAGAGAAAGACACTTTTGTACAGAGGACTACTACAATAGCGTTGATGTTGCAGAAAGCTCTCTGATCAGAGAACTCCAACAGAAAACACCCCTCTCTCACTTCACAGAATGTCAGATGCAGGAAAAATCAGGACTGGGCCACAGCAACACATGGCTTAACGTGGATGCCACGGTTCACTGGGGACAGTATCTTAATTGTTTCCATCTGGGGCAGACATTCTCTTATTGCGGATGGGGGTGGGGGGGTCTGTCCTGTGCACCACAGCATATTAAAGCAGCACCCCTGGCCTCTGCCTATAGGTGCAGTGGCAAATCCCCCCTCTGTAAGACAATCAAAATGTCCCCAGGCACTGCCAAGTGTTTTTTGGGGGTAAAATCACTGGTTGAGAGCTTGTGGTATAAAGAATCTGCATACGATTCCACCCGTCCTAAAGGCAAGAAACTGCTTTTTTGGAACGAGTGAACAGCATGCAGGGGCCTGGGCAGGGGAGAAGAGCACTCACCTGTGGAGATGGCCAGGGTGGGCCACCACTACTGAGACCTAAAGAGGATTTCATTTCCACCCTACCCTCTCCAACTTTCCAAATGTATTTTCTAATAAAGGGGCACTAGGATTCCCCAGACAAGAGTAGTTTTTAATGAGTAGTCAGTTTCACTGATTTGGTCCAAAGGACAAAAAGAAACAAGAATAAAGGACTCTGAGTGCCTGGAACCATCTTTGGAAAACAGCTGTGACTGACCCTGGTACCAGGTCTCTGAACACAAACCGGCTCATAGACGGGAAGGGTCCCCAGAATCACTTCTGTAACCTTTCACGCTGCAGAAACCTTTCAAGATTAAAAAAGATGGTGTTTTAGCTCACTGGGGCCACTGCACTTTGGTACCTTTCCTGAGAGTTGAACAACCCTCACAGAGGTTGTTCTTCCTTATATCTGCCTCAACAGCTCCAAAGGGTGTGAGAGGATGCGAGGGGGTGTGAGAGGTAAACACAAGACTACAAAATTCAGGCATCGTGCTCACGTGAGCCCTGGGTACAGCCAATATGCCAAGTGCCCCATGTGCCATGTGTCCCTGGACAGCACAATGCCAGGAGCTTCAAGAAGTCCTGCCTCAAGGAAACATACATTTGGTTTAACCCCATGTTTCCAAAATTGACTTGACTCCAGGAATCCTCTTCATATAATACCTATTATCTATCATTTGGGGTGCTGGCATTCTGCAGAACCCAGCCTGGACAACTTCAATTAAATGGGACACTGCTGCAAGCTCTTTCTCAGACTTAGTCCTGGGAGAAGAGGGCAGGGCCTGGCAGAAGCCTGAAGACACCATTCTCCCTCTCCTTGGGCCAAATCCAGTCCCCATGTTGAGCTCTAACCTCCCTATTCCCCCCTTCCCCCCTCAAAGACACCCCAACACCTCTACAAGGCCTGCTGCTTCCTTTTGCTCTAGCTTCACTTTGCTCTGCCTTAGTGACTTGAATCTTTTTGGAAACATGAGTGGAGAATCAAAGTGGCTGTCACCTGGCAGAACAAGTTTCACAGAGGACTGTCTTTGGCTGGCAAGATGCCATCCCAATCCCTGCAACTGGCCATGGCTGGGATACCTACTTGTCTGGGTGGATGGGA
This sequence comes from Talpa europaea, assembly GCF_964194135.1. Lineage (NCBI taxonomy): Eukaryota > Metazoa > Chordata > Mammalia > Eulipotyphla > Talpidae > Talpa > Talpa europaea. Next base: position 52,479,059 of record NC_140082.1, read on the forward strand.
CCAGGTGGCTAATGGTTCCTCCCTCCTCTGCAGAAACCTACCTGGGTAGACTTGAACTCAAGCCTCCTCTTAAAGGATTGATGAGGTCTCTATTTCTCAAGGCCACTCAGGATTCTCCACTGCAGCTATTGACTTGTGGGGGTATACTAACCAAATGAGCTAAAGCAAGGAATGGACTGAACACTAGGGACATCATCCCACTAGGCAAACAAGGTTAGTCGAGTCAGCATGGAGCCTTGGGTGCTAGTAGCCTGTTCCTAGCAGCACCAGGAAGGGAGCAGGGTGCCCCACTGGCTCCAGAGACATGTGCTGTCACCTGGGAGACAATCAGTACTAAGACCCACATGGTTGCATGATAAACTATTGAAGGGCACAGAGCCCTTGGAACAAAGCCAAATGTGATACTCAGGTGTGACTATCTCCCAGCAGGTGGTACCCAACAGCCAGCTATGGAGACTATGTCTAGTCCCTGTGTGTCTCACTAATAATGCTGCCTTTCTCGGATAGAGGTCTTTCCACCCAGAATCCTTGTGTGGTGTGGAAGGCAAAGTTGGAGCTCTGTAAAGTTGGAGACATCAAAAGGCAAAAGTAATTATAAGGCCCAAAAGAGGAAAATGTACCCCAACTGCCACCAGTCCATTCCCCATGGCCTACTTGTCCTCTCTGTATCTGAGGGTTTCTTTTGAGACCCTCATGCTAACACTCCCAGGCTGGAGCACTTCTCTCACATGGATCTACGGAGCATAGTACACAGTGCTGGCCCTGTGCGAGCTGCTCAGCTTCCCCAGCTCTCAGGACGGCTGGCAGGTTAGAGGAGAAACAGAGTGTGACAGACACCTCCTCCCCGTCCCCATGCTCTCCAGTGACAAGGTGCAAAGTCATTCTCAGCATTCTCATGTCAAGACCTCTGCTAATGGGGCAAAACATGTAGATGCCTCACTGCCTGGAGATTGTGCAAGAAAACATCAGAAGACCTTGCTGAGCTCCAGCTTCCCCCAGACTGGCCAGAACCACATAAGGAACATGCAGTCTAGATGCCCTTGGAGATATGGGATTCCCACTACAGGACACTTCTCAGACTGCTCCTTTTGTAGCATCCCCTACACTGGGCGACAGAGACAGCCCAGAGGCATCTGGAAATGGAGCTGAATTTTATGACTGGACCTGTTTGGTGCATCTTGTTCTCCTGAGTCCTGATGTACCAACAACCAGCCCACACCCCTCCCGTGGGAGGTGGAGGGGTGCACCTGTCTGCGCAGCATCATGTATACCTCAGAGATTTCTGCAAACTGAGCGTTGGCCTGACAGCACTTCTCAGCTGTTTCCATGGCAACTCCATAGTTGTCTACAAAGGCCCGGTATACACCCAGCTGGCTGGCCTGCAAGGAGAAAAGAAGAGAGTGGGACAGGTGCACGACAGGTGTGGGACAGGTGCCGTGGCTCCCCATACTTCTGAAAGACGCCTGGGCACAGTTCTGGAGAATTTCCAGGTGTAGAGATAACGCAGAACTGCAGGAAGCTCAGCTCCTGCATGATGCTGCCTCCCACCTGCTTCCCCTCCCCACACACAGTGCACACTTCCATCTCCTAAAGCGACAGTGAGAAATGACTCATGGCCCCGGGCAGGTTACAATTCCCTTCCATAGCTGCTTAGTCCTCCCACCCAATTCCTTTAAATGGTGCCACCAGCAACTAAGGTTCCAGGTTGCCAGTGGATACCAACAAGCCCCTCTATGAAGGTGTGACTGAGTGGCACCTTCTCATTCCGTTTCTCATTCCAGCTGCAGAGACCACAGTGGCTAAGGAGGCTGGCCCCCAGCCCGTGGTGGCTGCTGTGCTCTGCTCATGTCCAATCCCTCAGACACATAAGGATCATGCAGACTAGATGCCCATGGAGGTGAGGGGCTCCTCTGCCCAGACATCAGTCCAGACTTGGTGAGGGGGGGCCCAGGGGTCACACTGCACACTGGCAGGAGTCCCACTTGTTGTTAGTTTATAGTAAGAAACATTTTCCTTGTCCTTCATGCAATCAAAGAGAATTACAGATGGTCTCCTTACTCAGCCTCCTGCTCAGATACCCAACTAAGTGAAAACTTGCATGGGGTGTGTGTGCTGCCACCACTACCCTTAGGCCCTAGGCAGCCAAGGAGAAACCAGCTCTCATCTTGCACCAGCAAACCCAGGCCTGGTGGGCCACTCGTGGTCTCCCATTGCAGCTGGCCCACAGTTGGAGGCCTAGGCTTATGCTGATCCTGACACTTGTTCTGTGTTGAATCTAAATTTTATTTTACACACTTGCATTTATGATGAATTTTATGCTTCTTCAGATCAAAATTTCAAACCCTGGGTGAGGTAAGCACCACTGGTTGTGTCTGGTCTCTGGCGCCCCTCCCTTTGGGGTTGCCTAGGGGGCTTGAGGATGCACAGGGAAAGAACAGCAGCTGCAAGGGGACTCACTCTCCCCACTGTGACGATCACCCCAGGGAGGCACTGCATCTGCTCATTCCACGTTCTTCATCATTAGCAAGAGTCAAACCCAGAGTGTTCTCTGCTCCCTCCTCCCTCCTCCACCGGTCACTCAGCACCTCCCAGCAAAACGATGGCCCTGCTTTAGGCCATTCCACAGCTGTGAAGCATCCAGACACAGGGCTGCCGGCTGGCAGGAGATACTTGGTAAAGAAGGAACAATCATGCAGTACAGCAGATGGTGAGGGCTGAACAGGGGCAGAGGGTGACAGGACTGCTTAAGAAAATGTGGTCAGGAAAGCCTCTCTGAAGAGGTGATGGCTGAGCAGAGTTCTGAGAAGATGTTATTGAATTTCATCCCCCAAAATTCATAGGCTGAAGCCCAACACCCCCACCCCCAGGCTTCCTCCTCCTTCCCACATATATCTAAGAATATGACTGCATCTGGAGATAGAGCCCAAAGAGGTCACTGGGTTAAATAAGAGGGAGGGTAGCATCTCATCCAGTATGACTGGTATTCTGAGAAGGAGAGGAGAGCAGGAAACAGGCCCGCATGAAGGGCTGAGCACGGGAGAACACAGGCAGACGGTAGATACCTGCAAGGCAGGGACGTACGCCTCGGAAGAAACCAACCCCGCCAACCCATTGATCTTGGACTTCCAGCCTCCAGGACTGTGGGAAAATAGGTTTCTGTTGTTTTAGCCACTCAGATTGCAGGCGCCCTAGCAAACAAAACTCATGCAGGGTACAAGGGAGGAGAATCCTTTTATTCTCTTCCTACCCATCTCCAAGGAGCGCATATCTTTTTTTTTTTTTTTTAAAGATTTATTTATTTATTTACTCAAGAACCAGAGTACAGGCCAGATGCGCAGGAGGGTGAGAGGATTCACCAGAGACAGAGCAGGTAACAGAACAGGCAGACTGGCGAAATACACTGCTGAGGGGAGCAGCGGGCGTGACAGGAGAGGTCTGCAGCGCCATGTGGGACCCTCGCCAGCCGGCCGGGATGGAATTGGCACTGCAGAGGCTGCGGACAGCTTCACAGCGTGGCGCTCAACCTGCGCCACCAGGGGAGGCCCTAGCGCATATCTTCCACATGGCTTTAGAGAAGTTATAAGTAATTCATTTCTGTAATTTTAGCTCATCAAAAACCCAGCAGCACCCATAAAAGGACAAGTGGAGATCACGTGTCTCCCAACCTGAGGCACCAAGGACACAGCATCACTGCTCCACTGTTACTTTTTTTCTCACCAGAAACTCAGAACCTATTCCTGAATTTATTCCCAAGGAAACATCAACTCAAACCTGTCTACACCATCGAAAAAAAAAAAAAGTCAAGGTCATGAAAGACAAGCAAAAGCCAAGGAACTGGTAAGAGAAGGAAACTGAAAAGATAAGGTGACCAAGTACTTCTCATGACCCTCAACTGAATCCTGAATCAAACAACAAAAATGGTTTGAGGACACCATGACTAATGAGGGTTGCATATTAAATTAAGAATCACATTAATACAAGTTTCCTTAAACTTGGTAATTATCAAGAAGGCCATGGCCTTATACTTAGCAAATATAATGATTTAGGGATGAAAGGATGGGTATCTGCAATTTCTCCTCAAACTGTTCTGGATGTGTGTGCACATGTACAGATGAGCGGAAAAAAAACAAAGATCATGCAAAGACAGAAAAATGATACAATCAGTGCGGCTGGCACAGGGGAGTTCTTTGTACTGTTCTTGTAACTCTTCTGGAAGTTTGAAATAATTAGAAAACTGAAAAACTGAGCTGAGAAAATTCAAGCTAGAAACAAAACTGTGAGTGGTGCCAAGATTACGCCAGCATTCCCACAGAGGAATCAACTATCTGGTTACCAGATAGTTCTAGTCCAGAGGGGCCATGGCCAGGGGACAGGGTATTGGGGGTTCCTTTAGTCCTAAGATCCTCCCAGCTGGACAACCAGACAGAGCAATGCTGGGCTGACCCTGCTATGTTGACCCGAAAGGGCTGGGGGTGGAGACCACATCTAGCTGTCCTTGGGTGGGACCCCTGCACCCATCCTGGGTGGGACACAATGCAGCATGCAGTTCCTGGGACGCAACTTCTCACTGCAGGCCCAGCCCTCTCCCCAGTCTTCCTGCTGCCACCTCTGACGCATAAAGGTAGCTCAAGGACTCCAGGGAAACCTTCTAAATTCCCATGTTCATCAGACTGTCAAAAATAAAAATTAAATTTCCAAGTGATTGTGGAGTGTTATTTGGGCTTGAAGAGTGCTGGCTGCTCTTACTGCCCAACAACATGATCCTCCCATTTTCGGGGGGCGGTTGTTGCAGACTGAGTCAAATTCACAAAGTTCAAAGCTGCTGACACAGCACACAGAGAAATGGCATTGTCAAAGACTGAGGCACTGACACCAACATACAAACCTCCCTCCCCCCGCCGGCTCTCTGCCACAGGGAAGGGGTCCCAGGTGACAAGAATCTGAACAAACAGGCGCCTCGTGTTCACTGGCCGGGAGTCCTGGAGTGGCCTGCGTCGGCAGCTGGGGGAGAGGAAGGAGGAGACTGCCAACAGGAAAGCCACACCTCAGAGAGGAACGCTCAGGCCCAAGCATGGGCCAAGGTGAGGCCAGGGTCGGGGCCAGCTGTGCATCCGGTGGTCTGGGAGCACTGAGGACCGTGCTCCACACACAGGCATAGATGGGCCCAGGAGATCTGGGGCCACGCCTATCCTTACCAGAGGAGGATCTGTTTCCCTTGAGAGCGAGAACAATCCAGGGAAAGAGCATGTGCAATGGAAGGCCTGGGCCACATCATGAAATCATGATTTGGGGTCCTCACAGATTGAACCCTCATCACAAAAGCCTACCCTGCATGTGCCTTTGAGATAGCACACTGCTCTTAACCCCTCACCTTCATTCCCAATGGCTCCCATTAAAGAGACTTGTTCGGGGCCTCCCTCATGGCGCAAGGGGTTAAGAGTCAACACTGTGAAGCTATCCACAGCTACTGCAGCATGAGTTTGATCCCCAGCCAGGGAGGTGACCTACATGGCGCAGCAGACCTCTCCTGACTCGCCCGCTGCTCCCCTCAGCAGTGTATTTCAGTAGATCTGCCTGTTCTGCTTCCCACTCTCTGGTGAATTCTTGCACCACCACCCCCTCCCACCTCTGGTCTACACCCCAGCTCTTGTATGCATACATAAATATAAAAAAAATTAAATAAATAAAGAGACTGGTTCCCTCCTTTAGGCCCACAAATACAGGGGACTCCTTTTCACACATGAATCTCATGAGTTGTAACGTCGTATGTTGGAAGATAAATGCTGACCCAACAGCTCCCATCTTGAATTTTGCTCTTCATCCTCAGGACCCTTAACTGTTTCTTTCTTTTGAACAAGTTGTATCTTTATCCATGTCTTTGTAAACTGTGTACCCAGGACACAACCCCCAGTGTGCCCTGACCGGTGCTAAAGGGCCGACCAACGCCCTTCATCATCCACTTGGATTTTACTGATTCTGTTGATTTTTTAAAAGCTGTATCCTTGGCTCCACTTGGGCCCTGTGCTCAGTGAAGGCCCAGAGAGGCTGCTGGCCTGCCTTCTTATGGGGCCATCCTGTCCTGTGAGGCTGCTTCCACCTCTGCCAAATGGATTCCTGGCAGTTGGGGTTCTGAAGCCCTTTCAGATACCCTCATTCAGTCATCAAAACCATGTTTCCTTCAGATTGACAGTCCCTAAAGCAGGGCAGAAAAGCACTTTTCTTGAATACAGACAACCCCGGGTTATAGTCCAGTTGAGTGAGCAACCATTCCTCAGTCCCCACGTGCATGATGGGAAGACAAGACCTGCTTTATAGGGCTGCCTTAGCCCAGGTGAGGCGGGGCACTCTGCAACCCCTTGCCACCCTGACCAGAGTCAAGCCTTGGTACTTGGGATCCAGACCACCTCACAGTGCCTCAGTCCTCACAAACCAGTCCCCAACTCACCCCACATTCCTCTAACTGTACACAAGGAGGAGTCCTGATTCCTGAAAGATACAAGGCTGTTGCTTGTCAGTCTCCAGCATTAAAAATGCATCCAGTTTCTGAAAACTGAGCTGAGGGTTCCATGCATAGCCCATTTTCACTTCTTTCTGCCAGCAAACATGAGGCACAATTCCCACCCCCTTGATTTTTATTCAAATCAGCCCTCCCCAAGCCACTTTTATTTCTTTAATTCTCCAAGTGCCTTTAATTCCATAATTGAAATAAAGTATAGTATAATTCCACTCTGTTCGCACCTATGCTTGCCCCTCCAGGCTCCCCCCGTCCCTCCATCTCTTCTGTCCTGTGTCTACGTTCTCTTCTCCTTGGCAGTAACATCTGTTTGACCCAAAGGGGTCCTCAAGGGGCAGCTGGACCAATTTAGAGACCAGAAATCCTGAGCAGAACTGAGCAGAGCCCGAAGGACCCAGGAACGTACCCAGGGTTGGCAGAGAGAAGGAGACAGCATCACTGGTCTCAGGCTGGTGTCCAGTGAGGGTGTAGTGGCTGGGCACCCTCTTTGAAATCTGCCCTTTCGCATCTGAGACAGCAAGACTCTCACTCATCACTGTCACCTAGAGGTCCACAGGTCGCAGGGGAGGCCTGGCTGCCACCCGGCCACCCGCAAGGCCAAAATCTCCCAGGCAGCTGTCAAGTATGGGCTCCAAGTCACTCACCAGTTTTTGGAAGAGGTCGCCCACTCGCTGCTGGTGGCTCCACTGCTGCACGCGGGGGAAGAGCCCGTCATAGAACTCCTTGTGGATCTCATACAGCTCAGGCACTTTGAAGAAGATGGTCTCAATCTGCTGGCTCGTAAGCACCGGCTGAGAGGTGGTGGCAGCGGCCTTCAAAGGCTTCATGGGCTGGAAGAGTGCACAGGTGAGGTAGCCCAGGTGCAGGTAATCCAGCAGAGGCTTACCTATTTGTTAGGACTCACTATTTGTTAGGTACGTGGTATGATCACAGAAAAATCATTGTCATGTGACATACGCACCTTTTATTTTTAAGTTTCACTTAGAGATAAAAGTTTAGAGTCAGCTTGGTTTGGCATCTCAGTCTTCCACTGGTATCCACGGGCCCTTAACAGGGGAGGGCCAATGGCTATACAGGTGAAATGTTTTGACCCTCCCACAGTGTGCTGATGACTCTGGGCTGCTGCCAGATTCCAAAAGCAGACCTGGGAGCAAAGTGCTTGTTTTGCTACCGTAGCCACCCTGCTCTGTCCCCTACACCCTCCTCACCAGCAGCAGTGCCTCCAGGTGGCTCAGGTAGGTCTCTTCACTAGCCAGGATTCCAGACAGGACCCATTTCCTCATCTCCAAGCCCTTTTCCAAGTCCAGCTCACTCTGTGGGAGAAAGAGACTAAAATCAGGCAGGGAGGAAGGAGGCTGGAGGTGGCGCCTCTCAGAGGAGCTGGTCAGGTAATTAAGTTAAAATGAGATCATTAGGACAGGGAATCAGGACCCCTAATCCAATGTGACTGGTGTTTTTATAAGAAGAGGTTAGGTGGTCTAAATTTATAAACTTTCATAAATATGTTCTGGGGGTGTAATATACAGATGGTGACTTAATTAAATAGTTAAGTCCTCACTTAATATGGTCAATAGGCAAAATGACATATAAGAAAAGCAGGTTCTTGAATAAGGTCATTTCATTTCAATGTCAGCTGGGATTTTTTTTCCTCATGAATACTATAACAATACCAGCTTATGTGAGGACCTACTATACTGTAGGACCTAGTATACTGTATATTTGCATGTTTGTACTGTATATTTGAAAGTTATGAAGAGAGTAGAACCTAAAAGTCCTCAGGACAAGAAAAAAACGTAGCTATGAGTGGTGATAGATATTAACTATATTTTTTATTGCAGTGATCATTTTGTAGTATATACATACATTGTAACATTATGTCATACACCTGAAACTAATATAACATTGGAGACCAATATCTCAATGCAAAAGGAGAAAAAAAAAAAGGAGATGAGGACAGTTACACCCATGAGGAAGGCACAGGGAGGAGACAGGCATCTCTAAGCCAAAAAGAGATGCCTCAGGGAAGCCGACCTTGCCCCACTCTCGAGCTATGAGAAATCTCTGTTGCTTAAGCCACCAGTCAATGGTACTATGTTATTGTCACTCCGGAAACTAATACAGATAATGATGCCACAAGCAAGGTGCTGTGCCCACGGCTACCAGTGCTCCACCAGGTACATGCTGTGCTCCCTCTATGCCAAAGGGCCTCAGTGTAGTCTGAGGGGAGGTCCCCGGGTGCTGAGGAACCCTGAGGGTCTGGAAGGTGAGGTGATAGCCCTACCCATTCCACTGGCTTCCCTGCCCATGGGCAAGCATGAGCCAGTCCTCCATGGCAGTCCTTGACTGTGGAACTGGAGCATTAACTTTGTCACTCACTTTGCCAAACCACTCGGGGGAGATCACTGTTTGAGAGCAGGGCAGGTTCCTGGTCCTTAGCACTGCTGACAAGTTGGGAGCCAAGAGGCCATCCAATGCCATGTAGGGTGTTAAGCGGCATTTTTAGTTTCCATCCACCACGTGCCAAGAGCAATATCTTTCCCAACCCTCAGCTATGGCAGCCACAAATGTCTACAATGTTGAGACACATTCCCTGAGGCCCAAATTACTGCCAGGAGAGAACCTCTGGGTTCATGGAAGGACTTGAGACCAGCTCAGGACTCGGGAATCTCTGTAGAGTTTGAAATCAGGACCCCAGGTGGCCCCAACTGTTGTCCCCGGCACAATGGGAAAGAGGCACTATGGTACAGGCACAGCAGAGCCAGGGTTGCCCAGTGAGCCCCATGGTCTTAGGCAACTGCCCTCTTGCCCTGATGCCAAGCGTAAACTGGGGAGGGCATATAGGGGGGCATGTGTAGGGGGGCATCCATCAAGATCTTGGCTGAGAGCCATTCCAGATAAGACACCCAGGCCCCACACCACACAGTCCCCATCTCCCAGGACATGCTGGGCAGCAGCTCCACAGGTGGGAGCCTCCAGAGCACGCTGCCTGATCTTGATACTCTGTACCCAGCACAGTGCCCAAAACCTGGACAAACTAACCAATGAGTGGACCTAGAATTCCTGGCTGAGCCTCCTTTTGGCTGCACAGATAGAAAGTATAGGCGAGATAATGCTGGGATATGGGACTGACATTTTAGCCTCCCTGGGAGCCTGAAGTGATACCACAGTCAGCACAGTCCCCAGTGAAGACATATAGGGTCGGTGGACCCTGAACCTCTCCTCTCAGTCCCCCAAGCCTAAAACCATGAATGTGGGGAAAGCAGCTGACAGCTGGCCCTCCAGGTGCCTCCCACCCTGTCCCAGCACTGCTCTCACCCCACGCAAGGGAAGGGGTGAAGGTACAGCGGGTTCCTGCATCAGTGGCAGCCTCCTACCCGCCCCTGCCCATGTCTTGAGGAACAATTCGGCTACTGTGAGGCCAGAGGGCAGTAGGGTGGTGAGGGCCCCGCCCAGAACAAGATGCCCATGCTCTCGTAGGTGGCAGCACTGTGTCTCGTTCCCACCCACGCAACTTGGAAAGCCGGGAGGAAAAAGAGTGCAGGCAGGAAGGCGCCAAGTCCAGCTCTCCCTGTTCCAAAGGGCGCAGCCAGCTCAAGGGAACATCTGGCCCGGGAATCTGCTGGGCTGGGGAAGACACAGGCTACAGGCCCCTCTCTTTGGACTAGGAGTCTCCTGACCCCTGAATGCTGCTGGTGGCAGACAGGGAAGGCGCGGACACCAGCCCACTCCATCTTATAGAGGCACGGATGGGAAGGAAGACAGGAGGAGAGAGCAGGACTGGGACGAGGGCTATTTATAGCCTGCCTTGCACACGTGCTAGTTCTGGAAACAGCATGTGACTCCAGTCAGGGCTATGAAGGCGGGGGAGATGGTGGGGGTGGGTGGGTGGGAGGGCTGCTAGAGGAAAAGGGCAATGGGGAAAAAAGGCAGCAAGCTGGAAGGAAGACCACTTACTGCTGCTCCAGGCAGGGGCTGGGGTGGGGAGGCAAGTCAGGGACAGGGTAAAGGATGGGGCTGGGTGAGAGGAGGGAGCTGAGGTGAGATGGGGTAGAGTCAGCCTGAGTGGGGTGGGGCCTGGGAAGGCTGTGGGAGGGTTGGGACAGGGTGGAGTAGGTGAGGGGACCCAAAAGCAACACAAATCCTGAGGCTAGAAGAGAGGAAAAAATGAAAAGAACTGGGCATTACAACAGGGCAGGCAATGCTAACAGAGGGAGCCAGGTAAAGTGAACGACCACCTGTCAGCCGCTGCCAGGTCCACAAGGTGGGCTGATCCTGGCAGAACAGGAACTGAACAGCAGCTAGAACTCCAGGAGCACCCCTCACCCCCAGACAGGGGAAGCCAGGGTGATCAAGGCACAGAACCCTAGCCATGAAGGGTTGGGCTGCTCCCTAGTAGCTCACAGCCAGCACAGCAGCTGGACACAGGACGCTCTCTTCCTCTCTAGGCAGGAGCCTGCCGTCATTAGCAACAGAGTGGACATGATCCGGGCGTCCAGTCAGCAGACAGCAGGGCCATAGGCTGGGGGGCTCCTGCAGCCCCAAGTCTCCAAACCGAGACCTAGCACACAGGATAGCTCATAGGATTCCTGTGACCGCCCCTGGCACACTAACCCAGGTGGACTCTCCAAAGAGAAGAGAATAGGCTGAGCTGGCACCATACACCTGATTTCCCTGATGCTGCAGGGAAGGCAGATGAGGGCAACCATTAACTTTATTTAAGTCAGAACCCCAGAGCTGAGTAACTCAGCACAGGCAACATTTATCCTGCTGAGCCTCAGAGGAATGCCCAAACTGAAGCTAAGGCAGTGCATGGGCAGGGTAGCACAGCAGTAGCTAATCCAAGTGCCCTCATACTTTCTGGGCCCCTGTATGTCCACTAGAGGCACCTGGCTGGAGGGCCATCCAGTCTGCCACTCACTGAAGGGTCCCTGAAGGGCAGCCTCATGATAAGGTATGGTTAGTGTCACAGCTGCCCCTCTCTGCTGAGGACCGAGGTCTCCAGGCCTGCGCCTTACTGGAACCCTGGAGACACGGTCTGACACAGCTAGCAGGGGGACAGCCCAGGTCACAGAGTGTGTCACAAAACAACAACCTGATGATAGAGAGCTTCTGACATTGTAGTCCCCTTCTCTCTGCTTTATTGTCTCCCCTATAGATGAAGGGTAGGGAAATCGTGAGACACTGAGTTTCCCCAGAAAGGAATGAGCATGCTAAGCCAGCAGATTGCAAACCTCAGGATGGCAGTTGGGAGTGATGCCCACACCCTCATCCCTTTCCCTGACACTCCTGACACTTGATAGCCAGTAGCTCTGGCCCCAGTCTTCCACACTGCCCTTCCCCTTTGGGTCAGTAGTGCCAGTTTCATCCTGCCAGGGGAGAGGGGCTGTGTCACCAAATGGAAGGTTTTAACATGGCCCAAAAGGTAAAAGGGAGCGAGTGTGAGGCACGGAGCACAAAGTCAGAAGCCTGCATACTGCAGCTCCACACCAATGCTAGGCCACCACCAAGGCCCTGCTGGTTTACACGGCAGCCTTTTGGCTCCGGCTTTCTCAGCATCAGCACATGTGCCTGGCTCCTGCACACGCGGCTGACAGCTCTACCCTCCCTGCTCGATGCGCGGAGCATGAAGGGGATGCCATGCACCAGATGGAGGATGAGGAAGGAGTTTGCAGCGACTTCAACTGCTGGCTGCTCCATCACCTGCTTGCTACTTGCCCCTTGGCAAGTGACTAGACTGAAAGGAGCCTCCATGATGACGGTGGCAGCTCGGAGCCTGGGACTCAGTCAGTGGCCCAGGGACTCACCGCTTTGCTGGGCTCCAGGACTCCGGAGGTCACGGCGTCCCGGCTGCCCCTGCCCTTGCTGCTGAGGTGTGGTGAAGAGGAGGGTGAGTCATCGATGTAGGGCAGTCCGTCCTGGTGCCGGCGCTGCTCCTCAACCCGGTCGGCAGCACAGCTGTATCCAGGTGACGTCCCGAACGATGCATCTGTGTGCACAGAGAAGCAGCGTGTGTTAGAGTCGGGGAGGGGAGTGCCCGAGGAGTGACCACACCCACCTGTCCCAGCAGGCACTGGGCTGATGCCATCTGTCACCTGCAATTGTCAAACAGTGACCTCAGGTACGCTGACCTCATCTTTGTAACCAACAGGCCAGAGAACACAGGGTGGGTGGGGGGCGGAATTAAACAAGTTTATTCCCCCAAACAACACAAGACTGACTTTAACATGCTGGAGTATGTCTGCTCTTATCCCAGGAAGGGGGTCTGAGCCAGTACAGAATGGCACACCCCAAACACTAGTGTTTTGCTATCAGGGATGATTCTTGTATACCTGCCACAGTGACCTGATAGGGCAGCAAGCACAGGCCAGCTCACCAGCCCAGGTGCAAGCCCAGGTCACCATGAGCAGTGCCCCACATCTGCCAGTACCACTCCTTGGAAGGGATGGAAAAAAATCCCAGACTACCTTTACCCCAATCTCATTGTCCCTAAGAAGACAGAGAGTGGCTTATCCTACAGCAGGCTCCTGGCTGCTCAGGATGATATAGTCACAGCCAGTAACCCCTCCATCCCAAAGATACCCGACAACAGTCAGCCTATAGCCCTTGACCTTTCTGGAGCTCTGTCCTAAGAATTCTTCTAATCTTCTAACCCTTCACCAGGACATCAGTGCACAAGCACCAGCCCATTCCAAGCCTCACATGAGGGCATTTCTCTACTCCCTTCCAAAGGGCATCTTCCTGGCCCATGGGATTTCCAAGAGGTCAGCTAATTAGGTGCCATCACTTTGGCCATGATTCATCTACAAGCAGCCCTGCCCAACAGCACTACCACAGGTAGACTCTGCAGTGTTACTTCACTAGTTTACAACAACTTCTGCCACCAAGTGTATCTACTCTACGTGTGGTGGAGCCCAGACCACACAGGCGAGGCAGGCACAGGGTTCTGCATGGGGCCACCTTTGGACTTCCAGAGCAGCTGGCTCAGCAATCCCACAGGGAAAACATTTTCAATTATTTCCATGTGGCAGTAGGAAGAACTGCAACTGGGCACTCACCACAGGCCAAGCCAAGCCACCAGGATGTAGCTAGCAGTGGGTCCTCTGCCAAGCTGTGAGCACCTACTGATGGCCAAAGTGCCAACTTCCTCACTGCCCAACTACCCTCTATCAGGTGTCCTCAGCCCTGCATAAAAGCTTCCCAGGGGATCTGGCCAGCAGGCAGGATTGGGACTAGTTGTGCCACCCCCATCTGGCATCTGGCACTTTGCTGGTTGCCACACCATGTCCCCAGTGTCTCTGCACACAGGAGCCAAGTGCAAAGGCCAACCCTGTTATACCTGTGTGTGTGTGTGTGTGTGTGTTCACAGGAGGGTCCCAGCAGAGGCTAATTATGGGTTGAGAATAGCAGACAAAGTAAGGGGACTCCAAGAGCTGGCTGGACTCCTATGAATCTCCCAACAAGTTGTACAGAGTCCCATGTCTCCTTAATCCATAGGGACATCGAAGAGGCTCCAGGTACCAAGACCACTATGTTGGTCCCTCCAAACCAAAATCCAAGGAACTGATGCTTTTAAATCTCGGTCCAGATGGCTGATCACCCTGCTGTTTTCCACCCAAAGGCTCCAGCCCATTGGAAAACAGCTAACCCAGACTGGGTGCCCCTCATTCTGCTGATTCCCCCAGCCTACTCCAATGCAAATGTGACAGGGGCAGGGAAGAAAGCCCCTGATTTCCCCAGCCACCATTCTAACCAGCATAGGCACCTGCCTTCCTCTTGCATTGAGGATGCTCACACAAGACCTTTATGCCACAAAAGGTCACCCTCCTTCTGAGCAAAAGGCACATTTATTTAGTATTCTGAAAACCACCATGTCCCAAGAATCAGAGGAAAGAGAGAGAAGACTTAATCCCCCCTCCTCTGCCAGGATGCAATAAGAAAACCTCTCTGGGTCTCATCACCGTGGGCAAAACAGTGGATCTGGATGTTGAAAGAGCCGGGCCCTTGCAACAACTCTATCCAAAACTAAGACCAAAGATGAGAAAGGAGGCGGTTGGGTCTGGGTCTCAGGGCTTCTGCAGGCTCAGGGAGATGAGGACAGATCAACTATACCGTTAACCAGTGGGCAAAAGAAGGGGGAGGGACAGAGAGCCCATTCCGGCTCAGAGCTTTGTTGCCTGAAGGCTCAATATGAAAAAGGGATGTGTGCAGGATGAAATCTGAAACCTCTTCCTTTCCAGACAAGTTTGCTAGCAGCCGCAGCCCCAGCCCCTGCACTGTACAAATCTGAACTGTATTCTTTGATGCAAGAATTTAGAGCAAGCCCCCAAAGCAGGGAAAAATTAGCTGCAGGTGAGTCTCAGTCAGCTCTTTAAGGATGTTTCAAGGACAAAATTGATTTAAAAAAATCCTTAAAAAAATAAACAATTACCATATAATCCAGTAATTCTACTTCTGTTATATACTCAAAAGAACTGAAAATCGGGATTAGAAAAGATATTTGTACACTCATGGTCTTGGCAACATTATTCACAATATCCAAATGGGTAGAAGCAACCCAAGTGTCCTCTGATAGATGATGGATAAAGTGTATTAGAGTCATGGGATGTAATATTACTCTGCCCTAAAAAGGATACTGTGATACATTACAACGTGGATAAACTTTGAGGCCAATATGCTAAGTGAAATAAGCCAGTCACAAAACAGGGAAATTTAATGTAGGATCCACTTATATGAGGTACCTAGAATAGTCAGATTCAAGGAGACAGACAGTAGAAGGGTGGCTGTCAAGGGCCAGGGGAGGCTGGAGAAGGAGAGCTGTTTAACAGGGACAAACTTTTAATCTGGGAAGATGAAAAGTCCTGGAGATGGATGGTGGCAATGGTGACACTACACCGAGGCTGTACCTAATGTACTCACTACACACTTAATGGTTCGGATGGCTCGCTGTACATTATGTGTATTGAGCCACAGAAGCACACAGGAAGGTTCTCTCCCACCAGAGACCTCGCGGGAGTGGCTGTCCTGGCGGAAGGTGACAAGTGAGTCTTCCCTTAATTGCCAGCACCACCTGCAACCAAATTCAAGATAAGTGCTGGGCCTCCCTGGTGGCACAAGGGGTTAAGACGCAACCTATGAAGCTATCCACAGCCACTGCAGCATGAGTTTGATCCCCGGCCAGGGAGCTACCCAGTGGCGCAGCAGACCTCTCCTGACTTGCCCGCTGCTCCCCTCAGCAGTGCATTTCAGTCAATCTGCCTGTTCTGCTCCCCACTCTATCTCTGGTGAATCCTCTCATCCCCCTCCCATACCGCTGGCCTGCACCCCAGTTCTTGTATGCATAAATAAATAAATCTTTAAAACAAGTAAGTGCAAAATAAGCACAGAGTCAAAACTTCTAGTGGGTGTGTTCCGTGAGTTCATGAGAGTGGGTGGTGATGGAACCAGGGCTTCATTATATTCTTCTACCTGTATGTCTGTTTGATAATACAGACAATAAAGAAAGCCTTGCACCTGCTCTGTGAGAAGCCTAACGAGGAGCCCTTGGCACACACTGCCAGACCTGTCAGACTGGCACAACCAGCGTCCAGCAGTCACATACGATTCTGAGCCATACCTTTTCTTTTACAGAGTTCATACTTCTCCTTTTCCAGGGTGCTACCCAGCTCCCCTGCATTTTTCCAACCTAGGCTGGATGAGATTCCTGGGACACAGAGGAGAGTTTGGTCTAAGATAGATCAAGCCCAGAGCTCCCTCAGGACCCAAGTGATAACTGCAGGTCATATGCCTCCAGCCATGCAGCTGCTGCCCCTGCTCTCAGAGAGCCAGACCATACCAGCCTTCAAAACAAGAGCACCTCTGACAGCCTTGGTTTCAACAGCCCCTCCCCATTCTCGCTTCTGCAAGCCAGGGGCGTGCATCTCTCTCCAAGGCTTCTGTCAGGTCCTGCTAGGATCGCCAGCTGCAGGGACTCCTAGGAACTTTGTGCAGAACCCAGATCTGACAGCCAGCCATGCAAGGGAGGTCCCCCCAGACCCCTCATGCCTGAAAAGTTCCCTGTTCCTTGCTGCCACCAGAGGTACAGCTTTAGGATCCCAGCCCCTATCCCACTCTCTGGTCAATGCAGGTGAGAGCCTAGAGCAAGCCTTTGGGAGAAAGAGAGATTATGCTCAGTCTTACCACCCAGAATGGACAAGGGGACAATTGGAAAGGATGTGGGAACAATTTTCATAAGCACACACTCGTCTCAAAGAAAGGGAGAAGGGTCAACTGGGAACTCGGGAGAGGTGGGGTGCCTGGAGGTGATAGGAACCCACCCATGAGGAAAGACCCTTGGCAGGGTAGTCCCCCATTCCTGTTTACACTATCAGCAAGTGACTGGGCCGGATATATTTACAAAGGTAAAAGTAGATCAAACACCATGGTCTGGTGGCTCAATCACTGGCAGCAGGCAGATCTCTGCAGAGGTGGGCACTGGGTCGCTACCCTACATATCAGCAGGAGCCCTGCTTCCCCTCTCACCTTGCACCCTCTCCTGGGAGCAGTCCAACAGCACAATAGTGGTGGTGTTTTAGTGTGGACAGCAGCTCACATTCTTGCCAGGTAGTCATTGCCCCTTGGGGAGAGCTCAGAAATTCGAGGCCAGGACAGAAAGCATCTACAGGTTCCACTGCTTTGAGCTGGCTCATTCACAGCCTCAAGCCTTCCTTCCACTGCCATGTCTGCTGAAAATGGGCACTAAGTGCAGATGTTGGGGCTCAGTGTACACGGCTGACTCTTCTAAAGCAGCAGAAAACCTGCCTACAGAGGAACAAGTGGGGCCTGACTGCATGGCGTCCACCTCTGTGTCCCAGCTACTCCGTTACTTTCCAAACACATTTCAAAGACAAGATATATCCAAAAGACTGAGCTGAGAACCATATGACCCAGCAGTTCCTCTCTGAGGTATGAAACCAAAAGAAATGAAAACAGGTGTTTAAATCAAACTTTGCACAGGAATGTTCAAGTAGCATTTTCACAATAGCCAGAAGGTAAAAACAACCCTAAATGAATAAACAAGCTGGGGCATGGCCACACAATGGAATACTATTTAGACTTAAAAAGGAGTGAACTGCTGATGTGCCCTACAATACCGGTGAACTTCAAAACACTCTAAGTGAAGAAGGCACTCATATGTTTTATCCAATTCTATTAATATGAAATGTCCAGAACAGGCAAATCCACAGAGACAGAAAAGTATCTACTTGTATGGGTGCTAAAAAGAGGTGGTGGTTGCACAATTTGTGAATATACTGAATTGTTCATTTTAAAATGCTTGGATTATAGTTATGTAATTTCACTTAAAAAAAAAAAAACAACAACAATAACAGTTTTTCCTCTCTTGAACAGGGAACTCGGAACAAAATCCAGCTGTTTCCTGAAGACCAAGAGCATCGTTTTGGAAGGACGTCAGCACTGCCTGGCACCATAACCCCAGGCTAACCTCTAGCAGTGAGAAAGTTCTGTACTTTATGAGGGATTTCACTTGTTTTGGTGGCTTTTCTGCCTTTTCTCCAATGCAGGTTGGCAACTATACTTTCTTGCATCTACACCAGGTGGGGCAAAATTCTTAATAAATAAGACACCCCCCACCCCATCCAGCTAGCCCCTGCACTCTGGTCTGTAAACAGAGCCCTTGGTTCTGTGGTAGAAGGTAAGGAGTGACAGAGAGAGTGCCCCAGGATCCTAGGACCTCTTAGACCTCAGGTTATCCCCCTGATAACATCACCAGGCTGGCACCCTCAGATGAAAAGCTGCAGCTGCCCAGCAGGGGGAGGTCACAGTCTGGACCAGCATGGGGCTAGCTGAGTACCCCCCAACAGGTTAGAAAATGCCCGTCAGGGTCAGGAAGGGTGCCTGCCCTGCCTGTCTGTGCAGGGCCTGATTCCTCATCAGTGCTGGCTAGAAGCCTTGAAGAAGGCCAAGCTCTTGGAGGAGATAGACTGATGGAAACAACAGCTTTCATTCCCACTCCGGGTGGTTTAGATTCCAGCTGGTTGGAGAGTGAATCACCAGCAGATCAACTTTGCCTGTGAGTTTCAGCACTAAAGAATGAGTGCCCCCAGTGTGGGTGGACAAAGACCCACAATCAGTACTGGAATGTTGTCAAAAGATCTGCTTCAGTTTCCAAAGACTCTCCACCTCAAAGAGGGGAAGATAACACATGCACTGGTACCAGGGCAGGGGTGGGAGGCCAGGAGGGAAGAGGTGCAGCCTGGACCATGGGGTGTTGTAAACATCATTCTTCAGCATCATCTTGACTCCACAAAGGGTTCAGAAGGACTTCTCCGAGGTCTTGACAATTTAGCCTTAGACAATGAAACTAATCTAGCTCCATTCAAGATACAGGGCTCCCCTAATTCATGACAAACAGTGCAGGCAGGGTAGGTGAGGGTGAGCAGCACAGACCAGCCCCTGCCCACAGGAATCAGCCTCTGTCTGCCTCTCTCAATCTTCTATCAGGTCTGGGCTCTGTGGTCACCTTCTTGGGGGTGCCAGCTCTGCTGTACTGCCTCTTCCGTGGGCGTGCCCTGATGCACATGCTGTGTAGCTCCTGGGATTCTGCTGGTTCCCGATCACAGGGGCTGGTCGAGGTGAGAAGGACAATGTAGTAGGTTGAATGGTGGCCCCCAAAAGATACAACCACATCCTCTCCCCTAGAACCCGTGACTGGATCTAATTTAGAAAAAGTTTCTACAGACATAATTAAGGACTTGGAGAGGACATTACCCTGAATTATATGATGTATCCTAATTCCAATGACAAGACACTGGGAGAAGAGGATAAGGCAGGGACAAGGCCAGAGGGAGAGACTGGAGTGGGAAGGCCAATAAGCCGAGGACCACACGGAGCCACCAAGAGCTGGAAGCAGCAAGGATTCTCCCTTACAGCTCCCAGAGAAGGGGTGGGCCCTACCCACACCTTGATCTTGGACTTCTGCCCTTAAAACTGTGAGAAAACAGATTTTCTGTTACTTTAGTTACTTTAGTTTATGGTCATTATAATAGCAGCCACAGGACATTAATACAGAGGTAGCCCATGACCCAGAAGTAGGGTTAAGATTTGGGAGGGAGATAGCCTGGCCTGGGACTGGTCAGAAAAGCTTTATGGTGTGATGCCTGTGTGAGACAGAACAGCTGAGTCTTCAACCAGCAGAGGAGTGGCAGAGACACCCTGAGCCCCATAGAGGGTTAGGTTAACTCAGCTGTGAGGCCTCCTGGGGTTTACAAATGCGGAAAGGCTAGGAAAGGTGATATGCTGGGAATAAGATGAGGGGGGGGGGAAGGAGTAACTCCATAGAGAGCCTTGGGCTGCAGGCCAAGGACTCAGGGCTTGGTTTTAGGAGTTATCAAGGCCACAAAGGTCTGGAAGATGGAATCCTGGGAGACATGGCAGCACCTCCAGGAGTGCTGCTACAGATGAGACCGGGCAGGAGGCTTCTGTGATGGCCAATCGAGGTGAAAGGGGAGGAGGGCCAGGCTTCAGTGGGGACAGAAGCAATTTACACCATGACATTTGAAATACAATGAGCAGGGCCAGACTGAGGGGATATGGAAGGAGCCAGGAGGAAGAGCAAGGGAAAACAGTTTTCGGCACTTGAGGTGAGACCTGGCATCAGGGAACTGGCTAGAGTCATGCAAAGAGGGGGCAAGTTGATGAGAGTGGACAGGGCCATCTAAGAGAGTATGGCACGGGGGGGAGGGCCATGGACTGGAAGCCTTGTGGTAAGTAAAATAATAAAGTCATCCATGGGGGTCTCTCAATGCCAGCAAAGTCGCTTGGCCACTGCAGGGTAAGGGAAAAAGTATCAGGCTTTTCTGCCCTCCCGTCATCAGGATAGATGAGGGAACCCTGCGGTCCTGAATGCATGCCTGATGGTGGGCACCTGAAGTGGGTACACCTGGGCTGAGAGACTGAGTTTATAAGGGCAGCATCACGGGGACGCCAGCAGAAGCCAGGAATGAACGGAAGCTGAGAGAAGAAGAAGAGAAACAGAGAGAACTCCAGAGGGAGCCCAGATAGAATGAGGATTTGCTGGGGGCTGGGAGGACTGCCAGCCTCCCGGCCCCCCAGCACCCCTGCCTGCCATATGCCCGGTAAATCTAAATAAAAGACCTGCAAAAGCCACTGAGGGCTCCAGGACTCTCTCCTCCTTTACCCGGTCTGCTGGATCAGAAAACCTGCTTAGTGGCCTGTCCTGCCCCTACAGCCAGGATATAGGTTGCTGTCACTCCACAACTGCAGGCCCATCCCTCTACTCCATTCCCACTCCAAACGGGAAACAGGCAGGGTTAGAGAGAAAAGATGGTGTACAAAGGAAACCCCCATCTGGTGGTCATTATATGGAGCACAGGCCAGGGCTCATCCACAAGCAGGTGCTCACCTGCAAGCCTGGGAGGGCAGAAGGAACACCTGCTTTCCCCACCTCTGCCTCAGCACTGCTCCTCCTGAAGGAAGCCTGGGAAGGGTTAGGTACAGAAGTGCATATACACCAATATTTAATGGTCAAAGGGTAGAAGCAAATCAAGTGTCCATCTGTAGATGAATGAATAAACAAAATGTGTATATGCCAATGGAGTATTACTCAGCCTTGAAAAAGAAGTTATGTAATATATAATTACATGGATAAAAAAAGAACTATGCTAAGTGAATAAGACAGTCAAAAAAAGTCAATTACTACATGATTCCATTTATATGAATGTATTCATTTGCTAGGGCTGCTATAATAAAATATCATGGACTAACTGGATTTAACAAAATTAATTTTCTCAGAGTTCTGAAAGTTGGAAGCTGAGATTAGGGTGCAATCATGGTGAGTTCCTAGAGAACACTCTTTCTGGTTTGCAGGTGGGTACCTTCTTGCTGTGTGCTTAAATGCTTTGGTGTGTACTCACAGGGAGAATGAGAACAAGCTCTCTGGTGTGGCTTCTTCTAAGGGTACTAATCCCATGATAAGGGCCCCACCCTCATGAGCGCAACATAACCCAAATTATCTCCCAAAGATCCAATCTACAAATATCACATGGGGGGGGGTTAGGGGTTCAATATAAGAACAGGAGGGAAAGAGGGGACAAAAATATTCAATTTATGACATATGAGGTATCTAGGGTAGAGACAAATTTATTCAGGCAAAAAGTAGAAAAATGGTAGCCGGGGACCTGAGGATGGGTAGTTATTGCTTAACGGGTATGAAGTTCTGTTTGGGAAGACGAAAAAGTTCTGGAGATGGATGGGGGGATGATCATACAACAAAATGAATGTACATAAAACCAATGAACTATACTCTGTGGGGGTTTGTTATGGCAGCCCTGCTCAGCTCATGATTGATTCTAAGGCTCAGGTCCTCTGTTGGAGGAATGCATAAGAAGATGGGCCAGCAGTGAGCAGTGTGTCAGAAATTCCCAAAGGGTTGAAGGAACCACCTGCTCCCCCATGTTCCAGCCCCATAGAGGTCAATCTGCAAACCTCACTCCCACCTAGTCCTGGGACACTCCAATATAGAGCACTCCTGAAAGGTTCACTGGCTTCTCGGCTCACGGAGGGGAAGACATCCAGGATGCCAGCCTAAGTGGGGCTCTGAGACCTCAAGAGGGCAACAGGTGCTGGCAGGTGCACCGCTCCTACCAAGGACCCACTCACTGATACCTCATTTTATAGATGGAAGGTGATAATGGGGCCTCCCTGGTGGTGCAAGGGGTTAAGCACAGCACTATGAAGCAATCGGCAGCCTCTGCAGGCACAAGTTTGATCCCTGGCCGGCCAGGGAAAAACCCACATGGCGAAGCACACCTCTCCTGTCTCGCCTGCTGCTCCCCTCAGCAGTGTATTTCAGTCAGTCTGCCTGTTCTGTTGCCCACCCTGTCTCCGGTGGATCCTCTCACCCCCCGCATCTCTGGCCTGTACCCCAGCTCTTGATGCATAGATAAATAAATCTTAAAAAAAAAAAAAAAAAAAGGGAAGGTGAAAATGTGGAAGGAGAAGCAACACAGCCTGAGTCCCACAGCTAGTAAGAATTACAAAACAGGGATCCACCCAATCAGGTCTCCAGCGAGGCCATCTCCTGGAGCCTCAGAAAGGTCAGCCACTCCCTGAGCTGGATCCCCAACTTCAGGCACCCTAAGGCTCAAGTTCGTGAAGGCTGGGGTGAGGGGAGGGGTGATGTTTTGCATTTTACACCAGATTTTGAAATGTACTAGATGTGTAAAGATGTCAAAAGCCAAGGAATAGACAACAGCGTCTTGAGGTCTAGACCGAAATAGATTCTCTCTTTGGAAAACCTTCTCTGCACATGAATTAAATGGCCAGGAACTCTCCCATCCTTGACTTATATATGGAAAAGGAAATATAATTTCCCTGTTCCCAGCTTTCCCCCACCCAACCTTCCGGCCCTTTTCAATCATCCCCGCCAAAAAGAGACAACAAACAAGCAGGGATTACTGGGGCCCCGCGGAGGCTCGTTTCATCTCTTGATGTTCCCACCAGTGAAATGGGGATAATGACACTCCACCCACACACCCTGAGGGGGT
Organism: Talpa europaea; assembly: GCF_964194135.1. Taxonomy (NCBI): domain Eukaryota; kingdom Metazoa; phylum Chordata; class Mammalia; order Eulipotyphla; family Talpidae; genus Talpa; species Talpa europaea. The sequence continues at coordinate 52,502,135 of NC_140082.1, forward strand.
GATGAGCAGGCCATCATCCCCCTGCCAGAGGGAGGAAGCGTCAAGAAGCAAAAGCACCATTTATCATAATTATCGGAAGCCTTGGCTATTCACGTGGTCCAGCCTGAGATAGTTATGATACTGATCAGCATTTTGTCATCCCAGAAAACTGCACTATTTCCCCTTGACTCACTCTTCCAGGTATACTTGGCAATGCCCTCAACTTGTGCATGAGGCTGAGGGCTCCACTTCAGAAAAGGTGGCGGGATTAACACACTGGGGACTACTGGGGAGACTTGCCAGGGCCAGGAGTTGAGTGTCAGCAGGGCCTGTGGCACCTGTCGGCTTGCTGTGGGTTAGAGGGCGCCCCTCACCAGAGGGTGACCAAATCCATCTGGCCCAACACAAAGCCCACCAGGGCTCTGAATCCCAGCCCTACTCTGTCCTTCTCAGTAGCCCAAAGCTGAGTCGACCAGGAAGGCCGTGGCCTCCATCACCCCAGAAGGGAGGTGCTTCCTCAATTCTCTTCTGCAGCAAGATCAGCAGGAGCAGACCCTGAGCTCAGAGATTTCAGGCCACAGGGTCCCCGTGAGGTACAAAGTCTCAAAAACAGCTGAGGAACAAGCCACAAGGATCTCCGTCCACATGCAAGAGAAGACTGGTCTCAGCTCTTGACCTGAAACTTGAAACTGTCATGTGGGAATTACCACCTATGGTGATAATCCCAGTTGTCATCGTGGTGTGACAGCTTGATCCCAGGCCCCGTGGCTCATTTCCCAGGCAGCCAGGCTCAGGAACCAGGCCTGGCTGCCACCCTGCTTTCCCAGGCCATGGGAGGTGACAGGATTTACACACCCCTACTGCCCCCATGGCACAACTGCCAGACGCCTGCTCAGGGCTCCAACTCAGTCACCCAGAGGCCCAGGCAGGACAGCAGGTCCTGAGGTCTGGGGTATATACCATTCCGAAAGTACCTTCTGGGCAAAGCTCTAGGAAGCTCAAAAGAGCAACTAAACCCACAGGTGGAAGAGCAGCAACTCCCACCCACAGGAGGCCTGGGTCCATCAGGTATAGACATAGTGGGTAAGGCTCTTCTCTTAAGATTGTGTGATCTCAGGGAGACCGGGATCCACACAGGCTCCTAGAGGCAGCTGATGCTGGCTGTGAGCCTGGCACTTCTCCCAGAAACACCCCACGTAGAATTATAATGTGGCTCAACCAGGTCACCCTGCTCAGCATTCACGCTGTAAGACTGGCATCTCACTATTTAACAGGAACTGTTAAAGGCCCAGAATTTGACCTCAGACTTTGCAGACAGGCTTGGGGAGAATAAGACCAATTCCTACTTCTTACAACCTTGACCCCAGTCTACTGCCCAAGTTTGCCCGGATCTGTGGGTGTGTGAAGGGGTTGGTCCTTTACCTCCAGAGTCAGCACGGCCATTCCCCCCTGCAGAGGAGAGCAGTGGAGACCCAGTCAAATCACATACTGTGATAATGCCTGGCATCTGAGAGGTGTCAGTCCCCACTCAGTGTCCATGAAGGGAGCCCTGGCAATGTATGCCCGGCCAGGGGGATCGTCCCTGTATTAAATGTTTGCTGTCTTTTTAAATTAAAATTAAAATTAGACTAATTTAAATTAGTCTCAGCTGTGACTGTCCATTTCCCTGTTCTTGCCTTAATCCAGCCTGAGACATGCTCTGCTCTTGATCAGGGCCCATCACCAGGAAAGCTGGGATAACCAGAAGGTTCAGTTGCTCTGTTTGGTGGCCCCAGACCACCTCAAGGCTACCAGGCCTCTTCCACCCTTCTAAGAGGCCACATGAGTCAGCAATGCAGAGGCAGTGCAGACAAATACCTCTCAGTTCCTGCTGCTCTGGCCCAAGGTAGCGAGGAGGTGCAGCACTGGGATGCTCACAGGTATGTGGAACAAGACAACAGAGGCTCAAGGAACTTGTCTGGAGAGGTTTCTCTATGGCACAGATGACCCCAGAGGGCCTTGGGCTGGCTGGAGCCCAGAAGGGAGGCAGTAGAAGGAAGACCTCAGAACTGGTGTGACAAGCCAAGGTAATAGGCCAGACCTCTAGCCACCTCCTACCAGTCCTGGGGAGTCTGCCCCACCTTAGCCTTGGCTCAGGCCTTTGGCTGGGGGAGGGGGAGAAAGAGGGAGTTAGTTAGAACTCTGAGATGCCCTTCCTTCCCTGAAAAAATATGACAGGCACATATACCAAGTTCCCAGAAAGCCATGACTCACCCCTGACGTAACACATTCCTTCCTTTCTGCAGACCCCACGTTATACCTTAGAACACGTGGTCCTGGACTTTATATCCTCACTACTCTGTGAGGAGGTTTTTACCTGTGCTGATCAGAGCTTTTACCTGTGCTGACACCCAGTACTCCCTCCCTGGAGGCAGGGTGCTAAGAGCTGCTTTCAGGGACTCAGAGTAGAATAGACCCATGAAGCAGGCACTGAGTCTCTCAGAGAAATCCAGAGTGTTTGGTGCAACATGTTGAGGGTCAGGGAAGGCAATGCTGACCTTGGCAAACCACCCGCCTTCACACGACCATGCCCCCACTCCCCACCCCATTCTCACAGGCTGTGGACTGCCCTGGGGTCTGGTTCCTACAACAGCCCAACTGGGACCCAGGCTCAACAGTGGATCCTCACTCAGGCTCGCACAGAGGCCCCATGCAGGCTGCCGTCAGTCACATCCCCTCCTATTCCCTCTGAAGCTCTAACTGTTTCAGTCCTCACATGCACCCTGTAGTCTGACCAGACTGGGCCCCACAATGCTCCATTCAGGGCCTTACTTCAACTCTCTACCCAGAGGACCTCCCTGGGCCTAATTTATAGCCTGCCGACTCCAACACCCCCTCCCACATAACTTAACCTGAGAACTCCCCTCAGCCATCCCCCTGCAGAGGAACACTTTCCATGGCTCTTTCTCCCATTCACCATGTACAGGAGCCTCCTCTGCTTTCTACCTACGCCACAAGCTTTGTCCACAGGCCAGAAGCCTCCTCGACCACCCATAAGCTCCCTAAGATGGCCCCAAGCCCCATTTCTCCTCAGGTGACTGATCACACAGGCCTCAGGGGCTACGTGGAGAAGACACCACCCCCCACCCTACTTATTGGACAAGTGCTGTCACTCCAGCATCCAGGTCAAAATAATGAACCACACATGCACACAGCCACTGACACACAAGGTACTAGGAAACACCAGACTAAAGGCAACATCCACCTCCTCTAGCTGATAGGACACATCATGAAATTTCCATTCACTATCTCCAGAGAGTCCAGCTGTGCCTGGATCTCCACAAAAACACTCACACAGTCACGCTGCAGCTGACAGCATCTGGAGGATTTGGTCCAGGTTTCAAATCATCTGAGGGGAGTGTGCTGAGCTCATTTCTGAAGTCACAAAAACTGAAAGTGATTTTTTTGATCAGTGACAACCAGGAAAGGCTCCAAAGCCCGCCTGCTGGCCCCTGAGTCAGTGGCCAAAAGACCGACCATCCGTAGCCTGTGCCTGGCTCATCACCTGCAGCAGGTGAGGTCACCGTGCTCCTCTGAGAACAGCAGGAGGAGGGCTTCAAAGAGGGCTGAGGATACTGAGGCCTGGGGCCTATAACTTGCACACACAGAGCGAGCACTTCACACACATCAGTGAACTCAAAGCCTCATGTTTTGGGAAAGTGGAAAAAAAAAAAGCAATGATGGTGTCTTCTGTTTCCAAACAAGAACAGCCTGTCACCACCAGGCAAAGATCTGCCTCAGGCTGCCTCTGCCAGGCGAAGGGCCAGGTGGGAGTGGCATGGAGACGCTGCCAGAGCCCGGAGCCTACACAGGTTGCTTGGAAGCACGTTTCCAGAAATGAGCATTCAAGCAGGGAGGCGGGGCTGCAGCAGGCACGTGGGCCCAAGGGAGGCTCACAGCCGTTGTTCAGCTCCCAGCTCTGCTTGGAGACATTGAGGGGTCCCAGGAGGAGCGGGCACAGAGGAGCCCCAGAGGGGAAGATTTTCCACAGGGTCCTAATAGTCTGTGAAGATTCTTATGTCTAAAGTCTGGACCCAGTTCCAGGCTGAAACCATCTGACTGGCCTGTGCCTAGACATTCTCCTCCTCCTAGGAGAGAAGTCTGTGTCTGACAGGTGTGCACATGTGCATGAGGTATGTGCAGTGGTATGTGCGCACATGCATGAGGTGGGTATGAGTGTATATAGCACAATAGTGTGTGCATGCAAGTGCGTGCATGTGTGTGCATGTGGTATGTGTATATGTACCCTCCTCCAAAAAGGGAGGCTTGCCCAGCTTCTCAGGCTGGCAGTTCCTGCTTATTTTCATCAAACTGACCCAGAACAGGGACTCCACGTCCTGGCCCCACCATGTCTGACCTTGTTAATAAGACCTCCTCATGTCCATGTAACACAGCCATGTGGCCTCAAACTGAGGCAGGACAGGGCCACACACACTCACAGGAGCCCTGGGTGCTCAGAGAGGAGCCACGGGGACACAGAGCTGGTAAGTGGCCAAGTTGGGCTGGAACCTCAATCCCAGTCTGCTCCCAGGCTCTTGCCTCTCCAGATGGCAGGGCTGGACACCCCTCTGGCAGAACCATGGCCACCCCCACACTGGTTGCACCTGAGCCGCTGGCTGAGGGCAGAACTCATGTGTTAGCCAGCGCAAACCTTGGCTGAAACCCAGTCCCACCACTGCCCAGCTGGGTGACGTTGGCAAATTACTTCATTTCTCTGGACCCCACGCTAATTTAAAAAAAAAAAAAAAAAAGAGGATTCAACTGGCCAGCTGGCTGGCACACCCTGAAAAGGAGTATCAGACACTGTGCTTGGCATAGCCCAGCATGCAGGACAGCACCTGCCCAGAGCACTTTGGATCGTGGGTTCCAGCAGCCCAACTGGGCCAGAAGTTTTGAAATCAGCAGGCCCTGTTCTTGGCTGAGTACTGAGTCTTGAGGTTTCCAATTGTTGGAGAGCCAGGAAAACAATATAAAATTAGGGAACCACACTAAGGAAGGTGTGCGTTTATAAGTGAACATGAGTCCCTGGGCTAGGCGGTTAAGACAGGTAGAGCTAAAGGATGAGTGGCCTTTGACAGACCAGGGGCTCTCCTGGGAGCAGGCAGATAAGGCAGGGTGACAGGGGCAACCAAGTAGCGGGGAAGAGCTGAGAAAGACAGGAAAGACCAACGATATACTTATTTGCCCGGGAGTCGCCTCCCCCACCACTAGCCAGTGATCGGACTCTCTTTGAAATGAGGCATAACTGTGGGAGTGGGCATGGGTGGGGACATAACTCCATGAGCCCAGTCAGATGGCACAGGTGGCCCGGGTATCCAGTGCAGAAGGCACTGCACATTCCCACGGCATTCCATGCCTGCCCCGCACAGCAGCAGGAGGGGACAAGGAAAACACAGCCAGCTCTGGCTCTACAACAGATAGCCTGAGACCATGGACATTAACCACAGCTCCATCCAGCACACAGTAATGGTCCCTATGCTGAAGCAGAGCAAGAAAATCATCTCAGAAACAAAATCCCTTCTCCCCCAATTCCAAATGGCTCCAAGGTGCCAGGGTGTCATAGACCTTACTGATAATCCCAATACAGCCCTGGAAATTCGTAGAATCACTTGCACCTAAGAAATGGGGAAACAAACACAGAGAAGAATATCTGCCCCCCCCACCAGATGATTCTGACATGGGGCTCCCCATTCCGCCTTTGCTCCCCCACACACACAGGGAATTCAGAAACCCACACCATGGTGGGGCACATTCCATGAAGGAACACTATGTGTCTACAACAACTGCACAAGATGGGTGCTCTAGGAAGTGACAGCTGGATGTGGGGTTGGGGAGGGGGCCACTGGGAAGGCAGGCCTGGCATGTAGGACAGGCAGAAGGGAAGGCAATTTCTGGGATCCTCGGGCAAGGAATCCCTGATATTGCCAAAAAGTCTCAATGCATTTGTGACCTAAAGCATATCTCCCCTGAACATATGGGTGGGAATGCTGGTTAATGTGTAGACAGCTGTACCTGCCCTACAAGCACCTCTGAGTCAGGCGATAGAAATCTAAAGGGCTTGGAGCAGGGACTGGGTAAAACAGGATATGCTGTTGCATGATCCAGGGAAGGTAAAGAGGGGTGCTTCTGAATTATAAACTGGAAGTCACACCAGAGTGTCAGGAACAAGGCCAAGAGGGTTCCAGAGGGCCGTGCCTATATTTGTAGTGCCAGTGTTAGCTGGGCCAGGCTCCGGCTTTTAGGAGGAAAGTTACTGGGGAGAGACGGAGGTGATCAGCATGGGCCACAACCTTCAGAACAATGTCAAAGGAGAGTGATCCATCCCAGGGAGCACTGCTGACAGAAAGAAAGAAATTCAAAGGCAGAAGCTTGAACTTACAGTTCCTGATGGAGAAAGCACACTCCACCTTTTCCCACTCACCACAACTAAAGCCTCTAAACAAAACACACAAAACAGCCATCCTGGGACTCTGAAAGTCAGGTAAGAGCAAGAGGACTGGGTAGGGATCTCAGGACTTAAGGGATACCCTGGCAGTGATCTCTGATTTTCTGCTATGTGTGTTGGTTTGTTGTTTGTTCTTTTTATCTTTTTTAACTTTATGGTTTTCTTTAGAGCAGTTTTGGATTACAGCAAAACTGAGAGAGGTACAGAGATTTCCCCTCTACTACCTACCCCAACACAAGCAAAGTTCCCTCCACCATTAACATCACCCACCAGAGTGCAGTATTTTTTACAAGCAGTAAAAAATATTACCACCCAAAGTACATAGACTGCACTAGGGTTCACTCTTGGTGCTGTGCCTTCTATGGATTTGGACAAATATACAATGATATCTATCTACCATGACAGTATGGTGCAAACTAGTTTGGGTTTCTTGCCTCTTATCTATTCCATCTGGATACTAAAGCTGCATGAAACCACCAACAGGCACAGAGAGAATGGAAAAACAGCAAACAGGAACGTCTGCTCCTTCGGGCCAAAGGGCCAGGGAAAAAGGATTAATCCTATGGATTAAACTCTTTTGATCTTACTCATCTTGCTCTATGTGGTCACCAGAGCACCAGAGCTCACCCAAAGACATGGCAGCAGTGGTCCCATTAGGGAAAGCCCTGTGGTCTCTCCTCTCTACACAAGGAGGGTGCCACCAGAAAACCAAGCCCCTGTCTTTCCAGCATAGTGGCAGTGAACCATGGGGGTGGAACCCAAATGAGCGAGCTAGAGGTGGAGCTCCAACTTTCTAGTCAGAACATCTGGAACAGAAAGCTTGGAGAAGCAGAGAGTGTGGGAAAAAAGTATGGAAGGAGCTGGAGAAAGGATCCTGTGTGTGAAGCTCTGGGTGACCCCAAAGTACATGTGAGAAACCACATGGATTCATCACAGCATAACACAACACAGGTTTTGGGAACTGATTACACTAGTGAGACTGAGATCACCACCAGCCTTCAGCCTGATTTCTGGGTAGTGCGCTGCAGAGAGTATGCTGGAACTGTAGAAAGTGGACAAGGATGTATGGTATGGATCTACCTAGGTTGGCTGCCTGCTTAAACAATTCAACCAGCAGCTCTAGAACACTTACTTGACCAACCGTCAGAATTCTAAAACACAACATTCAAAATGCCTAGGATATAGGGCCTCCCAGTGGCGCAGCGGTTGAGCGCTGGGTTGCGAAGCTGTCTGCAGCCTCTGCAGCGCCGGTTCGATCCCCAGCCACCAGGTGAGGGTTCCACATGGCGCGCAGACCTCTCCCGCTGCCAGCTGCTCCCCTCATCAGTGTGCTTCGTCAGTCTGCCTGTTCTGTTCCCCGCTCTGACTCTGGTGAATTATCTCGCCCTCCCGCGCTTCTGACTGTACCCAGTGCTTGTATAAATAAATAAATAAATAATATTTGTGTTCCTGTCACTGTACTAGGTTTAAAAAAAAATGTCTAGGATATAATTCGAAATAACTTGACAAAGAAGAAGGATGCTGAAACAACTGTCAAGGGAATCAAACAAATGAGGCTATCAACAAACACCAAGCCCAGATGACCCAAATGTTAGAAAAATCAGAATAAGACTTTAAAGCAGCCATTATAATCAGTCCAACAAATAAAGGCAAATACTCTTGAAACAAAAGGAAAGACAGCAGTTCCTAGCAAAAAAAAAAAAAAAAACCTACAAAAAAAAATTAAGACCCGAACAGAAAATTGAGAACCAAAAAAATCACAAATATAAAAAATTCCCTAGAGTGTTCAATAGCATAATGGATGTGACAGTAGGTTCAGTGAACTTAAAGCCTGATCAACAGAAATTAACCAATTTAAACAACAGGGAGAAAGAAGGGGGATAAACTGGATCAGTACCCGAAGGGTCTGTGGGACCACACCAAAAGGTCTAGCATTTATGTCACAGGCATTCCAAAGAGAAAGGAAAGAAAGCAGAGTAGAAAAAATATTTGAAGGACCTCCCTGGTGGCACAAGGGTTTAAGCACAGCACTATGAAGCTATCTGCAGTCACTGCAGCACGAGTTCAGTCCCTGGTTGGCCAGGGAGCTACCCACACGGTGCAGCAGACCTCTCCTGTCTTGCCCACTGCTCCCCTCAGAAGTGTATTTCAGCCAGTCTGCCTGATCTGTTCCCTGCTCTGTCTCTGGTGAATTCTCTCACTGTCCCCCCCGACTCTGCACCTCTGGCCTGTACCCCAGTTCTTGCATGCATAAATAAATGAATCTTAAAAAAAAAAAGAAAAATTATTTGAAGGAATCAATAGCTGACTAATCCCCAAATTTGATAAAGGATATGAATTTACAGATTCAAGAAATGCAGTGAACCCCACACAGCATAAACAAAGAAAATCACAGCCAGATATATAAAATCAAAGTGCTGAAAACTAGAGAAAAAGAAAAAGTCTTGAAAGGAGTCAGAGGAAAATAACAAATCAATACACACATACATATATAACACATAACACATGGAAATAAACCTACATCCAAATGACTGTAGGTTTATCAGAAACTACCAAGGCCAGGAGAGAATATAAAACATTTTGAAGTGTTAAAAGAAAAGAACTGTCGGGCCTCCCCGGTGGCACAGCAGTTAAGCTCTGGGTTGCAAAGCTGCCCGCAGCCTCTGCAGCACCGGTTCAATCCCTGGCCACCCGGCGAGGGTTCCACATGGCATGTGATGCTCTCCTGCCGCCTGATGCTCCCCTCAGCAGTGTACTTCGTCACTCTGCCTGCTCTGCTCCCCGCTCTGGCTCTGGTGAATTCTCTCACCCTCCCGCACTTCTGACTGTACCCAGTGCTTGTATAAATAAATAAATCTTTAAAAAAAAAAAAAAAAGAACTGTCAACCCCAAATGCTGCTACATCCAAATGAAGAAAAAATAAGACTTAGTTCTTTAAAACACATTTTGAACTTCTGGCCCTTAGAACTGTAAAATAATAAATTTGTGTTGTTTTAATTCACTAGGTTTATGGTAATTTACTCGAGCAGCAATAGGAAATTAATATACATGTTTTGAACATAACAGAATTAAATTAAAAATCAGACTGAAAGAAAAATGAATGTCAAAATTACATCTCAAAAAATATCAAATAGTAATTAAGTAAATACCTATTAAATAACATATGGGTTAAAGGGGCCTCCCCGGTGGCGCAGTGGTTGAGCGCTGGGTTGCGAAGTTGCCCGCAGCCTCTGCAGCGCCGGCTCGATCCCCAGCTGCTCCCCGGCCACGGGAGGAGGGTCCCACATGGCGCGCAGACCTCTCTTGCCGCCCGCTGCTCCCCTCAGCAGTGTACTTCGGTCCTTCTGCCTGCTCTGCTCCCCGCTCTGGCTCTGGTGAATTCTCTCACCCTCCCGCACTTCTGACTGTACCCAGTGCTTGTATAAATAAATAAATAAATCTTCAAAAAAAAAAAAAAAAGAAAAAAATAACATATGGGTTAAAGATGTCTATGATGCAGTATTTCTGTGTCTAGATGTAAATTTATTTATTTATTTATTTTAGGATTTATTTTATTTATTTATACAAGCACTGGGTACAGTCAGAAGCGCGGGAGGGTGAGAGAATTCACCAGAGCCAGAGCGGGGAGCAGAGCAGGCAGAAGGACCGAAGTACACTGCTGAGGGGAGCAGTGGGCGGCAGGAGAGGTTTGCGCGCCATGTGGGACCCTCCTCCAGTGGCCAGGGAGCAGCCGGGGATCGAACCGGCGCTGCAGAGGCTGCGGGCAGCTTCGCAACCCAGTGCTCAACCACTGCGCCACCAGGGAGGCCCTCTAGATGTAAATTTATAGCATCAAATGTTTGTTTTAGAAAAGAAGAAAGGTCTCAAAGCAATATTTATGTTTCCAAGTTCAAAACTAAAAAGAAGAGCAAAATAAACCTGAAGAAAGTAAGAAAAATAATGGTAGAAAACAGTAAAACTGAAAGCAAAAAAAAAAAAAAAGAGAGAGAGAGAGAATTCATCAAAAACAAAAGCTGATTATTTGGGGGAGAATCAATAAACTGATAATTTTTTTAAAAATGTATTTTTTTTTTGGGCCTCCCCGGTGGCGCAGCGGTTGAGCGCTGGGTTGCGAAGCTGCCCGCGGTCTCTGCAGCGCCGGTTCAATCCCCGGCTGCTCCCCAGCCACCAGAGGAGGATCCCACATGGCGCGCAAACCTCTCCTGCCACCTGCTGCTCCCCTCAGCAGTGTGCTTCGGTCCTTCTGCCTGCTCTGCTCCCCGCTCTGGCTCTGGTGAATTCTCTCACCCTCCCGTGCTTCTGACTGTACCCAGTGCATGTATAAACAAACCATCAAACAAACAAAATAAATAAATAAATAAATAAATAAATAAAAATGTATTTATTTTTATTTAAATAAATAAAAAAATGTATTTATTTTTATTTATTTATGCATATAAGAACCAGGGTGTAGGCCAGAGGTGGAGGGGGGCAGGGTGAGAGGATTTAACAGAGACAGAGTGGGGAGCAGAATAGGTGCATCCACTGAAATACATTGCTGAGGGGAGCAGTGGGTGAAACAAGAGAGGATCTGCTGCGCCATGTGGGTTAGCTCCCTGGCTGGGATCAAACTCAGCCTCAGAGGCTGGTGATAGCTTGATAGTACTGAGACTTCACCCCTGGGCCAGCAGGGAGGCTCCCTAAACTTCTAATCAGATTGACCAAGTTAAAAAAGAAACACATATTAGTAAAATCAGGAGAAAAAGAGGAGATATCACTACTGACCCCACAGGCATTAAAGAGAACCATTACAAACAACATTGCACACATATATTTTACCACTTATATGAAACAGATCAATTCCTTAAAAGGTAAATATTAGAAAAATCCACTCAAGAAGAAAGTATTAACCTGACTGTCCCATATCTACTAAAGATAAACAATTTGCTGTTTAAAAAAAAAAAAAAACAAACAAACTTTAAGAGACCAACCAACCCAACAAAAATACTCTAGGCCCAGACAGTTTTACTATCAGATATTCAAGAAAGAAATAATACCAATTCTTCACAATATCTTCTAGGAAACAGAAGAGAGGGTATACATCCAAACTTATGGGACTAGAATTACTCTTACATTGAAACCAGCCAAAAATATCATAAGAAAAAAAACTACAGACCATTATCTGTCATGAACTTTGGATGCAAAAATGATCAAGATACTAGCAAATAAAAATGCTGCAAGGAATGCAGCAACAAACACACAAAGTAATGCATCACTGCCAGATAGTTTATCCCCTGAAATGCAAGACTGGTTCAACATCCGAAAATCACCCCAATTCCTGAGACTTAACAAGAAAACCACATGATCATATTAACAGATAGAGAAAAAGCTCTTGACCCCACAGATGACCACCAGATTGCACTGGCTATCACTGCTGCTTCCTGAAGTTCCTTGTGTGGTCAAGGAAGAAGACAAAAGCTACAGATGACACTTCCTGAGCCATTTGTTTCTCCAGGAGGTTCTTTCCTGGACTCTGAAGTGAATTCATGCTGCGAGTAAACTCATTGCCAAGTACATGGTTGGAGGACTCACTCAGACACCACCCCCCATGCCCTGCAATCAAAGGGGAGGCTCCTGCCTGTAAGGCAAGGAGATTGGTGAGGTCTGCCCTTGTTGAGGCAAATTCCACCCTACTTCGGCCCTATCACCATCCCCGCCTGCCCCTGACTCTGCTCCCAGCCTGTTCCTCCAGAAGGTGCCTCAGACAGACCCAGGTGGAAATTGCTCATCCACCAGGACAGTAAACAGCACATGCCCTAGAGGAAAGGCAAGGACCAACTCTTCTGAAACTTCCTGCAACTTCCAAGTCTGGTTTCCTCTCAGTGGAACCCCCCACTGACACCAAGTCCCTAAGCATTCAGAGGGCTCACAGATGCTTCTTTCTGGTAAAGGAACCTCGGGGTTGACAGTAGCCCGAGCCAGACAGAACCTCAGCACAGGAAGTACAAAGACCCCCACTGAGATAGTCCTGCCTACTAAAAGATTTCTTCCCCCCAAGAACCACCCCAGAAACCAAATTTCCAGGGGCCTCCCTGGTGGCGCAAGGGGTTAAGCACCGCACTATGAAGCCTCTGTAGCACGAGTTTGATCCCGGGCCGACCAGGGAACAACCCACATGGTGCAGCAGACCTCTCCTGTCTTGCCCACTGCTCCCCTCAGCAATGTACTTCAGTCAGTCTGCCTGTTCTGTTCCCCACTCTGTCTCTGCTGAATCCTCTCACCACCACCCCAACATCTCTGGCCTATACCCCAACTCTTGTATGCATAAATAAATAAATCTTAAAAAAAAAAAAAAAAGAAAAAGAAACCAACTGTCCAATATTGCCAAACCTTGAAAGCTCTGAAAAGGCTCAGATTCTATGATCTAACCAACAAAGGGGAAGGCCAGAAGGCTGTCCTCCAGGGCTCCCCTAGGAAGTACCCTTTAACTAAGCTGCTGAAAACCTCAGCACTGAGAAAACACTTGAAAAAGGTTTATCCTTTCCAAAGCTCTCTCCAGATGGGAATTTCTCACACTCCCCTGACAGTTTATCCCAGTGTTTAACTATGCTTACACTCAAGATGCTGTTCCTTCTGTCCGACAGGACAGCCTCGATGCTGGCTAGTCCTTGTTCTCTCTGTGAGGCTGGACCACAGGGCAGCACTCTCCTGAGGGCTCCTTCCCAGTTCTGGAGTGACATCATGCAAGAGACACACCTTTTGGAGCCTCTGATGGCAACTGGGGTGACGGAAGCTACATTGCAGGGCAGTTCTGAGAAAGAATGTGATGGCAATGTCTCCACAGAGTCTGGCATACAGTAGGTACAGGAAGTAGTGGCTAGTAAGGGGCACCTGTGGGCCTACTTCTCCAGGCTATAAAAATCCACCTCTTTAAGTATTTCCTGCAAGGCCCCCTATTTTCTACCTTTTTGATCATACAGCTTGCTCAGATAACTCAGTATTCCCATGGTTTTGGATTTGGGGGAATTTTTAAAAGTTCAGAGTGAAGCTGCATTCACAGCAAGCAGCTCACCTGTTTAAAAGGATGCTGGCACAGAAGCACATCTAACTCAACTCAACCCTGGGCTTGGTCCCCAGGCCAAGTCTAGTGTCAGTGCATAAGTCTAACATGTACATTAGACTTAATTAAAAGATCAAACTGCTAGAGAGAAAGAGACTCTGCAGAACTGCTATACTGGGGTTTCTCTAACTATGTTTTCTGCAAAATTGGCTGCTAAATATTTTCAGCTTTCCAAGTCAAGTGGCATCTGTCACACAACCACTCAACCTTGCAATTACCGCAAAAAAAACAGCTGTACATCATACCCAGACCAATGAACAGTGTCATGTTCCAATAAAACTTTATTTTACAGAAGCAAATGGTGGGCCAGATTGAACTGCAGTTTGCCAACCCCTGGCCTCAATATATCAAGGGCTTCCAATCACCATTTTCTCCACAGTTCTAGAACTCAGCTATTTTTTTCTATCATCATAGGCCTAGAAATATGTTATGCAGCTGAGGAACCTCTCTCCTCATCCCTGCTCAGCCATTTAAATGCTACCAAGATCCTACCAGCAGAGGCAACACACACTGAGACAAAAGAGTTCTTCCTTAGCTACCTTTATGTGCAGCAGCCAGGAACAACACACAGTCTCCTACTAGCAACAAGTATAAAAGTGTAAATTTGGGCCTTGCGGGAAGACTTTCTAAAGGGAAAGCTCACATCAGTCATGGAAGAAAATATGAGCCAGACACTTGATTCATACACAACAGTGATTCTGTTGGAAATGGCACAAGACACTTGAAGGAAATGAATCATTTACAAGGCCCAAGGAGGAGGTTTATACCGTTTCTCAAGCAACACCAGCCCCACCCTGCCTCTCCCCAGGAGAAATCAGGACTTCAGCAGCGCCTCCAGGTTCCAAGGAAGGAGAGCAGGATGTAGGCAAGGGAGGTGACAGGTTATGTGGGGAGTTTGCTTGTGTAGGTTTTTACCAGTGCACTTCCAAAGGGATCCAAGGCTTTAGAATTTTTTTTTTTAAAGATTTATTTATTTATGCATACAAGAGCCTGGGTACAGATCAGAGGTGCGGGGTGGTAGTGGGGGGTGGGGGAGGGCAGGTGTGAGGATTCACCAGAGACAGAGTGGGGAGCAGAACAGGCAGATTTACTGAAATACATTGCTGAGAGGAGCAGCAGGTGAGACAAGAGAGGTCTGGTGCACCATGTGGGTCACTTCCCTGGCTGGGGATCGAACTTGTGTTGCAGTGGCTGCGGATAGCTTCATAGTGCTGTGACTTAACCTCTTGCGCCACCAGGGAGGCCCCAGCCTTTAGAAATTAAACAGTACAAAAAAGAAACCGCCAGAAAGAAGGAAAAAAAAATGAAAGTTCAAAGAAAGTTTTAGGTCCCTGGGATACACAAAAACATGCCAACTGAACACCAAATTTGGCCCCCAAACTTCCTGAGAGCAAAGACCACAAGAGGAGATGCCATGGGGTAATAAGTAGGGATGCAGGATGACATGCACGAGTCTGAATTCCTTTCTGTAGACTTCTCAGGGCTGCAATTTTACCCCACCTCCCAATTTGCTGAAGTGTTCTGCAAACAGATGGCATCTGTGGGATACAAACTAGAGACAAAAGGGGAATAATAAGTCCTGGGTCATCTTGGCCCAAGACGGAAGTTCTGAACAGTTGCCAGCACAGGCTGGACATGGGGGAGCTCAGGCCAGGTCCTCCAAGTCCCCAGGCATGAGCGCCCACAGCATGGGTCTGCAGTCTGGATGCCAGTGGTCTTGGCTTTGGCAGAGCCCATGCCCTCCACCTAGCCTGGCCAGCCAGTCTTGGGTGGGGTCTGAGAAACAGAGTGGGATCCACCCAGTGAATGGGCCAGAGGTGCACAGAGAGGAAGTCCCAGAATAACCACAATGTGCACTGCTCTGGGCCCAGATGACGTCTTTGGTCCAGGCTTCTTGGGGTCGGGTGTTCCCTTCTCTATTTAAATGGGAAAGGGAATGAAAGCACAGAAACAACATTACACCAAGCTATTCCATGAAACTGTACACACGTCTAGAAGGGAACTGGCTTCAGCACTGCTCCAGGCAGGCTCAGCTACCTTCTGCTTGCACCTCCACCCTGCAGCGGTCTCTGCCTGTGAGGTCTCTGAAGCTGCTCCCAAACCTGTAGCTAAGTTGACCAGAGACATGGATAAGAACATGGAGCCACAGCCTCCACACACTCCAGGCTCACCGAGGGTGGCTCTGGCCAGGTTTTGGAGGGGGTCTCCCTCCTTTGATGAGCACCGTGTCTCCAGAAGATTGATGGCCTCAGAGTGAACAAGAGATGGACTCTCCTTGCAACTTCTGCCCTACCCTGGGAGAACGGGGCTCACTCATTTACAAGGTGACTAAGAGAGGAGGGATGTTTACCTGAGCTTCAGAAGAGCCTCTACCTGGTCCACTGCCTAGTGTTGCCAGGGAAAGGGCAGCCCCCATACTTCCACTGTGACCACAGTGCTGGCAAGACTCACCCCGTGTCCTTTGCACAGTACACAACAGAGAAGCCCAAGAACAGTTAAACCAAGTTACAGGTATAAATAACGGTCTAAAAAAACCACCTCTGAGGTAGTCATCTGGGATAGGAGAGCCCTGGGGACCAGAGCGGTGGCCCAGGACAGCAGGAGTGAGTGCTGTGTGGCAGGCACTGCTGACGCTGACAGCCTGTGCCCACGCCCGTCTTCCTGTTATGGAGTCAGGCCCTGCATTTGCCGTTTCAGCACCAACTTCCTTTAGACCTTGTGGAAAGGAGAGATAAACCAGCCCTCCAGGCTGGTGGCTGAGATAAGAGCGCTCCTGTCACTCCTGCTGAGCGGCACATGGGTCCCCGGCACCCGGGCCTCTGCCCACAGAAAAGGCAGGAAGAGGTGGCTCCCCGGGAAGGCAGGGCCTCGGTCAGGGCGTCAGAGAGGAAGGAGACCAGAGACTCTTGTTATCTCTGTGTTGGGATGCTGGATGAAAACCACCAACCATCAGGTCTTGCAATAAAAACCGAAACCTCAAGACTGGTGGCATAGCCCTACTGTGCACTTGGAGGAAGAGTTGCCTCAGCTGGAGTCTGGGGTTTGCAGACCCCCCCCCACCTGACCCTCTAACCTCCTCCCAGTCCCACAAGAGGCACCGCTTCCCTCCTCCACCCCCATAAGTCAAGATGGGCGGTGTTCTGAGGAGATGAGGGGGAGGGGAGGGCAGATCCTCTGCACCTGCCTGCATGTGCCCTGATAGCCTGTCACAGACACAGGCCTGTCACTGCTAAGTAATGACCCCTTCGCCTTCTCCATGGTGACACCCTTCTTACAGCAGAGATGACACCAGAGACTCAGATGGGACCGGGGGGGGGTCAAGAATTCTGCCCCAGTTCCCATGTGGTGGTTCCTACTGACCAAGAGGATGGAAGGCTCAGGGTCGTGAACCCGAAATCCCAAGTCCTAACCATCCGACTTTGACCTCTCTGGCTATTCATGGGCATGATGTAGGGGTCAGGGCCCCCAAACCCCAATGGCCATAGCTGCCCTCCTTCTCCCAGATCTTGTCTCCTTGAGCCCTTTGCTGTTCAACAAATCCCACCCTCTCTTTGCCTTCTCCACAAAATCTACAACCCCTACAACCCCTGAACAATGTCCTCGGCTGTGAATTTTCATAGCAATTAGGATTTATGTAAATTATCTGACAAGCACAGCAACCTGTTTTTACCAATACACTAGGAACTATCACTTTACTTCCTATTTTAATTCTCTCTCATTTATGTTCCAGCTTCCAAATGAGGAAGGAAACTGCCCATATCAAAGTTCTTTCAATGCCTTACTGTGCCTAGGAGGGGGCCCAAGACAAGATAGGCAGGTATGCCATCCTTTTCACTGCTGAGACTCACTGAGCGCCCACTGTGTGCACAGCCTCACTCTAGGTGCCAGAGATAAGAAACACTCAGAGAACACAGTGACCCTGGGCTGCGGGGACCTCACTCTGGAAGGAGACGGACAGGTCAGAACAAGGATGGGAACATCTGGTGGGTGGCAGAGAACTGTCACGTTTCATAACAAAGCCAGGCTAACTCCCTCCCCAAAACTCACCATTAAAGAAATGTGGGGAAGGTAGTGACCCCAGCCAGGAAAAATTACAATCACTACCAATTGTGAATCTGGCCCAATTGCGGAGAAAAAATAGTTTCTGTCACCACGGAAATGAATCCCCAACAAACCAATCAGAGGCAGGGGCTCTCCTAGCAAAGTACTGAGCCAACAGGTGCCCTTATCTGGCCTTGGCATTCAGTGTGGAGACAGAGGGTACCCCCCCTAAGTCCTACAGAATCCCAGATCCCTTGCTCTGAACCCATCACCTGGAACCCCTGTGGCTGTGGTCCTGGGAAAGGATCACCACCAAACTGCTGCTGGAGGGACGTGGGCGTGAAGGGGACAGGGAGGGAAGTGGTGGGGGAAGGGGCAGGGAAATGCCCCACAGCTCCCCTGAAAGCTTGGAAGCCTCTGCTGTCCCTGGACAGGGGTGACCTTAGATGTGAGCAGCAGGAGCCTAAGTCTAGATCTGGGGTATGAACAGGTCATTTTACATCTGCAGGAGGATTATCCAATTTGTAAAGAGGGAGTGAAGTATAGATACAAATTACTGGTGTTGGGGAGGATGCAGTTTGGCACCCACAGCAATTCAAGGTCACTGTCAAGGAGGCTGGTAGCAGGAGATAATTATAAGGTGTTGTGAACTCATTAGAATGTGACATTCAGCCCAAGGAGGCCACCGTCTGTGTGGATCCTACCCTGCTATCAGCAGACAGTCCTAACAGACGGGCTTCAAAGATGCCAAGAGGCTATCATGTGAGAAAGACCTGCTGCAGGCCCCCCAGGACATTCTGATAAAAAGAGGGAAAATGTGATCCCTTATCCACAATGATGCAGCATGAAAGCAATTTCATGGGAAGCTCACTGCATGCAGGTTCCTCTCATCTGATGCTCAGACAACCCTGCGAGTAGTCAGCAGCGAGGTCACTACTCCCACTTACAGACGGGAACCCCGAAGGCCAGAGATGATCACCGCCCCTAGGGGGGGTCTCAGACACAGCATCTCTGACCTTAGCATCCACCGCTGATTTTCAAGGCCTCTCAGAAGCGTATTGTAAAGAATGTGAATAAAGCACTAAGTAGAGACAGGAAAGGAGTGTTCCTCAGGAGTCTCAAGCCTGAGAGATCCCCATGTTCTCAGTACTTCACACCTGAACTACTAGGCCTGGAATCAAATGTTCCCAAAGGCAGCTGGACCTACTGAGCAGCTGCCTGGGCTGGTGGACAGAGAAACCATTCCTTCATTACCTGGTCATCTGCACCCCATTTCTCCAGGTCATTCCAGCCCACCTGGAACCTAACACACAGCAGTCACTACCTGTAGCAAAACCTCAACACAACCCTCTTCCTTTCAGAAGCACAGCGGACAGAGGGAGGGTGATCAAGAAGAAAGTAGCATCAAGGCTGGACTCGGGAGGCCAAATGGATCTGGGCAAGTGGAAATACAAGCGGGGCATCTCAGGCAAATAGATGGGGCACAGGAAGCTCCCAGGAGTAAGGTCTCGGCACTAGTGAGCAGGAGTTGTGAACCTATATATAAGGGTGGGGCCAGAGTAGACCCCTGTGTTCTGCTAGTCCTGGGGCTCACAAGGGAGCTGTGTCCCTAGAAAGCATCAAACTGCAGTTGGTAGGAGAGCAAATTCCCTCCCTCCGCTGCCCCTGTGCAGCCAACCATGGCAGCGGCAGCCCCACAGGCTGAGTCGGGAGAGGGAAAGGTGGACGTGTCAGGACAGATCCACACTCTAGAAGGCAGCGCACACACAAGTCCCAAAGTGAGCCTGGACAGTGCACAGGGGAGGTACAAATGAGGGGTAGGAAGAGGTCAGAGAAGGGAGAGAAGTTATGCTCAGATCAAGGGAGAGAGAGGACTGTGGGGCAGGGGGAGGAGGTTCAAGAAGAAAGTAGCATCAAGGCTGGACTCGGGAGGCCAAATGGACCTGGGCAGGTGGAGACACAAGGCGGGGGGCGGGGTATCTCAGGCAAATAGATGCGGCACAGGAAGCTCCCAGGAGTAAAGTCTCGGCACTAGTGAGCAGGAGTTGTTCTGCCTTCATGGCAACACTGGAAACAGTGGGAAAGCAGAGCATGGGTGGTCCTGAAGGTCTGACTTTCGGGGAAGTTTGGCCTTGAATCTCAAGTCAAGGGCAGTTTCGGGGGGGAAGAGGGGTTCTGTGAACAGGAATCTGGGGATCTGTTGCATACGATAGTTGACATGGGGAGAGATGAGTCAAGCCCAAGGACAGGATGGAGTCACAGTAAAGGTGAGAAGGGATGGTTTCGGAAGCAAGGGGACAGACAAGCTGGGCGCAGAAGGCTTTCTACCAAAACATCATCTAATGACTGCCACAGTCCTAGAAGATGCCCACCGCCCACTGAGTATCTTCCCAACTTTTCCCCACTCAACTGGAATTTCCAGCCTTGAGAAGTGCCAGCCACATAGGACACCCCCCTCCCCACCCCCAAGGGCCATCTGTCAGTTTATGCTCTTTGCTTCTTCACTTTCTCCCCTCCCCCTGGATTATTTTTAAAAGATTAGGTTTCCTCTTTTCACTATCTGGCCCTGCCCTCTGTCCATGCATTCGTCGCCTCAGTCATGAGGGCAGTGGCAGGGCAGGAATGGCCAGCAGGCCGCAGGCCCTCCCAGCTCCCGAATGAGGGATTAGCTACCTCTGCACCCTGCACCAGCTGGCCACCACGTGAACACCACTTCCTCGCCACACAGGGCTAGGCTGTGACCTCTTCCACAGGCCAGGGGCTTCTTAATGAAACGAGTAAATAGGTGATTCATCCTAGCTGCTGACAGCTACTCACCCCCAGAGCTGCCTCATTCCAGGACAGAAAAAACAAGCCTTTATGGCCAGCCACCTCTGCCTCCCGTCCCCTCCCCCACCAGCTGGAACAGGACCAAAGCCCAGGTGCCTGGGCCAGCACAGGGTTCAAACTATGAGGACCAAGGTACACCACGCCTGACAAGTCACCTGCAGCTTGAGTGGTGAGTGAAGGAGGGCGCGCTCCCAGCTACCACTGCTCAGACTGACGCCAGTCCCCAGCCAAGCGGCAGGACTGATGACGAGTTGCAGAGCTACACACCACCCCACTGAGATGACCAGACTCCTCCCCCCGAGACCAGAAAGGCCTAGGACAGTGGCTTCCAGTTCTCTCGACTTCACAGCTGTCCCAGGTAGAGGCTGAACTGAAACAATGTGGGGAATGAAGACGCATCAACCAGCTTTCTTATATCCTGGGGGTCCACAAGACTGTCTAATTAAGAGCTCTGCAGCTGTTCAGGGAAGGCTGACTTGAAACCCAGTGAGTCAGGAAAGGGAACTCAGTTTCTAGGGGTCCTAGGTATCAGGTACTGTCCTGGGTCACTTTCTGGAAGCCTTATACAGCTTGGGGGGGAGGGGGGCAGGGGGAGCAAGGGGACAGAAACACTGAGGTTGACCAGTAGCAGAAGTGGACTTAGCTCTGAGGACTCTTCACTTCCCTACAACTGCCTGGGGAGCCAGGGTACTGGCAGGGCCCAAAGGTCAGGTTAGAGAACAGGCCTCATGCCAAGCAGGGCAGAAGAGGACCACTAACAGGGGCCTGAGAGCTTGGGAGTCCAGGAGGAAGGGAAGGGCAATTCTGAGAGGGGGAAAACATCTCTGGTCAGAGGAGGGTTATTACATGGCCCCTGGTTTCCCCTGGAGCGAGGCCCATTGCTCAAGGCAGGTTCAGTCCACTTTCCTGCTCTGCTGGCCATGGCTGTACAAAACCAGACTCTTCTCCTCCAGGTGGATTCAGAAAGCTGGCTCCCACTGCTCTCCCTCCAGCAGGACCTGGGCTGCGGGGCCCCTCCTGTCCCGCTCATGGCCAGGCAGACAGCTATCACACCCACAGTGTGACACCAGCTGCCCACACCCACAGTCCAGAGCCCTCCCTCTGATTCTCACAACATCCCACACGTAGGCAGGGCATGATTTCCTGTGTATTTATTTAACTTTTTATTTTGTCACTCTTTCAAACTAAAAGGAAACTTGCAAGAAGAGTACAAAGAACCATTTACTTAGGAGACCAGTAATGACCTACAAAAGGAACAGGGGGTGAAACACAAATATACCTTGTGTTCCCAGCTCAAATCAGTCAGAGAGCACTGATCTTGGACACTTGGGTTCCCACAGCCACCCCTCATCCTATATAAGCATGGTGAACTCAGCCGGCTGGGCCCAGGCTGCTCCACAGTGGGCCTGTTCCATCTGCGCTGTGCTCAGGGCCATCCACCCTCAGTTAAACGTGATGCAGTAAGAGAGAGGGGAGCTGCAAGGTGCCCCACTGTGTGTCTATCACTGTCTCCAAGTGTCTTCTTCCCAAATTCCAGGCTGCAGACGTCCTGAGTCAGTTGAGTGTGCAAGTCTACGGGACCTGACAGTTGGCTCTCCGCCCCATCATCCTTGAGCTAGACATCCAATGGATAATGCACAAAGAATTTTTATTTTAGACCTTTTACGTAAACAAGGCAATAGCCTAGAGGAAGTCACCCATAACCTCACCTCCCTGACCAGGTTTGCATTCCCATAACCCCTTCCAGTCCCTGTCTTATGACAACATAACTGAATCCCACTGGCAGGTGCAAAACCAGGGCTCCAGGCATGACACCTGCCTGTGTCCACATCCTGTGGCCCTCTGACACGGCTGCTCCTCCAACCAAGAAATTGTCGTTTTTCATCCCCAGACCTGGGCTGGCCCTGGGACCTGCTCTGACCAGCATGGCAGCAGTGACAGGGTATGGTTCTGTAGCCCAGGCCATCTGCAAAGTCCTTATAGCTTCTACCTTCATGCTTGGACCCCAGCTTCCCATGTGAAGATTCTCAGGTTACACTGTTATGATGAGAGGTCACAACGAGAGAGGTCCCAGCTTCCAGTGTCCCCACGAGGTGACGGCAAGAAGAACACCCAACAATGCAGAGTCACAAGAGATTAAATTGTGTTGTTATAAGCTACTACCTTTGGGGATGGTTCATTACACAGCAAGAGATGACAGACACAAATCTTAACATTATAACTCTGTATGTCAAGATTTTTTTATGAGCACATTCCATGCTGCTAAATAACTTTTGTCATTCCATTTGACGGTTACATAACAGTCCACCCCACGAATGTAACCCCTTTTCTATTGTGGGATGTTTCATTTGTTTCCAGTTTTCCACTGTTATGAATACAATGAATAGCTTCATATAAAAATACCAAAAAGGAAAAGGAGTGGGGGGGAAAGTGCTATTTCCTTAGGAAAATACCCCAGGGTGGAATTACTGGATCCGAGCTTATAAACATGTCACTGACTCTTGAACAATGTAGACACAGAATTCAAAGAGAAAGATGTCCTTGAAGCCTGATGGAAAATGGGCTAGGAGTAAACTCAGCTGTGCAGAAACACAGACTTCAGGATTCTGAAGCCAGGCCCCCATGTAGAAACCGGTCTGCAAATACTTATCAAGGCCCTAGCCCCAATCACTGAGGAAAGAGCCTGGAGCACCTGCCCATTAAAAAACCCACAGCTTCCTCCCAAACACTCAAGGGAAATAGAAGGTTACATACAAGGTATTTCAGTTAGATTTTGTAAACTACCAGCCCAACCAGATTTCCTGAACATGGCACAATGAAAAGGAATCTGGTTATTTTAGAAAATGACCCAGGTCTCCAGACAGGTGCAATCCTGGAGTCTTAGTCACAGTCAAACTCCTTGCTTCACTCACTGGTGCCATAGCCCGCATACACATTCCCCTGTCCCAAGGCAGGCTCTAGCCCCAATTCCTGAACAGCTGCCCAGGCACACCACAGTCCCAGCCCAGGGCCTGGCCCAACATTCTATAGCACCTGTGCTTCCCAGGAAGCAAAATGTCAAAGCCAAATAGTGTCCCTGTCCTACCTCAACTATGGTTTTGTCACTGATTTGCCCAGGGACAGCTAGAATCACCCAGACAACCTCCTCCATTTCCCCAGAACCTCAGAGGAGCATGACTTCCTAGGAGCAGATGATTTTAAGTTTTTCTGCAGAAGAGGTGGCTGGAATGGAGGTGGCTCGCAGTCAGAAACGCCCTGTCCCTGTCACTACAAGCCTCTTTATCAGCAACTTGCTACTTTCCAAAGAGCTGTATTTGCTAGGTAATGCAAGAGATCGGGTGCCCTCTCCCATTAGTGGGGACAGAATGGTAGGTACACTGGAAAGGCCTGTTTGCAAGGGGTCAAGCATGAAAGCAGGCATGCCACACTCAGCAGCACTTTTCACAACAGCCAGAAAGTAGGAACAAGTGTCCACAGGACAAATAATTGGGCAAACAAAATATGGTATATACAGCAGGCCCTTGAAAAGCACTGGCTCATTCAACATCATTTCATTATAACACTGATGAGGAAAACAACTCCCGGCTGACTCTGAACAAAACACTTATCAAGCTGGTTTCACTGTGCATCATTTCTCTTAATGTTAGTTTCCAAGAACCTATAGATGATGTTAAGTGGGGACTTACTGTACATTCAAAAAAAATGTTTAAAGGCCTTAAAAAGGAAGAAATTTTACAGATTGTACATGCTGACATATGCTAAATTGTGGAAGAACCTTGGAGACACGATGCTAGGTGAAAGAAGTCAGACACAAAAGAACAAATGCTGTATGATTCCACTTACGTGAGCTACTATTGTCAAAATCATAGAGACAAGTAGAATGGGGGCTACCAGGGGCTGGGAGTGGGCGGGGGGCGGGGGGGATTGGGGAGTTAGTTTAATAGGTAGGAGTGTCAGCTGGGGAAGATGAAAAGGTTCAGAAGATGGATAACGGCACTATAACGTTCATGTACTTAATATGCCACTGAACTGTACACCTAAAAATAGTTAAAACGCTCTCTGCTCGCAGCCTCCGCACCGCACAGCTCTCCGACACAGCAAAAAAGTCCAGAGGAGAGTGAGCAGCACATCAAGTCTCTGCAGTTTTCCAGAGGTATGCTAGTGAGCACAGCCACAATGGCAAGCTCTCCCAGAGCGAGTTCCTAACCTTCATGAGGACAGAACTTGCAGCCTTCACAAAGAAGCAGAAGGCCCCTGACTGCATGATGAAGAAACTGGACCTAACTCTGACGGGCAGCTGGATTTTCAAGAATTTCTTAACTTGTAGTGGCCTGGCCATGGCTTGCCATGACTCCTTTACTAGGTCTACCTGTCGCCAGAAGTGAAGCTGAGCCCTCGGGCCTGGCCTCCAAGCCATGCCTCTCCTTCCAGTCTCCTAATCATCATCCTCTCCTCACAGCCCACACACACTCTGGGCCCACATGCCCACCATTCCATGTAAGCCACTCCGGCTGGTGGTAATAAACAACTGTATTTTTAAAAACAGACACACACAAGAAAATAGTTAAAATGGTACATTTGGTGTTATGTACATTCTACCATAATTTAAAAGGAGAAAGAATAAAAGACAGTAAAAGGTTTTGCCTCCAACTTCTTCCAAGCACAGGTATGGACCACACTCAGAGACACAGGCCACCAGCCATGGAGTGCCCTCACCCCATGTCACATCCACCACCAAAACCAGCTGGCTCTGTCCTTCCTGGGACTGATTCTGTTGCTCTGCTCCAAGACAGAAGTTGTGCCAACTCCCTGTCCGCCCGACTCCACCTGGAGAAGACATGCGGCCCCACCACAGGTAGAAATTCCTCACAGACAGATGCTGAGAGAGCACACAGTGAAGCAGCTTGAGCAGAGACACAGCACAAAGGAAGCAAACGTGGGTCCCAGAAGCCATGTGGAAGTCGGTACAGGCGGGCAAGGGTGGAGTGGGAAGTCTGAGCTCCCCCAGGTTTGGCTCATGTGGCTCCTTTCTCATCTGTTTCCTGTACTAAATTTCATTTCAACTAAAATGTCATTTGAAAAGGAGGGCTCTGTTCCTAAAAGAAAACAAAACCACTTGAAAAATCACTGCTTGGAGGGCCTCCCTGGTGGCACAGGGGTTAAAGACACAGCTACTGCAACACGAGTTCAATACCTGGCCAGCCAGGGGGCAACCCACATGGTGTAGCAGACCTCTCCTGCCTCGCCCACCGTTCCCCTCAGCAGTGTGTTTCAGTAGATCTAAATGTTCTGCTCCCCACTCTGTATCTGGTGAATCCTCTCACCCCCCGCACCTCTGGCCTACACCCAAGTTCTTATATGCATAACTAAATTAAAAAAAATTTACATAAAAAAATCACTGCTTGGAAATGGACACTGGACTTTTTTAACCCTGATGGAAAAAGGCAGTTTTTCATTATCCAACTTGGCCCCTTAAAAAAAAAAAGCCAAACCTCCCGCCAGCTGATGAAGCAGCCAACATCCTCTCCCGCTATCTGTCACAACAGCAACTTTGCTAACAACAATAGAATAAGAATAACAAGTATTAGTAAGCACTCGAAGTGTGCCAGAAACTGGGTACGTGCTTCTCCTTCCTGCGCACATCATCTGGTTGAAACTTCATGACAAATCCCTGAGCGAATGGACTGATTTCTGTTTTACAGATGAGGAAAGCTAACCACCTGTAGGGTAAGTAAAAACCATCAGGCTTTTCCGCCCTCCCGCCATTAGTGTTGATGATGGATCCCTGCGGTCCTGAATGCATGCCTGATGGTGGGCACCTGGAGCAGGGTGTGGGCATGCATAGGTGGGTACACCCGGGCTGAGACTGGGCTTTTAAGGGCGGCGTCACAGAATGCCAGTCTCCCCGGCCCCCCTGCCTACCATGTACCTGGTAAACCCAACAAAACCCTGAAAAAACCACCTAGTGCTCCAGGACTCCTCCTTTACCCATCTGCATAGAATCATAAAGATCCTGCTCCATGCCCTTCCTGCCCCTACATCATCCCTCATCAATTCTCAGATAGTCCTTTTCTACAAATTCCAACATAACTGAAAATGGGAACTTATAGTTAATCATCCCTTTCTCTTATAATATCTGGAATCACTGCCTACCTTCTCTGCAGCACTTCAGTTAATGGTGCACCTCACCTTGGAATTGGTATCCAAGTGGATGAGGTGTCCGGCGTGCACCTGGATTCAGGCTAGGAAACAGCCCCACAGGAGAGCCAGCACCCACCCTGGCAGTTTGAGCCTAGACAGTCCCAGTGATCTCAGGGCCACAAGTGTCTGCAGAGGGCTACAAGGATCAAATCAGTCACAAATTCCCCAGACTGGCTGCCGTAAGATGGCCCGTCCTACCCAGACTAGCAAGGAGACAGCTGGGCAAACGAGTCCACAGGTCAGAACAAGACCCAACAAAGGAGATTCCCATAGCAAAGCCTCCATGCTCCAGCTGGAGGTGATGGCCCAGGCCCTACAGAAGCCAGTGGGAGTTTATCCCAGGCCCTGCCAGTCCTGTGGACCTTGCACACCTACATAGTTACAACTCAGCAAATTTCCAGAAGCCACTGTACCCCCTGTTAGGGATTGCTGTTCCACAGGGAAGTCCAAAAACCTCCCTGTAGGGTAAGGAAAAATGTCAGGCTTTTCTGCCCTCCCGCCATCAGGATAGATGATGGATCCTTGCGGTCCTGAATGCATGCCTGATGGCGGGCACCTGGAATAGGGTGTGGGCACAGGTAGATGGGATTCACCTGGGCTAAGACTGTGCTTTTAAGGGTGGCATGACGGGGACACCAGAAGAAGCCGAAAGAGAAGCCAAGAGAGAAGCAGAGCCATAGGAAGAGCAGAGAGACTGTGAGAGAAGGCCGGAGAGCCCAGAGTAAAGACCTGCTGGGGGCTGGGGGGCCTGCCAGCCTACTGGCCCCCCAGCGCCCCTGCCTGCCGTGTACCTGGTAATCCCAATAAAAACCTGCAAAACCACTGAAGACTCTGATTCCTCCTTCACCTGGTCTGCTGGATATTAGAAAACCTGCACTGTGGTCCTTCCTGCCCTTACACTCCCAAATCAAAAATAGTGCTCACTGCACCACCCGTGCACACTCCCTTATCCTCCCAGAGATGGAACTAAAGCCCGCCGTTCCCCTTCTGTCTCCAAGTCCTCGGCAGACAAGACACTGATTTACCACTGTTAAAAACCAAACAGGCCTAAAATGGAGTTACTCGTGCTGAACCCCCCATCACCAAACTGAGAATTAACTTAATGACAGCTTCAGCCTGTCCTAGAAATGGAACCTAAAACCAGTCGACCAGGAACCACCTCAGCAGTGGTGAGGTGACCTACCTGATAAGCCCTGCCATCCCCTAGGGAAAGAGACTTTGCCACAGCCAATCCACTATGCTAGTATAACTTTCTTGTCCCTGCTCCCTCCTGTTATAAAAGCCCATCACTTTATACAGCTTCTCACAGCTCTTTTCTAGCTGCTAGAAGGAACACTGCCCAATTCTTGAATCGCTGAATAAAGCCAGTAAGAGCTTTAAAATGTGCTCAGCTGAATTTTGTTGTTTTTAACACGACCAAACAATTCATTCCTTGGTCTGGGTACTACTCGGAACTGGGAGTGCAGCTCACAGCTGCCACTTCTCTCGGCCAGAGAGCAGGTGCATCTATTTTCCTCTTCAAATGAGTAAACAAACTGAAGCACAGAGTCATAAACACCCTGTCGATCAGAATCAGAGCAGGCAGCCAGCAGGGGCTGTTGTATGTCTTGGGCAATGCGGAGCAATGCTCATGTGGGGTGTGATCCATGGATGAGAGTTTACAATGCTGTCTAGTTCCCAAAGTCCCCTGCATTCTCCAATCAACAACTGTGATCCTGCTGGAGACATGACAGCCGACGGGGGGGGGGGGGGGGGGGGGGGGGGGTGCAGTGGGGGGTGTTTATTCCAGGCCCCAGCATCCCTGTGGGCCTTGTGCATTGACACAGCTACAACTCAGCAAGCTTCCAGAAACCAGTGTATTCCCTACTAAGACCCGGGGTCCCGGGCAACAGGTGTCCCTGTGGACTCCAAAATCTGCAGTGGTGCCGAGGGACCTAAACAGCTGTTACAGGCCTAAGGACTACAGGCAGCAAAGGAATCCAACTGCGATCACAGTCAACACAGCAGGTTCGTCCTCCTGCTAAGCCTGCACCCCTAGCTGCAGGTAGTCCCACTAGTAAGAGCTTGGATTCCAGGCTCGAGGACCACCGTGGCCGTATGTCATTTAAGCTTCACTTTTCCTTCCAGCTCCTTTCTTGGGTCTGGCCAATCAGAAAACAACAAAATAAGGGAACTCAGCACCTGACTCACAAGGAGAAGGAGGGCCACAGGGAAGGATGCACATCCCTCTCATACGTCAAAGGGTCTGACCGCCCATCCATAGGCCACCTCTGGGATCCAAACCCTTGCAGGAGGTCAAGATAGGCAGGACCCCCTTGTTATAGGGAAAAGGAGCAGCCCCAAACCCAGATTCAACCCAGAGAGAAGCTGAGTACCCATGGTGTGGCCTGCAAGATAGGACTTCCCCAAGGAACTATTAAAAAAGGATAGCGTCCACCAGAAGCCACTTTGCCATGATCTCAACTTGCATAAAATGTCCAGAAAAGGCAAATCCATAGAAAGGAAGCAGATTAGCAGCAGCCAGGGCTAAGGAAGCAGGGAATAGGGAGAAACTACTGAGAGATATGGGTTTCTTTGGTGGGGGATGAGGGGGCTGCAAAAATGGTCTGGGACTAGATAGTGGTGGCTAGCTGCATCACTCAACTCTGTGAATGCAAGACCCACTTGTACATTTGAAATGGGTGAACTATAAGTTATAGCTCAATAAAGTTTTTAGAAGGGAGCAGAGGGAAAGGACTGGAATAGAACCACCCAAGTGATAAAATACCCGCAGCAATAAAAAGCAGCCTGCTATCAATGCAGACAACCAACCTGGGTGAATCTCAAGTGGACGCTCCAAGTGAAAGCAGCCAGACCCAGAAGGCTGCACACTGTAGGATTTCACTTATGTCACATTTGGGAAAAGGCAAGACTGGGGGAGAGAAAGCACTTCAGTGGCTGCCAGGGGCTATGAATGGAGAAATGTCTACAAGAGACATGGGCAACAAAGCTGCTGTGTGTTTTGAATGTGGTGATGGTTATACAACTGTCATAATTCACAGAGCAGAACACCAGAGAAACAACTCTTACTGTCTGTAAGTCACACCTCAATGCACACACGCACACGTACCTCAAAAGGTATCATGACATCTTTTGACTCTTCCATTGTTTTTAAAAGAACAGATCATTTACACAGCAATGTGCTTTTTTTAACCTTCGATCCAAAACTTCATTTTCTAGCATGGACAAAAAAAAAAAACCAAAACACCCTAGAATTTGAAATCTGTTAAAAGAGGAAAAGGAATTGGCAGAAAAACAAATTGGGGAAAAAAACTATGTGTAGTAATGGATGTGAAGTGAACTCAGTGTGGTCATTATTCTGCTATCTATCTATACACACACACACACACAAATACCTCAAACCATTATGCTATACACCTAAAGCTAAAACAATGTTATATGTCAATGATACCTCAATAAAAATAAAACAAGTAGCTGAAAAGAGAGGCAAATAACCGTTAAAAAACTGGAGTAAAAAAAGGTCATTGAATTTGTAGGTTTACATTCATACAAGTACTATTCACAATACTAGAGGTAGATACATCATATTGATGGAAGAATAAACAAAATGTGGGATATCCTTTCAATGGAATACTACTCAGCTTTAGAAAGGAAAGAAATCCTGACACATGCTACAATGGATGAACCCTGAGGACATTACGCTAAGTGACACAAGGACAAATACTGTACAGTCCCACAGATGAGAAGCTGGAAATGGACAGTAGTGATAGTTGGTCAATAATGTCAATGTACATAATGCCACTTAAAAATGGGTAACATGGTAAATTTTATGACATCTGTATTTTATCACAAAAAAAAAAAAAAAAAAAAAAGCAACCAACCAACCAATCAACCCCCATGACTCCTTCCCACAGTCCTAAGTGACCACGTGTTCTGGATCTGGTGAGGCCCTGACACTGATGCTGCAGACCTGAGCATGGCCTTCAATGTCAGGCAGACAGATGCACAGGTGTGGGAAGTAGGCACTGGAGGAGCAAGTGCTGCTTCGCTCCACCTTTCCAGAGGTTCTCACAAATGCCAAGAGTAACTGATGGAGGTTTCTGGACCATGGCCCTGCAGGGTGCCAAGCAAAGTGTAAAGTTCCACAGACACTGAAGCTGCATCGAGTCTGTTTTGCACGCAGTCACAAAATACCTGCCTGGACCAGGGCTTGCCTAAGAGGGGCCTGTGAGCCAAGGAGCCAAAAGAAAGGCGAGCTGGGGCCTCCCTGGTGGCACAGGGGGTTGGGATGCAACCTATGAAGCTGTCCACAGCCACTGCGGTTCGATCCCCGGCCAGGGAGCTGCCCACATGGCGCAGCAGACCTCTCCTGGCTTGCACGCTGTTCCCCTCAGCAGTGTGTTTCAGACAATCTGCCTGTTCTGTTCCCCACTCTAACTCTGGTGAATCCTCTCACTCCCCCCCAACACCTCTGGCCTGTACCCCAGTTCTTGTGTGCATAAATAAATCTTTAAAAAAGAAAAGAAAGGCGAGCATAGCTAGGCACATGTTTCTCAGGCAGAGGTATCTCTCAGGTGCCCAGCTGGGAGAGAATTTTGTCCAGAATGTGCCCAGGAGCCCACAGTGGCCTGACCACACAAGGAAATAGGATACTGAGCAAGGCTTGTGGCTGCCTGGTGCACTCTTGTACCCCAACAGTCACCCCAACCTCCATGAAAGCAACACGGGAATGCATATGAGATCATCCTGCCACAGTGACAGCCTGTCCCTCGCCCCAGTGCCATGCTCCATAAACCCACAGCAGCCCATAAGGTCCCACTCCTCAGTGCTTCTGCACACACAGATGCCCCCACCCCCACAATGTGAGTACAGCCCTTTTCATTTGAGTTCATGCAAGACCCAACTAATGGAACACCCCCTTCCATGATGATTTCCATGCGCTGGGTCAGCAGAGTTTGGTAATACCTTCCATCACAACATCCATTTATCAGCTGTTAGGTGTCTGTGGGTTCCCTGGGGTCAAGGACTATGTCAAGGCCTAAGGCAGGTGCTACATAAACTTTGGGTGAACAGATGGGTGGTTGGATAATGGATGATGATGAATAGAAGCTGGATAGAGCTTTGGGCTGCAGGTCTGCATCCTCCTACATTGCATATGTTGAAACCTAATCTCCAGTGTAAATGTATCAGAAGGCAGGGCCTTTGGGACGTGATCAGATCATGAGGATGGGCCTTCATGAGTGGGATTCATGCCCTCATAAAGCTATCCCACAGATGTCCTTACCCCCTTCCACCATGTGAGAACACAGCAAGAAGGCAGCTCTCTTTGAAACAGGAAGTGGACCCTCGCCAGATACCAAATCTGCTGGGACTTCTAGCCTCTAGAACTGTGAGAAATAATTTATGATATCTGTGATAGTCTGGTACAGAAGTATGAATAGATGAATGTAGATGATCATGGATGGATGTATGGATGGATGATGGATGGATAGGTGGATGGATGATGGATGGATGGAGTAGCTCAGGCATGAACAGTACTTTCTTAGGAACATACACTCCTAGAAACAGCTATGAGTTTAACCACAGATATTTGGGGCTCAAAGAAGATTCAGGGCTACAACACCCTCTTCTCTCAAGGTGAAATTTTTTTAATAGGTTTTATCAATAAATAGCTATTTTCTTAGCTTTTTATTATGGGAAACTCTAAATACACACAAAAGCAGGGACCACACTATCACAAAACCCATGTCACTTCAGTGATTGACCTGTGGACTGCCTTGTTTCAAGGGATCAAAGAACATTCATCAACAGAAGCAGCAGGATGAAGAGGAAAGAAAAGGGAGTTGTCAGCTAAGCAACCACCTACCACCCTAGTTCCACCACCTCCAGTGACTTCCTGGAGGAAAGAGACCTGGGCTACGAAGACTGACTCTACCTGCCTCACAGGTTCCATGAAGAAAGCTCATGTGAGCTCCTGAGCACAGATGTGACGCCCACACTGCTCTGTCATCGTATTTCATAATCACCAGGAATAGGGAAGAAGGGTGAGCAAACTCTTGCCCACAAGCCAAATCTAGACTGTCACTGCACATTTTTGTGTGACCCGGGATCTGAGAAGTTTTTAATAGTTTCAAATGATTACATTTTAGTTATATGAGTAACTGCCTAATAAGCTTCGATTTTTGCCTCTCAGTCACAAAGCCTAAACTAATTACTCTCTGTCCCCTTAAGAAAAATTCTGCCAACACCAATTCTGTAAAGCAAAGAACAGAGGCTTACACATCACCCTTGGTTCAAATCCAGGTTCTGCTGTGCAAACTTCTCACCCTTCCTAAACTGCTGCTGTCCGAGCATCAGCCTGGGAGGGAATACCTAGCTCCCCATAGGGTGGAGTGGGGTGTGTTCCGATCCAGGAAGGCCATGGGATCCTATTATGAGGCACAAAGCCAAATTCAAGCACAAAGTTTCAGGAAAGGAAGAAATCCCCTCTCTGATGCAAGGTTCCATGGAGGGACCACTGGCACACTCTGGGGCTTCTTGAGAGTCAGAGTGCACAGCAATCAGAATCTGCTAGACAGAAAGTTCCGAAAGAAAGCGAGGACTTCCACTGAGATGTGCATCCCATAAGAGTGCAGACAATCAGCAGTCCTTCCTGTTCTCATGCCTTCCAGACTAACCAACCCAACCCCAGCGACAGCCTCTGCTCCAGCTGGCACAGAGAATGCTCTGGAAAGAGTAACCGGGACCAGACAGAGAGCTTCCCCTGCCGGAAGTGAGCCCTGGATTCCAATTCCAGGTGGGGCTGCATTAAGCGGGCAGGCTGCTGGAGAACTGGTCAGCTCTGATGAAGGTAAATGATGGCCTCAAAACACCAAATGTCCCCCCAACACCATGTACAGAGGTACACACAGGCAACAGCCACATATCCAACTCTACACACCTCTACATTGGCCTCGGCACAAGTGTTCCTGACACAAAGGGCTGGAGAGACACCAGCTGGCATGACCAGGCCTCCCACTGCCAACCACCTGCCTGGAAACTACCACCTCTACCCAGCCAGATGCCCTTCATGCTCCCCTCATCACCTTCCACATCAACAGCTAGGCCTCCTTCTGACCACACTCTGCATTTCAGCATGCTGCCCTGGGGTCACCTGCACAGCTCTAAGCATTGTGCCAGCCATGGGGGCTAACCCAAGGCCAATGGGCAGCGAAGGAAGATGATAATCAACCAGCAGAGCAGCACCCTAGTTCCCATGAAACTTACACGCAGAGCCAAATCCCCTCCCCACCAAGCCCATCTCGGGCTGCCTGGATCCCAATCACTACAAGCAGCAAGACACAATCAGAAAGGCTGCTTTGGGACACCAGCCAACAAGGTTTTCCAAGTAATTTACTGGGAACTTAGAGTGACACAACTTAATTTTATTTGGAATCAAAAAACTAAAGAGGTCTCAAAGAGGCCACTGTGTGGCTTTCTCATTTACAGGTGGGAATGCAGAGGCTCAAGTGGTTACCCAGGATCAAAGCAGCAGTGATGGGCGGCACAGGTAAGGTGGGCAACAGAGAGCAGAGGGAACAAATGTGAGCCCAGCTCTATGATCCACACACCAGGATGGCTAAAACCCCTAGACTGCTGACCTCAGCTGCAGCGAGTAGTGAAAGAACACAGAGTTGAAGAAATGTCCTTTCCGCTCCTCCAAAGCCCATTACGCCATGCTGCCCTCCCTCCAACATGGCCTTGCTGTATCTTCGCCCTCTTGCCCCACCTACAATCTATACAACCACCTAATATATATGCTGCACAGTGACGTGTTTGACCTGACAAATCCAGCAGCATCCTGCTGCCCTGGCCCGGCTTCTGCCAGCTTCCGCCAGCTCAGTGCTTCATGCACCACCATGCAGCTTCTCCCCTTCTGTCAAGTCCCTATTCTACCAAGGCATTTGGTTTCCCTGGAGCTGCCATTAAAGCCAGGCAGGAATTCCATGGGCCAGAATTAGCTGACAATGCTATCTAGCTGGTCTAATCCATGCACAGAAGAAAGGCAGAAATGCTTTAGTTACAAGCAGTCCAGAGCAGCAATGAACTAGCAAGTTCCGTGATAAACAAGGGGACGGGAGGTTTTTCCCCTACCAAAGACTGCAGAGCTGACAAGGAACTAAGAATCACATAACCAGTTAGTTGCCTGAGGGATCTTCCCAAATTAGAGACCAGACCTGTGGAACCCCAGCCCAGGGCTTCTCCTGATCTAGGGTCCACAGAGCCTACTTATTTCCCAGAAGCATCAGGGAACCAGGAGTTACAGTGGGCCCAGCTCTAGGCAGACCCCTACTAAAATAAATATGGGGCTCTTGCTTCTCTGAAAACCCCAGATCACAACTTTGGTTCAGGGAGGTGGGGGCAGGGCAAGACCCCACCAAGCCTTGTCAGCTGATAGAACTAACCACTTTTAGTCAAGTGCCATACAAAAGAACAAGGATAAAAAAGAAGCCAAAAGGGCCTCCCCTGATGGCGCAGGCGGTTGAGCGCCATGCTGTGAAGCTGTCCGCAGCCTCCGCAGCGCCGGTTCGATCCCGGCCGGCTGGCAAGGATCCCACATGGCACGACAGACCTCTCCTGCCGCGCCTGCTGCTCCCCTCAGCAGTGTACTTAATCAGTCTGCCTGTTCTGTTCCCCACTCTGTCTCTGGTGAATCCTCTCACCCTCCCGCGCATCTGGCCTGTACCCCAGTTCTTGTATAAAATAAATAAATAAACCAAGAAAGAAAGGAAGGAAAGAAAGGAAAGGGAGGGAGGGAGGGAGGGAGGGAGGGAGGGAGGGAGGGAGGGAGGGAGGGAGGGAGGAAGGAAGGAAGGAAGGAAGGAAGGAAGGAAGGAAGGAAGGAAGGAAGGAAGGAAGGAAGGAAGGAAGGAAGGAAGGAAGGAAGGAAGGAAGGAAGGAAGGAAGGAAGGAGAAAGAAGTCAAAGGAGAGTAACTGCAATACCAAGGGTAAACTGGAACCGTATTTCTGGAAAGGAATTTCTCAGCAGATAACAAGGGTCTTCAAACCATCCAACCTGTGACTTGGTAAATTCACTGGCAAATGCCCACACACATAGTAGGAAGCAGAAGTGTAAACAGACATGACATGTTAAAACTTTCACTGAATGTAATGAACACCACCAAATTACACACTTCAATGTGGTATAAACAAGTAATGGGATATTATTCTGCTTTAAAAAGGAAGGAAATACTGACCTAGTCTGCAACATGGATGAACCTTGAGGTTCATCCTCAAGATAAGATAAAAATACTGGATGATTTCACTGAGAGGAGGTACCTGGAATTCATCTCATAAAGACAGAAAATGGAATGGTGGTTGTCAGGGGCTGGGAGAGGGGGCGAAGAAGTATTGCTTAATGAGTGTAAAGTCTCAGTTTTCTAAGAAGAAAAGAATTCTGGAGGTGGACGGTGGTAATGGTTGCACAACAAGGCAAGTGAGTGTGCTCAACACCACTGATTGTACACTGAAAAATAGTTCAAATGGTAATTTTTATGTTGTATGTATTTTAGCACAATAAGAAAAAAAAGAACAGAACAAGAGCTCAGGAATCAGATCTCCAGGAGTGCCCAGCTCTGTGTGTTCTGTGTGTGCACAGATGTGTGACTTTTTAACTATATGGGCATCCGGGGTGAAGATTGGAACCTTCCAGTCCCTGTCAGGCCAAACACCCCCATTTCTCTAATCACTCTGCTGACAGGCCTGTGCTTTAGCAACACTGGGGGCGCTTAAAGGCACTGAACAGAGTACAATGATGGCGTCTCAGAGCCTGGACACTTCTATGGACACCAGGCGAGACTTGGTCCTAAGTGCCACAATCTTTCCTGCTGACCCAGACAGATAAAATGTCATCCCTGGATTTTATAGGGAGACATGTATCAGTAAAATGACTTCTTTGTGAATTAAAAATAGATAAATAAATAAAATAAAAAGCCCCCTCCAAGTTTCAAAACAAAACACTCCTGAAATGGAACAGTCAAAGAGATGCCTGGTCCTGACCCACTGCTCCTGCAGGAGTCTGTGCACCCCAGGGCCCAAGAGGGGGGCTGGTGTGAGTGTCTGAAACACACACTGATGCCTGTAGGTCAGGGGTGTTCCCAGGAGAAAGTCCACTTAGGCCTTTGATGTACCAGGTCTTATTGACAGCCATGTCCCCTCTTAGAATTCAGAAATTTATCACGTGCTCCTCCTCCCTTTGGAAGGATTCTAATTCACATACTTGAGGGAGCTCAGTGCTTTGGACCCAGAGAAAAAGGAGAGGGAAAGAAAAGAGACAACAAACAACCATGTTCCATTCTCTTCCCAGATGTGTCAACACCCTGCACTTGCAAGGTAACAGGGCAGAATGCACTGGTTCTGGCAGCCACAGCCCTGCTGTTGCACCCCAACAGCCAATTGAGACAGATTCAAGCTAGCAGAATTAGGGACAGGCCCCTTGCTGGCTTTCTGGGGCCCAGTCATTTGGCCCAAGAGTGGACACTTCACAAGAAGCCCCAAGCTTCCTGAGCAATTAGAACAAAGTCCTCTCCCAGACAGCCAGCAGCAGGCCAGGTCTCACTCAGCCCATTAACCTTCCTGGATGGACTTCCTTGCCAGAGTTTCTGGAACCTGAGACTGCAGACTTAGCAGGGATAAATAAGCAACCACAGGGCTCCCAGGGCTAGGAAAGCCCGGAGATGACAAAGGAGCATTAGGGTCAAGTCTCCGATGCTTCCTCACATTCCCCTTTCTGGGGCCACTCACACCCCTTTCCAGAGCCTCAGACACCCTTTCCTAGAGCTGTGTGTGCGCTTCCTAGAGCCACCCCACCCCCACCCCTTTCTGGAAACTGATAGCCCTTTCTGGAACCTTGCTGGCTCTCCCACAGAGAAGTCTGCTGCAGCAACTCATACCATCTGGTCACTGAAGAGATACCACAGGAGAGGAAACCAGATTTATGTTAAAAATCATAACGTGGATTTTTAGAGCCAAAGTCTAAGTCACTCACAGCTGCTACAGGGGACATGAGCTCATCTGACTGCTTCACGAAAAGATGCTGTTCAACCAGGTCCTCCCTACCACGTGCCCCCAACTCCCACGGCTACCCTTCCCATCCCCATCCCCACCTCCCCTAGGCTGACCACGGGGCAGGCCTCCTTGTTGCCTTCACACCTGCTTTGGGAGTCACTGGCCCTAGTTTCTGGCCTCACCACTGCCTTAGTCTCATCTTCCCTATTCTCCAGGCCCCAGAATGAGCCATGTCAATGCTCTTAAAGCACGGCCACATTCACGCCAAGCTCTTGTGACAACGTCCCTGCAAACCCACATCACCTCTGTCCACTGTTCAGTAAGCTGGCCACTCCTCTGTGGGGTGACCAATCTCCCAAGACACACACTCAGGTCTCCTTCCTGGAGTCCCCCTTTAAGTCCCCAACCCTCAGTCACCTCCTCAGCACATGGTGTCCACAGCACTCCTCCAACAGATGGGGACTTATCTCTGCCCCGGACCCCTGCCCTAGGAACCAAGCACGCCCATGAGCAGACCGTCAAGGAGCACTGGGATGCCCTTCCTAAGCCCCTGGTCAGGAAAACACCCCTCTCTCCTCCTCACTGCCAGGATTCTGGACACAGTGGTCCCCACAGTGCTCTGGTTTCTCCTTTACCCACTCACAGCCACCATGACCTCTCCTAGCAGTCATTTCACCTTAGCCTTTCTACAACATAAACTCCCCTACTGCCCACCCTCCTGGTCCCAGATGCCTCATCTCTTCCATGTATTCCCCCAAATATGCAAAACCCCAGACCTGTTCCAATCTGCCCCTTCCTTCTTCATCAGGTGGGTCCTTTCTTCCAAAAGCCTGCTACCCATCTGAAGCCCTTCAACACAGCCCTCAGCACACCAGGCTCACACAGCCTCTCCTCTTTTCTCTTCAGTCACCCCTCCCACAGCTGGCTTATATACACATCCCTTCCCTGCTCCCCCCTACCCCCTTTCATGACAACTCCAGGTAAGACCATCCCACATATTAATGCCAAATACACTTTCCTGAGGCAAAGCTCCAAAGGTACTCCCCTTCTCTCACTCAACAACCTTCAGTGGCTCCCTAACACTATACAAGAAAGAAAAAAAGTCCTCAGCCTGGCTTCTGGATCCTACACAGTATGTCCTAACCCTCCTCTGTACACGAACCTCCCCCACTGCCTACATTTTATACCAGTTCTCCAACCTTGCAGATTCTGCTATTTCCTGCGCTGAACATGTTCCAGCCTCTAGATTCTTATCCATCTACACTCTTTACTCAGTACACCCTCCCCCAACCCTGCACCCTCCTCAGCATAGGGAAACACAGAAGAATTGTGAGGCAGCCACCCCCCCCAAGTTAAGTGAAGTTGTTAGTCCTTGGAGCCTCAAGATCTGCCCCACACTGGAGTGGCTGCTCATCCTGGTGCCTGATCTGGAGGGGCCTTGCAACCCAGTTGAAGGTTTCTATTTGCCAAGAAAGACAAGCTCTCCCGAAGAACAGAGTCATGTTTTCCCATCACCTCCAACCCTTAAAAGACACCGAATAATTCACACTACTGAACTCCACACTTTAAAACAGCTACAACAGTCAATTTTATGTTAGGTGCAATTTTCCCCACGATTAAAAAAATACACTGAAAATGAGGGAGAGGAAAAAGTGAAGTGAGCTCAGTGGGATCCTGGTGAGGGCTGGAAGTGGCTGGTGAGCAGAGGGTTCACTGTCCTCTTTCTACTTCATGGGGTTTTGAAAATGGCCACCCATTTTGAATTAAGAAAGCACCTGTAGGGCCTCCTCGGTGGCGCAGCGGTTGAGCGCTGGGCTGTGAAGCTGCCCGCAGCCTCTGCAGCACTGGTTCGATCCCCAGCTGCTCCACAGCCACCGGAGGAGGGTCCCACATGGCTCGCAGACCTCTCCTGCTGCCCGCTGCTCCCCTCAGCAGTGTACTTCAGTCCTTCTGCCTGTTCTGCTCCCTACTCTGACTCTGGTGAATTCTCTCACCCTCCCGCGCTTCTGACTGTAACCAGTGCTTGTATAAATAATATAAATAAATCTTAAAAAAAAAAAAAGAAAGCACCTATAAAGTACATTTCAGGAAATAATGCCTCCAAAAACAAATG
The DNA here is from genome assembly GCF_964194135.1 of Talpa europaea. Lineage (NCBI taxonomy): Eukaryota > Metazoa > Chordata > Mammalia > Eulipotyphla > Talpidae > Talpa > Talpa europaea. The sequence continues at coordinate 52,541,928 of NC_140082.1, forward strand.
GAGACAATTCACCCATGTTGCTAATGCAGAAAAGAAAAAAAAAAAAATCAACATTCATAAGTGAGTTACATTTCCTGGTCTAAGATCTGGGCAAATACAAATACTGCTTTTACACACTCCAGCTCAGGCACACACTCAGACAGTGACCACTGCATGACGAGCATCTCCCAAACTAATTCACAAAGTCAGGTCAGCAGGACTTTCAGACAGTCGGACAACGGCTCTGGGCCCAGCACAAGGACCCTTATTCCTCGGAACGGGCAGGAGAGGTAGACAACGGCATCGCCAGCCCAGTCTGGAAGCCCCTGCTCACATCACAGCCACTCCCGACACTGAAAAGAGCCACAGAACAAAAGATCGTCATATCTAGTCAACTATGGGAGATGTCCAGACAAGCCCTGCAAGCCCCTCACCTAAAACCTCAGACAGTTCAGCGAAGGCACTCTGCAACAGGCAGCATGGACCCAACGTGCCATGTGCCCCTCCCCCTGGAGCAGAGGCCACATTCAGCTCAGCCTCCTCCGGGCTTGCTGGCCAGTCACCACCCAACACTCGCAAAAAAGTCTAGAGGAAGAAACCCTGAAGACACCACACTGAGGGTCATAAGCCAGATGCAAAAAGACAAGGGCTGTATGACTCCACTAGTGGAGGTACCCAGGGCGTTAGAGCCATAGAGACAAAGGAAAGAGGTGGTTGCTGGGGCTTTGGGGGGGCGGGGGGAGTGAGACATTATTACTGAATGGAGACAGGGCTTCAGTTTGGGATAGAAAAAGTTCTGGAGACAGATGGTGGTGACATACAACAATATGATTGTGCCTAAAAATGGTTAAAATGGTACATTTTGTGTTAAGTGTATAAAAGAAAAAAAAATAATAAAAGAAAAGAGAGAGGTGACAAGGGGAAGACCACAGTCCTTCAGATCCCTGATGGAAAGACCTGCTTCTCCACAAGCAGGTTTCTGAAGGGCAAGCCCGAGAAGGGAGAGCCACCAGGCTGGAGGCGGCAACAACCCTCCTCAGCAGAGGGAAACACAGAACAGATGTGAGGCAGCCACCCCCAAGTTAAGTGAGGTTGTTAGTCCTTGGAACCTCAAGATCTGCCCCACACTGGAGTGGCTGCTCATCCTGGTGTCTGATCTGGAGGGGCCTCGCACCCCAGTTAAGGGTTCCTATTCGCCTTCCTTCCCAGTGAGCTGGCAACGGCCAGTGGTCATTTGGTTTACGGCATCCCACTCTCGCAGGGCCACTCCCTGAAGAGGAGGCTCCTCCAGCCCTTCCAGAACCTCCATGTCCAGCCATGTCAGAACCCACGTCCAAGAGGGGGCTGAGAAGAGCACTCTATGATCCAGCAGGACACCTAGGAGTTAACCAGGGAGGGCCCAACCACCTGTGTATGAAAACACCCTCTGGAATATTATTCAGTCACAAGGAAGAAGGAGGCCCTGATACATGCTACAACACGGATGAGTCGTGAAAACTGATTCTAAGTGAAAAAAGGCCAGATGCAAAGTTACACGTCATATGATTCCATTTATGTAAAATGTCCAGAAAAAGCAAACCTACAAAGCACTGTCAGGTGCCAGCCAGGCACTGAGGGTAGAGAGGGGGGTCATGGCTCAAGGGAGCAGAATTTCCCTGTGAAGTGATGAAAAAGCTCTAAAATTAGACAGTGGTGAAGGTTGTGTAAGTGAGTATCTTTAAAAAACACTGACTTGTACACCTTAAATGAGTATATTCTAGCCTGTGAATTATATCTAAGTAAAGCCATTTAAAAGCCATCACCGCCACCCCCCAGAACATAGTGCTCATTTAGAAGGTATAAGTCCAGGGAACCAGAGATCTGCCTGCCCACAGTCACCACACGTGCCAGAAAGGACAGAAGCTACACTTGCCTTCTAGGCTTCCAAGCATCAGGCCTCCGGAGCTCTCAAAAAGAGGATGAGTAGAAATCAAGACCAAGCCTCCCACCAAGGTTTGCTGCAGGTCTGGCTGTCCCAGCCCCTCAGGAAGTAGACGTCAGGCACGGATGGGGACAGTGGTCACTGTGGGCTGGGAGTCAGCAGGCCCCATGGCTCACACAGCCACCCAGAGTGTTCCTGGAGCTTGAGACATCACACAGCTCTTGCCTGCCCTTCCCCCATACTCTGCAGTTGAAAGTCGGAGTCAGCTCTTTGCCTGCCTCAGAGGCTGCCCCATATACTACTGACAGCCCAGCACCCCAGGGGCACCCTGCCAGGGCCATGCCCAGCTCTCCATAGTCTTCCACACGCCACAAACTGGCCAGCAAAGCCCTTGACATATCTGTAGACAGAACCAGAAATGCCAAAGCATTAGTAAATTTTTAGAGCTTCCCATCTTCCTCCTTGATTCCTACTAAAATATAAAATTCTGTGGCTTTTACTTCCTCCTTTAAGGCCTCATAATCACTAAAAATGAGAACAAAGTGGTTCTAAGGCTTCCATCTACAAACTTGGGGGCAACTCCATGAGAAAAATCAAGCCATCTCTCTCTTCCTTCAGTTCCTAGCTTGCAAGGTCCCCAAAAGCCACAAGGTCAAGTGGTCAAGGAACATTGCAAAAGGAGCCCATTCTACCCCACAAGGGGTAGTTGTGGCCCCAACACAGAGGATTTGGGAAACACTGGTGCATGGCCCCAAGTACTTTGGGCTAATGGGACTTAGGTCCAACACCAGATGAAGTAGCTGGCTTTCATTTGAGACCATGATGCAGAAAAATACACACTGTACCTTTAAGAAACAACAGGACCTCCACCCAGCCCAGGACACACTGTGAGAAAGAAAGGGGGGTGGGGGGGTGGGGTGATGAAGGCCATGGCAGATCCCTAGACACCTTCAGAGCACATACTGGTCAGGCAAGGGCTTGCTGAGTGGATGAAATAGCCTACATCTACTAAATTATGCATTTCTCCTTCAAGAACTCTTGTTAAGTGGTATCCAATCAACTGACATTAGAGGCCCAAGGGGGCAACCCTGGGGCAGAGGACTGGGGACCAGACCCCCTGGCAACCGTTGCTCTGTGTACTCACTCATGCTCCCACAAAAACCTCCCAAGAAGGGCATCCTCTCCAAATTAAGTGACCAAATTAAGTCCCTGTGCAAACCATGCATTGACTCCCAGGGAATCCAGGTCTCTAAATTCTGCGTTCTTTCCCCAGACTAGTTCAATGTATGTTGCCTCTTCTAGAATATTAATTTTGTTATATGCATGATTTAGGCATACACATGCCAGAAATCTCTTCTTCCTTTACTGGTATAACCTACCGACGCCAGCAGCATTTTTAAAAGGGAGCACATCAGGCCTTTAAAGTGAAGTGAATCTTCAAAAGCTCTTCTAAAATGAACAGAGGCACTTGAGTGAAGCATCCCCTTGGGCTGCTCTAGCCCTGCCAGGCTGGCTCCCACTGTGATCACTGCAGCAGGCCTCTCCCTCTGCCTCCAGTCTCCCCTCACTGCCTCTGGCCAGTGGATGATAGCACCTTCATAACACTCCCTGGACTACCCAGCTGACCCCCTGTGCACGTGGCCGGCCACCTCTGTCACACTATCCCAATAATGCCTTGTCCCAGGGAGCATCCAGAACCTGTTTACAGCAGAGCACCGCCAGCAAGCACCGAGCCCCCTCCCCTGCTTTGATGACTGGAATGAGAAAGGCAGACGGATGGTCACTCCAACATACATGTCCTTTTAGTTCTCCCACCACAAAACTGGCTGGTAGAGTCATAGCAAAATGCTCAAGGAGAACACATGGAAAGTTAGGAAATCTCTGTCTGGAAGATTTGCAAAATGAAAGAGAGAAAGGGCATCCCTGGACAGCTGACACCATCACAGACCAGACTGAAGGTTGGCACCAGACGATTCCTATCTCCCTACCAGACTGAAAATGACCTGATAGGAAGCCTGTCTCATGATGCTCAGCCATGAGTGCCTGACACAGCAGCTCCTCGAGCTTGCAGAACGACTGATCAAGATCCCCTCCAACTCTAGGGGTGGGAAGGCAGGTCACTCCATGATCCCCATCATCTGATCAGCATCACCTCACAGTCCATAGTGCCAGGAGGGGCAAGAGCTGGCCCTTCACCAACCACCAAAACCTTGGACAGGTTATTTTAGGCCTGTGTGTTTGTCTCACACCCCCAGAGGCCAGATCAGCCGATGACATATAATTATGATGATAATCTTGCTGCAGCCACTTCACAAGAATGTTTCAAGGGCACATGAAACAGCCTCCACCAAAGTCATATTTACTACACAAGTGAGGCATCACAGTCTTCCCACCCCAGGCCTTGCCAGGCGCGTCTCCGAAACCCGCCAGGTGCGTCTCCCTCAGGCACCAGCCACCACCTCTGTCCGTGGTCATTTTGCAAGATAGTAGCGGAAAGCTCTTGAACCCAAGGCAGCTAATTAGCAGGTCCCAGTCTGAGGATTCAGGAAGTTCCCTAAGGTTGAATGGGGGAAGACCAAGCTTCAGCAAAGAATGAAAAATAACCAGCCAAATAATCTCCTAGGTCAGTTTCCTTGATGGGGCACCTATGTCATTAATCCCCTGAAAATCCACTGCTGTTTATATAATGGGGTTAAGTGGGGTTGGACCATAACCGAGAAGGGTCTGAGCAAACAGAAACCTCAGAAATGGGGTCTCATTCAGTCTATCTCTGATCCACAAACACCTACAGCTCCCAAGATAGACAGATCCATATGAGCTAAGATTATCCCCGCTACATCAAACCCTGCTAAGGAGATAGACTGAGACTTGTCCTATGGGACACAGTGGTAGGACAGACTGTCCTTGTCTTAAAGATCTCACTATTCAAGAAGGAAGCCAGACAGACACAGGATTAACAGGAAATAGCTGCAAACATACAGTTAAAGATAGATACACAGTTAAGGAAGACATTACGATATTACAAAGGTTTTGTTTTTGTGTGTTGGTTTTTAAAGGATAAGGCCCTTAGAGATAAGCCTTTCCATAAATCCATGCAAAAAAGGCAAGAAAGAATTTCTACAGGACAGTGCTTGGCACATAGTAGATGCTCAATAAGCTTACCTTTGAATGACTGAATGGGGTGGTTACTTTGGTAAAGGAAATCTAGGTATAAACCAAGATAAAGAAAAAAGGAAAAAGTTGTATAGTCATTTTAAATAAAAACGTTAAATAATCAAAGGAAAAGATCTCAGCAATGGCAGGGTTCAACCCCTAACTTTTTAAATAAGGAGAGGCAAGGCAGCACAGAAGCCTGAAGACACAGCTCTCCGCATGCCCGGCTATGTTGTCCAGCCCTGCCAGGCTGCCTAACACCACACAAGCTTTACTCAAACTCTTCCTAAAACATGGCCGTAGAGGTCAGCACCAGTACCATCTACTGTGATAGCCCCTTCCTTTGCTGCCCAGTTAAGGGGCTCATTGAGCACTGTGAGCCCACCACCACCACCACCACCACATTCATATGATGCTCTAACCCCCATATCTTAGAGCATGACTACATTTGAAGACAGGATCTTTCCAGTGATGACTAAGGTAAATGAGTGTGAGCCCTAATGACTTGTGTCCCTCTAGGAGCAAAATTTTAGATGCACAGAGACACACCAAGGGTGTGTGCACAGAGGGACGACCACACGAGCAGGTAATAAGAGGGTGGCCATCTGCAAGCCAAGGAGAGAGGCCTCAGAGGGAACTAACCACCCTTTCGTAAGACTTCTAGCCACCAGAACTATGAGAAAATAAATTCTGCTGCTCTAGTCACCCAGTCTGTGCCACTTTGTTCTGGCAGCCCTAGTGAATTAATACACTGGGCTACTTCAAAACCATGGGTGTAAAAGATGAGGAATTATCACCGTCACTGACAGGTGTTTTCCTAAAGAGAACACACCGATTAGGGACCAGTGATGAGGAGTTAAGGATGAGAATGCTGCTCCAGGCAACGCCAAGACTCTACCAGAGGAAAATAAGTCAGACACAGAAGGACAAGTATGTGATTTCACTTACATGAGACACCTACAATAAGCAAATTTATGGAGGCGGAAAGTAGAGTGGTGGTTGCCAAGGGCTGGGGGTGGGGGAAAGGTGAATTATTGCTTCATGAGTAGAGTTCCTGGTTGAAGGGATGAGAAATTTCTGGAGGTGGATGGGGGTGATGGCTGCACAATGTGAATGTACGTAATGCCATGACACTGTACACTTGGAATAATTTAAATGGAACACTGTTATGTATATTTTATCACAATTTAAAAAAACTTAAAATGTTACATAAATGTTTTAATTAAAATTTCTACTGGGTCTCCCTGGTGGCGCAAGGGATTAAATCTCTGTACTGTGAAGCTACTGGCAGCCACTACAGCACAAGTTCAAACCCAGCCAGGGAGCCGACCCACATGACACAGCAGACCTCTCCTATCTTGCCTGCTGCTCCTCTCCGTGTTTTTCAGTAGATCTGCCTGTTCTACTCCCCACTTTCTCTGGTGAATCCTTTCACTTCCTCCCCCCACACCTCTGGCCTACACCTCAGCTTTTCTATGCATACATAAATCTTTTTTTTAAGATTTTTATTTATACAAGAACTCGGATACAGGCCAGAGGCGCAGGAGGGTGAGAGGATTCACCAGAGACAGAGAGGGGAGCAGAACAGGCAGATCGACTGAAATACACTGCTGAGGGGAGCAGCGGGCGAGACAGGAGAGGTCTGCCGCACCATCTGGGTGTCTCCCTGGCAGCTGGGAATTGAACCCATGCTGCAGAGGCTGCGGACAGCTTCACAGTTCAGCACTGTGCTCAACCCACTGTGCCACTGGGGAGGCCCAAAATATAAATCTTAAAAAATAAAATCTGTACATATTTGCAAAATATGAACAAAATATTTACATGCAAAATATTTACAAAAAATGAACCCTACATGAACCATAGGAATCATACTTCAGTGAGGATCAAGAAGCCCTACAGGGTGGGAGGGAGAGGGATAGGAGGATGAGAGTTAATTTAATCCATCAACCCCCCCCCCCCCCCAAGACTTGATCTAAAAAGCAGCATCAGCCAAACTCATACCTACTCTTTGGCAACCTGAGAACATTTCCAAGAAGCCCATCCACTCACTGGGAATGTGAAACCCCATCAAGCCCTGGGGGCAAGTTGCAGCCTGGGCTAGCTTGCTCTTCTGAGTAAAGAAAGCAGTCACATACACAGGTCTTTCTGGGCCACAGGACTCCCAGTCAAGGAGAGGAAGTGGCTACTGAAGCCAGAAGCAACAAATGAGGCAAAGAAGAGTCACGGAGAAGGCATGTTTCCCTGGACCCACTCAAATCAACAGCATTCCCCGCTCCTTCTTTAATGACAGGTTCCAGAATGCTTCATTCCGTTTCCAAAACAGGCAAGTCATCCTTTCCAAGCCAGAGAACCCTTGTAAAATTTGATCTAGACTCTGTTTCCACCCTGTTGATGACTTCCGTGGTCTCAGCCATCGCCCAGATCTGTCCACTCTGCCTCTGTTGAGGAGTGGGTAGTGAATCAAGAGGTGGCCACAGGCTCCAGTCTAAAGAGACAGCAGTGATGGGGCCAAAGCAAGAACTGGGTGACCTTTTACTCCCCTCCCTCCACCCCCACATTTATTCACTCAAACTGGCCACGAGCCCATTCAATCACCCAAGGGAATGTAAAAGCAGTGAGCTTTCAGATCTTTCAGACCATAACACAAGCCCAAAACCCAAAGGGCAAAATTAAGCTGCTTAATAGAAATATGAAAACACAGGGCAGCAACTCACATGAGAGCCCATAAAGAAACCTAAGATCTGGGGTCAATTCTCATGAGTGACACTTGAAAAAGAGGTTCAGCTCAAAATTTCCTCAGACCTAAGGAGGAAAAGATCTTGAGTTGACTGGCCCCTCTCTCATGGAGGGCTGTTTGAATCTTCCCCAAGGGAAATTATAGGACAGGGATGGTGCCAGAAAGAGATAGGGATGGGTGATAAGACACTTCCCGACAACCAGCACAACTTCCCAACTCTCAGCTCCCCCTGCAAGAGCCCTCAAAGCTGTGAGGAGGAGCAAGAGATCTTCCAAGGCAGTACCTCCTGTCACAGAGAGGTTCTTGGAAACTGTGACTTGAAGCAAAACAACGTACAACAAAACCAATTTGACCACAGGCTCATTGATATAAACCAGAGTTAAGTTTCTAGGGCATATTTCTGGTCACAAAAACATCACCAAACTTCTAAAAAAAGACCCAAAATACTAACATTCAACAGTAATGTGAATCATTTATCCATTTGTGTTCCAACCTGCTTATTTCAGTTCAGCATGTGGGGTGGCCAGAGACTATCACCGCAACTCGGGGTAAAGTGGGAACCGAGCCTGCACAGGACGCCCTCCCACTCACACCCACGCTCACTGGGGCAGTTTAGACACGTCTATTAACCCGATGAGCCCTTCCAGGGATGTGGAAGCCTGAGTACCAGAGAACATGCAAATACCACACAGACAGCAGACCAGGCAGGAAACAGATTATTTCTTTCCTTTTAAAGATTATAATGAAACAATGGTGAATGAAACAAGAGTTATTCAGGGACCTGCTATTGGTACTATGTATATTATGGGGCTCTAAGCCTGGTCCCAGAGACCAACCAAGCAGAAATCCTGGCCTCTAAAATGCAGTCTGGGGACCTCCCTGGTGGCACAGGGGTTGAGACTCACTATCAATGCCACAGCCAGAGTTCAATCCCCGGCCAGGGTATTACCCCACACTGCGCAGCAGACCTCTCCTGTCTCGCCCGCTGCTCCCCTCAGCAGTGTATTTCAGTAGATCCACCTGTTCAGCTCCCCAATCTGTCTCTGGTGAGTCCTCTCTCCCCACACCTCTGGCCTACACCCCAGTTCTTGTATGCATACATGCACAAATAAGTAAATGAAAATCTTTTTTTTAAAAATGCAGCCTGTGTTACAACGATGAACCTTGGACATTACGCTTGGTGAGATAAGCCAGACTCAGAAGCAGAAACATTACATGATTCCTCTTACACATGGTACCTAGAGTAGTCCAGTCACAGAGACAGAAAGGAGAATGGTGGTTGTCAGGGACTGAGTGGGTGAAATGGGGAGCCACTGTTCACTGGGTACAGAGTTTCAGTTTGGAGAAATGAAGGAATGGAGATGAAAGGTGGGGATGGTTGGGCAAGGTGAATGAATGATTGTACTTAATGCCTCTGAACTGCACATTTAAATACAGTTGCAGTGGGTTCGGAGGGTAAATTTTACATGATGTATATTTTATCACAATTAAAAAAAAAGTACATATCCAGAGTCCTCTGTGATGCCCCCAAGCCTTTCCTCAATCAGCTCCTTGGGCTTTCCCAATTCTCTTGCCACCACACTTGTGATGTTATCGGCAAGGTCCCTCTCGCCAGTGCTGCTGCCTCTGCCAGCGTCCCTGATGTCACTCCCCTCTGAATACATACATGATATATGTGTACATTCTTCTCTCCCGTTGCCTTGGAAGCTCCCAGATGGCAAGGACCACATTCTCCCTGTGTAGCAAACATGGTACAAAGGGAATGGTCTGCACGAGGTGGCTTCACAGCTTTTACTCATCCCACCAATGGGGCCTGGGTATACAAAGCTGGGAGGACCTCTGGGCCAATCCAGTCATGCTTCTCAAGCATGAGGCAGTGGAAAGAACACCATGGTCCAGAAAAATAGCTCACATTCTGCTCTGCATTCCCACAGGAGCCAGGAATTCCATTTTTGTCATTTCTAACTATACCGTTACCTGTAGGTGGGCAGCTTTGCCATGGGTGATAGAAGAGCCCACCAGAGACCCTGTGAGAAGCATGCTGTCACTATGGCTGGCACACAGCTGTGTGTGGTTATTTCTATCTGCTCCTTCAAACACCAGTGCCCTCAATTCAGAAATGAGAGCCCACTCATCCCAAGGTTTCTGAAACAATTAGATCTGGGACCCCACATCTGCTATTGCTGCTATGGAAAATTAGGGTGACTTTCACTCACTCCCCACACTGTCATTTTCCTCATTGTTCCAGCACAGTCCTAACCAGCAGGCTCCACAGCCATCTAAAGAATATCAGTAAACAATCCAGATAGTGACATAGGACTGAGCCAGCACAGGATGCCTTACTCCCCACGTCACAATCCTCAAAGGAGAGTGCTGGGTGCAGAGTTTAAAGGCTCCCAGAGTTAAAACAACCAAGAATTTAAAAACTTAATAGGAGAGGGCCCCCCTAGCGGTGCAGGGTTGTTAAAGTCTCAGTACTATCAAGCTAGCTCAGGCACTGAGGCCTGAGTTTGATCCCTGCCAGGGAGCTAACCCACATGGCGCAGCAGACCTCTGCTGCCTTGCCTACTGCTCCCTTCAACAGTATATTTCAGTGGTTCTGCTTGTTCTGCATCCTATGCTGTTTCTGGTGAATCCTCTCACTCCCTCACACCTCTGGCCTACACCCCAGTTCTACTATGCATAGATAAATAAATCTTTAAAAAAACAAACTTAAGGGCCTCCCCGGTGGCGCAGCGGTTGAGCGCTGGGTTGCGATGCTGCCTGCAGCCTCTGTAGCACCGGTTCAATCCCCGGCTGCTCCCCGGCCACCGGAGGAGGGTCCCGCATGGCGCGCAAACCTCTCCTGCCGCCCGCTGCTCCCCTCAGCAGTGTACTTCGGTCCTTCTGCCTGCTCTGCTCCCCGCTCTGGCTCTGGTGAATTCTCTCACCCTCCCGCGCTTCTGACTGTACCCAGTGCTTGTATAAATAAATAAACAAACAAACAAACAAATAAAATAAATCTTAAAAAAAAAAAAACTTAATAGGAGAGAGAATCTGGGACCTTGAGGACATTCAGAAAAGGATCCAACAAAATCCTAGCAGTCAGTCCAAGATGTACTATTAACTGCTTTTACTGAGAAACTATGCTGTGTCATACATGGAGCCGGGGGGGCTGTTGATGTGGGGGCATGACCATGTCTACATAGGCAAAGGAAAAGCAAGCCAGAGAGCAGAGAGAGGACCTACGGGGCGGCACACTGAAACATATCCCATGCCATCAAATCTCACTTTCTGGAAACTCAGAATTCTCCACCGGCAAAAAAACATCATTTCAGACGACAGGTCTCCACAAAACCCTCTCATTTTCTTCTTTATTAATAACATTCTCCCACACCATGGCACTCAAGCTGGCTCACTTGGCCGACAGCTGGCCAGACAAGGCTGATGCTCTGTGACCACAGGGCAATGCTCCAGATCCCAGATGAGCTGCTATGCTTGCAAAGCAGGCTTCTGAACACGACAGCCTTCCACCCCCATGGGGGACTTAGGGGATGCAGCTGCACCAGGCCGCAGGTCCGAGGAGCATGCCACAGCCAACCTCAGCTGCAAATAGAAGATCAGAAACTAGATGTACCTACAACAAACAGGACACAGTGCCGATCACAAAAAGATCTCTGGACAGAGCCAAAAATAGCCTTAGTTGTTTTAAGAGGATTCTGACCAACCAAGCACATACAACTCCATCAGCAGAAAAAGAAAAATCAATGGAGCAGAAAAGATCAGCCCAACAGGGACCGGCACTCTAAGAGACTCCTGACAGTCTCACAACCCCCAGCCCAGTCAAACCCCATGCCCCGCTCCCCACCATTTCCTTACCCCAATTAACAACTGTGCCTGGATCTCAAAGCCTGTTCCCATCACCCAAACACCTACTGGTATTTGCACACAGTCCAGAAGTTACATACACCCCATAGGTTTAACCTCAGGGCCTTCGAGGAGTCAGACCATGGACTGGGACTGAAAATAAGCACCGGTAGGTGCTCATCCCGGGCATGACAAGGAGGCAGGGGTGCACCTAAGGATCAGAAAATGGAGTTGGGGTAAGATACACGGAGGTCTTTGTGGGTGAGTAATGATGGATGAAGTCTTCATCAAAGCCAGGCAGATTGGATCGGGTGCGGCTCTGTTGTAATCAGGATAAAATCTTCCCCCTGTCAGTTTTTAGCGGCATTGAGTCAGAATGACTGTCCTTCACTTCCTTCTAATTCATACTTTCACCTGCTCTGACTTGCAAGTGAACCCGACACTTCTATGGCCTGCGAGCAGCTAGCACATCTTGGGTTCCCCAAACAAGTCAGATGATCCTTCCAGGACAGGAACTGCTGGGAGGATGGAAATGCCCAAAACACATCAATCTCTGCTGAAAGTATGTCCTTTAGGTGACTGAAGGTGACCCAGTTTACACCATCCTCATGCCCAGCATGGGGGAATCAGAGGGCACTGAGATTCTGGCTCGGGGTATCCTGGTCCCGATTCACAGAGAGTGAGCCTAAGCAAGCCACCCTTACATCACACACACCTCCCAACCACACCCCATCCCAAACACTGGGAATCTGCACTCAGGAGGAAAGGGAGGATGGGCAGGATCAGTGTGAATCCTTCTCTTCACAACAGTACTTGAATATTACTCAGTTTAAGTAGTTAGTCCTTCCCAAATGACTTCCCCTTTTCTATTCCCTACCCCTTCAATGGTGTCCAGCAGGACGCAGGTGTCTCACCCAAGGAGATGAAAGTACCCACCTGCATCTCCATGGAAGGTACCTTCCTGAGGCAGCCTGCCTGACAAGCTGTCCCCATCACTGGGCCAGATCTGCCCCGTCTTGCGGACGCCCACGATGGTGGCCTCTGACACCACAACCTGGCCCTGACGGTGCCGCTTCTGGCACTGAGGCGTGGGGGGGCTACTGCTGTCGAAGGACTGTTGCGAGTTCTGCGAGGGCGAGCGGCTCTTGTCCCGGAACATGCGGTAGGTAGTGGGGCTTGGGGACACGCGGCTGGACTGGCCAGAGGAGAAGTCCTCCTCGCTGGAGGTCAGGTTCTCGTTGGAGCTGCAGTCCGGAGTGTAGCCACCTCCGCTGTCCTCGAAGCTCCGAGGGGAGTAGGACCGACGGGGCCAGGTAAGGCGCTTCTCCTGCTCGGAGGTGCTCTGGCTACGCAGGAGCGGGCCCTTGCCCTCCCCCTCCACCATCATGCCCCCGACATAGATGCTCTGGTAGGGCTGGTACTCCAGAGGCGGCCACGGGGGCCTGCTGCCACCATTGGCGTTGATCAGGTTGTCCTTCAGGAAGCGGGGGTTCAGCTCAGCGTCCTCATAGTCACCGTCGAGGCCGCAGCTGCTCTCCGAGGTGCGCCCCCGGTAAGAGGACCTGGGCGCATCCCCGAGAGCAGGCCCGGGGCCGCCGCCGTGCTGGGACTTCTTGCGCTCCATCTGCATGGCCTGGCTGCCCAGGGAGCTGATTCGGTCAGACACCTCTTTGTCGTTGACCTTCACGAGGCCGCGTTCGTGGTGAAACTCGACGTTCACATAGAAGGGTTTTTCGGCTTCGGACGCCCCGGACTGGCCGTGGCCCTTGCGGATCCTTTCAAAGTTGGACCTGAGCGCCGCCACGCTGGTGGGGTGGCCCCGGTCCTCCCGGTCCGCGGGCGCATTGGTGGCCGCGGGCCTGCGGGCGGCCGCGGGCCTGGGCTTGCCGGGCGACCCCTCTCCGTCCGGCCGGGTTTCGGGCTCCTCGGCCCGCGGCGGGTCCGCGCTATCAGCTGGCGCGGGCTGGGGGCGCGGCGCGGGCGCGCGCGGCTCCGCGTCGCCGTCGGGGGGCTGCGCCGCGCGCCTGAAGCCCCAGCGCTGGCGGTCGTAGCTCTTCTTCTCCTTGGCCAGCAGCGTCTGCAGGTAGATCATACGGAAGCGTTCCTGGTTCACCTCCTGCTCCAGGCGCCGGATGGAGGCCTTGCAGCGCTCCAGTTCCTGCTCGATGTCGCCCACCGAGCGCAGTTCCATGCGCGGCGGCTCCGAGTCCGGGAACTGCGCCTTCCACGCCTCGGCGAAGCCCACCGGGTCCACCATGGCGCGGCCGGCCTCACCTGCGCCGCCCGACTGCGCGCGGGGCCCGCCTCAGCGGAGGCGCGGTGCCCTCGCCAGGCCCGGCCCGGGACGCCGGGCGGCCCCCATGGCCCGGCGCGGCGGCTCCGGCTGCGGCACCAGGCGAACAATGCCCGCCCCCTCCCGGGCGCAGGTGAGCCGCGGGCTGCGCTCCCCCGGCGGCTCGGAGCGCGGGGCGGGGCGCGCGCGGTGGGCGGGCGCGCGCGAGGGCGGGGTGGGGGGAGCGGGGCGCGGGGCTGCGCGCGCCGCTATTGTGTGCGGGGCTGCTGCGCGCCGCGCGGGGCAGGCGCTGCCCTCCCCTCGGCGGGGCGCCACTAGCCCATGGCCGCCGCCCGCGCGCTCCTCTCCCCCGGCTCTCGCGGCGCCCCGCGTCCCAGCCGCCGCCTCCCCCGGCGCGGCGCTCCGCCGGGCCGCCCCTCGCCGCACTCCCGCCCGGCCCGCACCCGGCGCCGCAGGAAGGGGAGGGCCGGGGGGCGGTGGCCGCGGCGCGGCTGACGGAGCCGGGCGGGCCTCTTAAAGGGGCCGCGCCGCGGGCGCCAGGCGGGGAGGCCGAGAGGCCGCACCCCCCAGGCGCTGCCGCCCTCGCTGCGTCCCCGAGATTGGGGAAACTGAGGCCCGACGGCTGCAAAGCCGGCGTTTCATGGCGGAGGCCCTGGCAAGTTCTGCACACCTGGAACTGGAGCACCTGGATCCGCTTTTGCCTGCAGACCGGCACTCACCGGCTTCTGGACTGAGCGATCCAGAGGCCACCCAGCCAGCGGGGCGCACAGGTCACCCAGCAAAGTATGAAGCCCCACGCCAAGTGGCCAGTGTCAGCTGTCCCTCTGTGCCCACGGACCCCAGGGATGAGGCTGGGGGCAGTGCTGGGCCATGAAGCAACAGACAAAACCGTAGGGTTGAGTCACAGAAGTAATGGGAATTTCTCAACATCCATATCTCTCTTCCTGTTGTCCTTAGCCTCGTTTGTTTGTCTGCTGGTCTCCTTCGCTGGAGGCCACTGTAGTTTTTCCGGTCTTGTCTGACTTTGAAGTTCCCTCTGTTTATCTCCCTCTAGGGTCTCTCATGCCTCAGGTGTTACCCACAAGCCTGGGCAGAAGACAGGACAGCCCAGAGCCAGCGATGAGACAGTCTATATCATAGTCCAGGGAAGCCCCAAGAGCTTAGCTGCTCAGCAGACGGGAGGGGCACTATAT
Source organism: Talpa europaea (assembly GCF_964194135.1). Classification (NCBI taxonomy): domain Eukaryota; kingdom Metazoa; phylum Chordata; class Mammalia; order Eulipotyphla; family Talpidae; genus Talpa; species Talpa europaea. Next base: position 52,557,050 of record NC_140082.1, read on the forward strand.
GGGGTCTGATGGGTACAAAATGAAAATACCCAACCAGCCTACTGAGTGAGGGGGAAAGGAAACAGAATTTGTCAACCACAATGAACTGCCTTTGAGTGCTGACCAACTCTGCCTCCCTGAGCAGGGATTTCCTGGGCATTGAAATGAGAACAAGGATACCTTCCCATGAGGGCTATTTTGTCCCTGCGTGAATGTGAAGAGTCATCAAGTCCTCCCTGCAGTTCCAGTGCCACCCAGACCAGAACAGAAGCCTATACAGTAATCCAGGGTAACAGAGCTCAGGACTAGGGACTAGGCTGGACTGGCTCAAGTTCAGGCCTCCCTCACACCAGGCTTTGTGACCTTGGCAATTCCCTTCCCCTTTCTGAGCCACAGTGATTGCCTCATACATGAAATGTGAGTGCCCTGTGTAAAGCACCCAGGAGGGGCAAACATAAAACTCACACCCCACTAAATGGCACGTGGGTTTCCTTCCATTACTGCCTGTCAACAGAGGTGCCCTGGGAGAAGCCCTGGAAAACCCTTGGGGCCCCAACTTCCAGACACTTCCTGACACAGCTCACGCCTGCCCTCTGCAGGTCTCTTCAACCTCCTGCCTTTCCCCTTGTTTCCTGGGACCCAATCGCTTGAGATCCCCCACAAAGCAGGCAGGACCAGTGTAAAACCCATTTTACAGGTGAGGAAACAAGGAGTTAATGCTCTGGCTTTGGGGGGAGCAAAATGAGGCTGAAATCCCAGCAATGCTAACATCACTGGACCTCTTCTTTAAATGAATATAATCCTGACCTCACGGGGTCTGGCATAAAGCAGCTCATCAGTATTAGCTGCCTTGCCTAAATGACCTGCTTAAGTCACCCAACGAGAAGTCAGGCAGAGGGCCTCCCTGGTGGCGCAGGCGGTTGAGCGCAGCTCTGTGAAGCTGTCCACAGTCTCTGCAGTGCCGGTTCAATCCCTGCCGGCCTCAGAGCAACCCACATGGCAAGCAGACCTCTTCTGTCTTGCCCGCTGCTCCCCTCAGCAGTGCATTTCATCAATCTGCCTGTTCTGTTCCCCCCCTCTGTCTCTGGTGAATCCTCTCATCCTCCCACGCATCTAGCCTGTACCCCAGTTCTTGTTTAAATAAAATAAATCTTTAAAAAAAAAAAAAAAGAAAAAGAGAAGTCAGGCAGAACTAGAATGTAGGACACTGACCCCCATTCCCTGGCAGCAGAGAGAATCCACAAAGCACAAACTGCTTTTTCCCCTGCTAATCCGCCCATTTAGTTTCCAAGGGTAACTGTGGACAATTACTCAAGGACAGTATCATTAGCTGCCTGGGAAATAAAGGGGTATTTCGGAGGGGAGTTTTATCTGTCAGGGAGATGTCCCTTTTTCTGGTTATCGGGCCCCAATTCAGACCCACCTTGACTATGTTATACGTAAGTAAACTTGCTTCAGAAGCTCTGTTTAGTGTGGGTTGGCAGGTTCTGTTCTCATGACATAGCAAATGGCTTGTTGCCAGGCACAAGGACATAGCAAGATAGTGGCTCTCTCTGCCATGGGACAGCTTCTGGCCCCAAGGACACTCCGCCCATCCTCCCGGAAAGTCTCCCACACTGGGACTCTGGTCTTTCCTGCAGAGATTTCTTATCATCCGTCCCTCCCAAGGAAGGGAAGAAGGAGTAGGAACAAGGGGTCCAGACACATAACACTCTGTAACACCTTCTCCCCAGCTAGATCTAAACTACCAAGGACTTTGCAGAGGCATGCGTGCTGTGCAAGGATCCAGAGGCAGAGGAAGGGGGGAGGGCTTCCTGAGGGAGGTGACATCTAAGTTGGTCTGAAGGACAAGGAACAGGAAGGTAAAGAAAGAGCAAAGATGGAGTTCTAGGGTGTTTGAAGAACAGCTGGGTTAGAAAAGAGGCTGGTGTAGGAGGCTAAAGGTGACATTGAAGGAGGGAGTTAGGAAATGGGTATAGGCAGTCAGTTAGGAACAGGTTGCCCCAAGGCCCTAAGTCCACTTACCAGCCTGATTGAGAAACACTTGGTTGGAACCAGGAGGGCACTCTTCCCCAAGACCTAGGTTCATTTATCAGTCTGATTGGAGAAAAATCCCAGACAAGAGGTGCTCCCCCACCAATACAGTAAAGAGTAGAATGTTCCGAACACCAACATAAGAACACAATGCTAAAGCACATGGACCAAAGCTAGTTTTGGAAAGCTAGGCCAGGTAACATGAGCAAGCTCAGTGAGCCTCAGTAGCCTGGAAGAACCCTGAAAACTCAGTGGACCTCAGTAGCCCAGCCAATCAGCAAGAGACACAACGAGAAGATACCCAAAAGCCTCTGCACTCAGAGGCTAGGCAGGGCCCTGTAGGCTGATAAAAAGTCTGGGTTTTATTCAAAATGCAAGGAAATATCACTGTAAGTTTCTAAACCTGCACTGTCTGATAGAACTTTCTGCCATGATGACATGTGCTATGCTGAGTAATATGGCAGCCACTAGCTTCTCCATGGGACTACCAGAATGTGGTCACAGAAACTGAAGAACTGAATTTTCACTTTGATTTAGGCAACGTTTTTTGAGATAACATTGGTTTAGAACATGGTATATAAGGTTCATGTGTACAGCATTATAATTCAACACCTGCATACGCCATATCACGATCACCAATAAGAGCTCTGGTTTCCATCTACCATTATGCAGTTGACCACCTTTACTCATGTCACCCCCCCCCCACCAAACCCCTTCCCCTCTGGTAACTAGCAAGGTGTTCCTTGTATCTAAGAGTTTCTTTTTGTTTTGTTCTGTTTATTTCTTTGCTTCATTTCTTCATATTCCAAATGTGAGTAAAATCATTGGTCTTTCTCCCTCCATCTGATTTATTTCATTTAACATAGTACCTTCAAGGTCCATCACGCTGTCACAGATGGCAAAATTTCATCTTTTTTATAGCTAAGTACTATTTCATTCTATTGTACGGGGTGGGGGGCACACACCACATTTTCTTTGTCCATTCACTACTATGGACACTTAGGTTGTTTTCATATCTTGACTATTGTAAATAATGTTGAAATGAACTTTGGTTTATTTTGATTTAGTTGTAATGAATTCAAATTCAAATAGCTCTAGTAGTTACTATAAGCAATAGAGTGACTTGTTCAGATTTGTTGTGTGGGCAGTTTGGGGGTGGGAGTGGGGCAAGTGTTGAAGGGCTGGTCCAGGTTGAAGGGGGGCATTGATGACCCAGACTCAGGTAGAAGCAAAGCAATGGAGAGAAGGGGTCGAATTCTGGGTCTATTGTGGACTTGTAGATGGATTGGATGTGGGGGATGAAAAAGGGGTAGCTATGAGGTGGGTAGTGGATGCTGATTTCAACAGGGAAGCCAGGTGCCCATGTGAGGCTTCAGGTGCCCATAGCCTTTCCCAAGGAGGAGTGAGAGTCTAAGGAATGGTCCAGACTAAAGACAGAAATGGGAGTGGTGTTTATGAACGGCTATTATTTCTGGGCATAGGACTGAAAACTCACCCCCAGTTCCTCAGTAGACAGGTTGGGAACAGACAGAAACTGGACTAGGAGGGAAGTAGAGTCAGAGAGATGGAGAGAGACTGTCTAGGAAATAATAGGAACCCAGGAGTACTGAGGGGAGCAGATCCAGTCAAGAGGGTAGGGCCCCTTATCTCTGTTGCTGGGCTGTCAGGTAGAAGTACTCTGGGTCTGATATCATCAAGCCAGCAGAGCTGAGGTGGCATTGGAGCCCAGCTACACAGCTAGAAGCTGATGGACTGTGAGATCTGGCCCCAGGGAGCCTCCCAGTGGGTTCAACAGGCAGAGAGGACATTACCAAGGCCTCCATAGCTGTCTCTGACCTGCAAATGACGTATATTTTCTTCATCACTATGCTCTTCTGAATTATTCATAATGAACATGTCTATCTTTTTGTAATAAAAAAAATTAAATCTTTTTTTGTTGTTTTTCCTTCCATAGCTTTATTGATGTATTGTTGACATGCAATAAACTACACATATTTGATGAGTTTTGACATCTGTACACACTCAGATAACAAACATTTCCATCACTCCCAAGAGATGTTGTGTTCTTTTACTTTTTAATCTAAAAAGCATCATGGGAGAGGAAATGTGATTATTGGTGGCATTTCCCCTCAATTTTCTCCATTCTCCGGATTGTGATTATATGGCTCTGTAACTTATTTAAAAATCAAATCACTCACACCCACACACCCTCATGCACCCTTAGCCTGAGCCCTAGTAGCCCTTGAGCCCAGACCAAGATTCCAGCAAACCTTTCCCCAGGGCTGCTCTTTCCCTTTGAGGAGAGGCTGGGGTCCAACAGCCCCCTCTGCTGGAAAAAACACAGAACTTCTGATACCTCAAAACCTGAAGATGCAAACAACCCAAATGTCCACCAACAGATGAAAGGATGAACAGAATGTGGCATATCTATATAATGGAATATTATTCGATCATAAAAAGGAATGAAGTGCTGATGCTTACTACAACATGATGAACCTTGAAAACACTGTACTAAGTGAAAGAATGAACCTTGTGAAAGAATGACCCCAAGTGAAAGGATGAACCTTGAAAACACAGTACTAAGTGAAAGAAACCAATCACAAAAGGCCACATATTATATGATTCCATTTATAGGAAATGTCCAGAATAGGCAAATCTATGGCAACAGAAAGTAGTTTGGTGGCCATCTTGGAGAAGGGCAGATCGGGAGAATGGGGAGTGATTGTTAATGGTCATTGAGTTTCTTTTTGGCATGAATATGTCCTGGAACTAGATAGTGGTGAGGGTTGCACCTTGTGAATATACTAAAAACTGTTCAGTTACGCACTTGAAATGGGTAGATTGCATAGTATGTGAGTTACATATAGGTACGCTATTTACTAAAAATCAAAAAACCTGGGGACAAGTTAAGTCAGCCCTTGGGTCCCCAACCTGGGAGGAACGGATACTGACCTGATCACCAAGGGATAAGGATGAACATTTTTCTAGCATGTCCTTCAATGCCCCCATCAACTCAAATATTTAGGTCATTTGACAGATGTTCTCAGGTCACCAACTCCTTCAACCATGAGACAGGCTTAAGATCCAGGTGTCCAGTTCTAGAACTTGTGTTCTTTGCATCAGAAGGTCCCATGGTGTAAAACTAGGAAGGAACTGTCTTATCCTTCAAATGTTTATTTGCTCATGGTAAAATGGACTGGTCAGCTTTTCCCTCCTGGAGGCTTCCTGAACAGGGCTGCCAGTATGGTTGGTCAGGATAAGCACTGCACAAGGACACACATCATTGGGGGCATCATTCCCAGATTAGATTTGGTAGATACTAGTGGTGATAGTGATTACAAAAAGGTGTCTTGTTCTTATAAAATCATTTAATAACTGTAGTTACATATCAGTATAATAACAAATGGATATCAATCACCTTTGTTGCGACAGGACTTTTGTTGCTGCTCTGTGGTGGAAACACGATGAGGGACACAACGGTTGTGGAGCAGGTTTGCAAGACAAGACTCTGATACTTGAGCAGAAGTTCTTGTGCCATTTATTGAAAGCAAACAGGATAGTAACATCTGATCATGCGACAATGGCACGAGGAATCAAGTCTAGAGGGTGGGACTGGAATGGGGGACAAAGTTTTACAAGGGACAGGGAAGGGGACATTATGACCATATGTCAAGAGCCATCTGCATCAGCAAAGTATGATATAATCACAGGCAAAGTTCTCCGAGACCACCATGGAGATAGTCATGTAATCAGGTCAACAGTGGCCTAGGCGTCCTCAGGCCTGCCTCGTGATACCAGCTATACTCCATAGGTAGTCAAGGAATTCTCTGCTGTGATTTAGATAGCAAATACATCACAGTTGCCCATGAGCAGCCAGCTAGTAGCCAGATCAGAGGAACCCACACATCTTGAACAAGGAGTGCTTTTTTTTTTTTTAACTGAGATAAATTCACATAAGCTAAAATTAACCATTTTAAAGTGAAAAATTCAAAGATACTTAGTACCTTCACAATGTTGTATGACCACAACTAATAATCTAGTTCAAAAATATTTTCATCAACCCAAAATTAGGAACTCCATACCCAATAAGCAGTTACTCCTCATTTTCCCCGCTCTCCATGCCCTTGGCAATCACCAGTCTTTCTGTCGTTATGGATTTACCTATTGTAGAGATCATATAGATGGATTCATACAATATGTCAGCTTTTTGTAGCTTCTTTCACTTAGCATACTGTTTTCAAGGTCCATTCATGTTTTAGCACATATCAATCCTTCATTTCTTTTCTTTCTTTCTTTCTTTTTTTTTTTTTTTTTTTTTGCATAGAAGAACTGGGGTATAGGCAGAGGTGGGGGGGAGGGTGAGAGGATTTACCAGAGACAAAGTGGGGAACAGAACAAGCAGTTTTACTGAAATACACTGCTGAGGGGAGCAGTGTGTGAGACAGGAGAGGTCTGCTGTGCCATATGTGGGTTAGCTCCCTGGAGGGGAATCAAACTCAGGCTGTAGCAGTGGTGATAGTGCTGAGACCTAACCAAGGAGGACCCCTTTATTCCTTTTCAAGGCTGAATAATATTCATTTGTATGGATATATAGCATTCAGTTTATCCATTCATTTGTTGGTGAACACTTTGGCTAGTGTGAGTAAAGATGCCCTCAACATGTGTGTGCAGGTACTTGTTGGAGTTCTGTTTTCAAGTCTTTGGGGTATATGGTAAGGGATGGAATTCTGAGTCTTATGGAAATTCTGCTTGAGGAGCTACATGAATATCTTTTTCTAATTTGCCGTGAGGCACCATGTGGATGAGCACAGCAGCCCTACCCATGAGAGTTACCCAGTATTCAGGGCTCCCCTCCACCCAGTCCTTGCCAGGAAGGAGCCCAGCCTGAGCCTAGAGGCTCCAGAGAGGAGACTTCCTTTCATGTTCACAGCCCTCATCCAGTAAGAGGCAGGGAGAGGGGTTCAGAGAGGGGCCATTATCCCCTAATCACACTGCAATAAGCAGGGCCCAGACTCAAACCCAGCCTGCCAGGTGCCCAATCAATGCTCCTGACTGCAGTGCCATCGGGCAGAACGGTCAGATTTGGCAGGGCTTCCTGTCTGAACTCCTCCCTGAAATTGACTTGGAAGCCTAGGCCTTTTATTGCCCCTTCCCTGTCTTGTCTATACCCTTATCTCCACCTGTTTTGGGGGCCAGAGTCCAAAGGAGGACTCTCTCCAAGCAGCATATGGCCACGTGACTCCCATTTGTCATCTGTCATCCATCATCTGTCATCTGTCAGCCCCAGGGAGTTTCAGAGAAGATCAGAAAACTGGGGCGATCAATAGTGCTGTTCACTAGACCCATTTGCTTACACTATGCTGGGTGGTGCCTGCTGAGCACCAACTCCAGGCCCCCAACTCTACCCCAAAGCAGGAGAAGAGATTTATGGGGGTTTCTGTGGTCAAGGGTTCCAAATGAGTAAGGGTGGATCTTACCTCCCAGGCCCTCCTGCCACAGCTGTGAGGCCACCATCTTCCACAGAATCAATTATTGATGAGCTCACTGGGCTGGGGAATCCCAGCGGAGAGTCCTGGCTTCACAGAGAGCAAGGGGGCTGGGACAAAATGAGAAGATGAGCTTGTTCCAGGAGGTCTGGCCATGGAGATGAAATAGGCTGTGCTTCCAGTGCTCAGAGGCCAGAGCACCCTCAGGCCAGGAGATGACACCCACCCGTGGGGGATGGAGCCCCAGGGCTGCTTTACTTCCCACCTGCTTTGTATCCAGGAAGGCTGGGTGGGGAGCAAGCAGCCCTGTGACAGGAGGCCCACATGGTTAGGCTCAGACAGGTGGCTGGTGGTGTGTGAATGAGGGGGTGGAGGCCTAGAAGCATCTGAGCTGAGCTGCCTGGAAGGAGGCTCTGTGACAGTTACACTTCCCATCTGCCGATCAACTTCCCTCAGGGGAAGGCCTGACATATGGGAGGTGACATTGGGAGGCCACAGCAGATGGCAGAGGAGCCCAGGGAGATGCTGGGAAGCTGTTGGAAGGTGTCTCCTCTCAGGGCATTCTGCCCAAGACTCCCCAGTCTCCAGGAGCCCCTTCTCCTTCAGAAGAGGAGCCCCTCTCTTTAAGCTGCCTGCTGCCTCTTTCCAAAAACTTCCCACCCCACATATCCTCTTGTTCCTGCCTTGTCCCCAGAGCCTGGAACTCCATGTCTACCTGGGCCTCTCCAGGGTTCACTACCTCTTACACTGTGACAAGTAGAGAGTGAATGTAACAGATACTGTGTCTATCTCTATGTTCCAGTGACCTACATCTTCAGTGACCTGAGGTTTCCCCTGGGTCCCTCCTGAGTGTGAGATTCAGAGGGAGTGGCTACCATCCCCCCAGGCTAGAATGGAGCTAAACGGTTCCTGGATCTCCCTCCCCTCCAGAGGCCTCAGCAGCACTATAGATGGGGGGAGGGGAGCCAGAAAGGCAAGCAGGCCCCCAGGGCACAAGATTAAAGAGACTAAGAGTGAATATTCAGCTCAGAGTCCTTTAGAAGACTTGTCACATGGTTTCAGGGCTGGGGAAGAGCCAATATGGGGGCGGGGCAGGGGCCAGGGATCAGAGTGTGACTAGCTGCGAGATGGTGGTGGGGGGTGCTTCCAGGTAGGTGACTGAAGCAGAGGCAGGGACCAGGAATAGGAAGAAGGCATTTATTCCGTCCCATGCCTCACCTCTGAAACTGCCCCCAACCCTCATATCTGTTAGATGGGGACAGAAGAGTCAGGACACCCAGCCCTCCTGGTTAATGCCTGCAAGGGTCTCAGGTCAGCAGGACTTCGGGGTCCTTCAAGTAAGTGGTGAGGCACACCTGTCTCTGACTACCAAGGAAGGGTAAGGAGGACTACAGTTCTCAGGGGACATCTTGGGCTAGAGTGAAATGTCTGCTGGGACTAACCAGCAGCCCTCCTGCCTGCTTCACACATCTATTGAGTGCAGCTGCAGGCCTTTCATCCTGGAGGTGCTGGGGAAGACAGAAGAGATGATGTTAGGGGGAAAGGATGTCCTGAGCTAATTCCATGCAGGCTTTATGGAATCCACCCCCACTCCAGACCAAAGCCATCAAGACATTGGGACAGGGCCTCCCCGGTGGCGCAGCGGTTGAGCGCTGGGTTGCGAAGCTGCCTGCGGTCTCTGCGGCGCCGGTTCGATCCCCGGCTGCTCCCCGGCCACCAGCGAGGGTCCCACATCGCGCGCAGACCTCTCCTGCCGCCCCTGCTCCTCTTAGCAGTGTGCTTTGGTCCTTCTGCCTGCTCTGCTCCCTGCTCTGGTGAATTCTCTCACCCTCCTGTGCTTCTGACTGTACCCAGTGCATGTATAAACAAAACAAACAAACAAACAAACAAATAAATAAAACATGCCTCTAAAAAAAAAAGACATTGGGACAGACAAATCCCATCATCACCAAAGGGAAGGTGGCTGGGACCTGAGGGTGGAGTTAAGCAGCCAGGTTTGGTATAAAAACCAAACACGTGGGCCTTGGGGGGCTCGCTCTCTCGCTCACCTCCTGGCTTCATGGCTCCGGGCTTGCGGCCAGCTCTCAGAGTGCCATTTGGGATTCCAGAACGGCAGATCGGGTAGGACGCATTTAAAACTTTGTCTCCCACTCTTCTCCCTGAGTTGTACATTTCCTCATTTGCCCTTCCCTTATAAATAAACCTTTTATTAACCTTTCGTGTGTGCCTGCAGTAGAGTATTGATAGGTCCTTTTAAGCGCGCAGGTGAGGACCCACAGTCAGGCAACCCATAACAGTTTGGCACCCAACGTGGTTTCCAAGTTATACCCGCAGTTGACCAGCCCAAAGTAACATTCCATGCGTTGGTCACCATAAGCACACTAGCACAGTCAGGCAACCCGTTTTGTGTCGGGGTTGCCCTATAACAATAACAGTTACCACCCTAGCTTTGGGGGTCCTGTTACAGAGCAAACCCGATATAAAACAGGTTGCCTGACTGTGGGTCCTCACCCGCACTTAAAACGGACTTATTAATACTTAACTGCAGGCACACACAAAAGATTAATAAAAGGTTTATTTACAAGGGAAAGGGAAAATGAGGACATGTACAACTCAAGGAGAAAAGAGGGAAATAAAGTCTTAAATGTGTCTTACCCGTTCCACTGACCTGGAATCCCAAATGGCACTCTGAGAGCTGGCGGTGAGCCAAGAGCCTTGACGACAAGAAGCGAGTGGGCCCAAGACCCATGTGTCTGGTTTTATACCAAACCTGGCTGCTTAACTCCACCCTCAGGTCCCAGCCACCTTCCCTTTGGTGATGATGGGATTTGTCTTTCCCAATGTGCTGATGGCTTTGGTCTGGAGTGTGGGTGGGGTCCACAAAGCCTGTATGGAATTAGCTCAGGACATCCTTTCCCCCTAACAGTCCACAGCTAAGAGAGAAAGCCCAGACACAGACAACCACATCCAGAGGTAACATACTCCAAGTCATGGCACATCATCCCTAACGTCCTGGAGTAGGGGCACACCAGCTGTTGGGCAAGGGAGAGGGCCTGGCACCTGCAAAGACTGCATGGTGACTGGGGATGAAGGCTGGAGCATGGGGAGCCTGCAGGGTGGATGCTAGTGAATGCCAGCATGCATTCACCTGCCAGGGCAAGAGCATGGACTGGGAGGGTCGGGGAGGGGGCCGGAAAATGGGCAAGTGATTTTTCTGAAACTCATGCTTATGGTCCCTGGGTCCCTTTGAGCACTCACTGTGCTGTGGCTGCAGGACGCTGCATGCCTGCATCTACCAGACCATACCAAGAGTGTGTCTCTGCCCCAGAAACACGCAAATTTTCATTTATCTGAATAGACTGTTTACTAGTTATTAGTGAACCACCAGAAATAATCTGATGGAATCCGTGGTGGAAAACAATTGAGCACAAAGATTAACAATGTGTGGAGGGTTGAATAAAAGACCATGATAGCACAGTGGGCACACATGGGACTGTGGTGCTATTAGTACTCAGGAGTTATCAACGGTAAAGGTAGGACATCATTACTTCCCCCACCCAAGCCTGGGGGATGAAGAGGTAAGGGGAGGGAGCTGTGGGGTACTCCAGACTCCCTGGACAGGTTTCTGCTGGTCCTATGGTACCCCGATCCTGCCTGCTCCCAGAACTGCATCTAGTGGCCAAGGTGGGGCCACAGTTCATAGAGGGTTCAGTGAGGCCTCTTTGGGGAATCCTGAGTGTACAAAGCCCTAACTACAGGGATGATTACTTGGCACCTTCAGTAAAAGCTACAAGCCAGACTCAAACCAAGTGTCCCACGTACAGGGCAGGTTAAAATGGACTTGGGTCCATCCGCATGAAGGAAAACTGGCAGCTGCTAAAGGAGCCAGCAGGCTGGGCATGCCTTGGCAGTGAGGGCTCCAGCAGGGCACCAAGAACACAGGCTGCTAAGCAGCGTGTGTGGTAAGAGGTCATTCTGGTTAAACAACAAACCAGCCAACAATGTGGTTGTGCTCACACAGGAACAGTCTGGAAGGAATCCTGCCAGCTGTTAGGGCTTACTTCTGGAGAGGGCCACCGGCTAGAGGGGGACTTCCACTTTGGATTAGACACAAAGCTTCGCACCATCTTGTTTTGCTTTGTTTTGTTTCACAATAAGCACATAATTCTTTCAAGAGTGATTTATATAAAAATGCATTTTATATCTATTAAAAAAAGAAGAGCTAAAAATATGGTGAAGGGGGAGTGAACAGAGAAAGATGCCAGTGTTCTTCCCCAACAGATATTTGGCAATCTCTCAAAGCTAAGAACATTCGTGAGGCTCCTCTGCTGTGCCAGGCCCTGTCCAGGGCACTGGGAGATGGTGCTGACTAGAATAGCTGTCCACAACATTTACCATCTACGAAAAGCAAATATGCCCACTTGCTGATGGCACAAAGGTATGCAGGGATGCGTGGGGAGGGGCAATGTGATGGCATGGAGGGCAGGCCATGCTGGGCAGAACTGCACAGGGGAGGTGAGGGCCAGTCATCCCTGCTCTGGGGGTGCAGGGGAGGTGAAGATGGGGTGCATGCTTGACCGTGGAGGGCTTCCAATGTCCCCCGAAGATGTGTGGCCACCATCACAAAGGTCCCTGAGAGGCACGTGCCCAGTGCTTTCTCATTTCCAGGCTCTTCCTGCCCAGGCTGGCAGGAGAAGGTTGCTGGGGGCAACAGTGAGCACCAGCTTAGCAGAGTCTGGGTGGCTACTGCAGGTGGCAGAGCAGGACAGTGGCATGCTTAAGGGATGTAGAGAGATCCCCCAGGGGTCACTGGGCAGTCTTCTTTCTTAGGGCAGATGAGGGAATGCATTATCTAGGGGAGCAAAAGCAGCTTGGGGGCTGCTCGGGGGGCCCATTCTGCCTGTCCTCACCCCCTGGACAGGAGGGTAGAATCCCAGGAATCGAGGAGGAGTCAGAGACAGTCCATTGGCCAGAAGTGCCTGAGAGAACTTATCAGTCCTCCTCTGGAGAGGGCTCCCAGAGGCTGCAAGTCTGTGGAAGAGGGAGGGTAAGTGTGAGGACCAGGGCTCTGAGGCCCATAACTACATGTCCTGTCAGCAACAGAAAAATTTCAAGCAGGGATGGCAGGTGGGTTTCCCTCATGAACCAACTTTGATAAGTCCTGCTCGCCTGGACCACTGAGATGAGGATTCTGAGGCCAGTCTAGGAAGCCGGAAAAGTGTGCCAAGGTGGACTTCTGATGTGTGCTGAGGGCAAGGGATGTAGGCCGTGTGGTGCAATGTCCCATGTCTGCAGTCCTGAGATCTCTCAAAGCGAAGGGGTACTGCCTGGTGTCTCTGTAGGTATGAGTGGCTTTCCAGATGATTACCAGTGCCCACACCCTCAGCTGGGCAGTCCTGAGGGTCTTTCCAGGCAGACAAGTCATAGAGCTCAGCCTCCATGTCTCCTCTCCAGTCACGGGAACCACTATCTGTGCATGTGAAAGGAATGGAGGACTCTGATGCAGACTCCAGCTAACAGCAACCCAGGCTGGTAGGCCTCTTGCTCTCCTGGGCCTTAGGTAGACTGTTGTCCATCCCTGTACAAAGGGAGAAGTCACTTGGCATCAACCAAACACCCAATGCTTACATTGGGTAAGGCACCCCCATGGATATCCTTGTGACTGATGGTTAGATTCATGAGCCTGAACCCCTAAGGCCTCTTATCCAAGACCTTGGTGACCTAGCATAGGCCAGGAGGCCCGGAACGCATTCCAGGTGGTGGAATAGAAAGGGCAAAGGCATAGATTAGGAGCACCCACAGTCAGGACACTTCCATGGAGCTAGGGCTGCCTAGGCAAGCCCACAAGCAGGAGGACAAGGAAACCTGGGAGGTTGGGGAGAAGGGTGTTCTGAGTTGGCGGGCAGGGTCGCAGAGTCTGCGGAACTGATATCAGAGTGACAGGAGAAAGGACAGCCCAGGGAGACCCACCAAAGGGCAGCAGAAAGAGCTAAGTTAAGGATCTCGCTTGGGCTTGGGGCAGGGAGAAGGTGGACATGGATTTTAGGCCACAGCCTGCTCCCAGCCCTGACATGCCGCCTGTACGCACGGATGAGGTCTCCATCGCCGACCTGGAGCCGGGCACTGCTTCTCCTCTCCAGGTCCTGAAGCACCGACTGCTCAAACGCCAGGGCAGCTACACGGCTGAAGAACGCCTTCACATTCTCCCCTGTGGGCCCACGAGACAGCCATGACCCTGCCCGCCTCTGCTGTCACCCACAGGTGCATTTGGTTGGGAGCTGGCTCACATGGGAGCCAGGGCAGCCAACCTCTGGCTGGTACGTGGCCTCTTCCAGAGCAGTTCTGATGGTCACCACCACCACATGGGAGTGCAGCTCCAAACAGCAGAGCACAGGGGATGGGCCTGTCAGCCTGGTTTCACATCTGTCCCAGGTGCCTCCTGACTCTGCCATCTGCCACAGAATCTCCCTTAAATCTCTGTCAGTTTTCCAGCATCTATTCTATTCAATAGCTACTGAGTACCTCCTATGGGCCAGGTGCTGGGATGTACAGACACTGTTGTACCTGCTCTCCTGTCACTTTTGAGCACATGTCTAATGGGTAGCTGTGAGCATTTAAGTCCTCTTAGCCCCCATGTGGAGGCCACACATCTGGGCACAGCATCAGGCTCCAGCCCTCAACATGCACACTGAGCTTGTGCAGCTAACACCCTGTACAACAGTGCGGGAAGATCCTGCTTGGCCCCCAGGAAGCTCTCAGTGAATGTTCTGGCACTCTAATAGGCAGGCAGGGTACTCACAGGGCACAGGGACACTGTCAGGAGGGGCAGAGTACTCTGGGTTCTGCCACATTTTTGTGTTGGGCCCGTGGTGCCTCCACCCCAGGTCCCCAGCACTCTTGCTGCCACCTCACCCAGTCCCTGGCCAGACATCCATTGCAGCAGCATTGAGCAAGGACTACCAGACACATTCCTGAGTTCCCAGTCTCTGGGGACTACTAAACATCAGGCACTGCATGTTATTTCATTTCATGTCCCGATAACCTGTTTTCAAAGTCTGTTATTTGCTTCTCTGCATTTTCTAATTTTTCCTCAGTGAATACACGTGATTTTTGTAATGTAAAACATGTTTTGTTCATTAAAAGCAAAATGAGATAGTTAGCATCACCCCGCTTAGCAGATGAGAACACTGAGGCTCAGAGACATTAGAGATCTTGTCTGGGGGTAGGGTAAACGGTGGCCCATGGGTGAAGGTGACTTAGGGGTCAAGGGCGCAGTGTGGCAAAGGAGTAGACTGGATGAGGGCTAAGGGGGCATGAATACCCTTTCAGGGCAGCCATGCCACCTGGGGAAGGGATGGGACTTCTGTGTGTGCTGGGGGGGCCTCCCACGCAGCTGCCACAGATTGGGGACAGGATGGTGTAGTGGTTACAGATGTTCTCATCCCATCCCTGCCACTTCCTCCCATGACCCTAGAAGAGACTTCATGGGAAAAGAACAGAGCTGCCTCACAGGTGGTGTGGGGGCTGCACTAGAGAACACAGAGGCCCAGGGGCAGGTATCACTATCCCTCCTGTCCCTTCCAGAGGGGAAGAGATTCTTCTCAGGCAACAAATGGTCTTGCAGTTATAGCACATCTGGACTATGACCTAGATATATACTAGAGCTGCAGAAGGAAACACAAGAGCCTCCCACAGCTGGCCCTGAACCTCCCATGTTGACAATTCTGCACCCACTCACCCGTCTTGGCTGACACTGACCAGTACTCCGCCTGCAACTGGTTGGCCAGGCGCACAGCCTCCGCTTCCACTTGCTCACACGCCGCCCCTGACTGGGAGAAGTGGTCCTCCTGACCCAGCTCCCCGGGACCTCCTATAGGGAGGTACCCAGGGGAGTAGCTGCCCGCTGTGCCTCCTCCCTCCCCAGTGTGGGGGCCTTGGGGATGCTGGCCCAGGGGTTGGTGAGTCCCAGCTACTCTTCTCTGATGAGATGCGCACAGGGAGCTAGAGTGCTCCTAACTTTCAGTTCCAGGGCCTGTATTCTTCAAATTCCCATCTGGGCACATCAGTGCCACCCACCCCCTCCTCAAGCTGGGGCTGAAAGCAGATGCATTTTCCCAAGGGCCACCCAGGCCTCCAGCTCTACTTTGCTCACCAGAAGGTCCTTCTTGGTTCCTACAAGGAACACGAAGCAGGAGCCTGACTCATTCTCTCTCAGTGCATCCTCCAGCCACTGCCTGGAATGCACAGAGAGGAGATGGGCTGAGAGATGCGTCCCTCCACTCACTCACCTAGAGGGCCCAAGGAAGACCAGGGGACAGAGGTGCATACCAGCGTCCTCCCCAGAGCTGGGAGCACAGAGCTAGGAGGTGTAGGAAGGACATTTTGACTTTCCTTGATTGGGGCACTCATCCTGCAGCAGAAAGGGCCTCTTCTAGACTGAAGGGGTGGGAATGTGAAGGCACCCGGCAGGGGACGGGAAGACTCTGTCCTGGCCTAGCCCTTCCCTGGCCCAGTGTCAACTCGGTTGAGTCCTGCACTTTGGTCAACTGAAACCATCCCCTGGACTCCCCAAAGGTCCTGGGAAATGTCAGCTATGAGTGCCTCAAACAAAAGTAAGGTTAAAAAAAAAAGAGGCTTTGGCTCATTAGCTGGATGATTCTGAGCTGAAGCAAGATTGAGTCATGCTGCCAACTCTCTTGCCCACATCTCAGCCCAAACAGCAAGTGCCTGATTAGTTCTGTCACCTCAGACAGCATTGGCTATATAACTGGCAGGGCCTACAGCAAAGTGAAAATGTGAGGCCCTCATCCCATGATGATGAAGGCTTTCAAGATGGCCCTTCTGCGCATAGAGACCCATGAAATGGCACTGGCAGGCCCTGAGCTGGCCCTGGTCTCAGCAGATGGGTGCAAATCTTGAGGGATTAAAAAAGTGCCTGAATAGCAGGTGGCCAGTGGGCAGTTGGTCCTAACAAATGAACCCGGCCACATGTAGGGGCTCAGTCCACTGGCCTGGGCTTGGCCACTTCTAGGCCACTTCCTGAGACCAGCATCTTGGGGGTCACAGAGTCCCACACTTGCCTGGTGTGCTCCAGAGTCTGCACGTCAGAGAGGTCAAAGGCGGTGATGATCACTGCACACACAGGTGGAAGCAAGAACTGCTCAGCAACTGCTCAGCAACATGTGAGGCAAATACAGAGTGACAAGACCCCCGGGACTCTCCCTGCTCCCAGGAAGAGCCCAGCTTTTGTGGAACTGTGAGGGTGCCCCTCAGGCACTCAGCCCTAGACCCCACAATGAGGAGCTACCCCATGGCTGCCCCTTTCTGACCCTAGGCATAGGGGGGACACAGGGAGGCAAGATGAATTTGTGGGCTCCTGAGTTCAAATCTCCCTGTGCCAGTTATAGCTAAGGGGGCTCGGTGAGGGCCTAAACTACTGAGAGTCGTTTAGGAGGTCTTGCCTGGAGGGCAGTCCTCCTGTGGTCCACCTCCTCCCCTCCACTCTGGTCCAACCTCTCCCCCACCACCCCCTGGAATTGATTCTGTTCCTTTCTGGGGTCTCTAGACAAGCTCTTCCCTGAGTATTTCCCTGGGCTGAAAATGGGGTTGATACTTATAAGGAGCACCATCACAGGTCCCTAAATTAGGATGTGATTGTCAGGGCTAGCTCAGGCCCTGGCTGGAAGGTGGATTCCTTGTGCCCGAGGACCAGCCTAGGTGTCTCCTCAGCGGGTCCTGAGGACAGGTTTGGTGCAGAGGGCTTCTTGTTGTTGAGCGCCAGAGTGGGAGCTCCCTGCTGCACCTGGTTGAGGGCCACTGCCATTACCGGGCTTCTTACCTTGGGCACCTCGGTAGTAGGCGGATGCGATGCACTTGAACTTCTCCTGTCCTGCTGTATCCCAGCTGTGCCAGCAGAGAGAGAGCGAGAAAACAAAAGGTGACAGATTAAGTAGCTGCAGTGGTCTGAACCAGCAGACTCGAGGGCTCACACACCCAGGGTGAGAGAAAAGAGTAGGGGGCAAAGGCAGAGGCCTGGTAAATGTCAGCAGGTAAGGGCAAGGGGTGCAGGGGCAGCCATGCAGAACATGAAGGCAGAAGACCCAGGCAGGAGAGGGCAGAGCTGTAGAGCATGGGCAGGCTGAAAGCATCCTCTCAGTGCCAGGGGAGGAAAACAGGGACAGCCTAAATTCAGTGGGCCACAAAGAGGCAGAGGCATTGGGTCTGGCAGGGAAGGAGATAGAGGGAGAGGGGGTAGGGGAGTAGAGAGCATTTTTGTGAAAGGGAGAATGTGTCAGGCCTGAGGAAGGCACGTAGATTGTGTGGCCTCCATCAGAGCTCTGTCTTCCAGATGGGAACAGAAATTCAGAGGCCTGAGGTGACTTTCCAGAGGCAACCATGCTGGCCTGGCAAGTGGGATCACAGAGGGCCTGGTGGGGGAAGGGCCGGGGCACAGAGTCAGAGCTTGGGGAGGCAGAGGCCTCATGGGAGGTCATGGGTGGGTGGGCACTCAAGACTGTGAGGACTTTCTCACATTCAATAACTAACATTCAATGCCCATCAGGGCAGAGGCGGTCTTGGAACCTAGGGTCTTGGAACCTAGAAACCAAGCTTCACAATGCCACCCAGGTCCGGCTTGTCTAAATGGGTCCCCACTGAGCACCACAGGGCAGCTGAGAAAGAGCTAGCCAAGGCCTCCCTCATGGGTCTCCTCAAAGTCCACCACAAGTCATGCAGGAAACGGTGACATCATGGCAACTTACATCTGGAGGCTGTAGGGAATCCCAGCTATCTCAAAGCGCTCAATTTCAAAGTCTACCCCGATGGTGGCCTTGTAGTCACGGTCAAAAACATTCTTGCAAAACCTGTGGGAGCCGAGGAAGTCATCAGAGAGGCTGTGTGCAAAAGCTTCATTCATAACAGTGAAAGTCTGGATACAACAAAAAGTTCGCATTTTTTTTCTCAGAGGAAACCAGACCAAGGCTGGAGGGAGCCCCAACAAGAAGCATGTGGGGAAGGGAGGCCGTAGCCAACACTGCCAGTCAGGAATGGTGAAGAGAAACTGGGGGTCCATTCGCAGGAAGTATGGTTTGGTGTGAGCCCATGGCTCCCGGGGGAAGGTATGCCAAACGCCAACATCCTGGGATGCCGACTCTCAACCTGACCCTGCCACCTTCCCCAGTGTCTTGCACCTCCTCCAAGGTGTCGTTCCCAATAGTTACACAGCTTGGACACATTGCTACCTCAGGCAAAGGAGTAGCAACTTGGTGTGGGGAGGTGTGGCCGAGGTACCTGTGAATGAGGCTGGTCTTGCCCACATATAGATCGCCGAGGACAACCACCTTGGAGAGTTTGAGCCTGTCAGGAATATGTGCAAATTACTCTCAAGCATGGTCACAAAAGCATCTTCACACACACAGGCCCTTCCTTTCCTGTAATCCCCACCCATAAGCCATCCTTCTATTCTGGACAGGGGTTGTGCCACCTGCTGAAACCCTTGGCCCCACCCTGGCCCTCGAAGAAAGGGTGGGAGAATCTGCATTTGTTCTGGGGGCCCGCTACCCCTGGTGTGGTACTCTGATACCAATGGACCCAAGTCTCTGTTGTAAGAATTAGAAGCAGGCTTCTAAGAATTAGAAGCAGGCTGAGGAAGCAAAGGGAGGAGCCCCAGGTCAGGCCACGCCCGAGCTGGGGTGCAGCCAGGAACCTGGAGTACACTGAGGGTACAGACACAGTGCCCATGTGTAGGGGTCACAGGCACAAGGGGCAGAACCCTTCACCTTCCTACCCAGCCCTAGGGCTTATGCCCCAGGCTTATGCTCCTTGTTCTTTGTAAGCAGACACTCCCTGACTGGGACACCATTGTCACCAGTGCCCTGGAGATGTCTGTAAGGGCCAGGCAAGGCCAAGGGGCATGTCACGGAAAGAACATGTCTGGGCTGTGGCTTGTGGTATTGGTTCTGTGGCTCCCGGGCTATCTGGGGATCCTGCTCACTGTGTGTGTCCTGCAGTAGTGTTCCCTAAGGGTTTCTGCAGCTCATGCCAAAGGACCTCAGGTAGTGAAAGCCACCAACCTGGCTAAATATCCTCCACCTGCAGACAGCAAGGCACTGCGTTACCCAGGGACCTAGTGCAGCCCACCAGCCTTGTCTGCAGGGGTAGGGGCTGTGTCTCCTCTGCTCCCAGGCAGCCCCTAATCCTGGGACAAGGAATCCCTGACTCTCCTTCTCAGATGAGGGAGAAAAGGTACTGCTGAGGTGTCATGGGGGATCATCTATGCCCAATTCCCCCACTTCCCACAGTATAGAGAAGGGTCATGGAGAAACTGTGTGAAGCACCAGGTATAGAATCAGCACTCCCAGGCCTCTTTGGTGGCACAGGGTTTAAAGACAGAGCTATCAGGCTATCCCCAGACACTGCAGCAGGAGTTCGATCCCTGGCCAGCCAGGGGGCAACCCACATGGCAGTGTATTTCACTGCCCTCAGCAGTGTATTTCAGTAGATCACCTGATCTGCTCCCCACTCTCTCTGGTGAATCCTCTTACCACCTGCACCTCTGGCTTACACCCCAGTTCTTGTAGGCATACATAAATAAACCTTGAAAAAATCAGTATTCCCCAAGCCAGTGGCCATTCCTCTCACCCCAGACCATGGTGCTTTGACCATTCTGACTTGACCCCTGCCTCACTTTGTGCTGCCTTGGGAACTGGGCAAACTGGGACCTGGGTCTCTGTCAAGGCCTCCCCTCACCTGTGTGACAACTGTGAGCTCACCCAACCCCCTGAGTTGGCTGGGAGGTCCTCAGGCTGCGGCGAAAGCTGGCTCTTGTACCAGACTGTTACAAGACCCCATGTCAGCAGGGCCAGGTGTAGCTGAGGCAGGGACAGGGCAGACATGGCGTTGGCCCTCAAATAAGGACTCCAGACAGACCAACCCCCAATTCCATGAGATAAGTGTGGTTTGGACACAGGAGAGATACCTCACCCAGCCCAGGCTGGGTGGAGACAGTTGTGGGAGCCTCAGAGTAGCCCCCAGGGGACCTGACACATAATGAGACCTGAAGAGTAGGAAAGACACTGCAGGCACAGGCAACAGACATGTGCTGAGATTTCTGGCTAAGCACTCACGTGCACGACTCGCTGGGGAAAGGAATGCTGTTGTACGTGGCAGAGGTGTGTCCAGGTATAGGCAGATCAAACTCCCAATCACCTTCAGGCCAGGCCTGTAGGATTGCACCAGTGTTTCATTTGTCCACTCACACACTCATTTTTGCCTCCTACCACACCCTGCACCCCCTGGAATGACGATGCTCACCCAACAGTCCCCGTGTTCCCGCGCTGGCAGGCAGTGCTGACCTGGCCGTGGAAGTGCTCCTTGAGCTGCAGGCAGGCAGCAGGTGTGTACCACTGGAAAGAGACAGACACATAGACAGGTGGACAGAACACCTTGCAAAGCTGTGGCTCCATCACTGAGCAGGCAGCTAGGTGGTGACTTACTTGCCAGCATTCCTGTCCTCCACTGCCAGATGAGGCTGGCAGGTGCCTTAGCTTTCCCTGATTCTTCTGTCACATCTGTCCCTGAGCTTGTCAGAGGTCTTGGGACTCCAGTGGACTGTGAGTCCCAAGGAGGAACAGCAGAGGTTAGTCGGCAGGAAAGGCCAGACCCCAGGTCTCTCTAGATGGGAACAGGTGTTCCCTCTGTGAGTGTGTGGCAGGACTCTGTTCTCTCTGGACCTCTTGGCGAGACAAGGGATGGACTGGAAGTTTCCTATTAACTCCAAGATCCTTCCATACCTCTTAATGATCTCTGATGCCATTTTTGTTTAAAAAGTATGCACATATGTACATGGAAAATGTCCTGGAAGTCACTGCCCCTTTTCCTGGAAGATTCAGATGGGCAGTGATTTAAAAGCTGGAACTTTAGGATCAGGAAGATCTGTGTCCACTCATGGTCACTGTGTGACCATGGGCAGTGGCCTAATGTCTCTGAACTTTAATTTCCCCCTCTATAAAACCTCAGAGACGGGCCTCCCTGGTGGCGCAGTGGGTTGAGTGCAGCGCTGTGAAGCTGTCCTCAGCCTCTACAGTGCAGGCTCGATTCCCGGTCGGCCAGGGAGATACCCACATGTTGTGGCAAACCTCTCCTGTCTCACCCGCTGCTCCCCTCAGTAGTGTTTTGGTCGTCTGCCTGCTCTGCTCCCTGCTCTTCCTCTGGTGAATTCTCTCACCCTCCGCACCTCTGGCCTGTACCCCAGTTCTTGTATAAATAAATAAATCTTTAAAAAAAAAAACCTCAGAGACTTGGGAGGATAAAATGAGACCCTGTTTGTAAAGCTATCAGCACAGAGCTAACCTGGCACACACTAAGCTCAATAATGCCATAACACACATTGAATACATATTTGTTAATAATTAGAAAAAGTGACATTAAACACTTAAGATGTCCATACATTCTGCTATCACGTTGGCGAAGGCTAAGTATGGACCATCGCAAGCATGTGGGGAGAAGGGCATAGGTGGAGACGGCTGGAGTGCTCTGTAGGATATGACAGTGGTCCCCTGAGCCACTGGCACTGTCCTTCAGCACACCGTGGGGACCTCAGCTGCACTGCAGCAAGGATGGAGGCCCTATCCCTTACCCTAGTGTTTCTTCTCAGGCACTGACATGGACTCTGCTCTGGCCCATCTGTTCTCTCAGCTGCTGGGAGACTGAGGCAGCAGGGATAGTGGAAAGAGCTTTGCAAACAGGCAAGTCATGAAATTCACTGGACCTCAGTTTCCTCATCTATAAAGCTGGGACAGTCATAACAGCAGCTGTTTATGCTTCACTGGAGGATTAAATGGATAATGCGGTAACTGCTTCACCCAGCAGCCCACATTCACAGGGAAAGTTCAGCTACCCCATGAGAGGGATGGCTGCTTTTTCCTGTTGACTTCCACATCAGCTTCAAGCTGGGGGCTGTCTAGAGAGTGGTGAATAGAGGAATTCCACTGTTTTGAACAAATTCGAAGTGTAATAAGGAAGGTTGGGTTGGATGTGTAAGCTGATTTTAGAGACAGAGGAATTGAAGGACATGGAGTTGGGGGTAGGATGTGCCCCACCTGACTGTCAACTTCTCAGGTCTGAAGTTGTGTGGCCCTGGAGTGCAGCATGAACTTGGCCAGCAGTGGCCTGTGACCCCTGACTGCACAGGTAAGAGGGGGAGAATCTCACCCTGTTTGAAAACAGGAGGGATGCCCAGGCTGCCTCCTGGGAAAGAGGAAAATAGGAGGTCTGGAGTCACTACACCTGGGTCAAGTCCCTGCTCTACCACACCCAGCTGTGGTGACATTCACAGCCTGCCTGACCTTTCTGAGATTAGTTGTCCTGCTCTGTAAATGGGGTCTTTCAACCCTTGAGACCTGGACTGCATTGTGACAATCACACTTCCCTTCCTTTGGACTCATTAAATAATAGTCTCTGTCATCCCTGGTACTACTGTCACACTCTAAAGCAACTGCCTGGGTCTCAGCTGAGACTGAAAACCCTGGAGGAATTGTCTGTGGGTCTGAGGCACTTATGATTTCTGTGTGGTGCATGGAGGAGAGGAGGCAGAAAAGAGGGAGGAGGAACGATTGTAGCCCCCAAAGACCCACAGCCTACTGTCACCTTCTTCCTTCTCACTGACTGGAGCACAGACAAAAGGCCACTCCATGGAGAAGGTCTCCCTCCATGCCTGTCTCAAGCCACAAGGATTTTATGCCTCCTTCCAGAGATACCTAATGCACTGTAAACAGTCGCTTGTTTCTTTTCTCCCCTCTCCTTTTTTTCACACATAGGAGGCTGCAACACACAATTCTCCATTCCTTGCATTTTCACTTAATTTACTTTAGCTCTCATGGCACATCAGCAGCTGAAAAGGTGCCTCATCTTTCCTTGCATCTGGGTTAGGAAGTAGTAGTTTGCTAAGTAGTTCCCTCCAGGAGGACACTTACATACATTGTGTCTGACCTTCTGCTTTACAAACTACCCCATTGTCTGACCTTGAATGGTTGCATTAGATGGTGGGGCTTCTGCAATGATGGGGAATATTGTCCCACTGTCTCTTATAGAGGCTGTACCGAGATGAATTACTAGATGCAATTAAAATTGGATTTTACTACAGATGGCAGAGAACTGTGAGTTTTCAGCAGAAACTAAAGGCTGAAGGGTAAAGGGGGAGAACCCTGAATTTGGCGTCAGGAAACTAAAGTGCTGTTTTGATAAACGTAGTAATAATGCATACAGCAGCAAGCCTGGCTACATGGGAACTACTACTTACCATGAGCTATGCACTTTATGTAAGAGGAATTATTATGAATCAGCAGCTCTGAGAGGTTGCCCATTAATGACAGGGTCAGCCTTCACTTGGGACTGAGTACATGTCCTTAAGCTCTATGCCTCACTGCCTCCTTAATTTGCTGACCCACCTTGGGTATGTCAATGCCAACTCTCCCAGCTTCTCAGGAAATATGATAAGTCCCAGGGGCCTGTCAGCAAGGACTGACCGCCCCCTTTCACCTGCTTTGTTCTGGTGAGTGGGGTGGGAGAGGGGGGAAGCTGAATGTAGAAAGCTGAATGTCAGGAGCGCAGTGCACCCAGAAGGCGCTGACCTAAGAGACTCTCTACCTTAGGGAAACTGGCGATGATGCGGTCCCGGCTCACAGGGGGCCCCAAAGGCGTCAGGGAGGACCTCATCCTTCCAGAGTCCTGTGGACCCAACCAGGGGAAAGAGAGTTAGGGAGTCTGCAAATCCCTGGGGACTCACCTGCAAGTTTATGCTTAACCTTTCAGCAGTTTTAAAACCAGATCCAAGCCTCCGTTTCTCTCAGGCATATCATCCAGAGGTCATCTGGACATGGGAAGTCAGGTAATGTCCCTCAATCTGCAGGTAGTATTGGGGTGTGGAGAAGGGAAACAGGCCTGCCTGAGAGTCAGGAAGTTCCGGGTCTCCTTTTGGTTTTCCAACCAGGCAAAACCCCTCTCTGCGCTTATCACTAGGGTATGAGGCTTGAGGCCTGGCACATAGGCTAGGTTGTGCCTCATGAAGGGGCGGGGTGAATAGAAAGGTGGAAGTAGAGGGGGGAGGGGTCCCCAGTTTCTAGTCTGTAAGGGATGAAGCCTCTGGGTAGGCTGGGGACCCTAGGGTTCAAATGGGGAGGAGAACCTGAGTCTCCTCCAGGACCAGAACCAGCCTGGTCTAGGGCAGGAGCTCAGGATATGAGGCAGTCACAGCGTCAGGTCATGGCGGTGAGTGGGAGGTGGGAGGGGAACGCGGCGCACTCCCGCCCCCGGGTTCCGGGTCGTGCCCGCACTGGGGTGGGCGGAGGGTGGGACAGAGGGAGCGGCGGACTCACCCACGGCGGCTGCAGAAGCTCCAGGCTCCGCGCGGCCTAGATCCCCGGTACCCTGGGCGGCGATCACCACGGCAACGAGGGCCACGCGGGAACTGCCGGCATCTGTCCAATCAGGATCGTTGGGGGCGGGGTCTGGGCGGACCTGACCGAGGAAAGCGTCTCAAGGGCGGCCAGCCCCACAGCGATCACTATAGCAACCAGAGCCTCGCGGGAGTGGCAGACTCCGGACTAGGCAGCTCCCAGGACGCAGCCCCCGCTCCATTGATCACCATGGCAACTAGGCCGGGCTAGGCGGTCGGTGGGCGGGGCCAAGCAGTTTGGGGGTGGAGCCTTTCTGTCTTGGGCAGGGTCTGAGTAAAGGCTGCCCTTACACTGGCGCAGCATCTTCTATGATCACCATGACTGGGAGGATTGGTGGCGCAAAGGGTGGTAGAGATTATGTGAAGTGTTTAAGTACTTAGTTTCATCATACAGTAAATGTTTTCCGATTATCTGAATAGTTCGTGTTTTTTTTTAGTATAATATAGCATGAAGCGATCTCCAACAGCCTTTCACTCTTTTCTGTACACCCTGTAATGGATCTATCAGTAAATCCTGTATGTTCTACCCTGAAAATTGGTCCGCTATCGTCTCCCTCCCTCTTCCATTGGTATCATCCTGGTCCAAACAATCGTCTTTTTACTCCCCTTAATTGGTCTCCCAGTTTTCACCCTCACCCCTATCTGATTCCCAGTTTAACAGGGATTCCTTCTGTTAAAACACACGTCAATCAGATCATGTCAATCCCCGCCTCCAAACTCTCCAATGCTCCTCATATCTCTCAGAAATAAAATCTTTACAAGTGGCCCAAGAATTCCATATGGTTTGCCCCAGCCCCATTTTCTCTCATCACCAACTACTCTCCCACTTCTTCCCTCCGTTCTACTTATGCTCCACTTGCCTCCTTGCTGTTGCTCCAACATGCCAGGCACTGGTGTATTTGCACTGACTGTTACCTAAACCTGGACTGCTCTTGCACCAGATATCCACATTGATCCTCTCCTTCGAATTTGCTCAGATGTCATCTCCAGATGAGGCCTCCTCTAGGCACCCGATTTACACTGCAGCATCCTCCCAACCCTTGTTTCTGCTTTGATTCTTCCAGACACTTAACTATATTCTCACATAATATATAACATTGTTGCCAGGGCAATAAGACAAGAGAAAGACATCCAAGGAATCCAAATAGGAAAAGAAGAAGTCAAACTATCACTATTTGCAGACGATATGATATTATACATAGAGAACCCCAAAAACTCCACAGAAAAGCTAATTCAACTCATCAATCAGTTCAGTAAAGTGGCAGGATACAAAATCAACACGCAAAAGTCAGTAGCCTTCCTATACACAAACAATAAATCTGAAGAAGAAGAAATCAAAAAGACCATCCCTTTTGTTATTGAAACAAAAAAAATCAAATATTTGGGAATAAATCTAACAAAAGAGGTAAAGGACCTATACAAAGAAAACTATAAAACACTGTTAAAAGAAATAGAAGAAGACACAAAGAAATGGAGAGACATCCCCTGCTCATGGATTGGAAGAATAAACATTATTAAAATGGCCATCCTTCCAAAAGCAATATACAGATTCAATGCTATTCCAATCAAAATTTCAATGTCATTCTTCAAAGAAATAGAACAATTATTGATGAAATTCATATGGAATCACAAAAAACCCCGAATAGCCAAAGCTCTCCTGAAAAAAAAAGAAGGGAATGGAGGCATCAGACTCCCAGACTTCAAACTATACTACAAAGCCATAATCATCAAAACCGCATGGTATTGGAACAAGAACAGACATACAGACCAATGGAATCGAATAGAAAATCCAGAAATAAACCCACAGGTTTATGGTCAACTAATCTTTGACAAAGGAGCAAAGACTATGCATTGGAGCAAAGAAAGTTTGTTCAATAAATGGTGCTGGGAAAACTGGGTCGCTACATGCAAAAGAATGAAGCTTGACCACCACCTCACACCATACACAAAAATCAACTCAAAATGGATTAAAGAACTAGACATAAGACCTGAAACCATAAAATATATAGAAGGAAATATAGGCGAAACACTACGTGATTTGCACATCAAAGACATCTTTACAGACACATCACCCAAAGCAGTGATAGTGAAGGCAAAGATAAACAGCTGGGACTATATCAAATTAAAGAGCTTTTGCACAGCAAAAGAGACAATAACAAAAACAAAGAGAAACCCCACCAACTGGGAGAACATTTTTGCACCCAACACTAATGATAAAGGACTGATCACAAAAATCTGCAAAGAGCTGATGAGTCTCAACAACAACAAAGAAAATAATCCAGTCAAAAAATGGGCAGAAGAGCTTAAAAGAAACTTCTCTGAAGAGGAAATGCAAATGGCCAACAGGCATATGAAAAAATGTTCAACATCACTTGTCATCAGGGAAATGCAAATCAAAACTACCATGAGATACCATCTTACACCAGTGAGAATGGCACATATTAAAAAAACTAGCAACAACAAATGTTGGCGAGGGTGTGGAGAAAAAGGAACTCTTCTGCACTGTTGGTGGGAGTGCAAACTGGTCCAACCACTGTGGAAAGCTGTGTGGAGATTTCTGGACCTACTAAACATAGAGCTTCCATATGACCCAGCAATTCCACTCCTAGGTATTTACCCAAAGGACACAGAAACATCAATTCCAAAGAACACCTGCACCCCTATGTTTATAGCAGCACTGTTTACAATAGCTAAGCTTTGGAAACAACCCAAATGCCCAAAAATAGATGACTGGATCAAGAAGATGTGGTACATATATACCATGGAATATTACTCAGCATTCAAAAAAGATAAACACATGCAATTTGCTGCAACATGGATGGCGCTGGAAGGGATCATGCTCAGCGAAATAAGCCAAAAAGAAAAAGAAAAATACCGGATGGTCTCACTCATAGCAGGAATCTAGAAAACTTAAATAAGGGACCAGGAAAATGAATAACTATAAGAAAGTGAAAATCAAAATCAACAAAAAACTATGAACCAGAGACACTTTTAGGGGGGCGGGGGCGGGAGGGGAGGGATTGGGGTCAGAATGGGGGGCTGCAATTGTATGGGGAATATAACAATAAAATTTATAAAAAAAAAATATATATATAACATTGTTTATATGTATTGTCTCTCTCCTTCCTCTGAGACCAATGACAGCAAGCCTTTTGTGTTTAGTTCATTGTTCATCTATGTGCTGCATCAACTAAGCAGGCAGTTAGTCAATGTTAAGTGAATAAACAAATACTCAATTTTTAAAAAGAAGATGGGGAACCGTGAGGGATGCTGCAACTATATTAAAAGGGAAATGAATTGGATTTTCTTGTAAGTTTAGCCTATCTTTGGAAAGATGCCTGTGGTTGGCACAGATGAGGACAACCCATTTTGGCTGGGGAAGTGAGGAGATATTTTACTTTCATACTTCTTGGATGTTCCTCTATGTGCATACATTGCCTAGTCAATAAATAATTCAAATGAAAAGAAACAATTTGGAGCATGGAGAGCTCTACCATGTCTGGACCTCCCAGGTCAGATCTGATGTATTTCAGTGTTCATCCCTCCCTGAAGTCTTTCCCACACTCATCTCTTCCTCTCCACAATCACAGATAAGAAACAAAGGTGTCACTTTACTTGACTTCACGCTATAAAGCAACAGTACTAAAAACAATATGGCAATGGTATAAAAAATAGACACATGGACCCATGGAACAGAATTGAAAGCCTTGGAATAAATCTATACTTAATTTATGATAAAGCAGCCAGGACTACACAATGGGGAAAAGCACCTCTTTAATAAATGGTGCTGGGGAAACTGAATGGACACATGTAAAAGAATGAAGTTGTATCACTCACTTGCTCCATGCACAGAAATGACTTCAAAGATAAATGCAAGATCTAGATATAAAACATGCAACAATTAAATGCATAGAAGAAAATATTTGCAATATTTTTCCATGGCATCAATGATAAATATGGAAATACAGTGTGAACCAGCCAGATCCCCTTCTTGGGCATTTATCTAAAGAACATGAAACCGTCAACTCAAAAATCTATATGCTCTATAATATTTATTGCAGCATTATTTACAACAGCTAGGATATGGAAACAATCTAAGTTTCCACTGATAGAGGATTGAGTCAAGAAGATATGGTATATCTACACTATGGAATACTGTTCAGCCATAAGAAGTGATGAAATGCTGCCATGTACAGAAAAAAATGGAAGGAGTTTGAGGAAATTATGTGCTGTAAATCAGAAAATATAAATCAGAAAATGTAAATCAGAAAAGAAAATATCGGACATTTACACAGCAGAAAACTTGACAGTTATAAAATTAGTTGACATGAATAGATGAAGTATGGTGTCTGAGGTTAAGAGGTAGGCAGGAAGGGGAAAGTGTTGCAGAGATATAAGGGATAGTGGCAAGGCAAAAAATAAAAAATAGACTATCTAAAAGAATAAAATGAAGATAAGGAAATGGAGACCTTGAGGGGCTAAGTTCCTTGGCCAGGTTCATGCAGGTGGTCATTGACAGAGCAATGACTAGAACCACATATTTGAATCCACTTTCTAGTGAGATTTCCACTTCCAGTGATTTTCAACACTTGTTAATGCATCCACCATATGAAATAAAGTTTATATCACAACCAACACATATGCATACATATATTAACTAACACGGAAGTCTCACAATACAATACCTTTACAATATGTGATGCACATTTGCATTTTCTATTCATTTAAAAATATTCTGGAAATTTCTTGGCAGCATGTATGTTAAAATTAAAACAACACAGAGAGGATTGACATGGTCTCTACACAAGGATAACAAGTAAAGTTTACCCCATTTTTTTTACATTTACCAAATGTTTATTAAGGTAATTTTTTTCTTTAATATATGCTTCTTTGGGATAATATGTATAGGTGTTCTCACATAATTTGCATCTTTCTTGATTAGATACATCTACTGAATGTCTAGGAAATTAGGGGTTGAATTAGATATAGGGAGAAGTCCCTTCCAGCTCTAACCTGTCATGTGCCTGATGAGGAATGATCTTATTGTCTGGTTTGTTCTAATTCTGAAAGATGGAATGGTCTAGCAGGGAAGAGAGAAAGGGAAGAGAAAGCGATTAGTATGCTTTGAGTGCGGACTGAGAATACAAACTCTGTCCTGATAAACTGGAGCCATGAGAAGGTTTTGTGCAGGTGGTGCCCGGGTCTGGCTGGCTTTCAATAGTAATTACTCCCAAAACAAACAGACTAAGAGAACAAAATAGTGACAACTAGAAGTGAAATGGGAAGAGGATCGAGTAGAGTAAAAGGGGTCAATTGTGGAAATTAGACTTTGGTTAGTGAACCTAACCTAGTACAAACTGATGTTGATTTATAATGCTATACACCTGACACCTATGTAAGGTTATAAATCAATGTTACTTCCAACCCAAATGCCCAAAAATAGATGACTGGATCAAGAAGATGGGGTGTATATACACAATGGAATATTATTCAGCAATCGAAAAAGATAAACTCATGCCATTTGCAGCAATGTGGATGGAACTAGAAGGAATGATGCTCAGTGAAATAAGCCAGCAGGAAAAAGAAAAATATCGGATGGTTTCACTTATAGCAGGAATACAGGGGAACCAAATAAGACATCAGTGTAAAAAAACAACAGTACAAAACACAACAAAACAAAACCAGACAATTATAAATCAGAGACATCTTGCAGGGCAGGAGCAGGGAGAGGGATGAGAGGGAGGGAGGGAGGAGCACAGGGGACTGTGGTGATGGTGCACGGGTGCATTGGTGAAGGAGACTCTATGGGGACTACACCTGAGGGGGTGGGGAGAAGCAAATATTGTTTTAAAATGAACAATGATGTAAAAAAAATAAAAAAGAATATAAAAGAATAAATCAATGTTACTTCAATAATTTTTTTTTTTTTAAATTGATCTGGCCAGTAGTGTGCTGAATCCACCGCAGGGGACTTTCTGTGTTGTTACCAGACAGACAGCCTCCAGGGCAAGGAATACAGACCTGAGCTAGCTGTCCTGGGATCTGGGCTGTGTGATTTTGGGAAAGATACTCAACATCTCTGAGGTTCTTGTTTGGAAATGGATAACGTTATCACCTCACGGGTTTACTCCGAGGACTAAAGGCATACAAAATTTTCCCTATCCTTCCCTTCCCTTCCCTTCTGTACCATGAATGAAACCTAGTCGCCTTTGTTCCTTACTGTAAAATATCTTTGTCCCTACTTTTCCGCCGGCCCGGGCCGGAGTTCTTCGCGCCTGCGTGATAGGTGCCGACAGCACACAGCTCCGCGCAGCGACGCCGTCGGGGTCGCCTGGCAACCGGGTCGCCTGGCAACTGCCTAGCTCTACGGAGATTGTATCCGCTGAGGCAGGTGAGGCAGCTGGTGCTGGACTGGGGCGCGGGGACAGAGCGGGGGGCCCTCACACCTGCCCAGTCCTGTTCACCCCATAGGCTTTCTCGTCAGAGGCCGAAATTCCTCAGCTATGTCCGGGAGGTGGGCAGGCCCAGCGCCCGCTGTGCCCTGTGAGGGGAGCCCAGGTCCAAAATGGCCGTGTCCCTCAAACTGGACTGTTCTTGGCCTTCCCTTGACAGCTGGTGCCCCGGGTCAGAGTTAGCTCAACTCTTTCACTAGAGTAGACTCCTCCAATGCTGGGTCTTGTCAGTGCTACTGAATGCAGTTTACTACCACCGCCACCGCTGCCACTACTGACACAGTAACACAGTCACTGTATCTGGAGCCCTGGTGTGCTGAATATCAGTTAATCGGACAACACTGGGAGGGAGGAAGGGAGGCAGGGAGGGAGATGCTATTATCATCTCCATTTCGCAGCTGCAGCAAGAGGCTGATAAAGGAAGTCAAGGGTCTCTTTCCAAGGGCCATCCATGGTCTGGGACTGGAGGTGGTTCTGAACTACTAAGCCAGTCTATAGTTTCTCAGCATGTGTGTGTGTGATAAAACAAATGACACTTTAACCTTAATTCCTTTGGGAGGGGGGTATGTCTGAAACGTCTGAATATGGGTCTCTGATAGGACTAGACTCAGATTTGAACATTGGCTACCAGTCTTACCCGCTCTGTAAAACACAGAGTTTGCTATGGGGTCACTGCTCACCCTCACTGAGACTTTGAATAAGTCCCTCATTTCTCTCAGGCTCTGTTTGCTTCTGTGTAAAAATGTCCTTCCAGCTGGACTCACAATTTTGAGAATCACATGAGAAGTAACTTGTAAATAATATCATAGTAATAATGTTAATTTTGGGGGTTCTTTGAATCTGGTTTCTGCAGAACTCCATTGTGAAAGTTAGAGAGTTACCCACTGCAGATGTGGAAAGATGGCTCATGCCCGGATCTCCATGTACCAGCCCCCTGATATTGACCCCACTAAGGCTGCCATTGCCTATGGCTGTCGAGCCCTGCCCAAGCTGAACGAGGAGCTGCAGTCGGAGGTGCTGCTGACAAGGCTGAAGGCCCTCGTGGCTCTGTGTGACCTCATGCATGACCCTGAGCATGTCTACGAGGCCATCAACATAGGTGAGAGTGACCCAGCCCAAGTGACCACAACTGGAATCTGGATGACAGTCAGAGAAGCTCAAGTGGGGAGGAGCTGCAGTGACCAGGGCCTCTTCATAGTACCCCTCTCTGCTGGCCAGTCAATCAGTTTGTCTGGACATCACCAGTGGCTGACCCAGAGCCATACATCAGCCTCCTACTCTGGCTTAATCACAAATCCACCAAACAGCCCTATTTACCTGTTTCATTCCCGACTGTCACGAAGGATTGGCAGGCATCCTGCTGAAACCACACATATATTTGGGACCTACGTCCCTTGTTTCCCACTCTCCTAATTACCAAAATAAGAGTTGAGGTGATTCTAGTGGCATATGTCACACCTTTCCCAGAGATTAGACACATGAGGAGTCCTACTTCTCCCTCTGGCCTTTTCTGAAGGGCTGGCTTAATTTCAGAGGAAGATGTGGTCCTAGCATGGCCTTGGGTGGAAACTCCACTGGGTAGAGTTTCAGTAATAAAGGGTTGCAACTTAATGAGCCTGGTTCCTGGCCAGCATCACCCCATGTACAGGGCCCCTGTTATCTTACAGCATCCGCCCTCGGAGGGAAGGAGCATCTTCAACCAACAGATAAGAAAACCAAGGTTCAGAGAAGGGGGATGAGGGTAGGCTAGGACTGCCCAGTAAAAAAATAAAATAGGACTTTTATTTGGTCTGTCTGGCATTCCTAGGTATAACCCATTTAAGGATACACAACTAGTTTGGGACAAGATTAGAATTTGACCCCTGGTCTTTTTAATGCCAACCCCATTTTTTCTTAACTTTTTTTCTTTTTGCATAGAACTGAGGTATAGGCCAGAGGTGCCTGGGTGAGAAGATTCACCAGCGACAGAGTGGGGAACAGAACAGGGAGATGTTATTGAAATACACTGCTAAGGGGAGCAACGGATAAGACAGGTCTGAGAGGTCTGCTGCATCATATGTGGGTTGGCTGCCTGGCCTGGAATCAAACTCAGACCATAATGGTGATAGTACTAAGACTTAACACCTAGTCCACTAGGGAGGTCACAAGACCATTTTCTTAACACTGTGGCCTGCTTTGAGAGAAGGTAGGAAGTATGCATGAGATGTATGAGTATTGGATGAAACGGTCCCTGGTGTGAACATTTCTAGCGCACAGAATCCCCTTCAGTGACTCTGAAATGCTTTGCAACCAACATGATTTCCCCCACACTCCAACGCAGAACCCCAGGTATCCTCATTGCTTGATGTAGGCTTACCAGTTGACTACTTGGGTTGGTTGTTTTCTGAGACTACTCAACATTCAAAAGTTTTTCTGCCTCATAGGCTGCCTGGTGAGCCTGAAAGATTTGCTGAATGATACCAACAATATGGTGCGGATAAAGGCCACTGAGGTGCTCCACATCATGGCGACCCACAACGTGGGCAGGTGGGCAGCTGTCTCTGGAAACCAATGTCACACTTTGGAGTCACATCTCTCCCCTAGGTGGCATGCCCTTAAAATGACCAATTTTTATCTGTAGCACTGGTCTTCTGAGGGAGTTCTGTTGGCCAGAACAGATCTCTGTGGGGGTGGTTTGTGTTGCCCCTGTGGTGGTATAATGGGATCCTTTTCTCCAGATCAGTTTTTATGTTAGTTAGTGTCTAGCTCTAAGCTTCCCTCTTTGAAGGTGAAACATTCAGGCCCCACACATGCAACAATTTCCTCGGTTTCCCCTCCTAGACTCCCACAGGCTGGCATTCCGGCTCCCATTTCCATGCAGGTGTTGCCTCAAACTACATACCAAGTTTGGGCTGGTAGCTTCAATCCCTGCTGGTAACACTAGGCTCTAGGTTTCTGGTACCTGAAAATGTCCCTTTGTTTCATAAACACATCTTCACATTTTTATTTATTTATTTATTATTATTATTTTAAAAGATTTATATATTTATGCATACAAGAGCTGAGGTACAGGCCAGAGATGTGGGGGTTGAGAGGATTCACCAGAGACAGAGTGGGGAACAGAACAGGCAGACCGACTGAAATACACTGCTGAGGGGAGCAGTGGGCGAGACTGGAGAGTCTGGCTTGCCATATGGGTTGCTCTCTGTCTGGCCAGGGATCAAACTCATGCTGCAGAGGTTGCAGATTGCTTCATAGTGCGGTGCTTAACCCCTTGCGCCACCAGGGAGGCCCCATCTTCACATTTTATACTTAAATTGTTCATCTTGCACTTTGTTTAGGAATGTGTGTGTGTGTGTGTGTGTGTGTGTGTGTGTGTGTAGGGGATCTGAGGGAGAGGATGGCGATGCTCTCCCACATCAGCTCAGTTTACCCTCTTTGCCTGGGATCACACATTGTGCTGAAAATAGAACCAGAAATTACAAACACCCCTCAAGCCCTGCCTGGGACCACTGTCCAGCATGCATCGCTCAGTGCACACGTCCCCAGAAAGGAGGAGGGAAGAGAAAAGATATCAGTAGTGATGACAGAGAAAAGGGGCCACTGTTTCCCAGCTTATTTGACAGAAATAACAGAACCTTTCAAAGGGGCCAGAGTACCTCACAGAACCCAATGTTACTTGGCCCTGCTTCTCTCCAAGTTCTCAATGCTCCATCGTCTTCAACCAAAACTGCTCCTGGGGTAGGGAGTCAAATGAGTTAATGCATATAAGGTGCTCAGCCCTGCACCACCTGGGAAACATCTGCCCCAAGTCAGCCTGTGTGGTCATTGGCAGCCAGGCCTCTCTGGGTGTTCCTCTGGTAACTGCTGCCTCCCTCTCCCCACAGACCACCCACTTGCTCAGGGCCATCTCCAGAGGCCCACCTTCTTCCCCTTGACCTCCCTCTCTCTCCTCTCTGGGTTCTAATTTCAGGTCCCTGGGAAAGAGTATGACCAGCCTGATCCAGAATGCAAACCCAACCCTGTGGGTCCCTATAAATGGGGTGTGAGTGGCAGTGCAATTCACATGCTTTGCACTGAGACAAGTGGGCAAGATACCAGCCCCAGCCTAGGGCCCCTAACCTTTCCTGCTCGGTGACCTGGCAAGACACTTGATACAGTCTTACTTCACTTATTGACACAGATGCAGGGAAAGTGCGCCAATGTCATAGGCGTCCAGAAGAACAAAGGACCCCTCATTCTTCCTGCTCCTTTTGTTTCTTTTCTGGATGTGATATGGAGATTAGGTAACAGAGGCTGAGAGGAGAGATGCTTGAAGCCTGGGCAATTATCACAAAACTAAGCCTAGGGAGGGTGATGATGCATTTATTTCAGAGCACTAGCAGTTCCTGGGTGGGGGAGTAGAGTTCCTGGCTGTGGCCCCATCAACATGGTGGGATATGGTGAAGAAACCAAAGAAACTGTCACTGACCGTGGCCTCACATCCCTTACTCTGCTACTTCAAGGCACAGGGAGGAGACCCAAGGGAGGCAGCTTACACGCCCTGGCTCTCTCCTCCAAAGTGGGACAAGGAATGCAAAGGGCCAAGAGTGTCCATTAGCGAACTTCCAATTCCCTAGAATGAAGTGGTGATCTCATATGTAACTAAAGCCAGTGTCTCTCAAGTCAAGCTCTGACACTGCCCACACTGAAATCCTTCTGGCCTCATACCCACACAAGTAGTAACAGGAAATTGGGTTGAAGGGGGCATCTTCTCACCTTGAAGAATTAGTTCACAGGACTGCCCAAGAAAACAGTCAACTTTCAAAGCAGGGGTGAATATTGAGTGGGTGACCAGATACAGAGGGAAGAGGCCTGAACACTCACACCGAGGGGTTGGGAGGTCCCTGTAATGTGGGTGTCCCAGGGTGAGTTTCTTCTCCCAGAGTGACTCAGAACTTACCATCAGGGCCTCCCTAGTGGTGCAAAGGGATAAGCACAGCACTGTGAAGCTATCCACAGCCTCTGCAGCACGAGTTCCATCCCCAGCTGGCCAGGGAGCTACCCACATGGCCCTGCTCGCCGACTGCTCCCCTCAGCAGTGTATTTCAGTCAGTCTGTCCTGTTCCCTACTCTGTCTCTGGTTAAAACAAAGAGAAACCCCACCAACTGGGAGAACATTTTTGCACCCAACACTAATGATAAAGGACTGATCACAAAAATCTGCAAAGAGCTGATGAGACTCAACAACAACAAAGAAAATAATCCAGTCAAAAAATGGGCAGAAGAGCTTAAAAGAAACTTCTCTGAAGAGGAAATGCAAATGGCCAACAGGCATATGAAAAAATGTTCAACATCACTTGTCATCAGGGAAATGCAAATCAAAACTACCATGAGATACCATCTTACACCAGTGAGAATGGCACATATTAAAAAAACTAGCAACAACAAATGTTGGCGAGGGTGTGGAGAAAAAGGAACTCTTCTGCACTGTTGGTGGGAGTGCAAACTGGTCCAACCACTGTGGAAAGCTGTGTGGAGATTTCTGGACCTACTAAACATAGAGCTTCCATATGATCCAGCAATTCCACTCCTAGGTATTTACCCAAAGGACACAGAAACATCAATTCCAAAGAACACCTGCACCCCTATGTTTATAGCAGCACTATTTACAATAGCTAAGCTTTGGAAACAACCCAAATGCCCAAAAATAGATGACTGGATCAAGAAGATGTGGTACATATATACCATGGAATATTACTCAGCATTCAAAAAAGATAAACACATGCAATTTGCTGCAACATGGATGGCGCTGGAAGGGATCATGCTCAGCGAAATAAGCCAAAAAGAAAAAGAAAAATACCGGATGGTCTCACTCATAGCAGGAATCTAGAAAACTTAAATAAGGGACCAGGAAAATGAATAACTATAAGAAAGTGAAAATCAAAATCAACAAAAAACTATGAACCAGAGACACTTTTAGGGGGGCGGGGGCGGGAGGGGAGGGATTGGGGTCAGAATGGGGGGCTGCAATTGTATGGGGAATATAACAATAAAATTTATAAAAAAAAAAAAAGATCACTGGACAGAGAAAAAAAAAATAAATAAAATAAAAAGTTGAAGTTGATAATAAAAAAAAAAAAATCCTCTCACCACCCACACCTCTGACCTGTACCCCAGTTCTTGTATGCATAAATAAATCTTTAAATTTAAACAAACAAACAATCAAACAAAAAACCACTTAACCATCAAGTCAAGTCCTGGCCTTTGTGGCAGAACACAATCGGTAGGGCACTTCCTGTATGTGAGGCATTGGGCTGAGGGTTCACACCGGCTTCTCACTTATGTCTGAATCCAGCCCTGAGAGATGTGAGCTAAGAAGCCTTCTCACCAAAGGCAACTGAGCCCAGCAGATGCTTGTCTAATCAAAATAAGTGGTTAAAAAGCCAGGAATCTTTGATAAATTGTATGTTTCCTTTAAACAGTTCATTTTTATCCAAAACACAAATGATTAAACATTTACCAATCCCCATGGGCAACTCAGGCCTTTTCTTGGATATGGGCCCACTGGTTGGCATTTCCTGTCATCTTTTTTGCTTAAGCTGCACCTATATCATCATTCATTTGCATCTTTGGTCTCTTTAAAGTAGAGCAAGATCTCAGACATGAATGAAGTAATCTACATGCAAAAACATTCTAGTATCTTTTCAGATCATCTCTTTTTTCCCCCAGAGACTCACTTTTGAGTCTTCCCACAGCATTCAATCAACTTTGTTTTCATGAGGAAATTAAAAAAAAAACAAAACTCTTCTCCGATCTAATTGGCTTACCTAATATTTAATTAACTTGTATAATTATAACAACAAGCATTACAGACACACATAGGTTTGGAGGCAAGCCGCTAGCTGGCTGCTGGCAAGCTGGCTGCTCAGCTGGGAGAAGGGGGAGGGGCTGCGAGGGACTGGCCTGGAGCAGCAGCAGATGTACCTGCTGTGGGCACGCATTGCAGACAGGCAGCTAGCTGAACCTGGCAGTTCAGGGCACATCTTTATAGGGGAGATTGACTGCAAGCTTCTGTGGCCTCATTCCCACTTAACAGATGGGAGAGCTGAGGCTCAGAAACATGAAGCAAAGCACCCAGGGGCCTAAGGAACCAGTGGGGGTGACAACTAGGAAGGACAGAGCTCTGTGATTTTGGCGTGTGGCTCCTTCCACTTGCCCACAAGCCACACGGCTGTCATAGGCTCCAGGGATTTTGTTATGTGCCCTCTGGCCTTTGTCTTCTCTGAGGAAGCCAGAGAATGTGGTCTGTGCCAGCCAGCATGGGCACTCAGGGGTGGGGGATGTTGCGGGCAACTGCTTCTTGGCTCTGAGTGGATCTGCAGGGCATGACCTTTGCTGTGTCTAAATCTGATTTCTCTTCCCCAGAGATGGCATTTTAAAGCATGACATC
The DNA here is from genome assembly GCF_964194135.1 of Talpa europaea. Classification (NCBI taxonomy): domain Eukaryota; kingdom Metazoa; phylum Chordata; class Mammalia; order Eulipotyphla; family Talpidae; genus Talpa; species Talpa europaea. The sequence continues at coordinate 52,595,864 of NC_140082.1, forward strand.
ATCCCTGCTCTGTCCTTCCTGCTGAACGACAGCCAGTCAGAGTGCCGAAAGAACTTGTTCCTGACGTTCAAGCACATAGCCCAGATGCCTTCAGGTAGGCTCACAGTGGGCATGCGCTTAGGTGGCGCCTTCATCTCCTCTCCAGGTCGGGCATGATCTGGGCTTTGCTGCAGATAATGATCTAGAACACATTTTTGAAAAGTTATGCTTTCATTATGATTCAACATGTACATGTATGCACAGATCGTATGTGAACGCTTGGTTGGATTGTGCTAAGTGAAGATGCCTCAGAACCACTCCCCAGGTCAAGGAATGCATAGAGTATCAGCAGCGCCCCAGAAACATCCCCGTGCCTGCCCTAGTGCCCAGACCTTACCAAAGGTAAACAGTAGCTTCGGTTGAGAAGACCTGAGCGGACCACGGGTTCATTTGTGCCTCTCTTTAAACGTCACATGAATGGAGACACAGTCTGTAACATTTTGTTTCTAGCCTCTTTTGCTCAACATTTTACCTCTGAGATCCACATATGCTATGTATTGCTGCAGTTTGCTGATTTGTTCTGGAGTGTGGTATTCACTGTATGTGAGTATCTCTTCACTCTGTTGCTGCTGGACTTTTGAATTGTTTCCAGTGTGTGGCAACCACGAATAGATGGACTTTCCCACCAATGTCTTTTGATGGACATTGTGTGCATTTTAGAGCTATACCCAGGAGAACTGTGGGGTATAAGTTAAGTTTATGTCTAGCTTTGGAAGATTTTCTAAAATAGTTTATTTTCTAAAATAGTGTACACCCCCACAATAGTGGAGCAGAGTTCCAGGTGTTCTATACTTTTGCCTGCACTTGACCTTTCCTGTCCTATTGTTTTAGCTATCTGGATGGGACTGTCTCTATTTGGCTTAATTCATGTTTCCCTGATGATGCCAGCCCTATAAGTATGTTGTACTTGGGAGGAGCAAGAAAGTCCTTGTGGGCCTGTGTCTATGGATATTTAAACCTTTTTTTTTTCTCTATTCTAAAATCTCATTATCCTACTCTGTGATTGGCTCTTTTTCCTAGTGGCTATACTCCTTCAGGCAGATGTGTCAGTTTTCCTGGCTCTTATCTTAAGAGTTTCTCTTTTTACCTCCCCCGTCCAAGGTCTCCTAAAATTTACTGTTTACTGCCCACATTAGCCCTCCTGAATTTCTCTGTCCTTATCTCAGAGGCCTCCCTTAACTCTCCCAAAGTCCCTGCCTGCACTGCCCCTGAAGCTGCCTACTTAATCCTAACTTGCCCTGGGACTCATTTCTTAAACACACCTTAGTTGATTCTCATGTGCAAATGTACTGAGAGCCAATGAGAGAGTGGGGTATCTCCATGACAGACCCCTAGTGTAGGCTGAGCTAAATGAATGCTCTGTACTCACCACACACAAAAAAACCTCATTTTTTTGAGGTGTGGAGAGAGGGGACCGGCTGCTCTCACACAGGGCTCTTAAAATTATTGTGACTAACATAAGACATTCAGAGACACATGGAGATGATGATCATGAATATCAGGTATCATTACCTAGCTTTGCAAAATCTTTAATATCCTATCAAATTTCATATTTGCTTGAGATTTCTGTTTAAAAAAAATACAATCTAAGCACCCCGTGTTTACCCCGTGGCACCGTCTCCTGCCCTCGTTGAACCACCAGATGATTTGATGACTGTATGCCTAACACATGTCTTTGTATTTTATCGCACATGTAATTATATAGAGATGTTGCCTTACATGTTGTAAAACATGATGTAAATGGATCTTGCTGATATAACCTTTTGCTACTTAAAAAACCTTAAAGAATGTAATGTTACAATTTTGAGGTTTGTCTGTGTGGTGTCAGGGGCTCTTTGATTTATTATAACCACCTGTCTGAATGTATACTGTATTCGCTCTGCTTCCCTGTGCCTGGCCAACATGCTTGCCAGTTCCTCTGGCTCCCAAACATTCCTACATGGGTTTTCCTGGAGTCGCTTCAGGAATGCACACCTTCAGCTTGGTCAGATATCATAGTTGCTTCCCCAGCCCCTTCCCCTTGGTAGAGAGCCCCATGGGGGATCTTCCTCAGCAGTCCTGTGGTTTGGCTTTGCTCTCCCTGGTGACTGGGAGAGGAAGCTTCAGCCTGGAGCAGCCTCCAGCTCCTCCCCTGCCTGGTTCCTCTGGGGAGCTGGAGCCCATTCTGTTGAGTTGTTTTTCCTTTCCTTTTTTTGATTTGAGAGTGTTTCATTTACCCTGGGTTCTAGCCCTTTGTTGGCTGCATACATTCAAATATCAGTTCCAGGATGGTTTGTGTGACTTTTCACTGTTAATTTGCATTTGAATATAGTCAGTTTCATCAATCTTTTTCTTTGTGTGTGTGTGTGTTTTTTTAGGGGGGAGGGTTTCTGTTTAAGAGACTTTAAGAGCTGTTTAAGAGTTCATGACAATATTCTGCCTTATTTTCTTCCGAAAGTATAAGACTTTGCTTTTCACATTTAGTCCTGAAGTTACCTAGAATGGAGTTTTGTGTTTGCTTGGAGGTCTTCTGGTATACTGAATAGATCTTGTTAGTCCATCACTGTCTAATCACAAAAGCTCTGTGGTAATCTGGGTTCCGGTTGGAGGTCTCCCTCATCTCCTCTCTGCAAATTTTCTGGAACGACAGACACTGGGTGTATCATGAGGGCTGTTTTGACAAGTCTCACTGGGCGCCCAAAGTGCAAACCTCTGCCCTGTAGCATTTCCTGGGTGCTGCTTATTGTCTGTGATGTGCTCAGAGGGGAGCCTGGGATGGATCTGTAGTGAGGTGGGGTGGGGGTGGGGGATAGTTGGATAGAGTGATGGAGATAAGATGTGTGATGAGGGCTCTAGGAGATTCATCTGGGGGGCTCTGAGCTCTATGGCTTCCGGGTTGACCCTTGAAGCTGTGACCCAGGTAGAGGGGCACCTTGCTGAGCTTCTGGTGGCGTGAGAACATCTATTTCAGTGACTCCATCGTTAGCAACCTCAGCTTCATCACATGCCCGGGCAGCAACACATAGAATGGGTGCCCATGTCGTTTGCTGGGACAGTCTTCACTTGCAGCTTAGTGTGCTCTCACACTGGTGGTTATTAGTGTGTAATTCCTGGAAGGCATCTTCTGTGCTAGTGAAGTGCCTGGCAGGTGGCTAACACTCAACAAATATTGATTGGTTAGTAGGTTTTATGCCATATTTTAAAGTATATTTGTTAAAGTTACCTGTTTTCTTTCATTCACTCACTCCTTCATTCGTTTGACAAATATGTGTTGGGGTATCTGGGGGGTAGTAAAGCTGCGAAGAGAATTCCCTCTGAATCTGAGCCCCGCCAGGTCTGTTTTGCTCCATTGCCCATAACTACCAGCAGGGGGAGCCACAGAACGGATGACGGTCTGATGCTGCGCGACTCTGTCTCAGGTCCCAGGTGGTGCAGCGTCTGGGAAGGAGAAACCCAGAGGATAGAGGCAGATGCCACGCAGAAGTTGCCACTCCAAGCTCCCTGTCAGCCAGCCTGGGTAACTGATTGCCCGGCATTCTGGGGGAATCTGTCTCTTTTGTTTCTGCTTATCCTGGGTGGACACTGGTCTCATTTTATGCCATTATATAGGAGCCAGCTCCAGTGCCAACATTTAGGATTCTTCTGTAACTGGATTTTGAGGTGCATCAGATTAGGTGCTCCTGCAAGTGTCCCCCTACCAGTCCCACTGGCCATGGACCAGACTCCTTTGGGTGCTCTAATAACAGCCTTGGGCCCTGAGTGGGTATACCTGTGAGTCTGGCCCAGCCCCTGGCACCCTGTCCCTGTCCAGGGTTCTGATAGTTGCTGGCCTAATTCAGCAACAGCAGGAACACCAGCTAGGGGAGGGGAGGGAGGACAGGAGGAGGCACTCAAGCCTCTCCTGTGGAGACAGTCGGTTGGCCTCAGAAAGGAGGAGAGCTGGGCTGGGCAGGGACTGCGTGTGGTCAGGGAGATGTCCAGCTACAGGTCTGATCTGGGTAATTTTGAGGTGTAGGGGGATATCCCAGGAGTCATGCCATCTGGGGTAGGGAGTAATTGGACTGGCTGTGTCCAGGGGAAGCTGAAGATGTGGGAGCAGTAGAAGCCTAGTGCGGTGACTGCTGGAGAAGCAAAACGATGTGCTCTCTACTTCCACACCAGGCAGCCTCAGCCGGGCCTACTGCTGCACCCTTTTCCCTCTTGCCAGGCAGCCAAGAGGAGCACCCATTTCTCCTGGATCTGACACCATAGGGTAGAGGGATGGGGCTGGCTGCCTCAGAGACAGCTCTCTCCTTTCTCACCTGCCTTCAGGATAGGGTGCAGCAGGGCCTTGGGCACTTCCCTAGGCTGACCGTCTTTGGGGGCACTATGCCCTCCTGGACTTAGCAAACGATGACACCACTGATGGTGACATCTCCCATTTGGTTTCTGGGCTGCCACGCATGGTGATGCCTCCCTGCCTTCCCCCCTCCCCATTCATCTGCCTCTCCCATGGAGAGAGCCTCACCCTATCTGGCCCAGTCAAGCCAGGCCAGTCCCGGTGGCTGTCCTTGTGCTGTCTCTGGGGCAGGTGGCCTTTCTCAGCCTTCTCCATGAATTACCAAAGGGATGAAGGGCTTCTGGGCATTTGTTGGGTAGAACCAGGTGGCATCTGGCCTAAATCCCACCTCAGTGCTGAAACTAGCCCAGCTCATCTTTTGGTGAGTTCCCCAGGGTGTTGGCCCACCTCCAACACCCTTGAGGCCCCCTTGTCTTCATGGTGCAAGGCAGCCTCCCCAGCAATGCCCTGTGCCAGCTGGACTCACACCCCATGCCCATTTGTCCTAGATGGGCCCATTTGTCCTAGCTCTGGGCCTCCATGGGCTCCAGGGAGTGTGGACAGATGGCGTACAGACCCAGGGGACTCAGGCTCAGTTGCGTCGTTCCTTCAATGCGTGTGACACCGGGAAGTCATCTTCTCTCGGGCTCTGCTTTCTTCTCCGTAAAATACAATCAATAATCTTGGCTTCCTGGGAGTAGGGGAGGGTGGAATCAGAGGAACTGGTGTAAGGCTCAACACAGGGCCTTGTTCGTGGTGAACAGTCATGAAGAGGAGCTGAGCTTATCGTGACACTGTCATTGTCCCATTGCACCATCTTGGGTGCCATGTGGGAAGTAGAAGGTACATGTAGCCCCACGAGCTACATGGCAGTGTGTCCTGGAAGAGGGAGTCTGAGTGACCCAAGGGGACCCAGGCTGTGGTCAGTTGACTGCAGAGGACAGGGCTGGGCCAGCTCCTCCTGTGCAGGGCAGCACCTCTCCTAGGACCTTGCTCCCACCGACTCTGGCCTCCTTACTGGCTTCTCTGTTGGTCCTGGAGCTCACTTCCCTCTGGTTAAACAGGACTCCTAGCTCGTGGGCGGCCACTGCCCTGACCTCCTCTACCTCGCCAGTAGTCGGACCAAGGACCTCCAGCTCAGCCCTCGTCCTCCCCATGCCAGCCACTGTACAGGCTCAGGGGGAGCATGGGGTGGGCACCCTCCCTCCCTTACCCTGCCTGGCCTGGGTGGTCTAAGCAGTGGCGTGCAGGAGAGAGAGGACTGTCAAGTAGGCCACCCAGGGAGCTGGGCTGTGAGGAAGGGGCAGGGCGTGTCGGAGGGAAGCAGGCAGCAGCTCATGAGAAGAGGAACCTAGAGATCAAGACTACCTGGAGGGTGGGGATCTGTGCCTGTCTCAGGGAATCGGGAGGAAGCACTGTTGCAGGGAAGCCGCCTTTCATTCTCAAACACGTCAGGATGGAAGGCAGAACCCTAGTTCCCTATAACTGTATTTTTAGGTTAAAGAGGCTCTCACGGTGAAATTACTGCTCTTCTCACAGTTGGCATTAAAAGTGCAAAATAAGTTTGGAAGATTTTAAGTCACACATTATTTCTTCTCCCACAAAAGCCCCCTTGGGTGTTTGCTATGTGACGACATGGGAAGAGTGGAGGGAACCCCACCTGGGCTTAGGGGTGGGGGAAACGAGAGTGGGGCTGTGTGCCGTGTGTCTGTGGGTGTGCGTGCGTGTGCGCCTGTCTGCTGCTCCTTGCTCAGGGCTCTGTGGGGGTCTTGCATTTAAGGAAGCGATGGCATAGGTGGCTTTGTGCTCCCCTGGGGCTCCTGCCCCAGTCAGGTGCAGAGTCATTAGAGGGCAGAGCTGAGTGACCACCACTGGTGTCTGTCTTTGCTCCTCCTGTTCTCTGACCTTGGCCTCAACCGTAAAATGGTCACTACTTACAACCTGCTACAGTGGATCGTGTTAAATAATTTGTAAGGAGCTTGCCTGCTGCAGCGTGAACAAACTTGCTTGTCTTCTAATTAGTGCTTTCCACCACTTGGAGAGGCCTCTCATCACACCAGCCAGAATCAACAAATGGTGGGCCAGCAGGGTGCCCCTACACTGTTGGGGGTTGTCAGCAACCTCCAGGCTCTCTGGGCACCTCTTCCAATCTGTGGGGCAGCCCTGATCCTGACAGAGGTGTCTTTAGGGTGCAGGGGTCTGGGTGACAGGGAAGCCTGGGTCATGCTGGGTGGGGTCTGAGGAATCATCACCTTCAAACCTCAGCCCCTTGGGGCCCATGGCAGGTCTCCCCTCTTTTGCAGCTTTTTTCCTCTCTTGAGGTTTATTCTTCGCATTTATTTCCAAATGATTTTATCTGAATGTGTGGAGGGGGCAAGCATCTCAGCGTGGAGGTGTCCCGGGTAACCCTCCCAGACAGCACCAAGGGTGGCCACGCGCCAGTCACACACGCACACAGCACGCCGGGACGAGGCTCGGCTCATTCAGGGTATTTTATTTTCTTAAAGTAGACAATCTTTGACTTTCATACGATCACCAGCTCCTCTTTCCCTCTGTACATCTCTTAAAGTTCATGGCTGTGACTCTGCATACTGACCTTGGACACACGGGTACTGAACAAAGACCGAGAGATTTGGCAAGGGCTCTGGTGGTGCCTTCGCTCTCGACAGCAGGGTTTGGGGTTTGTATTTACACAGGGCCCTTGCCCAAGGTTCTTTCAGGGCCAGTGCCACAGGCCTTGGGCAGGGAGGGCCACACAGGGTCCTGGCAGGGCCTCCCTCAGGCTACACGGTTGGCTGAGCCTTCACAGGAGTCGTAACTGCGCTCAGCCTGTCTCAGGCGCTGTCCCACCTCTCACCTTTCCTCCACTTGCAAAGCCACAGATAACTTACTCTTTAAATACCAAGACATTTAGCTATTGTTCATTCGCTCTAGGTGAAGAACCTTCTTTAAATACACCACATTGATTTTCTGAAATAAAAACAAAGCAGAAACCGCACCAGGAACAAGAGGACGCTGCACAGGCTTATGTACAACACTGCCCTCGAGGCTGCCGCAGGGCGACGCTCGAGTGAGCAGAGGGACACACTCGTCCACAGAACAACTCTGACACTCAGCAAGCCAGACACAAAAAGACCACCTGGAAAAAAAATATGTTTTGGAAATCTGCATTTAAAAAAGAATACTCAACTGCATTTGAAATTTTCTGTATTTCTGTTTTTCTGCGAAACACCACGAGATTTGGCCAAAAAAAAAAAAAAAAAAAGATGTCAGAGAAGAAAAAACAGGTTTTGATTTATAAAACATCAGACTAGTAGAAGAAAAGCTGGAACCCAGCTGGCCTAGTTTGAAACAAATCGCGCCACTCATGTTATTGTGTGGATTTTTGCTGCATATTTTGAAGCTGTTTAAAAAGAGCTGTGAGTGGCTGGAGGTCTGGTTAGTGCTGTCATCTGGCTGTACACCCTGGTTCCAGAACAGACACGGTACAAAGTAGGCCGTTAGTGGGTGTGGCCAGCAGGGCAGGCGCGGACCCTGGCCTGGTCCTCCCTTCTGCTCAGCGGAAAGGTCATCAGTCCGGAGCTCGGGCAGAGCTGGCCTTCTCCAGGTGACCTGGGCGTGGGCGGCCACCTCTCCCAATTGTCCCACGAGGACCCCCATGCAGAGTGGGGCTGACTCAGGAAGGCAAAGTGAAGGGGCAGGAAGGGCTTGTAGTGAACTTGGTGACAGATCCTCAAGTCTTCAAGAGACCTCAATGCTTTGGGGAACTTTGCTATCTTCAGGTGTGTGTGTGTGTGTGCGTGTGTGTGTATGTGTGTGTGTGTGTCTACCTACTTAGCAATCTATCCATATATATTTATGTTTGTGGAATCATAAGGGCCAAGGAGGTGGAGGAGCAGGGGGACATTCTTGAGGTCCCCCATTTTCTGCCCCTGGGCTGCATCTCCCTAGCACAGGTGGGGGTATGACACCCCGTGGGTTTACCACAGGCAAATGAGCTGGCCTGGCTTTTCAGCAAAGACCTATGTACTTGAGATTGTTCTGTATGATGACGTCTGTCACCGCGTCAAAGACAAACTGGATGTTACTGGTGTCGGTGGCACAGGTGAAGTGGGAGTAGATCTCCTTGGTCTCCTTGTTGCGGTTCAGGTCCTCGAACTGCCGCTGGATGTAGACGGCGGCCTCCTCGTAGGTGTTCTGGCCCTTGTACTCGGGGAAGCAGATGGTGAGAGGAATGCGCCGGATCTTCTCCGCCAGCAGGTCCTTCTTGTTCAGGAAGAGGATGAGTGAGGTGTTGATGAACCAGTTGTTGTTGCAGATGGAGTCAAAAAGGCGCAAGCTCTCTGCCATTCGACTCTGGGGGAAGTAAAATGGTTGCGTTAATCAGGGCCCACAGCAAGGACAGACCCTGGGCCCACAGCCCTGCTGGACAGGCAGGGTCTTAGCAAGGTCTCTCAGCCCAGTACCAGCCCCCACAAGTTCTTCCTCTGTGAGATCAAATCTGTCTTCATCCATCTCCCACTGGAGTCCCTGAGGTGGCCGGCGCCACCCCCTCTGCTCCTTGAGAGCCTGCTGTGTGTTACCTGCTCATCTGGGCACCCATGGTCAGTGACCTTAACAGGTGGCTTCAGGACTGTGGCATGACCACCTTCGTCTCTGTGGCCAGGGCCATCTCCCCCCTCATACCCGCGGCCAGCCCACCCACACCTGCATGTGCAGGCTAAGGCCTCCCCCAGGAGACACTGTCAGGTCAAGTCTTTTTCAACAGGAGCGTGGGCAGCTCTCTGCCCGCCAGTCAATTCCATCCTGCTGGCGTTTTTGGCTCAGTCCTTTGAGTCTTCACTCTGCCATGTGATATCACCATAGTCCTCAGCCAGAGTCCATGAGGGGGTAAACTGTGCTTCCAAAACCAAAGGTGCCATTCGAGAACTGGGGAAAGCTCAGGCCCCTCTCCTCCTGCTGGGCTGATTCAAAGTCACTCAAGACCTCTACTTGCCCAGGGCAGGATCCTGTGGGCCTGTCCTTTGGCACAGAACATGAGATTAGTGGCCCAGTGACCACAGAATGTGGCACGTAGCCACCCATTACATCCCTTTTCTGAGGACCTTAAATGTGTGCTAGTGGCTACGGGCTTTAAAAAAAAAAAAAAAACAATGTGCTTCACTCCCAAACTCATGGTTGCTACACAGAAGTGACAATTCTAGCTTTTAACTGTACAATTCAACAACAGAAAGCCAGACTCCTCCATTAAGAAATGGGCAGCAGATCTGAACAAACAGAAAGATAAATACACAAGGAAAATGTTCATCATCGCTCTCAATAAAGGAGATGCAGGTCAAAACCACGTGAGATGCTGCCATCTGGTACCTGTGAGACCAGCACTAATTAAAAAGAACCCCAACGAGAAGTGCTAAAAAGGACACAGAGGATGAGGAACCCATTACACTGCTGGTGGGAATGTAAACTGGTGCAGCACTATGGCAAGCAATCTGGATTTACCTTTAAAAACTAAAAATGGAGGGACCTCCCCGGTGGCGCTGCGGTTAAGCGCTGGGTTGCGAAGCTGCCCGCAGCCTCTGCAGCGCCGGTTCGATCCCCGGCCGCAGGGCGAGGGTCCCACATGGTGCACAGACCTCTCCTGCCGCCCGCTGCTCCCCTCAGCAATGTACTTCGGTCCTTCTGCCTGCTCTGCTCCCCGCTCTGGCTCTGGTGAATTCTCTCACCCTCCCGTGCTTCTGACTGTACCCAGTGCTTGTATAAATAAATAAATAAACAAACAAATAAATAAATAAATCTTTAAAAAACAAAAAACTAAAAATGGAAATAATGGCATGACCCAGCAGTCCCACTCTTGGGCACCTATCTAAAGAACATGAAACCATCAGCTCAAAAATCTTTATGTCCTATAATGTTTATAACAGCACTTTTTAAAACAGCTAGGGCATGACGTCACCTAAATGCCCACTGACAGAAGACTGGGTCAAGAAGGGGTGGTAAACCTGCACTGTGCAACACCATTCATTCATTCAGCCGTAAGGAAAGATGAAATATTCCCACTTACAGAAAAATGGAAGGAATTTGAGGAAATTATGTGCAGTAAAGCAAGTCAGAATGAGAGACAAATATTGGACATTTTCACATTTACATAACGGACACTCAATGAAAGAACGTAACTTATAAAAACTAGTGAACATTAATAAGGTGAGATTCATAACTGCAGAGCCCCTATTTGCACAGATGCCCTGTCTCCATAGGCTTCAAGGCCAGGCAGGATTCAAGGCCTGTGGAAGGAAGCTTCCAAGCGGTTATGCTACCAGGCTAGATGTCTCACACAGTCACCCCCAAATAGGTGCTAGGTGTTTATGGCCTGCAGGTGGACTGCCACCACTACATCCTTCCATGCATGGGGCCCCTCAGCTGAGGAGAGCAGTCAAGTCCCAAAGTGGAAAGCAGGCAGGGTTGGAGCCACCTGGTCCCTTAACTTGGTGTCCCTGTCACCATGGTATGTGCGCTCTCCCAGCCTGGGCACTGCCAGGTGGTAGAGTAGCATCCTGTCGCCTTACATCACAAATCATTGAAAAAGGAGTGTGCTAATTTGGGCTGTAATGCTGCAAACTGTAAAGTATGCACGAGTGTGAGCGAGTATGGAGGGACGAGAACCCCAGGTGCTGCCTCCTGGACAGGCCTCCAGAGCCCTGGCCCATGCTGCAGCAGCACCAGACCGCCTTTATCTTCCTGCCTTTCATGTTCTGCTCACCCTTTATGGCCTCACTCAAAGCCCCTTCTGGAAGGTGCCCTGCTCATGTCCCTGTGGCGCCCATCTGGCGGTGCCTCCTGTATTAAGGTATTTCCAGTCCTTCAGCTTGGTCTCTGGGGCCTTCCCTCACACCTCCCTGACCTTGGAGGGAATGCTCGGCTTTGAGAGCCAGCTGTGGCTCTGTTCTTCTCCCTTGCCCCTCCCTGGCTGGGTGGGGTTCCACCCTGTCACCCAGTTGTCCTATGACTCTGTCTATTTGATGTCATGGGTCAGAGCTGCTGCTGAGGGGCCCAAAGGTGGTTAAGATGGGGGTGGGCACCTTCCTCCTGCAGTTGGACTGAGCCACTGTGGTGAATGCAGCCAAGGGCAGCCTTTGGTGTTCTGGGCAACAACCACTGCTAGCATATCACCTCCACCTGCTGACTCTCCCCACCAGCTGGACACAAACAGCCTCTCCTCATACTCTGAATCAGAGGAATAAATTCTGTACCCTAGGCCACGCTGCAAGGGAGAAGGCTGTGCTTCTCTCTCTCTCTCTCTCTCTCCCCGTGTGAGCCTGGACTAGCACAAGTGACAACTGTCTTCCCACCAATCACATGTTCTCTGCCTGCAAGATGCCCTCATGCCTTCACCTTCCCAGGTGCAGCACAACAGAGGTCACGGATGCTTTGCTCAAGAGGAAACACACCTGCGAGTAGTTGCCTGTGATGCCAGCCCAGGGCTGATGCCCACCCAGCTCTCTCCAGGACCTGCTCTCCAGCGAGATAGCACCTTCTAGGATTCTGGGGTTTGCACTTATATAAATAACACAGAGCAGATGATTCTCGTCAGAAGCCGGTGCAATGGCAGGAATCTCACTGCTCATTGGTGAGAAACCACTGACTTGTAACAAAGCATGTCAGACACCAGGCAGCAGCTGGTGGCTGGATGCATTCCCTGAGCTGATACAGAAGTCATTTCTTGGCCATTTGCAAAAAGGAAGCTCCTATTTGAACAGGTCAAGATATATTTAACACCAATAAAAGGACTTTCCTACGCTATGGCTGGACCAGACCACTTGCCCCAAGAGGCTTCCAGTTTTTTGGTCAGCGTCTGGAGTCTTTCTCAGTGCCAAACTCAGCCCATACAGAGCTGCCAGCACCTGTGGTGGCTTGGCCCAGTGCAGCTCCTGGAAGGACATTCTGGGTGGGGGGGCAGTGGCCCGGAGGAGCTGAGGCATGAAATGGAGTCTGCACCTGGTTAGTGAGGGGCCATGGCCCCAAGGTCCTGACTCTCCAGTCTTTCCTGGAGTCACAACAAGGCAGATACTCCTGGTTATAGGCATGGGGCTTGGGGCCAGCGGTCTGGGTTTATACTTACTGCTAAGGCTTGCTGGATCCTGCACAAATTATTTCTCTTCTCTGAGCCTTAAATCCCTCATCAGCAAAATGGGGGTGGTGGCAGCATCCAAGTCTCAGTGGGCACTCTCCTCTTGCCTTGGCAATGGGGCATGCCCTGACTCCTCACTGGAAGACCTGCCCGCCCACCCCAATCCAAGGCTGCTGTAGGGATGCTTACCAATGGCAGAGGCAGCTCCCAGAGGCGCAGAGGGAGCAGCTTAACTCTGCAGGCTGAGTTCAGTCAGCACTCACAGAGGTCCTGGGACCAGTGACCCCTTCATTTATGCTCCCACAGGCCCACGTCAAGCCTGGTTCCTCCAGGTGCTCCTGTGACTGCTCAGTCTGGAGGTCCAGTCTCCACCCAGGTCTTGCCCCCTCATGGCCTGAAAAGAGGTGCGGGAGCTGGCTAATGACCCCCAGGCGGGTACACTGGGTCTCACTGCCTGGTCTATGTGATGGAGCATCAGCACCTTCTGGCTCAGCGCCTCTCACTTGCTGCAGGTCTGTCTTCCTTGCAATAGGTGGCCCTAGCTGCTTGTGGGACAGTCCCAAATGCCAGGCCCAGCAGCTCTGGTTACTTGCTTCCCCGAGTTAATAGGTCAGGCTGATGAGCTGTGTCCTGGGAGGGATGCGTTTGTTTTTCTGCATCCTGGCTGGGCGGGAGAGGGTTGCTTCCCAGAGAACCTGCTTTGGACCTGATTGTGGACACCAGAGTCGCCCAACAGGCAAAGGGATCTGCCCACGTTACCCTCTTGGCTTCTCCCAGCATGTCTATCTTCGGCTGCTCCAAGAGCTCGCTGGCTTGCCTGAAGGGTGGGACAGCAGGCATCCTTCAGGCCTGGGGTCTGGGTCGCTTAGGGTGAATTTTGAATCCCTCCTTGGCTGGGAGCATTTCTCAGTCCTTCTAAGACACGGTAGTTTCTGGGGGTGGGGGTGGGGGCAGAGGTAAGAGAGCTGGCTAATGACTTCAGGTTGCCAGTCCACCCGGTCTTGCCAAGTTGTGCCCTCCTGGGGCTTCATTCTAGCCTCCAGTTTTCCCTCCTCATGGGCCATTTCCTTCTTCCCTCCATAAACCTCTGAAGCCTCTCATGCAGCTGGTCTCCCATCTGCGACAGAATGTAGGCTTCCTTCTGTGGCATATTTGCAATGGAACAGGCTTCGGGCAGGCTGGGACTGGGTGCCTATTTTTGGAGCTGGGAAACCTTAGTCTCTTTACCACACAGTAATGGACCCATCATTTTCCAGTTCATAAGGACATCCTGAGGCAGCCGCATGGGCAGGCAGGTGGGGAAATGAATACCCGAGGCCTCAGAGCCCCAAATCTGACTCTTGATCCACCAAATGCACCCCATTGGTGGCTGCCCACAGCAATGGGTGCCCAGAAGTCAGCATCCCACCCACCTTTTCCTCACAGGCCACCACACATGTTCTCTTAGGACCCAGTACCTGTATGGGTGACTCACCGAACACCCCTGGAGAGATGAGGCTTGGGGCCAGCCAGGGACACAGGCGTAGGCACGCTCTGAAACCTCCCTCCCCATTTCTTAAGCTCCTAGGAACGCTGCACCCTTAGCTCCCACCTCCTCAGGACTCACTGGGACAGTTCCTGCGACTCTGTGTTCCTTGTGGCCATACACAGGCCAGCCCTTCACTTGTGTCATTCTGGGCAAGATCCTGGTTTCTCAGTGCCAGGGCCCCTCACTTATGAGAAGGTAACGACGCCCGCCCTACAAGGAGCGTGCCTTTTAATGGAGAAGATGCAGGTTTATACTCAGTTTTCATCATTGGTTGTGGGGCCCCGAGCCGCTCACTGACTAGGGTCCTCATCAGGTTGCAGGATGGGTGGGGCCACAGGCAAGTGACCCCATACACCTGGCCCGATGGAGGCCCCGGGGCCAACCCTGCTGTCCCCCATTAGCACACAGGGCCCCCTGACTGCTGTCCAAGGAAGGAGCAGGCTGTGTAGGCTAATGGTTAAAACTCCTACTCCGGCAGCTCTAATACATGGAGACACTACTCTCTGCACCCCTTGGGGCTCCCATCGCCTCCTTCCATCCCTGATAGTCCTTCCAGAAGGCCCAGGTACACTCCAGGCTGCCTGTTTCCATGCTAGCTTCCAATTCCAATCCACCCCTTTTCCAACACCCTGTCATCTCTGGAATGGGTGCACACTCCAGAAGTGGTGGCACTGGCCCCTCCCTAACCCTGGTTTATACAGCCCAACCCGGCCACATGGGGGGGCTGAGGAGGGGTGTCACCTGCTACCTATGGTTCTCACTGGGTAGGGAATGTGCCGGGGTGGCAGTGAATGACATGGTGAGTAGCTGGGAAAGGCTCTGTACTGACCCATCCTATCTCTCTGTTCATCCCCATCAGGTCTGTACCCCACAGAGTGGGTCTAGTATAGGGAAAGGCCAGTTGGCCCATCCAGGGGGCCAGTGGGGTCTCAGTTTTCATGATCAGTTGTGGGGCCCCACAACTCGGGCTGCAGACTTCACATAAAATGGGGGCAACATCAAAGTTTCAGCTTTTCCCAGTAACAGCCTGAACCCTGGGGGCCGAGTGCCCTAGAAAACCAGGCTGGCACCCCAATACCCCTTTACTGCTAAGCTTCCACAGTCCTCACCCCTTCCTTGTCTCCCTGGGCAGACACTCTCTGGGTGCCCTCCTGCAGGGGATGCTGTTCTAGGCACGAGGGAGACGGGGAGATGAGGGAAAGGCTCTGCTCTCAACGAGCGGGACGGTAGGTCCCACGTCCCAGGCAGGACGAACAAGCTGATGTGCTGTGCAGTGGCCGACGAGGGGCAGGAGCCCTGCTCCACCAGCCACCAGCTCTTCACTGTGGTGAGCCTCCCCTGAGAAATGGAGTCCATAAAGCCCCCCTCACCAGGTGGCCAAGGGCTAACGTATAACATGCATTGAGAGTCTGGGCCCCACACCCAGATGCAGTGTATCGGCAACCATCACAGGCATGACTCTGGGGTAAAAGGGGAGATGTCCTAGAGCAGGGGGCATTTCAACTGTGTCTTGGCGGGGGTGGGGGTTGGGGAGGGGAGGGAAGGGGAGGGCTCTGAAAGGAACAGAGGAAGCAGGGAAGAGGAAGGCGTGGAGGTTGGCGTTGCGGTGTGGGAAGTGTGGTGGAGGCGGCAGTGCAGGGCCAGGGCCTCAGCACTGGCTCAGGTATTGGCGATCCTCGAACCTGGCAGGCTCTGTCCTGCTTGGGACTCAGTTTCCTCCTCTGTCAGTTGCGTTCTCAGTTCTGTCACCATCAGGAAAACCCAAGACTGTCAGTCATAGAAAAGCCTGGAGTGTTTGTTCATGGGGACCGTGAATCCTGCTTTTCACACTGGAAGTAGAGCTAGGAGGCTGGGCTGGGCTGGGCTGTGGAGTGAAAGAGCTCCATTCACCCTGGACAGTCAGCCCAGTGGCTCTGCCCACCCTGAAGCTGTGCCACCAGGCCTAGCCCGGGCAACAGAGTACCAGGCGCCAAGGGTGCTGAGGGCAGGACCTGGGAGTGAGGCCGCCTGATAGCACCCTGGTTGGACAGCCAACGCCTTATACAGAGCCGGAGGTCAAGCTGGGAGCCTTCACAAAGTGAGAGCCAGTCATCTGGTCCTCTAAGCTCCCACTGTGGTGGAAGGCTGAGGATCAGCAGTGTATGAAGGGGTGCTGCTGTCAACTGGCAGGGTGTGGCTTGAGGGTGGAGGGGTGCTATTGACAGGGTGAGGAATGTACCTGGGCAGTCTGGTGTTCATTTTCAGGGGAGTACTGGCTCCCCTCCTCTTAATCAGTGCCAGAGGCAGGTGAGGCCTGGAGACCATGCTTGGATCTCCTTTGACCAACCTGAGCCCTGCCAATGGGCAGCCTGGGCAAGGAGTCCCCAGACTTCTCCAGTGGGGAGGATTGGGTTCCATCCTCAGATCCATGCCCCAAAGTCCTGGCTGCTGCACAGGGTGGAGGGTTGAGGGCGGTGTTAGATGCATCAGCAGCTGTGGAACAGTGTGTACACAGGGTTGTACCACCAGAGTAAATTCCTTCCAAGGGCAGTCCCTCAGGGAAACAGCGTATTCTATCTCCAAAGAATGGGGGGCTGTGAGAGGGATGTGGTCATTCATCAAAGCTGTAGAGAGATCTAAGAGGGCCTGCAGGGTGCTCAGAGAGTCCTGCTTGGGGCTGCAAGTAGTAGGTGATAGCTGCACTTGAAGTGCCCCTGGCCGCTCAGTTCACTGCAGGTCCGCATCCTTCCTGAGTTCATTTCCCTTTGGGCCCTCATGTTGTCCCAGCAGAGCTCAGAGGTGCAAGATCGTGGTCTGTGTCAACTCTCAGGTTGAGGGGTGCAGGATAGGAGGGGTCCCCTGGGAACATGGTGGTGATAGGAAAAAACTAGAGTCCCAGACGGCGCTGGGGGCTTCTGAGGGAGGTGGCAACTGCTGGGAACCCGGACAGACAAGACTGAGACACCAAAGGTGGTGGACAGAGGGTGCTGATGAATAGGTGGGGGAGAGGGCAGGGTGGGACCTGGAGGGGAGAAAGGTGCCTGCCAGCAGGGCCTCATCTGCTCACTAGGCCCCATGCTGCTGTCACAAAGATGCCGTTTGGTGAGCTTCGGAATGCTCTGCTCTCCCGCCGGGGAGACAGCCACAGTGAGGCACCGTGGCAGAGCTGTCCCCACCCAGCTGCCTCCAGTCCCCATCCTCACCTGAGGTTTCCTTTGTGCTTCCGCTTTCTAGACTCCCCCAGCCAGATGAGTCCCTTCCTGCATGAGGAGAGCCTTCCCACAGTGCACTGTCCTCCCCTCCCCCCCAGGGTACTTGGGCGTGTCCAGCTCATTGTTCTTTCCTCTGGCCCCAGCGCCACCTGCCCTGACCACAGCCCCAGGCGGCTGTGTTGCTGGTTGTGGTCATCTGATCTCCTGGCCGCACACCACTGAGTATGCGGCCCCTTGGCTACGTTCCCTGTGGGAGGCATTCCAAGTCACTGGGGAGCTCGGACTGCCCAGCGTCTCACTTGCCACTGCCTGACACATCACAGGGCAAACAACTCAGTGAGCACTGACACCCAGAGCCTGGTATGTGTGTCGCGGGCAAGGGCAGGGCCAGCCCAGCATCCTGCACCAACGCCAGGAATATTGCCAGTCCTTTCTTGGGGTCCCACCACTTTGGGGGAGAAAAAACCCACCTAAGGACACAGCCCTCTGCGCGCTCGGCCCCCGGAGCCAGGTGATTTCCTGCTGACGTCTAGGAACATGCTCTGGTGTTCTGCTCTGACTGGGGGCTTCTGGTTGGAAACGACAAGGAGCAGCACCCCCCAGGGGCAGTGAGGGACTGAGGTTTCAGGAATGGGGCTAGTGGGGGTGGGACAGGGGACGATGACATGGAATTTGTCCTGCCCTGAGTTCGTGCTGAGGCCTGGGTGGGGCTGGCTGACTCAGATACCAGAACTTATTCTACCGCCAAACCGCAGTGTGACCCTGGGTACATCACTTTCTCTCCTGCACCCTGGCTTCTGACTGCCCTGCTGCAGTGACTGAGGGCTGTGTGGCTGGCACTGCCGGCATGTTCATGATAGCCTAAGCCCTGGACACTGAGGCAGCTCTTGCCATTCACCCATTCTGAGTATCCTCTCCTGATTGCGACCCTCTAGTCCCTGGGCTCCCCCATAACCCACACATCAGGGCAGCTGCTGGGTCCTGCCCTGAGTCTGAGACTTTCCTGAGGCTCCCTTTGTGGCTGGACTGAGACTTCTGTGTTTGCCTCTTATCTGACCTGGACCTTGAGGTGTGGCCTCCCCTGTGGCCAGTGGATGGACACAGCATTTGTCTAGCTCTGTCGGTCTCTCCTTTGGGGGAGGCCACTGTACACCCTCCCCCTCCCCTGTCCTCAAGAAGCTTATGAGGTGTGTGTGTATGGGAGGGGATTGATAGTAGGTGACAGAGATGAGCAGACAGACCAAAAACAGACAGTAAGGTGGGATGGCCACCCTTCAGCAGCCACCCAGCGTGAGAGCAGGTAGAAGAGGCCTGAGTCATCTCTGTTCACGCCTGCAGGGATGGGGATGGAGCACTGTGACTTTTCCAGGCAGCTCCATCTTTGGGCTGTCGCCCATTGAAACCATATTTCTCTATCTCCCCTAGCTGCACTCTCACCCCACGCTATCTTATCCTCTATTCAAGTGTCTCCCAGAGGCCGGGACCTGTGTGCTCAGCTCACCCTGTGCCTGCATGGAATTACCATAGCCCCATGAAGACAAAGGCCAGACATGGTCAGGGTCCAGCTGCCCACAGGAAGACGGTAGGCGAGGCGGCTCTGAGCAGCCCTCTGCTCTCAGGGCTCAGGAGCAGGGCAGTCCCTCAGGTCCTCCCCAGTGCTGAGCTGCTGAGTATCTGTGACAGCAGCTGCAACCCAGGGTGACTGGTCCCCTCCCTCTGCTGAGCTTAGTGCTCAGACGCTCAACAGACTTGCTGCTGCTTCCATGACAACTGGAGAAGAAGCCTCCGCCCGCAGAACCCCTCACGGCAACACAGACTGATGGCAGGAGGAAGCTGCCGATCCTTGAGCCTGGCTAGGCACCGCTCCAAGGAGCGCACAGGCCTAACCCCGGCTAGCTGGCCAAACAAACGTCATCCAGCACTCCTACTTGTTGAGGAGGGTATCTGGGAGTTGGGGGGGGGGGGCGCTGTTCTCTGAGGGGCAGGGCAGTGAGGAGGGGAGAAGGGAGGCTGACATCTTATGGAACAGTCTCTTGCCCTTGTCACTTGTGGCAGTGTTAGCCCCTGATGGCTCTGGGTCTTGCCTCCTCTGTGTGGTGACTGTCATGGTGCCCAGATGTCCAGCCCCATGTGTCTCAGAAAAGTGGCTATAGGGGTACAAGATGTGTCGGGGAAAGCAGCACAGTGGGGCTACTCCCAACATTTTCATTTTATAGATGTAGAATTAGGCCCCAAGGGCTTACCTGGCCTGCTTGGGGGGCTCTGCCCAGCCCACTACCCCTGTTCCAAAGAACATCAGATAGCTAAAGTGACCCTTCAGCTTGGTCATTCCCCCACTGCTACTGGCCTCAGGAAAGAGAGTGTCTGGGGACAGAGCTGTATGACCAGGGTCATGTCCAGACCAATCTGGTCAGTGGTCCCTCCTCTTCTCCTACAAACTTAAATGTTGCTGTGCAGGGCAGGGGAATTGGATTAATGAGGCTGATGAATCAATGAGCCCATTACTGTCTGCAGGGGCAGTACAAAGAGGGGTGGTACTGGCAGTCAGCAACAGGGGCGGCAGGGGTAAGCTGGGGTGTGGGCCCCTCCTCCCCCATCCCGGGCTCTCAGGGCCTCTGGTGAGCCGCCTTCTCCCGCAGAGCAGTTCTGCGCCCCGCGGCTTCCTAGGCCCAGGTCAGCTGCATTCACTACCCAAGTATGGGCCCTGGAGCCCAGGAGTCAAGCTGTCTCTGAAACTGTGTGGGAGCCCCTGGAGTGCCGAGACCAGGAGAGACAAGCAGGGACAACAGCTCAGAGCTTCATCCCCGTTCCTCCTCCCCTTCCCAGTCATAGCCAAAGAGAGCCTCCCCTTCTCCACAACTTCTTCCGCACCTCTTCTGGACACCCCACGTTTTCCTGCCTCCCCCTGCTCTCTGATTCCAGGGCCCCAGTCATAGGTCTGGGGTATCTGTACTCTCATAACCCATTCAGCTCAGCACCCAACCCTCTTCCCTCTGACCCCCTTTTCTCCTTGACTCACTAAGGCCTTAGGGCTCCCTGGGTGACAGGTGGGATGGTCTGAGGGGGACAGCAGCTGACCCCTTAGCGAGGCAGGAAGCATTCCTACAGAGTGGGGGCCTGAGCAAAGAGCCTGTCTATCCTGCCGCCAGGCCCACTGGGGCCGCCCTGGTTCTCCCTGAACTTTACCTTACCTGAGCATCTTGGTCCCGCTGGCGAGCCATGAGACAGCAGTTATTTTGGGCTACGGTGAAATGAGTCACAATAGAAATGTGGTCAACAGGCAATAGGAGGAGGTGGAGCCTGGCGCCCCCCACCCACCAAGTGCAGCTCTTCCTAAGTGGGCACTTGGTCTGGGTGCAACATGAAGATGCGAGTCCAGCCTCCTTGGTGCCTTGGGGGCCCTTCTGCACCTCTTCTCTGGACCCCAGGGGTCACTGGGAGACATACCTGAAGCTCCTGCCAAGTGCAGAGCATGCACCTGCCTTGAGGGAGACAGAAGCAGCCTTCCTGGCGTATGAGAACCGAGCACCCTAGGAGAGGGACACACATGCCACCAACAGTCCCACACCACAGCATGCAGGCCAGAGGGGAGGGGACATGGGAGGAGGGGCACTGATAAATGAGCTGACTCCTGCCAGAGGAGGAGGCACCCCAGGTCGTGGGTACAACCCCTCCGGCAGAGGTTCTGGTGTTGCTCCGCCGACGTCCTGTCCTGTCCTGTCGGCAGCACCTCCAGACAACTGGTGTCTGTCCACCTTTCTACTGCTATCACCTTCATCTCTCACCAGGACTATCTCCCTGCTTGTGTCCTGATCATCTCATTGCCCTGAACAAAACTTTCCAGGGGCTTCCGTCACAGCTGAATGACTCTCCAACCTCTGCCTGGCTTCCCAACTCCTCCAGGGCCACATCCTTCTCTCCCTGCCTCAGGCCTGGCCCCTCTTCTGGGTTCATGAGAGGACAGGTTCCCAAGCCTTCCCTGACACCCCCTCCCATTGAAGTACCCTCTAGTCATCATCCTAACCTTGTTAATTGGCTGTACAGCTTTTAGCACCATCGGGCCCTCTTCTTACTGTCCGTCATCTGCCCTGTTGTCAGAGGCAGAGTGCTCTCCAGTGCCCAGCCAGGGCAGCGCGCCCAATGCGGGGGTGAGAGCAGGTGTGGGTGCCTGGGCGGCCCCGCACTCCTGTACAGGTGCGCCCACCCCGGGCCTGTCCCACCGATAGTCTGACAGGGTGGGTGGGGAGGGGCGTGCAGGCCTCACACTCCTCTGGACTCCCCCTGCAAAATTCCTGGCATGGGGTTGGGGCCATCAAAGACAGCAGGGCAGGGCATTCCCTCCCCAGCAGCTGGCACTCACAGTCCTGGCCTTCAGTGATGTTTGGCTCCAGTTCTTTCTCATTTCCGCTTCATTGTTCAGTGACTCAATCTGGCAAAACTAACTGGAAAAGTGTTTGATAAGCAGGTACTCTTCAGGCTTGAAAATGATCAGGAACTATCTGCTCCTGTGTCTTGGTGGATGAAGCCTCTGATTTTATTTTCCTATTTCATACCCCATGGCCAACCCCTGGGGCTTTTTTGTACAGACACACCCCAGGACCCGATACATGTTCTGTGGTTGAGGACACCGTGTGGGCCAGGCAGCCTCTGCTGCCACCTGCAGAACCAGCCCTGAGGCCACAGGACTCACATATTAAAGCAGAGATTAGCGAGTGGCACACAAGATTAGCAACTCCAGGCGGTGTACCTCACACAGTCACATTCTCCAGGGCCTTGAGTTTTCCTGGCTCCTCGACCTTTCCCTTTCCCCAGGGAAGAGACAGGGCTCAGCTTGGTCCCTCCCTTCCCTCATCACTTTCTCTTCTCCCAGTCCCCATCCACACAGGGACTGCTTGCTGCACACCCAGGCAGGGGAGGGAGGGAGGGAGAGAAGGGAGGAGGACAGGAGTCTCAGCCTTGCAGGCCTCAGGCCAGTGACAGATGGGGCTTCTCTTGGGTGGGGTTATGTTCTGAATCCAGAAGTCAGAGTTGCTGCTTGCCTTCCCCCACCCCCAGTCAGCGACAATTGCAACGCTCATAGTAACAACACAGGCCAGGCCTGCCACTTCAAACAGCAAGGACTGTTTAAACAAGATAACAGGCTGCTGGTAAAGCCATAACTCAGGTCCTAATAGCCTGAAAACCATGTTGTGAACCTGCCAGAACCAGTGGAGAGCTACTTCCTTCCTCATGTGGCAGTCCAGCCTGGGGCCACTCACCTTTCACAGCTCCCTGCCTGGCGCAGCACCCACTCTGTGGGCACTCTTGTTTGCTGGCCTCTGGTTTTCCCCCATGAATAGTATGGAAGGGGCTAGCGTAATCTAGCTGGGGTAGCGCCCCCAATCCTCTGGGCAGGGAAAGGGTAGCGGAGGATCTGCCTTAGGCAACTTGTTATTGGGACTTGAGTGTCCTCATTTGTGGGGTGGAGTTGCCTCCTCCCGGGTCGAGGTTTAGAGATTTGTGCTCAGTGCCTCTGGGCCCTGCCTCCCTCCACTGTCCTGTCTTTGTCTTCCAACCTGGACATCGGTCCCTGGAGGGGAAGGAATGCACCATAGGCCCTGCCATCTCTCCCAGTGCCCCCGCACAAGGCTGAGAACCAGGACCTGTGTGTGTGGCTACCCCGGCACTCAGTGGGCTACTCCCACTTCGTGCTAACTCCCAGTGGGCATGTCTGTGGTCAGGATCTGTGAAGACTGCTCACACCTATCACTCTTCCAATTATCTGTGGCCAACCACAACACACACAGCTGCTCTGAGGTCATGCTGCACCTTGTGGAACACCCTCAACTCCTTAGAAGCGGGGGAAGGGATGAGGGGGCGCAGATGGACACAGGACCTGGGGCCACAGCTAGGTCACTGTGCCACCTTAGAGTCCCAGCATGAGCTGGAGGGGGCCTTGTGCAAGGGGCTTTGCACACCTGACCCAGCTGTTGCCGGGGGGAATCTCTATGTGCCAACTAGCACACTAGCACCCACCAAGAGCTGCATGTCAGGCTGCCATTCCCCAGCACAGACATAACACCCCAAATGTGCATGTCAGTGTTTTCTTTTCTGCCCCTATGGAATGTCAGAGACAATGACTTAAGGACCCGAGAGCTGGAAAGGGCTGTTCCAGCTCCCAAAAGTGTGGACCAAAGCCCCAGGGAGGCACATGTAAATCTTCCAAGTCCTGTAACTTGAGGGGTAGCGCAGGTACACTCAAAGACTCTCAATTCTGGGGCAGTAAATTCCCAGGGTGCCACTGGGGATGACTGCTTCATTTCATGTGCAGGCCTAGAGGGGAAAGCGCCCCCTGGGCCACACTGCAGGCTGCTGGCAGGTCCAGCCAGCTCTTGCTTTTGACACACCCCCTTGCAGGAAGGGGCATTTTCCAGCCCAGTCCTTTTTTTGCTTCAGCTGAAGTGAGAACTGCTTCCTATTTGTTTTTGTGTGGAATCTTGCTGGCTTGATCCAAGCGCCCCTGCTGTCAGTCACTGATGGGAAATTAGCAAACAGCAGGACACAGGTGCGTGCAGACTGGAAGCTGCTGACACAGACACAGACACAGACCTGGCCTGGGGCGTGCAGACCATCACGGTCACCATGTGAGAAAACCAGAGTGCAAGAAGCTCCCCCTGTTTTCAGCTCCAGAGGACCCCCAGGCACCCATTAGCCTAACACCCTTGCCTGACACTGTTCAGCGAGGTGCACACTACTGCGCTCCTGGGTGCAACCCCGAGCCACACTTCTAGGAGCACAGGCTGGTGAAACCACTGGCAGCATATCTGGCTGGTTTTTGCAGGGACATGGGAAATTGGGGGTGGGGCAGGGGGTAGAATTCCAGTAGGGAGTCTGTCTGTAGCCAACAAGGCAGATTTCAGCAATGCTTATCCTGAAAAATAAGTATTTGGGCCATTACTGCCCTACCCGTTACCCCTCCCCTCTCTCCATCTGTAGAGGCAATGGGTAGGGCATGTGATCTTCTGGGGTCTCAGCTCCATGGGGAATACGGTCCAAGCGACAAAGCTTATCCTGGGAAGGATGCCCATGTATGTGCTGGTGCAGCCAGATTTAGGACATGGCTTAGGAAATTCTGCAGGCTCCTGGGACCCTTCAGGGCTCCCAGGCACTACCACAACAGGGGCCTTGGAATGGCTGTTCCTAGCCCAGTGCCTGTCACTGCATGGGCCCAAGATGGTGGCTGGTGGTTTTATCCCATTGGTATGCCATTACTGTCACCCCCACACCTGGCTGGGTTCTCAGCAGCTGATGATGTCTCATGCTGCTCATGCTGGCTAGCACCAGCCACCTCTCAGCTCTAGCCTAGACAACACCACCAGCACTATTTACTCAAGGTGACACATGCTGGGCAGGGCCCCATTTCTGACTCCCGAGCCCTAGGACAGTCTTGGCCTTTGCATTGTGTCTCCTGAGGGGTCCGCAAATCCATTCCCACCTGTGGCCCTGTCATCCCTAGGGCTGCGTCAGCCTCACCCCCACCCCCAGTCGGCAGTGTGCAGGCACTGCATGGAATAGCTCAGGACACCCAGGACAGGGCAAAGGTGGGCAGGACAGGCTGGCACTGTGCATGATCTGGGGTGGCTGGGACAAGATTTGGGGACAGTGCATGCCCAGAGTCCAGGCTGGTCAGTGGGTCATGGCTGAGGGTTCCCTGAGTCCTAGGAGTCCAGGACTCCCTGAGTCCAGTCACACACCTTACCTTGATCCATGTCTCCTACAGCCCTAGGGGGGCAGTCAAGCCTCTGGCCCCCATGGGTTTCCTGCTATCCAGAGGAGACTTCTTGCTCCCACCAGACGTCTAACCACTGCAGCCAGGGATGAGGTTAGGAGACGGTAGCCCCCAGGAGGAACTTATTCTGGGACAGATCTGGTGCTACTCCAAGTTTTTGTTCTGAGACCTGCAGAGCTAATCTCCACACAGCCTTCCCAGCCACCTGAACCAAACAGGGTCACTGGGTCACAGGTGAGGCAACAGGAACGAGGAGAGGTCTGCTGACCTGACAAGCTGCCCAGGGTCTAAACTCCACTGCCTGGTGTTCCCCGCCATTGTTCCTCACCAGTCCCAGTGTTCTAAGGGCAGGTTTTATCAAAACCATGTCCTCCTGTCCTTGAGCCGAAGGCTAGTCCTACTGTACAGACCTGGAAGCCTTAAAATCACACCAGCCTGTGCATGTCGAAGCTGTGCAGTGCCAGGAGTCCCATCTGCTCCTTTTTATCTCCCGTGGTCACATCCTTGGTCTCAAAGAGGAGCCAGAGGGGACATGCCTGGGAGTCCAGCAGGCACTGAACACAGGGCCACAGAGTAGGCCTCCTTCCTGCCTGCCAGGGGTGGGAAGCCAGAGGTTGCCTCGGTTAGCTGGTCCAGTGTGTTTCCTTCCCCCAGCAGATGGCAATTAGCTGCAAACCTGGTTTCTAGAGTTTGGGAGACTGGCTTCTGGAGAACATTGAGTAGATGACAGATTTTCTACTCCCAACCACTGCTGCTTAAGGGAGGCTGTGAGGCTCTATGGGGATGGACTTGCCTATGGCCAACACCACCAGCTGGGCCATATTGGCCTCTTTGATTGGGATGCTGTCAACATTCCCCGGGGTCTATGCAGCTCAGAAAAGTTGTGCCAGGCTGTGGCTTGGGGCTAGGCATGGTGGGAACCTCAGGACATGAGTTCCAGGGCCTCTGGCTGACTGTGGTTTTAGTAATGAAATTAGACAAAGTCCATAAGCTGAGGAGATGGCACGCGAAGGGTGATGAGGATGGCATTAGTCTGAGCTTCAGCCCAGGGCCTTGGGCTAGCATGAGCTTATTCTCAGCAGGGAGCAGGAGTACCTTTCGCCCCACCCCTGGGACCTACTCAGATGCGCTGGGTCCCTTTGCTTCACTATTATTTTGATCCTCCAAAAACTCTAGACTGTTTGAGTCACTGGGACCTCAGGGTGGGTGAAGAGGGACTGCATTATTGTTCTTTAGCACAGAAGCATCTTGGTGTTATCCACAGTCAGTTATGGGACTCCCCTGGGTGACAGATTCCCACCCCCCAATCTGTACTGGTTACTGAGGGTCTCCATGTTATCAACCCCCCACCCCCATCCACTCCTGCCTGTTCTTGATAAATGGAGTTATTTTCAGTTCTTAGATCATACAAATCCCCTAAAACAACAATAACCTGCATCTTAAAACCCAGAGCTGTTCTGATGTGTGTAAGAACAGAGCTAACGCACTATGGAAATTAATTACACCACTGGCCTGGCTACGAAGCAGCTGTGAAGTGCTTCTGCCTTGAAGCTCCTGGAGAATGGAGATGTTCTGCTGTTGGAGGAGTGCTGCAGGGAACAGATATGGGAGTTTAGAATCCAGCTTTGCCACCCCAGAGTATGTGGGCAGTGATATTGAGCCCAGACCTTGCTGGGACTGGCCACAGCACCAGGGGTCCATTCTGCCCAGTGCTCTAGCTCTTTATGACCCCCTGAAATAGTTTCTCAGCTCCGCCTTTGCTGGCTGTTCTCACAGCCCAGGCTGACTTCAGCAAAGTCTAGATCAAGTCCAGATTATCACCCCCACTTTTGGCCCAACCTGCAAGGTTCCTGTGTCTGAGACTCCTTTTTTCCCGCAAGTTGGTTTCTGGGACAAAGAGGTCCTCCTGGCTTCTCTGGAGTCAGGCAGATGCTTGAAGGGGTGCCTTGCAGCCAACCACAGAGAGCACGGGGGTGGGGGGGGAAGCAGGTCCTGGGGGACTACCCTTCACCCTCCCTGGCTCCTCAGGCCCTCCCAGGGGCTGCTTGATGCTGTCCCCATCTACTGCAGGGGAGGGAGGAACACGTGGTCTTTGTCCCTGGAGGGTGAGCTCATTGCACATTCTAGGTGTGTAGGGGCTGTTTCCTGACTGAGTATCACAGGCCTTGCTCTCTGTCAGTTGGAGAACACAGGACGGCGCAGCTGGAGCAGATGGTCTCATGTTAGTCTGCTAACGTGCTGACAGAGAGGAAACAGAGCTCCTCGGCTCCCAGGCTGCCTCTCTGCGCAGGAGGATTCTTGTAAATCTGCCTGGGGAGAGTGGGGGCACCCAGTGCCGTTCTGGCACGTTACCATTCTCAAACGGAATGGACTTGAACAGAAATAACACGTGCCGCCACAGGGCCGGCGCAGGGAATCACTGAGGAGGCAGAGCGGCTGAAAAACAGGGATGAAAAAAGCTGCAGTGAATCTTGTCATTTACTGATAAATGAGCTCGACCCAGGGTGGGTCCTTCTGGTCTGGGTTTGGGGGTCACGGGCTGTGGTGGGTTGACGAATGTTTAACAACGTTAAGCAAAGTGGGGGCCAATTTATAGCATTTGCCAATTTCCACGGTGTAATTACTCTCACCTGACTGATTTTAAGCTACCAACAGTTTACACACTCCCTAAAAAATGAAAAATTGGCTTTAGCGAGCTGGTACGGGCCTCCAGTGCACTGGTGTACACAGAGCAGACTCTGCCTCTGCTAAGCCTGGTCTCAGCACCCTTATCCACAGGTGGGGCTAGCGCTGCCCACACAGTGCTGAGAGCTCCTGCTTCCCCCTCCCTCGTCAGCTGCAGGTGACCCCAACTTGTTTCTGAAGGAGGCCCCCACTGGAACTCACGCTGTCGACTTCCTGCTTTTGGGAGGAATACCATGGGCACACCCGTGCAGATTCTACCAAGATTTTGGCAAAGGAGAAGGCAAAGCAGTGCCGTGAGCAGTGACAGCCTGTGCCCTGGGGGTAGTTTCCAATGAGGTGACCACCATGAAGGGGCAGGCCCTCAGCTAAATGACTGAGCTGGGCTCACTGAGTGAGGATGGAAGCGAAGGACCTCTTAGCACTCCAAAGCTCCACCACAGTGGGGGGTGGAGGGGAGGGGGGAACCCACACCCTGGTCTCCTCCTCCCATTTAGCTGGTGTCTGACAGAGGACCTGCTCGGGACGGGCAGTCACTGCACAAAGCCAAACAGAGAACAGGAGCCCTGGGAAGCTCCCAGTGTGACAGGGAAGGAGGCACAGAGGAAGCTGCTATTACCCAGGGCCTCTGTGGTGGCTCTGTGTCCCTGGGAGCAGAGGGAAGGCGGTCCTAGCCCAAAGAACTAAAATGTCAGTTGGCAAGTGCCAAGCACTGCACACATGCGCCAGACTGTGCTGCAGGGGAAGGACGGCTGCTGGGCAGGCCCCACCTCCTGGCTCTGGTCCGGGAGGTCTCCGCTGTCCCAGGGTCACCATGATTTGTGGAGATCTAAAACAAATTGCGTGTGGCCTGGGCAAATCACGAGATTGGAAGGAGCTGCTTGGGGAAATCAGTGCCTGGCAGGAGAAGGCTGGTGCCCTCTGGGCGGGTGGGTGGCACTCTTCTCTGGCATTATCCCAAGTCCCCATGGCATGCTTCCTGGATCTGTGTCCTCAACAGGGTCAGGAGCAGGAAGCAGAGTGGGGACATGCTCGGTTTGGGCTTCCTATGATCCTGCCACTGCCGGGGTGGGGAGGGGGTTAGTACCAACCCTGATGACTACACACATTTCTTGGGCCCCACCGACCCCTCTCCCCCTCTGCACAGGGAGGTTGGCAACATGGCAGCCCCCCTGCCTTGGTTCCCTGTGGATGGCTCCCAGGACTCGGGGCATGGGGTGGTGGAAGGCCACCAGAAGGTCCCTGTCAAATCTAAGTCAGGGGCACCATCCACATCTGGCTGTTTCCCATTTCTCATTCCCTCCATAGACAAATATAACCAGCTCTGTTATGAACAGGTAAGGCCTGTCTTACTGCCATACCTGCATCACACTCAACGTGCCATTTTATGACACTTTGTAAAGTATGGAAACAAGTTCCCTTTCAGGCTGAATGACAGGCCACACTGCTAGCGTGTGGGTTTGTGGGATGGCCTGGAGCAGCCCCTCCTCAGGGGTGCACAGCACACACCTGTTAGGGCCTGGGACCCAAAGGGGCTTCCCAGGAAGGGCTGAATAAACCCTTTCACCTGCTCTTCCTGAACCTGTCTTCCATCCAGTCCATAAAATCCTGCTTAACACCAACTGCGTCCGGGTCTGCATTCCCAGATGTGCAGTAGGATGGGCAAAGGGGGCTGTGGGTCTGCCCTCACTGTGGGCAGGGGGCTCTTCTGGGACCTGAGGACCCCAGAGAAGGAGGGGCCATGGCAAGGGCAGGCAGAGGTGACCCAGAGCCCTGGAGTCTGGTGTGTAGCGCCTCCCACCTGTAGAACTCGATCCCCTAAAGGGCATGTCCTTGTGTCGCCTCTAGGGACCCTTTCTCACACGTCAACCTGATGGATAAGTGATGGGGACACCAGGTCTCCCACAGTGAACCTTGCTGAGACCCAGACTACCTGTAGCCATAGTTGGTCCTGGACGAGAGCAAGGGGTGATATACCTGGGAACTGCTGCCTGCCAGGTGCTTAAGGAGGGCAGGTGACTCCAGGCAGCACGAGGGTTTGTGGAAATGATGCTATGACTATGCTGGTGCGAGTGTACCATGCCCCCCCAGCTCCCAGTGCTGCCAGGGCAGTGGGGCTCACCTCAGCCAGCCTTGCACACCCACACCAGGCACACAGCAGGCACGCACCACAGGGCTGGGAACCCTGACGGCTCCACCAGGAATTGGGCAGCCAGTTCCCTGGGAAAGCACCTTGACACTGTATAGCCAAGTCTTTTAACCAGTCCCTTTGGAAGGACCCCTTCACCATTAAGCAGTGGCAGAGTTCATGAACAATCTGTAGGGGCAGAGGCTGGATGACAAGCACCCACCCTTGCACCACCCCCTTCTCCCCAAGTTCCCAGGTGCTGGGGTCCAGCTTGCAGGAATGTTTAGAAAAGGGGGAAGAGCCCTTACAATGGGCTGGCTGGGTGAGAAGGCCACGGCAGATCCCCAGGCACGTGGCCTCTCAGGAGTTATCATGCTGGGGTGAGCAGCCAGCTAGTGCACCTCTGTACCTAAGGGGGGCCCTGGCCAAACTCCCAAATTTAAAGCCCTTGTCGTTCTTTACCCCTGCAAGAACACAAAGGGAAAAGGAAGGCTGGGCAGCAAGGAAGTAGCTTGCTTGCAGAGGCCAGGCCGAGAGCGGGGTGGCAGGGAGACATAGGAAAGGGCCATGGCTGTTGAGGGCACGGCTTGATCCGTGACCTGTCTGAAGCCTGGGTGCCTCCAGGTGCCCCCTCCATGACAGGGACCACAAGCACAGGATCAGTCAGGTGTGCATTCCTGGGCCTTGCTCTGACCTGCATTATTTAAGAGAACCCCATTGTGGGAACAGGCGAGGCCCCCTCATCTTAGAGACCCTGGGGGGCCTGCCAGTGCTTCATGAGGAGAGGGAGTCCAGGGCATGTTGAGGACCCATCCAGCTCATCTGGAATGAGGGCTATGGATTCTTCCCAAGGCTGGGCATGACCTCTCCTAACTGCTTATTGCTATGGTCCATGGACACCCCAGAATCTACCTGCCTCTTCTTAGGCACTGCCCTGTGCTCACTGCAGTCCTCCACACCCAAGAGCCCAGAGATCCTGACGTTACCCTTGGCAACAAGCTGACGCAGATGACAGGGGGGAGGGGGTTGTGGTTCTTTCACTAGGCGCGGGGGCAGGGGGCTCTGGCGGCCCTCTGTCAGAGGGAAAACAGGCTTCAGAAGCTGAGTGGGGGGAGACCTCTGACGGGCCGTGTCCAGAGCCTGGCATGGGGTCTCCATGTTCCTTAGGATTCTGAAAAATCAGCATGATCTGTTTTTGGCTGTCTTGACTTTGCTAAAGCCCAGGGAGGAAGAGAGTTCGGGGCCCTCCAAAAGGAGAAGGCAAAGGTGGCGGGTCCGTTCTAGTCCCTATGGAGATACTTGGCAGGCGCAGTGCGGAAGAGCAGTGGTGACAGGACGGTGACAGGAGCTGCCTGTAGGTGCTGGGAGAGGCAGGCTCTCCTCACTGGTGGCCCTGGGCGGCCAGCTCACCTCAGTGGCCAGCCCGTTGGAGGAGTCTGCGGGAAGGTATTGTCTTTCCTCAGCAGCCTATTTGTTTTCCATCCAAGATACTGCTGGTGGAGCAGGAAAGGTCAGAACCATTTGGAATCTAGTGAATTTCCAGCCACGCTAGAGTTTCTCATCAAGAATTTCCTTTTCTGGCAAATAACCACCTTCCAGGCCTACAGAGACCAGGGCGGTGGGGGATGGGGGGATGCAGGCCTGTCTGCCAGTCACTCCCTTTAGCAAATGCTCCCAATGGCCCTCAGAGGCAAGTGGCAGCCTCACAGAGAACCCTGCCAGCAGCTGCTGTCCCCACCCAGGGCTGCCTGCTGTGCCCCTAACCCCCATCCCAGGGACAGGACTGGAGAAGGCTAGAGACTCAAGCCCTATGCAGACTTCCTGTCCACCCAGCCTAGCATGTACATAAGTGAGAACCCACTCTGTAATGGAGGGGTATATAGGCACCAAATTGGGGTCAGGGAAGGCCTCTACAGTAGGGGACACCTGGAATGAGTTCTGAATGGGGACGGAAACAGGGTGGTCACATGCCTAAGGCTAAAGAGAACAGAGCTTGTGGGGTTACAAGCCAACAAAGGCCAGAGCAGAGAGGAGAAAGGCAGCAAGGAGGTGGGGAATGCCGATCAGAACTGGGAGGGCCTTGGGCAGGCGGCCTGGGCTTGAGCCTGTCTTTGAGGACACTTGGGCTACCTCCTGGTCAACAGTTTCAGAGAACAGAGACGATAGCCAAATCCTTCCATGAAACACAAGACCAACTTAGGCCCCAGGCATTCTGCCTCCTGGGTCCTGGCACACCTATGGTCTGAGAGCCCAGCCAGGCGCCAAGGGAATTTGCCATGCCTGCCCTAGAGACGACAGATGAGGCAGCCCTAACATTCAGACCTCCGGAAGGCCTCAGAGCATAAGCTATCACCAGTGTCAGATGTCAGAACACAGCTAAAATAGGAAGAAGCTCTGAGATTCAAACACCTGAGCCCAGGCGGCCGGTAGACCTGTCCTGGCACTGTTCCAGGGCTTTGTCTCCAGGTCTGGTTAGTCCCTCAGCAGTGTCCTATCAAGGGGCAGTGTCCTATCAACGCTCATCTGCTAGGATGACCCCTTTGCCCAGAACCACATATAGTGCTGAAGTAGGGGCTAGACAGAAGAGTAAGAAGGGCAAAATCCCTAAAAGACCACTAAGACAGCACTAGGAGCAAAGCGGGCCCCCTGCCCTAGTGAATGCAGCATAATCACCATTACCACCTAGGCACAGCTCTGGGGAGAACCCCAGATGCATGGAGGGTGGGAGGAGAGCTATGCTCCCTGCCTTCATGCAACCTATGAAAACTACAGAGCTTTCTACCCAGGAAAACACCCAGTGTCCAGCACCGTGGACAGCCTGCAATCATTCACAGACTTCCTCAGGGACTGCAGGTCCAAAGTTAAAAACTCCCAGCTGAATCCAAAAAACAAAGCTGCCACCTGCCTTAAAAACAAACAAACAAACAAAAAACTGTGTGAAGGAAGCAACCCCTTTCTGGCACTGTGTCAGTTCCCTGGAATCCAGAGGCTAGCCCCTCATCCTCCAATGTGGTGAGTCTCCCCATGAGCGTCATCACCCATTTCTCTAGGTTTCCTAGGTTCCTTCCTGCCTGTTGTACCCCCACGCCCCTAGCAACCCCCAGTCCCATACTACTTACAGTTCCCTGTTGACCCCTGCTTGCCCCTGCTCCCATCTTAATGGCAGATTTCAGGCCAGTGCTCAGTGCTTCTGCCTGACATAAAAACCTTTACTTCCTGGATGGCCCCAGGTGCGGTGACCCTGGCTGGCCACACCCATCCTTTGTCTGGCTGGTGGCTTCCACCACTGCCACTCCTGGGTGCCTTTGCACTGGGCCTTCTGCTTCTGTTGGGCCTGTAGCATGTTGCCCACCCCCTCCTTGTGAGTGGCCTGCCTCTCACCCCAGCAGCCACCTTCTCAAGCCCCCACCTGCTGAGCATTGGGCCTGAGTTGCCCCTTGGCACCTCCCTGAACTACACCTACCTTTGATATCTCCCGTACCATGTGCCTCTGAGGCCCATTCCCCACATAGTGGTTCTCAGCCAGGGGGTTAGGTCTGAAAGAATATCCACACCCACCCAACTCCTGGGAAGTTAAACCTCTGAGTGGTACCTCAAGCCTGTCACTGCCAGACTCCCAGAATCCAGATGGGGTTGGGGACCAACACTGCAGTTCCCAGGATGAAGTGTAGTGCCCACTACTGGTAAGGGCTTCGTGGGTTTACTGAACTATCACATGGACCAGCTGGATGTCTGCCCTAAGCCTTTGCCATTTCCTGTGGCACTGCCAGCTTCCTTCTGGCCTCCAGTGCTATCCCCCACACTTGCCCACACCTCTGATCTCACCTGCAGCAGAGCCAATTGTGGCACCTCATCTCCCCTTGTTCTTTACCAAGTCTTCCCCAATGCCTGAGGGACTAAGCAAGGGACCCTCTGAGCATCACAGCAACATATACTTGAGGCCTCCATGACCTGAGTTCAGTCAGGTATAGGGTATGGCCTACTCATGGCATGGAGGTGGGAGCTACCTGGGTACCAGGGACCTGCAAGTGCCAAGAAGGCAGTGCCATCTGGAGCTGGGTAAAGGCGACAGTAGCTGAGAGGGTGTGGTGGTCACTGAGGATGTCAGGGCCCCAAGAACCTGTCAGGGCACTGAAGTCAGGAGGGGAGGGGACTCACACAGTGGGGAAGCTACTGAGTGATACCCTCGTGGGCGGGAATACCAACAGCAGGCACTACCCAGAGGTTGTGAGGTGCCCGTGCTCCAACTGGAGAGAATGCCTTGCCCGAGTTGCTGGAAATGGCAGCCTCTCCCTGCCCCATCCTGTGGCGCCTCTGTGAGCTCACGCGCTTCCTGCAGCCAGCCATGGCAGGAACAAGCAGAGGAAAAGGCGGGCCACTTACCGTCTGGTTGTCCTCGTAGAGCTTCAGGTCATAGCCGCTAAGCTCCACACAGAAGATGATGG
The DNA here is from genome assembly GCF_964194135.1 of Talpa europaea. Lineage (NCBI taxonomy): Eukaryota > Metazoa > Chordata > Mammalia > Eulipotyphla > Talpidae > Talpa > Talpa europaea. The sequence continues at coordinate 52,630,067 of NC_140082.1, forward strand.
CCGTGACACCCTCGAAGCAGTGGATCCACTTTTTGCGCTCTGACCTCTGCCCACCCACATCTACCATCTTGAAAGTGAGCTCCTTGAAGGTGAACTTGTTCTCCACGATGCCCGTGGTCATGTCCCGGGAGCGCAGGATGTCCTCCACGGTGGGGATATAATCGGGCGCCGCAATGCGCTCCAGGTCATTCAGGTAGTAGGCGGCGTTGTCCTCCAGGTGATACTCACTGGAGCGGCCGAAGCAGGTCTGTGCCCCGGGGTCGGCCCACAGCCGCCGCATGACGCCCAGCAGCTCGGGTGTGATCTCACCCTTGCTCTCGGCGGGGCCGGTCAGCGCGAAGAGCTGCACGGCGTCGTAGGCGCGGTCAGGGTTGTGGAAGTCGATCTTGAGGGCAGCCAGAGCGCGGATGATGCGGGTCAGCGAATCGATGGCGTTGTAGATGATGAGAGGTCTGTACTCCTTGCAGGCCTCTAGGTTGAAGCCGCCGCTGTGGATGATCTTCATCTGCTTTACAATGGTGCTCTTGCCCGAGTTGCTTGTGCCCAAAAGGAGCAGCTTGATCTCTCGGCGCTGCCGCTGGCTCTCAGAGCGCAGGTGGCGGTCAATTCTCCGGGACCTGCGCGCCGCCTCTTTCTCCTCTGAGCTTTGCCGACATCCCATGGTCCGGCAGCGGCGGGCCCAGACTTGGAGCAGGGGACAGGAATGCTGAGACACGGGTCCAGGTGTGTCTGGCAGAGGAAACCAGGTGGCCCTCGGAGCGCTCAGCGCAGGTAGGGAGGCGAGGCCGGGCCCCAATGCAGCCCCTGCCCCAGCGCCTCTGCTCCAGCTGGCATGGCGTGCGCCTGCTGCTGGAGGTGACCGGCCCTCCCTCTAGGGACACTCCACCTCCCTGGGCTGCTGTGGGGCCTGATTCGCCGTGGTCATTCCCCGTCCTCCCGACGGTGGGAAGCTGTCTGCTTGCGTCTGCCTAGGCTGCTGCCGTCTGGGCGCTGGTTGCTGTGGCGATGCTGCTAAGCGTGGCTGGAGGGCCGGCTGCTGGTGCCGGTGCTGCGGGTGCTCCCTGAGGCCCCCCTGCCTCAGGCATCCACCCTTTACCTGCCAATATAGAGAAGAGAGTGAGCCTCCTCCCACCGCAGGCTGGGGGGAAAGGGAGCCCTCAGGACTGTGGAAAGCCGAGCTGCTGAGGCTCTTCAGAAACAGCCTGGGGAACAATGAATCAACTATCTCCCCAATGTGAAGTGCCCCAACCGCCACAAAACACACCCAGCCGAGCCCCACGTCCCTCCTAACCCTGTCAGTTTGTGAGCCCCCTAGCTCCCAGGAGGTCTTCAAAGGGGGAGAGTGATGCCAGGAACCCGCAGCCCCTCCAGCCCACTGGACCCGGCCGGCCTTATTTTCCTCAGTCCACCTACTTTGGGTTCCACCCAGCAACCTTGCTGTGATGCCCCCACCCGGCCCCCGGGCCCTCTCCTGCCACTGCTGGACCCACACATGCCCTTTGACGGTACTCGGCCCCTTTCTGTTTAATAGTGGGGTCCTAGGCTGGAGTGACTTGGTGTCCCCCGTTCTCACCAACATCTGGTGGGTCAGCCCTGCTGTCTCCCACGGCAAGGATGTGCTCCAGGAGGAGGCCAGCCATCTGGGAGTGAGCAGACAGGCAGGGAGTAGAGGGAGGTGGACGCTGCCTGGAGCTGGTCTCCAGGGTGGGTGGGGTGGCCTTGCCCCTGGTGAGTGAGATGGAGCAGGAGAGGGAGGCTGGGGTAGGGCAGGCCCAGTGGGAGGAGCGGGGAAGGGTGGGCAGTCAAGTGTGGGTAGCGGGCGGGGCCTGACCGTGTCATGGCAGGAGGAATTGAGTCGAGATGCAGACAGCAGCGGCACAGAGGGGCCCCGGGTGGAGTCTTCTTATTGTCTGCATCCTGCTCTGTTAGTCAATAAGGAACAGCTATGCTCGCACTGCAGGCAGGGTCTCAGCAACCCATCCTCAGTAGGCCACCTGTTGACCAGTAGGGGGAGGGTACACCCTACATGTTCTCCCCAGGGCTGTCCCCAAGATCTGCAGGCAGCTGGACCCTCCTGACAAGGGACAGCCCCAGAACTCCTGACTGGGAGCCCAGGATAGCACCTGCCCCCACTCTGCCCATATACACATCTCTCGCTTCCTTCCGCTGACCTCCTTCCCTGGCTAACTGGTGGCACCCTACAGTCTCATCCTGCCATGGTCAGCATTCACCCACTGGGGGCTTTGGGTGAGTAAGGACTGAGAGCCATGAGCCTTGTCTCTACTCTGAGGCATGACCAGCATCTCAAACTCAACCTCTGCTCTCCCCACCCAATCAGTCTCCCAGCTGAATTCTGCGCCCACTAGCCTAGCAGTCCCTTTCTCAAGCAGGCCCTGTTCTCTCCCTGGGTTGAGGTTCCAACCTCTCCTTGTTCACTCCCTGGGGGCCCCCTGCTTCTGCAGTCTGGGGTGCCTCAAGCACTTCTGAGGTCTTTCCCCACCTCAGCTGCACCTTGACTTGCAAGGTGATGAGTCTCATCCCAGCTCTGTGGCCCGAGTTCATTACTCCACGTCGCAGCCCCTGTCCCTCACAAGTCCCAGGTGTTGTGAGCACCCAGCACCCAGCCAACTACCCAGCACATGCCTGCTGGCAGCGGTCGGTACCTCACTGTCCCTGTTGCCTGTGAGCACCACCTCGTCCCACGCATTCCACCTCCTCCGATGGCTTCCACCCTTGTCAGGTTCTCTGCTTGTAGCTCTTGGTAATGTGAGACCAAGGGAAGTCTGGAGAGGTTGAGGAAATTTCTCGTTTCTGCCTCTCCACAGTCCACAGCCCATGGATGAGGGACTACTAGAAAATGCCCTGAACTGTCTCTGCTGAGTGATCAGTGATTAATGGCCCCAAGGTTGGAAATTATGCCCAGCCCTGGGCACAGGGTGGGTACTCACAGAACATGTTACGGGACAACGTGCACAAAATCGGGGCAGGACACAGATGCTCACACAAGCACGCACGCACCACACAGCAGGGGGCTGGGTGGTTACTCCCCAGGCAACAACGAGTTCAGATGATTTTTCTTCTTTGCATTTAACGTATCTCCTACATTTCTCTCAATGAACTTCCGTCATAAAAAAAAAGTTGGTAAGAATGAACCACGGCATTAGCAAGGCTCCGTTGTTCACTGTCCCTGGGACATGAACTTCAATGTGTAATGCCCTCTGCTCTACAGGGGCTGCTCCTTGGTTCCTGCTGATGATCCAGCAGCCCCTCGGGTGTGGAAAGGCATCCAAAGAACTCAGTTTGCTGCCCAGGACGTCTCACTCCACCCCAGCAGCCACCCTGTCAGCGCCATCACTCCCACGGGCACACCAACACCCGCCCCCCTCCTATGGCAGTGCAGGCCCCATCTTGTCGTTAAGTTTTTTTTCAATTTTATGTTTTAAAATCTAAGGTACAGCTAGACCGTAAGTGACATATTCCCTCTCAGCTAGTAACAAGCAAGGACAAAGATCAATCCAGAGAGCAGGCTCAATACCACCCAAGAAAAGCAGCTCCCAGGCACTAGGTGTCCATGCCTCAGGGCACCTGCAGTGACTCCACTCCTGGGATATATATGGTTTAGCTTGGGCAGATCACCTGAAAACTCCAGCACTACACCTCCCTGGGCCTGTGCAGGGCAGACCCTGCCTGTGAGTAGAACTGCAGCTGAGCAGCATGGACATAGGTCTCTTTCTCACCAGGCGATGCATGATTGACCTGCCTCAGGTCCTTCTCAAGCCCAAACACTCCCCTTGTGGCTTGGGCCCTGGGGAGTTAGGCACAGGCAGTGCCTGAGGGCTGCTGCCTCTCATCTCCCTTCTGCACTGGAACTCTGCCTGCTCTTCACAGGCCAGCTCACACATGGCTGTCGCCCACATCAGTGGGGCGCCCTGTGCCTCCAGCTGCCTCCGCCTCTCTCCATGGCATCCTCCCTTCTGGTCTCTCCAGCCAGGATGGGATTTCCTTAAAAACAATAAGGCCCTTTTTACCTAACAAAGTAACTTAAAATGGATGTAAGACTTAAAAGTAAGACCTAAAACTACAAAACTCTTAGGAGAAAACATAAGGCAAAAACTGCACATCTGGACATGGCATTGATTTCTTGGATATGACACCAAAGGAACAGGTAACAGAAGAAAAAAGAGACAAACATCATGAAAAACAAAAAATATTGTCCATAAAAAGACACTGTTGGCAGGGTAAAAAGTCAATGCAAAGAATGAAAGTATCGGGCCTCCCTGGTGGCGCAGCGGTTGAGCACTGGGTTGCGAAGCTGCCCGCAGCCTCTGCGGTGCCGGTTCGATCCCCCCGGCTGCTCCCCGGCCACCGGAGGAGGGTCCCACATGGCGCACAGACCTCTCCTGCCGCCCGCTGCTCCCCTCAGCAGTGTACTTTGGTCCTTCTGCCTGCTCTGCTCCCCGCTCTGTCTCTGGTGAATTCTCTCACCCTCCCGCGCTTCTGACTGTACCCAGTGCATGTATAAATAAAAAATAAATAAATAAATAAATAAATCTTAAAAAAAAAAAAAGAATGAAAGTATCAACAAGTCACATATCTGATAATGGATTAAGATCTAGAATACATAGAGAACTCCTAAAACTCAACAACAAAAAACCCAATCCAAACTTGGGCAAAGGACAGTTCTCCAAAGATGATAAACAAATGGCCAATAAGCAGATGAAAAGATGTTCAATATCATGAATCATTAGGGCAGTACAAATCAAAACCACAGTAAGACACCATCTCACATCTTTAAGGATGGCTACTATTAAAAAGGAAAAAACAATGAGCATTGGCGAGAATATGGAGAAACTACAACCCTTGTTGCATTGCTGATGGGAATGTAAAATGGGGCAGCTGCTATCGAAAACTGTCTGGCAGTTACTCAAAAAATTAAAAATTGATTAAAAATTAAAAATACGACCCAGCAATTCCACTTCTGGGTATATACCCAAAAGAATTGAAAGGAGGGTATGAAGGAGATATTTGTATACCACGTTCATAACAATATTATTGGTGATCGCTAAAACATGACAGTAACCCAAGTAACCTAACCCATCACAGACAAATGGAAAAGCAAAACGCGAAAGAGCCACGCATTGTTTAACAAAGGGGTATGTTCTGCGAAATGTGTCGGTAGGTGATTTTGTCATTGTGCAAATGTCTTAGGAGTGTAATTAACACAAACCTAGAGGGCGTAGCCTACCACACACAGAGGTTAGTCGTTGTCTATGTGGTCCACTGTGGCATGACTGTGTACACACGAAGGAATTTTACTCAGGAAGGACATTCTGACACAGGCCACAACATGGATGAACACTGACGACTTTATGCAAAGTGAAGAAAGCCAGTCACAAGAGACAAACAGTGTATGATTCCATTTATGCAAGGTACTTAGAACAGTCAAATTCACAGAGATAAAGAACGGTGGTTGTCAGGTTGTACAGGGGTGAAGTGTTCATTGGGAGTTGTTTATTGGGTAAAGAATTTCAGTCTGGTAAGGTGAAAAAAATGGAGATGGACGGTGGTGATGGTTGCACAAAATATGAACCAATTTAGCACACTTTGTGTTACATGTACCAGCATGAAAAAATAAAAACAAAACAACATCTGCAGGTCCACTACCAAGATAAAAGGGGTAGGTGGTAGGGGAGAAAAAGACAGGCTCATGGGAGCCTGGCTTTACCCACCAACAGAGGCAGCGGAAGGGCCCACACCATCATCCTGTGAATAGCCAGGTATCAAGTTTGTGTTTTGGGTGTGAATTGAGACCACTCAGCCTTTGATCCAAAGCTGCCATGTCAAGGAGGTGAGACTTTTGCTCTGGGAAGTATGTGTTCTACGAGCCCAAGGCCAAGGGCCAGCCTTCTGAAATAGGCAGTCAGGCAGCCTGGGGCTGGCCATGCAGTCCTTGCCCAGAGTCACCAGCAGTTATAGGGCACTCAGGAATGAGGGCAGACCACAGCCAAGGGGTGAAAGTGATGTCAGGCCAGGTCTGGGGGCTATATGCCATCCCTACAGGGTAGCCACAAACAGTCACATGGGAGGTAGGTCCCTCTGCTAGAGGCGCCCTCTTCTTTCATATCACCAGAACGAAACAAGTAGAAGATTCCATTTAGAATTCTCCCTGCAGCTCTGCAGGCTCAGCCACATTCTAGGGGACATGAATGCTCAGTGCACTGGAACTGGTGGCAGACGGATGGTGCATGGATGTAGGAGGGAGGCCTGTGGCAGAAGTCCAGGTCAAGGTCCAAATGGGACCTCAGGACAGTCCTATCTGTTCTAAAGCTTGGCTCCTACCAGTCTTAACTCTCTGAATATAGTCTGGTCTTACTGGACCTCCAAGTTAGCCCAACAGCAAAGGGCCAAGGGCTGAATGAGCACATTATCCCTGGCGCAGTAACTGCTCACGGGTCCCTAGGGCTCTCAACTAGGACTCCTCACAATAGCGCTGTTGGGCCTGGCTGGAGATTACCGAGGGATGGGCAAGGAAAAGAAAGGGAGAGAAACAGTGAAAAGACCCTATGGGGGAGAAGGAAAGAGGGAAGGGGGTGATGAGCCATGGTGTAACTCGGGGACTGAAGGTCAGAGTGACTGGACATAGAGGGGTATCAGTGGAGAGGAGGGGGCAGGGTTGATCAGGAGGAACCCAAGGGTGGGGGTGCACATATGCAGATCAGTGTGACTGTTTGCAGGACTGCATGCTGTGTATGCATTGGCCTAGGTGTGTGTCTGTATGTGCGGGGAGGAGTCAGGGACTGGCTGGCTGTGTCATCCCATAGTCACTTACTAGGCTGCAGCTTTCAGCTGGCATGTTGGGGGGGGGAGGGGCGGACAGGCTACTCCTGAAAGGAAGCAGACAAAGACTACAGAGTTTACACAGGTGGGGAGAGCAGGATCAGACCAAAGGCACACAGCGATGATGGGAGGCGCCCAGCTCCAGATGGGCAGGGGTTGGAGGTGGTGAGGGTAAAGTCTGCAGGTGGGCAGGGCTGGCTGCCCTATAAGTGACAGATGATCGTGAGCAGGTGTGGGGAAGTGGAACTGCTGGAGCAAAAGCCCTGAGGTGGGGATGTGCCTGGTCAGTCTGGGGGACAGGAAGGAGGCCATGTGGCTGGTTTTGAGTAAGGGGCAGGCAGTAGGGCAGTATAAGGGCTCTGACTGTTTCTCTGAGCAAGTCAGGAGTCCAGGAGTCAGCCAGGGTTTGAGTGAGGGGTGCAGTTGGTGCCCTATGTGTGAACGGATCCCTGAGTCAGCGGAGGCTCCCGCACACAGTCATCTAGGCGAGAAGGGAGCAGAGGGAGTGAGGGTGAGGAGAGGCAGAGGAAGTGCTGGTTCCTCTGGATGGCAGACAGCACTTAGCGGGACGGTGGTGGGGGGGCGGGTCAGGGTGCCACGGGTCTGGCCAGCAGGTTGGGAGTGGGGCTGTTCTTAGAAGGAACACTGAGAGGAAGTGGCAGCTGGGCTCAAACAGATGGGTGCACCAGCTGGAGCTCTTCAGCAGCCTAAGGAAATGGCTCCTTTGCCTGAGGCTCCTGACGAGCTCCATCCCACCCCTCATAGATAGGTTTCTCTGACTGTTGTGTGTTCCAGGGCGTGACCTCCAAACCCACAGCCCATTCAGGGACCACCTGGCTGGAAATGGCTCTGCTTTCTGCAGTTTAAACCCTGCAACTTCAGCATACTCACAGACCAAACCCTTCAAGACCCTCCCTGTCCCGTCCCCATCCCCACCTAGTCCCTGCTCACAACTTGGTAGGCCTGACCTTCCCTCATGTCACACTCACCCTTTCCCCAACACTAGCCTCTCAAGTCTATTCATATCCCGGACACTGGACTGGGTGACAGTTCTGGGCTGAAAAAGGGACATGGTGGAGGTGGATGGTGCTGCCACCTCTCCTGGGCCTTAGTATACTGTGATGCTCTGTGCTCTGGATGCCCACCACACCAGTCCCCCAACTTCTCCCTGAACAACTCCTCCCAGGTTCTCCCCAACAAGGGAACAGAGCCCAGAGTCAAGGTCAGAGAAGGTCCAGTTAAATCAGGATTTCCAAGGAGAGAAGATGGCTTATTAGCTTACCAGGAGAGGTCTGAACTTGGCAGGGTGGGGTTCCCTCATCACCAGGTCCCCCACTTCCTCAGAGGGAGAGGGTGAGGGAGAAGGAGGCAGAGACAAGCCAAGCCTTACTCTCCAGACTCCCTCCCCACTCCAAGGAGTCTGCTCCATGTTGAGCCCTGGGCCACCAGACAGGGGTGAGCTAGGATAGGGCCAGGTCAACATGCAGACCCTCCCATAGGGAGGTAGTTTGGTCTTCTTTAGGAGACAGACTGAACCTGCACTGAATGGATAGAGGCACTGGGAGGGGTCCAAGTAGAGGCCAGCTAGCCAGTTAGGCAAGGGATGGGGTTAGGAATCTAGAGCTGGGCGGGGGAGGAGGCAGCCCAGCAAGGCAGAGTGAGGGCACATACCCAGTGTACTAGAGGCCCCAGTCGTCAGGTACATGTCCATGGTCTGACACCAGGGCAGGAGCATGCCCTGCCCCAGTGTGGGGATCAGCAGTGTTCAAGGTCCTGGGTCAGGGTTGCCTGTCCCTCACCCCCAATAAGGCCAAGTCTCAGCTGTCCAGGGGCCTTAGACTCAGCATGTCTTACTTTCCACGCCCTCTTGCCAGCTTGTTCAGACACCCCCCACTAGCTAGCTCTACTTTGTACCCAGCAGATGGCTCCTCTGTGGTTCCCTGGAGAGGGTGCAGGGAGGAGGCCCAGTCGGGCATCTGTGACCTCAGGCCCTCCCTCACATGACACCTGGGTAGATCAGGCAAGGTCCCTGTCTCAGGTTCCAGTAGGCTTACATCTCAGGGTTTGTGGGGGCTGACAGAAGATGTACATTGGGGTACTCTGGTCCTACTATCTGGGGCATATGCCTCTGGGTGTCCTCTGTTGCTGGCCTCAGGTCTATCATGCTTGTGGGGCAGAAGGGGCTCTCTATACCTCCTGGGCCTGAACCCACCCCTCATTTCCATCTTCTGTCTCCCTGCCCTCTGGGTATCTAAAGCTGCTGCCCCTGCGTCAGCTTCCACCATGGCTCTATTTTAGAACCTGAAGGCCCGGAAAGGCTTCTGCCTGTGTTTGTCACTGATTATTGGTTTTCCTCCCTCTTAATAAGGAAACGTTTCCCACTGCCCTTTCACGCCTGGCACACTAGAATCCAGTGTTATGCCCAACATTTTGCATGCTCCCCCTGCGTGAGCGTCCTTCCCCTGTATGTCCATTCATTCATCTCCCCAGAGTCCCGCCTGGACCCGCAGGGGCTGTCGCGGTGGCGTGGCTCCTCTGTGGTCTCCGAGAAGCTCATGTCTTTTGCCTGCCTGGTTGTTCTGCCATTTTAACTTCTCTCCTTTTCAATTCCCTGCCTCTACCAAGCCAGAACAGGTGGCACCACCCCAAGATGGTGTGTTTCTCCAGGGCTCAACAGCCACTGAAACCTGTGCCCTAAATCAGCGCGTTATTATCAGCCTCTTGGCACACATCATCCAAATGTCTGATCAGACTCCAGCACCCTGCAGACACTTCATGGGGCTGTTTCCACGCGTGATCTTGGATGATTAGGGAGGCTTCAGGAAGAACCTGAGTCAGGGGTGGGGTGGGTCTATTCCAGGGAAGCAGAATATAGGGGGTCAGGGAGAGGGGCTTCTGACCCTACCGTGGCATGGCTGCACTTTCTGAGTGCACAGAGTGCTTCTGGGGCTACTGGAAGGCAGGGAAGAGGGGGCAGTATTGCCCCAGCCCCACCATCAGGGATGATCTGCTCCCGCCTGGGCAGCTGCCAGTCCTCACAGGCTCGTGTGCATCAGCCTCATAGCGCACCAGCACATTCTATGTAGGAACTAAGGTTTGAAGAAAGGGGCCTACTTCCTTACCTATTTTCTTACCCTCAGTTAGCAATAGACCATAGTGTAACCTGGTCACCTGTTCCGTTAATTACTCAAGGTTTTTCTTTAAGTTGATTACATATTTTTACTTACTCGGATATACTTTATGACTTCATGCCCCTACTTTTTTTTTTTTTAATTTTATTTATTTATTTATTTATTTGTGGGACCATCGCCAGAGGCTGGGGATCAAATCGGCGCTGCAGAGGCTGTGGGCAGCCTCGCAGCCCAGCACTCAACCACTGCGCCACCATGGGAGGCCCTTCACGCCCCCACTTTAAATGGAAAGCCAGAGACATTGACCGTAGACAGAAATAACCTAAAATATCAATGGGTGTAAAGCTAGACACTTCTGCTGCTAGCCAGGCCTGCTGCCCGGAGGAGGGGCCAGGCAAGGCTGCTTGCTGTTTGTTAAACAACGGGGATTAGTGGGAGCCAGAGGGTGTGACAGCCACACTGGCACCAAACTGGGATTTTCTCCTTGAAGGAAAGGATTGAGAGAAATAAAAAAGGATTACCTTCCTAAGAGGCGCAGTAGCACTGCTCACGGCCACGGATTCAAGCCACCTCATACAGGCTGGTCCATGTGAGGCCTTCAGTCCCCCTGAGGATGTAGAGGGGTGGCCCAGGGAAGTGGGGCCAGTGGCCCTCTCTGTTGGGATACCCCAGGTTGGAGACAGTAGGGCTGGGATGGAGGCTCCTGGGCTGTGGTGTCAGCACTGGATTCCTTGTTCACCCTCAGGCCATTTCTTGTCACCTTGTCACAAACTAGTGTTGGCTCTTGTTCAGTTCTACTGGTTCTTCGGTATGGTATCCTCTGTCACAAAAAGCCCAGCACAAGGAATGGGGGTACCTGCAGTCTAAGGCCCTTTGCTCTCAGATCCCTACGGGCAGTCAGTCAATCAATCATTAGGCCCTTTATCAAGGTCACTGTGCCCTGCTATGTACCTGCCCTGCTCTGGATATGGGGGGGTGGAGTAAGGGGGGGGGAAGGCAGGTAAAAAGCTGAGTATGTGCAGCAGGGAGCATGTATTCTGTTGGGAGATCATGAGCAAATAAGCCAGAGAGGCTGTTTCTGATAAAGAGCAGCCAGGTAGGAGAGACAAGAGCCTTGGAGTCAAGAATTGACTCAAAGCCTCAAGGCAGAGTCCAAGGAGGTGACACTGGAGGAGCAAGAATGAGGAGCTGCCTCCAGGCACTCAGAGCTGGGGGAGGGGGCAGGGTGGGGCAGGGGCATGGCTAGGAGGAGGTAACAGGAGACACCTGAGGGGTGGGGCCTGCACAGCAGGCTCAAAGTAGATCCTCCCCAAGTGTCCCTCCATTGACGGCTATCCTGGCACCCCCTCCCCAGGCCCAGAAGCAGAAAGCGCCCACCCTCAAGTCCTCCTTTCTCCAATGGAAGTGCTACTTCCATTGTGCGAGGGATAAATCAACCCTCCTCACTCAGGATCTTGCTTGGATCCACTCTGCCGTCCCTCTGGGATGAGATGTCGGACAGGTGGGTTCCCCTGGAAAGGCCAGCAAAGCAAGGCCAGGGAGTGAGGCTGAAGGCACATCTCCCTCACATCTTACAGCTCTTGGGGCTGGCCCACAACATGTGTGGCAGAATGTGGCTCAGCCCATCCCAAATGCTAACAGTTTTTGTTATAACAACACATGTGTTACGATTAAAAAGTGACATCTTCCTGAGGAGATGCCCCCCAGGCCCCGCCTGCCTTGATGCCAGTGACACTGGGGTCTGGGACACGCCACCCTCCCAGGAGCTGCCTCCCGGGGAAAGCCCTCTCCACAATTTTACCCCTTCCTTCCCACGAACCCCCCAGAACCCATATCCCAGTCTTCTTGTCTGCGTTTCCCATTCCCCATACCCAGAGCATCCTGCCTTCCTCCCTCCGGGATGAAATTATCTCCTTTGAGGCTGGTCATGAGTCTCCTTCCCTATGAGAGTCCCTGACCACTAGCACCAGGTAGCACCCATGGAGCCCTGGGATACTCAATCTAGACTTGTCACCCAGCCCTGTGTGACCTTGAGCCAACTGCCACATGCCACTGGGCAGTGGGACTGTATTTCACCAGGGATGCCCTCAGACCAGCCCCTCCTTGGGCTCTGAGTTGCTGACTTGTCTGTAAGTCCCTGTCCTGACCACACCCACCATGCCCTCCTCCCTACCCTAGTGTCACTTTGGCCTCCTGCTTGATGCTACCTTACCCTCCAATCTCTCTCTCCTATTTCCAGCTCACTTGCCTCTAAGCAGGCACTCTGTGCAAAATGCACAGGACAGATGGATGGCTAGATGGATGAACATGAAAAATAATGGGTACAGGGCACAACAGCTTCCCCAGCACTCCCTTTGGAGTTCTTTATCTCACACGACCATGCCTAGGGCCCTGATGTGGAGGGTCACACTGCAGTCTGCACCGGCCTCTCAGGCACAGGTGCTCTCTGCTGACTCACAGGTGACTTCTGGGACTCTGGGAGTCCTAGGCCTGTGTCACCCCTCCCCCAAATGTCCAGGGCTCCCGAGGTTCTCACTCATGCTCTCCACAATCACTCTTCAAATATGCATCTTGCCCACCCCTCCCCAATATGTAGGCTAACTCAGTGTGGCAAAATCTCCCCCCATCCCGCCCCCAGCTCCCAATTCATCCTTCCTCCTTCTCCCTCTCACTAAGTGGACACAGCCCTCCCGAGCCCTTCTCTTGACCATGTGTCCTCTCTCTCCCTCACACCACCCTGGGATCCCTCCTACCCCAGCCAGCTTGTGCCCTACCCAAAACACTATCACAATCTTTTCAAATCCTGTTTTAAAAAAAAGGAAGGCAGGAGAGGTGGGATGGGGTGTTGGGGGAAGAGTGTGGACTCTGTACCCCAGTGTACCTAAGTGCCCTGCTGTGGTCCTTAGGCTCTCCCCCATATCCCTTCATGCAGGGAAACCCCACACTTTCTTGCAAGTTGACCCCAGACTCTCTCCATAGGGCAGTCCCAGAATAAGGGTTTCCAGGCTGGCCTGGCTGAGGGCTCAGCCATGTCATCAGCCCCTTCTCCAGCCCAGCCACTTTCCTCTCCTGGTGCGATATAGATCCCTGCTTCATGATCCTTTCCAATAAAGAGGACCGCCTCTCCCCATGCTAATGTTACCAAAAAAAAAAAAAAAAAAAAAAAAAAAAAAACAACCAAAACTCAACCTTGCAGATTTCAGCACTGTTACAGATATTCCAACATGGTTACAGATCTTTTCAAATCCACTGATGACCAAAAGTTGCCCTCCAGTTTGGGATTGCTGGCTGGTTGGCACATTAAAAAGTGACTTAAAGTCACTGAGTCATAAGAAATGAGAAATATGTGCTTTCACATTTCATTTTAACCAGACAGAAAAACATGTATTCATTCGCCAATTTCTGGGGTGAGACTGGGACTTCCCTCCGGACACAGGTGCACTCACTGGAGCTGCTGTTGCTGCTCTTGCTTGAGCCACAGCAGACCCTGTTTGATGTCCAGGCAACTTTCTCTGCACGGGTGAGGTGGCAAAAGTAACTGAGACCAAATCCTAGGCTGTCACAGCTCCTTCTGTCCCCAGTCTGACAGCTGTCTGGTCCACACTAAACCTAACCGCAGCTTTCACTGAGGCTTTCCAAAGTATCCACTTAATTTCCATAGAAACCCTCCTTACATTCATATTTCATCAGTTTATATAATATTCAAGGATATAATCACAAAGGTGAGTACAACTGGCACACAAGGGTTTGGGACACAAACAACTGACTCAAAGGGGAGGGTGGCGAAGTGCATGCACAGGCCACCCGCCGTCCCAGAGCGTCTGGCCTGCCGTGGACATGGGACAGCACACCCTACTGTGAGAACAGAGCGCGTGCAGGTGATGGGGTAAGAAGGGTTTCTGAGCAGCAACATTTCTGAAAGGCGTGTAAATGACTTTGCATTTAATTTATCACAACAGCTTCTGCAAGCATATGAAAAAATAGCACATGCATATTTGAGCAGCACAGACTCAGGGCTTGGGGACACTCAGGGCTTGTGTGTGTGTCGGCGGGAGACACCAAGATCCATGGAGGGTTACCCATGAAAAGCAGCCTCTCTTTCTCTTTGCCTTGTCTTAGCCCCCTACCCTACCTGTTTTGGAGCCAGAGTGTACATGGATGGTTGACGAGCAGGGTGAGCGCACAGCGTCCCTCAGTAACACACAGGCCCTGACAAATGGCTCTGCCCCAGACAGGCAGCCGCTCAGCTCCAGGGCACTACTAAAGATGACCGGGGCCCTTCCTATGGCCTGTACCTCCTGTGGCGCGGGATGCCCTCAGCTGCCACGACCGACCAAATGAGATGTGATAGCATCCCTGGAGGAACACTGGCTCAGGAGGAAATCAGGCCAGAGATTTCCCTGGGCCAAGAGTAACTAAACAAATAGAAGCAGAGCGGCTCCCCATACTAGGGAAAGGAGAAAGTGATACACAGAGCAGAGGTGGGGTCTTCGCAAAGAGCTAGTGCCAGTGGTTGCCACCTGAGGAGAGCCTGGCGCCCCAGTTTCCATAGCAAAGGTAACTGCTGACTCTGTCAGGCTGCTGGGCTGGCTGGGCACTGATTTAACCATTCTGGGTTTCTGTTGCTGCGCAGTCTTATCTCCCTTGCCTCTGAGAATGGCATTCCTTAATCCTGTCCCCTCACGCTGCTACAACTAGGTGGGACCCTCTTTGTGGAGGTTCCTTCTCTATTTCTCTCACCTGGAAGGCTAGTAGCACTTCACATTCCTCCTCTTTTTCTTCTTTGCCCTTGCCCAGATCCTGCTTCCAGATCCTCCTAAACTCCCATGTATTCAAACTCAAGTCCAATAAATCCAGGCAGGGCTAGAGTATCTGCCTCAACAAGCCAGTGTGGCTCAAAGGGTCTGAGAAAGGGTCTGGACTGTGCATGCTATCAAGCACTGTGGGTCCTCCTAAGGCCGCTGCCTGGGGACACTGCACTGGGAAGCTGCTTCAGATCCCTGTAACTGCAACAGCTGGTTACACCCAGGAATCTCCAAGCCCATAGTAGCCTCCACTCTTGAGACTCTTCAGGAGGGCCCAAGAGGCAGATTCTTGGACATGGATTGGTCTGGGAGAGAGATGTGGAGTCTGAAGGAAATTAAAGCTGTCCCACATTGAGGGAGGGGAGCAGGACCTGCCAGGCATTTCCTGGAAAGCGGTTCGTGAGGGCCCATGGCAGTTCTTTGGTGAGATTATTATGAGCTGTGAGCAGAAAACACTGAAGCTGGCAGCCAGCAGGAAAGGGAATCTGGGGGTACTAGTGGCATCCATTGCATACTGCATATACCTTCCCTCTGCCCTTTGTCCTTTCTAACAGGTCAGGGTTGGGCCAAGCTGGCCTCAGGAGAACCCTCTGTCTAGAATCCAACCATTGAACCTCCCCCCTCTCACATCCAGCCTCCCCAGTTTAGCCCAGCCACACCCTGTCTCCCATCAGGATTGCCACAGTGATTGCTTAGGCCTGTGTTTCTCCCAGCCCCTGCACTCTGTGCTCCACTCAGTGGCAGGGGGATCCTGAATATGAGGCAGAATGTCTCTCTTGTGCTCAAGTTTCTGCTTGCCATCACAGTTTGGAGCCAGAGTCCAAGTCCTTCCAGGGCTCCAGAGCTCTGTCACATGCCCCATGCTCCTTCCTCTCTCCTGCTTTGCTGACCCTCCTGCACAAGTCAGACGCTCTCGACTCTGGGCCTTTGCACTGGCAAATCGATCCATCTGGAACATTCTTTGTCATTAGGCATTCCAGCCTTCCCTCCCAAGGCTCAGATGTTCCTCTCTGGAAGTCCTCCCTGCCCATCTAACTTATAATTTGCAATTGAAAACGATCCCCCAAATATCTTACCCCACAGCACTATTGCTTTCTACCACATCGCAAAACTTGTTTGTTGTTTTTACTGCCTCCCATCATGCTCCCCAGGGCAGGATCTGTTTGTCCCCGTGTGTCCTCCCCTAGAAATACCTGGCAGGAAGCAGGTGCTGACAAATCTATCTCAGCAACTTGTACTGGCTGAGGGAGATGCTGCCAGGGAGGGCTAGCTGGGGACTTCTGGAAAGTCTTCCAGACTGATCTTTGGCATCCCCCAATGGACACAGCAGAGGTGTGGCTGCTTTCCCCCTGGTCTTGGCTGACCTCACCCATTCCCCTCAGCCTTGCCTCTGAGCCTCTGCCCCAGGATGCCCCTTCCTCTGGTAAGCCCTTCTGGGCTGGACTTGTATTGTCAGAAATGAAAGTGTCTTCACACCCACCCTGAAGCCCTACAGCCCAGCTCACAAGCCCTCACCCTCAGTCTCCCTGCTCACCCTCGCCTTCCTGGGCTAGCAATGGGGCATTTCCCAACATTCTGGCCTACCTGGAGCCTAGGGCTGCAGCCCACCCTCTGCCCCAGTGCCTACCATCCTTCAACCTGCCTGAGGAGAGCCCCAGAACACCCAGATACAAGACTAACACACCCCTGACTGAGGCCAACAGGGGTCTAGGCCAGCCTGGAACTCGAAGAGTAGAGCAGTGGGCACAGCGTGGCTAAGGGCTTCCTGAAGGGGGTGGGTGGTGTTGGGGGCAGTAGAGTAGCCCAGTTGGTGCTCCTGAAATCTCCCCACCATGGGGTAGGGCTGGGGATGTGCGTGTATGTGTGGTGTTATCATAGAGGAAATCGATGCTTGGCACCGGCCCAGTGTTTAAGGGAAATGAATAGATTTTGGCCGAGGACAAAGAGAGTTTGATTAATCAGAAATTGGATAATGGAGGCAACACTCTAATTATTTTTCTTCCCAGCATTTTATCGAGAAATATGTTTGCACAGCATATCAGAAGTAACACAGCGGGGGGAAGGGGGTGATCATGCTGGAAGAAAGCCCAGCTCAGGGACAGGGCCACCACACCCATACTCGCCTAAGGGGCTGGATGGCAGGCCAGCTGGGATCCTGGTGGTCACTCCATGGGGCCATAGGAAGCAAGAGGGGACAGGTAGTGCAGGCCAGAGGCCACACAAGCTGGGGCAGCTAGGTAAGAGGATATGCTCTGCAGGAGTTGGGGGGGGGGGCGGGGGAGAGGTTAAGCCATCAGTCACCATCAGAGACAGGTATCTCATGTGGAGACTGTTAATTTCCTGGCCCGGCCACCTCTAGGTGACCCTGTCTGGCCCACAGTTCACTGGCACTGTGGCTGGAAGAGTGGGGGTAGGGGCACTACCAGCTCAACCAGAGCTTGCTGGAGTCAGGGTGAAAGCTGTACATGTCAGGTCCCCCAATGCTCAGGCAAGAAGGGTCTTCAGGGGTCCTCTTGGCTTGAAGAGTTTTCCCCCCATCTTTATCCGAGGTGAGCCATTGCATGGCTTAGGTCAGATAGGCCATGGACCCCTGAAAGACACAGAGCCTGGCCAGGGCTTACACACTATGCCTCCCTTCATCACTCTCCTGCCCTGTTCTCACTCCTAAACATCTACAGCCCAAACAGTACAGTTTAGCATGTTTCTGTGGTCATCGGGTCTCCCAATTCTAGGCAGATTTCTTGGAGCTCTAAGTTGGAGCAGAGCTTAGCATGAGGCTTCAGCCTTGCTGAGTGGTTGAGTCTGCGTCTCTCTGATTCACTCGCTCTATCATTCACTCATTCATTCCAGTGTAAACAGAGAGGCTACCATGAAACATTCAACCGTGACTTGTGTTAGCCATTAGACTTGGGATGGCAGCTGAGGAAGCACTGAAGAGGGAGTAGGAGTCCAGGAAGAAGCAGCGTATAAGTACAGATGAAAGATGAGCTGAAGCTACAAGGAAAGAGTGAGGCATGGTAGGTGGGGTTGGCCACAACTGGCAAGCATATCTAAATCCCGCATCCTGTTTCCACAGCAGATATCACTAATCAACCTTGGCCACTTTTCTTCTGAGCCACAACTTCTCAACACAGTGTGCATGGGATGTTCACTCCAGTTAGTATAAGAAATGAAAACTGGGCCTCCCTGGTGGTGCAGTGGTTGAGCGCTGGGTGCGAAGCTGCCCACAGCCTCTGCAGCACTGGTTTGAACCCTGGCCACGGGCGAGGGTCCCACATGGCACGCAGACCTCTCCTGCCGCCCGCTGCTCCCCTCAGCAGTGTACTTTGGTCCTTCTGCCTGCTCTGCTCCCCGCTCTGGCTCTGGTGAATTCTCTCACCCTCCCGTGCTTCTGACTGTACCCAGTGCTTGTATAAATAAATAAATATTAAAAAAAAAAAAAAGAAATGAAAACTGCCTGCACCCTGATCCAGCCCAGGGTTTCCCATGTAGAAAACTCCAAGGCCCAGAGAATGAAGAGGCTTCACCAGGGTTTCTATTACAGGCAGAGCAAGGACTAGAATCCAGGTCTTCTAACTTCCTGTTCAATGTTCTTTCCTCTACACTGAGCTGCCCTGATGAGCTAATCTCCGGGAACAGGGGCCACTCAGTTGTCACATGGCCACTGTGGGTACTATTTCCTTTATTGCCACTAGAACCTCATCTTGCCCTCATATGTCAGAGCTATGTGAATCCTCTGCATCTGATCTAGGCCTCACTGAATCACACCATGTCACTGAGGGGCCAGGTGTCAACCTGAGGTTCCAATTCCCGGAGGCAGGGACCTGCGTCTGTGAGGACAGCAGAGAAGATGGGCAGCCCATCTGAATGGATGACGAATGAATGGATGACGGTTCTGCTTGACGGATGCTCAGTCAGTGGTGTCCACCATGCATGGGTGGTTTGTGTCTGGCAGTCAATCTAAGGCCTGAGACACATCACTTGAGACCCAAAGGCACATCCTCCCAGGAGCAGCACCTCTCCAATATGAAGGCTACAGCCAGCAGGAAGCCCAGAGCACCCGCATGGAAGTGGCTCAATACATTATGGTGGGACGTATGCTTCACAGTCATTTCCCGAGTTGCTACTGTGGGCCAGGCTGGGCTCTGGGGACTGGATTCTCGGCTGTGAACAGTGGATGAAGGTCTTGACCTCATAGAGCTTATGTTCAGATCCAGGAGGGAGATGGTGAGCAAACAAAATAAATAAAAGAAGTAGGTTATACTATAATAGGTGCTAAGGGGAAAACAGAGGCAAGGAGGCTACAGGAAACGTGTGGGTGGGAACACAGGTGCTATTCTAGAGAGAGGGCCCAGACAGGCCTCGCCTGAAATGAAAATATAGAACTAGAAGGTCTGAAGACCCTTTGCCAGGACAAGGATATATGTGGGCCCCATGTGGGAACCGTTGGTGAGAAGAGTAGTAGTGAGTGAAGATCAGTCCTGTCCCTCCAGAGAAAAGGACAAGGCCTTGCTGCAGTTCACCAACCCTGCCAGAACAGGGCCAGCACCTAAGAACTGACAACAGCTACCACTCAATCAGCCTCCAGCAAGGCAGGCCCAGGCAGCCTTCTGGTGCACCCTTCCCAGTGACTACCCAAGCAGACGGTGATCACCCAGGCTACCCTACCTACTGAGAACAAAGTCCTGAGGGATCCTGAATGCCCTCCCTGTAGCTAGCAAGTCCCTCGGGAGAGCCACCCCCATCTCCTCAGGTCTCAGTCTCCTCAACCGTAAAATGGAGGTAGAGATTGCATTTGTCCTCCTGCAAATGCCTTATCTGGGCTCTGGAGGTAATGTAAATGTCAAGTCCATTCTCCTCCACTCCAACCCCATGTCCCTGATCTCCACAATTCACAGGGGCAGGCATCACTGAAGGGGTCAGGGTTCAGGCCCAGCCCCATGGCCAGCTCCCGCTCCACACAGGGAACTGTACCCCCAGCTCCCTATCCCAAGGGCAGGGGCCAGGGCTGTGCAGGGGGGCAGCCTTCTGAAGGTTTGCACTGACCAGAGCCTGTGGTCATGACCCCAGGCATGGCGGGTGTGGACAAGCCCTCCGGGATGGGTGTGTTTCTGGTGAGAGGCTGCTAGAAGGAAGGCTGGGTTTGACACTGTAAGGCCCCTCCCTGCACCACGGCTTTTAACAGTCTCACTTCTTAGCACTTTTTGATGGATTCTCCAGGGACATCTCTAAAGAGAGTTATACCTTAATTTAGAAGCAAATAACTCAAAACTCTGTGATGTAGCAGGTTTCTTTGGAAAAGAGACGAATTCAAGGAAGCCATTGTGTGTGAAGCCGCCCGCCTCGCTCACCCAGGGCTTGCCAAGAGGAGTGCTCAGCCCTTAACCCTGGAGCTGTGCTCCTGCCAAGAGGCCTGAGGCCTGCGGGGGGTCAAGGCATACAGGGGGGGATAGAAGCAACACTCACAGGAAGCCTGGGTGAGGGCCACAGGCGGGCTCTGAATGGTCCGAGGTGCCAAACACAGACCACCTGCCAAAGAGAAGGGAATGGTGGGGAGATTGTACTGTCTTCACGGCCTGCTTCCCAAGTGTGGCCACCGGCAGCCACATAGAGCCCCATGCCTGGCTGAATGCTCTGCTGTTGGCCTTGAAATGTTTAATAATTTTATTTATTTATTTATTTATTTAAAGATTTAATTATTTATACAAGAACCGAGGTACAGGCCAGATGTGCGGGAGGGTGAGAGGATTCACCAGAGACAGAACAGGGAACAGAACAGGCAGACTGACGAAATACACTGCTGAGGGGAGCAGCGGGCACAACAGGAGAGGTCTGCAGCGCCATGTGGGACCCTTGCCGGCCGGCTGGGATTGAACCGGGCACTGCAGAGGCTGTGGACAGCTTCACAGCGTGGCATTCAACCACCTGCGCCACCAGGGGAGGTCCTGTTTAATAATTTTAAAGAAGAGGCCCCACAAATTATGTCGCTGCTCCTGCCCATGTTGCTTAATCCCCATGGACCCCCCCACCCCCGCCCACTGTAGTGGCCCACTGTCCTGGGGGTACCCTCTTCTGCAGCCCCAGGTCACTATCACAACTCTGCTCTCATCTCACTTGCTTGTCAGTCCTCCATCTCTTTTTTGGGTGCTTCTTCTCAGATCACATTCTGAGTCATCCAGGCCCCAAGGCTCAGTCCAATTGCATCTGGTCCCACAAACCTGGTGCTGAGGACTCCAGGTTTCTGCCTCCAGTCTTGCTCTCCCCTCTGACTGCCACATGTGCCTGTATCTACCAAAGTCTAACCCAACTCCAATTCCCTACCTCACGAATCAGTCTTTCTATATATTCCTCCCCAGCCATCCTTTCAGAGCTGTCCTCCCTCTTCTCCATCCAGCAGCTACAACTGCTCCTCTTTAAAATAAATCCCCAATTCAACTGCTTTTCACTACCTCTACTGTCCTGCCCAGTTATGCCAGCAGCCTCCTTGCCCCAAATGTTGCGATGGTCTCCAGTGGCCTTCCGGTCTAGCCCCCAGGACCGTCAGTCAGACAGATCTTTTGTAAGTGCAACTGGCTCAAGTCTCTCCTCTGCTCCAAATCTGCCAAGGTTTTCCCACCTCGGTAAGGTCTGTGGAGACCCACTTAACCTGCTCCTGCAACCCCCACCTCCCACCCATTAGGCTCCCACCCCTGATCTTCTGTTGTGACCTCAAAGCAGATAAACTGTGTTGGCCTCAGTGCCTTTGCACCTGCAACTCCCCTCCTGGTATTCTTCCCTGTCAGAAACAACTCACCCACTGTTTCTCTATGGCACTGTGCCATCAACCCCTCCACAGAGAGATGCCCCCCTTTCTGTTTTAGTTTTCTCCTATCCTACCTGGCATGCATTTACAAATGTGCTGTGTTCGTCTCTTCCGATCTGATGTGAGAGCTGAGAGTGTATGCCATGTCTGTCCTGCTCTTTGCCTTGTCTGTGAACCTGACAGCACTTACCAGTCAGCAGGCACTGATGAATATTAGCTGACTGACTAAATGAATGAGTGAATGAGCCTTGTAAGGTTCTGCTTCCTTGGGCCCATGTACATGGAAAGCTGATGTCTCCTCCCATGTGGTGCAGGATCCATGCATTGGTCCTGTCAGTTCACTCCCATGAAGCCCCACCCCAGGCAGTATGGATGTTCAGAAGGGGTCAAACTTGTGGAGAGAACCTGGGCAAGAACTGGTGCTCTGTTTATAAATGAGAAAGAAGCTTAGATACAATGAGACAGGGTCAGGGCCTGATCCAGGTCTTCTTCTCTCCCTGCGCCATGGACCCTTCCATGCCTCTCCCCAGTCTGCATAAGCTGCATTGGGGTCAGTGCCCTGGGCACCAGACTGGAGTAGATCCTTGTCATATGCCTTAATATCTCTTGTCTATTTCCTTTTGCCCTCCTCCTTCCTGCCAAGTAGAGCTACAGGCCTGCCACTAGAGGCTCAGTTACCCAGGTTTCCTTCCTGGGGTTTGTGGGAGAGCAGTGTGCTAATCTGCCTATTCCAGAGTTCCTGGTAGCCTAGTTGTGGTCAGCAGCAGTGAAAATGCCCTACAGCGTTTATCGTTTTAGTTTTTCTGAGGGCTACAGTACAGGGCTATCTTGTCCTCACCTCCAGGAAAAGAAGGTGTGTCACACACTGTCATTGCATTTACACATGAGACAACCACAGGGCTAGGGCAAGGTCAGATGACTAAGGCCAGACCCCAAGTCTGAGGCCAGACTCCTCCCAGCCATTCATCTCTCTATCCTATCCGCTTCTCAGCAAGGGTCTGGGCAGCTTTGTCAAGTCCATCTGGTTACCCAGAAGTTCCTGAAATCACCCTTGAAGCTCCTGAGATCCAGACCTAGACACTTTTCCTCCTGGGACTCTAGGAAACAGAAAAGCTGAGAAGCTAGGGACAGAGGGAGGAATTCATTCCCTGAGTCCCAAACCTAGAGTCCCACATCAGGCAACAGGCACAAGAGTGCGGCGCAGACTGCACGCTCTGCGGGCAGGCAGAAGGTTCTGCTTTCCTTGCAGCAAACTGGGCCTCAGCCAAAAGCTAAAAGTGGGTATGTGTTTGGGGACGGGATGGGGAGGGGGCAGGCCACACAGATGAGTAACAAACAGCCTCTCAGAGACAGAGTAAAAACATCCCTGAGCAAGCTAGCGAGCAGATCTAGGGCAGAAGGTGACTGGGAGGCCTTCCTGGGGGAGGGATTGTGTCTTCTTCACCTCCAGTCTCAGAAAATCAATGTCTGTTAGAGGAACACACGAGAAGAGTTTTAAACCAAATGTTGTGTCTCATCGTCTCCAAAGTATGGGAAATGCTTAAGGCACACCACTTCATTCTAGCATGGCCCGACCCTCCCATGCCATCTGCCCCTCTACAGCACTGCCTGAAAGTATCCACATCCCAGAGGGACAGACTCACTAGCTAGACTGTCCAAAATAGGCAGGTCCATCCTGGCTAGGAAGGGGGCTGGCTGGTTACTTAGCACCTGGCCCTGCCCAACGGCAGTCCAAGTCTGCGAGAAGCCCCCCCTGGTCTTTCAAACTCTTCCCAGGTCCACCCCAGCTCCTGGGTCACAGGTGTCTGCTATGGGGTGGTTACTTTCGCTCAGCTTCCTCAGCAACCCGCCTCCCACACCCCCATATACCTCTCCCACCATACCTCTTGCACCTTCCTTTCCTGTGCTCCTGCCAGACACAAACTCCCAAGTGCACTCTCTGTGCATAGGTCCATTTTCTCCCCTTTGCTTGCAGTGCCCACCCAAACCGCACCTGAGTCCTTCGAGCTCCAGCTGAAATGTCACTTTGCCCAAGAGGCCCATTTAACCCCAGCCCAGGTCACCTCTGCAGCATCCCTGCCCAGGTCCCTAAATCCACACTCAGGGTTGGGTTATCTGAGCAGAGACATTTCTCCCTTGTGGAGTGGTGAGTCAGTGGGTGAGGGCAGGCTCAGTTCACCTCTTCCACCCCAGCGCCAGGCCCTGGGGGAGCAAACACTCAGTAAATATTTGCTTAATCGAATTTGGCCAAGGAGCCTACTCCAGACCAAGCCGAAGGCAGCGGGACTCAGTCCCCAAGGCAGGGAAATCACTTGGGCAGAAAGGAGCCTGTCAGGGGCTGGGCGGCTTCCCGCAGCCGGCAGACCTCGCCTAGGAGGCGGGTCGCTCCACCCCGAGACACCGACTCCAGGGAACCCTGGTCTCAGCACCGCCTTCCCATCCTCTCCTCCCTTGTAACAGAGAACCCTAATTCTTGGCCTAGGCGGATTCCTGCCATCACCACCCAGAGAGGCTCAGCACCGCCCTGAAGGCAGAGCCCCCTCCGATCTCCTGCAGGATACCGAGCCCCAGCCCCGAGGCCCTCACACCCCTCCCCCAAGACACCCCCACCGCCTTTTAAGGGAAAAAACATTGAGCCGGCAAAATATCTCAATCGCAGCGGGTCGATACTCATCTCTCGCTCTAAACGCCTCCCGGGAACCTGGTCGCCGCAAGAGCAATGACCGAAAACTGAGTCGTCGGCGCCCGGACGCAGGCCTGCGGCGCCCGGTGCTCCCTCCAGCCCAGGCCACACGCCGGCGATCCCGCAGCCGGGGGGCGCCTCCCGCCAGCCTCGCCCGGAGGCGGACCCCACCTCAGCCACGCTCCGCAGGTCGCCCGCCGGGCCGAGCTCCGCACCAGCGGCTGCTGGGGGCGCCGGCGGCCGGCGCGGCATCCCTGACGGTCTCTGCCCACCCTCGCGGGCCGGCAGCCGCCACCTCCCCGCGGCTCCTCGGCCGGGCGGCGCCCCCTCCCCGCACCCACCTGGCCCGCGGCCGCCCCTGCCCACCTTGCGGGCATCCCCGCCCTCGCGGGCATCCCCGTAGCTGCACCCCGGCGACCCCGGCCGAGGCGGATCCCCGGCACAAAGGCCCGGGTGGGGGTGGGGTGGGCGCCCGGGTCCCCCGCCCGGACCCCCGCGGCTCGGCCGCCCGCCCGGGCGCAGGTCGCTCACTCACCTCCGGGTCGCCGCGCGGTGCATCGGCCGAGCCGCTCCGGGCGGGGCGGGGCGGGGCGGCGAGCGCGGGGCCGCGGCGCCCTGGTTCCGCACGACGCGGGCGGCGGCGCCCGCGCGGGGACGTGACCGGACCGCGGGCGGCGCACACGCTCCGGCCCGCCTGACTCCCTCCGCCCGCCCTCCCGCGCAGCCCGCCGCCCGCCCGCGGGTCCGCCCGCCCCGCGCCGCGCCGCGCCGCGCCGCCGCCGCCGGCAGGAGGCGGAGCCGCGAGCGCAGCGCGTTGCCAGGCCAACCGCGGGCGGGGGGCGGGGGAGGGGGTGGCCGCGGGCCCGCCGGGCACCACGCGCCGGGCGCCGCCGCCCCGCCACGAGCGCCGGCTCGCCGTTGGTTGGGCCAGGGCGGCTGACGGACGCGGGCGCGGCCCAATGGCGATGGGCGGGGGCGGGGCCGCGGCTCCCCGCGCGCGCCGCACACTCGCACGCGCCCGCCGCGCAGACCGCCCGGGCCCCCGGCCGCGCCGAGGCCCGCGCGCCCACCCGGCCGGACCCCCTGATGGCCGGCGCCGAGGTGTGGCCTGACCGCAGCGGATGTGCCGGCGCGCTCCGCCGCTCGTGCGCTCGTGCTGGGATTCGAACCCAGCGCAGCTCTTTGAGAGCTGCGCGACCTTGGGCAACCGACTTCTCTGAGCTTTTCTGTTTTGCAAAAGTGGGGCTAGTGGCACCACCTTTCCTGGATTGTCGCGACAGTTGCCGGTCGGTGAAAGGGTATGCCGAATCCTAAAGGTTTGCGCTGGTGAGGTTTGTGCAGAGATGGGAGGGGACATTAGTCATCATTGCGGCTCCAGGGCCCAGCGTGTCGGGGCTCCTTAGGGTACTTGGCAATCCCAGTCAAGGAAAGGAGAGGACAGAGAGGGACCAAGGAGCCGTCCCCCATACTAGACAAAGGTGTGGGAGCCAGCTAAGTTGGGATCTTTGAGAAGCTTTCCAAAATGCACCCGAGGGAGTCTGCAAAATTTTGCTTTCAATTTCAGGAGGCCTCAGAGTCAGGAACCCTTCACTCCTGTGCGTGAAGGACAGACCAGAGGGCCAACAGCTCTCTCTTTCATTACTGAAACCTGAACCTTTGAGCCTCCTGGCGCATCCCAAGTAAAATCCAGATGCTTCCAACCAACACCTTACTGGTGGAATAATAAGGATCACCTCCGCTGTTACCTCCGCTGAGCAGAAACACCACAGGAGATTGGTGGGATGGTGGCCCCTGCAAAGGTCTGTGATCCAAAGGCAGAGGTAGTCAGGCCCTGCCAGCTGGACACTGGCATCTCAACATCATTTCATAACCTCTCCAGCAACGTTTCCTCCGCTGTGAAATGAAGACCATGTATATACTGCATACTCCAGGATCCTGGGCCACCTGTGAAGATGTAGCCTTAACTCTCAGAGATAGGACAGATACTGGTTATGAGCATCCTGAACGTAAGGGAAGCAGGTGCCACTAGCCCGACCATGTACCATGATTTGGCCTGGTGCTTGCTGGAGCTGGCCAATGAGAACTAGAGGAATCAGGCTCATATTTGAGGGCCTTCTCTCTGTACATGTCCCACACACCACCATACTGAGTCAGGCTGGGCTTCTGCCTGGATGCCCACATAGAGACCAATGGCTCTCTATGAAGGTGATGGACAGGAAGGTGATGGACAGGCCCTGCTTTGGGTGACTCAGAAGTCAGGGGGTTGGAGTGAAGGCCTAGCTTTGCCCCATCACCCCATACCCTCAGGTGAGGTATTTCATCTAGCTGCATGTCAGTTTCCTCTTCTGTCAAAAGGGGACACAAACTGTCCCTAAAGGGTGATTCTGAGGTTATCTTGCATAGGAAATGCATACTGGCACATGTTCAGAAATGGAAGAGGGCAGTTTATGCTATGGGATCAAGGGTCAGAACAGAGCTGTTTGTGGGGGCAAACCTAGAGGCAAGTGTAGAATGACCCCCTCCAGCAGAGTGCAGGTGTGAGGTCAGAGGCTATGCAAGGAAGAACCCAAGGGGGTTCACTGCTGCCTCCTGACCTTGGTGGCCACCACCAAGTGAGAGGTCACCTGGTGTCAACCAGTGATTGCAGCCCTTCCATTTGCTACTGGGCACACAGTTCTTATTTCTCTTTTTAGTGTTTTTTTTTTATTTTTTTCATAGAAGAACTGAGGTGCAGGCCAGAGTTGCAGGGGGGTGAGAAGATCCACTCGAAACAGAGTGAGGAGCACAACAGATCTACTGAAATACACTGCTTAGGGGAGTAGTGGGCAAGACAATAGAGATCTGCTGCACTATATGTGGGCCAGCTCCCTGACTGGGGATCAAACCAGGCCACAGAAGTGACAGCGCTGAGATTCAACCCCTAGGCTACCAGGGAGGTCCTGGACACGCAGTTCTAGGCAGAGTTCTGGGATTTTTTTTTTTTTAAAGATTTATTTATTTATTTATGCATACAAGAGCTGGGGTACAGGCCAGAGATATGGGGGGGGGGTGAGAGATTCCACCAGAGACAGAGTGGGGGGACAGAACAGGTAGACTGACTAAAATACACTGCTGAGGGGAGCAGCGGGTAAGACAGGAGAAGTCTGCTGCGCCATGTGGGTTGCTCCCTGGCCTGCCGGGGATGGAATTCGTGCTGCAGAGGCTGCTGATTGCTTCACAGTGTGGTGCTTAACTCTGCACCACCAGGGAGGCCCCAGAGTTCTGGGATTTATAAAGACCGGGCCCTGGCTGGTAGGCCTTCCTGTCTCCTAAGGCAGGGACAGACAGCAGGACATTAATCCACCATTACAGTTGCTCGAAACCCAATGGAAGAAATCCACAGGGGGGGGCACTGGACCTCCAGGACAGCTTCCTGGAGGAAAAAACACTTGAGCTGAGGTCATGAGGTGGTCTGTGACACAGGGCAGCAGAGGTGCTTTCTAAGGTGGCAATGGCACTGGGTAGGAAGGAGCATGAATCCTGAAGAACAGGGAAGATCCAGTGAGCTTGTGAAGGTGCCAAAATATGAGACGAGAGTGGGGCTGGGAATAGTCACATGGTGCTGGTAGCGCTTGGGTAGGATTGGGGACGTTGGCCTAAGAACAAGTGGAGCATTTTAAGATTAGCTTTTTAAATTTGAGAAGGAGGTTGGCAAGCTTCTTTTTTTTTCATATTTAGACATGGTCCCACAATGTGAGATGTGCTAATAGGCAGAATCAAGTAAGAAAAATGTCAGCTAAGCCCAAAGAAAATAAGAAAGCAGAGAAGTCAGTCCATGAAGCCAAGTTCCACATAGGGCCATGGGCTCATGAGGCCTGTGTGTGTTAGGAGACGGCCATGGAGAGAAGGGGTTGGGCATGGCAGTGGGGAGTTGTTGGGAGACTAGGGCCAAAGGGGGGCCCACATGAGAGGGGAGGCCGGAGGAAGGAATGGTACTCGCTTAGGGAAGTGGCTGGGAACCAGCAGAGTCCCAGAGCCTTGGGAAGAGAGTGTCAAGAAGAAGGAAAACTTGGTCAACCATGTCATGTGCTACTCCAAGGTGTGTGCCTAGAGTTTGGGCCACACAAGGCTAAAGCTGGCCAGGTGGGTCCTGGTGAGTTGTGGTAGGCCCAGGGAGCCAGGTACAGATGCGTGGTCTCCTGAAGCCTCACTGGTCAGGAGAATAGGACTGGGGGATACCAGCTGGGGTTTTCTGGTGGAAAGAGGAAAGGGGTCCCAGTGATTGAGCCCAACTGGCACCTCACCAGCCCAGCAGGGACAGCCAGCTGAAGAGTGACTCCTAGAGGAGGTGTCTACCCCTCCCCCAGGAAATAGCCAAACCTCCACCACAGGGGGTTCCATGCCATGGGCGTCATGACCCCCCTTAATCCCAGCAGAATTTTCTGGCTCATCAACCATGAGCCTGTTCAGGAACCCAAGCCACACCCCCTCTTCCCCACCACAGGGACACAAGGCCCTCCATGCATAGATAACTTTGCCCCTCTTCCCCCCATGAAGCTAAGCTTCCCCAGGCTTCTCTCCCTACACATCCAGGGCCCCCAGTCCCTGGAACTCTTCATGTATACATGTGCCAACCTTTGCTGTAAAGACAGTCCCAGGGGCCTCTCTGGTGGTACAAGGGGTTAAGCACCAGACTATGACGCAATCTGCAGCCTCTGCAGCATGAGTTTGATAGGCCGGCCAGGAAGCTACCCACATGGTGAGGCAGACATTTCCTGCCTTGCCCGCTGCTCCCCTCAGCAGTGTATTTCGGTCAGTCTGCCTGTTCTGTACCCCACTCTGTCTCTGGTGAATCCTCTCACCCCCCACATCTCTCGCCTGTACCCCAGCTCTTGTATGCATAAACAAATAAATCTTAAAAAAAAAAAAAAAAGACAGTCCCAGCAGACTCTCCCACTAGCATCCCCACTTCTGGAGGGTGGACCACTGACTGCAGCCCCCTCCTGGCTGGCTCTTCTATGTGTGCCACCTGTCCTGATCCCCCAATCCCCGCCCAGCAATTCTCAGGCTGTGACTGAATGGGTTGATTTCTCTGTTTTGTTTCCTTGGGGTCTGTGTGCCCCCCACCCCACTTGAACAAGCCATCCATAGATCTGGGTTAGTTATAAATAGCCAGGCCTGCAACTCTCCTTTTAGCTGAAAAGAAGCAAAGTGAACGAGCAGAGAGGCACACCCGGCACGCGTTTTATTTTTAATCTCCCTCTGTCTCAAAATGAACCCGGTCGCGGTGCTCAGCGTTTCTAGGAGTAGAGACCCAAGACAAATGCCTGAGAAGTAAACCCCAAGCTGCTGAGGGACCTGTCTGCTGTGTGACCTGCATGGCCTCTCTGGGCTTCCTCACCTGTGGGGCACAGTGGAGGCTGTCACCTCCAACTCTTCAGACTTCTGACTTCGCCTCCTTCCCTCCCTCTGCTTTCCCCCAGCCCGTAGGCATCCCTTTTCCATGTTCTAACAGCAACTCCTCTCCTGGGAATCCCCATTCCCCCAGGAAGTTCAGACCAGAGGCAAGTGAGGCCACAACTGAGCCCACATGTGCCTCACTCCCAGCCCTTTCTTTCTCAGGTGTTCCGCAGTCAAGAGCCTGATCACCCCTTAGCCAGTAAAATCCTTCTTAGGTCAAATGATCATCTCCCCACTATGACTGTGCTGAACCCATGGAGGGTCAGGCAGGTAGGGAGCCCTAGGAAAGGAGCAGGAGCAGGAACAGAAGGCCCAGGAGTCACCCCTGGGAGTGGCTTGACTGGAGGCGAGGTTTGAATGTGAGGTGTCCTTGAAGGTGGGCCCATTTTCTGCATCTTTGATCAAGTTTCTAAGGGTGGACGTCCTTTGGCCTAACAGGTGATTTTGCAGGGGTGGGACAGTGCAGCTCTTTGAGCCTACTCCTCACCCCTCTCTCTTACCCCACAGATCCTAGCTTGAGACTCAGAGTCGGCAGAGATTCTTGTGCTAGGCCCAGGTGACCCTTACACGGACCATGTTGCCACCCACTACCTCAGAGATATTGCACGACCCTTGACCAGGTAGACCGTGTCAATGATGAAAAAATTAGACTCAGAGAGTTTAGGAAACTTGTCCAAGGTCACACAGCTGGATACATTTAGGAGTCCATCCTAGGCTTGTTGGAAATACGTATTCTTCAAAGAAACCAATACTCCTGAAGCAACAGAAAACTTCCTGGGTTGTGAGTGTGCTGAGAAGTAATGAGGCAGAGCTCGCTGCTCCACCACTGTGCATCAATGAGAAGCTGGCCAGGGACACTGGGAGCCACTGGACAAGCCGTCTGGTCTCTTCACCCCCCTCACCCCAGGCACCTGCCATTTGATGTCCTCGGGGAGTGAGGGAAGAAGGCTGGCTGGGGTGATGTCTTCAAAGAGGAAATCCCTGGTGTTAATTGGCACTCAGAGACCTTTAGGCTAATTAACCTGTTTATTTGTCTCTCTAGAGTAAATTAGAGGGTTTAGCTGGGGAGGGCGGAAGAGAAGTATTTGCCAGTGGCCGCCCCCTTGGGGGCTATGGGTGACTTCACAGTGGGTGGTATGGGCTGCGGGGAAGGCAGGGAGATGGTGGGCTGCAGGGCAGTAGTGATGGGCCACGGGCCTACCTTGGGGAAGGGTGGCCCTGCCCAGTGACACCCTGCGCGCTTCTCCGTGAGGGCTGCTCTGGGTACTCACCGGCTGGGACCTGGGGGTCTGGGTGCAGCCTGGGTGGGCTCTGGGTTCTCCTCCAGGTAGCGCCTTGCAGACATTCCCCAGGAGGGGAAGGAGCAAGGTGGCACTCTTTACAGGTTCAGCATACTGAACTTCTCCCTGTTCTGTACCCCAGCTGTGCCATGTGGAGCCCCCATCCTTCAGGGCACTAGGGAGCTTGGGCAGGGTCTGTGGATTTCCTATTACCTTTTGTTGGAGGCACAGATCTTAGTGCTAAATAACATGTTGCCCATTTGCTCTAAATCTTCCACCAGGGACTCCCTATCAAGTTCTTCCTGTACCCAAGGACCAGTTAGGTAGGTCTGGGACCTCCAGTAGCTTAGAGATATTGTAGGTGGGAAGAGGCCTTGACTGCTCCCCCCCCCCCCCCCGCATAGTACAAGGTGAGGAAAATGGGGTGGCATCTGCTTCTGTTTAAGGCTGATGCCATGCAAATCACAGGTGACCAAAGGCTGGCACCTTTTGGTGTCCTTTGAGGCCTCACAACCTCTACCTCATCCCTGCTAGTCACCCACAGTTTCCTGCTGGCTGCTCAGGAAGGCAGCAGGAGATATTTGCAAGTCATCTCCTCAGCACCCTCCCCTCTCCCCCCCAACTCTAGAAGACTTATTCCTTGTTCCTGCATGCTACTCAGCTTGGTGGGAAGTGACTGACCCACCCTCACCCTCAGGGCTCTTTCTTTTTTTTTTTTTTAAAGATTTATTTATGCAGACAAGAACTGGGGTACAGGCCAGAAGTGCAGAGGGTGAGAGGATTCACCAGAGACACAGTGGGGAACAGAACAGGCAGACTGACGAAATACACTGCTGAGGGGAGCAGTGGGTGAGACAGGAGAGGTCTGCCGTGCCATGTGGGTAGCTCCCTGGCCAGGAGTTACTGAAGAGGCTGCAGATAGTTTCATAGAGCTGTGCTTAACCCCTTGCGCCACCAGGGAGGCCCTCAGTGCTCTTTCTTGTCTGGCAGGGGCCCAGGGCATTATCAACAGCGGCCTGATTCCTTCACTGGTGTGGAAGCTGCAGAAGGAGGAAGAGGAGATCCAGGTGCTTCTCCTGGACACACTGTCCTTCTGCCTGATGGAGGATGCCTCCGAGGCGCTGAACAGCCGCGTGGTGCCCATCCTGAAGGAGAAGCTGCTCAGTACCAACGAGAACATTCGCAGCAAAGCTGCCCGCACGCTCATCGCTGTCAGGTGAGGTTTGGCAGCATGGGGAGGTGGGAGCAACTGCTCCCCTTGGCTTTCTGCTGAAACTTAGCGGGCAGTTGAGCTGCCATCAGCGGAGGGGCTATCAGCCACCCTGGGGCCTGCTTGTGCAGTGCAAAGGAGGATGCTGGAACTGAAGAGAACCCTATCCCTTGGGTGACCACTGTCTGTTGGCTCGAGAATGCCCCGAGCTTAGCCCTGACAGTCTTGTATTTCAGGAAACCCCCAGTCCTGGGCAAAACCAGATGGTTGGTCACCCTCCTCCAAAAAGAAGGCAAGCATGGAGCACAACTGGGGATCACGGTGGTTACTAAGCTCTCAGTGTGTGCAGGCAGTGTCCACAGACTTCACCTTTAGACACTACTTGAAGGAAAGGAGTGACTTCCCATTGTAGATGGGGAAATGAGGTGCTGTATGTCCAGTAGCCTGTGACCCAAGGTGACACGTATCACAGTCTAAATCCTGGCCTGGCACCTGAGAAAGCATAACACCCCCTGGGAGCTGGGGGTGAGGGAGGCAGGTGATGTGTGATCCCAGACAGTGACACTTCTGAAGGATGGGGGTCAGCCCTGCCGCCCAGTTCTGTGGCCTCCTCCCTTATTTGGGGCACCTCTGTCAAGTATGGCCTCTGAGTCTGGCCCCTGGGAGACTTGTTAACATGCAGATCCCGGGGCCCCACCTTAACCAGATCATCTCAGGTCTTTGCTCAGATGTGCTTACCCAGTGAGGCCTCTGAGAGTGTACTTTCTCTACAAAACAGCGGCCTCCCAGCCCTGCCTGTACTTTTCACCGTTCCAAACTGTTTCATGCATTGTCCCCAAGGGCAATGCCTGAGGACAGGACTTTGCTCTTTCTGCTGCTTGAGACCAGGGCTTCAAAACAGGTGGAGGTTTGCTCCCGATCCTGGAGACATGCAGCACCATCCAGAAACATTTTTGGTAGTTCCAAACTGGGGGTCAGGGGGTGCTCTTGGCATTGAGTGGGAGTGGCCAGGGGTGCTGCTCAACATCATATACAGTCCACAGTGCCCACTGAAGAATTACCTGGCCCTGAACATCAGTGGTGCTGAGAGTGAGACACCTGGCTCTTGCCTCAATGTCCTGACCAGGGCCGCATGTACCAGGTGCTATCAGTACTCTCTGCAGGAATGAATGAAGGTGAGGTCTCGCCGCAGGTGGGGCCCAATATCTATATCTTTGATCAGTTTCCTGAGGGTGGATGTCCACTGGCCTCGAAACTCAACAGCTTCACAGTGACAGCATTGGCTAACCCTGCGCTTCCAAACCATGTTCCCAAGACATAAGAGCCCGTGTCTTTTCAGATGTTATTAACTGTTCTGCCAACATGAGGGTTCTGTGGGTTGCAAAGTTTGGGGAAGGCTGATGAAACTGAGTGACTTGAGTTCCTTGCTGCAGGACAAACGTGTGTTATGAGGCTTTGGTAGGACCTGTTAGCAACGTTTCCTGGCCCAGGGAACCCTTCTTTTTTGGGGGACAGTTTTGGCCTTCTCACAGGGAAACACTCAGGGGGTCTACCACTCTGTTTCACAGCTTCCTACAATTCCAGGATTAGAAGTGACCTAAAAAGTCATCTTGCCTGAGTGCTTCCTGGCAACTTGCTGCTGTTTGTGTAGCTTAGCCCATCCTGGCCAGCTCTGCGGCTCACCCCTGGGTTCTGTTCCTCCTGGTTCTGGGGCGAGGGGCAACAAAATGTCTAGTTTCTTTGAGTGATGCCTTGGGGCAAAGTTCCATCACCCTCTACTCCTGTATGGTCCCACATGTGGTAGCCCCAGGCTCTGCTCCCTTGTCATCTGAGCTTGGGGTTGAGACCTCAGCTTCACACTAGTGCTGCCCTACACCCTGGTCCTTCATCCAACCTAGACCACCAGGGATTATCCCAGCACAAATCCTTTTCTCCAGTGTCCCCCTGAGAGGTCCAGGGGCCTGCCTCCCTCGTCCTCCCAAGCAGAGTCACCCAGCTTTCACTTCTCTGACCCAGCATCCCTCTGGACGGCAAGAACCAGGTGTGGAAATGTGATGTCATCCCCATCCTTGTGCACCTGCTGAAAGACAATGACGTGAATGTGCAGGCCAATGCCGCAGGGGCCCTCATGTACGCCACAGTGACCACTGAAGGTGAGGCAGCCTGCTGACTGGGTGTGCTGGCGGGAGGACAGGGAGAACAAATGCCATCAATGGGGGCATTTGTAAGCAGAGAGGTGACCTCAGCCCCCAGCCCCGGCACACAGCTGGTCTTGTCATCGGCATCCCAGGTATTGTCCCCTCCCCACCCTGCCAGAATACTCCTGTGCTGGTTGAAGTCCTTTCAAGTTTGGGTCCTAGGCTCCACCCTTCCTCCTTCTTGGTCACAGTGGGCTTGCCTGCCCGCGCCCCTCCCTGGTCACCCACATTAGGCTCTCTTGTCCCTTCCTACCAGGCTATTGTCTGGGTCTGGATTTCCAGCCTCTGATCCAGGACCTTGTGAGCCATGATCCTGAGATTGATTTGCTTGCTAGCCATGATTCTAAGCAAACGCTGGAGTTCCTGCTTCCCTGTGTTTCTTGATAGAAATTACCTTTCTCAGTGTGAGAAGTGGAAGTATAAGACAAGTGGAGGAATAAGATTATGTCTCCAAGCCCCCAGCCCCCACCCTGACTCTAGCCAGCCGAGCATTCATGCTACGCAGAGGGTTGGCCATGGATGGTTTCCATACTTGGAGGCCATGACCTCTGAAACCATCTGACCTTCCTCACAGGCCTGCACTCATGGTACCTGTGCTTCCTTGGACTTCTAATTCTCAGTCATCATACTGCAAAGCCCCCAGAGTCAGGCCTCCCGCCCACTCCCCCCACTTGCCCTAATGGTGGAATGTGAGATGTACCAGTGCAGTGTGGTTGCGGTTTTCCCAGAGTCTACTGCTCCCTTTCACTGTTCAGTCAGGATGCCAGGGCAGGTGCTGCCCTGTATGTCTATCTCTTAGGCATCAGCAGGGCAGTATCTCTACCTGGGCAATTTCCAGAACCTTGAGATGTGAAGCCCCTGTGAGACTCAGTCTTAACATGGGTCATCTATGGTTTGGTAGGAGTGTCAGAGTGATGAGTGACAGAAGGGAGCAGGGCAGCAGGCCAGGGGCACAGGCCAGGGGCAAAGCATCCTCTGGGTGGGGCATGGCCATTGACCCAGAGGATAATGGGAGTTAGTAGGGCAAAGGGGCAGTGGACATGCTGCTGCAGCAAAGCAAAGAGCACGCTGAGCGCAGCCGGAGCGTCAGGGCAGAGGAGCAGCCACTCAGCCTTTTAGCAGGGAAGGGTGGGGGGAGGCAGTGAAGGGAGGGTATCGCCTTTTCATGTTCATGTTGACGCCCCTCCCTAGACTATAAGGGTCACGAGAATGAGAATGGAGTGTGCTTTGTGACTGGTTCACAGTATTGAATAAATATTTGCCACATAAATATAGGGTTGGATTTTAATTTTTAAAAGACTGTATTTGTTGCTTTGTGAGGACTGGATTGTGGGACAGACCCAGGGTGGATGGGGAGAAGCCAGTTAGGGGGCTTCAAGGGTAGGAGACCTGGCCTAGGCTGGAGGCAAAGGAGGGCCTGCGGTGGGGAGTTGTGAGAGAGGGAGCCCGGGGGAAGGGTGGCATCTGCCAGACACTATGAAGGCTGGAGGGTGGCCAGAGGACTGGGGCATGAGAGGAGTTGGGGAAGAGAGCCCCCTCATGAACACCTGGTGTTGGTGACCCACAGGAAAGTATGCAGCCCTGGATGCAGAGGCCATCCCCCTTCTCCTGAAATTGCTGAATTCCCCCTTGAGCCAGGCACGCCTGAATGCTGTTAAGACCCTCACCATGCTGGCCGAGGCCCCTGAGGGCCGAAAGTTCCTGCAAGCCTGTGTGCCCAACTTCCGTAGACTGGAGTTAGATATCAGCATGGCTGTGCGGCGGGCGGCACAGATCGCCATCCAGGTCATCGAGTGGAAACCCTGAGTCTGTCCTACTGGGCCAGACCTGATAAACGCCATGCCTCAATAAATTGGCTGAATCTCTTTATCTTGCATCTGAATGGCAGTTTATTTTCTTGGAGCACTATCACATCTCACTTTCTTTTGCCAGTGTAGGAACACCAGGTTTCAGGTGGCCAGGAAGGGGTCATGGGCTCAACCCAGGGCCCAGTAACAGGAGGGAGGTAACTCTACTCTCTGCTGGGACCAAGCATCCTCTCAGCGGTAGAGAGCAGAGCCGAGGCCTGGAGGGACAAGGTATGTGTGGGGGGAGGGAGTTGCAGGGGAAAGGAAGACAGCTGAACCAGGCATCACCCAAACTTTGCACATTCCAGTGACCAGATGCTTGGGCACACCCTTGCTCAGTGAGGTCTGCCCCCTTTTCACCTTGAGCTGCAGGAAGGAAGGTCAAAAGTGCAGCCCCACAGTGGGGACATGCTGGAAGAGGATGCCCCCAAGGAGGCCCAAGGAGGGTCATTCTGTAAAATATTTCCTCCAAATAACTGGATTCTTCTCCATAGCCTGGAAGTGATCTGAGTAAGCTCTGGCACTGGCCTGAGGCTGACCACACCTGTCTGCCTCCCCCAGGGTGGTCCTCTGTGTCTCTATCTGTCTCTCTTCTCCTATTCTGTGAAACTGGCTCAGGAGGTTTGAGTGTTAGAGGTAGGCATCCAGGTATGCATGGGAATCCCTTAATTTCTCTTACTCAACCCTGGTCTGATAAGGTTGACATTCTTTAGCTAGTTCTGACCCCTACTGGAGTGGATCTCAGCTTCAGGGCTCTGATGGTTTATCTGGATCTTTATCTTCCCCCATGAGTTTTTTGAGGCTCCCTGCTTCAAATGAGGCTTCCTTCATTATGTCACCAACTAGCAGCCCTGTTTCCTATGGGGTAGAACCTCCCCAGGTTCGTGGGATTCCCACTCCTTTTCGAACAAACATCAGCAGCAAAACCAGAACCCCCACATGAGCCTGTTTTCAGTATTTTCAAAGAGCCCCAGGCGCCTTCTCCTTCCTAGAGGAAACACAGAGAAGTCTGTGTTCCTGGAATAAGAGAATTAGCTCCACTATGCTCTCTTGATGTGAAAAGGATCTGCTACTGGGCTGAGCTGTGCCAGCGGTTTCTGGTTAAATACCATTCTCAAAAAAAAAAAAAAAAAAAAAAAAAAAAAGGCCCCATAAGAGGAAACTTATTCTCCTTCAGAAAAAAAAAAAAAAAAAGGCA
This sequence comes from Talpa europaea, assembly GCF_964194135.1. NCBI lineage: Eukaryota > Metazoa > Chordata > Mammalia > Eulipotyphla > Talpidae > Talpa > Talpa europaea. The sequence continues at coordinate 52,667,497 of NC_140082.1, forward strand.
TTTTAGGGGCTCCACTGCCTCATGTCTCAATTCCTCCTCAACCAGCATCCCAACCACATCACCAAAAAGTTCTGGCTAAGGTCACTGACCTTGCTGTTCAGACCCTGAACTTTTTGGGCTTGACCTGTTGCAGTGATCTTGGTGTGGATGTTCCCACCTTGGGGTGCTTGGCTTGGTCCTTCCCCCAGGCTCTGGCTATGCACTCTTGGTTTCCTCTGGGTCCCTCTTTCTCTACATGACCAATGGTATTGGTGGTCTCTGTGCTAGGCCCTCTCCCGCTCTCTTGCACATTTCAACGGCCTGGCTGTGGGCTTCCTCTACTAGGTTCCTGTCTTAGCCTGGTCTGCCCTCTGCCTTCTGACCCCCAATATGAGTCTTCAGTCCCAGGCTCTCTCTTGAGTTCTGGATTTTTTTTTTCACCCAACTTAACATCTATTACCTTTAAGTGTCTCCAGGGAAAAATTAACATCAATACTTTCACAGACTATTCCAAAAAAATAAAAGAGAAGGGGATACATCCTAATTCATTCTATAAAGCTAATATTATCCTGATATTCAAACCAGACAAAGCCATCATAAGAAAAACTATAGACAAACTGTTTTTCTGAATATGGATGTACTAGTCAATCAAATTTCAAAAAACTAAATCCAGCACTGTACATTAGAAAGCATTGTACACCATGACCAGCTGAACCTTTACCAGGAATGCAAGGTTGGCTTAGCATTTGAAAATGAACCAATGCAACACATAAGTAGAATAAAGGACAAAAATCACGTGATTATCTTAATAGATAATAAAAAAAGCATTTGACAAAATCCAACACACATTCACAATCAAAAGAAAGCAAAATTCTCAGCAAACTAGAAATAGAGAGGAACTTTCTCAACATGATAAAGAAACATCTGCAAAAATCCACAGCTAACATCATATTCAGTGGTGAATCACTGGATGCTTCACCCTAAAATAAGAAACAAGATGAGAACGTATGCTCTCATTACTTCTATGATATTGTACTAGAGGTTTTAGCCAAGACAATTCAGCAAGAGAAAGAAATAAAATGCATTCATATTGGAAAGAAATAAATGGTCTCTAGTTGCAGACTACATGATATTGTACATGAAAAATCCTAAGGAAGATACTTAAAAACAATTAGAACTAGGGCCTCTCTGGTGGCGCAGGCAGTTGAGCGCAACACTGTGAAGCTGTCCCCAATCTCTGCAGCGCCGGCCTTGGAGCAACCCACATGGCGCAGCAGACCTCTCCTGTCTCGCCTGCTGCTCCCCTCAGCAGTGTATTTCAGTCAGTCTGCCTGTTCTGTTCCCCACTCTGTCTCTGGTGAATCCTCTGTCTGTGGTGAACCCGCACATCTGGCCTGTACCCCGGTTCTTGTAGAAATAAATAAATCTTAAAAAAAAAACCCATTAGAACTATTAAAAAATGTTCAGTAAATTTTTTGGATACAAGATGAATATATAAAAATTGTTTTTCTATATGCTAGAAATGAACAACTCTAAAATGCAATTAAGGATTGACAATTTGATTTATAATAGCATGAAAAAGAATAAGAGACCTAGAAAGACATCTTCTGTTCATGAATCAGAACACTTAATATTGTCATGATGACAATGTCTTTATGCAACTCAAACTCAACATGTCCCCAAAGCAGCTTTGCTCACACATCTTTACTTCTGCCTGTCTCTGGAACTGGTACATCATTTACTCACAGGCTGAAGGCAGAGAGTCACCCTGGCCCCCTCCTCCCAGAAGTCTAATCATTCAAGTCCTGTTACTTCTTTTTTTTTTTTTTTACATCACTATTCATTTTTTTTTATTTTTGCCTATTTCCATTTTATTTATTTTTTTGTATTTTTTAAAAAAATTTTTAAACAATATTTGCTTCCCCCCACCCCCTCAGGTTGAGTCTCCATAGAATTTCCTTCACCAATGCACCTGTGCACCATCACTTCTGTCTCCTGTGCTCCTCCCTCCCTCCCTCCTTCTGATCCCTCTCCCTCCGCCTCCCCTGCAGGATGTCTCTGATTTATAATTGTCCGTTTTTGCTTTGTTGTGCTTTGTACTGTTAATATTTTTTACACTGATGTCTTATTTGATTCCCCTATATTCCTGTTATAAGTGAAACCATGCGATATTTTTCTTTTTCCTTCTGGCTTATTTCACTGAGCATAATTCCTTCTAGCTCCATCCATGTTGCTGTGAATGGCATGAGTTTATCTTTTTTGATTGCTGAATATATTCCATTGTGTATATATACCACATCTTCTTGATCCCGTCATCTATTTTTGGGCATTTGGGTCAAGTCCTGTCACTTCTAACGATAACTTCTATAGATGTCACTCACTCTTTTTTCCTCTCTGCCACACACTTGCCTGGATTACTCTAATAGTCCATTGGTGGGTGTTTCTGCCTCACTTTTAGCTTTCTGGCAGTAGCCAGCAAATCTGATCTCGTCACTTCCCTGCTGAAGCTCCCAGGGAACTAGGGTCCCCAAACATAAAAGGGTTGTGATTATGGGGCCTCCCTGGTGGTGCAAGGGGTTGAGCTATCCATAGCCTCTGCAGCAAGAGTTCGATCCCCGGGCTGGGCAGGGAGCAACCCACATGGCGCAGCAGACCTCTTCTGACTTGCCCGCTGCTCCCCTCAGCAGTGTGTTTTGGTCAATCTGCTTGTTCTGTTCCCCATTCTGTTTCTGGTGAATCCTCTCATCCCCCCACCCCTGCACCTCTGGCCTGTACCCCGGTTCTTGTATGCATAAATAAATATACCTTTTTTTAATGATTTATTTATTTATTTATACAGGCACTGGGCACAGTCAGAAGTGTGGGAGGGTGAGAGAATCCACCAGAACAAGAGCGGGGAACAGAACAGGCAGAGTGATGAAATACACTGCTGAGGGGAGCAGTGGGCGCAGCAGGAGAGGTCCATGCGCCATGTGGGACCCTCACCGGTGGCTGGGGATCGAACCGGCACCACAGAGGCTGCTGGCAGCCTCGCAGCCCAGCGCCCAGCCGCTGCATCACCAGGGGAGGGCCACTTACCTCATAGGTCTTCCCACAAGTTGTATCTCCTGTTAGCTAGCTAACTGACCTCCTCCTTTGGTTGTGGGAGGTTTTCCTTGACTCTGAGTTTGGCTAGGGGTCTCTGAGAAGGATGTGTCAGTGTACATGCTATGTGGAGGGCCAGCGTGTGGCCCTGCTGTTAGACAGGGCTGCTTCAGGCCTTGTGCACACTCTCTGTTTACCAACTTCCCTTTCTGAGCCTCAGGCCTCTCCCCTGTGAAATGTGATTCCCTCAAGCCCTTCCACTAAGAGTGCTTCTGTGGTCTGAATGGGATAATGCACTTACTCAGGCAGGAAAACATCAGGCCACACTAAATGCTGATTGTCACCACTAGCTGTCATGGTCTCTTTCCCTTATAGACCATGTGCTCTGTTCATGGCTATTTCCTTTCAGTGGCTGGCATGTAGTAGGTATCAAAACTTCCAGCTGCAGGATTAAACTAGAGATGAGGGGTTGGTTATGTGAGTGCACCCTTAGAGTGTGATATTTGGGATTCTGGGTGGGCCTCCCCCAATTCAGTTCAAGTCACCTGGAACTTTTTCTAAAGACACAAATCCATTAATTTGGTCTGAGAAGAAGTAAGAGGAAGGAGAGGTTTAGGGATCCACTCCCCTCCCCCTCCACAGAAACATAGCCCAGAAGTGGCCTACATTTAACAGCTAAAGGGAATATAACCCATGCGCCCAATTCCCAAAATGTTCCAATAACAGGCTTTTGGGGAGGACTGGGAAGAGCTCTGCAAGGGGGAGGTTTCCCTCCTGGCCTCTTGTGGGGTCAGTCTGGAGCTAGGCTACAGTTTCAGACTGTAGAACACCTGTCCTCTGGGGGTGTGGCAGGGCAGTAGCCAGGCAGTGCCAGGCTGTTGCCATTTCCATTAGGGCAACTCAGCTCTACCAGTGGTTTAGACAGGAGCAGCTTTGGCTTCTGCTGAACTGTGTGGTTCTCAGTGTGGGCACAGCACCTGTGTGTGTGTGTGTGTGTGTGTGTGTGTGCGTGTGTATAACACCAGCATGGGTGGAGGCTCTACGTGACATGGCATCCTTGCCAGCAGACCTGTACCTTTAAAAAGGAGGAGACACAAAGCAAATGGAGGTTGGGTATAGGAAGGAAATGGTGACAGCAAAGTAAACACAAGCAGAAATCCCAAATATATCTAGAGATAAAAAGCCAAAATTAAATTTAAAGTGAAAGTCAGTGTTTATGCAGTAGAGCCATTTGGAGAAAATGACTCACTTTGTAAAGGAACAGATGTTCTCATTTGCATAGTCTCTGCAATCTCGGATGGACTTCACTCTGTCCCATTGGCACGCATGCCCTGCAGCTGGTGGCACTTGATGTGTGACACCGAGGGGGCATTTTCATTAGTATAATCCTTGGGCCCACATCCATGGATCTCCCATAGGAAACACTTCCTCCCCTTGATGATGAGAGAGTCTGAGAGGCAGAGGTTTGCCTGTTCTGCCCAGCTGCCCCTGGGTACCAGCTGCTTTAGAAGTAGTAGATGTGACAGAGGACTAGGAACAGTAGCAAGATTATTGCAGCGGCATTGGTAGTTTTTTTCATGAGGGATGTCTCCTCTATATCATCATGCCTTGTACTTCCAGAGGTGTCACCAGGTTTTGTTTTCACCAAGTTGTGATACAGCTTCAGGCCACAGAACACATCCCAGGCTATCCAGAAGTAGCCCTGGTCCTTCCTGAATGTCTCTGAAACAGAGGAAATAGGAAAAAGTTAGGCAGTATAGATTGAAACACAGGAGGGAGGACTTCTAGGAGGTCATGTCTCAGTGATGGGCCTAGTAGGAAGACTGACAAACTTGCTCCAATATGAAGCTTAGCTCAACCCCTACTGCAGAATATACCACTATCATCACAGACATGGGAGACTAGGATGAGGGGCTCAGAGACCATGGCAAGAGACAGTGTGGGGGTTGCCTTGGGATCATGTGTAGCTTCTGTTGGCAGATCCTGCAGCCAGGCCCAGGTGTAGTTCTCTGCCTCTCTTGTATACCTGCCCTTCTCTGTCTCAGGTACACAGCTGAACACAGCTCTGTATGTCTAGAGGTAAGTGGATCCTCCTCAGAATCCCCTTATCCCTTGAACTTCACCAGAGGATGGAAGAAACAGCTAGATTTCTGGAAGCAGTCACTGCTCTTTATGGCAGCTTTTCAGTGTCTTCTCCCAGTTTCATGATCTGGTCCAAAATTAGGCTCTCTGGGTCCTTAAGGGGAACTGCAGGTATTTTGCAGTAGGCAAAGGAGGGAAGTCTAGGAATTATAAGAAAGTTTCCACCTATTTCTCTGGGCCAAATTAGGGAAATTGCCTAATTCTAGGCTTAAAATGTTGGTCCCCTGTCAGTACAGCTCTCCCTGGCTTCTCCTCGAGGACTGCTCGGGCATAGATCAGCACCGTGGCCAGCTCCAGCACACTGAAAAAGGCCCTGCTGCTGCGTGGGATTGGTTTCCTCCTCGAAGACAAGACAAGCTCATCTCAGTCTGATTGTGCTCCCAGCAGTGTGTACTGTGACATGTTCTATGTCTCATTCTGGTGCGTAGTCTCCACACCAGCTGTGTTCTGAGGATAAGGAGGAAGCAGAGATGATGGAACTTATCAGCCAGGGATAGAGCAGCTTCTGTTGCAAAGGGATGATGATTGCAGTCAGAGGACCCCAAAGCCAGGGATGCAGATATCTGCTGTAGGGACTGAGAAACCCTGATTACCACATTCTGGTCCATTCTTTCAGATGTCCGTGTTGCCTACCACCATTCAGCTGCCAGGCCAAAAGAGGCTATTGTAGGTAAAAGGCAACGAGGCACTAGACCAAGCCCAAGGGCTGTCTGATAAGGAGTGGGATATGTCAGTGGCCAAGAGCACACCTCTGGAGTCAGACTACCTGTGTTTAAGTCCCAGCTCCTCTGCTGCCTGTTTTCTATGGAGCCCAGGATAAGTCATTTAACTTTTCAGTGCTGTTGCTCCACCTCTGAAATGGGGATAAGAATCATACTTATCACACATGGAATAATCTCAGCAGTGCCTGGTACATCCTAAATGGGCAATAAATGTAGCCACTGAATCATCATCCTCTGTCTGCAACTGTGGGCCCTCAAGGAGCCAGTTTACTAACCTCCTCAGGGAGAAAGTCCCAGGAAACCCCCCAGGTGCATCCCCCCAGGTGCACGGGGAAGCTTTGCTCAGGAAAGGCCACTCCCCATCCCACACCTGCTGGGCAGAAGCCCCAGGAGCTCACTTCAACCCAGGGTCTCCTGTAGGTGTCAGGAGGGAGCTCCAGGTCCCTGTAGGCTCAGACTTCCTTTATGGGATGGACAGGGGTCTCCAGAACTCTGCCTTCTTCCCAGGCAGACCTTTCCTTCCCCCAAATTCACAGGCTCCATAGCACTCTCCACCCCAGGCTTAGGGCTAATCTCATTAGGCTTTATCCCTATTTGCATTGGAGCCTAAGAAGCTCAGGTCACCCTTCCCCATGATCCAAATGCTTCTTTTCTGACCCCATCTGAGGGTACCATCTGGGCCCTTAGGTTCTCAGGGCTGAAGATCTGTTGGAGCCTTCTTTTCCCGTACGGAATGAAATCCACTTGACTTATGACCTGTTTTCCCCTGGCATGTTCTTGGGTAGGGGCTGCTCACCCCCCTCCCCAAACACCCTACCAACCATTTCTTGCTCCCCTCCTGAGAAACCCTTTTGTTTTGCATCCCCGTCAGGGCCCCTTTCCCCTGCCTTCTTCCAGGGAGGTGCCACAATGTGATATCTGTGTGGCTAAGTCCAGTGACCAGTTCTCAGGTTCCAGCTCTCTTGGCAGTAGCATTTGCTGCAATGGGTCAACTCCCTGCTTTTTGAGCCATTTCTGGGCCACCAAACACTTCTGTCTTTCCACTCTCACTGGCTGTCTCCTCCCCATTGCCTGCAAGGCCCTTCTCTCCATTCTAGGCGCCCCCCTGAACCTGCCTCCAGGGGCCAGTACACCTCAGAAGTCTGCCACATGGATCCCTCCAGCACACAGTGCTCCACATAGATGCGTGAGAAGCATCACAACCTCAATACACACTCCTGAAGCAAACTTAGGAAAAATGAAAGATGGGGCCTCTGCCTGGAAAAGAATTTCTGGGAGAGACTGTGGGGTAGGGGTACAGGCCATATCCATGGCTGCAGTACAGGCCATATCCCACCCCGAATGCTCTGAACTGGATTCCCTGGCAAATGCTTTAAATCGTCCTTCTCACCTGGCGTTTCCTGCGATATGCATGTCTTCCTTTGGATTTCTGCCTCCAGATATACCCTTTCCTCTTGGCTGTTTCGTAAAGTCCAACAGAGCTGGTGTAGCTGGGAGGAAAGCAAGGGGCATGTTACCACCCTGAGCCCTTGGAACCATGCACACCTGTGGTGCCACGACTGGCAGCTGAGTGCCAGGGTCTCAGTGACTGAAGAGAGATCTGGTCATTGAACTCCAACAAGAATAGAAGGACCATGGGGTGGGGAAAGCAAGATGTGGGCATCTCTGGCTCACAGTTCTGGCTCTGGTACTTGCGGTTGTATGGCCTTGGCAAAGAGTGATGCAACCTGATTGGGTCTCCTATGTTTCTGTTGGTGAAGCAACAAGTAGAAGGCAATGAGCCTAGTGTGCCTTCCAATTCTGAGGGTCCAGAGACCCGGGCCCTTCAGGGTGGGAGGAGCTGCCCATCACCCCTGGTCTGCAGCTTCTGGTGAAGGAGGAGGCGCTCTTACCAGACAAACAGGACAGGGCAGATCTAGGAGCCAATTTAGTTCCAGAAACCCCCCTGGTTGTCAGAGGTGAGCATGAGCTCAGCCTGGAGAGGCTTCACCTGGTCCTGACCCTCAGCAGCACTCAGTCACTGAAGTTCAGTGGAGAATTAGCAGCTGCAGAAGGGGAGGTTTCTATCCCTTCCCTTCTGAAATTTAATTTTCTTCCTGAAAACATATATGGTTACTTTGGGAAGAAACAAAATCCAGCCAATTGTTGTTCCCTGCCCCTCCCCGCCAAAGTCTGGGGTCAGCAGTGAAATTTCTACTGAGTCTATAGTGTAATAGATAAATTTTAATCTATTACACCACACTTGGTATATTTGAATCTCAGCCTCCCAACATGTGGCAAGGATGCAAAGGAACCCCTCTAGGCTGGGATACCTCCACAGATAGCCCATTCTACGACTCACTTGAGTCTCATCTCTTGGACTAAAATGTTGAAACTAAAATTCTGTGCATGACAGAGACTAGGTTTAACCTTTAACTGCTTTCTGATTAGGCACCTGCTTTCTGTGTATGCAGTTGCCCCCTTCCCCCAACCACACACACAGCCTACTGTAGACCAGGTTGCTGGGTATGCTGGGAGATCCTGGGCCCTCCTTGGTGGTGGGGAGCAGAGAGCAGAGAGCTTTGCCTATAGTTGTTGAACATACACACTAATTTTCCTCTTCATCTCCCCATCCCCTGCTGGCCACTACTCTATTCTCCAGAGCGCCTGGCATATTGCTAAGAAGCTCAGAAATACTTAGTGTGACTGCCTAAGAAGGGGCAAAACCAAAATGTTGAGAGCTAGAGGACAGCAGAAAAGAACACAAGCCATCTAAACAATGAAGACCCTGAGCAAGAGGGAAAAGTCCCCTGTCCCCCACACCTCCTCCCATCACTGATGCAGGGGTGCACAGCAGGTCTGTGCCTCCCACATAATCCTGGCCATCCTCCTTATTTGTCAGTCCCTTTTGCAAACTGGGCCGTGTGCATGACAGGAATGAATCAAATGGAAAATATTGAGCAGAAGGCGTGGTCAGAGGGTAACCCCCAGCTCGACTGAGGATCCTGAGGCAGTCTTCCAAGTTTTTCTTTACCCAGACCTCAGGCAAAACTGCAAAACTGCTGAGCTGAGTCCTAAACTTTAGACACCCCCTGCACTTTCTGGTTTAGTTACATCCCTGTCCTGCTAAGCTTACTGGCCTTGCAGAAGTAGTGGAGAAGCCAGGTAGGGGCCCAGACCTGCCCACTTACCAGTTTTGATACCTTGGACAAGTGACAACATCTCTAAATACAGGTGCTGTAATATCCCAAGGGAGTGAACCTGTCTCCTGTGAGGTGGGAGATGGCCATGGAATGAGAAGGCTGACAAATACCCAGCCTGAAGCTGCCACAGGTCGCTGCCGGCACTACTGTCCTCTCCTTCCTCTGGGTGGGTGGCAGCTAGCACTGCCCTGATTACATTAATTCATACTGCAGTTAGTGGGCTTAATACTTTCAAGGAAGATTCTCATTTTAAAATCCAAACTTCACATTCTAAGTGAATACTTAATTGGCAGATTGTTGAAAAGCTCTTTAGGTTAGCTTTGTTTTTAAGCAGGGTCTTTTCTGTGTTTTTTGCCTATTTCTCAGCCACTCCCATGCCCATTACCCCAACCCCTGATCCACAGCCTCCCCACTTGCACACAAACCAACAAAAAAATAAATGAACACTGCAGGAATTCAGTTTTTTCCCCCCAAAACTTGTGGAACCAAGGGACCACTAGCTGGAACACTGGGACACCAAAACCTTCTCATGCAGCACTTACATGTTTATCCGGAACTGGGAGTGTGAATGAGGAGATCCCCACGATGATGAATATAGTGACTATGAAGAGTATTATGACAAAATAGAGGTAGTTCAAGTTGCAGATGAACACCGGGCACATGCTTTTGTTTTCCATGCAGCCCTGGGGTTTGTAGATAAACTTGAACACCATTCCACAAAGACCAATCAGAACTCCACCAACCAATCCCCAGAAGGCACCCTGCCAAAAAGGAGACCTGAGAGTCACCTGGGAAGATTATGGGTGATGAAACAAACCCTCTTGAGCCTCATATCCCTGACTAAAGTTAAATTTGTCATAAGGGCATTAAATACTTGGAGGGAGCTCCATGAGGAGATGATATTCATTAGGTGAAACAAAGACATGAGACACTTGTACTGTCTCTTAGGACAGTAAGAGAACTTAAAAAACATTAGAAATAACTTTAACTTAGATAATGGACAGACATCTGGAGGATACCCACAATATCCTTGTAACCTGGAACCAAGGGTAGGGATATGACCCAGATCCCCACTCTTTCTTGGTGATAGGCCCCAATACCTCAAGGTTGGTGTCATAAGTGGGAAGCAGACTCTCAAGACTGCCTGCCACTCTTGCCCATTTTCTCCCCAGGAGAGCAAAGGGAAGCATCTCTGGCCTCCCTGGTGCCCAGTAGCTGTCCCCCACATTCTTGGTTCTTAATGGAGTCCTGGCGAGCTGTCTGGAGGAAAAAGTACTAGCAGATTGGCCTAGAGGACTAAATACCTAAGATTAGCCTGGGAGGAAGCATCAGTCAGGTGGAGGAGAATGATATTCCTGGCAGAGCAAATAGTCCTTGGGAATGAAGGGAGGCAGAGAAAGCATAGGGCATTCAGGCAACCAATACTGCAAATGTTAGGGGTAGCTGGGTCCTAGGACATGTGCATGGAAAGAGCAAGGACAGATGGCAGGGAGGGGCCAGATCACAGAGCACCTCAGACAATGCTCAGCAATGTGTGCAAGGCCTTGCTACTCAGTGCTGTTAGAGGGAATAAGTTATGATTCAAATAAATGAAAATATTCTGCAAAACTATCTCTCAAAGCCTTATGAAATGATTGAATCATGAATTGCATCTTGGAAAAGATGGTCCTCACTATAAAGAAGGGAGAAGGAGCCCATGACTATATATGTTGCAGTGAGCATGACACATCCATGCAGAGAGGCAACAGAAGAATATTTTTCTACAGGCAGATATGCAGGAAGGAAGACCACACACCTTTTGTGTTGTCTGTGGTATGGTTGAAAGTGGATTACATTGCAAAGGGAAGAAAACTAATCAGAGTTCTTCTGCATGTATAAATTTCTTCTCCTGGAGCTCAGACTAAATTTCTCCAGGAGGAAATCATTCTCTCAGAAAGCAAATGATGCAATGGTGATATGAACTCCTGAAGCACAAGAGACCCTCCTCATGCCACTCTGGCAAACCTTCACACTGTGACACAAGGTGGCTATGCCAATTCCCACCTACCTGCTCAGTAACTCTCCTGGAAAATATGGCAAGCAGGAAGACAGCAGCAATGGGTGCTGCCAGGTAATTAGTAGTTCCCATCACAAACTCAAACATTTCTTCACTGTACATACTTTGCATAAGAGTGGCCCAGGCGATGGTGATAGCAAATAAAACTATGACAAAAAACCTGCAAATTACACCAATAGTCAATAGCAGTTTGATGAGATCTCCATCCCCCGCCCCCAACACCAGTGAATCCGTGAACTAGTAACTCAATTATTCTTTTACATTAAGTCAAGTGCCTCTTCATATTTGTGGAATAGAGAAGATAATCACACCCCTAAACTCTGAAAGGACCATAAGGATGCGGACAACAAACTTGTGAACAAGTAAAAGGGAGTGTCTGTTGATATGTTACTGGATCATAGAAAGATTGTTACATTTGGAGGGTGGGTTTATAGTAGTCATGCTTAAAAATATTAATTTATTTTTTTATGGTGAAAAAATTTATATTTAGAATTAGCCAACTGGACTTAGTTCCAATGATCCTAATGTTGCTGGCAACATCCGAAGAGTCACAGGAGCAAGTCAGGTGTATGCTTCTTTTCCTCCTCAGGTCTGATCAGGGTGTTGACGTGGGCCACCTTGGTGTCCTGGAGCTTCTTCACAGCCTACCAGCTCTGGTGCTTGTTGGCCTTGACATCCACTGTGAACACAAGTGTGTTGCCGTCTTCTATGTGTCTTCTTCATGGCTGACACAGAGGGTCGTGGAAACTTGATGATGGCAGAGGGGTCAAGCTTGTTCTCCTGGGGGTGCGCTTCTGAGGATATTTGGGGGCTTAGGGAGCTGCAGTGTCTTGGGCCTCTGGAAAATAGGTGAGGTGCAGATCTTGTTTTTCTTGTGGCTGTGGACGCCCTTCTGTGCTGTTTGCTTGGCCTTCAAAGCTCTGGATTTGACTTTGGGAAGGAAGTGTAGGGACTTCCTTCTTTACTTTTGGTGCCATCTTTGTGAAAAGGAATCTTAATTTCTTGAGGGGTAGCACATTAAAAAATTTTCAGACAGGATACTATGGATTTAAAGATTTTTTTATTTCCTATTAAAATTTAAAGTTTTTGATGAGTTAAGAATCTTACTAGTTTTTGCTGAAATCTTAAGGAACTAACCAGAGGATTTTTTGAAAGATTTATTTTTATTTATTTATGCATACAAGACATGGGGTGTAGGCCAGAGGTACAAGGAATGAGAGGATTCACCAGAGACAAAGTGGGGAACAGAATAGGCAGATCTACTGAAATATACTGCTGAGGGGAGCAGCGGGCAAGACAGGAGAGGTCTGCTGTGCCATGTGGGTAGCTCCCTAGCCAGAGATCAAACTCATACTGCAGACAGCTTGAGAGTGCTGAGACTTTAACCCCTGCGCCACCAGGAAGGCCTGAGGCTTTTTTTTTTTTTAAGTAAAAGATTTGTTAAAAAGTATTCATATGTAAAATTACCCTAAATCAGATATCACTTCAAAGATTAATAAATCTTAGGTTTGTGCCAATAACCACTTAAAAATGTGTAGCCAAGGCAGACTAGAAATGACTAATTTCTTAATAGACAAAGAAGAGGCAAGGATCTAAGTTCCAGCTCTAGTAATGATAGAGAAGTTGGCATGAGACTGAACTGACAATGATAAATGATAAATTCTGGACCAAATATAAAATCAATACTGAAGCCCAGCACAAAGCAGGCAAGAACGGGAGGGAATTCAATCTTCAAAGAACAAAACCATATTGAGTGCTATCCACATTTATCTACTTTCTTCCCTGGCACGCTCTACTCTGCATGAAGTGGCTAGTAGTTAAACAGAAATCCTCTTACTGGGTTGAGGTGGCACAACACAGAGGTTGGAGATTCAGAATGGCTGACAGAACTACAGTGAAGGAGAAATAAGAGAACTACAAAATCATATCAGAAACCCTTAACACTCCACAGTATAGAATACACTAAGTGTGTACATGTGTATATACATAATATATAGACAACACATAATAGACACAATTAAGAATATAAAAGTATCAATAAATTTCAAAAGATTAAAAATCTCAAAGTATACTCTGGGATCGAAGAAATACATTAGAAATCGCTAAGAAAAAGACAGTGGGAAAGCACCAAACACTTGGATATCCAACAGTACACTTCTAAATAATCTATAACCAAAGACAAGCATGACAAGAAAATTAGAAAATATTTTGAACTGAATGAAAATGAGGACACAATATATCAAACTTTGTGTGATGCAGCTAAAAAACAGAACTTAGAGGAAATTTATAGCTTTAAAAGGTAATGGCAAAAAAAGTTTTAAAACCAATGGTTTGAATTACCACTAGGAAACTAGAAAAAAAGAGCAGAGTATTTCTAAATTCAAAGAAAAGAGAAAAAAGGAAATAATGAACAAAAATCAAAGGTAGAAAACAGAGGAATCGACAACTTCAAAAGATGTTTCTTTGGAAAGATTATTAAAATTGATAACTCTATAGGCATGTTTGACTAAGAGAAAAAACAAAAAAAGAAACACAAATTACCAATAACAAAAAGAAAAATCATTATTAGAGATCCCACAAATGCTGAAGGGACAATATAGTAAAATTATGGGGAGGAAGATGCCTGGGACCACAAGGTACTAGTGGAAGTGGAGAGAAGTCAGGATAATGTAAATATACTCTAAAAATGGTACTATTAGAATTTTCCATCTTCATTATTTGTTTTCTTTTTTTTTTTTTTTTTTTAATTTATTTAGGACCTCCCCGGTGGCACAGCGGTTGAGCGCTGGCTTGCGAAGCTGCCCGCAGCCTCTGCAGCGCCAGTTTGATCCCCAGCTGCCGGACAAGGGTCCCACTTGGCGTGCAGGCCTCTCCTGCAAACCCGCTGCTCCCCTCAGCAGTGCACTTCGTCTGTCTGCCTGTTCTGCTCCCTGCTCTGGCTCTGGTGAATTTTCTCACCCTCCCGCGCTTCTGACTGTACCCAATGCTTGTATAAATAAATAAATCTTTAAAAAAAAAGATTTATTTATTTGTGCATACAAGAACTGGGGTACAGGCCAGAGGTGCTGGGGGTGAGAGGATTCACCAGAGACATAGTGGGAAGCAAAACAGGCATACTGACAAATACACTGCTGAGAGGAGTAGCAGGAGAGTCAGGAGAGGTCTGCTGTGACATGTGGGTCACCTCCCTGGCCAGGGATCGAACTCGGTGCTGCAGAGGCTGTGGATAGCTTCACAGTGCTGTGCTTAACCCCTTGCGCCACCAGGAGGCCTCTCATTATTGAGATAATCCATAACTCACTTGGAACACTGCCACAGAGTAAACATTTATTACATGGTAGACTATTATTATTAACAAGTAAACTGGTGTCAATCCAGATTTTCTTTATAAGTTTGAGAGGAATTGAGATTTCCTAAATGCTTCAGGAGGGTTTACGTGTGATGTCTAGAAAGGCTTCAACTACATGCACAGAGTGCCTAGTGAAGCACTGGGTTGAAGAACTAAGGTGACTGGAATCCTACTTTTCTAAATCCTTTCATTTAGGAAATTATTCATATAAAGATTGCTTAGTTGAAGAATCCATTAGAGACATCCTACGGTGCCAAATCTAGCCTACCTTCTGTTTTGTAAATAAAGTTTTATTGGAACACATACACGCAAATGTAAATTTTTTTTTTTTTTTTAGACAGTAGGATCATAATCACTGTCTCAGGCTCTGCTTTCTAGAGGGCCTAAGCTAAGTAACATAGATTTGCACTATCAGCATCTGTAAAACAGGTGCTCTCAGCAGAAATGTGCTTCAGAAACACGTTATAAAAATTATAAATGCTCTTGCCTCACTTGAGACTGACTAAATAAAAATAGCTAAGACTAGGATTTGGGCATGCATGTGTTTTGTTTTATTTTTGTTTTTGTTTTAATCAGTATTTATTTCTCTCAAGGTCATAGAAACTTAATAGTGTTAAATACAGATCCACGTTGTTAGCCTCTTTCTTTTTATTGGTGAATTCAGGCCATTTACATTTAGGGTGATTATTGATATGAACTGCTTATTATAGGTCATTTTGCTTTTGACTTCTGATTGTTTTACTTTTCTGGATTTCCTGCCCCCCCCTCCGCCCCATTGTTTCTCTCTGCTCTTCCAGATGGCTTTCCTTAGTATTTCTGTAAGTTTCTTTGCTTCTTCATTTGTGGATGTCTATTCTGGATTTTTTGGTTAGTGGATGGCATGGGGATTTTACTTAAATTTCTGTTTTAAGTCCTTTATGAGTTGGTGTCTGACATTTAACTACTATACAGTTTCTGCCCATTTCTTCCTCCCATTTAGTGTTTTGTTGTTGGTTTATTCTTGTTCATATTTCTAGTTTTGTATTGCTATTGTAATTTGCTGAGGAGTTTGTGTTTCAGTTTTTCTATTTGGTAGCAAAACTCCTTTCAGTATTACTTCAAGTGTAGGTCTAATGGTGGCAAACTCCACTAACTTCTGTTTGAGTAAACCTTTATAACACCTTCATACTTAAATTATAATTTTGCAGGGTAGAGATTTCTTGGCTGTCAGTTCTTGTCTTTTAGGTTGTGACTATTTCCTTCCATTCTCTTCTTGCCTGGAGAGTGTCTGGGCTGAAATCTATGGAAATTCTAATTTGGGAGCCCTTGTAAATTATTATTTTTCCTTGTTTCTTAAAAAAATTCTATATCTTTGATTTTTGATAATTTTATATGCTGTGTCTGGGTTTAGGTCATTTTGTTTAAGAAAATTAGGTGTTCTCTCTGCTTCCTGGGCATCCATATATAATTCATTCTGTAGGTTTAGGAAGTTCTCTATTTTTTTTGAATAAGTGTTCTGCTCCTATTTCCTTTTCTCCCCCTTCCAGAATCCTGATCCTTCTTGGGTTTATTCTTCTAATTGAGTTTGATATTTCTTGTAGCGTTTCCTCATTTTTTTCTTGTCTTGACTTTCTTGTCTTTTACACATGTAATTTGTTCATTTGAGACTTCTACAACTGAAATTATTTCTTCTGCCAGTTTAATTCTATTTAAAGTGCTTTCTAAATTTGTCTGCATTTCATTCAGTCTTTTTTTAATGATTTTTAAAAATATATTCAATCTCTTTGGTGAGGAATTCTCTTTGTTCCTGGATCTCCTTTCTGAGATCTTATGCCTGTGTATCTGTCTTTGACTGATCTTCCAGTATCTCATTTAACTTTTTTAATATTGTTGGTTTGAAATTGTGATCAGATAGTTTTTCTATTTCTGTCTGTTTTATATTATTAGTCCCAGGACTTCTGTCCCTCTCATTTTGCTTTTCAATCTTATGTTCAGATGTTTCTCCCTTCCCAGGCATGTATATTGCCTTATTTATAGCTATTTGTGCATGTGTGTGTTGTTGGGGCTCCAAGGATTTAGCTTTGCTTCTTGGTTAACCTTGGTGGGAGGTGGAAGTAGGAGTGGGGTCTGGAGATTTAATACTTGATCTCAGTTTCAGGAGTAACATTAGGTGCCCCTACCTCTTCTTTTCTTCCACAGCAAGCTGTAATCTGTGCTTAGGTTATCTTCACTTTCATGCTGCCTCCCTGCTGATCCTTCCTGCAGACGGTCATGATCTATGAAGCTTGGGTCTCCCAATGGAAAGAGAAGTTTCTGGATCACCAGGCTTGAGCCTGGGGTTAATTTTCACTTGACCCAGAGGTGGCACTCTGGGTGTGGCAGGCACAGGTGTGCCCACTTAACACTGGCCACCTATAAAGACCTTCACTGCCCAGTTTCTGCCTCTATTGCTGTTTCTTCAGGGTTGGAAATATATGTGTTCTTTGTTTACTTTCTCAAACACAAGAGTAAAATTATGGGAGAAACTTGGAGTCAGTGTATTAAGATGTTTTTGAACATCCTGCTCATGGTATACCGGGAAATGGAAAACCACAGGCAAAGAATTTGCATCAAGATCAGAATTAAAATATATTAATCAGGGGATTTAGCTAAGAAGTCTCATCACAGAAGCTGCAAGATGGCTTCTCCCAAGTACGTGCCAAAAGATGCAGAAGTGATGGCCCCAATCCTGAAGGATATGGGGATTACAAGCATATGAATCAGATGTTATAAAGCAGACACTGGAGTTTGCATTCTGATATGTGACCACAATTCTAGATGATGCAAGAATGTATTTAAACCATGGTAAGAAAGCTTCTGTAGAGGCACATGATATGGGATTGGCAATCCAGTGGCATGCTGACCATGTTTTACCTTGCCTGCCTCAAGATATTTTTTTATTAGATCTTGCAAAGCAAAGAAATTAAACCCGTTTGCTACTCATCAAGTCATATTCAGTTCCTAGCCTGTCACCAACAGAGTGTTCCAAACTATAGACTTAAATCTTTACAGATAAAGGCATGTACTTTTGTTCCACAGTTTAGTGTTGGTTCAGTTACTAGAAGAACAAGTAGTCTTACACTAGGCACACCAACCTAACAAACCATGTGTAATTCAACGAAAGTAAGGATTCCCATGTCCTCATGGGGCAAAGGTCAATAGCACAAATGCCCATCTCACGGCCCCAGCTGTAAAAGCATTAATTCCTGTAAAAGCATCAATTTCTGAAAAAATCAGCTATTCACAATGTTCTGATTAATCCATCATTAATTGGGTCCAAACTCCCCATTACCACTAACACAGTTTCATCATAAAATAGCATCAATGAACACTCAAGTGACTAGAAAAGAAAATATGAAGATGATGATGATGATGATGATGTTCATGACAGTAAGGGCTATAGAAATTTGTAATGTAACCATAATGCATGTAACAGGTTCTTGAGTCCACAGTACTGAAATTAAACAAGAAATTTTAGAAAACTTAAATCATATTAATGAGTAAATATTGTTATATTTCCAGTTGAGATATTGGGTTTTATTTAGTACAATTTATAATATTTTTCAATAGTCTTTAAATATAAAAAAATAAAATTGCTATTCATCAAAAACCAAAAATTATGAACAGCTAGCAATAACTTAACTCAGATGAAATGGACAAATATTTTGAAAAATTCAACTTAATAAAAATGACACAGGCATAGAAAGCCTCAAGAGTAACATATTTATTAAAAATTGAATTCAAAATAAAAATACTTCCATGAAGAAAACTCCCTATTTACATAGTTTCATTGGTGAATTCTAGTAAATACTTATTAAATAGCACTAATTTTGAGCAAACTCTTTTAGAAAACAGAAGAGTTAGCATTTCCCAGATCAGTTTATGAGGGCAAAATAACCATCAAACCAATTTTGTCAAAGACATTATAGGAAGAAATTACAAGCTTAGAGTCCTCAAAAACACAGGTGGAAAAATCCCTAATAAAATATTAAAAAATCAAACTAAGTAACATATAAAGGCAAATAATACAACATGACCAAACAGGGTTTATATTTCAGATTCACAAGGTTGATTTAACACTCAAAAATCAATAATTGAAGTTTACCGCACTAACAGAATAAAAAAGAAAATGCTATGATTACTTTAATAGATGCAGAAAAGCACTGGACACAATTCAACATCCTAGGATATTCCCTTCACTTTTCAAAAGATTTTTGCTTTCATAATGCACAGCTTTGGAATTCAATTTATGTCTTGTGGGGGAAACTTGTCCATACTTGAGGAAACTCAATTTGGCACTTCAGTTCCACAAGACTGCCAAAAGTTTTATAGATTTCTCTGTTTCCTACTAGAGGCTCCTGTTTGGAATTTTAATCTAGTCCTTGTTGTTTTGAATTGTCTTCAGAACTGAGAGAATTATCTTACCTTATTTTTTAAAAAAAGATTTATTTATTTATGCATACAAGAACTGAGGTACAGGCCAGAAGTATGGGATTCACCAGAGGCAAAGTGGAGAGCAGAACAGGTGGATCTATTGAAATACACTGCTGAGGGGAGCAGAAGGTGAGACAGGAGAGGTCTGCTGCACCATGTAGCTCCCTGGCTGGGGATCGAACTCAGGCTAGAGAGGTGATAGCACTGAGACAGCCCCTAAGCCACCAGGGAGGCCCTATTGTCCCCCCTAGTTTTTTTTTTTTTTTTTTTTTATAGAGGCATGCTTTATTTATTTGTTTGCTGGTTTGTTTGTTTGTTTTTGTTTATACATGCACTGGGTACAGTCAGAAGCGCGGGAGGGTGAGAGAATTCACCAGAGCCAGAATGGGGAGCAGAGCAGGCAGAATGACCGAAGTACACTGCTGAGGGGAGCAGCGGGCGGCAAGAGAGGTCTGCACGCCATGTGGGACCCTCCTCTGGTGGCCAGGGAGCAGCCGGGGATCGAACCGGCGCCGCAGAGGCCGCGCGCAGTTTCGCAACCCAGCGCTCAACCGCTGCGCCACCGGGGAGGCCCCCCCCTAGTTTTTAAAGGTAAATCCAGATCACTTTCTATAGTGTTGTACCATTTTACATCCCATCAGCAATGTAATAGGGTTCCTCTGCACCCTCTCCAGAACTACTGGAGTCCTGGAAGGTGTCCTTCTAATATGTGCCTTTCTCATAGGTATGAGATGATAATTGCGGTTTTGACATGCAGCTACTTTAATAAAGAGATGATCAGCATTTTTCCATGTATCTATTAGCTTTTTAGATATTCTCCTTGGTGAATTGTCTGGTTGCATCTGCTGCCAATTTGGTCACTATGTTGTTTGTTTTCTTACCGTTACATTGAAAAAAAATTTTTTTGTGTGTCTTGGACATTAATAACTTGTCGGTTGTATGATGTGTGACTATTTTCTCTCATTCAGTAGGATGTCTTTTAGGTCTACATTACCAGACATCCTTAATGTGAACGTTGTATTTTCCCCCTTCAGGGTTAGTTTTCTTTATATTGCATTTAAGAAATCACTATAACTCCAAGGTCAGGGGCATGTTGTGTTAGTTTTTTTTAATAAAAGCTTTGTTGTTTTACCTTTCACATGTAAAGTCCATCTGAAACAGATTGAGTATGGTGTGGGAGAAGGGTCAATATTCTTTTTAAAAGAATGATATCTTCTTTATTAAAAAACATTTTTATTGAAATAACTGGTATAATATACTATATAGGTTTCAGGTGTACAATGTTATAATTCAGTATTTGTATATACTACATTAAGATTGCCATCAAAAGTCTAGTTTCCATCCACCAGGATATAACACATCCCCTTTACTGAATTATCATCCAGTCCTTGCTCCTCTGGTAATCAGCAGTTTGTTCTTAAAATCTAAGAGGGGGGCCTCCCTGGTGGTGCAAGGGGTTAAGCACAGCACTATGAAGCTATCTGCAGCCTCTGCAGCACGAGTTGGATCCCCAGCCAGCCAGGGAGCTACCCACATGGCGCAGCAGACCTCTCCTGTCTGGCCCGCTGCTACCCTCAGCAGTGTGTTTCAGTCAATCCACCTATTCTGTTCCCCACTCTGTCTCTGGTGGATCCTTTCACCGCCGCCCCCCCCCCCCCCGCCTCCACACCTCTGGCTTATATCCCAGTTCTTGTACACATAAATAAAAATCTTTAAAAAAAATCTAAGAGCTTGTTTTTGTTTTGTTTGTTCATTTGTTCTTTATCTTCCACATGAGTGAAATCATAAAGTTTCTGTTTTGTCCAAATGATACTATCATCAACTAGCATAGTATCAATATGTTGTCACAAATGGCAAAATTTCACCTTTTTTTCTTTTTTATAATGAGCAGTATTCCCATTATGAATAATTACACCACATCTTTATTCATTCATCCATCAGTGGGTACTTAGGTTATTTCCATATCTTAGTTATTGAAAACAATATTGCAATGAACATATGCAATGAACATAATTTCTTCAAATTAATATTTTCATATTTTTTGGGTGAATACTCAGAAGTGAAATAGCTGGGTCATATGGTATTTCTATTCTTAATTCTGTAAGAGAAGCATTACATTTTTTTTCGCAATGGCTGTACCAGTTTGCATTCCCACCAAAAGTGTACAAGGGTTTCCCTTTCTCCTCATCTTCATCAACACTTGTTGTTTCTTGTCTTTTTATTTATTTACTTATTTTTAAAAAGATTTATTTATTTATTTATACAAGCACTGGGTACAGTCAGAAGCGTGGGAGGGTGAGACCCAGAGCCAGAGCAGGGAGCAGAGCAGGCAGAAGCACCAAAGTACACTGCTGAGGGAAGCAGTGGACGCGGCAGGAGAGGTCTGCGCCATGTGGGACCTGCCAGGGATCAAATTGGTGCTGCAGAGACTATGGGCAGCTTCGCAGCCCAGCGCCCAACCGCTGCGCCACCAGGGAGGCCCTGTTTCTTGTCTTTTTAATGCAAGTCATTCTCACAGGTGTGGTTTTGACTTGTATTTTCCTAATGGTTAAGTGACAAACATTTTTTTCATGTATCTGTTGGCCATCTATATATCTTCTTTGATGAAGTGTCCATTTAGCTATTCTGCCCATTTTTGAATGAATTATTTGCTTTTTTGTTGTTGAGTTGTATGAGTTTATTTACAAATTTGGGATATTAGTCTCTTGATGGATACATGACTATCTTCGCCCGCTCAGTAGGTTGTTTGTTTGTTTTTATGATGGGTTCTTTTACTATGCAGAAGCTTTATAGTTTGATCTATTCCTATTTTTTTATTCTTGCTTTTGTTTTCCTTGCTATTGGCACAGAATCCCCACAGACATCTCTACAGCTCATGTCAATGAGATTATTGCCTATGTTTTTTTCCCTATATATTTTATGGTTTCAAATCTAACCTTCAAGTATTTAATCAGTTTTGAATTGATTTTGGGGCCTGGTATAAGACAGTGCTTTAGTTTCATTTTTGCAAGTGGCTGTCCAGTTTTCTCAACACCGTTTGTTGAAGAAACTTTCCTTTCTCTATTATAGGCTCTCTTCAATTAGCTGTCCTTTGCCAATTAGCTGCCCATATATGTATGGGTTTATTCCTGGGCTCTTCATTCTGTGCCATTGATCTATGTGTCTATTTTTATTCCAATACCATGCTGTTTTTTTTTATAACTACAGCTTTGCAGTATGAGGTTGGAGAGTGTGATATCTCCATTTTTCCTCACAATTGTTTTGGTTACATGGAGTCTTTTGTGGTTCCATACAAATTTTAGTATTATTTGTTCTATTTCTGTGAAAAACGCTACTGGAATTTTGATAAAGACTGCACTGAAGAATCATTATTCTTTTACTCTATGAATAACCAAATCACCCATTTATTGAAAATTCTTCTTTCTCACCACACTGTATTGTAATCTTTGCTCTAAATCAGGTAACTCTACATCCATAGGCCTTTTTATGTATTCCATAATTTGTTCCATTGATTTGTCTATACTTGTACCAAAACCACACTGTTCAACTAGTATCACTTCATGATAGATATTGGTGTATGTTAACATAAATCTTCCAGCTTTGTTCATCATCAAGAATTACTTTTTCTATTATTTTCTCTTTGCAGTTATATATTAATTTTAGAACCGATTTTTACATACACAAAGTTAATGCAATTTTGATCGTAATTACTCTGAATATATAGGAAAATATGGGGAGAGCAGACATATTGTCAATACTGAACCCTGTAATTCATAGACATGGCACATTCCTGTATTTATTTAGATTTCATTAATTTCTTTCAATGATGCTTTGTAATTTTCAGCAATTTACTCACATTTTTGTGAAATTTGTTTTTAGTTATCTGATATGGTAACCAAACGTATGTAACACAATAGGTATGATAGCATGTAAAATGCCTAATGTGTAATATATGATTAATGTTTGTGTTTTTGTATCAGTCTTTTTAAATTCACTTTTATTTAATTTCTTTTTGTTTATTATTTTTTAAATTTTACATATATTTTACATCATTCTTCCTTTTTGTATAATGTAAGCTTTCTCCTCTCAGGTGTAATCCCCACGAAATTCCCACCATCAATTCACCTGTGCACCATTACCATAGTCCCTTGTGTTCTTCCCTCCGTCGTTTTGATCCCTCTCCCTCCCCCTCCCCTGCAGAGTATCTCTGATTTATATTTGCCTGTTATTTTTTTTAATATTTTTTTAAAAATTATTTATTTATTTATTTGTTTGTTTGTTTGTTTTTAAAAGCACTGGGTAGAAGTCAGAAGTGCGGAAAGGTGAGAGAATTCACCAGAGAACCATAGCGGGGAACAGAACAGGCAGACCGACGAAATACTCTGCTGAGGGGAGCAGCGGGTGTGGCAGGAGAGGTCTGCGCACCATGTGGGACCCTTGCTGGTGGCCAGGGATCGAACTGGTGCTGCAGAGGCTGCGGACAGCTTCGCAGCCCAGCGCTCAACCGCTGCACCACCAGGGGAGGCCCTTGATTTTGTTTTTAAATTCATTATAGTAACTTTTTTCCTGATCCCTTATTTGGTTCCCGTACGTTCCTCTTATAAGTGAAACCATCCTATATTTTTCTTTTTCTTTCTGGCTTATTTCACTGAGCTTAAACACTTCCAGCTCCATCCATATTGCTGGGAATGGCATGAGTTTATTTTTTAAGTAGTAATGGTTTGTCTAAGAGTCTTTCATGACAGTTTTAGTTCTTCCACCTTCATCCTTATGCCATTTATTTGTTTTTTTCCACATTTTTACATTGGAAGCACCTCCAGCATAATGTTGAATTAAAGTGGTTATTGTGGGCATAGATGTCTGGTCCCCAATCTCGTGGGAAAATATTTTTTTACTAGCATAGAGTCCTTATTATTTTAGAAAATAATGAAGGGCCTCCCTGGTGGCACAAGGGATTAAGCACTGCATTATAAAGCAATCCACAGCCTCTGTAGCATGAATTCGATCCCCGGTTGGCCAGGGAGAAACCCACATGGCGCAGCAGACCTCTCCTATCTTGCCCGCTGCTCTCCGCAGCAGTGTATTTCACTCAGTCTGCCTGTTCTGTTCCCCGCTCTGTCTCTGGTGAGTCATCTCACCCCCCACATCTCTGGCTTGTACCCCAGCTCTTGTATGCATAAATAAATAAATCTTAAAAAAAAAGAAGATAATGAAGCAAGTCCTATTTTGATAGGAAAGTAGCAAATCAGAAATGTACCATTAGCACTTATCCTCCAGATGAAAGGAGTTCAGGAGCCCTTGCAAGTTGGTGCCATGTGACCCAGCCCAGGTTTTCAGCTTTACAAGTGGTTTTTGTACTCACAGTGTGGGTACAGTATGGGTGCTATCTGTCTCAGATTCACACACCCAAGTGCTGCCTGTATGGGTGTTGAAAAAGCAGCAGAGTAATCAGGGAAAAAGATATTCAAATACAAGCATTAGTATGAGAAATGTTATAGGGTTAAAAAATATATATGCACTTGACAAAGAATTTCCTTATCTCACTAATCTTACTGAGATAAGGAAATAATAAATAGGTATTAAAATTTTAAATGGTTTTTATCTTAATTTGATGATTATATGATTTTCTCCTATTTTCAGTTAATGTGGCCAAGTATATTAATTAAATTTTGTTTTTTAGAAAGATTTATTTGTTTATTTATTTATGCATAGAAGAACTGGGATGTAGGCTAGATGTGCGGGGTGTGAGAGGATTCACCAGAGACAGAGTGGGGCGCAGAACAGGAAGATCTACTGAAATACACTGCTGAGGGGAGCAGCAGGCAAGACAGGAGAGGTCTGTTGTACCATGTGGGTTAGCATCCTGGCTGGGGATTGAACTTGTGCTCCAGTGGCTGTGGAGAGCTTCACAGTGCTGAGACTTACCCTCTATGCCGCCAGGGAGGCCCCCTTAATTAAATTTTGAATAGTAAACTATGCTTTCATTCTTGGACTAAACCCCAGATGGCCATAGTTTATTATTATTTTTTATATATTTCTTGTCTGGAGTTGTTACTACGTTGTTTTAAATTTCTCTCTGTGTTCATATTTATATGTTTTCTTTAAGCTATCATCAATTTTATTTTAAAGGTGTCTCTTTTTAATAAAGTTGCAGGGTACAAAACCAGAATGCAAAAACTAGTAGTGTTTCCATACATTAACAACGAATTACATGAAAAAGAAACACAGGAGACAACTCCATTTACAATAGTATCAAAAAATAGTAAAATATTTAGTAATAAATTTAACCAAGAGAGTGAAAGAGCTATACACTAAATACCATAACACTGATGAAAGAATCTGAGCTAAAACATTGATTAAAGAATTTGAAAAAGACACAAGTAAATAGAAAGATTTCTTATGCTCATGGATTAGATGTATTAATATTGTTAAAATGTCCATACCACCAACCAAAAGCCATCTATAGATTGAATGCAATCTTCATCAAGAGCCCAATGGCAAGTATTTTTACAGAAATAGAAAAAAAAATCCTTAAATTTGTTTGGAACCACAAATGATCTTGAATATACAAAACAATCCCGGGAAAGAAGAACAAAGTCAAAGGTATAATAGTTCCTGATTTTAAACTATTTTACATAATTATAGTAATCAAAACAGCCTGGTACTGGCATGAGAACAGGTATATAGACCCATGGAACAGAATCAAGAGCACAGAAATAAACTCATGAATGTACAGACAACAAATTTTGACAAGAGAGTCAAGAATACTCAACAGAGAAATATAGTCTTTTGCATAAATGGTACTGGGATACCATTTACATGTATAGTAACATGCAAAAGAATGATACTAGATCTCTATCTTATATCACTCACAAGAATTATGCTTCATGAGATTATAAATGTATTTAGGTTTATATATGCCATCATACTATTTGTTTCTATTTAACCTTTTATAGTCTCTTTATCCCTTTTTAAATTTCTTTTGAGTAATCAAGTATTTTATTAGTTATTCCATGTTTTCCTCCTTTCTAAAGATTTTCTCTATCTTCAACCTTCAGTAATTTCACTATACTGAAGCCAAAGTATGGTTCTTTTGTGCTTATCCTGCTTGGAATTGTTGAACTTCTTGTTCTCTGGATAGTTATCTAATATTTGGAAAATTAGTGTGGCCATTTTCTCAAAATTGTTTCTACACAATTTTCTTCTCTTTTCTTTGATTTCAATTACATAAATACTATTCTGATTTATTCTTTTAAATACTATTTTGATTTATTCTTTTTTTTTTCTGTGTATTTCAGTTTGGATGTTGTTGGTTAATCCATTTCTAATCGAGTTCTGTTATGGTGAAACAGTTGCTAACCTATTTATTCTTATTTTCAGATATTTATTTTTCCATAAAAAAAAACTTTTCAGGGTCTCCCTTGTGGAACAGGCAGTTGAGTGCTGCAATGTGAAACTGTCTGCAGCCTCTGCAGCATGGGTTCCATCCTGGCCGGCCGGCGAGAATCCCACATGGCGAAGCAGACCTCTCCTGTCTCTCCCACTGCTCCCCTCAGTGGTGTATTTCGTCAATCTTCCTGTTCTGTTCCCCACTCTGTCTCTGGTGAATCTTCTCACCCTCCTGCGCATCTGGCCTGTACCCCGGTTCTTGTATAAAAATAAATAAATCTTAAAAAAAACCCAACCTTTTTATTTTTATAAATTCTAATTCTCTGGCAAAATTCTTAATCTTTTCATTTTTTCTTTTTAGAAATATATGGTTACTAATGTTGAATCATGTATGTGCGTATATATATATTATATATATGTAAAATATCTACTTAATATATTTGCCTATTCTTGGAAAAATCATTTTTATTGAATTGTCTTATTGAGTTCTTTATATGTTCTGAATACAAATCTTTTGTCAGGTATATGATTCACAAATACCTTCTCCCAATGTCTTTTAATTTTCTTTATTTTTTTTTAATCTTTCTGACTTTTTTTTAAAAAAAGATAGATTTATTTATTTATTTATTTATACAAGCACTGGGTACAGTCAGAAGCACGGGAGGGTGAGAGAATTCACCAGAGCCAGAACGGGGAGCAGAACAGGCAGACTGACGAAATACACTGCTGAGGGGAACAGCGGGCATGGCAGGAGAGGTCTGCGCACCATGCGGTACCCTCCTCCAGTGGCCAGGGAGCAGCCAGGGGATCGAACTGGTGCTGCAGAGGCTGTGGGCAGCTTTGCAACCCAGCGCTCAACCGCTGCGCCACCAGGGAGGCCCTCTTTTAATTTTCTTAATGCTGTCTTTTAAAGAATTTTTTTTTATTTTGATTGACTGTTTTTTATCGATCTTGCTTTTAGTATCATATCTAATAAATGTTTATCTAACCCCCCAAAAATATATTTTCTATATTAATCATGGTTATCTG
This sequence comes from Talpa europaea, assembly GCF_964194135.1. Classification (NCBI taxonomy): domain Eukaryota; kingdom Metazoa; phylum Chordata; class Mammalia; order Eulipotyphla; family Talpidae; genus Talpa; species Talpa europaea. The sequence goes on from NC_140082.1 coordinate 52,694,881, forward strand.
AAAGTTTTTGTCTAACTTTAGCCGTGGGTCTATATATACATTTACATATATTAGTACAAATACAATGGCAAGGGGGGCATTCTTGCCTTGTTCCTTTCTAATCATTAAACATGATAAAGGCTTTTAGAGGACATAGATATGTTTTATCATGTTGAAAGGTACTTATCCATTTTAACAAATATCTTTTTTTTTTTTTAAACTTTTTTTTTTTAAAGATTTTATTTATTTATTTATACAAGCACTGGGTACAGTCGGAAGCACGGGAGGGTGAGAGAATTCACCAGAGCCAGAGTGGGGAACAGAACAGGTAGACCAATGAAACACACTGCTGAGGGGAGCAGCGGGCACGGCAGGAGAGGTCAGGAGAGGTCTGTGCACCATGTGGGACCCTCACAGGCAGCCAGGGATCGAACCGGCGATGCAGAGGCTGCGGGCAGCTTCGCAGCCCAGCGCTCAACTGCTGTGCCACCAGGGGAGGCCCATAAATATCTTTTCATCATATGTAAAAAGACATGTTTTTTTCTCTCCTGGTCTACTAGTATGGTGAGTTATATTATTAAATTTCCTAATACTGAGCCATTCTTATATTACTGGGAAAAAATCACAATGGGTGATATGATACCATTCTTTAATATATTGCTGGATTTTTGCCTAATATTATATTTATAATTTTGCATTAGTATTTAAAAATGATATTACTCTTTAACAATAAATTATTTTTTTTAAATTAATTTTTCCTGTGCTATATTTGACAGGCTTTGGCATCAATATTTTGAGTTTCAGAAAATAAATATGTCTCACTTTCTCCCCATCTTCTATAATAAATTTTAATAAACCGGTTATGTTTCTTAAACTTTTTTTTAAAGATTTATTTATTTATTTATACAAGCACTGGGTACAGTGGGAAGCACGGGAAGGTGAGAGAATTCACCAGAGCTAGAGCGGGGAACAGAACAGGCAGACCGATGAAGTACATTGCTAAGGGGAGCAGTGGGTGTGGCAGGAGAGGTCTGCGTGCCATGTGGGACCCTTGCCCGGCGCCCAGGGATCAAACCAGAGGTGCAGAGGCTCAGGCAGCTTTGCAGGCCAGCGCTCAACCGCTGCGTCACTGGGGAGGCCCTGTTTCTTAAACTTTTTTTAAAACATGGAGTACTAATAGAAATGTGAAGGCAAACTCAAATGCACCTTGATGGGAGCTAAAGGAAGCACTGTAGACATAATGCATGAGGAGTTCAATGTATATGGGCTGGATGTGATCCATAGGCTGCCAACATGAAACCCTACATAATAAAGAAGGGATCACCCCATCTCTTAATCCATGCTTAGCATGTTGTCATGCGGCATTGTGGTTAATAGCATGGCCCTGAAATGACAAGTTCTCCAACTATGTGACCCTTCTCTGAGTTACTGTAACCCATTTTATACAATGAGAATAAGAATAGTAAAACTTACTTTGAAAGATTTTCATTAGGATTAAATGAGATAATATATGCAAATCCCCTCACAAGGACTATATGGAGATATGTTAAATTTTGCTCATTTTTGTAATTGTGATTATTAATTTTTTCCCAAATGGGAACATTTTCTTTGTGATTATAAAGGAAATGCATCTTTACTGCAAAACTGCAGCAAAAAAAAAACCTTATTGTATATAAGCAGTATATATAATTCTATATACAGTATTATAGCCTGAATTTATCACAGTAAAACATATTGTGGGCATCATTTCATATAGATAGAGTAACTAACATGATTAGAGGAATCCTTTACCTTCCTGTTACCATGAGTTCCTTTTCAGAAGCCGTAGGACGTATCTGGGTATAGAGGTCCAATGTGAAAAGGGTGGAGGCACAGTTGAAATTAGAAGTCAAGGAGGATATAAGAGAGGCCCATAGCGCAGACAACATCACACCTAGTACACCTGGAAGAGAAGGGACATTTCCTCGAGACTTGCCAGGAGATGCCTTTTGCTTCTGAAGGAACTGTCCCACAAACTAAATTTTCCCCTATAAAACATTAATATTTAAGTTGCAGTTCAATTCCATCTAAGACAAATTAATGGATTGCATTGTCCTTGCTTGGTGATGAGACTTACTAGTTTCCTACTGTATCTTTATGTAATAATGGGAGTGGTTATTTTCTGCCAGAACATCTCTTGAGGCATCACTTTGCATGATTCTCCCTAAAGCCCTGTGAAATGGACACCACTGTGGTCCCCCTTTAACAGATGAGGAGCCAGAGGCTCAGAGAAGGTTCAGATGGTAGGAAAGTGATAAGCTCCTTGTACCTCAGTGTCCTCACCTGTGAAGTGGATGGAAAAGAACTCCAACATAGGGTTGTTAAGATTAACATAAACTAAATAGGTGGGTTTTAAAATGCTTATTTGCATTCTCCAAATGTTATCTATAAATATAAAATTTAGTATTATTATTAGTATAAGGTTACCATGCTCATTGGACATTTCTATGTGTTGTCGGGAAAGCCTGAGGGTAACTGGCCCTGAACTGTAATCAATGTAGTCAGTCCAAGAAAAGACTAGAGTCCTGGAATTTGTCTTCCATCAGGTTCTGCAGCCTACTGTCACAGCCCTGGGTGCTCTCAGAGTGGCTCGGCTGGGGAAATCCAGACAACTTTCTTTCTGATCTATGGAATGGTCAGCATTTCTCTCCATCGGATTCCATTTGTATCATACTTGATTGAAATATTTCAACTTTTCCAGGCTATTGATCCAGTACTAATATGGAATTTTCTTTTAAATTGGACTCTGCATGTGGTGCATAGTACATGGGAAGTAGGTGAGATGAACGCACAGGCTCACAGTCATCTCACAATGAAAGTCACCTCCCTGGTGGTGACCTTGCCTGTTCCACTGGAGGTAAGTTCTTTGAGAGCAGGACCAGGTCATGCTCATTTCTGTATGAGATGAGATGGTTTAGAACACTGCCTACCACAGTGTGGAGTCAATCTGCAGAATGAATGAGCAAAGGTGTGATTTAAGCAGGGGCAGTGAACAATGCAAATCATATGCATGGTACACTCTGAGTAAGGAATGAAGATGGGGGAGAACCAGCCCCTTCACTCAGGACAAACAATATTCCTTCTCCATGCTCCCATTCCACAGCCTGTTATTTCCATCTAGATCAATGGGCTGCCTGCTAGATAAACCAACTCCAGCCCACTCACTCTAAACATCCACTTACAGCCTGAGGGTGTAGCCTCCAATAGGGACTCAGATCTTGAGGCTTCTGTAGCCCTCAGGATCAGAGTTCATTTCTTACCTGTGGGCAGCAACTCTACCGCAAGCAACGGGTAAGCAATAAAGCTGCAACCGGACGTGGAACCACACTGCTTTTCACAGTGTGAAGGTATAACACATGCCACTTTATCTGCAAAGAGAGATTAAAGTCACACCAACATGTTGGCTTTAGAGTTCTAAAATTTGCGCTCGGGGAAAGGGAAGCAAATTAAAAATTGGATATGGATATTAGATTGTCTACTGGTGACTGCTTCAATTCATGATTCTGTGCACTTTTTAGGAGCTGGAAGTGAAGCATGGACTAGGCGTTAGGCAGGAAGGAATCACAGAAATCAGTGTTTCTACCAATTTACAGCTTTACTCAAAGCAAGCCCTATGACTCTGACAAATCTTTCAGTAACAGCAGCTAGGGTGTTAGGAAAGCAAGTGGATTACAGTAAGTCCTCACTTAAAGTTGTCGATAGGTTCTTGGAAACTGTACTTGGAGTGAAGTGACGTATAATGAAAGCAGGTCCTCAAATAACGTTGGCTATTTTTGCCCTCTTGTCAATGTTATAGTGAAACAGCATGAATGAAATGTCATTATTTGAGCATCTGCTATATTTAGACACATATGAATCTGTGAGCAACTCATAACCTTATGCCCTTAACTCTGATAACGATGTTATTTTAGAGTATTTGGGAAGAAATTCTGACAGAGAATTAGAAGGAATGAATGTGATGCATAACTCAAGAACAAAAAATCTCTATATAATGAGTAATACTGACTGAGTGAAAAAACTGAGTCAATAGACTAGAATGAGTTAGCAGGATACTGTCCAAGTTTATGCGTAGAGCAAGCCATTACACTGGTGACAGCCAACTAGCTCAAGAAGTTGTTACCACGCATCTAGAGAAAGAATGTCAAAGTCCAAAGGAGTAGTTGTAGTGAACGTCATTTTCTTCATCCTCTCTCCTTCCCCACTGCTTTGTTAACAGGCCCTCAGTTTCACTTGCTTGGCTTGGGAGGGGTTCAAGAGCCAGGCCTGCCTGTTTTGCCAACTAAGCCACAATGACTGTCCTATCACTTAGTTGAACTCACTAAGACTCATCTGGGATTGTTGCTGAAACTACTGGAAAAGGAAATACTCTCTCTGTGGGGGCGTTGCTGAGCTGGCAGAATAGAGGCCTGGTGCTGCTGGTGGCTATCTTGCCACCAGGTTGCCTGATGATGACACAAGCTCCTAAAAGTACACATTGTTTTCAACTCAAAGTCCAAACAATACAATGATCTACATAGAAAATCAGAGGTGGAGAATCATACCATGGCACTGTCTGGCCCCCTGCTCTGACCAGGAGAGAGATCCAGAATCTGGGACCAGAGCGTTTGCATTATCAGACAAGCATATTCTTCTAGAAAAACCAGAGCGTTTGCGTTTTCAGACAAGCATATTCTCCTAGAAACATGAGCAAGTACTGTGCTTCCATGATAAGTGTCTTTCTAGCATATGAAATGAACCTGTGATCTTGCTGTTTCTGAGGACTAGGCTCAAGGGGTGCCAGGCCCTTCTCCATCCCTTGGCTTCTTCACCGGGGCAGTCCATCAACTCTATTCACTTCTTGGCCAGAAGCTGGAGGGAGTTTAGTTTCCTGAGGTCTACTCTAGCTAGATGAAGGAACTATTTTCCATCTTTTTTACTCTCCTGTAGCAGTAATAACCCAAAATACATGATATTCTGCTTAAACTTCTTTCCCAGTGAGTGGGGTGCTTTGTGCTGTAAGTGGGGTGGGGGGAGGGCAGGGCTGCAGACCCAGGGAATTTTGGGGACTTAGAGAGCACAGGGGGTTTATTTTCTAACCTATAAGGAAATACCAACTATGAGACCCCAAAAATGCCACTGGATAGCCAAAGACTAAATCTGGGAATACTGAAATCTAACAAGGAAATTCCTTTCTTTGAAAACTGGAAAGGAATTAAGATGAGAAAAGGAGACATAGCCCAAGGCAAACTAAAGGGTGACTTGGGCTCTGAGATGCCCACTTGACAATAAAAAAGCGTTCTATTCTTGTCTGGCTTTGTCAAAGCGCTGCAGCAGCAGACACCCGAGGAAGCCGCCTGCTCTGACCCTGTGCTGCACCTGGCAGAGGAAGTGCTCCGTAACGGTGTACTGAATAAACAAATCTGTTGTGCGCAGAGACAGTAGAGCTAGTAAAACCAGGTTGAAATAGGGACGAGATACACCCACAGAATTGATAGTTCAGTAAAGGAAACAGGATGTTTTAATAGCATTTACTGGAAAAACATGGGCCTCAAAGTCAGACCACTTTCAAGGTTACCCCGAGTTCCCCTGATTTGCCTCATCTGTTCAATGAAGGTACAAAAGTCTGTTTCTGGGGTTGCCAAAGTAGTGACAGCATCTGTCAGGTCCCCAGCAGCCCCTCGCCCAAAAGCAGCTGCAGTGCCAGAGGAGAAACTCAACCTGTCTTTGGACTGTGCCTCAACTCTGTGGCAGAGACTTGGCCCAGGCAGAGAAAGCATTGGTTGGCTTTTCCTGCCTCAACTTCTCTTTCTGGACTTCCTCTCTTGTCACCTACATCCAGTCTCTGAAAGACTTTTGTCCAGCTGCATCCCAAACCAAACCCATTAGGCCCTCCAAAAGCAATCTAAGGCACCTCACTGCCAATATTTTGTGGGAGACATGATAACCCCAAATACTTTCAAGATCTCTGAGAGAGAAGTAGATTGGTGTGAGCACATCAGGATCAAGATTTTTACCTGGGTACAAGATGCGGCTGATCATTCCTGGCATCACGAAAATGAACATGGGCAGAAGAGTCAGGTACCCACAAAAGATACAGCCTAATTTCACATGATATATGCCCTTTCCTGCCAGGCATCGTTGGACAGCTATCTGCCAAGGAAACAAAAGTGCATGAGGGGGTGATGGTTTTATCAGAGCAGATAAAGCCTGGGTGCCTCGGCACAGATAGGACAATCATGACCTGCTGCAGCAGGAGGATGTCCCCTCTGGGGGTTTTTGCTACACTGCTCCCCCACTGCATCTCTGGGGTATCCAGGTTTAGAGGAGGCATGTGTGACCAATGAGCATGCTTTGTGCAGTGCACAGTTGCTGGAGGGGGCAGGGATGGAGTGTATGACCTTGGCCTCATTGCTAGCACTGAACACCAATCGTGGGTAGCACAGCAATTACATGCTGTAACTTGGCAAGGACAAGACTCCCTCCTAGAGGTCATGGACAGTCTCTGCAGGGCAGATCTAAGAGGGTCCTTGTGACAATCATTACAGCAAAGATGATGGTAATGGATGAGTGCTCAAAACTGGGACTGCCTTCATTTATCTGATGTAATTAGTATAGACCTTTAACATGCAAAACACCTCCCAGGAGATGTTTCACGACCCATTTCATAGTGTTATGGCTCTAAGAGGCAGTGTGCATTCAGGCCGAACAGAATGTTACAGCTGATAAGAGAAACACTTAAAGACATAAAGACATGGTCCAGTGCATCAAAACAATGCAGAGTTGTGTATGCACTAAAATTATAGATTTGTAGAACATTTAACTAATGTGGAAAAATGTTCACAATGTGACAGTAACTAAAGGCACAGGGTACATACATGTTAGGACTATGTCCCTACAAAAGTCTATAGGAAAAGAGCAACACAGTAATGGTGGTTAATTCTGGGTGGCTTAACAGGCAGGATTTTCATTTTCTGCCTTATTTTCCAAATGCATTATTTTAACAACAGGAGGAATAACACCCAAGTGCTCTTGTTTCATGCAACAGGTACTGCTTCTCAGGGGAACTGCTGCTATTCTGTTGGTGGTCTCTCAGGGTATGCAGGACTGTGCTGAGCAGGTTGGGGAGAGTCAGACTATATGTTCTGGTCTTGGCTCAGCTCTGTGCACAGGAGACAGTTTTGGGGAGGCGGTGAAGTGGCAGGGCAAGGGCACAAGCGTGATTTTCTCTGAGGAAAGGGTGATTGTCAGGACATTAAACATTTATAATTAGAAAGTTCTAAGCACTTTCATATACTGTCATATATCAGAAAGTGATGGGAGGATTATTGTTTAAAAATGATGGTGGGCCAAAGATTAACAATTTTCCTTCAATTAGTTAATTTGCCTTTTTGAAAACTATTTTTCTTAAATCATTTTTTTTTACTAGTTAAGAAGTAATATACTCTACTTCTATGCTTTTAGTAATTATCCTTAAAATTCTAACATGGATATAACTTCAAGTATAAAGCAAATCAATATCCTCATCTTCCTGAATATAAGGTCTACAGACATACTTCAAATTGTGATCCATTTTAGTTTTCTCCTGTTTTTAACTTCCTATAATCATAATTATTCACTTTTAGCCAATGCTTTAGATTTTCTCACCCACCTATCAATATCTTTGCTACATATTCCTACTTGCTCTTTAGTACTTCCTTTTGCCTTATTTACACCTTTCAGTCTTTCTTTGAAGAAGTTTATGACTTTATTTTGCCCTTGGTTTTGAACGATAATGTTATCTAGGCATGTAATTTGAAGTTGACATTTACCTCAATACTTTGAAAATTTTGTTCTTCCACCGCTGGGATACACCATGGCTGCTGAGAAGTCTGTTGTGGGCATAACTGTCTTATTGTGTAAGTGATCTTTCCTCTCAGGTGACTTTAAAAATCTCATCTTCAGTGCTCTGAACTTTCACTATGATTTTTAAATCAGTTCTGCTTGGGACTCACTGTAATTCCAGAATCTGGATTCTTGATCTTTCAAGAATTATAAAAATTATCACCTGCTGTCTCTCTTGAAGTATTGCTTTGCTCTCCTTTTCTTCTGAAACTCCTATGATATGCATTTTGATTTTCATTCTATCGTCACTTTTTTTCACTTTCGCCATTTCCATGTTTGTGCTTTATGCATAATTTCATCGGTTTTCTCTTCCAAGAGTACTAATTTTCTCTCTTCAACCATGTTTTTTTATTTATATATATATTTACATCATTATTCATTTTTGTACAATGTTTGATATCTCTGCTCAGGTGTAACCCCCATAAAATTCCCACCACCAAGACACCCTCGCACCGTCACAGTCTCTTTTGCTCTTCCCACTCCCTCCTTAACTATGTTTAATCTATTTAAAAGTTACTGAGTTTTACATTTCACTAAGTATATATTTCATTTCTCAAAGTTTGCATTTTCAAATTTGACTATCTTATTTTGATAGAACTTTGTTAATGTTTCAGGTCCACTTTTATTTCCTTAAACACGTATTTTGCATTTAGTACCTAATTTTATGAAGTTTGCTAGTACTAATTCTTCTATTTCTTGCTCATGGCGGCTTGATTCTTCAATGTTTTCTAATTTGGGGTTGGGAGCTCATGTTGAGTAGGAATTTACTTATGGAAATACAAAACTTTGGCTATAGGTGCATCAATTCTGAAGGAATTTGCCATTACTCCTGCCAGGTCAGATTGCAACAAATTCTGGATGAGTTACTATGGAGTTTTCCTGACTACAGAGGTAAATAAAAAACCCAAATGTACAAGAAGGCAGGCCTGATATTATGAAATTTCAGAGACTTTCTCCTTCCTTTTAGAACCCAGGCTGAGGCACTTTTTTAAAGCTGTTGTTTCTTTGGCTGATGGTAGATTTCCGCCCTGCCCCCCCCCCCAAGTCTACCATTTTGATGTCATTACAGTCTTTCAAGAATCCAAGTTCTACATGGAGGGTTCATTCTTGACCACTCAGGAACTCAAGACCTTTTCCCTGTCCTTACATAGTCATTAAACCCAAGTCTTTGAAAACCAAGCTTGGTAAATGCTGTCAGGGACAGTCAGTGTCAATGTCAACTTAGCTCTCTTGATTTCAATTCTCTTTTTGTTTTTAGCGTCTGGAGATTTTCTTCCTTTCTTATGAGTGCCTCTATGACTACAATAAGATGTTTGTTATATTTCACCCAAAGTTCCTAGGTGTTCTGTATTGATTGCAGATAGTTCAGGAAATCCAGTTTACCTATTGTCAGATGTGGAAGTCCAGGTAAACTCTTTTTTTTTTTTAAGATTTATTTTTTTTATTTATACAAGAGCTGAGGTACAGGCCAGATGCGCAGGAGGGTGAGAGGATTCGCTAGAGACAGAGCGGGGAACAGAACAGAAAGAGTGATGAAACACACTGCTGAGGGGAGCAGCGGGCGAGACAGGAGAGGTCTGCTTGCCATGGGTTGCTCCGAGGCCAGGGGGATTGAACCAGCACTGCAGAGGCTTGTGGACACCTTCACAGTGCTGCGCTCAGCCGCCTGGGCCACCAGGGAGGCCTTCCAGGTAAACTCTTAAAGTTATCATTATAGATGAAATTGAAAAGAAAAATGTAAGAAACAATTTCTTTTCTTCTAGGTTCAGTAGCATAGACACATAATAGAGGCTATAAAAATTAATAGCTATGTTACAGAGAATGCTTATGCATTGTGCTAGAAATCATCTTCCTGTTCTTCCACTCAATACATTTTAAAGAGTCATCGTTGTTGTTATGTGTACATCTAGTCAAATGCTTCAAATTGTTGCATCCTCAGTATCACCTCCCCATATTTCACCTGCCCACTCTATAGGAATCAACACTTAGTGGTAACACTAACATATGTCTCCTATATAGTCCCTGATGAATTTACATGAACATATATTTTTGGAGATTCTTAGCAACATTTCTAGGCCATAGAGTATACCAATACTTATTTTTATTAAATACTGCAAGGTTACTCTTCACCAATCTATACTTCTACAAGAGGTGCATGAGGGTTCCAAAATGTCCCCATCTTCTCCTGTACTTGGCTTTATTAAGCTTTTCAGTTTTTGCCAGTTTCATTGTGGTTTTATTTTATTTATTTATTTATTTATTTATTTATTTATTTATTTATTTATGCAAGCACTGGGTACAGTCAGAAGCAAGGGAGGGTGAGAGAATTCACCAGAGCCAGAGCGGGGAGCAGAGCAGGCAGAAGGACCGAAGTACACTGCTGAGGGGAGCAGCAGCAGCAGGAGAGGTCTGCGCGCCATGTGGGACCCTCCTCTGGTGGCCGGGGAGCAGCCAGGGATCGAACCGGCGCTGCAGAGGCTGCGGGCAGCTTCACAACCCAGCGCTCAACCGCTGCGCCACTGGGGAGGCCCTCATTGTGGTTTTAAATTGTACTTCCCTGATAGTACTGCATTATATTCTTGCTAGTATTTATGTTTGTTTCCACTTCCTTTTCTATAAATTGCCCACATTTCTATTGGAGCTCCTTTTCTTGTTGCTGTTTTGTTGCTGCTCATCATTACAAACAAGCAACACTGTCTGGAATCTTTGTTAACAAAGTCTGTATATGTAATGTGCAAATGCATATGTAATATGTAAACTGTATATGTAATATGTAAACTGATGCGATTTGGACTTCCCCCTTCTCAAAAATATGCTCTGACATTACCGTCCCTTAATGGTACAGTTTTACTCTTCATATTTAAGTCTTTAATCAGCTAATGTACACCTTTGCATAAGTGTTAGATAAAGTGAACTTTTGTTATGCCAAATAGTAAGGTGGTTTTTCTAACATCAGAGAGCTTGTGTCACCCCTGTTGGTTGGTGGAGACTCCAATCCATATTAAATTTTTATGAGTACAGAAGTCTGCCTCTGAGCTCTGTTCTGTTCCATTAGTCTGTAGGTGTACTCTTGGAAATTTCAAACTGTTTTGTTACTTCTATTTTGTGGGTTTTATGTTTGAACATCTGATAGGACAAGTTCTCTCCCTTTGCTTTCCATTTTCAAACTTGGGTTAACTAATGTGGTATTTTCTTTTCCACAGAATGTCTAAATCTCTTTTACTAGTGATATAACACAGAGAAGTACTTTACAGAAAGACAGTTGAAGCACATTACAGAGCGTACTGCGTAACCACCATCCAAAGCAAGAGATGGAACACTGCAGCATCCCAGAAGTCTCCGACTTTTTTTTTTAAATCGAGGTGAAATTCACAAACCGTATAATTAACCATTTTACAGAGAACAATTCAGTAGCGTTTAGTGCATTCCCAATGTTGTGCAAGCACTGTCTCCCTCTGGTTTCAAAACTTTCCCACTATCCCAGAAGAACATAGCTCCATTAGCAATGAGTTTCCTTTCCTCCCCCCAGCCCCCGGGAAACCTGGTAAATCCAGCCTTATCTGGATATTTTATATAAAAGGAATCATAATGCAGGTGACTTTTTATGTCTGGCTTCTTTCACTTAGCATAATGTTTCTGAGATTCATCCAAGTTGTAGCACTTTATTTATTTATTTTTAAATTCTTTGTAATTCTTTTTTTTTAAGATTGATTGATTGATTGATTTATACAAGCACTGGGTACAGTCAGAAGTGCGGGAGGGTGAGAGAATTCGCCAGAGCCAGAGCGGGGAGCAGAGCAGGCAGAAGGACCGAAGTACACTGCTGAGGGGAGCAGCGGGCGCCAGGAGAGGTCTGCGCGCCATGTGGGACCCTCCTCCGGTGGCCGGGGAGCAGCCAGGGATTGAACTGGCGCCGCAGAGGCCGCGGGCAGCTTCGCAACCCAGCGCTCAACTGCTGCGCCACCGGGGAGGCCCAGCACTTTATTTAAATAAAGTATCCACACTTTATTTCTTATTATGGCTAAATGATACTACAATGTATGGCTACACATTTTGTTTATTCATTCCCTCACTAGTGGACATTTGGGTTGTTTTCACCTTTTGGTGACTGTAAATACTGCTGCTACATGCTTCTTTTAAACTTCAATCTTTTCTCTTACTCCAGAAATGACTGCTTTTGTGACTATTTTATTTTTTCCTTGCTTCTCTTTATAATTTTTTTACCACTTAATTATGCACTCCTAAACAATATAACAGCAATGCGTGTTATCAAACTTTATGCAAATGTATCATGCAGTATCCAGCCTTCTGGTATAGCTTCCTTTATTTGCCATCATGCTTTGAATATTGACCCATGTTATTGTGGGCAGCTGTACTTCCTTTTTATTTCTATAGGTCCTTTTTATCATATGAATATTTTACAATATATTTAATGATCTACCATTAATAAAAAGCCATATAATTTTTATAAATCTGAATCTTTAAAAAATTCAACTGACTCTTTAAAAAATTCAACTGACATACAGATTGGTTACATTTAATTTATACATAATGGGGGAGAATGGACATATTTTTCATGTCCAACAAACTATGCCTTGATATAATTATAGAAAAGATAAAAAATAAAGAAGTTAATGTGTCATAGATGGGACTGTGGGAGAAATATATTTTAAACATAATTTCTTTTTTTTTTTATAGAGGCATGTTATTTATTTATTTATTTGTTTGTTTGTTTGTTTTTTGTTTATACATGCAATGGGGACAGTCAGAAGTGCGGGAGGGTGAGAGAATTCACCAGAGCCAGAGCGGGGAGCAGAGCAGGCAGAAGGACCGAAGTACACTGCTGAGGGGAGTAGCAGGCGGCAGGAGAGGTCTGCATGCCATGTGGGACCCTCCTCTGGTGGCCGGGGAGCAGCCGAGGATCGAACCGGCGCTGCAGAGGCCGCGGGCCGCTTCGCAACCCAGCGCTCAACCGCTGCGCCACCGGGGAGGCCCCTAAACATAATTTCTTATAAACTTTTCTAGGCAGCAAGTAAATATGGAAGGGAAAAATGACCACTGAAGCAGAAAGGCCACAGTTACCTACAGGTGCAGAGATGGTGGTGGAACCTGGAATGTATGAGCACTACTGAGCCACAGTGTAGTTACTTTTGCTTCAAGGTGTCTAATTACCTGACTGGCACACCAACGGTACAAGTTGAGGATAGAGACACCAAAGAGGAGTCCAGGCCAAGGTATGTCTCCAGTTATGGAATCTCGGAAGATATGATAAGAATCTACGCGTGGTATGTAGCATTTTGAGTTGGCAGTCCAGTTTCCTTCGCTGATATTTTGTGGTCTAGAGACGATGTATTTATCCTGTAGCTCTTCATATCCTCCCACATCCTCAAAGGCTTAAAAATACCATAATATTTATCAGTATCTTAAATTGCACAATAGCATATGTCTGAAGAACCAAGAATGCAGAGAAATGCCCAGTTTGACTGACTCTATTGGAAATATAAAGCACAGTGGACTGATAAAAAGTCAAAATCATATGTACTTAGAAAAAATAGCATCTCTTTCAAAGAGAAAGAAGAGTGGACATTAGTGGTTGTGGGACTTGCTTTTGAGAACAGAACCCTTTTCCCCAGTTATATTCTATCCTGTGTGGCTTAGTTAAGCCTTGTCAAAATGCCAACCATTCTAGTCATGTGCGTGACCCAAGTCTGGCCAATGTTCCTCACCCGCTGGGCAACAACTGATGTGTCAGGAGTGCAATGAGATCCAAGACAGGCTAATAAGAATTTGTTCCAGGATATGCTTGAGGAACCAAAAAAAAACCTGTTTCCTTCCTCTGGCATTCTAAACTACACAGGAATTTTAAGTTCTTTTGTCTACCCAGTTCATTCAGAACCCTGAATCTAGGCATACCTGAAGGTAATGCGCTCCTGGAATTTTTAATTATGTGAACCATATGAAAGTAGTTATTTGCTTATAGTAATTTGGAATTAAAGTTTCATTACAAGTTATCTAACAACTTCTGAATAAAAGAGAAATTTAATATTTGTTTTTTTGCAATGCCAGCAAAACTTTTATAAAACTTTGTATTTGAAATTGCCTTTAGAGTTTATGGTATGACATTCTCCACCAATATATTAGGTAGACTAGTCTTAATGTTAAAGAAAAATATATTAAAAGACTTATTAAAACACCCATAATTCCACCTGCTTAACTGAAAAAAAAAACCCTTTATTTTGGTATATTAAACCATATTCCTTTGATGTAAATTGATTTTTGAAATAGATCAGAATAATTTGGAGTTAAGACTAGTCAGTGGAAAGATACTGAGCTGACAACAAAATGAATAAGAGACCTCATGGCACTTTTAAAAATGAATTCCATATGGGTTGAAAAGATGAAAGAGAAAACTGTAAAGTTATTAGAAGAAAATGGGAGATTATTAACTTGTGTCAGGGAGAATGTTCTTAAATAAGATGGAGAAGGGAAAAGGAAGGTTGGTAAATGTGACCTCAATATTTAAAATTTATATGATTGAAATCAAGTTAAAAATTCATCTAGGTTTCAAGGTAGAGGATTAAGTATGGGCATGGCATAAAGAGTGGTAGGAGCTTGTTAAAAATTCAGAGACCTGGGAATCATCTTTGTAACCTCTATTCAGGAAATTTCTAATGAAACTTAGAAAAAAGTGATCCAGGAAATAGGGGATCTTATAATACAACTCCAGAGTTGCTGCATGGAGAGTTTGCAAAGAATGATTTTAATTCCCTATAACAATTTGTTGGGAAAGACCAATACAATTGTCATTTTCTGCCATGGATATTTCTGGTTGTCTGAGAGGATCTTGTGACTTTGGTTGAAACTAGAGCATCTCTTGGACACTGGAAACCAACATTGACCATACACAAAAGAGGTGTTGAGGAAATTCAACTCTACACAACAAAAGGCTGTTGGAGATTGTGGCAAGAGGTGCCTGGAAACTGCTGCTCAAATCCATGCTCATGTGACAAGATGATTGTGGGGAAGGTGGAGATGCTTAGTGTAATTTAATTATAGGGAGATACATGCAAAAGTGATGGGGTGAACCAGGTAGACAGAGACCCTAGTGAAAAAGACAAACTGCAAAAAGGAGTGATGCCCCCTTACTACTTCCCTTAGGGCCCCAGCTGATACAGTGAAACTGCAATTGAAAGTGCTGGTCTGAAAGCCCTGCCCACAGACTGCAGAGATGTGGGATCTGAAACTCAGAGAGGAGGGCTATTAGTGGTTCCACAGGCACGAACTGCTCCTATGCACACCACATTCTCTAGTGACTGACCTCCAGTCCCCTCCCCAACTTCAGAAAAGACATTTCCAGTTCTTCATGACATACAGTGCCATCTACTGGAAAAGTGGAACACATTGAACACTTAAGATATTTGAACATATAATCGAACCTAAAAAGCTAATAATGGGGATAAAGGAAAACAACAAATGGCAACATGAACCCTCAGGTCACTACTTGACACACAGAGAAAACAAATCTCCAGAAACCAAACTCAAAGACATGGAAGATCTTTCCTTCCTATCAGATTCGGAGTTCAAAATGGTCATGATAAAGAAATTGAAAGAAACAGAGGAAAAGAGAGCAAAGCTTATCAAAAATATGCAAGAAAACTCAGAAAAAAATTAGTATCTGAGAAATAAAATTAGTGAAGATTAAAATTGAAGCTTTAAGAAAATAATGGCAATGCAGGATATAAAAAGATCAGTAGAGGAGATAAAAATTCCAGAGGAAGCTATGGAAAGAGAATGAATAAATGGAAGATTGAAACAATGACCTGATTCAAAGATGATAATGCACAAAGTATCCAGGTGGAGAAAAAAGAAGTATGAAGGAGAAAAATGAACATTCTGAGACCTATCTGGTGCCATGAGGAAAGGTAATCTAAGAATAATGGGTATCCCAGAAGGGGAAGAGAAAGAGAGGGAACAGAGAACTTATTTAAAGAAATAATATAGAAAAACTTACCAAAACCTAGAGGACTAAATATACAAGTCCATGAGAGTTAAAGAAAACTTGGTTACCTAAATATAATGTGACCTACAACAAGACACATAGTAGTGAAACTTCCAAGTGTTACAGAACAAAGAAAGGATACTGAAACTGGCAAGAGTGAGGAAGCTAATAATATATAAAGGAATCTTGATCAGTTTTACATCTGACTTCTCTGAGGAAACATTACAGGCAAGGAGAGAATGGAATGACAGGATCAAAGTACTTTAAGATCAAAACTGCCAGCCAAAAATATTTTATTCTGCAAGGTTCCCCTTCAGATAATAGGAAGAAATAAAAGCCTTCTCAGATAAACGGAAGCTGAAGGAGTTTGAAAACACTAAACCTCCCTTACAAGATAATGTTGAAAGTAGCTCTCATATCTAAATTGAAGAGAGGAACATTCTCAAATAATTGAACAAGGAAATAGAACCAGAAAACTAAGGACAAAATGGCAGTTGTAGAACTTTACATATCAGGAATAAATGAGGTAGAAATAAAAAAGACAGTCCAAAAGATTAATAAAGTCAAAAGCTGGTTCTTTGAAAAGATAAATAAAATCTCTAACTAGTCTCACAGGGAAAAAAGGGAGAAAACTCAAATATATATAATCAGAAATGAAAGAGAAGTTACTAGAGATATTTCAGAAATTCAGAGGATCATAAGAGATTACTATGAATATTTGTATGCTAATAAGTTGAATAATGTAGAAGAGATGGAAAAATTTCTAGAAATATACAACTATCTGAGACTGAATGAGAAAAAAATAGAAAATATGAACAGATCTATTAGAGACAAGGAAATTGAAACAGTAATCAAAAGTCTCCCAAATAAAAGTCCATGACCAAATGGCTTCAGTAATGCATCCATCAAACCTTCAAAGATGAGCTAATACATATCCTTCTCAAATTCTTCAAAAAAATTGAAAAAGAGGGAATATTTCCAAATGTATTTTATGAGGCCAACATTACCCTGATACCAAAAACCAGACAAAGACACCACAAAAAATGAAAACTACAGACCAATTACCCTGATGAATAGAGATGTAAAAATCTTCAACAAGACAATAGCCAACTGATTTCAAAAGTGCATTAAGAGGATCAAATACCAAGTAGGATTTATTCCAGGGACACAGGATGATTCAACACCCAAAACTCAATCAATGTAATCTACCACATCAATAAGAGGAATAATGTAAATCATATAAACATATCAATAGATGCCAAGAAAGCGTAAGATTCAACATCCATTTACGACAAAAACCATAAAAAATGGGATAGCTGGAATATACCTCAACATAATTAAGGTCACATTTGATAAACCCATAGCTAACATCATTTTCAATGGTGAAAAACTAGAAGCTTTTTCATTAAGATCTGGTGCAAGATGACTATATCCACTTTCACCACCACTATTCAAGATAGTATTGGAGTTAAAGCTGTAACAACTAGGCAAGAGATGGATATAATAGGAATTCAAATTAGGAAGCCAGTAAGCTATAATTATTTGCAGATGACATGATAATCATGGAAAAATCTAAGGTACTAAGGTCCTGGTAGATGTAATAAGGCAAGGAAAAGAAATAAAAGGTAAAAAATGTTCAGAAAGGAAGAAAATAAAAAGATAACTTCTTAACCTTGGTGCTGGTTACCAGAATATCTTCACCTTGTGATTATTTCATCTAGCTAAACACTTCAACTTGTGCATTTTTCAATTAAAAAGCCTATTACAAATACAAAACAAAAAGATGCAGTGATTCTCTATTTACTGACACAGAACTTCCCTGTGACATAATACTAGCAGTGGAAAAACAGGTTGCAAAATTTTGCTTGCATTCTATTAAAAAAAAAGCTCAGAGTTAAAAAAAACTTCATATATATGAAGAATATCTCTGGAAGGATACAGACAAAACATACAATACTGGTTGCCCCTGGAGAGTTGATCTGGGAAGCTAAAAATAGAAAATTTAAATGCATGAGTTTCCATGTTGACTAGTTTGAAGAACACCATTCATAGGGAGGTGCAAGTTCTTATTTTAAAAAGAAAAAAAATTGTTTAATACTTTATCAAAGGAACTAACATGAATGCAATTAAAAATTCTACTATGTTTCTCAGAAAATATCTTAGTCTGCTCAGGCTGCTATTTACAAAATATCACAGATTGGAGAGCAACAAATATTTGCAGTTTTAGTGACAGGAGAGTACAAGATCTAGGTGATAGCTGACTGGGTATCTGGTGAGGGCTCCTTTCTTGTTCATAAATGGCCATTTTCTCACTGTGTCCTCACATGGTGGAGGTCTCTATGGTCTTTTTTAGAAAGGCATGAATGTCATTCAAATATGTTCTGCCCTCAAGACCTAATCAACTTCCAAAGGTTTTACTTCCTAAAGTCATCACACTGGATTTCAACATAAGAATTAGATCCTAACATTACATGGAACATTTCACCTACTACTGAAATGTAAATGGATGTCATTCTTAACTATTGTGGTGGGCTTGACAGGTTTTAAATATTGATGTTTAACACTAGCACACATTTCAACACAATTGTTTAGTGTGTTTTATAGTCTATAATTTTGTCACTCAAATTAGTCATTGACTCTCATGTTATTTAAAAAGTACCTGGATCATATTTGACATCTATTTTGTGTCTCAGCAACACAGAATTGAGTATATTCTAGGTGGACTAATGCTTAGTGAATGGTTAAGACTGAGGATTGTGTGATTCTGTTTGATTCTATGTGTTCCCATTCCATGTACTATGGAACCATAATCCTTCAATTAAACTCACAGATAATTTCAATTATTTTTTAATACCTAAGCCAATGGCTTTTCTTCTAGATTTCTACAATATCAGTCTGACTCATGGAAGAGTGGTAACATCAATGTCCCTAAGGTCATACTCCCAGCTAATGGCAGGAAACTTCCATTTTAAGATAATGACACTTGCCATTAGGTAGCGTTATGTGTTAATTCACATATTGGGCTTTGGTGTCAAGAGAGAGGCAGCTTTGAGATTTGCTCTTGGTGTCTCTTGAGTAAGTTACTTAACTGAGATTCAGCCTGCTTGTGTGGAAAATGGGGGTTACAATAGTAGCTTATGTCTCATGGTCATTGTGATAACTAAATGAGATAATATAGATAAATGCCCTCTTGTACCTGATGCTCAATTCATACCAACTAATATTTTCATACTTAGTATACTTAATAAGTACCTACCATGTGCTTTAGCTGCATATTGTGTGAGACATACAATAGTTTTTATCCTTAAGAAGTTTTTGTCTTTATTTATATGACACAATGAACCACCAAGGAGCATATATATATATATGTATAATATAAATCATATATTTATATATTAAAATATATATTTTATATATATAAAGCTTGTATAGCAGTGATGAGAGACCAGAGAAGAAAGGTGCGTAGATGGATAATCATGGGACTCCACCTTTGGGGTGGTTCATTTGCTGGTCTTCTCAGATTGATCTAATTGAGTGGAGAAGAGAGGCTCATAACTGGACAGGAAGAGCATGGCCTGGGGCATAGATACAGGCATACCTTGACCTCTGTTCCAAAGCACAAGATGTCAGTACCATTCCTATTCCTCCACTCCTCTTTCTTCTTAAATGAGCAGTTTCCTCCTTACCTTTTAGCATGACCTTAGACAACACTCCTGGATTCCTAAGGCCTCAGGCTCTTCATCTTCTAGATGAAGGTGCTGAAATGGCCCCAGGCAGCTCCAAGATTTAAAGATTCCCACCTATGGTGCCTAGCCCTCTGAAGATTTACTTACCAAAGGCCATTAACAAGATTGATCCCAGAAGCAGTATACCTGCATATATTGCATCAATAAAAACCACAGCTGTAAAACCACCTGAATAGGCAAAGAAAGAGAAACAAGAGCCACATTGGTTCTCTCTGCTGAGAGTTACTTTTGCATCCCTATTCTACGTACTTATTTCCTCCCAGAGTTCCACATTCACATCTTTTGTCCCTTTAATTCTGTGGGTCTTCTATAGAATCCTTCCTTGCCTCTTTCTGGTTTCTGGTAGTGCCATCAATCCTTGGCAACCCTTGTCTGACAGTTGCATTGCTCTAATCTCTGCCTTTACCCTCACATGGTTTGCTCACTGTGTTTCTCTTCTTTTGAAATTATATCAGTAATATTGGATTAAGGGTCTTCCCTACTTCAGTATGAATTCATGCTAACTTATATCTTAATTATAGCCACAAAGATCCTATTTCCAAATAAGGTCATATTCACGGATAACATGTGGTAAGATTTCAAAATCTTTGTGGGGGATGAAATCATAACAGTCACCAATTTGTTCCTGAAAAATTTTGTTCCTTTACTTTGCAAATCCTATTAAAATATTTTAAAATGTTAAAAAAATAATTCCGTGGGTCTTACAATTATTTATGCTTAGTCTGGGAATATCAGGCTTCTCTTTTATATTTTTCATGAGTCTTTTGTTAGATTCTTATCTTGGCCTCACATTCTCATTCCCTTTACTTTCAATTTTTTTGATGAATGAAAATCTAGTGTTTTCCGAAACGAAACAGTACATCATTAATCATGAAAACTCAGTTTGGAAGCAATGGTCAGTAGCATCCTTGGTCTCTACCTGCTAGATACCGGTAGCACTCTGAGTTATGACAACGCATAATGTTTCTAGATATTACCAAATGTCTCCTGGGAAGAAAACCCCAACCCCTACTCCTTGTAGTGAGAATCCCTGACTAAAGAATCCTCACATGAATTCTTTCCACTCTGACTATGGTAAAATGCCTGGGAAACTCACCAGCATTCAGGATTTGCACTGTGTTGCATTGTGTTGAGAAGAGGCCCTACTTTCAAAAGCTAGACAGAGACTGTATGGGACAGAACTGTCTACATATTTTTTTCCTATTCAGTTTCGCATGATTGTATACTTCTAAGAATATGTCCTTTTTTAGATTATTGCATTTGTTAGTGTAAACATGTTCATAGTAGTCTCTAATTATCTTCTGAATTTCTGCAGCATTTATTGTGATTTCTCCTCTCACTTTTGATCCTATTTGAGATTTCTCCCATATTTCCTTAGTGAACCTTGTTAGAGGTTTGTCTTTTTTTTTTCTTCAAAGAACCTGCTTTTGGTTCCATTAATCTTTTGGACTATCTTTTAATTTTCTATTTAATTTACTTCTGCTTTGATTTTTATTATTCCTGTTCCACTGGGTTTGGGATTTTTTTGTTCTTTTTCTAATTACTTTACTCAAAAGAGGTTATTTGAGTTCTTTTTTATTTTTTGATGTGGGGCGCTATTGTTATATATTTCCCTCTTAGTGCTGTTCTTGCTGCCTCCCATAAGTTTTGGAAAGTTGTGTGCTCATTATCATTTATCTCAATGTATTTTTAAATTTCTTCTTTGATTTCTTCATTAATCCAGTAGTGTTGTTCAGTCTCTATGTATTAAAAGATTTCCTTGCTTTCTTTTTATAGTTGGTATCTAGTTTGATACCTTTGTGGTCCAAGAAGATGGTAGGTATGATTTCATTCTTTGTGAATTTGTTGACATTTGTTTTGTATCCTGGAATGTGGTCTATTTGGAGACTGTTCCAAGTACACTTGCAAAAAAATGTGTATTCTGACTTTTGGGAGTGCAGTACTCTGTAAATGTCTAATAGGTCCATGTGGTCTAATTCTCCATTTAAGGCTATTGTATCCCTGCTTATTTTCTGTCTAGTCAATCTGTCCATGTTGAAGTCTCCTAGCACAAATGTGGTTTTTTTCCAATGTCTGTTTTCAAAGTTGATAATAATTGCTTAATGTATTTTGATGCTCCTTCACTTGGTGAGTGTTATGGTTCTGGATGGATCGTTCTCTTTATCATTACATAGTGTCCCTCCCTGTCTCATTACCTTTTTAAAGTGGAAATCTATTTTGTCGGTATAAGTATGGCTGTTTCTACCTTTTCTTGTGCCCCATTCACTAGTAGGATTGTTTTCCAGCCCTTTATTTTTAGCCTATGCTTGTCTTTGGAGTTTAGGTTTATCTCCTGGAGACAGCAGAAGGTTGGATCCTGTTTCTAATCCAACTAAGTACTCTGTGTCTTTTAACTGGTGAGTTCAGTCCATTTGCATTTAGAATGATCATTGATATGTAATAGTTATTGCTGCCATTTTATTCTTAATTTTTATGGTTTAATCTACAAATGAATTACAATCAAGGAAACTGAAAAAGTATTCAAAACTCTCCCAAAAGACAAAAGTCTAGCACTAGATGGCATCACAAGTGAATTCTACCAAACCTTCAAAGATGAGGGAAGGGCTAAGAACAAAGAGGGAAAGAAACATAGTGGACTATGCTGATGGAATATGGATGATTTGGTGATGGGTGCGCTACAGTGGCAATACCTGATGGGGGTATCCAAATATTACCTCAATTAAAAATAAATAAATAAAAAATAATAAAAAAAGAACTACCTACATAAAAAATGCCAACATAGGGCCTGACTAGGTAGTCTAAAGCTGCTGCTCTCCCTTCCCTCCACATCCCCACATTCCCTTTCTGTGCTTCTACTCTTTTGTCTCAGCAGCCTGAAGTATCAGGACCTGCTCCTCCCCTTACAAATTACTGACATTCCTGCTAGTTTCTTTGGAAAGTTCCTGCCAGCCTGATCTGATGTCCAGGGATAGGACACAAATTAGGCATCCCTGCCTCTGTTGTTTTCATTGTCCTGCCCCTCAGGCCTCAGCAATGTGATCTACAGAGTAGGGAAAATGAAACAGCTGCAGACCCCTGCCTCAATGTCTACTAGGATTCTGTCATAATAATTAGAACTTTTCTGTCAACACCAACACCTGTATGGTTACAGTAATCTCACCTGTGATGGCATAAATGCCAGTAATTATCAGCAAGATTATGATAATCAGGTTAACATCCATCCCCCAAACAAGACTTATGGCCATGGTACCAATGAACAGCTCCACCTGAAATGAGTACAAAAGTAATAGGTTGAACTTCAACAGCAATCCCATAAAGACTCTGACTTAGAGCCATCTGCAAGAAAGACTATAGTAAGCACATCAATTCCATTACCAGTAGATACTGGGGAACATCTACCCCCAGTTCTGTTGGTCAACAAAGTTCATGTCCCAATGAGTTCAGTAAGGTTTAGAGTTCAGCAGCTTTAGGGCTTGGGTATGTCCAATTATTACAACATAGCCTCTTCCTCCCTGGAGCCTCAAAGTATGGAGTATGCTGAGAGTTCTAACTATTCCTGTAGTTCAGCCATTGGAAAAAATTAAAGAAGATAGCTTATTACAGGACGGCAAGCTTTTTTTTAAGCAAAGGACCAGATGTTAAATACTGTTTTGCCTTTTTTTATAATCCTTTAAATATTTAAAATGTTAAAAGCTCAAGGATTGTACAAAGCATAAAACTAGGTGGACTGGCCTGTGGGTTGGATTTGTTAATCTTTGGCTTACTTGACACTGATATTGAAGTATATACACATCATTTAAGCATATGCACATAATTTAATTGACTTATTCTGCCAGGGATATAATGGGCAGAGATTCTCCCAGAATTCATCTATCCATCTATCCACCATATGCTTTCTAAGCACCAACCATGTAGTAGATAGTTGGCAGGGCTCAGAAGACACAAAAAAAAGTCACTGTCTTCAAGTACTTATATTTAATAAAGGAGATATACCACTAAATAGGAATTTCCATACAATGTGATATGTGGCATTTATTTGGTGTCTTATGGGCTAAATATGTTTTTAGCACAGTAAGTAATGCAGTGACCAAGTTAGGTGAGGGCCTTGTTCTCAAGAAGCTTGCATTGAAGTGCAAAAAACTGGAGATAATAAACTGGGAAGCAAATATATGACTCTCAATGGTGACAAGAATGATACAAAGAAATTAAAACAGAGTAATAAAGGCAAGATTGAACACACCCATGGAAGGTCTCTCCAAGGAGGTGATATTTGAAAAGTCCTGGAAAGACTTTTGAAAAGTCCTGTGTCTAATATTAGACACAGTATAGAGTAAATGTCAAGGTCTTCAACTAGAATAGTCTTGCAGGATTCAAGAAACAGTAAGGCAGGCAGTGTAGCCAAAGCATGGTTAGCACAGGGGTGGAGACACAGACACCAGGCCAGAGAGTCACGGCTAGAACAGGACAGTCCTTCCAGGTGACAACAAGGGGTTAGATATTCTTGTAAGCATGGTGGAAACTCCTGGATTGTTTTTAAGCATTACTTAATATGTGACACAGGTAAGGCCAACCTTCTCTGGGAACACAGAAGGAGGTAAAGAAGATGCTTCTGCCTTTTCTTTTTCGTAAAGTATTCTTAAGCTATTTTTATTCTAGTGTAGAGGCCAACATGTAAAGTGAACTTCTGGAACAAATCTAGTATTTCCTATTGATTTTTATCTTTCTTCCCTAGGCTGTCTTTAACACAACTTACCAAGATATTATGGAAAATACAGACGAATAGGAACAGAACAGCAAGGAGGCACTGGATTCGGCGGCTACCAAACCTCATGCTCATATATTCTGGCATTGTCGCTACCTGTAAAAGCAACCAGACAAGTCACCATCAGACAGAGTGCCGAGAGGCAGACCCACTTTTGGGGACATATTTGATAATAGCAGATTAAAAGTCTTTGTGAAGTCATCTGGGTCTGTTCAGAGTCAGTTTTTATGCATTGCTTTTTTCATCCTGAGTGTGGGCAACTTTTACTTTCCCATTTCTATTTCTAGTAACTCTAGGTCAAAAACTTGCCATCTCAGATAATGTGATGGAACGCTCTAGATCTCATTTGTTCTTCTGAAGATTGTTGTTTCTTGCTTAAGAAGGCAGTTCAGGGCCTCCCCTGCTGGCGCAGTAGTTGACCGCTGGGCTGCGGAGCTGCCTGCAGCCTCTGCAGTGCCAGTTCGATCCCTAGCCACCAGCGAGGGTCCCACATGGCGCACAGACCTCTCCTGCCACGCCCGCTGCTCCCCTCAGCAGTGTATTTCATCAGTCTGCCTGTTCTGTTCCCACTCTGGTGAATTCTCTCACCCTCCAGCGCTTCTGACTGTACCCAGTGCTTGTATAAACAAACAAACAAACAAACAAACAAACAAACAAACAAATCTTTAAAAAAAAAAAAAAAAAGAAGGCAGTTCACCTGCCTGGGTCCTAACTGCAATGGCTTTCACACCATTATCACATCCCCACCCTGGCAGCTCCAGCGGCTGATGTTGCTGCTCATTTTTTCAGTTTCTGGTTGCTACAATTTAGCCTGGTCCTTAGGAGGTTTTCCCTGCACCTCTGGCCTACACCCCAGCTCTAGTATGCATAAATAAATATTTTTTTTAAAGATTTTTTTGTTTATTTATACAAGTACTGGGTATAGTCAGAAGCGTGGGAGGGTGAGAGAATTCACCAGGGCCAGAGCGGGGAACAGAACAGGCAGACTGATGAAGTACACTGCTGAGGGGAGCAGCGGGCGCTGCAGGAGAGGTCTGCAGCGCCATGTGGGACCCTTGTCGGTGGCTGGGGATCGAACTGGCGCTGCAGAGGCTGAGGGCAGCTTCGCAGCCCAGCACTCAACGCTGCACCACCAGGGGAGGCCCAATAAATAAATCTTGAAAAAAAAAATATATATAAAATCCATTCAGCCACTCAGTGCCCTTTCATTGGAGAATTTCATTCATTTACATTTAAAGGAAACATTGACAGGTAAGAACTTATTAACGCAATCTCACTAATTGTTTTCTGGCTGTTCTGTATTCTCTTGTTACTTTCTTCCCCCTTGCTGTCTTTCTTTTGTGAATTAATGATTTTCCGTAGTGGTATGCTCTGATTCCTTCTCTTTTATGGATGTTTTGATTTGTAGTTACAGTGGTGATCACATAAAGCATTTTACAGATATAACTATTTTAAACTGATAACTTTGATTACATACAAAAACTCTACCCTTCTACTCTGCTCCATCTTATGTTCTTGATGTCACAAATTACCTCTTTTTATATTGTTTTCATGAACTAGTTATTGTAGCAATAGTATTTTTTATATTTAGTCCTTTAACCTTTATATTAGAGTTGACTGATATACCACTCTACTGTGATATTATAGTATTCTGCTTTTAATGATACACTTAACTTTACCAGTGTGTTGTGTATCTTCATTTCAGCTTCAAAACTACTGTAAGTATTTCTTGAAAAGCAAGTTAAGTAGTGATTAACTGCCTCAGCTTTTATTTGTTTGGAAAAGTGTCTTTCCTTAATTTCTTAATTACAACTCTTCCAGGTAAGTATTCTTGGTTGGTATTTTTTTCTTTTATGCTTTAAATATGTGATCTCACCTTTTCCTAGCCTGTGAGGCTTTTGATGAGAAATTCAAAGGGCATGCCTTTGTATGTGAATTTTTTTCCTTTCTTGATGTTTAAAATTTTTTTTACAATGTGTCCTGGAGGTGGTTTGGGGTTGAACTTTTGTGGGGGGACATATGAACTTCATGATATTGGATCTCCAAATCTCTATCCAGATTTGGGATAGAGTCATTATTTCAGTCATTGTTTCTTTAAATAAGTTTCTTTCCCTGTCTTATTTTTCTAGGACTCCAAAAAGACCTACATTGAGTCTCTTAATGTTTTTCTTATAACTCACATAGGCTTTCTTCACTCTTTTTCATTCTTTTTCCTTTGCCATCCTGACTGGATAATTTCAAATAACCTGTCTTCTAATTCATATTCTTTCTTTTACTTGATCCAGTATGCTATTGATAAGTTCTACTGTATTTTTCAATTTGTTCATTGTATTCTCCAGCCGCAGAATTTATTTGTAATTTTTATGATATCAACCTCTGTTAAACTTCTTGTTCTTTTCATGTGTTGTTTCCCATATTTTGTTGCATCTGTGTGAGTTGCATGTGAGTTTCCTTAAAACAGCTATTTTATTTATTTATTTTTATTAAATATTTTTATTTTCCTACATCATTGTTAATTTTTGTACAGTATTTGATTTCTCTCCTCAGGTGTAGTCCCCATAAATCTCTTATAACCACATCACCCATGAACAGTCACCACAGTCCTTGTGCTATTAACTCCCCTGTTTTGATCCCCCTCTCTCCCCCTCCCCCTGTTGTATGCCTCAGATCTATATTTTGCTTGCAAGTTTTGATTCTTTTTTTTCCTTTGACACTTTGTTCAGTTTCTCTATATTCCCTCTATAAGTGAAACCATCCAATATTTTTCTTTTTCTTTCTGATGTATTTCACTGAGCATAATCTCTTCTAGCTCCATTCATGTTGCTATGAATGGCATGAGTTTTATTATTTTTTTTTGATTGCTGAGTAGCATTCCAGTGTGTGTGTGTGTGTGTGTGTGTGTGTGTGTGTGTGTGTGTGTGTGTATATATATATATATATATATTACATCTTCTTGATCCATCATATATTTTGGGACACTTGGATTATTTCTGTATCTTAGCTACTGTAAATAGTGCTGTAATAAACATAGGAGTGCAGGTTTCCCTTCAAATTAATGTTTTTGAGTTCTTTGGGTAGGTTACTAGGAGTGGAATTGCTGGATCATATGGTAGATTCACTTCTAGTAATTTGAGTGTCCTCCACACAGCTTTCCATAGTGGTTGGACCATTTTGCATTCCCCCCAGCAGTGTAAGAGGGCTCCTTTTTCTTCACATCCTCACCAGCATTTGTTTGTTGCCAGTTTTTTTTTTTTTTAATATGGGCCATTCTCACTAGTGTGAGGTGGTATCTCATTAAAGCAAATATTTTTAATTCTTTATCACACAAATTGCATATCTCCATTTATTTGGGCTTGGTTACTGGAAAATTATTGTGTATATTGTATTGTTTTGGTGGTATCATATTTCCTTGATTTTTCATGCTCCTCAAGTCTTTCATTGCTGTCTTTCTATTTGAGAAAGCAGTCATTTCCTCCATTTTTAACTGACTGGCATCAGGAAAGAAATACCTTCAGTAAGCCTGTTAGGGATCTGAGGCTTTCTCAGACTTTCTCTAGATAGGTCTCCTCACACTTCTTGTTCCCTTTTGTAGGTGAATTCTTAAGATTGCATGTCTTCTTTCCATCCTGTGATGTCAGGTCAAGTGCTCACAGAGTTCTACTTGCTTGCTTTCCTTAGGGTGATGCTAAATGCTAATGTTTGTGAGTTTTCTTCCACACCCAAGAGACAAGTTAACATTCTATATACATTCACTAGCTTTTTGCAAAGGCTCGTTCTTGCCACTGTTATGGGAATGTACGCACAATGTATTGCCAGAGAGTGGAGGTACATATGGATGAGGTGTGTGGAGTGTTTAGGTGCTCATGAGTCAGCTGGGGTGGGAGGCTTTGCAGGTGAGGTGTCTCCAGTGGCTCATTGGAAGGATCCTGGATAGAGTTTGAAAGGCAGCTTATAGGATTCATGTACTTTTGATACTTTCTGAAATCCCGGCTGCTGTTATCTTAGCTACTCCCTGTCTCCCAGCTACACAGGACCACTCAGTATTCTGGATGGGGTGTCAAAAAATTGGGTTTCTTTCATAGTGTCCTGCATAGCTGGGAGAGTAGGATGCTCACTCACATGCCCTCAAATTCCCCTGTGGGTGATGTCTTACTGCTGAAAAGGCCTCCCTTGACACTACGCTTCTTTGGGTGATGCAGGTAAAATGAAACTGTTCCTTTTGCCCTTTTGAGTGTGACTGATCTTGAATTTTTTTTGGCTCCAATAGTATGCTTAAACTCCATTGCACTACCAGACTTCCACAAAAATAACTTGTGGGTGATGATCCAAACTGGTGTTGTTTGTGTGGAAGATGATAGAAAACTTTTATTCTGCTATGATATTGATGTCACTCCACAAATCCTCATGAATGTGTGCCCTGGGCAGTCCCTTCTTTGTTCTTCTCTCTCAGCCAGGCACGGGCATGTGCTTTCCCTTGCCTCCTATAGATATTTTAGAATCAGTTTGTCAAATTCCTCAAAAAGTCCTGTTTAAATTTTGTTTGGAATTGCATTCTATGCACAGAAAAATTTGGGAAGAACTAAAAATTTTAGGAGATAGTTTTTTAATCATTAACATAGTTGTTCTCTTCATTTATTTAGGTCTTATTTTTAAATAAATTTTAAACTATCTTCTGAAAAAGTTAAGAGGTGAACTCTTAAGTGGTTAAGGTCCAGAGTGAAATAGTGGGTAGTTATTGGTGTCTGTTTGTAGAGGCAATATGATGTTACCTTGGCATTTCTCAGGATTTAGGGAACTCAGTAGAAGGATCAAAAGACTGAGAAGTTTAACGTGTCCTCCAGGATATTTTCAGTATATATGCAATACTTTTAAGAAGAAATATGGTAAGAATAGAGTAATTGATAATGAATACTCACCCCAGCCTTCATGTAAAAAGGAGAAAATACCCAACCAAGAATAAAGAGCATAAATGAAATCTGAAAACAAGAACAGTAACAATTAG
The DNA here is from genome assembly GCF_964194135.1 of Talpa europaea. Lineage (NCBI taxonomy): Eukaryota > Metazoa > Chordata > Mammalia > Eulipotyphla > Talpidae > Talpa > Talpa europaea. The sequence goes on from NC_140082.1 coordinate 52,724,268, forward strand.
ATCAGGGTCCCATTTAAATCAATCTCTTAAGTGAGATACAAGCTCAGTTATTACCTGTTTTGAGCCTAACAAATACGTCACTGTTGCGAACCTTACAAGTATACCTTACAGTACAACCAACTTAACTTATAGGTACTTGATCTTTACCTATAAAAAGGTGCACTCAATTGTGCCAATTTTCAAAGTGTTTATTTTTAAGTTGCATGCCTATTTCCAGAAAGGAATGAAGGTGGCTTATAGTTAAATATAAAAGATATTGAACAAAAAATAAGAAAAAAATTAGAAATCACTCAGAGAAAAGGGAGAGAAACTATACAAAAATTTCATGTTATTGAAACTAAATGATAAATTTGACTTTGGCTTTCTTTATAAAGAAGGGGTAAGGTAAGTTGAATATATGAAGGAGAAGCTAATAAACTAGGAGAGTAAATTGTGGTTAAAGCCAGGGCTTCTTATTAGGTTTGCAGTTGACACTGCTAGAAGAATTCTTTATTTGTATAGTCTACAGGAAGAAAAATTAGAATCAGAAAGTGATTTATAAAAAAGTCAGAAGAGTTATATAAAAATAGGTTAATGAACCCAAGACTTATAAATTCACTTATAATTTTGAAGAACAAATTCTATGTCCTCTAACAAATCTATTCCACAGATTAAATAAAAAATCCATTTAGTAAGTTTGAATACATTTAAAATGTGGTATTCTTGGGAGACTGATTAGGAATTTTGTATTAATTAGTTGAGGATCTCAAAGAGGTCAACTGAGTCTATTCTCAAAGTATATATATATTTATATAACAGATACAAATATATAAAAGCACACACATATATACACATGTTTATACACACATTTACACTTATTTATGTCTATATATACACGTAATACATACTCATGTATCTACACATAAATGTATATGCATGTACATTTAAATGTTAGTATAATCTTTTCCTTTTCTGGATATTTGCCTACTAGCTATTTGTTCACTGTTTTTCTATGGTCTCTGGAATATACTCTCTGTCTCTACATTAATTCATTCAAGAAGAATGAATTCAAGAACCTTCTGAGATATCAGACTTAGCTCCTTTCTTCAGTTACTTCTCAAGACTTTAATATTTACTCAAGGTTGAAAGCAAGTTTCTATGCTTATAAGTTTTATCTGGAGAATAATAAAGGTAGAGGTTGGTTGCTTCAAAAGGTATTACTTACATTCCACTCCGTGGCCCCAATAGCAAACCCTGAAGATGCTCCATTTCCAGCCAGGTTCATAATATTGACAGTGGTAAAATGGGTGGCAAAAAAAGATGCACCTACCTGAAAATCAAAAGATAACAACAATGAATTTTTTAGAGGTATCTTTAGGGTTTTCTATATATGCCATCATGTATGTTATCTGCAAACAATGGCAGGTTTACTTCTTCTTTCCCAATTTGAATTCCTTTTATATTCTTTTCCTTTCCATAGTTGTTCTAGCTACTGAGTGGGAGAAAATATTTGCATACCATACATCTGACAAGGGGCTGATATCCAAGATCAACAAAGAACTCATACAACTGAATAAAAACAAAACAAATAACCCAATCAGAAAGTAGTCAGAAGAGCTGAATAGACACTTCTCCAAAGACATACAGAGAGCCAACAAATACATGAAAAAAATGCTTATTACCACTTATCATCAGGGAAATGAAAATCAAAACCACAATGAGATACCATTTTTCACCTGTGAGAATGGCTCATCTCAAAAAGACCTGAAAAACAAGTGTTGTTGAGTATGTAGAGAAAAAGTAATTCTTGTACACTGCTGGTGGGAATGTAGACTGGTTCAGCCCCTATGGAAAACAGAATGGAGGCCTCGCAAGGTATTAAAAATGCATCGACCATGTTATCCAGCAATTCCACCTGGAGGTACCTACCCAAAGAATAAAAAAAACACTAATTTGGAGGGATACATGCACTCCATTGTTCATTGAAACCCTATTTACAATAGCCAAGCTATGGAAACAACCTAAGTGTCCCAAGACAGAGGAGTAGATTAGAAAAATACAGTATATATACACAATGGAATATTACTCAGCTATAAAAAGATAAACTCTTGATATCTGTGACAACATGGATGGAACTGGAGGAGATTGTGCTAAGTGAAATAAGTCAAAAGGAAAAAGACAAATACTGGATTGTGTCACTCATATATGGAATATAGAGAAACAAAACAAAGGGTCAGATAAAGCCATACCAATAACAGACTTTAGAAATCTAACTGTTGAAGTGAGGCTACAGAGGGGGAGGGGAGATAGCAAAGTAGGGAAGGAGGACAATGGATTATGGTGAGGACTTGGGGTGTCTTGGTAGTGGGTGTGTGTGGTAACAACACCTGAATTAGGGTCAACACTATATCCCTAAATCATATACAATGTTGTAAACCAATAGTACTTCAATAAAAATAGTAAAAAATGCCAAAATAAAAAGAAACAAAACAAATTACTACACATAAAAAACACAATTATATATCAGAACTCAGCCCTATTCTAAGAATTTTCTCAAATTGAATTTTACATTTTTTCAAAAGGTAAATTTCCTAGACAGAATTCCAATTTGTGCTTCTTCTCCTTCTCCTTCTTCTTCTTATTATCTGTGATGAACTTTATTTTTTTTAATTATTTTTTTTATTTTTTACATCATTGTTCATTTTAAAACAATATTTGCTTCCCCCCACCCTCTCAGGTTGAGTCCCCATAGAGTTTCCTTCACCAATGCACCCATGCACCATCCCAAAGTTCCCTATGCTCCTCCCTCCTCCTCTGATCCCTCTACTCCCTCCTCCCTTGCAGTATGTCTCTGTTTTATAATTTTCTGTTTTGCTTTGTTGTGTTTTGTACTGTTGTTATTTTTTACACTGTCTTATTTGGTTCTCCTATATTCCTGCTATAAGTGAAATCATCCCATATTTTTCTTTTTCCTTCTGGCTTAGTTCACTGAGCATAATTCCTTCTAGCTCCATCCATGTTGCTGTGAATGGCATGAGTTTATCTTTTTTGATTGCTGAATAATATTCCATTGTGTATATATCCCACATCTTCTTGGTCCAGTCATCTATTTTTGGGCATTTCGGTTGTTTCCAGGTTTTACCTATTGTAAATAGGGGTAATGTTGCTAGAACCCTCTGCTGAAAAATAAACTAAGGTGGGAGACCCAGTGCAAACATTTCTTTGTCAAATACAATCTCTTCTTAAACCAAGATTACGAAAAAAGATTTAAGTATAATTCAGCATTTACACCAAGAAATGCTTTACCCCCAATCTGCCAGCTAACCCAGGCAAGACCATTTGTCAGGGCATCGGATCCAACAGAGTGACTGAATATGTTTTCCTCTTCCCTTTGAATAAAGGCACCTTCTCCTACATAGACAAGACTTCTCTCAGTGAAGCATTACCCCAATATGAAAAGCCAAGTTCTCGCCATCAGACTGGTTAATATTGGGAGAGTAAGAATACATTGGGGAATAGGGGCTTGCTTTTTGCACAATTCTCTAAATGCACCTAAATGCAGGGGACATATATGCGTATTTTTACATAACAAGTTACAAAGCAGCCTGGGCTCAGGCTTGATTTGGGTGCTCAGACCTTGGACCCTGCTAGCTCCCCACATCTCCCTTCCCCCAGGGATGCTGTACCCTCACTCCATTATAGGGATAGGGCCCTGGAAGATCTCCTGCCTACCTTTCTGCAAGGTTTTGAGGCACTCCTCCTAGACAAATCACTTTATGTAATAAATAATTTAACATCCAAACAACAGAAAATGCTTTTAACCCCTCTATACTGCCTTTCTCCATCTAGCATCATGATGTCCCATCCATGCAGGTACACACTGGACCTCTGGGTACCCTTATAGTCTACCCAGCAAACACCTGCTCCATCTTCAAATCCTGCTCAAATCCCACCTATCAAACTTTCTGTTCTTTTCTGTGACATATTCTAGCTCACTGGATACATGCTTTAGCTCCTATTCTAGAGTGTGTGCTTCCAGAGGGCAGGGCTGTCTATTTCCTATCCATGTTTTGGAACCTAGAATGATGTCTTATGTATAACTAAACATTATTGAGTTAAACTAAGTTGAACACAAACATTTAGTTTCTTTTAAGAAACTACTTAGGAGCTAAGGGAAATATTTAACAAATGACATTCCCGATTTAGCCATTTCAAAATATTTTAGGTATATGATGTCTAAATAAAATTAATAAGCAAATTAACATGCAATACCCCAAGTGGACTGCTATATGCAAGGCTTACTCACCGACCACCAGGCAAGATTTCGGCCAGCAAGGAAAAAATCATCTATTGTTCCACGACTGTTTGTCAATATAGCCTTAAAAAAAAAGAAATAAAAACAATGGAATGCAAGAAACCAAATTGTTCAAAAGACACAGGTCTCTCAAACAAATGACCTTCACTTGTGGGTAAATCTCTTTTACAGAGATTGCCAAATCCATTCTTCCTGTCTTTCTCTTTAGGAATAGAAACCCCATCTCTCTGACTTAGAGGGTCCTTACCTCTAAGTCTCTTCTATCTGTGAGATTATGTGGGTCTTTCCATTTCTCTACACTATTGGGAAAATAATATTGCTTTCTTTTTTTCCACAAATAGTTAACCAGTACTGGAGTTCTGGCAGAGTCTGAAAGATAAGCTGTTTGTTTAGTGAGTGCCTGGATCAATTAGGAATGGCAAATCTGAGTATGTGCCTAGTTTCTTCCTGAGAGCACGCTGCCAGCACCATGGTGTCCTTTCACTTCACCCAGGTCCTTCCTATTGGGGTCCCAGCTCTGACTCCAGTCCCCTCTGCCCCGCCCTGCTGTACAGTCAAAGGACAATACTGGGTATTTCCTAGACTCTTAGGACCAGAAAGGAGGAGCTGGTTGACAGAAATGTGTTTCTTTAGGAAGAGTGAACACTCATTACCTCCCTCAGAGGGTCCTTTCATATCCCAAAACCTTAAACCAAAGAAGCAGTTTTCTAAACCAGATGCATTAAGTTAGTCTCATTTCATCCATTCACTAAATGTTTATCAAAGGCCTACTATGTATAAAGCTCACCTGTCATAAGGAAAGTATCATTGGTATGTAGGTCAAAGTGCATTAGAGCTTTCAAAAAGGGATTTTAAAAATGTTCTAAGATGAATAAAATCATCCTCCCATTCCATTACAGAAAGAGCCAGACAGGAAGAAGAGATCATGGGGGGAAGGTGGCTTCAGCCCCAGTCTCTGCCTCTTTCCCTCTGTTCTCTTTCTGGAATAATACAATCAGTCAGGTTGTTAAGGGAGAAGATGCATTCAACACTTTCTCAAAGATTTCTGGGCTGAGACAGATAGAAATGGAAATGAAAAAAAAAGAAAGTGTACATCACCTCCCTCCCCCATGCTGTAAGAGCCAAATCACCAGCAAGGAAGACAAAGCTTTGCCAGTTCCCTCTGGGCACTCAGCAGACAGGTGCTATGAGCACTTTCAGAAAGAGCCTCATCTATGCAGATGTGGGCAATTTGGTTCTGTAAGAATAACAGTGGTTTGTGTAATAAATGTAAGAAAATAAAGCTTGACTCCTTTGCCACATCATGTATAAAAGGAAACTCGTGATGTTCTTGAGATTTAAATATTTAAAAAATTATAAAACATTGAAAGAAAATTTAGAATTATATTTGTACCACCTTGGAGCAGAGGGGAACGTTCCTAAGCCAGGAAATCAATAAGCTATAATGGAGAAGAGAGATAGTTGATTTCAAAGAGAAGAAAAACTCAAATGACAAAAAGACACCATTAGCAGAGTCTAGGCCAGTGTTTCTCAATCAGTGGTGATTTTTGCCCCAATTTTCCAGGGTCATTTTGCAATATTTATAGATATCTTTGGCTATGAATGGGTAAGGGCCAGGGAGACTCTCAAGCATACAATAATGTACAAGACAGACCTTCACAACACACAGCGATTTGGTCCCAAATGTCAGTAGAGTTGAGATTGAGAAACACCGGTCTAGAGTAATGATAGTTTGGGGAAAACATGAGCAATTCAAATGACAGACAAATTGACAAAGGAAAAGTCAAATAACCCAACTCAAAAATGGGCAAATAAACTGGCTATTCACAGAAGAAAGTCAATGGACAATAAACTCATGGAAAGATGCTCAACCTCACTAGGAGTCTAAACGTGTGAAGCAAAGCTTGCTTCAATGAGATACCACTATTCACCCAACAGCCTGACCAACAACAAACAAACAAACAAACAAATAAATAAAACGAGCAGTAACAATCAAGGCTGGTGAGGGCTTCGGGAAAAGAGAGTGCTCATTTGCTATTTGTGAGAAATGTAAATCTCAACAAGCTTTGGGGATTGCCAGTTAGCAATAAAATTTCGCATGAATATATCCTTCTAGCATAGCAATTATAACTTTGGTAATTCATGCTACACAGGTTGAAAGCATCAACACATTAAACAACAACAACAACCTGGCAAAAATCTAAGTGTTGATAAGTAGGGAGGAGCTGAATAGTACACAGGTTTGTATGATTATTAGGCAGGTAATAAAAACATGAGCTAGATCTCTTATCTATTCACCTGCAGGACTCTCTACCACATAGTAAGTGAAAAAAAGCAAGCTGCAGGATATTTCACATGATATGATCACATTTTTTGTAAAGACAAAACAAAAATTCTACATGTGTGTCCCAGAGGAGGAGGGATTAAGAGGCCCTGGTTACTTCAGAGAGATGGGAATGGATGGCGGAAGAATAGTATCTAATCTTTAAATATTTATGCAACTTTTCACTTCTTGCAATGCAATGCTTTGATAAATTAAAACATGATGTTTTAAAAAAGAACCAGAGGAAAGATAACAACATAAAGAAAAAGAAGAAATCATTCTGGATAATCGTGCATGTTACGTCACTAGAAGAACAGAAGGCACAGCATGTTTCCTTTGGTGGCGACCAGATGGCTCACCAGCCCTCTGACCCTGGCCAGACAGCCCCGACTGGGCCCAGAAAGAAGCTTCGGCTTCCTAATTCAATAAGAGCACAGGTGGAAGGATCCCCCAACTAGTGCCCACTACTGGCAGCCCTGACATAGGTCACCCAGAAGGATGTTTTTCATAATTGAGGTAATTAAAAAAGTCATTTGAACGATCTGATAAATACCTCCAATTTCTCCTTTACAACACAATAAAGGGTTTATATTTTCTCCTCTAGTACAAAATTCTCTTAACAAGATGGAGATGATGTCTTCACTACTCTATCAGTCCGGGAGTGTTGGTCAACCGGCCATACTTTGAAGGGCCAGATTCTGACAGCAAGAACCTGCATGTGACCTGTCAGGTCACAGGGCAAGGGAGCTTCAGCTAGCTGGCTGGGGCTCAAACAGAAAGAAAACTTTCCCACTGGTTTGCAAACTGTGGCATTTTCACCAGATACTCCTGCTTGGTGAAGCAGGTCAGAACCATCAGAGGCTTCTGATGCTTAACTGCTTTGCAGAGGGGCAATATCCTTATAGAGGCGGAAGCTTTCAAAACCATCCAACCTTTTACTGGAACTTGGGCGGGTTCCTCTGAGGAAGACTCTGGCACTGGGTAGTGTGGCCAACAGACACCTTTTTGAGAACTTCATACTAAGCTCTAGTGGGTCAATGGCAGCAAAGAAGACACAATCCTTACACTATGAAGAGAACCTTACACAGAAGAGAAACTATATGCTTTTTATTCAAACTTAAAGGGAACACTTAGAACACTAAGTTATATGTGACCTTTGAGGTCTTGCTAGCAAGGCAAGTGGTTATGCTCTTGTGTCAGTTTAGGTAGCTCTAGGTTCAAATCTGAACTCCACCACTCCCTGGTTGCTCCTTAACTTTTTTGTACTTCAGCTTCCTCATCTGTCAAACTGAGAGAAATAACAGTATGTTATTCACAGCATGCTTGTGGGAGTGTGATGCACTTACTCAGTAGGGGCCTGGCATTTAAGCACCTGATCCCACCAGCAGCATGATGATGTTTAATAATTACTGCTTAGGTTCCAACCAGCAGAGGGGGCTGACCTGTTTGTTTGAGGGGAAGGGTCTGGAAGCAAAGGGGAGGGGAGGTGGGGTGCAGGGGAACAGTCAGGTAAAGGGAGTGTGGAGAGGTCTGAGCGAAGGGCTGTGCACAGGCAGGAGCAGGAATGAGCGAGTGCTCCAGGGCCAGGGTCAGGATGGGAGTGGCGAGCAAGTGACTGGCAGGGAGAAGATTAAATCCAGCCAGATGTCAAGGGTCTTTGCTTCTGGGCCCAGACTTACCAACATCCCGGTTCCCAGAACCAACATGAAGTAAAATACCGTCAGCAGGACGTCTAGGACGCTGTTGGTTACGTTATACCCAACAGTCAAGTTCCAGGGGTTGCTGTATTTGGGAAAGTCCATGGTGGTCCTTGGGGGCGGGTGGCGAGAGCGGCGGTGCCAGAGGCCCCAACGGCTGTGGATCAGGCCTTGGCTCTGCAGCCACCCCGCAGCCTGCGGAGCCTCGCGGCAGCCTCGGAGTTCTCGGCTGCACAGCCGCTGAGCGCCTTGGGGTTCTCACCTGCCCCCAGGGCCCGCCTTCTCCGGACTGCTCCACCTAGCGAGAGAACGAACAGCCCCTCTTCACTCCTCCATCGCTAGCTTTGTTGGCCACAATGGCTTTATTTTGAACTAAAAGTTGGTTGCTGGGTGGGGCTAAGGAGGTACACAATCGTTAACAATGTCTTTCAAAGCCACTGGCCCCCAGGGCAAAAGAAGAAACCGGTCATACTACTTGTGTCTTTATTTGTAATTTAAAAGTCCCTTTCAATGGCGATATTTTGATATTAGTTTTATTATATTAATAAATATGATATGAAATATTTATTATATTAATAATGCAATGTTTGAATTTTGAGTACAGAGTCTTTTGGCACCCCCTTAAATTCTGCACCTAGGAAACTGCCTCACTCTCTTCACTTTTAGACAAAGCCCTGACTGGACCAGCTGACCCAGAAGTTCCTCAGCTGTTGGCATTTTGATCTTGCACTCCTGATGGAGGCATTTGCAGTCAGGGCAAACATTACTTTCCTGGGGGGTGTTTCTCTGCTAACTTGTATATTTATAGATTTTGGTCAATAATACTATAGCAACAATAATAGTTAACTCTTGTTATGTCTAGCAGAACCCCCTTCTGTGCACTTGGCATGTTAACCTATTTGATTTCCACAATAACCAAATAGTCTGAGTCTATGACAGGGAGGCTTGTCTTTATAGCAGTCTGAGGTCTATGATCGCAGCCTCCTGAGCAGAACTCTGTTCTAGTTCAGTCCAGTACTGTCCAAAAGAAATAGTATGTGAATCACAGATGCTATTTTATTTTTTTCATGGTTACTGAGGTATGACTGAAAAGTGAAAATTGTATGTAGTTAGGGTCTAGGACATAATATTTTGATAAGTCTATATACTGTGAAATAATTCCCATAATCAAACTAATGAACATATTAGCCACCTCACATAATTACCATTTTGTGTATGAGTGTGGTCACAACCCTCAGATTTACTCTCAGCAAATTTCAAGTATACAATTTTATTAATGATAGCCATCATGTTGTACATTTGTTCTCTAGAACTTGGTATTATAATGGAAAGTTTGCACCCTTGGACCAACATCTCCCCTTTTTTTCTACCATATAACTTCTGGTAACTACCATGCTACTCAGTTACTGAATTTCACCTCTTTTTTTTTTTTTTTTTAAGATTTCACATATAAAGGGGGATCAAGCAATATTCAATATTCAATCTGTGATGTTGTCTGAGACATCCTCATCTATGTTGTTGCAAATGGCAAGGTTTCCTTCTTTTTAAATTCCAATTAATTAATTAATTAGTTTCACACTTGCTTTATACATTCATCTACCACTGACAACTGATTTATTTCAGCTTGGCTACTATGACGAATGCTAAAATGAACTTGGAGTGCAGGTATCTCTTTAAGATAATGATTTTATTTCCTTTGGCTATATGCCCAGAAGTAGAACTGCTGGATCATACCATGGCTGTGTTTTTAATGTATCCAGGGCCCTTCCCAATGTGTTTACTGTAGCGGGTATACCAATTTACATTTCAACCAATAGTATACCAGTGTTCCTTTTTCTCACATCCTCATTATACTCCTTTTCTTATGATGTTTTGATAATGGTCATCCTAGCAGGTGGGAAGTGATAGCTCATTGTGGTTTCGATTTGCATTTCTCTGATGTTTGGTGAATTTGAGTATCTTTTCATATACCTATTGGTTATTTGTATGACTTCTTCAGAAAACTGCTCACAGCCTTTGTCCAATTTTTAATCAGGTTATTGCTACTAGTATTATTTTTTGCTTTTGAGTTATATGAATTACATATATTTTGGATATTAATCCTATATCAGCTATATGGTTTGCAAATATTTTCTCCCATTGTTTTTTCATTTTATTGATTGTTTGCCCTGTGTCAAAGATATGATTTTAAGTTTTCCAGTAACTATATTAAAAATAAGTAAATATGAATATAAACAAAATATTTGCTTCAAGAAACTACATAAACTGCATAAAATATAAAAAATAAAGGAAAAAGGTAAAATTAATTTTAATTATATATTTTATTTAACCCACTATATCTAAAATGTCACTGGCATATGTGATAAATGTAAAAACTGTTGAGATTTTTAAAATTCTTTTTCACATTAAGTCTTTGAAGTTTTGTGTATATTTTACACTTAACAGCACATCTTAAATTCACTCATAAACTTGTCAGGAATTCATTTGTATTTAAATTTAGTAAATTTTATAGTTGATGAAGTCAACTTATATACCATGTTGTTCTAAACATACTTATAAGTTTTCTAGTACAGAATTAAGAACCAAAATTTCATTTTCCTTTAGCTCAGTGACAAATCTGATTGATTTTTTTTAAGAGATTGATTTCAGTTTAGAGCAAAATCATACCAGTTTTTAAAATTCTGTCTGTCCAAGTTAGGTAAATTCACTAATTCTTGTTGTTAACTCTATCATTAACATCAAATTCAAAGAGACATTACATAAATTAAAAAGCATTTCTAAATTGATTCATAGCCCAAAGCATTTTTCAGATTTTTCTAGTATTTTTGCCATAGATTTACATAAATAACATAACTAATTACAATTTAAATCCTTGATACGTTGACTCATGTTAGGAGAATGTGTGAAATAGTTATTATTAATTTGTATTATGAAAATCAATATCAATATCAATATCATTTTGGATACTGGCCAGATAGGTTATGTCAGAAAAGAAGGAGGTCATGAGTATCAGACTGAAGCAGACTTTATTTAGCAAAGTCTTGGCTCCAGCACAGTGAGAGTCCGGTGAGAGATTGGGGACACAATTATAGGGCCGGGCTGCTTCCGGGATTTTTTGGAGCATGGGGTAGGGGTGGGGGGGGGTGGGAGTGGGGGTGGCGGGGTAGGGGATGGTGTGTGGGGTGTGGGGGGAATGGGGAGGTGTGGGGGGGTTGGGGAGTGGGCTGCTGGAATTCTGCACTGCCATCAGCTTATCTCTGATTTCTCAGCGCCTAGCCATGCAGGTTTACGATGCTCTTCAGGTTACAAATAAGTATTTCCTTTCCTTGACTCTTCCAATTTAGCTCATTCATGTACAGTACATATTAGTGAGAAATGTAAGTGCCATGTTTTCCTTACTTAATATTCAACAACCTTGCTTTTTGTTGCAAGAACATCTTGAATTGTAATTTATATTATAGTATTTCTTTGTAAAAGTTACCAAGATTCAACCAATGAGCACTGGCAGAAGCACATCATCAAATTCCATCATCAGATTCAGTTGCATAAAATGGTGATGATTTATATTATTTGCACATATATAGTGAATGATTTTAAGAATTGTAACCAGCCATGATACCGAATTTTAGGGCAAGAGAGAGCTCTTAGGGTCAGAATAAAAAAGTAAAAGCCTTGGAGGAAAAGGAAGTCTCCAGAGATTAGGGCAACAAATTCCAAAGGGATCTAATCAAACACTCCAGGACTAGGGACAACACGACATTGACATTCCGTAACAAGGATGATAATGAAAAAGGATGTTAAGGGCTGGGCCACAGACTCTTAATTCTGGGCACAGAGACATTAAGGCAGGGTGAGTGAGACCTCCGAGAACTAGCCAATCACAGAGAGACTGGTGGAGGTTTAGATTAGGGAAAAAAGGTTTATATTCCGTGAGGCATGACTCCCTTCATCTCCCTTGCCCCTCCACCTGCCTGGGAGTCCCACTTTCTTTCTGTTCCTTTTCTCCTTAATAAACCTTTTCTTTCTCTAAGCAAATTTGCCTCTTCTCGCTTGCTTGCCTGAGCGTTAGCGAAGTTCCTGCTGCAGCTTCATGAGACACCTGGTCCCTGGTGACCTAGTGGCTGGGACTCAGCACTTCCACTGCAGCCTGGGATCCGTTCCTGGCTAGGAGACTAGGCCTGAAAACCTGAAACTACAGTATCAATACCTTTCATAGTTTGCTGCAAAGATTAAGCAAAAATGTTTTAATGTTATCACAGAGTGGAATATAACAATATAGGAAACATCAGCTCGTTTTCAAGTACCATTAAAACTGGGACTTTGACCTAATATAAGTGGAGCACTGTCAGGGATGATAAAAAGTATTTTTTAATATTTAACCAAAATTCTTCTTTGATAAATGGAAAAGCTTAAAAATATCAACCTACAAATTTGATATTTTAGGTCATGAATTGGGTAACATTTCTTTATATGTTTGATGTCTTTACAGACAAAATAGGTTCAAAATATTGAGTTTCACATCACAAGGCTCAACTAAATATTAAAAAATGTGCTTGGAAATATTTAAATTTTGAATCCATTCTTTTTGGGCATTGTTAGACAGGTCTTATATCCCATGGGAAATTGTTTTGAGGTTTAGTTGAAAATAGTTTTGCTTTTTATAAAATCCTGTTTTGAGGACATTTTTCAAAATTTTTAAATAAATTTTTATAACTGAGATAATTCTTTTGTCATCTTTTCATCTAAAATATTTTTCTTTTTAGAGCAAGAATTCAAGTTCTTTTAAAGCTGGCCAAAGCTATAAACTCAAATTCTGTTAAAAATCATGAAATTATTTTGGACATTTATTTCTACTTCAAGCAACTAAGAAAGTATAGCTCACTGTTGTTATTGAAAATTCATCTTAATACTGTTCACTTTATTATCTTTAGTAACTGCCTTCATATACTCGACCAATAGCTCTAACATAGCATGATTAAAAAAGCCATGATTAAAAAAGCCATGAAATACATTTTTGTTTCCATAACCACTTCAGTTTCCTATTGATTATTGTTAACAAGGTATATCTTTTTCTATCCTTTGACATTCAGCCTTTTGTGTCTACATATTTCAAGTGAAATTTTTATGTCCAATGTCTGCTTGAATTTTGCTTTTTCATTTAATCAGATAATCTACTATTAAGGAGTGGGTCTGGATCGTTTAAATTTAATTTGAGTATTGACATGGTTGTGTTAGAATATACCATCATGCTATTTGTTTTTTATTTGTCCCATGTGTTCTTTTTTTCTCCTTCTTTTGGGATAAATTGTGTGTGTGTGTGTGATTATGTATGTGTGTGCACCCACACCCATGTACTTTCATTTCATTTCCACTGATGGTTTATTTCTTATACCGCCTTGTTTTATTTCAGTATTTGCTTTAAGGTTTATGGTATATATTTCTAATTTATTTTCATCTACCTTCAAGTGATATTATTGCACTTTACGTACAGCATCAGAAGTTTATGACAGTATGCTTTCATTTCTCCCTTCCTAACCTTTGCCATATTGTTGTCATACATGAACTTTACATGTGTGATATATTTTACATTTTTAATTTATAACTGTTGTTTCCCTTTTAAACATTTTATTGTCCCTTAAAAACACTTAATCATAAAAAAGTCTTTTTATTTTCCCATGTAGTCACCATCTGGCATTTTTCTTTCCCATGTGTGGTTCCCAATTTCCACCTTGTGTTATTTTTCCTCTGCTTGAATGACTTCCTTTAACATTTCTTGCATTGCTAGTTTGCTGGTAACACATTTTTCAGCCTTTATATGTGTGAAAAATCTTTACTTCTTGAAAGATATTTTTTACTAGGCAAAGAATTCTAGGATAACATTTTTTTCATTTAATAATTTAAAGATTTTCCCCACTGTCTTTTAGTTTGTACTGATTCTGATGAGAAATCTGCTACCACCCTTATTGCTGTTTCTCTGTACATAACGCATATTTTTTCTTCTGGCAACTTTTATGATTTGCTCTTGAATGAGCTGGTTTAAGAAATGTGATGATTATGATGTGACATGATTTTTAAAAGTGTTTTTGTGATGATGGTTTGTTGAACATCTTAATATGTGGATAAATAGTTTTAATCAAATTAAGAAAAATTGCTGCTACATTTTCAAATGTGTTCCCTTCCTCCCCACCTCCAGAGACTCTAAATACATGTGTATTAGACAACCTGAAGTTATCCAACAGGTCACTGAGTTATGTTTATCCAGGATATGGCACAGATTTACCTTGATGTTTTCTTTTAAGAGGATTCTAGTTTTAGCTATTAAATCAAGACTTTTGGCCTGTTTTAAATGAATATTTGTATGTGTTCTGATTTAATGTTTAAGTGTTTGAATATATTGTTTCCCCAGCATTGCTTGTTGAAAATTGTTTCTTTTCTTGCTGAATTGTTTTGGCACCTTTATCAAAAAACAATTGACCATAGAAGTGTGAGTTTATTCCTGTACTTTTAATTCTGTTCAATTGGTCTGTGTGTCTATCTCCCTGTCAGTGCTTTGTAGTAAGTTTTATTTTATTTATTTTTGAACCAAATTTTATTGGTTTACCATTCATTTACAAAATTATATATTTTCAGGTGTACAGCATCATACCCGATATGTGTCCATGGTTCACTCGCCCACCACCAAAGTTTTTGTGCCATTATACTATTATAACAGGGTGGTGCCCAGGAAAAGGGGAGGTTCCAGGCTCCCTGCCTCACCCCAAGAAGGGTGGAGCTGAGCAGGGAGGAGAAGAAGGTGGAGAGGAGACTGGAGAAGAAAGGAAGCAGGATGGAGAGCCAGAAGGAGACCTGAAGGAGGCACATGGAGCAGAGAGAACTGTGAAGAAGCTGCACTGGCTTCTTGGTCCTGGACTGGTTGAAATAGATGTGGATGAGAGATCCGTGGGGAGGTGACAATGATAGCTTTTATCTTGACTTTGATTTTGCTCTTTTTTCTCCCAGTCTTGTCTGGCTGTTTCTGATCCTTTTCTGTGGGTCCCTGCCTGGAGGTGTTTTAGACTGTGGCAGGCTTTGGGGCCTTGTGCTGGGCCAATCCCATTTGGGTGGACTTTTACCCACAAGGGGATGGGTAGCCTTGGGTGCTGATTTAGAAACTATATTCTTTCTGTATTGTTCACTAATTGTATTAAAGTTCCTTTCCATTCAAGGTCTTTTATGTTTTGTCTTGATGTGGCAGATGGTGGAAACTATTTAGACAGGCAGTTTTGAGGGTTCTGGGGTGCCCCTCTCCCTGCCCTGTAATGCTATCACATTGACCTCCTTCACCCTTTCTCTCTACTCCCCTTCGCCTTCAACTCTGGTAACCAACATATTTTTCAGAGTCTAAAAGTTATTTTTGTTTTGTTCTGTCTGTTTGGTTTTGGTTGTTTATATTCCACAAATGAATGAAACCATCTAGTAATTGTCTTTTACTTTATGACTTTTTTTTAAGATTTATTTATTTATGCACACAAGAACTGTGTAGAGGTCAGAGATGTGGGAGGTGAGAGGATTCACCAGAGACAGAGTGGGGAACAGAACAGGCAGACTGACTGAAATACACTGCTGAGGGGAGCAGTGGGCGAGTCAGGAGAGGTCTGCTGTGTCATGTGGGTAGCTCCCTGGCCGGGGATCAAACTCGCGTTGCAGTGGCTGAGGATAGCTTCATAGGTTGCATCTTAACCTCTCGCGCCACCCGGGAGGCCCTACTTTATGACTTTTTCACTTTGTAAAATTACCTTAAGTCCCATCCATATTGTCACAAAAGGCAAGATTTCATCTTAAAAAACTGAGCAGTATTTGTTGCATATATATGCCACAACTTCTTTATTCAGTCACCTGTTGATGAGCACTTAAATTGACTCATATTGTGGCTGTTGTGAATAATGCTGCTGTGAACATAGGGGTGTATCTTTTCATATTAGTATTTTCATGTTCTTCAGATAAATACCTAGGAGTACTGAGGGATCATATGGTATTCCCATTTTTGACTTTTAAAAATTTTTCCATACTGTTTCCACAGAGGCTACACCAATTTACATTCCCACCAGCAGGGAATGAGAGTTCCTTTCTCTCTACACCCTTAATAACACTTGTTGTTTCTGGTCTTTGTGCTATAAATCATTCTCACAGGTGTGGGGTGATATTTCATTGTGGTTTTGATTTGCATTTCCCTTGTAATAAATGATGCTGAACATTTTTTCATGCAACTGTGGGCTATCTGTATGTCTTCTTTGGAGAAGTATTTATTAAGATCCTTTGCCTATTGATTTTTTGTTGTTGAGTTCTTTATATATATATATTTTATTTTTAAAAATTTATTTATTTTTTATTCTTACAATGTTTGCTTTCTGTTCTCTGGTGTAGTCCCCATAGAATTTCTACCACCAATTCACCTGTGCACCATCACCATAGTCCCTTGTGCTCTTCCCTCCCTGTTTTGATCCCTCTCCTCCCTCCTCCCCCATAGAATGTCTCTGATTTATAGTTGTCTTGTTTATTTTCGTTTTGTTTTGTTGTTATTATCATTTTCCCCCCTTGATCCCTTATATTCCTCCTGTATGTGAATCCATCCGGTATTTTTCTTTTTCCTTCTGACTTATTTAACTGAGCATACTCCCTTCAAGTTCCATCCATGAAACAACATTTAAAAAAAAAATTATTTATTTATTTTAAAGATTTATTTATTTATTTATACAAGCACTGGGTATAGTCGGAAGCGAGGGAGGGTGAGAGAATTCACCAGAGCCAGAGTGGGGATCAGAACAGGGAGACTGACAAAATACATTGCTGAGGGGAGCAGCAGGCGCTGCAGGAGAGGTCTGCACGCCATGTGGGACCCTCACTGGTGGCCTGGGATGGAACCGGTGCTGCAGAGGCTGCGAGCAACTTCGCAGCCCAGTGCTCAACTGCTTGCCACAAGGGGAGGCCCCAAAATTTGTTTATTTATATATATTTTACATCATTGTTCATTTTTAAACAATGTTTGCTTTTCTTTTTTCCTATTCAGGTGGAGTCCCCATAGAATTTCCCTCCACCTTTATATATTTTGAAAGTTAACCCCTTGTCAGATGTATGATATGCAAATATATTTTTTCATTTAGTAGGTTGCTTTTTTTCATTTTTGTGGTGGTTACTTTTGCTACACCAAAGTTTTTTTAATCTGATATAGTTCAATTTGTTTATTTTTGCTTTTGCAGTAGGAGTTGTATTCCTAACTATAGTTCTGAAATAAATGCCCAAAGTATATGACCTGTTTTCTTGCATGTATTTTATTGTTTTAGGTCTTAATCCAAATCTTTAGCCAATTTTAAATTAATTTTTATGTAGGTATTATTTTGCTTTTCTCTCCTTTACCTATAACTATTTGTTGATGAGGCTTTTCTTCCTACATTGTATGGTTTTGCTCTTTTGTTATAGAGTAACTGTCCAGATGTGTGTTGATTTATTTCTGGGCTCTCAATTCTATTTCATTGATCTGGTTTTTTTTTTTTTTAAAGATTTATTTATTTATGCATACAAGAACTGGGGGACGGGCCAGAGGTGTGGACAGTGAGAGGATTCACCAGAGACAATGGGGAACAGAACAGGCAGGTTGACTGAAATACACTGCTGAGGGGAGCAGCAGGTGAGACAGGAGAGGTCTGCCATGACATGCGGATATCTCCTTGGCCTGCCGGGAATCGAACCGACGCTGCAGGCACTGGTCTGTTTTTCTTTAGTACTATACTGGTTTGGTTACTATTACTTTGCTTTATAGTTTGAAGTCAGGGAGATTTTATTGCCACTTACCTTATTTTTTCTCACAATTGCTTTGTTTACACAGGGCTTTTTATGGTTCCACACAAATTTCTGTTGTTATATTTTCTTGAACAATGTCATTGGTAATTGATAGGTCTTGTGTTGAATATATAAATTGCTTTAGGTAATATGGCCATTTTAACAATGTTTATTCTTCCAATACGTGACCATGGGCTATTTTCCCATTTTTTTGTATACTCCCCTATTTCTTTTAATATGTCTTGTTGATCTCAGTGTGTAGTTTCTTTACTTCCTTTATTTTTTTATTTTTTATTTTTTTAATATTTATTTTTATTTATTTATGCATTCAAGAACTGGGGTGAGAGGATTCACAAGACACAGAGCAGGGAACAGAACAGGCAGATTCTACTGAAATTCACTGCTGAGGGGAGCAGCGGGCAAGACAGGACAGGTCTGCTGTGCCATGTGGGTCAGCTCACTGGCTAGGGGATCAAACTCACGAACAGTGGCTGGACTTTAACCCCTGCATCATCAGGGAGGCCCTGAATAAGATTTTTTAAAAAGATTTATTTATTTATGCATAGAAAGCCAGAGATGGGGGAGGTGAGAGGATTCACCAGAGACAGTGTAGGAAACAGAACAGGCAGAACTGAAGTACACTGCTGAGGGGAGCAGCGGGCAAGTCAGGAGAGGTCTGTTGCACCATGTGGGTTGCTCCCTGGCCGACTGGGGATCGAACTCATGCTGCTGAGGCTGCGGATTGCTTCATAGTGCGGTGCTTAGCCCCTTTCGCCACCCTGGAGGCCCCTGTCTCTCAGCTCCATGTGCTCCCTCCAGGTCTCCTTCTGGCTCCATTCTGCTTCCTTCCTTCCTCAGTCTCCTCTCTACTTCCTTTATTAAGCTTGCGTCCAGCTATTTTTATCTTTTTTGATGTGATTATAAGTGTCCTCTTAATTTCTTTTTTCTCTAATTCATTGTGTATAGAAATGCACCAGACTTTTGGATATTGATTATATTGCCTGCTATTACATTTACTATTCTAGGAATATTTTGGTGGAACCTTTAAGATTTTCTATGTGTATTATTATCATGTCTTCTGCAAACAGTGATAGTTTTATTTCACTTTTTCCCATTTGGACTCCTTTACATCCTTTCATACCTAATTGCTCCGTGACTTCTAAAACTATGTTGAATAGTAGTTGTGAGAGTGGACATTCTTACTTGTTCTTGTTCTTAGGCAAAAACTTTCAGTTTTTCACCACTGAGTATGAATTTAGCTGTAGGTTTGTTATAGATGACCTTTATTATTAGTTTCCTTTTATTCCCAGTTTATTGAAAATTTTTATCATAAATGGATACTGAATATTGTCAATTTTTTTCAGTGCCTCTTGATATGCTCATGTAATTTGTATCTTTCTTTTTGTTGATGTTGTGGATTAATTTATTGATTTCCATTTCTTGAGTTTCCTTTTATTCCCGAAATGAAGTCCACTTGATCATGATTTATAATTCTTTTAATCTGTGATTGGATTCGATTTGCCAAGATTTTGTTGAGGATATTTTCATCAGATATTGCTCTATGGTTTGTTTGTTTGTTTTTGGTGCTGCCCTTGCCTAGTCTTGGGATCAGGATAATGTTGGCTTCATAAAATGTGTTCAGGAGCTTTACTCATTTTTTGATGTTTTGGAAGAGTTTGAGAAAGATGCGTATCATGTTGTTAGGAAAGTGGATGCTCGTGGGTCGGGGTGTGTACGCTGGTTGAAGAATAACAGCTGCCAGGCCAAACGTGAGAGCAAGCAAGTGTGGATTTATTGAAGCAAGAGGAAAGAACTCCTGACAGCAGGAGGGGGTCAAGGGAGGATGCCCGTTTTATTCCAGGTCTGTCTATGACTATATCCTGTCAGATTTTCTGTCGCTCAATGTGCCAGACTATTGATTAGGTACTAGGTGATCAGGAAGTTTCTTGGTGGTTGTTTCTTTTGTTTCCTAATTATCCTGTAGCTGAATCTTATCTAGATGGTGACTAGCTCAGCAACCTTTCAGTAAAACACTTCTATTTTCCTGGGAGCTGTTTTTTTCCTTCTGTGCCTATATTGTTTAATCACCATCTTGTATCTCAGCCTTTCCCATACCCCAAGTTTGCCTGGTCTCAGCTCCTCTCCATGTCTTCATAGAAAGTTTAGTAGAGGCCACTTGTGAGGTTTCCTGGTCCTGGGCTTTTGTTCTTAGGGAGATTTTTGGTTACAATTTTGATTTTTGTACTTGTGATTGTTCTGTTTAAGCTATTTTGCTCTGATTCAGTGTGAAAGTTTGTATGATTCTAGAAATTTGTCCATTTCTTCTAGGTTGTCTGATTTATCTGTGTATTTATATGTCAATAGTAGCCTCTTCTGAACCTTTGTATTTATGCAGTGTCTGTTATAACAGACACTCTTTCAGCGCTGATTCTTGTTATTGGGGTTTGCTTTCTTTTTGTTAGTGAGCCTAGTGAATGGTTTATTAATTTTGTTTTCCTTTCAAAGGACTAACTCTTGGTTTCTTGATCTTTTGTATAATCTCTTTGGGTCCTATTCATTTATTTGCACTGCAATTTTTATTTCTTCTTACTGACTTTGGTTTCAAGTTTTTCTTTATCTAGTTCCTTCACATATAACTAGGCTAAATTGCTCATATGAAAATTTTCTTTTTACTGATGTGGATCTGTATTGCTATTAACTTTCCTCCTAATATCACATTTGCTATATCCTATAGGATCTTGTCTCTTCATTTTCATTGGTCTTGAGATGCTTTTTTATTTCTCTTTTGATTTCTTCATCGACACAAAGAGATAGTACTTCATAGATAGATTCAATTATATCTAGTCATTTGCTGGAATAGATTTTGAGTCAGTGTTTGCGGTTTGTTCTGTTTGAGATTAATTTTCTTTCCCTGATTGTTTCTGGTACCAGCTGATCTAGGATTTAGCTTGCATCTCTAAGAAGCTACAAACTCCTCTTAATTGCTTTTCACCACAAGCTTCATTGTTTTTAAATTGCCTTTAAGTTTGAGCACTCTGTTGCAAAGGAAAGCAAGTTCATCTGGGGAGGGTTTCAGATCTCTTTGTTTTGCCCACCTTTCTTTTTGTTTTATCCTGTCTTTCTTCCTGGGCAAAGTCTGAGTTGTAGGTGTAGGGCTGAGTGACACTATCTCTGAGGGACAGCCCTGCATTAGGACCTGGACACTCAGTCAGGGGCCCTTGGTTTTCTTGGCTTGGCTCTCCCAACATAGAATCGCCACTTTATAAATGAACCTGTATTTTCAGAGTGCCTCCCCCAAGGTGGAGTTTGGTTCATAAATGAAGGCTGAGCAGTAGAGAGCCCCCAGCTCTATTCATACCCATCTGAAATTTAGCTATTGCTGCAGGTTGTGTGTGTGTTATTTATATATTCTTGACAATTTTTAAAATATTTTGTATTGTTAGTTATAGTCACTTATACAAGCGTATATATATATATATATATATATAATAAAAATATTTTTTTAAATCAGTTTTGCAGTGGACCAGGTCTGTGGAGCATTCTAGAAGTACAACTCTCCCCTTTCGCAATTGGCTGGATGTGCATACATACCAAGTGGATGCTTACACTAATTCCCACTACAGAAAGACTCACAGATAAAAGCACCAGTGAGTAAAACCGTTTTTAATTAAACTTTTTTTTTGTGCACACATTAGTTTGTAGAATGAAACTCTTCCTATTGTGACAGGGTAATCCCCAGGGAAAGGGGAGATTCCAGGTTCCCTGCCCCATCCCAAGGAAGGGTGGAACTGAGCAGTCTAGAGAAGACTAAAAGAAGGAAGAAGATCAAGAAGAGGACCTGGAGGAGGCACATGGAGCAGAGACATGTGAAGAAGATGTGCTTGCTTCTAGCCTTGGACTTATCCCAGGGATTTGGTGACATGGAGGGAGACTTTGAAAGAGACAGAGATGTGGGTGTGGGGAGGCTGGCAATGGCAGCCTTTACCTTGATTTGTGTTTTGATTTTTTTCCTTTCCTTCCAGACTTACCTGGCCTCTTCTGCCCCTTTCCTCTGTGTCCCCACCAGAAGGTGCCTTGGGCTTGTGGCAGGCTTTTGGTCCTCGGCAGTCCTGCTTTGGGCCAACCCTGTTTGGATGGACATTTGCCCATAAGGGGATGGATAACTTTGGGTGTTTTATGTGGAAACTATATTATCTATTCTTTCTCTTCTCTCCTTTCTATTGCACACTAATTGTATTAAAGTTATTTTCTATTGAAGATCTTACACACTAGAGTATGTTTTGATGTGGAGGATGGCAAACCCATTTAGAAGCAAGCAGGTTTGGGGGGCCCTAGGATGCCCCTTCTCTTGCTTGGTAACATTATCATGAACTTAAATGTCCTGAGCCCTTTTGAGGTAAGAAGTACTCTTAACCTAGTTAGCTCCTAAGGCGGTCTTTTAGAATTGAATGGGTTCCACCCCATTGGAAGACGGGACTGCGGGGGAACAAGCTACCTAGTTGTATGTGCCAGCTTCCTCGTGGCATTCATGCCCCCTGGTGGGCAAGTTTTGTGCAGCCTGCCTTGAGCCAGGTTAGGTTTAGTGGTCTCTGGTGCCCTCTAGTGATGAAACATCTCTGCCTGGTGTCATTTCATCACATTTAAGTTGTGAAAAGTGATGTTTTAAAAGTGATACAATCTTGGGGGAATAAACCAATCCTGGGTAAAGAGAAAAGAGAACTTGGTTTAGGGAGAAAATTGGGGGAGGTGAGAGGGGTCTCTGGCCCCTGTGGCTGGTGGTAAGGGATCACCTATAAAACTCCTGCTCCTGCCCCTCCTTGATGACAATCTTGTCAGCACGCTCCAAGTCCTTGGCCTGATAATGTAGCACTTCTCATGGATGGCCAGCATTCCACTCTCCTGACTGATGGAGTTGATATGGGCTCCTGAAACCTGCCTGGGCTGGGCCTTGAAATCCTCCAAGTGAACGTTCTCAGAGAGAACTTTCATCAACTTGCTGGTGATAGTGGAGAAACTCAGTTTCTTCTGGTGGTGGTCTGGAGGTAGAAATTCTATTTTGGGGTCAAGGCATCCTGGTCACAGCAGGCAGGATCCAGGGTATCTGCCCTTTTTGTCTCCACAATCACCTTGATTGACACTGTCATTCTGGCGAATCCATCCAACTGATTTAGCAGCTTCAGAAGAGAGCTCTGAACCACCCTGCCTCTGTCTGGGCATTGAATTTCTTGGTGGTGATGGCCTCCATCTCACCTATGAAGATAATTGTGGGTGCATTCTCCTTGGCCAGGTGGAACACATCCCAGGCCCTGGTCTGTGGTTGAGTGGTGGCCTTCACCAGGAGGCGCCAGTACTTGAGGATGCCTAGGGGAATCCATGCAGAACTGTTTGCAGAGCTCAAAGTACCTAAGTGGGTGCTCCCCAGCCTCCTGTGCCTCCTGCTTTTGGATGTCCATGCCCCCCAGGTCTGCTTACATCACTCTGGTGTGAGCTGAGCATCATGATGTTGCACCCGACCCGGGAAGCAGAACAACCACCAGGGCATTGCTGTGCTTATGGGGGGCCACGAGGCATTGAACTTGAGAACTCCCAAGCAGTGTTGCTTAGTGATGGAGGCTAAGAGTAGGATATTTTGGGAAGGAGGCATTACAAGACCAGAAACTGGCTCACACGGGGTCAGAAGCTGGAGGTAGGGGTAGAAGTGATTAAGATACTCATTAAACAAGCTATATAGAAAAGTAAAGTATCAGAGATGCAGACTGAGGTGCTGACCAGGTGGAGATATGGAGCTTGGGGGCCACTGTAAAAGAATGACTGGTCCTTCCAAAGTGACCTGGTCAAACCAAATATAGAAAACATCCTTAGGTACCAACCCTAGAAATAATTAATTTAAAAGCAGTTAACAATCCCACAAGGGAGTGAGCTCCTCCCAGAGAGAACACTACAGCAGTGCAATTTCTGCCCTGCAAGGGGCAGCAGCCCTCCTCCCCGCCTGTGACCATGCATGAGCTTCTCTTCTCTGACCTCCTTTTGCAAAGTAGCAGCAGCAGCAACTCCCTCCCAAGGCTGTGGCCACGCAGGCCTCTCTTCTAACAAACTCGTCCCTTTCAGGGGCAGCTCTTGCTGCCTGCTTGTGTCTGTGCAAGAGGCCTTTTCTTCCCTTCTCTTTTTATAACAAACCTGCCCTTTTGAATATAATTAAATTTCTCTGCCTCGTGGGAAAACTCACCTGGGAAAACTTGCTGTGTGCTGCTGAAAGGGGTGCTCTGATGACACTTTTCTCAGAGGTAACTCACCATCAGTGAGGATGTGCAGCATAGCAGCTGGAGCCTGTGACGGAGCCCACAAAGGCTGAATTCTGACCCGCGGCCTCCAGGAAGTGCCGATGACCAGTGGCATGCTCTGGGTTCTCTCCATCTTCTCTTGGGCATGAAGGAATTCCTTCTTCAGGTTCTTTTGCTCACACCCCACATCCTCCGTCCTCCTCCTGCACCTCTTGCTGCCGCTTCTTGTAGCAGCTGTGCAGGTCCGCCAGGTCCTCCGGCCCAGGGCCCTGAAAGGACAGGTCAGTTGGGCTGTGACATAGATGGTGCTGGGACCTCATCCCCAGCTTTCTCCTCACTATGGAGGATGCCCATCTCTTCCATAAGGACTGGCTTCCAAATTGGCTTCTGTGTTGGAATAAATTTCTTTCTTTATTAATTTTTTTACTTTTCACATCATTGTTCATTTTTAAACAATATTTGCTTCCCCCAACCCCCCCCCCAGGTGTAGTCCCCATAGAGTTTCCTTTACAAGGCACCCGTGCACCATCACCTCAGTCCCCTGTGCTCCTCCCTCCCTCCCTCTGATCCCTCTCCCTCCTCCTCCCCTGCAGGATGACTCTGGTTTATAATTGACTGTTTTTGCTTTGTTGTGTTTTGTACTGTTATTATTTTTTTTACACTGATGTCTTATTTGGTTCCCCTATATTCCTGCTATAGGTGAAACCATCCGATATTTTTCCTTTTCCTTCTGGCTTTGGAATAAATTTCTTGATTAGATGCAGGACTATGGGGAATGCCATGACGATGCCTAAAGCATCTCAATTCTCTAGGGAAGTATTTCAAGCAAATCCACAGCCAGAATTTGTACCTCTTCCATGATGGGAGGGGCAATGGACTCAATCTGCCACCAGGTGGCGGCTGGTCCTCTAGGGGAGAGCGCTATGTAGAGGGTTTCTTTGGGCCTTAGCTCTGGACTGATTAACCAGTAGGTGGTAGCAGTAGCCAATTTGGCCTTGATAAGGAGGAAAACCATGTAGAATTCATAGCTAGTCTCGCCTGCCACCATGGCTTTATGTTTATGAACCCATTAGGCAAACACTGGGATGTGGGGTATGTCATTTTTGTCCACCTGATTACTGAGTCCTTCTCTGCAGTGTGTTTGAATGCCACTTGGTGACATGTAATGCAAATATCTCCACATGTTGTCCATTCCAGAAGGTCCAGCCTTATACCTCTTCCCACGCTTCCTTGTCATGTATTTTCAAATACTGATTGTGGATCCGTCCCTGACTTAGTCTAGTTGGACTGCCATAACTAAATGTCATAGGCTGAGTGGCCAAAAAACCCAGATACTTATTTCTTACAGCTCTACAGGCTGGGAAGTCTGAGATAGAAGTGCCAGCGGATATGGCTCCCAGTGAGGTTCTGCTTCCTGACTTGCTGCTGGCTGCCTTCTCACTGTGCCATATTTTCCTTGGCGTGTGATTGTAGAGAAAGAAAGGAGGGGATCTCTACCCCTTCTTATAAAGGCTCCAGTTGCATCATGAGGACTCCTTCCTGACCTCATCTAAAACTAATTACTTCCCAAAGGCCCCATCTCCAAATACCATCATGTTAGTGGTAAGGGCTTCAACATTTGGATTTGGGGAGGATATTAAACATTCAGCCAATAACACTGACCATCTGGTCATACCTCTGGTAATTCCTCTGAATCACGTTTCTTGCTTTCTCTGAATCCAGGCCAAGCAGACCTGAAATGTACCTCGCAATCTTCTGCCTCCCAGAGATCACGCCTTCACTGCTGTCCTTCAGGGTCCCCCCTGAGGAGACCTGCGGAGTTGCAGCTGGCCACTTTCAGGAGGTCTCTCCTGCTGGAGACCAGGCTCAAGACCTGCTCATTCTTTGGATGTGCCCTGAGCAGGGGTGAGGCCCTGCTCTGCTAGAGTCATTTTGTCTCCTGGGATATTAGTCAGTGAGGGGATGAAGGTCGAATAGAGAGAATCTAGAGAAACAGAGCCAGGGTTCTTGGTTCAGGTGGCCCTGAGTGACCCAGGTCTAGATTCCCACTCTTTTGAGTCAATAATTCCTACTTTGAGGCCATTTTTTTGGTGTGGCCTGCAGGATCATCACTGACAGACACTGTCTATGACAGGTGCCTACACACACAATCTGGAAGCATAGAGAAGGGCCTGATAATTCTATGCTACCTCAAATACTGAAAAGGCCAGAAAATTCCATCATACTAAGGCCACTGACTGAAATGTAAGATGATCAGACATGACTCTGGAACAACATAAATGGTTAGTACACATTTCCCAAATAAATATTGTTGGAAGAAAGCCATTTAAAGGGAACCCCCATGTCCAGAAATGGTTGACTAGGTTATTTAGCTCAGTCAAAAGTAAATGGATGGAAAAAAGAGATCCTGAAATTCTGACCCAAAAGAAAGCTGATATCAATGTCAGATTTAAAATCTTTATGGCTGGGGCCTCCTTGGTGGCCTAGGGATTATGTCTCATTGCTACCACCATGATGGCCTGAGTTCGATCCCTGGCTAGGGAGTTAACCCATATGGCACAGCAGACCTCTTCTGTCTCACCCGCTGCTCCCCTCAACAGCGTATTTCAGTAGATCTGCCTAATTTTGTTCCCCACTCTGGTGATCTTCTCATCACCCCCCAATCACTGGCCTATACCCTAGTTCTTCTATGCAAAAATAAATAAATAAAATATTTAAAAAAATAAAATCTTTATGGTTAAGAAGTATTATTTGAAATTACTTGAAGAAGAAAATAGCAGATTGGAAGACTTCATTGACTTGACATAGTGGACTTAAATACAGAACATCCATCCAGAGTTACAGTATGTATATTCCCTTCAAGAAGAAAAGGAACATTGACAAATATGACCATATATTGGGTCAAAAATCAATCCTAAACAAATTAGAAAGGTCATCCAGCATGTGTTCTGTAGGCAAAACATTAGAAACCAATAAGAAACTGGGAATCAGTAACAAAGAGTACTAGACATCCTCACGTTTGGAAATAAAGAAATAGGCTCAAAACAGTTTAGAGAAGCACTCACATTGAAAAGTATACAATATTTTGAGTGAAATAATAGCAAAACAACCACATAAAAACTTTGTGGGCTACAGCTAACATAGTACATGGGGGGGGGAAATTAATATTTTTCCCCCTAAGTACTACATTATATTATGATGTTAAAAGGTATATAGAAATTTTATAGAAAATAAAAAGATTAAAAATTAATCAGCTAAGCATATATGTCAGAAAGCTGGAAAACAACAAAATAATCTTGAGGAAAATAGAACAAAGGAAAGAAAATAAGAACAAATATTAAAGAAATAAATATCAAACATCTAGTGGGGGTATTTAAACAAGAAAGCAGGGAGTTGATTCCTTTATGATTCAAACAAAATGGAAGAAAAAAGAAGACAAAAGTTACCCTTATCTAGAATGAAAAAGGGGACATTTTCACAGATATGGAATACCTCCAATATAGAATGAGAAACTCTGGTAATAGAATGATACCAATAATTTGAGACAAAATGAGAACATTCCTGGAAAAATATCATCAAACATATATATTTGACTCAAGAAGAAATTGAGACACTTGAGTCTTCTAAAGGTGTTGAATCAGTTGTCAAAAACCTTCCCACAAAGAAAACTGGCTCACATAGCTTCACTGGTAAGTAATTCCAATCTTATACAAATTCCTCCAGAGAACAAAACAATTCTTTCAGAGAATAATGTCTCATATTTGTGATGCTAAAAGCACTTCCATTATGAAACTGACAAGGACAGGGGAAAGGATTACAGCTCTTTCTCGCTCAGGAATATAGATGCAAGCATTCTAAACAAAATACTAGCACACCAAATTCAGCTGTTGTGCAAGATCGTAGAAAATGGACAAGTCTGGTTCATGCTTTTCAAGAATGCACTTATTGTTTCAACATTAGGAAACACTGACACCAATTTGCAGCATTAAAAAAGAAAAGTCTTATAAAAATGCAGAAAAGGCGTTGAATAACATCCAACAAATGACTTTGTAAAAGCCTCTTATCATACAAGGAATATAAGAGAGCTTTTTTAATCTAGTAAGGGAATCTTTAAAGAAAACTATAGCAAGCATCATTTCATAATGAAATGTTTAAAAGCATCCCTTTGTGACAAGACTAGGATGCCCATTTTCCTCGCTGCTGTTGCAATGGATCTAGAGTACCACTCTAGGGGAGGTAAGGGAAAGACATGAAATGATGTATAAGAATTGAGAAGAGGCAGCAGTCCCTCTGCCCACCTGTGACTATGCAGGTGCTTCTTTTCACCAACTCTCTCCCTCTGCAGGGCAGCAGCCTTCCTGCCTGCCTGTGACCTGTTCCATGTGGGGACTTCTCTTCACTGACCTCCCTCAGCAGAGGAAGCTCTCCTCAAGGCCGCCCACCTGTAACCATGCAGGCCTCTCTCAACAAACCTGCCCCTTTTGGGCAGCTCTTCCTGCCCACTTGTGTCTATGCAAGTGTCTTTTATTCTTCAGTCCCTTTTCTAATAAGCCTGTTCTTTAAATATAAAAAAAAAGAATTGAGAAGATGGGACAAAGTCACCATTCACAGATGATGTGTTTATGTATGTAGCATATCACACAGACTGTATGATAGAATCTATTGAAAAGTGTAGCAAATTCACCAGGTCCAACTTCAAATATTGAAACTCACCGATAACCTCCATGTATTAGCACATGAATAGAAAGTAACATTAAGGATGCTATTTACAATTGCATTAAAATTATCAGTTAACTAGGTAGGGATTGATCTACCTCGTCCAAGTTGTTTATGGGAAAAATTATACTTCATTGACAATTATTATTATTGTTGTTTTCCTGGCCCACCCCCCCATGACAATTATTAAAATCTCTTAATGGGAGAGAGAGGATATTCACCTATCAGTATGGTAAAGATGTTGGTTCTCACAAAAAATGATTGGTAAATTCCATGAGAACTGGTCCAAAGTACATAAATTCTCTACCCTTTGTTTTTGGTGGTAGAAACTCAGATTCTCTGACAGAGAAGAGTGCTTTCTTCCTTCTTGGTCATCTTGACAGCTTCAAGGTCAAGACCAAAAGGACCTAGTTCATTGTCATCCATTCAGTAACCTGCCTCCCTCCCTGCCCAGAAATGGGTAGCCCTGCTCTTCCTCCACAACTGACGTGGTGACCTGGAGGGGTCTCTGCGATGGGCACACTCCAAACCCAGCTTTTGCCCAGAGTATGGATCATATGTGTGGCCCTCCAAGGGATCCCTGGGATCACTGTGGGTCACTCTGACCTGTATCCCTCTAACCTTCCAATCTTGCCCTGGTTCTGGGACTCACCTCATGTGCCTTTGCTCCCGGGCTCTCTGTCCCCTCAATAGAGGGGATGTTGGGAGAGGCCGCAGTGCCCACAGACCCAGAGGAGTGGGGACCAGGCGGTGAACTGACTTAGGTAACTCCTGATACCAGTAGGGAAACTGAGGCTCAGAGTCCAGGGTCACACCAGGTAGGAGCCAAGGAAGTGGCGTTTAGTGACCTCCAAGTGATGCCCTTCAGTTTTACCTGAATTCTGAGTGCTCAGAGGATTGTGCACTGCTGGGGACCACAATATCTGAGCATCACCCACACCGAGAAGGACATGGGGAATGGGAATGTGGCCCACTGCTGGACTATGAATTGGCCCCACTGCTCTGGAGAGTGAGCTGCAGTAAACTTGAACATAGATGTCCTGTGTCCATCCAGGTCTAGAAGTGCTGGTGCGCCTGGGGATGCACAGGTGTTCACTGGACTGTGTTTGTGAAAGAAGAACTAAGACTGGCCAGTACCATGCTGTCCAGTCACACCTGGATCCATCCTGCTCTATCTATGTAAGTGATTGGATCCTGGTCATAGAGGTGCACGTGTAGAAGGAAAACCTTATGTTGACATGATATGGTTCCATTCAGGTACATTTGAAACTTGGAACAAAGCTCTAGTTCTTAGCATCATCTGAGATTTACCTGCTAGCTCATTCTCCTGCCTCCCTACTCCCATCCCTTCCAGGGATCTGGCCAACACTGGTCTCCTTTCTGTTCCTGCAACTTGTCAGATACATTCCACCTCAGGGCCTTTGCACTTGCTGTTCCTTCTGCTGGCAGCACTCCTTCTGGGCCACCTCTTCACTTGTCCACCTCTCCACTGGTTCTCTCCCTCTCCTCAAGGGAACCCTCTCCTGACCATCTGCCCATCAAAACTAACATTCTCTCTTACCTTAACCTCTTCCTTTTTCTAAAGAATTAATCACACCAATTATTATAGCTTAAGAAGTTGCTTACCCTGGCCCGTGTCACCCACCGAAACTTTGCTCTAGGACTTGGTCTCTGAGATTACTGCCATGTGCCCAGGGTCCAAAACAGCATCAGACTTCAGAGCTAATGGGTCTAGCTGTGGAATGAATGGCCCTTCCATGAAGGAGGGTGCTCCTGGGACTGGTGGGGCGTAGGGGGACACTGGAAATTCGCTTGGCCAGTTTTTCTTCTCTTAGTAAAATGTCTGAGCTAGTTGATGACAGGCTGGCAGGTGTGGCTTCTGTGGGCAGTCGTGTTCTGCCCGCCTGTGCCAGTATTCTTGGCATTCTGCATTTCAGCAAAGCCCAGCCCTCTCCCCTCCTAACATCCCAGACATCTAGCTAGAGGAGAACTGTCTCAGGAACTTGCTGGTTTGTAAATTCCTCTTCCTCAAGACTGCTGCTTCTCTCCTGACGAGCCATGCAGCCTGTGTGGAAGGGAGATGGAGGTGCAACACCTTCCCCCAGCCTCTCTCTGTGACAGGGTCCAGCCTCTGGGTTCCCATTGTACTCTGGGAGTTGGAATAACTTAGAATATGAGTTGGGGACCAGGATTACGCCACTTACCTGCTGTGTGACCTTGACTGAATGACATCCACATAGCCCTTCTCCACCTCCACCTCCTTTCCCCTCCCTGTGGAAGGAGAAAATGATCTTTGACTTATGCATTTGGGATTTTCGGTGAATGATCCCGATACTGTGACCTTTAGAGAAATTATGGCAGTGGCCACTAGAGGGCACTGGCAGCACTTTGGTGTGTGCACCTTGGGGGGTGTGTGTGAGTGTGAGTTGTGTGGTAAGAGTGAATATGTGTGAACAAGTATGAGTGTGAGCATGTGTTAGTTTGCGTGGCGGGTGGGGGAGAAGCAAGGTACAGGGACACTTGGGACACAGGCCAGAATGCCTCCCTGTGGCCCACAGGGGACGGTTAGGTGAGGGTGGTGACATCCTGTGTGGGTGACATCCTGCTGGGTGTGCGGTGACTGTCTGTCAGGGCTCCTGACAGTTTAGCCATCTTGTCTCCCCAAGTCAGCACCTGACAGGTCGAGCTCCTCTTCTCAGATTGGGCCTGAGCCCCTTGGGCTGGGACAGAGCTTGGGGTGGGACCTGGCCTGTCAGAAGGACGTGGGTCTGGGGTGAGTATGGGGTGTGGGGCATTGGGGTCACTCTTATTCCTGAGGCATGGAAGGAGGGGTGTCTTGAGGGGATGACTTCTCCCCTAAGACTCTGTATTCTTCATTTTCAAGACAAATAAGCACCAGGTTCCATTCCTGTGGGACCCCTCATCTGCTCAGGGTGATCTGGCCAAGATCCACCTATGGAGAGATCTCACAGGGTTTCCTGCTCCTGGGAGTGCTGTCCTAACCTGCTTCTCAGTTGGGGTTGTGGGTGGGAAGCTGAGAGACTGGGCTGTGATGTTCAGTCTTGAATGTGCTTCAATTCTTCAGGCCCAGAGGTAGGAAGCAAGGTGCTGGGTCTGCCTAAGCTGAGCCATGCTGGGGCTCATTGACCAGAGTGGATCCCGAGGCCAGGAGTGAAGGGGGGAGTGCTGACTCGCTGATTTTGACTGCAGACACTGAGGGGTCTGAGACCAGGGTATGGGGGTGGCCTGCTCCGGAGGTACTGGGGTTGGAGCTCCCCAACTCTCCTTGTACCAAGGGAAGTCATCTAGGGAAGTCATATTGGGGACCCTGGCCTCAGAAACTGCGGGGCCAGTTATTATCATGGGCTGAGGAGGCCCTGACTGTGAGGAACATCACCGGGGCCTCTTGTGTTCTCCTTAGCCCCAAACATGTAAAGCCCACAGTCTCACAGCCCACTGAGCCAGGTTGTACCCGGAACCCTTTACTCCCAGGACTCACCCTTTCAGCCCACCTAGAGGAACCCAGGACAGAGCTTACAGATGTGAGCTGCTCCCCTGGTGCTGGGGCTTTGTGCCAGGGAGAGACACGGTGGCTGAGGGGAGAGGCCCCAGGCCGTGCTGAGGAGGGATCACTATGGTGGGTGTTCTGAGGACATGGCAAGAGGCCTTGGGGCCCTCTCTGCCCTTGCCTCAGAGCAGATGTAGGGTGGGATAGCTGGGTCTTTGTCTATGCCTGGCTGCCTCTTCCTTAGGATCCATGGGCTCCTTTGAGGGCAAGAGAGATGGTGCAGGCTCTTTCTGGAAGTTGGTCTGTAACCTGCTTCCAAAGCCTTAGATAGCAATGGCTTCTGAACCATGCAGGGAGGACCAACCTGATGTCAGTGGCGGGGCCTGTGCACAGGGATGAAGGCCGGGGTGTCATCCCATGGGGCACAGCGGTGCCTGGATTGTGTTAGAACTGCAAGTTCGCAAATGTGATAATGGCCCATTTATCTACACCTGTGTGGGTGTGCTGCTCAGTGACAAAAGGACAAATGCTCTGTTTATTTGCTTGTCTCCTATCTATCTGTTTATCTATCTGTCTATTTATCTACCTATATCTATCATCCGTCTCCATGTCTTTCTGTCCATCCAACTATCTGTCTTTCTATATGCCACCCCCTCTCTCTCACCTGTTATCTCTCTGTTATTTATGTGAAATTCCAGTCTGAATCTAGAAGGACATGCCCCAGATACAACCAGCCTGGATCTCAGGCTGTGCAGGCAACTTTTCTTCTTTACTTTTTTTTTCTATTTATTTTGAAAGTATCTTTGTATTTTTATAATAATAAAAAAAAGCTCACTCCATTTTTGACAAAGCCAAAGCAAATAACAGGGTCCTGGAGAAACACTCACTCCAGATGGGGGCCCTACTTGGGGCAGGTCTGCGTGTAGCCAGGGGTGCATCCTTCATATCAGCAGCGACAAGACACATTCACCAGCAAGGATGGGTAGCAGAGGTGCAGCATGGAGAGGACAAAAACTGTCTCACTTGGCTACAGGACGTTCAGAAACAGGCCAAATTGGAAAATGGTTGAGGGATCACACAGAGGATATAAGAAGTATACGGAAAAATAAAGATGACAAACTCAGCGGTTCTCAAAGTCCTGGCCATTTTCTTAGTCTGCAAGATTAATCGATGGGAACTTGACGTCACACGGAATTCACCCTTTCAGAATGAAAAATTAAGCCCCCCCCCAACATTCAGATGTTGTGCCACCATTGCCACTATTATTATTTCTGAACTTCACAGATGTAGTTTATTTATTTTGTGGTTGTTACAGTTTACAATTAAAGTAGATTAAAATAGTATCAAAATATAAGCAGTTTTTCTTCTAGGTAAAATATGAAGAGTGATTTTTTTTTCCTCCTGTTTATTTTTCTGTACTTTTCATGTTGTTGACAGCGAGCCGTTATTTTAAAACTAAAGACTAACACTAATAAACTATTTTAAGAGGAAGACAAACAAGATGATTCACCCTTACGGTGTCCTAGCACCTGTGCTGAGTAGTTATTTGCATCCTGTTGCTTCCACCTGGGTCTGGAGTTTCAGGGCCTCTGAGGCTTCTAGGCCTCTCTGTCAGAATAGCCCGGAAACAGGAGCGAAAGCTCTTCCATCCTCACGGCAATTCTTTTCCTGGATTGCTCCAGTCATACTCATGTTTGATAAAACTGTATTTTCTGTTGTTTTTGTTTTTCTTATGGTGATTTTTGTTAGCACAAACTCATGAACTAGAGAACAGCAGGTTCCCTGGGGGAGTAGGTTGAGATATTTTGCCACTAATCACTACCTCTTTTCCCCTCACCTTCAATTTGTTAAAGGCCTTATTACAAGCTTGAGAGAAGAGTTTGAAAAGAAAGTTTAATCCCCCACAATCCTACTGCTCAATCCAAATGGTGGTCCCCTGCTGTTTCCACTTCCCACTGCTCCTCCCCAAGCTCTTGCAACCTCTACCTGGTTCATGCTACTTTGAGGTGGTGGCAAACCTACCTTAGGCCAAGGGATGTTCCCAGGCAAGCCCTGCTCCTAGTCAGGGAGGGCTCCTACTGGACTGAAGGCTTGTGCTTTCCTGTCGCCTGGCCCACTGTGTACTCCTGAGCAGGTCTCCAGTCTGTTTCCCAAACGAGGGTCTTGG
The DNA here is from genome assembly GCF_964194135.1 of Talpa europaea. Lineage (NCBI taxonomy): Eukaryota > Metazoa > Chordata > Mammalia > Eulipotyphla > Talpidae > Talpa > Talpa europaea. The sequence continues at coordinate 52,759,070 of NC_140082.1, forward strand.
ATTAGATGAGTATAGTTGACCCTCTGTGGGTCATGGCCTCTTTTTGCACAAAGCCCTGGGCCTCTCCCCACAATGCAGATTAACACAGACACACACCAGGGTTTTGTGAATTCCAGAATTAGATGCCCCAGAAGGCCTTCCGGCCCCCCTACTGTAGGGAAGAAGGACTGGGCCTCTTTGTGACCCCAATAGGGCACATCTTGGATTCATCACTGCATCCCTGTCTGCGCTGAGTGTTTTCCAGAATTATTCCTGAATCCTTACAGAGCTCCAATAGTTGCCACTATCGTCACCTCCACACCACAGAGGAGGATGCAGACAGGATAGTCACCTGAACAAGATTGCACACTTGGAAAGTGGTTTAGCCGGAACTAGAACCCAGGTCTGTCTAGGCTCCAAGCTCAGGATCTTACACAAACTGTGATACAACCCCACAGCTCAACGACCTGCAAGAACCTTCTAATACTAAGAGTATTAGAACTAATACAGCTGAGAAGGCCTCTGGTTCAAACATATCTTCATCACATATGTCATCTCAGTGTGCTTTCTAGAAGTTTGTGAGGTGGGCTGTGTAGGACTAATGTCCTCTTTGCTTGTGAGGAGATAAGGCTTAAAGACATTAAGGAAATGGCTCAAGTTTATATCAAATCAGCATTTGATATATATCAGAACTCAAGAGTTGGATTCAGTAACCCTCCTTAGAGTTGTCAGGCATCAAAATTCTGTGTTTCTCATAGATAGGATTTACCCACCCACCCAATTATCCAGCCATCCAATCTACCCAATCTACATGCCCACCAATCTACCCACTCACCTACCCATTCATCATACATGCATCCACCCACCCACCTACCCACCCACTCACTAATCTATCTACCATCGGTCATCCACCTACATCCTCCCTTCACTTACCCCCCAACTATTCATGCCTCCATTCACCCATCCGACTATTCACCCACCCACGTACCCACTAATCTACCCATTCACCTATCCACCCAATCGTCATTCATTAACCCAAGCACACATCCATTCACCAATTCATCTCTCCTTTCCTCCCTTATTCAGAGAGTTATTGAGAGCCTTGTAGTTACCAGTACTAGACTAGGTATGAAATGAAGCTTTTTCAGATGTGGGAGGGGGCTAAATCTTTTCCTTTAGCAATTAAAGTCCTGGAAGGAGGAGCTGAGACAAGAGGCATGTAGGCCAGAGAGGTGGCTGTTGAGTTCCTGTCCCTAGGCACTGTCATGGCACTAGACTCATAGAAATGGGTTTAAGTGTTTAAATGCATTTTTTCTGTGTGGAGAAAGTAAGGCATGATCAAATAATATATGGTGTCTTATGGAACACATGGGCAATGACTTTAAGTGGTGAGTTGCTTTAAATAGATTTTATGAATATAGGAAAAGAAATGATGTATATATAAATTACTATATAACTAATATAAATATTTTTAGAATTAATAAACTACAGGTAATGTAGAGTGAATTCCAGTAACCATAGCTAATCCATTTCCACCATTCTTTGAATCAGACATTCTGTGAAACAATTTATCCGCATTTTTATGCACACTTCATAATGAACATGTGAGGTAATAATTAATTTTATTAACATTGACTAGATCAGAACGTGGAGAGAGAGATTAATTTCAAAAGTCAGTTTTGACCTGTGTGGCAGAGCCATTTATCAGGCAGACTTTCCCATATAGCTACACATAACTTCCCACGTATATGGTGCCCTGAACTGCCACACAATTCTTCCTGTCTTTATGTCTCTCTGGTTGGCTTTCTTTCACAACTTTTGCTAATCATGAGCTAATCTCAGCCTATGCTAATCAGCTTCATTTGTAGGAAGGATTTTGCTACTGTTTATAGAAATTGCCTAAACTTTTGTGGTGTCCACTCTTGTTTTTAACTATATTTAAAAGATTAGTTTTTCTCTGATCTTCTTTGCTAAATGCCTTCTGCTAGGTACTCAACATCCCTGGAATATAATCTCTCTCTTTTCAAAAAAAGATTTATTTATTTATGCAAACAAGAACTGGGGTACAGGCCAGGGGTGCGGGGGGTGAGAGGATTCACCAGAGACAGAGTGGGGAGCAGAACAGATGGATTCACTGAAATACACTACTGAAGGGAGCAGCGGGCGAGACAGGAGAGGTTTGCTGAGCCATGTGGGTCACCTCCCTGGTGGGGGATCGAACTCGGCTGCAGTGGCTGTGGATAGCTTCATAGTGCTGATGCTTAACCCCTTGCACCACCAAGGAGTCCCAATAATCTCTCTCTTTTTTAATGGCTCGGTAACTTTTCCTCTGCCTCCTACTTCTGTGTGGAGCTGGAGCTATGAAAGAGCTAAACGGATTTGGACAAGACCTAAGACTTAGTGGTAAGAATCCATGTGAGTCTTGTAGTGACTCCTCTCCATTTCTATTTCCCCCATTTTACCATCGCCCAAAGATAGCACAGTTCCCAACCCACACTGTGTTCTTATGAATGTAGCAGGCCAGCTATAAATATTTGTTGGATGTTAAGTGAATTGGAATAAAAATGCTTAAGTGAAAACAACAGTTGTTTTTCATAATTATTCAGTGAATGTATATAATCACTGTGGAAAAATCAGAAAACTCCAATGTGCAAAATGAAAATCAACATTACCAACAGAGTCCCAGTAGCCCCAGTCACTAGTTCACCTACGTACATAGAGACACAAGCTCATATCTTGTCTTGTGACTTCTTCAGGATAACATTATGTTCAAATCTTTTCAGCTTCTGTTGAAATCTTCTAAATACATTTTTGAGAGACTCATTGACTTTAAATCAGCTTATTATTTTGTTTTCTGATTATAAAAGTAACACATGTTCTTTGAGCTATCAGAAAATACAGAGAAAATAAAAAAGCAAATAAAGCAAACCATCAGATTTCACTACCCTATTAAAAAGTTGGTGTAATCCTTCTAGTCTTTTCTGTATATTGTCATGTCCTTTTCATGGAAGATAGCCTAGGATGAGCGCCCATGCCAGTTACCTGCTCTCCCACTGTCCCTGCTATGGACATTGGTCCCTGCCTGTCTTCAAGCCTGTGCCTACTAGACTGAAGTATGCCAGTTACGAAAAACACCACAGGGCACCCCTTGGCATCTCCCCGTGCTGAACCAGCACTGAAGGGATGAATTCCTACTGACAGGACTGCTGGGGTCAAAGGGGAGCATGTTCCTAGACTGTGACACAGGGGACAAGTCCCTCCTGAAAAGCTGGGTGCCTGGACCACCCCATCATGGCTCAGAATCAAGAGGTGTCTGATAGGATGCTTGTTCTCACTGTTGTTCTGGGCCGCAGGTCTGGGCCTGGAGCTGAGTCCTGGCCCTCCCTCCAGAGCTGACTTGCTCTGTGACCCTGGTCATCCTCTTCCTGGGAGCCTCTGCCAGTGAGGACTACCAATGGCCAGTTCTGAGACCCCTTGAGTTCAGGCCTTCTAGGATTCAGGGTGGAGCTCAGGAGGACACGAGGAGGCAGCCAGGGGGCAGCATCAGGTACAACAGGGCTGGAGGGGCGGGGTATGGGGGGCCAGCTCTGCTACCCCCACCTGTGAACCACACAAACATCCTGTTACAACCCAGAAAGTGCCCTATCCTGCTCCCAGCCCACACCTGGCTCTGTTTGTCACTGTCCCACGCCCTACTGATTGCAGGCTGGGTTTCTCTTCCCCTTATTTCACCCTTTTTGGTCACCCCAAGTTCTGGTTTCAGCCACCTTGGGGTTAACTTTAGCCTGGGGATTCCCAGGGGCTGCCAGCTGCAGGCAGGGCCACGACTGGCCTTGCCCTGGACCAACCCCTCATCCCTTTCCCCACCTCACTGCCCCTACAAGCCCAGCACCTCCCTGCCCAACCCCATCATCTTGAAATCCTAGGTTGCCTAGTTTCTGGATCATGGGGCTGCTCATCCAGCTCCCCTTGAGCAGAAAGAAAGGGGACAGGACTTGCTCAGGGTCACATGGCATGTCAAGACAGGCCACGGCCAAATCTGGAGATGACTACTGTGTCTGGGGGCTGGCATAGCTATAGGCCCTGTACACCACACACATCTTTAACTCCCAAACCCATGCTGTGAGGGAGAGATTCGGTATCATGCCTTTACAAGATGAGAAAAAGACCCAAGGCCCAAAGATTACTATGGTCGAATACTGGGAAGTACTGATCATGATGGGGACCCTAACCTGTCCCACCCTAGAGTCTATGTTCCCCACTTGGAGGCCCTTTGCCAAGCAGCCCTCCTTGTTCTCAGCCCTGGGGCAGAGGGGCTCACTGGAGTTGACAACTGTGGCTCTGCTGGATGTCCACCCCGGCCTCCTCCTGCACCTTGAAAGGAGGTAGGGGCTGAGGAACAGTGGAAGGGGGTCAGCCCGTGTAAGCTGGTCTGGGGCTTAGCAGAGGGTAGTACTTCCTGCAGACATACCCGTGTGAGCTTCACCAGACTCCTGTCTCTCCTGGCCTCACTTTCCACATCCATTAGATGGAGGCCCCAGGCTGGGGGTTGGGACACCCAGGAGCTGAGTCTGTCTTGGTCTTTGGGATGTTCATCATTTTGAGCCTTGGATTTCCTCCTTGTGAAAGGGGATGGAGATCCTGGCTGTCAGCCTCACAGAATCCATGTGTTTTATAAATGTGGGGGGACAACAGTTCAGGCAACAGTGTCTCAGGTAGAGCTGCCTTTGGGATAGTGGTCAGTGCTGAGATCTTCAGTCCCCATCCTTGCCCTCTTCTGGGCTCTGGGGCCCCATACACTTTTGTCTGCTGGCTGAGCTCAGCTCCTTTGACCCAACCTGCCCCAGCCTGTGGTACTGACCACTCCTCCACCTCAGAGAACCCCTGGCCCCACTCTGGACCACCTCCCAGCATCTTTTTGCCTAGCTTTTTCTCCTTTCTCCCCAAAGGCAGGGCCTGGCCATATGGCAGAGAATCTGAGGGTTTTCTGGGTTATGAGCAGAATAATTGGCCAGCGTGGGGGACAGAAATCTGGAATTTTTCAGTGGAGATATCAGGGTGCTTCAGAGGGGACCTATGTGCCAGCTGGGAGGTGCTGCAGTTGCCCCATCTGCCTTTGGTCCAGGACACCCTTCCCCTTTTAGTCCTGGGGTCCATTCCCTCGCACTGCCTTTGTTCATGCTGACACCCCCAGATGCTTTTCCTCCCATCCCTTGGGCCCTGGGGTGCAGCTCCCAGGCCCTGTTTTGAGATTGCCCAAATTGTTGCTGCCACCAGACCACCCCTATCTAATGCACAGGACTCCTGGTACCGCTACTACTCCTTGTCTTCTCCACTAATGTTGGGGGGAGGGTCTCTGCATTGTGAGCTCTGGGCAGGATGAGTGACCACCTCCTTGCATTCACCCCAGGACCTCACATGGCCCTGCTGTGTGTGGGGAGGTGAGGGGTGATGTGAATGAACAGCTGATTGTCCATGGCTGGGTCGGGGGGGTGGGGCAGAAACCACATTCCTACAAGCTTGCATGTGGACCACCTGTCCCAGGTCTGCTCACTGGACACTGAATCTCATGTGTGAGGTGACTGGTGTTATGGTTCCAGCCAGCAGGCCTGGCTCCTACCTTCCCTGAACTGGGGGAATGTTGGAGAAATCCCCCAAGAATGAGTTGGTGAAATCCCACCAGTAGACAGGACTTGCCATCTTTGGGAGTAAATCCAGGCAATTGTGACCAGGTGGGGATTTCCCACATCCCCCTATTCCACCAGGATCTCAGCATCCTGGAATGTCTTGGGAAACTCTCTGATTTGAGGAGAGGGAGGAAAAGAGAAAAAGAGGGTCAGTCTGGATAGTGGATCAAGGAGGCCTATAATGGGCAATGGATCAAGGAGGCCTGGACAGTGGATCAAGGAGGCCTGTAATGGGCAATGGATCAAGGAGGCCTGCCTGGACAGTGGATCAAGGGGCCATGGTGAGTGTGGTGTCTTATGGTATCTGGGCTCATTATGCTGGCTTGTCACACCTTTGCTTTGAGCATTTAGGCCCAGCCCCTAGTACTGAGGCAGGTGGGGCAGGAATGGGACACCTCAGTGTCTGAAGCCCCCTCCTCCAAAGGTGAAGCAAGCATGTTCCAGATTTCACTTTGACCCTGGCTGGGCCAGACCCACCTTGCATGGGATGTGGGCAGCTGAGCGCCCCACCCAGGTCAGGTCCCCAGGAGACCTCTGGGAGAATTTGTGGATGGATGGATCCATAGATTGTGGATGGATGGGTGGAAGGATGAATGGATAGATGGATGGGCAGATGGATGGACAGGCAGATAGATGAGTGGCTACGAATCTTGGGTCCTGTCCACTAGGGAAGGATCCTATGAGGTCTCTTGGGAGACATCTTGTTGAGACCCTGGGTGTCAGGGTAGCAACTGTGAGGGACCAATTTCTCTTTGTCCCTCTAGTTGGCTCAGTCACTTCAAAGAATCCCAAGACTAGGAGCAGCAGATGAAGTGTGACCAGCTATTATATCCAGCCCCAGGCATCTTGCCCACCCAAGGGCTCCTCTTTCTCTCAGCTGCAACTCCATGCCTGACATTTAAAGTGGTTCCTGAGGCTCTCACTGAGGAGGGGTAGGATCCCACATGAACACAACATTCTGGAACAGAAGATAAAATATCTGACTGCTGATTGACTGGTCTCTGGCAACTCCGGCTGGCTCAGTCCTGGGCAAAGGACCTTGGTAGGACTTGTGGGGTGGTGAGGTCCTCTTTTCCAGCTGGGTTCATGGAAGATTCTGGAGTTGGAGCCCCTCCCCCTTCCTAACACCCCAGGGAGGTGCAGACACCTGCTGCCAGTGTTAGTGGTCAGTAGGGGTTTCCCAGGCTATTTTGGGTATAAGAACTCTTGGTTTCATCAGGCCAGCTGCACTGGGTTAAGGATGCCGGGTTTGTGGGGAGACTGGGGTGCTGGCCTGAGGTTGGTGGGGGCTGGAACAGCCCAATGACAACAGAAACAAAAATCAACCACAGAGACCAGCAAAACATCCATTTTCCGTTTTGACTGCCCCTCCCTTCCCTCCAGGGAGTGGGGGTCCATCATTAGCAACCTGTCTGCACAGAGGGGAAACTGAGGCTCCCAGCAGACACTTTCAGCCTCAGGGACCTGACCTGGAGTTAGGGCTCTTCCCTGCCCTCACTGGCTCTGATGTTGCCCTTCTTGAGACCCCAGCTGGAAGCTCACTGGTTCCTCATCTTAGGACTTGATTTTCTCCATAGCATTGTTCTTGCCTCCAACACAGCATCATCACATCCTTGTGGACTAGGCTTATTCCTGTCTTTCCCAAACATGAGAGCTCGGAACAGGGCTGTGCCTGCGTGGTCTGCCACCATGACCCTGCTTTGGGTAGTGTCTTCCCTGGGCCTTGTCTATCTGGACCTTGGTCCATACTGGATCTGAGCTGAAGCTCCTGGATGGCCAGGAACCTAAGATAGGGGTTCATCTAGCTAGCCTGGGGTCCCACCTTTCCCAGCCTACTCTTCTCTGAGCCCCTGAGGCCCAGGACCCCTTCCTCAGAAAACTGCTCTTGGCTGCCTGGTCCACTGCAGCCTTTCTGCCCTCTCCTGGGAGCCAGGCTGGGTCTAGTCGTGGCTTTCTCCCTCCTCTCTGGGCTGTCAGAGAAGCCTGATATTCCCGCACCCCTGCCCCATAGGCTGGCACTGGGAGAGACTATCCTGGTAAGGACTTGTGGGTGGCCCAGCTCTGGTGTCCAGTACAGCCCTGGGCACTGTGGCCACTCAGTGGATGTCAGTCCTGACATGAGATGTTTAAGGACAAGACTCAGAGGAGCAGAAGGGACCTGGGGCTAAGTCAGAGGTGTTGGTGTGGCCTCAGGAAGAGGGTGTCCCTGCAAGGGGGTGCATTGGCTGCAGTCTCCAGAATGGATGCAGGGACATTAAAGGACCCAAGTTCTGGTCAGGAGTCACCCACTCCCAGCCTGGCTCCTGGCCTAGTTACACCAAGACATCCTCCCTGATTCCTGCTGGTTTCCTAGGCCCTGTGGCTGAGGTGCCATTAGACTGAACACCACACACCAGGTGTTTGAGGTAGGGAAAGGCCTCAACTGCCATTATTGGAAAATGGCACCACCCAAGGTGACAGGTGGATCAAATCCACACCCCAAATGAAGAGGTTTCGAGATTTTGATAGGAGTGGGTACATGCTGGGATAAGGAAAAGGAATGAGCTATTTAAGAAAGGCCCTAAATTTGGACTTCCCTAGTGGCACAGGGGTTAAGCACAGCATTGTGAAGCTATCTGCAGCCATGGCAGCACGAGTTTGATACCTGGCTGGCCAGGGAGCTGCCCACATGGCGCAGTAGACCTCTTCTGTTTCAACCACTGCTCCCTTCAGCAGTGTATTTCAGTCAATCTGCCTGTTCTGTTCCCCACTCTGCCTCTGGTGAATCGTCTTACCCCTGGCACCACTGGCCTGTACCTCAGTTCCTGTATACATAAATAAATAAATCTTAAAAAAAGAGAAAGTGCCTAAATTCATCAAGGGGCTTAAGGGAGAAGCCTCTTTCTGCTGGACCAAGTTGTGATCTCTGTGACTCCAGAGTCATCCCATCCTGTGATGACGGCAGCCCGGTTTCCTCTTTTATCATTCCTGATCATCTGACTTCCTCAAACTGGAAACAAACAAGTTTGTGCAACTGAAAATTTTACCTTCAGGGAGGTTAGTTACAGGGTTATTAGAGGGTGTTTCACCTTGGTTTATATTGAGGCCTATATAAAAGGGCTGTCAGCCGACCTGTCCATCACTGGTCCACAGGCAAAATGTGCCATCATTGGGCAGAAAATGGTGTCAGGGACTCTCGTGGGCTGGGTTGGTGTGAGCTCACCCCCAGGGCTCCAGTGGGCCCACAGTGATCAGAGACCCCATGGTGACTGCCTGGGTGTGGCCTCTCATGAGGCCTTCCTGGTGGCCTCTGTCACGATCAGATCCAGAAAGCACTCCATGGGCCACACAGTGCCTGCGGGGCTGGCTGCAAGGGGGCTGCTGGGTGGACCGTGGGCCTTCCTCCCCCACTATAAACCATTCTAAGAGCATCATTTATTCATTCAGCAAGATAGTTACTCTGAACTCAGTCAACCAAAAATTGTCTTCCAAACTGGGGCATTTCCAGGAGAGGAAGTGTTGCTATTAATAATTACAACAGGGCACAGACATGGACTGGGGCTGTCTGGGGAAATCCAGGACACAGGTCATTCCCCAGAGCCGAGTGGGGGAACTGTCTCCAGAAGACTGGAATTTAGGCTACCTGTCACCTCCGTATACCAATAAAGTCAAGACAGGAATTGAATCTTCAGTGGGAGCTTTAATCAGACAGCCAGCAATCTGGAAGACGGGAGTTTAACACCTTAAAGAAACCTAAGCATTTTATTAGGCATTTCAAACCTAAGCATTTCAAAAGGCAGCATTCCAGCTGCCTTTTTATAGTGAGTTGAACAAAGACAGCTTGGCAGTAGCAGGCCTGCCAGGAGTAGCACCACTGCCAGGAGCCATAATGTCCAGTACTGGAGCTCCTTATCGCCATCCTGGCCACCGGGCCTCATGCACCTCCCAGGGTGCTGAGGCTGGTCTTCAGATGGCACTGGCTCCCTGCACTTCTGCTGATGTGTTCTGGGGCTCAAAAATTAATTCAGACAGGCCATAAACACTGTGTGTGCAGATTCCCTACTCCGCCATGCTTAGTATCTCCCTCTATCAGATTGAGTGTTCTGGGAGCAGCTGTCACTGTGGGATGACCAAAGGCGGTTAGGGTAGCCGTGGTCCCAAATGAGTAACAGGCTTTTCAGAAAAGCTGTTCCAAAGACCTCCCCTGCCCCACTATACATTCAAGGTCACTCTGCAGTTCCTCCAGGTGACCCGATAGGAGCAGACATTCCCCCAGGTCACCCCAGAGGGAGTGAGTGCTCACAAAGGGGTCCTGCATGGGTTGCCTCCCTGGGACTTTGCACAGCAGAGTTCTGGAAACACCCAACTAGCCCGTGGCTGCTGGTTTGGGACCAGAGCTGTGATAACAGTCAGTACTCTTTCCCTTACACATCTTCTTTGGGAGCCACCAGGGCGACTGGGCAGAGTCTGATGTGTTGGGAGAGGGGGCAAAGGGAGATCACTCCTAGAGATGTGATAGTCATTGAATTGCGTCTTATGCCACTAAACCAACACGCATGAGAGTGGGCAGCTAACAGTTTTGTTGACAACCCCGGGAGCCTGTATTTTCAAGGTGGATCGGAAGAATTAACATTACCAAAATGGCCATCTTACCAAAAGCAATCTACAGATTCAATGCTATTCCAATTAAAATTTCAATGTCATTCTTCAAAGAAATAGAAAAAATATTGATGAAATTCATATGGAGCCACCAAAACCCCAAATAGCCAAAACCCTCCTGAAAAAAAAGAAGGGAATGAAGGTATCACTCTCCCAGATTTCAAACTATACTATGAAGCCATAATAATCAAAACTGCATGGTATTGGACCCAGAACAGACACATGGATTAATGGAACCGAATAAAAAATCCAGAAATAAACCCACAGATTTGGTCAACTAATCTTTGACAAAGGAGCAAAGAACATGCACTGGAGCAAAGAAAGTTTGTTCAATAAATGGTGCTGGGAAAACTGGGTCCCTACATGCAAAAGAATGAAGCTTGACCACTACCTCACACCATACACAAAAACCAATTCAAAATGGATTAAAGAACTAGCCATAAGACCTGAAACCATAAAATATATAGAAGGAAATATAGGCGAAACACTACATGACATGCACCTCAAAGACATCTGTACAGACACATCACCCAAAGCAGTAATAGTGAAGGCAAAGATAAACAGCTGGGACTACATCAAATTAAAGAGCTTCTGCACAGCAAAAGAGACAATAACCAAAACAAAGAGAAACCCCACCGACTGGGAGAAAATTTTTGCACACAACACTAATGATAAAGGACTGATCACAAAAATCTACAAAGAGCTGATGAGACTCAACAAAAAAAAGAAAATAATCCAGTCAAAAAATGGGTTTGGACTTTCTTGTTGGGAACTGGACTTCACTTTATTTTGAGGCATCTGGTTCAGGTCTGTTTCCTGATGAGTGTCTAAGCCCTAAAAAGGCCAGACCTCCATCCAGACTTATTACTACCTCTAGCAGTTTCAACCTTTCCCAAAAGTGTCATCCTTAACCAGTCAATCTGAAAGCACAGTCCGAGCCACTAGGCCACCAGGGACTTTAACCAATCAGTCTGAAGTTTCCTAATCAGCATAAGACTCTGGAGGGAAGTCCCAGAGAGAAGGTGTCTTTATCTGAAATAAACTCTTTTGTAAAAACTTTGTCCTACCCTCTTTCTGTCTATACACGCCCCTCATCTATGTAACCCCTTGCAGTATCTAGATGGGGTGTTGTCCGTTCTTAAATCCTTTAATAAAGCCAATTAGATCTTTAATTGTGTGAATTTTGTTTTTCAACAGTCTCCGAGAGACACAGGCTGGGGTAACTTCTTTTGCTAATGCTGCTGGACTTAGTGAATTCTGTGGGGTGAAGGGCTAGGGTGCTCCAGCCCAGGCCTGGCAACAAGGCCTCACAGTGGGGTGGAGCATAAAGGAGAAGCACCCAGATCAACTTGGTAGGAGCATCTTCCCCTGCCATCCCCTCCCCCAGGGCCCTGAGCAGTCCCCTCCCCCAGGGCCCTGAGCAGTTCCCTTACCCTCCCCTCTAGGAGGTTATTCTGGGTTCTGACTTTTTGTGGAGGAAGCCACAGGCCTCCTCCCCCATCCCACTCAGTCACAAACCTCAGCCCTTGCCTCTAGCAAGGAAGCCCAGCAGGGAGGTGACTCCCCAGGGCCAAACAGTGAGGCAAGGTGGGGCCAGGCCCAGCCCCCTCCCTGCATTTGCCACTCTGTTCTAGGAGGAGCTCTGATCTGGCTCTCAGGTGGGCAGCAGTCCCACTGGCCCTTATTATGGTTCAGTGTCATCTCTTGAAATGAACAGTGATGGCCTTACCCGGATTTATTTCAAGGTTCCCTGTGGGGCTATGACATGTGGAGGGGCAGCAGGAGCACCCATTATGTGTGTGTGTGGGAGATGCTCCTATCGTATCAGATACTCCCTGTGCTAGGAGCTAACCTGGGTTCAAGAATGGGGATGTGGGAGGGGGGTTAGCATTGGTGTTCACAATGTCTCCCCCAATGATATCAGCTCTGTCGGGGAGGGTGGTCCTTGTCTCCTTCTACTGGCCCATCTCCTGGCTCACTGAGAGCTACTTGAATAAATGAGTGAATGACTGACTTATGTGTCATGCAGGACTGAGGAACTATGAAAAGAGCCTGCGCCTGGGTGGGAGGCTGGTCAACCAGCTTATTCACTACTGGGACTCCAGACAATTCATCTGCTCACCCCTCGTTAGTGGGCAGGTGAATGGGCGCCATGAAACCGCCAAACCTGTCTGTTCTAAACAGGTTCTGCCATCTACTGTATATATATATATTTTTTATTTTTTAATTTTTTTTATAGAGGCATGTTTTTTTATTTATTTATTTGTTTGTTTGTTTTGTTTATACATGCACTGGGTACAGTCAGAAGCGCGGGAGGGTGAGAGAATTCACCAGAGCCAGAGCGGGGAGCAGAGCAGGCAGAAGGACCAAAGTACACTGCTGAGGGGAGCAGCGGGAGGCAGGAGAGGTCTGCGTGCCATGCGGGACCCTCCTCCGGTGGCCGGGGAGCAGCCGGGGATCGAACCGGCTCTGCAGAGGCCGCGGGCAGCTTCGCAACCCAGCGCTCAACCACTGCGCCACCGGGGAGGCCCCCATCTACTGTATAAAGACAAAACATTCTTAGTGTGTACGACCACCAAGAGAAAAGAACTTTAATACAATTAGTGTGCATTAGAGAGAAGAGGAAGAATATAATCCATAGAATGAAGCACACAAATTTACCTATCCCCAAGTGGGTAAATGCCCAGCTAATCAGGGTTCGCCCAAGCAGGGCCACTGAGGCCTGAAGGCCTGCCACAACTCTAAGGTACCTTCTGATGGGGACCCATTGGAAAGGGGCAGAAGGGCCAAACAAGTCTGGAAGGAAAGGAGAAAAATCAAAATGTTCCAAGGCGAAGGGGGTGGGGTTTTCTCTTCCCCGCCCCCCAACCCCCGCCCCCTCCAGCGGATGCTGTGCTGTGACTAGTAGGAGGGCAGCTGCAGTGAGCCTTCAAGCCTAGGGTGCAGCCCGGGTGGAGCCACGTCCGGTGCAGATCTTGGTGGTAGCAGCAAATATTCAAACAAGAACTTTGAAGGCAGAAGTGGAGAAGGGTTCCATGTGAACAGCAGTTGAACATGGGTCAGTCGGTCCTGAGAGACGGACAGCCCAGAACCCCCAAACCTGCCTGCTCTAAATAGGTTCTGCCATCCACTGCATCAAGACAAAACATATAGACATTTAATGGAAAGGAATTTTAGTACAATTAGTATGCAATACAGAAAAGGCAAAGAATATAGCTTTCAAATCAAGCACCCAAAGTTACCCATCCCCTTGTGGGTAAAAGCCCACCCAAATGGGATTGGCTTTGCTTGTAGATTCTCAGAGCCCTCCCATGACTCCTCTCCTACCTGTCTCCTACCCCCACCAAGCCAAGGTAGGTTGAGGAACTCAGGACCCTCCCATCCCAAAGAGGCTTAAGGATGATGATTTCTGGGATGGGGATCTGAGTACTCAGTACCTTCTGGCCTGGCACAGGCATGACCTTCTCACAAGGGCCAGTGATCTCGGGTCAGGGACCTCTGAACACCAGTGGGACCTGGGCAGCCAGAGTCTCTTCATTTTGGCATTGGGGATGTACAGTTGTTTTGGGTTGACCTTGTTTTGGGAAAGCTCTGGTGCCTACCATCCACATGGCTCTGATCAGTTTTGGGACCTGGGCAGGTTGCCTTGACTCTGAGAACCTGTCTCAGGTATATGTGTGAATGTTGAGAGGTGGGCGGAGGGTATTAGTATCTCCTGGGTTGATTTGAGATAAAGTATGTCAGACCCCAGTGCAGAGCTCCCTATGAAGTAGAGCTCAGCCAGGGGTCACTGCGGTTGTGACAGGTGAGATAACACTTGCAACAGAGCTGCGCAATTCAACATTGAGCAGCCATCATCAAGGGGTTCAGTTATGCTGCCCTCTAGTACATCATGAATCTCTGAAAGGCTGAGGAAATGCAGCTCCTACCCTTAGAACACCCACACAGTCACCCAGAGATGGTGACTCAGGCTGGTGAGCACTGCCAGGGTAGACAAGGCACCCACTATCTGGAGAGAGGTCAGCCGCCTGGGATTTTCAGGCTCAAGGCAAGGCTGGGAGAATGGGTGGAGAAACAGTGAAGCTCTTTCATATCCAGCCAGTTGATGACTTGCAGAGAGAAAGGAGTAGTCAGACGTGCCAGCTCCTGTGGCCTTGAGGAGTTTCAGCATGGAGAGAGTCATGTGAGGTGTTCAAGACTCCGAGAGGTCACGGTGAGGAGGACAGTGAGGGACCACTGGAATGTCAATGGTGCCTTGGAAAGTGCAGGGGAGAGATGGAGTGATTGGAAGATCACCCAGTTTGGAGGAGGAAAAAGGGGTCATGGAGCTCTGGTTGCTCCAGAGACATGTAGTAAGGGCAGAAGATGGGTAGGCACAGGAAGACAGAAGGTGGCATCCAAGATGGGTTCTGGGTTGGCATAGAGTAGGCTTAGGATCAGACAGATAGGCGAGGATGATGAGAAAATGGATTGACTCAGAAGTGCCTTCCTTGAGGGTCAGGGTTTAGTGAGGGGGTGTGGGTCTGCTAGACTTAAATGGTCTGCTCAACCGCCATTTTGGTTATGTGCAGCTCTGCGTTCAAAAGCAAGGTCAGTCCAGACTGGCCAATTAGTTATCTAAAAGAATGTAGGATGCCAGACCCTACAAGGCTTCTTTCAAATTTAACAAGTGCAGGATGCTTGATCATCCTGGAACAATGGGTATCATCACGAGGTATGACCGGGAACCTCCGCAGCCATTGTCCTAGACACTGATTAGCGGAATGCTTTGTTAGTAAGATTGGAACCATGAGTAGGGGGTCTTGGGCATAGTTTCCATCTCAATACCATGTTACCAAGTAGATAAAAAATACCTTGTCAGCAGACTCGCCTTCCACCAGAAGCCCTAGATACATATGCACATCTGCTCAGTTTCACCTATCCTTTTTTCTTTGTTTTCCTATCCCAAGTAATTGATGCTGCATGATTATTCCATCAATACAGAGGCCAGGATTGGGCCTCTCTGGTGGCCCAAGGGGTTAAATATCAGCATTATGAAGCTGTCAGCAGTCACTGAAGCACAAGTTTGATCCCTGGCCAAGGAGCTACCCATATGGTGCAGCAGACCTCTCCTGTCTCACCCGCTGCTCCCCTCAGCAATGTATTTCAATCAATCTTCCTGTTTTGACCCCACTCTGTCTCTGGTGAATCTTCTTACCACTCCACACCTCAGGCCTACACCCCAGCTCTTGTATGCAAAAATAAATAAATCTTTTTTTTTTTAAAAAAAGTCTAGGATCTTGCTTGTACATCTTGCTCCAAGACTCCTATTTGTCACTGTGGTGTTGTCAATGCAACGTACAAGATGGGTAGTCTAGGTGAGTCAGATGATCTTCCTTAAAGTGACTAGGGTGCCTGATAACTGACGGAGGTCAAAGATCAGCGGAACTGCTGGAATGCCCCATGTCTCAGCTTTAGGGGCCCTTAGGACTCCCTTAGAGGGTTGGCTCACACACACATTGACCTACTGTTTTCATGTCAGGAAACACAATCCTCAGGATCACGTCAGGTCCCACTTGCGCCATTCCATTTCTGGTTCATCTCTGTAGGATCATTGGTCCTATGATGGTCCTATGATGCCATTGGAACAGATTCTGGTTCTTCACATTTAGATGTGGGGATGGAAAGTTGGCGCTGGGACTGGAGATTGCCCTTTGGTAGAGATGGAATGGGGGACTCCATGGGAAGTCCTGGCCCTGCCTGACCCTGAAGCAGCTCTGTTGTTCTGGGCAGAGTCCACCATAACTGCTATAGTGGGGCCAGGCAGGGCCAGAACTGTGTCCCGAGGAGGGCAGGGCACACTCAGGCACTTGGGAAACTGCTGCTAATTCATGTACTAGTCTGGGACCTGCGTGGACTGGAGTGGCTCCAACCATGGCATCAACCTCGATTCCATGGGGAAGGGGACTGGAGTGACATGCGGTTGCAATGACTGCAGGTAAAGAAATGAGGATTTATTGAAGGGGGAGGTCATGAGAGGTTCTGGGAGGTGGGTCCGAGAGGATAAAGTACCCCCCATTCCCTGACAGCCTGACCTCTGTGCTTCTGGGCAGCTGCTGTATTGCCTGGTGTGGGCCCACCTTGGGGCCTGAGGTCCCAGAAGTCAGGTCCCCTCCACTGGCTGCCTCTCTATACCTTCTCCTGGGGCTTTGTGTCTCACATCTTGGAGGAAATGGCAGCCCCAGAGGGTTCTGGATGGATTTGGGCTAAGAGGGGTCAGCAAGGAGAGAAGGAGAAAACAGTTTAGCGCTCTGGCCAGTTGGGGTGTCCTGTCTTGGCCCACACTCAGGAAGTTCTGCTCAAGGCAAAGTCACCATTCAGCAGCCATCTGAGCACCTGCTATACTTGGCAGTGGGCCCCCTTTCTCTGGACTACCCCCCAGACCGAAGACTCTGTGTGCTTTTCCCTCAGAGAGCATCCCCTGACTGAAGGTGTTCCTGAGACTTCTTGGATCCTGAAGGAGAGCAGCTTGGACCAAGGAGTGGGGGGATTCACCTGGGTCCCAACTGCTTTCTCTCAGAGCAGGGGTGGGGAGAAGCTATTTGCCAGGGACTGACCCTCCAGCTGTTGAGGTGATGAAGGATGTGCCCCATGGTGATCCTCACCTCCCAGAAGCAGGACTGGGGTGGGGGTCTCCAGAAAAAGGTGACCCTCTTGTCTTTCCCCCCAAGTTCCCTAATCTGATATTTGACTCAGAGGAGTTGGGATGAAAGCTGGACACGCTGATCTGAGGTCCCCGTTACCCTTGGTCCCTCATTGGCCCCAACAATGCTCTCCCGTTAGGCCTGGAGCAGAAGAACATTTATCGGGGAGCTGGTAGGAAGAAATACCCCAAAGCTGAGACTGAAATCAAAATCCTTCTCCATGAAGATGTGGTACATATATACCATGGAATATTACTCAGCATTCAAAAAAGATAAACACATGCAATTTGCAGCAACATGGATGGCGCTGGAAGGGATCATGCTCAGCGAAATAAGCCAAAAAGAAAAAGAAAAATACCGGATGGTCTCACTCATAGCAGGAATCTAGAAAACTTAAATAAGGGACCAGGAAAATGAATATAAGAAAGTGAAAATCAAAATCAACAAAAAACTATGAACCAGAGACACTTTTTGGGGGGTGGGGGGCGGGAGGGGAAGGATTGGGGTCAGAATGGGGTGTTTGCAATTGTATGGGGGAATATAAAAATAAAATTTATTATTTAAAAAAAAAAATCCTTCTCCATGATGGCAGGATAAGGGGCCACAGGAGGCCAGGGAGGAAAGAGGTCTGTGCCAGGGTTCGGAAGGCCCCTAGTGTGGCGCAGACCAGGGACTGGGTTGGGGGCAGTGAGGGAGAGTGAACTCCCTAGAAACCAGAAAATGGGACTGTTATCAGCTAAATAAAGCTCCCCATCTGTGTTCATGTCCTAATCCCCAGAACCTATGAATGTCTCCTGCGTGGCAGCAGGGGCTTTGCAGAATTAATGTGTTCTGGAGTTAGGACTTTGAGATGAGGTTACCCTGGATTATTTGAGTGGGGGGAGGTGGAAGGGTAGGATTTGAAGACACCATACTATGGCTTTGACATTGGAAAAGGGGCCACAAGCCAAGGAATGCAAATGGCCTTTAGAAGCCATTTCTAAAATGGTTTCATGAAAAGGCAAAGGAACAGACTGCCCCTTGAGCCTTCAGGAGCGTGTCCCTGCTGACACACTGATTTTAGCCTATAGAACTTATTTTAGACTTCTAGCCTCCAGATCTATAAGAGAATAAATATGTGTCTTTTTAAGTCTTTGACTTTTCAGTGACTTGTTACAGTAGCTACAGGCAACTAGTGCAGGAGCTGAGGGAAAAGACCTAGGATGCTCAGAGCAGCCCCTCCATGGCCCACCATCCATGGCGACAAGTGTGTGACCAGGGCACTGCCCCCATGCCCCTCTAACCACTCCGTGTGTGAGGAGCTGGAGCCCAGAGGCCTGGCATGGAGGTCTGGAAGGGCTGCGATGTGGGTTTGAGAGAGTGGCTAGAGTCCCCTGGATCCCAGAAGCCTCACAGAGATAGTCCCTAGAGGGATAGTCCGTAGGAGGAATCTGGTTTTTCAGCTGATATCCTCCTGGGAAAGTGACTTTTCCGTGCCACATGACTGAAAGAGTATCACACCCCAATTTGACTCTGTGTGACAGAGCTGGGATATGAGTTGGGGAGAAGCTCAGGGGTCTCTGGACACCAAATGGGGCATCAAACAAGGTGGGTCCTGTATGTGCAGGGTGGATCCACCCTACGTCCAGTGGCAGGAGGGTGACTGACTAAGCCACCCTGGGGCAAATCAAGGGACTGTTACTATCCAAACACTCATCAGAGATGGTGATCAAGTGGTAACAGAGACAGTAACACAGAGGGCTCCCTAGAGGTGGTTGTATGAGCTCATGGTCATTGCCATGTCTTGAGGTTGCTGGACTTTCATTGGTATGTATTTCACAGTCTGATTTCCATCATTTCTGTGGCTCCTGGTAAAGCACTTCCCTACTTTTCTATTTTTTTAAGATTTATTTATTTTTATACAAGAGCTGGGGTACAGGCCAGAGGCGGGAGGGTGAGAGGATTCACCAGAGACAGAGCGGGGAGCAGAACAGGCAGATGGACCGAAATACACTGCTGAGGGGAGCAGCAGGCGTGAAAGGAGAGGTCTGCCGTGCCATGTGGGAATCTCCCTGGCCAGCCAGGAATCGAACCCGCGCTGCAGACTCTGTGGACAGCTTCACAGTGCTGTGCTCAACAACTGCGCTACTGGGGAGACCCAAACACATCCCTACTTTTAACTGAGGTACAAATACGTGGTCTTAATACTGAGATGCTAGCTTCTATCCCACAAAGACAGAAGCTTTGTTTAATCACAGAAAAATTATGAGGCACCTATTTTCTTCTTACTTTGGTTCCTGAGGAGTTCAGAGATTATTTTCGCAAGTGTCTGGATCTCCTGAGAGGCCACTTGGGTGACAGTTTCTTTCTTGGCTTCCTCTTAACCCTCTTATATCTCAGAACCTGTGGACGGGTGAAGAGTTAGTGTGTTATGGATTTAAGAGCCTGTGGTGCCAAGACTGCCAGTGTCCTGACCTCTGTGGGAGTCCAGCCTCAGGAGGGACAGGGAGGTGGTGAAGGGGCAGGAACTGAGCTGGCAGGTAGGGAGGAAGGCATTCCAAAGATTGACGGCCAAGGGCAGAGGGGCCCAGGCCAGAGCAGGGCCTGCAGGTGGAGGAAAGAGAGGGCATGGAGCATAGCGGGCACTGCCAGGGCAGGGAAGGAGGTCTTACCTGCAGGTGAGTGGCCATGGCTGTGGTCAGCCAGGAAAGTGGCAGGAAGTAGGCAGGGCCCTGTGCTGGGGCAGGAAGGAAGGGAGCAGAGGGGAAAGGTGCTGATAGTCCAGTGACCAGATTCCTCCTATCCTGAACAGTTTCCTGGAAGAGCCTCCAGGGGGGACTGTGAGCCTCTCTCGGGAGGCTACTTACCCACTGGGTGCCAAGGACTCCCCCACCCCTTCCAGCATCCAAGAATCTTGGGGTGGTTAAAATTCAATATGAGAGTCTTCCTCAAAAAGAACAAATAAATAAAAAAATTGAGCAGACGGCATGCTTTCTGAGTGACAAAAGGGGATTTTAGTGAAGGCTTATTGGGTGTAGGGGCAAGGGTTACGGGTGACTAGACTGGGGCATAGAAGACCTTAAACTTACCCTATCTGTTGGGGGAAGCTCAATGCCCTAACTGCGGTGCTGACCAACTCTGTGACCTCGGGGACTTTCAAGGATCACACGCTGATTCCCCTCAGCTCCCATAGTGCAGCTTGGCAGAAATTTTGAAGTACCCATCTGTCCTGGGCATCCGCCTGTCAGAGATGTCCACAGAGGTTTTTCTCTCTGGTGTCTTCATACTAAGGCACCCCCTGCCTTCCTTTCAGGCTGCCTTTCCTTAGTGGGGGCCTTTCTTGTCCATGGTGCCAGACTTGAGACCCAGGATTCCATGGCAAGGGGCTCAGACATTTTCACGGAGCCCATGGGGAACCAAGGGGAGATGGTTCTGAGATGGCTGGAGGTGGACATGACCCTCCCAAAAAAGCAAGGACAGGGAAGGTTGGAAAGCAGGTCCAATTTTCCTTCTGGAATTTTCTTTAGCAATTCTGTCCCAGTTTCCTAAGGAGGAAGAGGAGGGACAGCAGAATGGAGTCCAAGCAGCACTCTGGGCCACACTGAAAAGGGGGAGGAAAGGGTCACTGGGATAATCCCATCTGCCACCACGAGGTACCTGACACCTGGTGGCAACAGAGAGTGAGAGGGTCAGATAAAAGGGTAAAGGTTACACTGTCAGAGCGATTCAGATTCCAGTCCTTAGGCTCTGAGGAAGGAGAGGAAGGTCCACACAAATTTTACCTTAGGTGGCAAGGAGGAAGGAAACCATGAACCCCACCTCAGATGGTCAGTTGGGCATCATCAGCCACAAAGTGACACAGTGGCCAGCACACACTGTCCTGTCACCCAGGCCCCAGTCCCAGGATACCTGCAGGCTCAGAGAGCATGCAAACTAAATCTCCCTCCTCTCATGAGGGTGGGATTGGTTAATAGGAGCATGAGAGGGGTGATCTCTCCCCACCAGCAGCTTCACACATTAGGGGGGAAGTGTACCAAAACACCCATTGGGGTGCAGGCAGGAGTGAATTCTGGGGTCACATCATTTCCAAGATGATTTTCATTCCTGAAGGAGCTGTGTCCCAGGCTCAGCCTGCTAAGGGGGGCCAGGAGGAGGGGGTTACCTGGAGGAGTGAGAGGGCTGCTCGCGCAGAGAATGAGGAAGACTGTGCCCTGTGCAGGGCTGAGGCCCTGGGAGGGCCCTGATGCCAGTGGGTCCTAAAAAGAGGCCAAGCAGACCTGAGTCAGTAGCTGGTGTGTGTGCATTGGAGTTCATGTGAGTGGTGTGTGTGCACACTTGTGTATGGGTGTACAATATCTCACATCCCTGCCCTTCTTCTCCACTAGGACAATTGTCTTCCTTCTTCTTAGATCCCAATTCAGTTCCTAAGAAGTTGAGTCACTGCACAGACAGGTCGAAGCCCATTCCTGGAATCTGATTTTTTATTTTGAACTCGGGGCCCTCAACCATCCATGGACATGAGGGCACAAGAGGAGACCCGGTCTTTAAGATTCAGAGACACTACATCTGGCTGTCCCTGGGAGCTAAACACACATGAGGTGAGGGGTCCCCAGGTGGATTGTGGAAGTGAGTGCCAGACAGAGGTAAACTGTTGTCCCTGTGGTGAGTTGACAGGGAGGACACTGGTGAATGAAGCAAGGGGCAGTGTTCCTGGGGAGACAGGGAAGGCCAGGCCTCTGAGAAAGGGAGGATGCTTTAGGTTGAGAAGATGCAGAATTTTCAGGTGAGTCCATGTCTCTGGGCAGGGACAGTTCTGATCCTTGTCCCCTAAGGTCAGGCAGCTTTGGGTGAGGTTTCACACACACCACTCACATACATTCCAGCACACAAACACCAGCTACTGACTCATGCCAGCCTGGCCTCTTTTGAGGACCTGGTAGAGTCAGAGAGAGACTTCATGCTCTGATTTCAGTGCTAGGCCTTCAGTGATCTTGTTCCCCTGGTGTTCCCATGTCTCATCTTACTCTCTGTCCCCTGTGTCTGGTGGCATCCACCCTGAGGTCCCCTCTTTCCCCAGGGAATCTGTGTGTTCTGGGCCTTCTGTCTGTCTGAGATCTCCCCAAAGACCCAAGCTCATCTGTCTTTTTGGTTCCAGGCTGCCCTGCCTGGAAGTCATGCTGGGAGTTTCTTGCCCACAGTCTCTGAAACCATGCTAAGCCCCTACTCTACTCCCCATAGAGGAGTCCCTAGGCTGCCAGGGGTAAGGGTGTCAGCCCAGGGGCTTGACCCCAGGATTCTGGTAGGTGGTGGATTACCACATGAGGTGAATGCTCTGTTCTGAGGCTGAGGCACAGTCTACCTCAGGGATCTGTGTTTCCCCACAGAACATTCCTCCAGCAGACCCCATACCCACTTCATGGAGCAAATGTCTCTCTCAAGGGCTTCTGGATCAGCCAGGGTGAACCCTCCACTGTTCTTTGGAGGCCCAACCCTGGGCCTCTGCTCTGAGGTTTGTCCTCCAGTGGTGATGCCGCTGGGGTGAACTTTGGCCCGAGTACCTTGACTCCTGACCTATAGGGATGGCCCTTGTGTTCTGGAGGAGGAATGACTACACCCCCGGGCAAAATCTCATAGGGGCCTCCCGGTGGCACAGCGGTTGAGCGCTGGGTTGCGAGGCTGCAAGGCTGCCCGCAGCCTTTGCAGTGCTGGTTCGATCCCCAGCTGTTCCCCGGCCACAGGAGGAGGGTCCCACATGGCGCGCAGACCTCTCCTGCCGCCCGCTGCTCCCCTCAGCAGTGTACTTTTGTCCTTCTGCCTGTTCTGCCTTTGCAGTGCTGGTTTGATCCCCAGCTGTTCCCCGGCCACAGGAGGAGGGTCCCACATGGCGCGCAGACCTCTCCTGCCGCCCGCTGCTCCCCTCAGCAGTGTACTTTTGTCCTTCTGCCTGTTCTGCCTTTGCAGTGCTGGTTTGATCCCCAGCTGTTCCCCGGCCACAGGAGGAGGGTCCCACATGGCGCGCAGACCTCTCCTGCCGCCCGCTGCTCCCCTCAGCAGTGTACTTTTGTCCTTCTGCCTGTTCTGCCCCCGGCTCAGGCTCTGGTGAATTCTCTCACCCTCCCGCGCTTCTGACTGTACCCAGTGCTTAAATAAATAAATAAATAAATAAATAAATAAATAAATCTTTTTAAAAAAAAAATCTCATAGGAAAAGCCCCTCTATCCTGTGACCCTTGTTCTGCTTCTTACCCCTTCACTCATGGCCCCAAAGGGTCCCCCATAGTCCCTCACAGCTTCCATCAGAACCCAATGGAGCCAGAACTGAAGAGATTGGGCCTTCCCACCAACCTGACATTGCTGGACCTGCTGCCCATGATTCCCCCACCCAGTCCCGGGCACCTCATCCCTGAGGGCCCCATCAGAGTATCAGGAGAACATGCTCTGGAGGCCAAGCTCAGGTGACAGACACTGCAGAGTAGCGAGGCCCAGAAGGACAGACTGGGAAGGCCTACTGCCTGCTCTGGTGCCATAGAGAGAGAATGGGCAGGTGAGAAGGGACACACAAGGGTGCAGGCAACAGGCCCCATGGGATTCAGCCCCTAGCCCCAGCCAGGACAGAAAGGAGAGAAAATTGAGCCAAATTTGATCCCAGAGCCAAAAGAAGAGGGAGAACGGGAGACTCACCTCAGACGGTCAGCATGGTTCCTTCACCGAACACAAGACACAGTGATACATCCTCATACAGAAACCCTCCTGACAGCCTCCCCAGTCCCCCATCCACGCTGTGTGCGCCCCTCCTGCCCCAGGCCCACCTGCAGCTGCCTGGGAGCTCAAAGCCCAGCCTCCTCTCATGGGCTGGTGGGCCCCGACCCCACCTGCAGCTTCAGCCCTTGGGGAGTGGGTCCATCTAGTCCCATTGTGGAGGGGGCAGGCGTGGATCCTGGGTCATATCACTTTCAAGGTGACTTTCATTCCTGAAGGAGCTGTGTCCAGCCTCAGCCTGCTGGGGGGTTCCCTGGTGGAGTGGGTGGGCTACTCGCTGAGAGAATGAGGCAGCCTGTGCCCTGTGCGGGGCTGAAGCTCTGGGAGGGTCCTAAGGCCACCAGGTTCTGAAGAGGTCAAGTGGGCCTGAGTCAGAGCTGGTGTGTGTGCACTGGAGTTTATGTGAGTGGAGTGTGTGTGTGTGTGTGTGTGTGTGTGTGTGTGTCTGTGTTTTCTCTACGTTATCAGCTCAGATCCCTGTCTTATTTCTTCACTAGGACATTCGAGTCCCTGATTCTCAGATCCCTTCCATTCCTAAAATGTTGAGTCTGTCCATAGAGAGGACAAGGCCCATTTCCAGAATCTGATTGTTTTCTTTGAACTTAAGGTCGCTGGGCACTTGGGCACTAGGGCCTGTGTTGGATCCATGGAGGGTTGGTTGCTAAGGTTGAAAGAGAGAACGTCTGAGGTACACACACCTCCCATGTGAGGTGAGGGGTCCCCTGTTAAACTGTGGAAGTGAGTGCCAGACACAGGCAGGAATTCTGTCCCTGTAGTGAGTTGACAAGGAGGACCCTGGTGGGAGGAGCAAGGGCAGTGTCCCAGGGGTCAGGCAGGCCAGGCCCCTGGGGAAGGGAGCATGTTTTAGGTTGTGACGATGCAGAATTGCAAGTGTATATGGAGCTAGAGAAGGCATAGACTGGACGGAGTCCTTCATGGAAGGAGTCGGGACATGAGACCAGAGGACCTGTCCCAGACTGTGTGGATCAGCATCCAGAGGCAGAGCTCAGACAGGGACCTGGAGCCCATGGGAAGTGACCTGGGTGTGGATGCACCTGGTCATAATCCACACAAGAGATGCCAGGATGGAGCAGGTGTGAATGGGGCTCTCATGTCTCGGTCTCAATTTCCTGTTCTGGCATATTCTATTCACATCTGAAAGTGTAAAATACCCTTCAAGCAAAATTGGAAACCCCACTGATGGTTCCTTCTCAGAAGGGAAAAGTATTTCATGTGTTCTTCCCTCAGAATGGTTTGTTCAGGACACAAAATCTTAAACAAAAGGAACAGAGAGCAGGATTCTATATGAGAATGAGGACAATTTATTGAGAGTGGATTGTTTGCAGGATGAAGGGCTGGAGATGGGTGGGGCGGGAAGAGAGATCCACAGGGGTCCTGAGGCTCCAGGCCCCTGAGGGTGGTGAAGGCTGAGGGGCCTAAGAGCAGGCTTTGGTGTCCACTGTCTTCTCCACGGTGCTGCCCTCGTGCGTGACCTGGCAGGTGACACTCTGGTGGCTTTTCCACTGGCTGGAGGTCAGGCTCAGGTAGCTGCTGGCCGCATACTTGCTGTTGCTCTGCTTGGAGGGCTTGGTGGTCTCCACGCCCTGGCTGATGGGCTTTCCGTCTGCCTTCCAGGCCACGGTCACCGCGCCGGGGTAGAAGTCATTGACCAGACACACCAAGGTGGCCTTGTTGGTGCTGAGCTCCTCAGAGGAGGGCGGGAACAGAGTGACGGAAGGTGCGGACTTGGGCTGACCTGCAGGGTGCGGGAGGGCAGGAGGACAGAGGCTCAGAGTGCTGGTGAGAACTCAGGACCTCAGTGCTAATGTGCAGCCATGTCCCCAGGTGCTGGAGCCTTGTTCCTGGAAGCAGGCGGCTGAGAGTTGGGTCACACCGTTTCCTTTGGGAGAGACTTCATGCTCTGAGGCCAGTAGTCTGTGCCCTCAATGCCCTAGTCTCTCTGGGGTTCCCTTTTCTCATCTTGCCCTCTGATCCCCTGTGTCTCACTCGCATCCACCCTGATGTCCTGTCTTTCAGCAGGGAATCAGTGTCTCCTGGGCCTTCTGTGTGTCTGAGATCTCCCCCAAGACCCCAGCTCATCTGTTTTTTGCTTCAGGCTGCCCTGCCAGTCATGGGGTGGTGGTGTCCTGTCCACAGTTCCTGACACCATGTTACACCCCCGTCTTACTCCCTACTCAGGAGTCCCTAGGCTGCCACAGGGAGGCGTGTCAGCCCAGGGCCTGGACTCCATGGAGGCTGGTAGACAGTGGGTTACCCTTCTGAAGTGAGTGATCTGTCCTGAGACTGGACAGCATCTACATCAGGGTCTGACTGTCCTGTGAGGTTTCCGGGGAGCTGTCCTTAGGACATCGGTGTGTGACAGAGCCCGTCTCCCTGAGGTGCCCCTCTCCTGCACATCTACCTGCGTCTTCCACTGCAGTGCTGATATTCGAGAAGTCCTTTGGGGTCCAAGCTTCCTGACACCTGTCTGCGGGGTGGTCCCCCACGTCCTGGTGTCGTGGGAGTTGGAGGAGGAATAGGCCACTCCCTCCTACCACCTTCCCTATGAATTCCTTCCCTCACCCTTACTGTGCACTGTTCTCCCATCTCCCCAAGTCCCCAGCCAGGGTCCCATTAGCCATCCCTCACCACACCGGGTGGAGCGTGAGTGACACACACATGGGCTGGGCCTTGTTCTCAGAATCCCTGCAAAATCCCAGGACCCGGCCAGAACCCTTTTCCCTTAGATTCTTCCCTTAATTGTTCTCAGACTCTGGGGTGGGGACCCTGAAGAGTGAACTGAGCATCCCAGAGTCTAGAGGTGAAGCTCCCCTGGAGATAGGGCTGGGGACAGCGAGACCTGAGGACCAGGGCAATGTTCTGTGGGGAGGTCCCAGCCTCCCAACCAGACCTCAGAGAGGGTGGGACCAGCTGGAGAGGATGAGCGTGAAGGTTACAGACCCCGCAGCCCAAGTAGGAATAGACAGGAGGAACAATACACCCCGAGTTCACTCTGGAGGAAGGAGCAAGGAGACTCACCGAGGACGGTCAGCTGGGTCCCTCCGCCGAACACAGCACACAGTGACACAGCCTAGAACACAAACCCTCTGTTCTCCCCACTTGCCCGCCCCCTCCTGCCCCTGGCCCCCTGCAGCTGCAGGAGAGACCCAGGTCCAGCCTCCTTTCACGGGTGCTGGTCAGGCAGCTGGGGGCGGTGGTTAGAGGAAGGTGTGTCCTGCAGACCTGGGATTTCAAATCCATGGATCGTTAGGGCCACACCTGCCGTCGGGCGGGACAGGTGGCAGAGAATTCTGGGATGGAAATGGAACTTGCAGTTCATCCCGTTCTTAGGTAGGAGCCGTGTGCTGACTCAGCTCACTTGGGGTACATTGCTGGCGGGGTGAGCAGGTCTGGTCACACCACAGAATGATAGACGGGGTCACTTGCTGAATTGGCACTTGTGGGGAGGGACCTGGATGTCACCTGGTCCTCAGCAAAGAACTCTAAAGCCCTGGGTGGGAATGGGGAGTCTGGGTGGGGAGGAGAATCAGCTTGACCTAGAGCATGCAGTTCCCCGGACTGGGTGTTGAGCTCCTGGGTCCGGGCCCCAGGTAGGGCCGGCCTGAAGTTTCAGTGTCGTGGTCACTGTTAAGTCCCTTTGTCAGCTGCACCCTTATACAGGGCTGGGATTAGAGGCGCGAAGGCCTAGAGGGCACCCCTCAAGGGCAGTTAGGGAGTCCCTGAGTTCTACGTGTGTGACTCCCTGCTGTCTCCTGCACTTCCCTGGCTCACACAAGCCGCATACATGTGAGTGTCCCTGGCACAGAGCACCCTGTCCTGACACACCACACCCCTACGAGGACATTCATGCTGTGAGTGAGCCCTAATATCCAGGTCCTCGCGAACAACCTGACCTGGTTTGTTGCATGCAAGACTCACACAAGGGACTCCCATGCTGGGCAGTCTGTTTTCCTGACACAGTCTCCCCCAGATCTGCCCACTGGCAGCAGTCAGCCGGCCTCCCACGAGCCTCCTCAGAGCCTGTCCTGAGTGTCCCGGCCCTTCCTCTCTGACACTGCTTGGCCCTGGTTGGCCAGAATCCAGGGTCAGCAGTGACTGACTTCTCTTTGCTCATGGCCCAGCCTGGGCCCCTGGGCCACCCTTGCTCATCTGCCCAGAGATGCCTGCCACTGCAACACTTGGAACTCGCCTTCTGTCTTGTTATCATGTTTTGTATTCATGCTTGAGAGTGTGTGTGTGAGTGTGTTAAGTGTGTGTGTGGGTGTGTATGTGTTTATGAGTGTGAGTTACAGCTCAGATCCCACAGTGAACTCTAAAGGGGACTACAGACTCATGGACACCCCTAGATCTGACCTTGATTTTGAACACACAGGACCAAGAAAATCATCTGATGAAGAGAGGACATTCGATCACTGGGTCTGTGGTGTAAAGAGCAGAACGGATCTCTGTCTCTCAGTGTTCAGAAAACACCAAGTAGTCTGTGAGACATGTGGTATGAGGGATGCCAGGTAGACTACGGGGGTGAAGACCCAGGGCCAGGGGCTGAATGTTCTGTGGTTAGAGTGACAGAGAATACCTGTGGGAGTAGCAAGGACAGTGTCCTCGGGGAGGCAGGAGCAGAGGGTTCCAGAAGACATGAAGACCATTTATCTGAGACCATGGTGACTCCCAATGAGGTAGAACCCAATTAGCACGTGAATGTAAAGACAGAGGTTTCCAGGGAAGGGTCTCACACAGGATCCTGAGGCCCTGGTCCCCAGGGCAGTGTCCTGGGTAGGGCTGCACATGGTCAGGGTCCACACAGGAGGAGCCAGGATAGGGAAGGTATGAGGGTGGACTCTCCTGCCTCTACCAAAATTTCCTGTTCTGGAATATTCCTGGACACTGGAATGCACAACACCTTTGAAGGGAAAATGAAGACCACAATGATGGCTTTTTACCTTCACTTCTGGAAATGGATTTTCAACACCAAAAATACTAATCAAAAAATGGGAGGAGAGCAGGATTCTGTTTGAGAATGAGGACATTTATTGAGAATGGATTGTTTGCAGGATGAAGGGTGGAGATGGGTGGGGTGGGAAGGGAGACCCATGGGGGTCCTGAGGCTCCAGGCCCCTGAGGGTAGGGGAGCCTGAGGGGCCTAAGAACAGGCTTTGGTGTCCACTGTCTTCTCCACGGTGCTGCCCTCGTGCGTGACCTGGCAGGTGACACTCTGGTGGCTTTTCCACTGGCTGGAGGTCAGGCTCAGGTAGCTGCTGGCCGCATACTTGCTGTTGCTCTGCTTGGAGGGCTTGGTGGTCTCCACGCCCTGGCTGATGGTCTTTCCGTCTGCCTTCCAGGCCACGGTCACAGCGCCGGGGTAGAAGTCATTGACCAGACACACCAAGGTGGCCTTGTTGGTGCTGAGCTCCTCAGAGGAGGGCGGGAACAGAGTGACGGAGGGTGCGCTCTTGGGCTGACCTGCAGGGTGCGGGAGGGCAGCAGGTAGACAGGTTCAGAGTCTAGGCTGGAAGCGCCTGATTCAGAGTTGATGTGAATCAAGTGGCCCCTGAGCACACATCAGGGCTTCTAGTTCAGAATTCATTTGGAATCTGAGGGTTTTTGTCTGTAATGGCAGCTTGCCATTTTCTCCAATAACCCCCCCAATTAAGGAATAATGAGCTGAACACCTGCCCTCACCTGTTCTGAGACCCTCTTTTACTGTGTTCTCTCATGGAGCTAACTTGCCCACCTTTCCAGCCCTCCCTTCTCACTTTCTGCTGGGTCTCTGAGGGCTTCTCTCTCTATGTGGTTACTTGCTGTCCACCCTCTGATCTCCTGGGTTGTTGTCTTGAGATGCTTCTGACCTTATGTAGCTGCCCTGGCAATTGGTTTGCTTTCCCCCAAGTCTGAGTCCCCTGGAGGCTCTCTGTTGGGATCGGACTTTTGCTACAGGAACCGCGTCTCTCCTGTCCTTGGGGCTCTCTCATCTGACAGTTGCTTCCCCTAGGTTCTCGATTAGTCTGAAGGGTCCATGGCCTGATAGGAGCCCTCAGAGATCTCTCAAGGATTGTTCTTCTGAGCAGTCTCCTGTGGGACTCAGCAGCCGCCATTGCCTCTGGCCTGGCCTTTGAGATTTCCTTTTCTAGTTCTTAGCCTGGCAATTGATCTCCTAGATCCTCAGGCCTCCATCCTGCAGAGCCCCTTTGTCCCAAGCAGGCTGAGACATGGTTTCTGCTGGAAACCTAGGGGAGACCTTCCTACCATCAACTTTCTTGTTCCTGATCCTGTGTCCCACAGTCCAAGGATTAGTCGTTAACCTCTGACTGTGTGTCCCCAGCCATGGCCCTGATGGGCCTGGGTCCCTTTAAAATCTGCCTGTGGTGTCTCCTGAGCATTTTGGTGCCTTCCTCCCTTTGAGGTAGGTACCCCCAAGAGACCACTAAGACAGTGCTAGACCAAACAGCAGCCCAGGTAGGGACAGTGAAAACAGAGCAAGCCTGGGGACTCGACATGGCCTTAAGAGACAGGGCATAGAACTCAGCAGGTCATCCTGTCCATACCCCTCCCCTCTGGGTCATAGGGGAAGGCTCCTGGTGACCACAGAGGCAAGCAGGACAGTATGAGCCGGGTGGGTGTTGCTCGGGGTGCCAGGGCTGAGACCCTGTCTGATAGCTGGACCCCAAAGTGAGACAAGACAAAAAGCACAAATATGGCAGAAAATTGCCCCAGGCCTGGAGGAAAGCAGGAACTGGGGGGAAGAGACTCACCTAGGACGGTCAGCTGGGTCCCTCCGCCGAACACCCAACACAGTGACAAAGTCTCATACAAAAACCCTCCCTGGGAGTCCCTGCCCCACCTCCCAGCCCCCAACCTGCAGCTGTGATGGAGGAAGTCAGGTCATTGCCCCAGGCTGGTGATGCTCAGCCTGGGTGGGGACATGGTGGGTGGGTGGGAGGGGAGCCCAGAGCCTTCACCCCATGCCCTCCCCAACATGTATCTGGATAGGAGACCCATGGACTCACCGCAGGGATCCTGGATATGCAGGAGCTGAATGAATTTGCCCTCTTGGATCCCATATTCCAAGCCCTTCCCCCTGGATGGGGACTGCATGTATTGGGGAAAATTTGTCACTGAAAAGTGAAGTTTCATGAAGAGAGCAGCATGTCTGCTCTCTCTGGGTTGACATGGTCAGAGTGTGATTATTTTGGTCGTAACTTTTTGCGATTGTTCCTTTGCGGATTTTACTTTGTTTCTGAGTTTGAAATAATTGAAATTGTCATTGGAGAGCAGGTTGTTTTGGGACCATGTTGGAATGTAAGGAACTCCCCAAACAGTGCTGTATTCCCCGGCGCAGGAGGGAGAGGATGGCCCAGCCTCCCCAGCGGTGACCGCGAGGTTCTCCCTGGACTTGCTGATATCATGGGGCTGGGGTTTCCCCAATTCTTGTAGGGAGACACAGCTTTCCTCACGGAGTAGTGGACACTGGAATTTTCCCACTGGCCCAAAATGGACAGCAGGGATCAGAGCCTCACCTTCCCTGGAGAGGGCCTCATCTGGGTTCTCCTGAAATGTCTGGGCTAGTCCCACAGAAAATGCCAAGTTTTCTATCAGGTTGACCTCGTAACCTCCCTGTTCTTCCTCTTCATCTCATGTTTGGGGGTTTCAGGTGGCGATTGTTTCTCAGCCACATTCAAGTGGGAGACATGAGACACCCCGACTACATCCCACGTCCCCGACAGGGAGCCCAGATTGGGGACCCATTGCAGGTCTGGACAGGCAAGGCACAGATGAGCTACAGCAGTTGTCATCCAGGACCAGGAGCGATGGGGTTTCCTAGAGTTCCCATGACCCCAGGAGCCGCCTGAAGAGGCGCCCAGTGGCCAAAGCTGAGACACGCTCCTCAGTATTATTTAACCAAGGTGGACTGTCCCCTCTCAGAACACTCACGTCCGAGGGTTCACAGAAGTAGCAAAGATATTATCCCCTACGGAGGATGCAGGGCTCACATCATCACTGTCAGGAGTTCAATAAAAGGAACAGTCTGTTTAGTTTCTGTTTAAGTGGAGTGTGAAATGCACTACAGGTGAGCAGAGTGCAATCCAAGGCTCCGCCCTCCTGGACACACCGCCTGAGAAGGGAAGGAGCCTGGAGCTGAACATTCAGGTCGCGGGAAAGGGAGTTGAGGTCAGAAGAGGAGCCACATCCCAGCACGGGTGTCTTTGATGATGTGGCCAGTCCTCCTGAGGACCCGACTTGCCAGAAGGCCCTCCTGAATCATACCTTCTAGTCTCCTAGAACCACCTTGTAGAAAATCCAGGGAGAACCTCGCGGTCACCGTTGGGGAGGCTGGGCCATCCTCTCCCTCCTACGCCGGGGAATACAGCACTGTTTGGGGAGTTCCTTACATTCCAACATGGTCCCAAAACAACCTGCTCTCCAGTGACAATTTCAATTATGTTGTACTCAGATACAAAGTAACATCCGCAAAGGAACAACGGCACAAAGTTATGAGCAAAATAATCACACTCTGACCTTTGTGAACCCTTTGATTGGAACCTATGAATGATTTGTTGATATTATGAAATCAGCACTATTTAAGCACCGTGAATCTCACCATCACAACACTGTCGTCCAGAGTTCCCCGAGATACTGGCTTCCATGTGCTTGTCATGATTTTATTTTTTCAGGTCCTTGTCTGTCTAGGACCCCCATGGAATATTTAAGCCACATGGTGTGAGGTGGGGAATCTGTGGTGCATGTTGCATTAGGGAGGCACTGCTGGGGGGCCGGTGGCAGCGCCTGTAGGAGAATTGATCATTTTGAAGGTGGCGTGATGGTGACGTGGCTCATTTGTTCTTTTGTCTTTTCATTCTTGTGTTTAAAGTTTTCTCCAATAGAACAACACAGAAAGGAAAGGCTAAGCTTGGGACAGGACTCGGTGGGTGTGGGTGACGTCATTCTACATAGCTGGTCCCGTGATTGAAGAAGACCTAGGTTGTCCTCTCTCCCACTGGGACTCACTTTTCACCTTGTAAGTGAGGCCACGGAGTGCTGTGGGACCGCAAAAACCTTCAGTTACTTCACATGTGACTAGGAGGAACATGGGCTCGGGTGAATTTCAGGGGGAACCCTGTCCTCTCATTTGTTGTGGCCCCAGTGTTCCCTGCGTCTTAGGCTCTTTCCTTGTGTGTCTGGCCACTGCAAAGCTCTGGCAAAGTCAACTCTGGGTCCTTGACGAATCAGAATGACAGACAGGAATCCAGGAAATGCAGAGGAATGAGTTGCGGCAGAGCAGGCCAAGCCTGGACCTCCACAAGACTGAGCGCACCTGCCAACACGGACCCGGGTTCGAGTGTCTCTGCGAGCCGACCTTGCATCCGGGGATGAGCTACACTGAGCCATGGGAGGTGTGCTCAGGGCAGAAGGGGTCATAGTCCTACTGGGAGGGGATGTCACCATCTGACAAATTCACTGGCCCCCATAGTTTGCTGGAATCAGCTGACTGAGAACTGATACTAATTGGGGACAGTCGCTGCATGGACTGTGGCCTTTCTTGTGAACCCAGTTGTCCATGTCCTCCTTCTCGCCAGCTGACTTCCAGCTCCCTCCATAGCCCAACCATAACATGAACACTCCCTGAGAGACACTCCTTAACTGAGGTGCCAAACACAGACAGTGTTACCCTGGGTCCAGCCTGATCAGTACCCGCAGATCATGGACTCAGCGACCTTGTTCTCAGCCTCAGCCCACATTCCAGCCCCAGTGACCAGAAACACTAGTGTCAGAAAGGGTTCAGGGCTCCCTCGGTGCGTGGGGAGTGTCAAGCAGCCTGGGATTGTTGGGCTGTGTGAGGTCACCTTGAGTCCTGCTGCAGGTTGTGTGTGTGTGCTCAGTGGGTGCACTGTGAGGCTGGAGGACCGTCCTTATATTTTGTAGTGTCCACAGCTTTCCATGGCTCTGGGAATGTAGGTGCAGGGGCCATTCACCTGTATCACTGTCCCACTGGGCCCGTGGATGGATGGAGGAATTTCAACCTCAGACAACGACCATGACGTTCCCCCACGGTCTAGCTCTAGCTGACTCCAGGCGCATCTGGGGCCATTTCCCTTCCCAGGGGGTAGCACTGCATCCCAGGGCTTTGGAGAAGGACAACTTCTTGCTCTGGGTGCTGGGTCCCTGTGCCCATGGAGCTCATCAGCGCCTATACGGGTGTCTGGGGGTGATGGGCAGGTGGAATCTCAGTCCTTGTTGTCTGATGTTCATTACAGACCCTTTACCCCAGAGACATGACCAGACACAGCTGCACGTTGGATGAGAAATGGTGAAGTCTTTATTGAGGAGCAGTAGTAACTGTGAGGGAGGGGAACTACTGGCCTGAGCACAAGGTGGGGGGCTCAGAGGTCCAGCAGAGAACTGGGGCAAGGGTATGTGGGTGAGGAGGATCCCCCAAGGATGGGGGAGGCTGAGGGGCCTAAGAGCAGGCTTTGGTGTCCACTGTCTTCTCCACGGTGCTGCCCTCATGCGTGACCTGGCAGGTGACACTCTGGTGGCTTTTCCACTGGCTGGAGGTCAGGCTCAGGTAGCTGCTGGCCGCATACTTGCTGTTGCTCTGCTTGGTGGCCTGGGTGGTCTCCACGCCCTGGCTGATGGTCTTTCCGTCCGCCTTCCAGGCCACGGTCACCGCGCCGGGGTAGAAGTCATTGACCAGACACACCAAGGTGGCCTTGTTGGTGCTGAGCTCCTCAGAGGAGGGCGGGAACAGCGTGACGGAAGGTGCGGACTTGGGCTGACCTGCAGGGTGGGGTGCGGGAGGGCAGGAGGGAGAGACTCACAGATCTGGCAGGACCCCCAGACCTCAGTTGAAATGATTCCATGTCTCTAGGTGCTGGACAGGGACAGATCTAGATTATCGTCCCCCAAGGTCAGGCAGCTTTGGTTGAGGCTTCAAACATACCACTCACATACACTCCAGCACACAAACACCAGCTACTGACTCATGCCAGCCTGGCCTCTTTTGAGGACCTGGTAGAGTCAGAGAGAGACTTCATGCTCTGATCTCAGTGCTAGGCCCTCAGTGGCCTTGTTCTCCCCTGGGCATCCCTTGTCTCATCTTACTCTCTGTCTCCTGTGTCTGGTGGCATCCACGCTGTTGTCTCCTCTTTCACTAGGAAATCTTGTGTCCTGGGCCTTCTATCTCTCTGAGATCCCCACAGGACCCCAGTTCATCTGTCTTTTTGGTTCCAGGCTGCCCTGCCAGTCATGGTGGGGGTTCCTTGCCCACAGTCCCTGACACCGTGCTGAACCTCTGCCTTATTCCCCATAGAGGTGTCCCTAGGCTGCCACGGGTAGGGGTGTCAGGCCAGCGTCTAGACCTTGGATTTTGGTAGATGGTGGGTTACCCTGTGTCATGAGCACTCTGTTCTGAGGCTGAGGCACTCTCTCCCTTGGGGGTCTGTGGGTCCATCGAGAACATTCCTGCCAGCAGCCCCCACCCCTTTCATGGAGCAGATGCTGATCTCTAGGGCTTTTGGTGGCACCAGAGTGAACACTTCATGATTCTCTGGAGCCCCAAGGCTGAGCCTCAGCTCTGAGGTCTGTCCTCCAGAGGTGATGCCTCTGGGGTTACCTTTGGGCCTGAGTGCCTTAACTCCTGACCTATTGGGATGTCCCTTGAGTGATGGAGGAGGATTGAATGCACCCCATGGCAAAAATCTCATAGGAAATGCCCCTCCATCCTGTGACCCTTGTACTGTACCTTTCTCCTTTACTCACGGACCCAAAGTTTCCCCCATATTCCCTCATGGCTGCCATCGGAACACACTGGGGTCAGAACTGAGGAGATGGGCTTACCCCAGCACCCTGACATTGCTGGACCAGCTGTCCATGGTGCCCCCCCTTTATTTCCGGAACCTCCTCCCTGAGTGCCCCATCTGAGAGTCAGGAGGAGAACCCGCTCTGGAGGCCGGCTCAGGTACAGACAGTACAGAGGAGCGAGGCCCAGAAGAACAGACTGGGGAGGCCTCCTGCCTGGTCGGGTGCCACAGAGCGAGAGTGGGCTGGTGAGAAGGGCCAGACAGCAAGGGTGCAGGCAGCAGACCCCTTGGGATTCAGTCCCCAGCCCCAGCCAGGACAGAAAGGAGAGACAAATTGAGCCCAATTTGATCTCAGAACCCGAAGAGGAGGGAGAAGGGGAGACTCACCTAAGACGGTCAGCTTGGTCCCTCCGCCGAACACATAACACAGTGATACATCCTCATACAGAAACTCTCCTGTCAGCCACCAGGGTCCCCAACCACACTGGGTGCGCCCCTCCCGCCCCAGGCCCACCTGCATCTGCCTTGGAGCACAAAGCCCAGCCTCCTCTCATGGGCTGGTGGGCCCGACCCCACCTTCAGCTTCAGCCCCTGGGGAGTGGGTCCATCTAGTTCCACTGTGGAGGGGGCAGGAGTTAATTCTGGGTGACATCATTTCCAAGGTAACTTTCAATCCTGAAGGAGCTGTGTCCAGTCTCAGCGTGCTTGGGGGGTCCCCTGAGGAGTGGGAGGGCTACTCGCTGAGAGAATGAGGCAGCCTGTGCCCTGTGTAGGGATGAAGCTCAGGAAGGGTCCTGAGGCTACCAGGTCCTGAAAAGAGGCCAAGTGAGCCTGAGTCAGGGCTGGTTGTGTGCACTGGAGTTTATGTGAGTGCTGCGTGTGTGTTGTCTCTATGTCATCAGCTCAGATCCCTGTCCTGTTTCTTCAGTAGGACAATCGAGTCCCTGATTCTCAGATCCTTTCTGTTCCTAAAATGTTGAGTCTGTCCACAGATGGGACAAGGCCTATTTCCAGAATGTGATTGTTTTCTTTGAACTCAAGGTCATTGGACACTTGGGCACTGGTGCTTTTGTTGGGTCCATGGAGGTCTGGTCGCTAAGGTTCAGAGAGAGAATATCTGACCTGTTCCCAGGGCTATGCACACCTCCCATGTGAGGTGAGGGGTCCCCTGTTATACTGTGAAAGTGAGTGCCAGACACAGGCAGGAATTCTGTGCCTATAGTGAGTTGACAAGGAGAACCCTGGTGGGAGGAGCAAGGGCAGTGGCAGGCCAGGCCCCTGGGGAAGGGAGGATGTTTTAGGTTGTGATGATGCAGAATTGCAAGTGTATATGGAGCTAGAGAAGGCATAGACTGGACGGAGTCCTTCATGGAAGGAGTCGGGACATGAGACCAGAGGACTTGTCCCAGACCATGGGGATCGGCATTCAGGGGCAGAGCTCAGACAGGGCCTTGGACCCTATGGGAAGTGCCCTGGGTGCAGATGCACCTGGTCATGATCCACACAAGAGGATGCAGAATGGGGCAGGTGTGAAGGGGTTTCTCATGTCTCGGTCTCAATTTCCTGTTCTGGAATATTCTCTTGACCCCTGGAAGTGTAAAATATCATTCAAATGGAAAATGGAGAACCCTCTGATGCTTCTTTCTGAGAAGGAAAAAGAATTTCATTTTGTTCTTCCCTGAGAACGGTTTGTTCAGGTCACAAAACGTAAAACAAAACGAGCCGAGAGCAGGATTCTGTTTGAGAATGAGGACATTTATTGAGAGTGGATTGTTTGCAGGATGAAGGGCTGGAGATGGGTGGGGTGGGATAGGAGATCCACGGGGATCCTGAGGCTCCAGGCCCCTGAGGGTGGGGAAGGCTGAGGGGCCTAAGAGCAGGCTTTGGTGTCCACTGTCTTCTCCACGGTGCTGCCCTCGTGCGTGACCTGGCAGGTGACACTCTGGTGGCTTTTCCACTGGCTGGAGGTCAGGCTCAGGTAGCTGCTGGCCGCATACTTGCTGTTGCTCTGCTTGGTGGCCTGGGTGGTCTCCACGCCCTGGCTGATGGTCTTTCCGTCTGCCTTCCAGGCCACGGTCACCGCGCCGGGGTAGAAGTCATTGACCAGACACACCAAGGTGGCCTTGTTGGTGCTGAGCTCCTCAGAGGAGGGTGGGAACAGAGTGACGGTGGGTGCGGACTTGGGCTGACCTGCAGGGTGCGGGAGGGCAGGAGAGAGAGGCTCACAGATCTGGCAGGACCCCCAGAACTCAGTCCTGAAATGAGTCCATGTCTCTAGGTGCTGGACAGAGACAGCTCTCGATCCTTGTCTCGCAAGGTCAGGCAGCTTTGTATGAGGCTTCACACACATACTCACATACACTCCAGCACACAAACACCAGCTACTGACTCATGCCAGCTTGGCCTCTTTTGAGGACCCGGTAGAGTCAGAGAGAGACTTCATGCCCTGATCTGAGTGCCAGGCCCTCAGTGGCCTTGTTCTCCCAGGGGGTTCCCAATCTCATCTTACTCCCTGCTCCCCTGTGTCTGGTGGCATCCACGCTGCAGTCTCCTCTTTCACTAGGGAATCTGTGTGTCCTGGGCCTTCTGTCTGTCTGAGATCCTCCCAGGTCCTTAGCTCATCTGTCTTTTTGGTTCCAGGCTGCCCTGCCAGTCATAGTGGGGGTTCCTTGCCCACAGTCCCTGACACTATGCTGAGCCCCTGCTCTACTCCCCATAGAGGAGTCCCTAGGCTGCCAGGGTTTGGGGTGTTAGCCCATGGTCCACACCCCGAGATTTTGGTAGATGGTGGGTTACCCTGTGAGGTAAGTGCTCTGTTCTGAGCCTGAGGCACTTTATAGCCCAGGAGTCGCTGTGTCCATCCAGAACATTCCTGCTAGCCGCCCCTGAACCCCGTTCACGGAGCTAATGTCTGTCTCATGGGCTTCTGGTGGTACCCAGGCTGAACCCTTCACTGTTCTCTGGAGTCCCAAGGCCTGGTCTTTACTCTGAGGTCTGTCCTCCTGTGTTCATGCTGCTAGGGTGACCTTTGGGCCTGAGTGCTTTGACTCCTGACCTATTGGGGTTTCCCTTGTGTCCCGGAGGAGGATTGACTGCACCCTGGGGAGAAAGATCTCATAGGAAATGCCCCTCCATCCTGTGACCCTTGTACTGCCTCTTTCTCCTTCACTCATGGCCCCAAAATTTCCCCCATAGTCCCTCACAGCTGCCATCAGAACCCATTGGAGACAGAATTGAAGAGACTGGGCCTTCCCCACCCCCCTGACATTGCTGGACCTGCTGCCCAGAGTGCCCCCACCCAGTCTTGGGCACCTCGTCCCGAGGGCCCCATCAGAAAGTCAGGAGGAGAATATGCTCTGGAGGCCAAGCTCACTCAGGTGAAGGACAGTGCAGAGGAGGGAGGCCCAGAAGAACAGACTGGGGAGGCCTCCTGCCTGGTCTGGTGCCACAGAGCGAGAGTGGGCAGGTGAGAAGGGCCAGACAGCAAGGGTGCAAGCAGCAGGCCCCATGGGATTCAGACCCAGCCCCAGCCAGGACAGAAAGGAGAGAAAAATTGAGCCAAATTTGATCCCAGAGCCCTAAGAGGAAGGAGAAGGGGAGACTCACCTAAGACGGTCACCTTGGTCCCTCCGCCGAACACAAGACACAGTGATACATCCTCATACAGAAACTCTCCTGTCAGCCTCCCCGGTCCCCAGACCACACTGGGTGCACCCCTCCCGCCCCAGGCCCACCTGCAGCTGCCTGGGAGCTCATGGCCCAGCCTCCTCTCATGGGCTGGTGGGCCCCAACCCCACCTGCAGCTTCATCCCCTGGGGAATGGGTCCATCTAGTCCCATTGTGGAGGGGGCAGGAGTGAATTCTGGTGACATCATTTCCAAGGTGACTTTCAATCC
This sequence comes from Talpa europaea, assembly GCF_964194135.1. NCBI lineage: Eukaryota > Metazoa > Chordata > Mammalia > Eulipotyphla > Talpidae > Talpa > Talpa europaea. The sequence goes on from NC_140082.1 coordinate 52,798,506, forward strand.
TGAAGGAGCTGTGTCCAGCCTCAGCCTGCTGGGGGGTCCTCAGCCTCATCAAGGGGCAGAGCTCAGACAGGACCTTGGATCCCATGGGAAGTGGCCTGTGTGTGGATGGACCTGGTCATGATCCACACTAGAGGAGCAAGGATGGGGCAGGTGTGAGCGAGCTGCTCACAGAGAGAATGAGAGAGCCTGTATCTGCGAAGGGCTGAAGCTCCGTGAGGATCCTGATGCCACCCGGCCCTGAATAGACGCCAAGCAGGCCTGAGTCAGGGCTAATGTGTGTGCGCTGGAGTTTATGTGAGTGGGGTGTGCGTGTGTGTGTGTCTGTGTTGTCTCTACATTATCAGCTCAGATCCCTGTCCTGGTTTTTCACTAGGACTATCTAATTCCTGATTCTCAGATCCCTTTCTTTTTTCAAATGTTGAGTCTGTCCTCAGACAAGGCAAGGCCCATTTCCAAAATCAGATTGAACTCAAGGTCGTTGGACACTTGGGCACTGGTGCTTGTGTTGGTTCCATGGAGGGCTGGTTGCTAAGGTTCAGAGAGAACATCTGACGTGTTCCCAGGGTACACACACCTCCCATGTGAGGTGAGGGGGGCCCCTATTAAACTTTGGAAGTGAGTGCCAGACACAGGCAGGAATTCTGTCCCTGTAGTGAGTTGACAAGGAGAAACCTGGTGGTAGGAGCAAGGGCAGTGTCCCAGGGGCCAGGCAGGCCAGGCCCCTGGGGAAGCGAGGATGTTTTAGGTTGTGACGATGCAGAATTGCAAGCGTATATGGAACTAGAGAATGCATAGACTTGATGAGTCCATCATGGAGTCAGGACATGAGGCCAGAGGACTTGTCCCAGACTGTGGGGATCAGCATCCAGGGGCAGAATTCAGACAGCGCCTTGGAGCCCATGGGAAGTGGCCTGTGTCTGGATGCACCTGGTCATGGCACTTGGTCATGGACTCTCGTGCACTAGTGCTTGTGTTGGGTCCATGGAGGGCTGGTTGCTAAGGTTCAGAGAGAACATCTGACTTGTTTCCAGGGGTACACACACCTCCCATGTGAGGTGAGGGGGACCCCCATTAAACTGTGAAAGTGAGTGCCAGACACAGGCTCGTCCAATAGAGGAGCCAGGATGGGGCAGGTGTGAGTGGGGCCCTCAGGTCTCACTTTCAATTTCCTGTTCTGGATAGTCTCTGGACATCTGGAAGTGTAAAACACCCTTCAGGTGAAAATGGAGCCCCCACTGGTGGTTCATTCTCAGAAGGGAAAAGAAATTTGTTTTGATGTTCCCTGAGAATGGTTTGTTCAGGTCACAAAATGTTAAAGAAAATGAGAGGAGAGCAGGATTCTGTTTGAGAATGAGGACATTTATTGAGAATGGATTGTTTGCAGGATGAAGGACTGGAGATAGATGGGGTGGGGAGGGAGACCCATGGGGGTCCTGAGGCTCCAGGCCTCTGAGGATGGGGAAGGCTGAGGGGCCTAAGAGCAGGCTTTGGTGTCCACTGTCTTCTCCACGGTGCTGCCCTCGTGCGTGACCTGGCAGGTGACACTCTGGTGGCTTTTCCACTGGCTGGAGGTCAGGCTCAGGTAGCTGCTGGCCGCATACTTGCTGTTGCTCTGCTTGGAGGGCTTGGTGGTCTCCACGCCCTGGCTGATGGGCTTTCCGTCTGCCTTCCAGGCCACGGTCACATAGTCAGGGTAGAAGTCATTGACCAGACACACCAAGGTGGCCTTGTTGGTGCTGAGCTCCTCAGAGGAGGGCGGGAACAGTGTGACAGAGGGTGCGGACTTGGGCTGACCTGCAGGGTGTGGGAGGGCAGGAGGACAGAGGCTCAGAGTCCTGGTGGGAACTCAGGACCTCAGTGCTAATGTGCAGGCATGTCCCCAGGTGCTGGAGTCTTGTTCCTGGAAGCAGGTGGCTGAGAGTTGGGTCACACCGTTTCCTTTGGAAGAGACTTCATGCTGTGAGGCCAGTGTTCTGGGGCCCTCAGTGCCCTAATTCTCTCTGGGGTTCCCTCGTCTCATCTTGCCCTCTGTTCTTCTGTGTCTCGCTCACATCCACCCTGATGTCCTGTCTTTCAGCAGGGAATCAGTGTCTCCTGGGCCTTCTGTGTGTCTGAGATCTCCCCCAAGACCCCAGCTCATCTGTTTTTTGCTTCAGACTGCCCTGCCAGTCATGGGGTGGCGGTGTCGTGCCCACAGTTCCTGACACCATGTTACGCCCCCGTCTTACTCCCTACTTGAGAGTCCCTAGGCTGCCACAGGGAGGGGTGTCAGCCCAGGGCCTGGACTCCATGGAGTCTGGTAGACAGTGGGTTACCCTTCTGAAGTGAGTGCTGTGTCCTGAGACTGGACAGCATCTACATCAGGGTCTGACTGTCCTGTGAGGTTTCCGGGGAGCTGTCCTTAGGACATCAGTGTGTGACTGAGCCCGTGTCCCTGAGGTGCCCCTCTCCTGCACATCTACTTGCGTCCTCCACTGCAGTGCTGATATTCGAGAAGTCCTTTGGGGTCCAAGCTTCCTGACACCTGTCTGCGGGGTGGTCCCGCCTGTCCTGGTGTCGTGGGAGTTGGAGGAGGAATAGGCCACTCCCTCCTACCACCTTCCCTATGAATTCCTTCCCTCACCCTTACTGTGCACTGTTCTCCCTTCTCCCCAAGTCCCCAGCCAGGGCCCCATTAGCCATCCCTCACCACACCGGGTTGAGCATGAATGACACACACATGGGCTGGGCCTTGTTCTCAGAAACTCTGCAAAATCCCAGGACCCGGCCAGAACACTTTTCCCTTAGATTCTTCCCTTAACTGTTCTCAGACCCTGGGTTGGGGACCCTGAAGAGTGAACTGAGCATCCCAGAGTCTAGAGGTGAAGCTCCCCTGGAGATAGGGCTGGGGACAGTGACACCTGAGGACCAGGGAATGTTCTGTGGGGAGGTCCCAGCCTCCCAACCAGACCTCAGAGAGGTTGGGACCAGCTGGAGAGGATGAGGGTGAAGGTTACAGACCCCGCAGCCCAAGTAGGAATAGACAGGAGGAACAATACACCCCGAGTTCACACTGGAGGAAGGAGCAAGAAGACTCACCAAGGATGGTCAGCTGGGTCCCTCCGCCGAACACAGCACACAGTGACACAGCCTAGAGCACAAACCCTCTGTTCTCCCCACTTGCCCACCCCCTTCTGCCCCCAGGCCCCCAGCAGCTGCAGGAGGACGGAGCTTCACCTCCAGGTCCAGCCTCCTTTCACGGGTGCTGGTCAGGCAGCTGGGGGCGGTGGTTAGAGGAAGGTGTGTCCTGCAGACCTGGGATTTCAAATCCATGGATTGTTAGGGCCACACCTGCCGTCGGGCGGGACAGGTGGCAGAGAATTCTGGGATGGAAATGGAACTTGCAGTTCATCCCTTTCTTAGGTAGGAGCCGTGTGCTGACTCAGCTCACTTGGGGTACATTGCTGACAGGGTGAGCAGGTCTGTTCACACCACAGAATGATAGACGGGGTCACTTGCAGAATTGGGACTTGTGGGAAGAGACCTGGATGCCACCTGGTCCTCAACACAAGAACTTGTGCAGTGCTGGGGTGGGAATGGGAAGTCTTGGTGGGGAGTACAATCGGCTTGACCTAGAGCCCCCAGGTCCCCAGGCTGGGTGTTGAGCTCCTGGGTCCTTGTTCTGGGTTGTCAGCCTGAAAGTTCAGTGTGATGGTCAATGTTTAGTCCCTTTCCTCAGCTGCCTCCTTGTACAGGGCTGGGATTAGAGGCGCGAAGGCCTAGAGGGCACCCCTCAAGGGCAGTGAGGGAGTCCCTGAGCTCTACGCGTGTGACTCCCTGCTTTCTCCTGCACTTCCCTGGCTCACACATGCCTCACACATGTGAGTGCCCCTGGCACAGAGCACCCTGTCCTGACACACCGCACCCCTACGAGGACATGCATACTGTGAGTGGGCCCTAACATCCAGGTTCTCGTGAGCAACCTGACCTGGTGTTGCCTGCAAGACTCACACAAGGGACTCCCATGCTGGGCAGTCTGTTTTCCTGACACAGTCTCCCCCAGATCTGCCCACTGGCAGCAGTCAGCCGGCCTCCCACGAGCCTCCTCAGAGCCTGTCCTGAGTGTCCCGGCCCTTCCGCTCTGACACTGCTTGGCCCTGGTTGGCCAGAATCCAAGGTCAGCAGTGACTGACTTCTCTTTGCTCATGGCCCAGCCTGGGCCCCTGGGCCACCCTTGCTCATCTGCCCAGTGATGCCTGCCACTGCAACACTTGGAACTGGCCTTCTGTCTTTTTATTATGTTTTGTATTCATGCTTGAGAGTGTGTGTGTGAGTGTGTTAAGTGTGTGTGTGGGTGTGTATGTGTTTATGAGTGTGAGTTACAGCTCAGATCCCACAGTGAACTCTAAAGAGGACTACAGACTCATGGACACCCCTAGATCTGACCTTGATTTTGAACACACAGGACCAAGAAAATCATCTGATGAAGAGGACATTCGACCACTGGGTCTGTGGTGTAAAGAGCAGAACGGATCTCTGTCTCTCAGTGTTCAGAAAACACCAAGTAGTCTGTGAGACATGTGGTATGAGGGGATGCCAGGGAGACTATGGGGGTGAAGACCCAGGGCCAGGGGCTGAATGTGCTGTGGTTAGAGTGACAGAGAATACCTGTGGGAGTAGCAAGGACAGTGTCCTCAGGGAGGCAGGAGCAGAGGGTTCCAGAAGACATGAAGACCATTTATCTGAGACCATGGTGACTCCCAATGAGGTAGAACCCAATTAGCACGTGAATGTAAAGACAGAGGTTTCCAGGGAAGGGTCTCACACAGGATCCTGAGGCCCTGGTCCCCAGGGCAGTGTCCTGGGTAGGGCTGCACATGGTCAGGGTCCACACAGGAGGAGCCAGGATGGGGAAGGTACAAGGGTGGACTCTCCTGCCTCTACCAAAATTTCCTGTTCTGGAATATTCCTGGACACTGGAATGCACAACACCTTTGAGGGGAAAATGAAGACTTCAATGATGGCTTTTTACCTTCCCTTCAGGAAATGGATATTTCAGGACCAAAAATATTAATCAAAAAACGAGAGGAGAGCAGGATTCTGTTTGAGAATGAGGACATTTATTGAGAATGGATTGTTTGCAGGATGAAGGGTGGAGATTGGTGGGGTGGGGAGGGAGACCCATGGGGTCCTGAGGCACAGGTCCCTGAGGGTGGGGGAGGCTGAGGGGCCTAAGAACAGGCTTTGGTATCCACTGTCTTCTCCACGGTGCTGCCCTCGTGCGTGACCTGGCAGGTGACACTCTGGTGGCTTTTCCACTGGCTGGAGGTCAGGCTCAGGTAGCTGCTGGCCGCATACTTGCTGTTGCTCTGCTTGGAGGGCTTGGTGGTCTCCACGCCCTGGCTGATGGGCTTTCCGTCCGCCTTCCAGGCCACGGTCACAGCGCCGGGGTAGAAGTCATTGACCAGACACACCAAGGTGGCCTTGTTGGTGCTGAGCTCCTCAGAGGAGGGCGGGAACAGAGTGACGGAGGGTGCGCTCTTGGGCTGACCTGCAGGGTGCGGGAGGGCAGCAGGTAGACAGGTTCAGAGTCTAGGCTGTAACCGCCTGATTCAGAGTTGATGTGAATCAAGTGGCCCCTGAGCACACATCAGGGCTTCTAGTTCAGAATTCATTTGAAATCTGAGGGTTTTTGCCTGAAATGGCAGCTTGCCATTTTCTACAATAACCCCCCATTAAGGAATAATGAGCTGAACACCTGCCCTCACCTGTTCTGAGACCCTCTTTTACTCTGTTCTCTCATGGAGCTAACTTGCCCACCCTTCCTGCCCTCCCTTCTCACTATCTGCTGGGCTTCTCTCTCTTTGGGGTTACTTGCTGTCCACCCCCTGATCTCCAGGGGTGTTGTCTTGAGATGCTTCTGACCTTATGTAGCTGCCCTGGCAGTTGCTTTGCTTTCCCCCTTGTCTGAGTCCCCTGGAGGCTCTCGGTGGGATCGGACTTTTGCTGACAGGAACCGCGTCTCTGCTGTCCTTGGGGCTCTCTCATCTGACAGTTGCTTCCCCTAGGTTCTCGATTAGTCTGAAGGGTCCATGGCCTGATAGGAGCCCTCAGAGATCTCTCAAGGATGGTTCATCTGAGCAGTCTCCTGTGGGACTCAGCAGCCACCATTGACTCTGGCCTGGCCTTTGAGTTTTCCTTTTCTAGTTCTTAGCCTGTAGATCGATCTCCTGGATCCTCAGGCCTCCCTCCTGCAGAGCCCCTTTGTCCCAAGCAGGCCGAGACATGGCTTCTGCTGGAAACATAGGGGAGTCCTTCCCACCATCAACTTTCTTGTTCCTGATCCTGAGTCCCACAGTCCAAGGAGCAGACCTCAACCTCTGACTGTGTGTCCCCAGCCATGGCCGTGATCGGCCTGGGTCCTTTTAAAGTGTGTCTGTGGTGTCTCCCTGAGCAGGTTTGGTGCCCTGTTCCCTTGAAGGTAGGTATCCCCAAGAGACCACTAAGTCAATGCTAGACCAAACAGCAGCCCAGGTAGGGACAATGAAAACAGAGCAAGCCTGGGGACTCGACATGGCCTTAAGAGACAGGGAATAGACCTCAGCAGGTCATCCTGTCCATTCCCTCCCCCTAGGGTCAGAGGGGAAGGCTTCTGGTGACCACAGAGGCAAGCAGGACAGTGTGAGCAGGGAGGGTGGAGCTCGGGGTACCAGGGCTGAGACCCTATCTGATAGCTGGACCCCAAAGTGAGATAAGACAAAAAGCACAAACACGGCAGAAAATTGTTCTAGGCCAGGAGGAAAGCAGGGAACTGGGGGGAAGAGACTCACCTAGGACGGTCAGCTGGGTCCCTCCGCCGAACACCCAACACAGTGACAAAGTCTCATACAAAAACCCTCCCTGGGAGTCCCTGCCCCACCTCCCAGCCCCCAACCTGCAGCTGTGATGGAGGAAGTCAGGTCATTGCCCCAGGCTGGTGATTGCTCAGCTGGGGTGGGGATATGGTGGGTGGGTGGGAGGTGAGCCTGAGCCTTCACTCCATTCCCTCCCCAACATGTATCTGGATAGGAGACCCATGGACTCACCGCAGGGATATGCAGGAGCTGAATGTATTTGCTCTCTTGGATCCCATATTCCAAGCCCTTCCCCCTGGATGGGGACTGCATGTGTTGGGGAAAATTTGTGTCACTGAAAAGTGAAGATTCATGAAGAGAGCAGCATGTCTGCTCTCTGTGGGTTGACATGATGCCTTGCTGATATCATGGGGCTGGGGTTTCCCCAGTTCTTGTAGGGAGACACAGCTTTCCTCGTGGAGTAGTGGACACTGGAATTTTCCCACTGGCCTAAAATGGACAGCAGGGATCAGAACCTCACCTTCCCTAGAGAGGGCCTCATCTGGGTTCTCCTGAAATGTCTGGGCTAGTCCCACAGAAAATGCCAAGATTTCTATCAGGTTGACCTCGTAACCTCCCTCTTCTTCCTCTTCGTCTCATGTTTGGGGGTTTCAGGTGGCGATTGTTTCTCAGCCACATTCAAGTGGGAGACATGAACAGCACCCTGACTACATCCCATGTCCCCGACAGGGAGCCCAGATAGGGGACCCATTTCAGGTCTGGGCAGGCAAGGCACAGATGAGCTACAGCAGTTGTCATCCAGGACCAGGAGCGATGGGGTTTCCTAGAGTTCCCATGGACCCCACGATTCACCTGAAGAGGCGCCCACTGGCCAAAGCTGAGACACGCTCCTCAGTATTATTTAACCAAGGTGGACTGTCCCCTCTCAGAACACTCACATCCGAGGGTTCACAGAAGTAGCAAAGATATTATCCCTTATGGGGGATGCAGGGCTCACATCATCACTGTCAGGAGTTCAATAAAAGGACAGTCTGTTTAGTTTCTGTTTAAGTGGAGTGTGAAATGCACTACAGGTGAGCAGAGCGCAATCGAAGGCTCCGCCCTACTGGACACACCGCCTGAGAAGGGAAGGAGCCCGGAGCTGAACATACAGGTCGCCGGAAAGGGAGTTGAGGTCAGAAGAGGAGCCACATCCCAGCATGGGTGTCTTTGATGATGTGTCCAGTCCTCCTGGGGACCTGTCTTGCCAGAAGGCCCTCCTGAATCATACCTTCTAGTCTCCTAGAACCACCTTGTAGAAAATCCAGGGTGAACCTCGCGGTCACTGTTGGGGAGGCTGGGCCATCCTCTCCCTCCTACGCCGGGGAATACAGCACTGTTTGGGGAGTTCCTTACATTCCAACATGGTCCCAAAACAACCTGCTCTCCAGTGACAATTTCAATTATGTTGTACTCAGATACAAAGTAACATCCGCAAAGGAACAACGGCACAAAGTTATGAGCAAAATAATCACACTCTGACCTTTGTGAACCCTTTGATGAGAACCTATTAATGATTTGTTGATATTATGAAATCAGCACTATTTAAGCACTGTGAATCTCACCATCAGAACACTGTCGTCCAGAGTTCCCCGAGATACTGGCTTCCATGTGCTTGTCATGATTTTATTTTTTCAGGTCCTTGTCTGTCTAGGACCCCAATGGAATATTTTCAGCTACATGGTGTGAGGTGGGGAATCTGTGGTGCATGTTGCATTAGGGAGGCACTGCTGGGGGGCCGGTGGCAGCGCCTGTAGGAGAAATGATCATTTTGAAGGTGGAGTGAGGGTGACGTGGCTCATTTGTTCTTTTGTCTTTTCATTCTTGTGTTTAAAGTTTTCTCCCATAGAACAACAAGGAAAAGGAAAGGCTAAGCTCAGGACAGGACTCGGTGGGTGTGGGTGACGTCATTCTACATAGCTGGTCCCGTGATTGAAGAAGACCTAGGTTGTCCTCTCTCCCACTGGGGGCTCACTTTTCACCATTCAAGTGAGGTAGGGAGTGCTGTGGGACAGCAGTAACCTTCAGTTTCTTCACATGTGACTTGGTGGAAGATGGGCTCGTGTGAATTTCAGGGGGAACCCTGTCCTCTCATTTGTTGTGGCCCCAGCGTTCCCTGCGTCTTAGGCTCTTTCCTTGGGTGTCTGGCCACTGCAAAGCTCTGGCAAAGTCAACTCTGGGTCTTAGACGAAGCAGAATGACAGGCAGGAATCCAGGAAGTGCAGAGGAATGAGCCAAGGCAGAGCAGGTCAAGCCTGGACCTCCACAAGGCTGAGTGCACCTGCCAACACGGACCCGGGTGCGAGTGTCTCTGCGAGCAGACCTTGCATCCGGGATGAGCTACACTGAGCCATGGGGGGTGGGCTCAGGGCAGAAAGGGTCATAGTCCTACTGGGAGGGGATGTCACCATCTGAAACTCTCACTGGCCCCCATAGTTTGCTGGAATCAGCTGAATGAGAACTGATACTAAACTTGGGAACACTCGCTGCATGGACTGTGGCCTTTCTTATGAACCCAGTTGTCCATGTCCTCCTTCTCGCCGGCTGACTTGCCAGCTCCCTCCATAGCCCAACCATAACATGAACACTCCCTGAGAGACACTCCTTAACTGAGGTGCCAAACACAGACAGTGTCACCCTGGGTCCAGCCTGACCAGAACCTGCAGATCATAGACTCAGCGACCTTGTTCTCAGCCTCAGCCCACATTCCAGCCCCAGTGACCAGAAACACTAGTGTCCCGAAAGGGTTCAGGGCTCCCTGGGTGGGTGGGGAGCGTCAAGCAGCCTGGGATTGTTGGGCTGTGTGAGGTCACCTGAGTCCTGCTGCAGGGTGTGTGTGTGTGCCAGTCGGTGCACTGAGAGGCCAGAGGACCGTCCTTGTGTTTTGTAGTGTCCACAGCTTTCCATGGCTCTGGGAATGTAGGCGCAGGGGCCATTCACCTGTATCACTGTCCCACTGGGCCCGTGGATGGATGGAGGAGTTTCAACCTCAGACAACGACCTTGATGTTCCCCCCACGGTCTAGCTCTAGCTGACTCCAGGCGCCCTGCTCACTTCCCCTGACTCTCTCTCACTTGGGCCATCTCCCTTCCCAGGAGGTAGCACTGCATCAGGGGCTTTGGGGAAGGACAACTTCTTGCTTTGGGTGCCGAGTCCCCGTGCCCACGGAGCTCACCAGCGCCTACAGGGGTTTCTGGGGGTGATGGGCAGGTGGAATCTCAGTCCTTGTTGTCTGATGTTCATTACAGACCCTTTACCCCAGAGTCATGACCAGACACCTGCACGTTGGATGAGAAATGGCGAAGTCTTTATTGAGGAGCAGTAGTAACTGTAAGGGAGGGGAACTACTGGCCTGAGCACAAGGTGGGGGGCTCAGGGTTCCAGCAGAGAACTGGGGCAAGGGTATGTGGGTGAGGAGGATCCCCCAAGGATGGAGGAGGCTGAGGGGCCTAAGAGCAGGCTTTGGTGTCCACTGTCTTCTCCACGGTGCTGCCCTCGTGCGTGACCTGGCAGGTGACACTCTGGTGGCTTTTCCACTGGCTGGAGGTCAGGCTCAGGTAGCTGCTGGCCGCATACTTGCTGTTGCTCTGCTTGGAGGGCTTGGTGGTCTCCACGCCCTGGCTGATGGTCTTTCCGTCCGCCTTCCAGGCCACGGTCACCGCGCCGGGGTAGAAGTCATTGACCAGACACACCAAGGTGGCCTTGTTGGTGCTGAGCTCCTCAGAGGAGGGCGGGAACAGTGTGACAGAGGGTGCGGACTTGGGCTGACCTGCAGGGTGCGGGAGGGCAGGAGGACAGAGGCTCAGAGTCCTGGTAGGTACTCAGGCCCTCAGTGCTAACGTGCAGGCATGTCCCCTGGTGCTGGAGCCTTGTTCCTGGAAGCAGGTGGCTGAGAGTTGGGTCACACTGTTTCCTTTGGGAGAGACTTCATGCTCTGAGGCCAGTGTTCTGGGGCCCTCAGTGCCCTAGTTCCTTCTGGGGTTCCCTTGTCTCATCTTGCCCTCTGCTCCCCTGTGTCTCACTCGCATCCACCCTGATGTCCTGTCTTTCAGCAGGGAATCAGTGTCTCCTGGGCCTTCTGTGTGTCTGAGATCTCCCCCAAGACCCCAGCTCATCTGTTTTTTGCTTCGGGCTGCCCTGCCAGTCATGGGGTGGCGGTGTCGTGCCCACAGTCCCTGACACCATGTTACGCCCCTGACTTACTCCCCACTCAGGAGTCCCTAGGCGGCCACAGGGAGGGGTGTCAGCCCAGGGCCTGGACTCCATGGAGGCTGGTAGACAGTGGGTTACCCTTCTGAAGTGAGTGCTCTGTCCTGAGACTGCACAGCATCTACATCAGGGTCTGACTGTCCTGTGAGGTTTCCGGGGAGCTGTCCTTAGGACATCAGTGTGTGACTGAGCCCGTGTCCCTGAGGTGCCCCTCTCCTGCACATCTACTTGCGTCCTCCACTGCAGTGCTGATATTCGAGAAGTCCTTTGGGGTCCAAGTTTCCTGACACCTGTCTGCGGGGTGGTCCCCCATGTCCTGGTGTCGTGGGAGTTGGAGGAGGAATAGGCCACTCCCTCCTACCACCTTCCCTATGAATTCCTTCCCTCACCCTTACTGTGCACTGTTCTCCCATCTCCCCAAGTCCCCAGCCAGGGCCCCATTAGCCATCCCTCACCACACTGGGTGGAGCGTGAGTGACACACACATGGGCTGGGCCTTGTTCTCAGAATCTCTGCAAAATCCCAGGACCCGGCCAGAACACTTTTCCCTTAGATTCTTCCCTTAACTGTTCTCGTACTCTGCGGTGGGGACCCTGAAGAGTGAACTGAGCATCCCAGAGTCTAGAGGTGAAGCTCCCCTGGAGATAGGGCTGGGGACAGCGAGACCTGAGGACTAGGGAATGTTCTGTGGGGAGGTCCCAGCTTCCCAACGAGACCTCAGAGAGGGTGGGACCACTGGAGAGGATGAGGGTGAAGGTTACAGACCCCGCAGCCCAAGTAGGAATAGACAGGAGGAACAATACACCCCGAGTTCACTCTGGAGGAAGGAGCAAGGAGACTCACCGAGGACGGTCAGCTGGGTCCCTCCGCCGAACACAGCACACAGTGACACAGCCTAGAACACAAACCCTCTGTTCTCCCCACTTGCCCGCCCCCTCCTGCCCCCAGGCCCCTGCAGCTGCAGGAGAGACCCAGGTCCAGCCTCCTTTCACGGGTGCTGGTCAGGCAGCTGGGGGCGATGGTTAGAGGAAGGTGTGTCCTGCAGACCTGGGATTTCAAATCCATGGATTGTTAGGGCCACACCTGCCGTCGGGCGGGACAGGTGGCAGAGAATTCTGGGATGGAAATGGAACTTGCAGTTCATCCCGTTCTTAGGTAGGAGCCGTGTGCTGACTCAGCTCACTTGGGGTACATTGCTGGCGGGGTGAGCAGGTCTGGTCACACCACAGAATGATAGACGGGGTCACTTGCAGAATTGGCACTTGTGGGAAGGGACCTGGATGCCACCTGGTCCTCAGCACAAGAACTTGTACAGCGCTAGGTGTGGGAATGGGAAGTCTGGGTGGGGAGTACAATCGGCTTGACCCCGATCCCCCAGGTCCCTGGGCTGGATGTTGAGCTCCTGGGTCCTTGTTCTGGGTTGTGCCGCCTGAATGTTCAGTGTGATGGTCACTGTTTAGTCCCTTTCTTCAGCTGCCTCCTTGTGCAGATGCAGGGCTGGGATTAGAGGCGCGAAGGCCTAGAGGGCACCCCTCAAGGGCAGTGAGGGAGTCCCTGAGCTCTACGCGTGTGACTCCCTGCTGTCTCCTGCACTTCCCTGGCTCACACATGCCTCACATATGTGAGTGTCCCTGGCACAGAGCACCCTGTCCTGACACACCACACCCCTACGAGGACATTCATGCTGTGAGCGGGCCCCAACATCCAGGTCCTCGCGCGCAACCTGACCTGGTTTGTTGCCTGCAAGGCTCACACAAGGGACTCCCATGCTGGGCAGTCTGTTTTCCTGACACAGTCTCCCCCAGATCTGCCCACTGGCAGCAGTCAGCCGGCCTCCCACGAGCCTCCTCAGAGCCTGTCCTGAGTGTCCCGGCCCTTCCGCTCTGACACTGCTTGGCCCTGGTTGGCCAGAATCCAGGGTCAGCAGTGACTGACTTCTCTTTGCTCATGGCCCAGCCTGGGCCCCTGGGCCACCCTTGCTCATCTGCCCAGTGATGCCTGCCACTGCAACACTTGGAACTGGCCTTCTGTCTTGTTATTATGTTTTGTATTCATGCTTGAGAGTGTGTGTGTGAGTGTGTAAGTGTGTGTGTGTGTGTGTGTGTGTATGTGTTTATGATTGTGAGTTACAGCTCAGATCCCACGGTGAACTCCAAAGAGGACTACAGACTCATGGACACCCCTAGATCTGACCTTGATTTTGAACACACAGGACCAAGAAAATCATCTGATGATGAGGGGACATTCGATCACTGGGTCTGTGGTGTAAAGAGCAGAACGGATCTCTGTCTCTCAGTGTTCAGAAAACACCAAGTAGTCTGTGAGACATGTGGTATGAGGGATGCCAGGTAGACTACGGGGGTGAAGACCCAGGGCCAGGGGCTGAATGTGCTGTGGTTAGAGTGACAGAGAATACCTGTGGGAGTAGCAAGGACAGTGTCCTCAGGGAGGCAGGAGCAGAGGGTTCCAGAAGACATGAAGACCATTTATCTGAGACCACGGTGACTCCCAATGAGGTAGAACCCAATTAGCACGTGAATGTAAAGACAGAGGATTCCAGGGAAGGGTCTCACACAGGATCCTGAGGCCCTGGTCCCCAGGGCAATGTCCTGGGTAGGGCTGCACATGGTCACGGTCCACACAGGAGGAGCCAGGATGGGGAAGGTATGAGGGTGGACTCTCCTGTCTCTACCCAAATTTCCTATTCTGGAATATTCCTGGACACTGGAATGCACAACACCTTTGAAGGGAAAATGAAGACCTCAATGATGGCTTTTTACCTTCCCTTCAGGAAATGGATATTTCAGGACCAAAAATATTAATCAAAAAACGAGAGGAGAGCAGGATTCTGTTTGAGAATGAGGACATTTATTGAGAATGGATTGTTTGCAGGATGAAGGGTGGAGATTGGTGGGGTGGGGAGGGAGACCCATGGGGTCCTGAGGCACAGGTCCCTGAGGGTGGGGGAGGCTGAGGGGCCTAAGAGCAGGCTTTGGTATCCACTGTCTTCTCCACGGTGCTGCCCTCGTGCGTGACCTGGCAGGTGACACTCTGGTGGCTTTTCCACTGGCTGGAGGTCAGGCTCAGGTAGCTGCTGGCTGCATACTTGCTGTTGCTCTGCTTGGAGGGCTTGGTGGTCTCCACGCCCTGGCTGATGGGCTTTCCGTCCGCCTTCCAGGCCACGGTCACAGCGCCGGGGTAGAAGTCATTGACCAGACACACCAAGGTGGCCTTGTTGGTGCTGAGCTCCTCAGAGGAGGGCGGGAACAGAGTGACAGAGGGTGCACTCTTGGGCTGACCTGCAGGGTGCGGGAGGGCAGCAGGTAGACAGGTTCAGAGTCTAGGCTGGAAGTGCCTGATTCAGAGTTGATGTGAATCAAGTGGCCTCTGAGCACACATCAGGGCTTCTAGTTCAGAATTCATTTGGAATCTGAGGGTTTTTGTCTGTAATGGCAGCTTGCCATTTTCTCCAATAACCCCCCATTAAGGAATAATGAGCTGAACACCTGCCCTCACCTATTCTGAGACCCTCCTTTACTCTGTTCTCTCATGGAGCTAACTTGCCCACCCTTCCTGCCCTCCCTTCTCAATTTCTGCTGGGTCTCTGAGGGCTTCTCTCTCTTTGGGGTTACTTGCTGTCCACCCCCTGATCTCCTGGGGTGTTGTCTTGAGATGCTTCTGACCTTATGTAGCTGCCCAAGCGGTTGGTTTGCTTTCCCCCAAGTCTTAGTCCCCTAGAGGCTCTCTGGTGGGATTTGACTTTTGCTGACAGGAACCGCGTCTCTGCTGTCCTTGGGGCTCTCTCATCTGACAGTTGCTTCCCCTAGGTTCTCGATTAGTCTGAAGGGTCCATGGCCTGATAGGAGCCCTCAGAGATCTCTCAAGGATGGTTCATCTGAGCAGTCTCCTGTGGGACTCAGCAGCCACCTTTGCCTCTGGCCTGGCCTTTGAGTTTTCCTTTTCTAGTTCTTAGCCTGTAGATCAATCTCCTGGATTCTCAGGCCTCCCTCCTGCAGAGCCCCTTTGTCCCAAGCAGGCCGAGACATGGCTTCTGCTGAAACCTAGGGGAGACCTTCCCACCATCAACTTTCTTGTTCCTGATCCTGAGTCCCACAGTCCAAGGAGCAGACCTCAACCTCTGACTGTGTGTCCCCAGCCATGGGCCTGATCGGCCTGGGTCCCTTTAAAGTGTGTCTGTGGTATCTCCCTGAGCAGGTTTGGTGCCCTGTTCCCTTGAAGGTAGGTACCCCCAAGAGTCCATTAAGACAATGCTAGACCAAACAGCAGCCCAGGTAGGGACAGTGAAAACAGAGCAAGCCTGGGGACTTACATGGCCTTAAGAGACAGGGCATAGAACTCAGCAGGTCATCCTGTCCATTCCCTCCCCCCAGGGTCAGAGGGGAAGGCTGCTGGTGACCACAGAGGCAAGCAGGACAGTGTGAGCAGGGAGGGTAACTTGCCCAGGATGCCAGGGCTGAGACTCTGTCTGATAGCTGGACCCCAAAGTGAGACAAGACAAAAAGCACAAACACGGCAGAAAATTGTTCTAGGCCAGGAGGAAAGCAGGGAACTGGGGGGAAGAGACTCACCTAGGACGGTCAGCTGGGTCCCTCCGCCGAACACCCAACACAGTGACAAAGTCTCATACAAAAACCCTCCCTGGGAGTCCCTGCCCCACCTCCCAGCCCCCAACCTGCAGCTGTGATGGAGGAAGTCAGGTCATTGCCCCAGGCTGGTGATGCTCAGCCTGGTTGGGGACATGGTGGGTGGGTGAGAGGGGAGCCTGAGCCTTCACCCCATGCCCTCCCCAACATGTATCTGGATAAGAGACCCATGGACTCACCGCAGGGATCCTGGATATGCAGGAGCTGAATGAATTTGCTCCCTTGGATCCCATATTCCAAGCCCTTCCCCCTGGATGGGGACTGCATGTGTTGGGGAAAATTTGTGTCACTGAAAAGTGAAGTTTCATGAAGAGAGCAGCATGTCTGCTCTCTGTGGGTTGACATGATGCCTTGCTGATATCATGGGGCTGGGGTTTCCCCAATTCTTGTAGGGAGACACAGCTTTCCTCGTGGAGTAGTGGACACTGGAATTTTCCCACTGGCCCAAAACGGACAGCAGGGATCAGAACCTCACCTTCCTTAGAGAGGGCCTCATCTGGGTTCTCCTGAAATGTCTGGGCTAATCCCACAGAAAATGCCAAATTTTCTAACAGGTTGACCTCGTAACCTCCCTGTTCTTCTTCGTCTCATGTTTGGAAGTTTCAGGTGGCGATTGTTTCTCAGCCACATTCAAGTGGGAGACATGAAACACCCTGACTACGTCCCATGTCCCCGTGGGATCCCAGATTGGGGACCCATTTCAGGTCTGGGCAGGCAAGGCACAGAAGAGCTACAGCAGTTGTCATCCAGGACCAGGAGCGATGGGGTTTCCTAGAGTTCCCATGACCCCAGGAGCCGCCTGAAGCGGCGCCCAGTGGCCAAAGCTGAGACACGCTCCTCAGTAATATTTAACCAAGGTGGACTGTCCCCTCTCAGAACACTCACATCCGAGGGTTCACAGAAGTAGCAAAGATATTATCCCTTATGGGGGATGCAGGGCTCACATCATCACTGTCAGGAGTTCAATAAAAGGAACAGTCTGTCTAGTTTCTCTTTAACTAGAGTGTGAAATGCACTACAGGTGAGCAGAGCGCAATCGAAGGCACCGCCCTCCTGGACACGCCTCCTGAGAAGGGAAGGAGCCTGGAGCTGAACATACAGGTCGCGGGAAAGGGAGTTGAGGTCAGAAGAGGAGCCACATCCCAGCATGGGTGTCTTTGATGATGTGGCCAGTCCTCCTGAGGACCCGACTTGCCAGAAGGCCCTCCTGAATCATACCTTCTAGTCTCCTAGAACCACTTTGCAGAAAATCCAGGGTGAACCCTGCGGTCACCGCTGGGGCGGCTGGGCCATCCTCTCCCTCCTACGCCGGGGAATACAGCACTGTTTGGGGAGTTCCTTACATTCCAACATGGTCCCAAAACAACCTGCTCTCCAGTGACAATTTCAATTATGTTGTACTCAGATACAAAGTAACATCCGCAACGGAACAACGGCACAAAGTTATGAGCAAAATAATCACACTCTGACCTTTGTGAACCCTTTGATGGGAACCTATTAATGATTTGTTGATATTATGAAATCAGCACTATTTAAGCACTGTGAATCTCACCATCACAACACTGTCGTCCAGAGTTCCCCGAGATACTGGCTTCCATGTGCTTGTCATGATTTTATTTTTTCAGGTCCTTGTCTGTCTAGGACCCCAATGGAATATTTTCAGCCACATGGTGTGAGGTGGGGAATCTGTGGTGCATGTTGCATTAGGGAGGCACTGCTGGGGGGCCGGTGGCAGCCCCTGTAGGAGAATTGATCATTTTGAAGGTGGAGTGAGGGTGACGTGGCTCATTTGTTCTTTTGTCTTTTCATTCTTGTGTTTAATGTTTTCTCCAATAGAACAACACAGAAAAGGAAAGGCTAAGCTCAGGACAGGAGTCGGTGGGTGTGGGTGTCGTCATTCTACATAGCTGGTCCCATGATTGAAGAAGATCTAGGTTGTCCTCTCTCCCACTGGGGCTCACTTTTCACCATGTAAGTGAGGCCACGGAGTGCTGTGGAACAGCAAAAACCTTAAGTTTCTTCACATGTGACTTGCTGGAAGATGGGCTCGTGTGAATTTCAGGGGGAACCCTGTCCTCTCATTTGTTGTGGTCCCAGCATTCCCTGCGCCTTAGGCTCTATCCTTGGGTGTCTGGCCACTCCAAAGCTCTGGCAAAGTCAACTCTGGATCCTAGACGAAGCAGAATGACAGGCAGGAATCCAGGAAGTGCAGAGGAATGAGCCAAGGCAGAGCAGGTCAAGCCTGATCTCCACAAGGCTGAGCACACCTGCCAACACGGACCTGGGTGCGAGTGTCTCTGCAAGCAGACCTTGCATCCGGGATGAGCTACACTGAGTCATGGTGGGTGGGCTCAGGGCAGAAGGGTTCATAGTCCTGCTGGGAGGGGATGTCACCATCTGAAACTCTCACTGGCCCCCATAGTTTGCTGGAATCAGCTGAATGAGAACTGATACTAACTTGGGGACACTCGCTGCGTGGACTGTGGCCTTTCTTGTGAACCCAGTTATCCATGTCCTCCTTCTCGCCAGCTGACTGCCAGCTCCCTCCATAGCCCAACCATAACATGAACACTCCCTGAGAGACACTCCTTAACTGAGGTGCCAAACCCAGACAGCGTCACCCTGGGTCCAGCCTGACCAGAACCTGCAGATCATAGACTCAGCGACCTTGTTCTCAGCCTCAGCCCACATTCCAGCCCCAGTGACCAGAAACACTAGTGTCCCAAAAGTGTTCAGGCCTCCTCAGTTTGTGTGGAGTGTCAACCAGCCTGGGGATTGTTGGGCTGTGTGTGTCACCCTGAGTCCTGCTGCAGGATGCGGCATTGTGTGTGCTCAGCTGGGTGTACTGTGAGGCCTGAGGACCGTCCTTGTGTTTTGCAGTGTTCACAGCTTTCCATGGCTCTGGTAATGTAGGCGCAGGGGCCATTCACCTGTATCACTGTCCCACTGGGCCCGTGGTTGGGGGAGTTTCTGCCTCAGACAATGACCTTGATGTTCCCCCACGGTCTAGCTCTAGCTGTCTCCAGGTGCCCTGCTCACTTCCCCTGATTCTCTTTCTCTTGGGCCTTCTCCCTTCCAGGGGGGTAGCACTGCATCTGGGGACTTTGAGGAAGGACAAGTTCTTGCTCTGGGTGCCGGGTTCCCATGCACATGGAGCTCACCGGCGCCTGCTGGGGTGTCTGGAGGTTTATGGGTAGGTGAAATCTCAGTCTTTGTTGTCTGATGTTCATTACAGACACTTTACCCCAGAGACATGACCAGACACCTGCACGTTGGATGAGAAATGGTGAAGTCTTTATTGAGGAGCAGTAGTAACTGTGAGGGAGGGGAACTACTGGCCTGAGCACAAGGTGGGGGGCTCAGAGGTCCAGCAGAGAACTGGGGCAAGGGTATGTGGGTGAGGAGGATCCCCCAAGGATGGGGGAGGCGGAAGGGCCTAAGAACAGGCTTTGGTGTCCACTGTCTTCTCCACGGTGCTGCCCTCGTGCGTGACCTGGCAGGTGACACTCTGGTGGCTTTTCCACTGGCTGGAGGTCAGGCTTAGGTAGCTGCTGGCCGCATACTTGTTGTTGCTCTGCTTGGTGGCCTGGGTGGTCTCCACGCCCTGGCTGATGGTCTTTCCATCCGCTTTCCAGGCCACGGTCGCCACGCCGGGGTAGAAGTCATTGACCAGACACACCAAGGTGGCCTTGTTGGTGCTGAGCTCCTCAGAGGAGGGCGGGAACAGAGTGACGGTGGGTGCGGACTTGGGCTGACCTGCAGGGTGGGGTGCGGGAGGGCAGGAAGGAGAGGCTCAGTGACTTTCTGGACCCCTTAGACCTCAGCGCTGAAATGTGTCCTTGTTTCTAGTTGCTGAGCAGGGACAGTTCTGGATCCTTGTCCCCTGAGGTCAGGCAGCTTTGGGTAAAACTTCACACATATCACTCACATACACTCCAGCACACAAACACCAGCTACAGACTCATGCCTGCTTGGCCTCTTTTGAGGATCCGCTAGAGTCAGAGAGAGACTTCATGCCCAATCTCACTGCTCAGCCCTCAGTGGCCTTGTTCTCTCCTGGGGATCCCATGTTTCATCTTACCCTCTGTCCCCTGTGTCTGGTGGCATCCACCCTGACTTCCCCTCTTTCCCCAGAGAATCTGTGTCTCCTGGGCCTTCTGTCTGTCTGAAATCTCCCCCAGTACCCCGGCTCATCTGTCTTTTTGGTTCCTGGCTGCCCTGCCAGTCATGGAGGGGTTCCTTGCCCATAGTCCCTGACACCATGCTGAGCCCCTAACCTACTCCCCATAGAGGACTCCCTACGCTGCCATGATTAGGGTTGTCAGCCCAGGGTCTAGACCCCAGGATCTGGTAGATGGTGGGTTACCCTGTAAGGCTCTGTTCTGAGGCTGAGGCACTCTCTACCCAAGGGGTCTGTGTGTCCATCCAGAACCTTCCTGCCAGCAACCCCCATACCCCGTTCACAGAGCAGAGGTCTATCTCAAGGGCTTCTGGTGGCATCCAGGGTGAACCCTTCATGGTTCTCTGGAGCCCTAAGACTGGGGCTTTGCTCTGAGGTCTGTCCTCTAGTGGTGATGCCGCTGAGGTGAACTTTGGGCCTGAGTGCCTTGACTCCTGACCTATTGGAATGTCCCTTGCTCATGGAGGAGGATTGACTGCACCATGGGGCCAAAAATAAGAAATGCCCCTCCATCCTGTGACCCTGGTACTGGTTCTTTCTCCTTCACTCATGGCCCCAAAGTTTCCCCCATATCCCCTCACGGCTGCCATCAGAACCCAATGGAGACAGAATTGAAGAGACTGGGCCTTCCCTACCACCCTGACATCGCTGGACCTGCTGCCCATGGTGCCCCCCCCTCCAGTCCCAGGCAACTTGTCCCTGAGGGCCCCATCAGAGAGTCAGGAGAACCCGCTCTGGAGGCTGAGCTCAGAAGACAGACATTGCAGAGGAGCGAGGCCCAGAAGGACAGACTGGGGAAGCCTCCTGCCTGGTCTGGTGACACAGAGCAAGAATGGGCAGGTGAGAAGGGCCAGACAGCAAGGTGCAGGCAGCAGACCCCATGGGATCAGCTCCCAGCCCCAGCCAGGACAGAAAGGAGAGAAAATTGAGCCCAATTTGATCCCAGAGCCCGAAGAGGAGGGAGAAGGGGAGACTCACCTAAGACGGTCAGCTTGGTCCCTCCGCCGAACACATAACACAGTGATACATCCTCATACAGAAACCCTCCTGTCAGTCTCCCCGGTCCTCTGACCACGCTGTGTGCACCCCTCCCACCCCAGGTCCACATGCAGCTGCCTGGGAGCACAAAACCCAGCCTCCTCTCATGGGCTGGTGGGCCCTGACCCCACCTGCAGCTTCAGCCCTTGGGGAGTGGGTCCATCTAGTCCCATTGGGGATGGGGCTGGAGTGAATTCTGGGTCACATCATTTCTATGGTGACTACAACCCCACTAAGGGCTTGGATGGAAGTTGTCAATTAACCCAGGAAGTTGTCAATTATCCTAGGAAGTATACTTGCCAAAATGTCACCCCCTGAATCCTGTGAATCTTTCTATTCCAAAACCACTTTGTAAGAAAGCCAGAACAGAGAGTAGCTTGTCATATAGCTCAGGAAGCCCTTTGCTGTAGCCTGATCTTAGCACAGTCCCTGCACCACAGCTCAGCTCCTTTGGCCACTTCCTTTCACGAGATTCTCGAGCCATTTGGGACACACTTACAGAGACAACAGGCCCAAAGACACACAACAATCACAGCTTCAGATCTAATTTAATTCTCATAAAGGAAACAGTAAACTACAAAAAATTACAACAGCACCAAGAATACATCCAAGTAAATACACTTATGATCTTTATGAGGCATTTGATAAAAACTGACCATTTTTGATATTAAGGAATTGGATTTTTTCTGTTTGGGTCTGATAATGGTATGGCCTTATGTTTCAGGGTACTAATGGAACATTTACCGATAAAAAGATATGATATCTGGAATTTGTTTTCAAATGTTGCAAAAGGGAGGAGATTCTGCTGTGGGTATGCCAGCATCACCAGTGTATTGAGCATTTTGGGAGACATTGACTATGTGAGAATACGAGAATCATTTTTTTCACCTGCCAAATTATTTTTGTGCTCAAAGTTTTCCACAACACAAACTTACACAAAAGTAAATGAGAGATTCATCTTGGCAAAGCAGAAAGCATGAAGTTGGAGTCTGATTTCTATCTAGCGGGGCCGGTGAGATGAGGGACACCTGCATTGTCTCCTCCCCAGGGGACCTCCACATTCACATCGTGATTGGGGACATGGAGGAGATGGAACCTAGAACCTCTACTTTTCCCTCTAAATTAGAGGTTGAGCTTTGTGGCTGGGGTTATCTGAATCAAGCCTGAGGCGGTCCCTGTCCTCTGTGTCATTGTGGCCCCAGAGCTCCCTGTGTGTGGCACACTAGTTGGCTCCTGGGGCACTCAGGAGCTCTGGTGAAAGCAGCTCTGAGATTCTGAGTAGCTGGAGGCACACACAGGGCGAGACTCTATTTGCTCATAGAATTGCCTGAGCCTGCACCTTGGGCCGGGCTGACAATGCCTGCAGGCAGGAAGCAGGGAGTGAGGAGTGGCTGACACCTGGCTGCAAGCCCTGTGAGTTAGGAGAGAGGACTTTCTTAAGCAGGAGTCCTGGAGCTCTGAGTCTGTTGGAAGTCAACCTTGCCCTCAAGTCAAACTCACCTGCTTGAGCTATTCTGATTTGCCCTCATACTCTACTCCTGAATTCCTGCTTCCTCCATTCTTTGGACACCACTGGTACCCTTTCTTGCCTGGGTTAGTGTCCTGTCTCATTAACCCGGTTCTTCCATGTCTTCCCTCATGCTAGCTGACCTCGCCAGGACCATCCATAATCCAACCATAAACTCTTTCCCTGAGAGACACTCCTTATGACTGAGGTGCTAACCCTGGACAGGTCGCCCAGGGTCCAGCCTGACCAGACCAAGCAGAACATAGACTCAACATCCTTGTTCTCAGCCTCAGCCCACATGCCCAGGCCCAGTGATCAGAAACACTAGTGTCCCAAATAGGGCTCCCTGGGTGGGTGGGGAGCATCAAGCAGCCTGGGGATTGTTGGGCTCTGTGAGGTCACCCTGTGTCCTGCTGCAGGACGTGGCAGTGTGTGTGCTCCGCTGGGTGTACTGTGAGGCCTGAGGACCGTCCTTGCGTTTTGCAGTGTTCACAGCTTTCCATGGCTCTGGGAATGTAGGCGCAGGGGCCATTCACCTGTATCACTGTCCCACTGGGCCCGGATGGAGGAGTTTCAACCTCAGACAATGACCTTGATGTTCCCCCACGGTCTAGCTCTAGCTGTCTCCAGATGCCCTGCTCACTTCCCCTGATTCTCTCTCACTTGGGCCTTCAACCTTCCCAGGGGGGTAGCACTGCATCTGGGGGCTTTGAGGAAGGACAATTTCTTGCTCTGGGTGCCGGGTCCCCGTGCCCACGGAGCTCACCGGCGCCTGCTGGGGTTTCTGGGGGGTGATGGGAAGGTGGAATCTCAGTCCTTGTTGTCTGATGTTCATTACAGACCCTTTACCCCAGAGACATGACCAGACACCTGCACGTTGGATGAGAAATGGTGAAGTCTTTATTGAGGAGCAGTAGTAACTGTGAGGGAGGGGAACTACTGGCCTGAGCACAAGGTGGGGGGCTCAGAGGTCCAGCAGAGAACTGGGGCAAGGGTATGTGGGTGAGGAGGATCCCCCAAGGATGGGGGAGACTGAGGGGCCTAAGAGCAGGCTTTGGTGTCCACTGTCTTCTCCACGGTGCTGCCCTCGTGCGTGACCTGGCAGGTGACACTCTGGTGGCTTTTCCACTGGCTGGAGGTCAGGCTCAGGTAGCTGCTGGCTGCATACTTGTTGTTGCTCTGCTTGGAGGGCTTGGTGGTCTCCACGCCCTGGCTGATGGTCTTTCCATCCGCCTTCCAGGCCACGGTCACCGCGCCGGGGTAGAAGTCATTGACCAGACACACCAAGGTGGCCTTGTTGGTGCTGAGTTCCTCAGAGGAGGGCGGGAAAAGAGTGACGGAGGGTGCGGACTTGGGCTGACCTGTTTGGATAGAGAAGGGAATTTTAGATGTAGGGGAGAGTCCAGGACATTGGGTCACCCCACACAGACTTTTATAGCCTCTGTGATGTTTCCTTTTTTAACCCAGGGACCCTCCACTCCAACCCCTGCATAGGTCCCACTTTCCCAGAAGACCTACAAATCACTTTTCTGGGGTGAACACCTGGTCAACTACCCCATCTGCAGCCTCTGTGCCCCCGTGTGAGTCCTGGCTATGCTGTCCTCTCTCCTTCTGGTCTCTAAGTTTTTGTTTGGAATCTGGCCCCAACCTCCTAAGCCCGTAGACCTGGCATCAGGCTCCATCTCACTCCACTCTTGTTGACCCCTGGGGCCTCCTCTGTGTTTGCCATCCTGCCAGGCTGGGCCTGCTGGTGTGTGGGGAATGCCTAAGCCTGAACTTGATGCACAGTGGGTGCTGGAGCCTTCTTTACCTCTGGAGCACCCACCTCTGGCCCCCATCCCCCAAACAACCACTCTCCTTGAAAGGGTTTGATTCTTCCAGCCCAAACCCTGGGGTCTGTTTGTTTATCTTCCATGTCCTTACTGTCCTGACTTTAGGACCCTTTGCCTGTGCTGTGTTTTGAGGTTTGGTAGATTGGTTGGTTGACCCCCCAGAGGATGGGCATGAAGCCCTCATGGCCATCCCACAAACTCTGATGACTCCTGATTTTACCTTCCTGCTGTGTAGCTCTGAGCAGCCCCGTTCACTTCCCCTCTATCATCTCCTGCATCCAGTGTGCCTTTGAGGGAGGGAGGAGGCTGACCCTCAGCTTGGACAGGTGAGTCACCTGGTTCCCAAGATTTATGAACTCCATGGACAGACAAGTCTGCCCCATGGGACCTGCTCCTTTCTGATCACTGTCCTGAGGGCCTGGCTTCTGGTCACTGCCTAGTCTCGCTGTGCTTCTGTGTCCCCACAGCCACAAGGCCCAGTTAAAGCCAGGCGTGCTTCTGCCTGGAGCAGAGCAGAGTTTGCTGTCTGCCTGCCATTGGAAGATTGTCTGACTTCTTTCTGTGTCCCCGAAAGCTGGGGTCACAGGCCCAGTCCTGTCCCTGGCCTCTTGTGTGGTCCTCCCAGCCTGGATGGGCGTTGAGCCCTCAGCCCAGACCCCAGGGGTTTGGGACTGTCTCCAAGGCCATCCAAGCATCCCCAGTCAGAACTGGCCTCTGGACCCCATGTGGATGTCAGAGGAGAAGGAACCCCGTTCCTGGGTCAAACCCCTAGCTCGGATCCCAGACACCCGGCAGAGTCCAACTGTCAGACTCTGAAGACAGCTCCTGTCACTGGGATCCTTCCTGCCAGGAACCCAGCAATAAGTCCAGCTCTCCCTGACCCCACAGAGAAAGGTAGGGGTCAGTCCTTAAGGCTGGAAGGACAGAGGGAAAGCAGTCCCCAGAGAGAGAAAAATGAGTTTCTCGAGACAGCAGAGGGGTAGGACAGGTTGAGAAAGGGGTAAAAGCCACTTACCTAGGACGGTGAGCTGGGTCCCGCCTCCGAAGACAATACACAGTGACTGAGACTCGCACCAAAACCTCTGGGGTGTGCCCCCCCTGAGGACTGAAGCAGAGCAGGAACCTGTTGGGTGTGACTGGCAGGGCTGCAGTGGGGCGGGGCTGTGTCTTCAGGCCAGGCAGCCAGTTCCCCAGGGGCCAGAGCACATCCAGCTGGGCCCATGACCCGACACCCCCCAGTGCCAGTCCCCTGTTGTGTGGAGTCCCCCAGTGACCTTGGAGTCCCCGAGTGTATGTCCTTCTCTCTCCAAAATTGTCTTGGTTCCCAGTCCTCACTGCTGGCAAATACACTGAGTGTAATATCCCCTCAGATGGTTGTGTGATGTGACAGAGTGACTCCTGTGCTGACCTGGACCTACCCTACCTCTCCTGGCTTCATTTTAGGACTTCTGAGTGTTCCTGCCCATCAGTTTCCCGTGGTCCATCCTGGTGGTTTCCTCCCTGTGCCTGTGGGCACCAGGCCATTCCTGACTCCCAGTGCTCCCACATGGAGAAGCCCTCAGCTCTATGTTTTCCTGGAGCTTCTCTGAGCTGTCAGACCACTGTATTTTTTCGCATCTATTTGTCCATAGTCTGTCTATCTATCCATTCATAATCCATCCACCATCTTTCCATACATCTGTCCTTCCATCTGGCAATGGCTTCCAAGCACTCATCTGTGCCAAGCATTGTTTTACAAGTTAGGACACGATAACACGGTCCCTGAATCTCACTCCCATCTCTCCCTGAAACCTCTCAGGTCAAGGCTAACAAGGTCTTCATGCAATTCAAGTTTGAGATCCCTCCCCACTCCCCTGACACCTCTGTACAAGGCTCCTCTTTCTGGTAACTGTCCTCCCCGGGGCATCTGAGTCTGCCCACTCCCTCTGTCCTCTGCTTTCCCTTTCTCCCTGGCCCCTACACGACTGCTACGTGCCCCCCCTCCCCGCTGCCCCAGATTACCTCCCCGATTTCAGTCTCCCTGTCCGCTCCCATCCTCTCTGACTCTGACCCATATGGTGTACTTCAGTGACTACCCAGGCATCTCCTATCCCTACTTCCAGCTCCCCCTTATCTTCAACTCTAGACTCACACACATTCTCCCTCTCGAAAGCCCTGTAGCACTTCAAACTCAACTGG
Source organism: Talpa europaea (assembly GCF_964194135.1). Taxonomy (NCBI): domain Eukaryota; kingdom Metazoa; phylum Chordata; class Mammalia; order Eulipotyphla; family Talpidae; genus Talpa; species Talpa europaea. The sequence goes on from NC_140082.1 coordinate 52,824,986, forward strand.
TCCCAGCTAAACTCCTCACACTTCCCTGCAAACTTGCTTTCCTCCTTCTCCATTGTCCTCACTTCCACAGATTTTTCTCCAAATCAGAAGGCTGCAGTCTTCCCAGAATCTCTTCCCCCCACTGACTCCATGACCTAGATGAATGTGCCATAACATAAAATTACCTTTTGCATATCTAGGAAAAGAGCGAGAAACATCCAACTCATAGACTAAGACTTTATGACCACAGGAATCCTCGGGCTTCACTGAATCTAATTTTACCCCCAGTATAATCTATCTACATGGGAACAGAACCCTTGTCTTGGGGCCACCTCAACAGCACATGGTTATATTTATGTGCACACAAGATTTTTGAAACAAATTTTAACATAATAATAATATAAATTCTTGTTTTTATTTTAAAGGAAACAAATGTCCAATCTTTTATTAAGTTAGTTATCTAAGTAAAGGTCCTCAATACCACAAGGAGAATCTCTCAAAACTTATAGCAACCTTCACATTTAAAAACAAAATATCCTTAAAGTCAGGTTGCCCATCTTGTGGTTTTTCAACCTACTCCATAGATTCTAGCCAGTAAAATGAGATGAGGGGAAAAAAGGTCGTATTAGGAAAAAAGAGAGAATATTATTCTTTGCAGTGATATCATTATCAACTTTTAAACAATCCAGAGACTAATACAAGAGTTAAATAAGACCATTGAACATAAGAGCAGCCATACAAAATCAATAGGTTTCCTTTTACATGAGCAATAACCATTTAGAATATGAAAGTGGGGGAAAATTTACAACTGTACTAAACATTATATTAAAAAAATCTCTGGGAGTAAATATGACACAAAATGATAATATCTGCATAAGTGTGATAGAAGAAACTTGTCTGAGGGTGTCTGGGGAGTGTACCGTGTTTCTGAACGAAAATACTGAGCATTGTCAGTTCTTCCTAAATTAATCTCTATCTTCCATGTAATTACAAACACAACATCCAAGAAATGATTTTCCAAGATTAGTGAACTGATTCTAATATCTAACATTAAAATAATGATAGAGAATTAACACGTATATTTTGTAAAACAGAAAGAATGACATGTTCTTTCCCTATCAGATACCAAAACATATCACAAAACTAAAATAATGAAAACAGGGTTAAACATATGGAGGGCTAGACCATTCAATATTAGAACTATAGAGGATCAGTAATTTAGTATTTGATGAAAGTTTTATTTACAGGCCCATTTTTAAAAACAATACCACCGAAAACCACACATGCTGGCGAGGACTTGATGAAAACATTCTCTTCTGGAGGGAATGCAAATTGGTCCAACTACTACAGAAAGCTGCAAAACACTAGTAATGGATCTACCACATGATCCAGCAATTTCACTCCTAGGAATCTACCCAAAGGACACAAAAACACTAATTCAAAAGGAAACCTACACCCTTATGTTTATTGTAGCAAAAGCTAAGATATGGAAATAGCTAAGATATGGAAACAACATAAATGCCCCCAAACAGATGAATGAGTCAAAAAGATGTAGTATATATACACAATGGAATACTATTCAGCAATCAAAAAAGATAAACTCAGGACATTTACGGCAACATGGATGGAGTTTGAAGGTATCGTGCTAAGTGAAATTTGTCACGAGGAAAAGATAAATATTGGATGGTTTCATTTATATATGGAATATAGAGAAACCAAACAAAGGGTGGGGAAAAAAGACAAAACTTGCAAGCTGACCATGGATCTGAGGCACACAGATGGGAGGGAGAGGGATCAAAACAGGGGAGGGAAGAAGATAAAGGAGCGGGGAGATGGATCACAGGTGCTATGGTTGTGGGACAACTACAAGGACTACCTCTCAGGGGAGAAATCAAATACTGCCCAAAAATTAACAAAGATGTAAGATAATAAATAAATTAAACAATTAAAAAATTAAAATGGCTTCAAAACTAGCAATGTAAACTTTATAGTTTGTTTCATGTAAATAGGTATATTAAACTATGTATAGTTCTCATTATAAAACATGATGCATTAACATTCAAAATATATGTGACTCTCCATTTGGAAAATTAATAAGGTTATATTCTGATCTACACAAAACTGAACTCCAGGTGAAGTAAAAACAAACACAACACAACAATGCAGTATTGGAATGAAATCGAAAAATGATCTTGTAATAGTGCAACAAAGCTACCTTTCCTATGCCCGGCGCAGACCACAGAAACCATAAAGAAGTTTAACCAGTCTGACACACAAAATTAAAATTAACTTTTTAAAAAAATGCATAAAAGAGGCCAGGGAAAATGTTTGCAACATATAAGTATAACTAGGGCCTCAACATCCCAAATATATGAAGATTTTTTTATAGATCTACAAGAAAATGCAAGTGATCAAATAGAAACACAGACACAATTATCACCAGTAAATTCACAAAAGACATAAAATCGGTCAATAAAAATATGAAAGGAAAACAAGTTTTACCCATGATCAAATAATTCAACAACAAACATACTCTCACTTTTGTCCATCAGACAGGCAAAACACGTAAAGATCAGTATCACATTATTTGAGGATGGAGAAGAAAGGGCACAGTCATTTACTATAGTTCGTGTTCACTTGGAACAGTCTTTTGGGGTGTACGACTGGGAAATATCTGTGAAAATTTCAAAAGCACTTTCTGATCCAGCAATTCCACTTTTAGGCCTCTGCTTACAGAGAGACAAAATTGCACTTTACACATGCACACGTGCGGGGATCTCCACTACAGCATCATTTCTATCAATAGTTCCTATTTTTAAATGGAAACAACCTAAGTGTCCATTAATAGGGGAGTGATTAAATACATTCTGGCTCATTTGAACTTCCATGTCTTACAAAAGCATTATGAGAACATGGACCAATAGAGAAAATGTCCATAGTAGGTTGTTTCAAATGCCAGTTGCAGGCTGCAATGCAGACAGCATTGCTCCATTATTGAAAACTATGGAAAAATATTATTTTGAGATATAAACTAGAAATACATACAGTACATATTAAATATGTATTTGATTTTATATATTATATAAATAGAATCCATATGAATTATTTTGAAAAATAAAATCCCAACACCAATGAGGTGGGTGTGCACTTTCAGGGACTTAGACCCACAAGAGAATGTCTGGAAGTGTAGAAACCCACTGGACAAGGGGTTTCAAGTGAGAGGTGGGAGGATGATAAGCTCTTTACTTGGTATACTTCTGTGCTTAATCTTTTTTCCCCAAGAAGTATTTTACTCTTGTATTAAAAGTTAGTTTACAGTTAAACTGAATAGATGAAAATGAAATCTATCTTTTTGTGAACACCTTCCCCACTACAGAAAATTATAAAGCAAAAATTAGGTGAAATCCCTCCAACTACCAACACACCATTGACATTTTGCTGATAGATTTTTGAAAACGCACATGTACTTAAAATCACAGTTTTGGAAACATGATCTTGGGATTTGTGTAGGATTCCTTATGGTGGAAGTTCCCTTTCATATTCAGTTATACCCTTCTCCTGGGTATTCAGGTTGTTTCCAGTTTTCTCTCATGGTTAATAATGTGGTGCTAATCTTTCTTGTTTGTGACCCTTTCATTACATCTTTCATTATTTTTTTCTCTCAGCATAGGCCCCACAAGTGGAATTACACAAATAAATTCGCTTTTTTTTTATGACTGGTCTTCATATTGCTGAAATGGGTGTACGTTTGCCTGGTATCCACAGTGCATGAGAGTGCCCATTTCTCCCGATCAACCCTCTGGTATCATCACTTTCAATCCACTTGCCAATTTCATAGGAGATTTTCGTACCTGATCTCAGTGTGAACAGGTCCCTCCCTCATCCTGGGGGTGCAGACTCTGGCTAGAGCCCTTTCTAGCTCTTCCAATTTGACTTCACACCAGTCTCACAACTGAAGACATTTTTCTAAAACACGAATTGGATTCTGACAGTCCCCCTACTTAAATCCCCCAACAACTCCTTGCACCCCAGGACAAAGGATGGGCAAAAGACAACCTTCTACCCCTGTCTGCACCCCCTTATCCCTAACTCCCTCCTGCACCTGTGCCCCTTGCTCTCCTCTCAGTCCAGCTTGTTCCCTTCGCCTGGAGTCCCCCCATTACTGGGAGCACCGTTCACCCCTCTGCCTGTAAAGCCAGGTTGGGCCTCCCTTCTCCCACACCTCACTGCCTCTAAAATGGGCCCTAGGTCTGTTCCCACGACTAGACATATCCCCTCTGGTTTACATCCCCATCCTGCACCCCTAGGCCTGATTCTATAACCATCTAGAAATGAACTGTGGAGTTGGTATTTTGGGGGGAGACCAAGCCAAGCCCTTCTTCCTGTTTCTGGGTGGCTTGCAGACCACTTCTCTCTTGGGTCATTTTGTTAAAACAGTGCATGCTGATGGGTGCTGAGACTATACCCACATGCTGTGTTGGGCAGGTTGCCTGACTTCCTGGGCCTCTTATCTCATCTGTAAGGTGGGGATGACATTGGGACCTGCCTTGTGGCCCCACTGAGAGGGAAGGTCTGCCATTAAAACTATTAGTGCCTGCTGGGTACATCCTACCCCTGCAGCCCTCTTTCTGCCCGACTCAGAGAGCCAAGGTGAGGTGGGTGAGTCACAAGCATTAGGTACAAAATTTTAGAGGTGCCAAAAACTCAGTCATCAAGATAAATAATACTTTAATACAATAGTAAAAAATTAAAATCAATGCAAACCAATCCTGGCTGGACAAAATGTCAACACTTTACATGAATTCAGTATCTGCCCAGGTCCCTGCTTTCGGGGCTAGTTTCTCTTTCTCCCCCTTCTTCCCCTCCCCACTGCTATCCCTTCAGGTTCCTGCATCAAAAAACTCAGCATTGTCTCCCCATGATTGTCATGACCCCTTACCTGCATCACCGGCTCCGTAGGCAGGATGGCGGCTTCCTAGCCCAGCTGTGGTTCCCTGGCCTCTGCTTCCCGTCACTGCTCCTGGGGCCTCACAGTCCACCTGGCCTGGACTGAGCCTCATCAGCACTCAGGGTCAGAGCCGCTGAATCAAGCCAGTTTGCTACATGGGGTCCATGAAGGGGAGGGTTGGCAAGTGCCACAGGCCCATGTGGCCCCATCCGCTGCATGGACCTTCTCTGGTTGCTGCCCCCAGTGCCGGCCCCTTCAGGGTGCATAGTGGTTACCCCTGGAAATCTCTCAGAATGGCATCTGCCAACAGCTGCTGGCTCCACCCCTGGGACCTGGGCGGGGCACACCTGCTCTGGCCCATTCCCTGAGGGTGGCTCTGGGTCTGTGGTGCATCTCTCTGGGGGAGGGGAAGTGTGGGGGGTGGCCTGCAGGGCCTCCGGGTGCCCAGTGGAACAGAAGTCCCCAAGGTCTGAGTTCCTTAAGGTGGAGCTAGGGCTTCTCTTTTCACCAGTCCCCTAGACTGCACCCCAGCACACTCCACTTCAGCCAGTTGAGACAAAACTTCTTCTCTGGACTGGCCAAACCTGGCCAGTGCCCCTGGTCATCTCCTGACTCAGCTTTCAGGCAGGCAAGGGCCCTGCCAGGAATGATGCTGTACCCCCCACTTGAGGAGTTATGTTAAGCTAATGAATTTTGGAGACATTCAAACCTCAGTTTCTTTATCTGTCAAATTGCGAGAGCTCCTTTGCTGCAGGGAGGTGCCGAGCATGAATGGCTTTAGCACATACAGGTGGTGAACAAGCACCTGCCCCCTTACTACCCTTTTACTTTTTCCCTTCAGAACAACCCCTTGGCATGGGGCAGGGGTCCCTCTTTTACAAATGAGAAAACCGAGGTCCAAGGACAATAGGCCAGGGCTCAAGATCGTTCCTGGAGTGGGGTGAAGGGTGAGCTCAAATCTAGGAATGAACTTGCCTTCTGCATTTCTAGACCCCTGCCTACCTGGAAGGCAGTGCTTTGCTCACAAGATTTGGGTCGTGCTGAATAGAGGTGCAAGGGCCACAAGCTGTACAGGTGTTTTAGGTTGAGGTCTGTTTCAAAGCTCAGGATTATAACATCAAATAGTGATGAGCGTGACGCTGTTTAGTGCTGACACCAGGAGGGAGTGGCAGCAGCTGAGCTAAGATTGTCTCCCCCACCTGAAGATGAGGACTCTGCTGTTTCAGCACGTTCAGTACTTTCTGGATGCCACTGAGCCACCAGGTCTGGGCCTTGCTCGCTCCAGGGCTGTGTTGGTGATTATGCCACTCTGGCTCACGCGCTCCAAGTCTGGGGGAACTCAAAGCAGCCGACTTTCCCTTCTGAGATGCCCCTGGGCTGGGCAGGTCACAGGTGCTGCCTGTCACTCTGAGCGCCTGCCCTCTCGCTTTTTTTTTTGTGGTTGCATTTTCTAGTACAAGAAGCCCAAATTTGCAGCTCCCTCATGGCCCAGTTTCCTGTTTCAGCAACTCTATAGGATTCTCCCCGGGCTACCAAAGTGACTACACTGGTGGCTCCCATCGAGTTGCCTGGCAGTGTTTTGAATCCCACATGCCTTAACTTTGTTGCTGCAACTGGTGAAAATGAGTCCAGCCTATTTCATGGGATGTGGCAATAGACAAAAAGCCTGAGACTTCCTTTTACTGAGATGGGTAATGATTATGGGGTCAGGGTCTCTGGGTCTCGGGAGGCTGGCCTTGATTGTCTGCTTTGGACCACCTTCTCGAGGATGTGTGTATAGTGAGCAACCTGGCTGGTAGAGACAAAACTTGTTTATCAGTCAGTATAAAAGATTTGGTATCCCCAAGCCGGGATGTGCAGCTGCCCCCGGCCTTTTCTGCATCACCCTGTGCAGGAAGATGCTGATACTTCGGCTGCTGTTATTGCTGTGAGTAATAAACTGGCCTTTGTCTTTGCCCCAGCGGACTGTGTCTTCTGTCCCCATCCATGAAACGGTGCAGGCTGACCTTTTAGTGTGCAAATAGGGCAAATTCCCAGACTCTTCACAATCCTTGAAATTGTTGATAATGAGGAGGAAGAAAGAAATGATGTTGCTGGTGGTAATCATGATTCAATGGTTAAACCAAAATCATCAGAGCAAGCTTCAAGGACCTCCAGGCTGGCTCTTTCCACTCCACAAACACTGCTTCTGTGCTGTGGACTGGGTCACACAACTCCCCCCACCCCACCAGTGTTGGAGATGTTGCAAGGCACAGAATGGTATTGGCGTGAGGGAACCTAAACATTATGCAGGGTATGGGGAAGCCCTTAGGAGGCCCCTGATCCACTCTAGCTTCTCTTTGTCACTATGCCTGACCACTCCTGCCTCTTACCTGGGCTCCTTGATCATTGGGGGCTGAGGCAAGGGTCCAAACTGAAGCTGATCCCTCCCTAGAACCACTGTGTGGGAGTGACACTCACCCCAGACAAGGACCCAGAAGTTATGGTTCTCCTGCTGCATTTAGGGACAGCCCCAGGTCCTGGGGAAAAGAAGGGGCTGTCCCTAAATGCAGCATGCCTGGCTGCCCTCCCCCTCCTCCCTGCACCTGCAACAAGCTCAGGGCAGCCGCTGTGGCAGACCACATCCTCCTGTGGTTGCTGCGGTCGGTCGGAAATCCGAGTCTGGTTGAACCCTGGGGACCCTTGAGGGATGTGCTGGGCCTTCCCAGCTGTGAAAACCGCAACCAGCTCCAGCCCCCTGACACCAATTCCTCCCTGGCCTGCATTCAGGCCAGGGCCAGAGGAGTCAGCTTTCAGCTGTTGTGTTAGGCGGACACCCCGCTCAAGATCCTGGCTCCTCTGTGTCCCACTGTGGTCAGAGCAAAGGGGGTTTCCCTGCCCAGTCCCTGTCCTTGTTCCACATCAGAGGGCACCCCTGCCTCCTGCTGGTCAGTTCCCAATGACCATGCTCCAACCCACAGGTCCCAGAGACTCTGCCTGTGGCCACTGTGGACATCTCTATCCTGGCACAGGTGCCCCTTCCCCACCCTCTCTCACTCAAGGTCTGGCCCTGCTCATCTCATCTGGACCATCTCAGGGATGGGGCTTGGAGGTTCTGAGGCAGAGGATGACCGAGTATCCATCTGGGCATGTCAAACGTCAAGGAATCTCTCAGTCCTCAAAGTTAGATCAGTTCTGCAGCGCCTGAACCAGCTCTGAGGGGTTTCCATTAACCTTGGAGACTGCAGCAACTCTGGTCATTCTGGGGGTGAATCCCTACCTCCTCATGTCCTTTGCAAATGGGGAGAGAATCCTGCTCCTTCTGTAGGTGTTACGGATTCACCAACCTGGTGAGGACCTTCTAGCGCCTGCTGATGAGGAAGCTAAGGCACAGCGACTGAGAATGTCTTTCTAGGACACACAGGTGTACAGACTGTGTCCTGCGACTCACTGGCACCAGCCAGGATCCGGGAGGACCTGCCCTTATGGACACGGGGCAGGGCCAGACTGGAACCTGAGTGTATGGGGCTTTGGAAAATTCTTTGACCTCTAATTTCCCCAGCCAGCTTCTTGGAGTGCAGCCTTTAGGGAAGAGTCCAGTAGAGGGCAGCAGAGACCAGCAATAGAGAGGGACGAGAAGCCCTAGAATGGACCAGAGATCAGAGCCTGAAGGAGGCAGACCGGTACAGCTCCAGTGTAGGAGGGCAGAAGAGGGGATCTGGGGGTGGGACTCTGGTTCTGCATCTTCCCCAGCACCCACATGACTCCTGGAACGGGGGAGGGGGCAATCAGGGAGGAGGCCATTGAAGGGTGTCACACAGTCTCGGATCCTAACTTTACCTCCAGTTCCCCCCCCCCCCAGATTTATTTATTTATTTATACAAGAACCGGGGTACAGGCCAAATGCATGGGAGGGTGAGAATATTCACCAGAGACAGAGCGGGGAGCAAAAGAGGCAGACTGATGAAATACACCGCTGAGGGGAGCAGCAGGTGCAACAGAAGAGGTCTGCGGCCGCAATGTGGAATTCTCGCCTGCCGGCTGGGATTGAACCAGCACTGCAGAGGCTGCGGACAGCTTCACAGCACTGCGCTCAACCGCCTGCGCCACCAGGGGAGGTCCTACCTCCAGTTTTGATGTTTTCTTTACAATGGAATTTTGTTTTGCACTGATTTCCATTTTTAAAAATATTGTATTAAATGTTACTTATCTTGATTACTGAGTTTTGGGGCACTCTCTTAAATTTCGCATGCAAGCAGAGTGTCTTACTAGTTTCACTTCTAATCCTGACTCTCAGGAACTCCCAGAAACCTGTTATTGCCCAGAAGCCACAGAGCCAGGAACTGCCCTCCATCCACAGGGTCTCTACCCAAAGGGGAGGGGGGCGGGCTATGGGAAGAGAGGGAAGGGAGAAGGAAGTGGGAAGTGGGTGAGTAGGGATTCAGGTGGGGGCCAAGGGGCGGGTCCAGTACCCAGTGGTTCCTGCCTTACCTGTCTATGTGGGTTTACTACTGACCTGAAGCCTGAAGTCCTTAGCAGGTGGTCCAGTTTTCCTTGCTATATTCACACAAAATGCTCCTTTCCTGATGCCTAACAAAGCGAATGTGATTTATATTCCATTTTTATTTCATTATTTCTAGAAGCCGAACAATGCCCTCACATTTATTTGTAACTATATAGCTGTGGCACCTAATAGTAGTGATTGCATTGTATATTGAAAAATAATGATATATATATAGCCTAAGGACTTTCCTGTTTTCAAGATTATCATAATGTAGACAAGTGATCACCGAGATCTACATGATTTTAATGTTTTCACCATACACATTTTTAAATTTTCAGTCATGTTATGATACTCCTCAAAATGCTCATTAGCACATACATATTATATACAAATATATACATATATATAGAGACAAAGTGTCAGGCGATTTCTAACAGAAGTATGTATTAATAATACATTTGACATTGACAACTTGCTTTGGCATTTAGTTCACATGGTTGGATTATTCTAGAGATGGAATGGTTCAAAGCAGCAACCTTGCATTTTGAAGGAAAAAATATACTGAAAGCATATGAAAATAGGAAAGCAGTTTTCTCAAGATACTATATTGGCAAAGATGCAATAGGACTGCAAATATTTTAATTTTCCCCAATCTTTTAAAATATATCATTTTATACAAGTGGACTCTTAGTGAAAGAGTAATAGGCTTGACTACTAAGTTCTGGTCAAGACTTCTTGGTGCAGATCCCAGATTTGAGAACATAGGTGACAAATGGCTGGTGGATGCCACCTCTGGGGTGGGATCAGCTGGTAGGAGGTTTACAGGTAGAGTGCTTGGGCCACCCCTGTGCCAGGGATGGGTCAGAGAAGGATGGACAGAGGGAGGGCTCAGCCAGACCTTCGTCCTCAGAGATCCCACAGGATTCTGCTGTTTGGATTCCCCTTCTGAGCCCTCCCAGGTGTCTGTGGGTCTGGTCTTCAGACCCTCGCACTGATCAGGCTTGGAGGCCCTACTCTAGTCCAGGGACGCTGCACAGAGGGAGGTGGCTTGCTTCATGGGAAGGGCTGGCCCACGATGCCAGGCTGTCTATGGGCAGTTCCCCCAGCAGGTGGAGCAAGGAACCCTCCTTTTCAGAAAGGGGGTTGCTGCTGTGAAAACTGAAATCTTAGCCTTCAGCAAAAGTAGAATAGCATGAAAACTGTCAGTTAATAGGCTGTTGACAATAAAGTTTGTCCATCGATGACTAAGATTTTTGGCATGGAACTAGGAAGGAGTTCAGGATGGTGAAAGTCACTGTATTCTACAACTCCTGCTTTCGAGACTGAACTTTCTCTGAGTCTCATATGAAAGTAGAAGCAAGAACAGACTGAAGTCAGACTCTGCTGCATTATTCAGAAAGTTGCATTGAGCAGTGTATCCATGAGCCAACATTATTTAATAATTATTTATGAAACTCTTAATATGTTAATCTTGTTTTGATTAAATTTTTGCTACTAAAAGTTATGCTGATATCTCTAGGAGGAAGAGAATCGATGAACACTTAAAATCACAGGATAGTAAACACATATTTAATTGCATATTTTTAAGACTGAAGTATGAAGGGATAATGAATAAGAGACTTCCAGTTATAAAAAAAAATATGCATAGATCAAATCAGTAAGAAGTGTGGTATGGGGCAAAATTCAAGAAGGAAAGATGAAACCATTGTAAATGACAGAGAAGAATTTTTCAAAAGAGAGACCATCAAAACCTGATAACATTTGCTTCCATCTAATAATGTAAAAGAGTGATGTGAACATTTTATAAATTTCTTTTTTTAAAAAAATGTTTATTTATTTACACATACAAGAACCAGGAAGTAGGCCAGAGTTGCTGGGGATGAGAGGATTCATCAGAGACAGAGTGGGGAACAAAACAGGAAGACTGACTGAAATATACTGCTGAGGGGAGCAGTGGGCAAACCAGGAGAGGTCTGCTGTGCCATGTGGGTCACCTCTTTGGCTGTCCTGGGATCCAACTCTTACCTGGGACCGAACTTGTGCTGCAGTAGTTGCAGATTGCTTCATAGTAATTATGCTTAACCCCTTGCACCACCAGGGAGGCCCTTATAAATTTCTGATAAAAATGCTCAGATGTCTATCTCTTTTTGATTGCTGAATAGTATTCCATTGTGTATATATCAAGAAGACATGGTATATATACACAATGGAATACTATTCAGCAATCAAAAAAGATAAACTCATGCAATTTGTAGCAACATGGATGGAGCTAAAAGGAATTATGCTCAGTGAAATAAGTCAGAAGGGAAAAGAAAAATATCAGACAATTATAAATCAGTGACATCCTGCAGGGGAGCAGAAGGAAGAGGGATCAGAGGGAGAGAGAGAGGAGAACAGGGGACTGAGGTGATGATACACGGGTGCGTTAGTGAAGGAAATTCTATTGGGACTACACCTGTGGCGGGAGCAGGGGGTGGGGAAAAACATGATGTAAAAAATATATAAATAAAATACTAAAAAAAAGAAAAGTCAAGAAAAAATGAAGATAAACACAAAATTAACTTAAAAAAAAAGAGAAAATGCTCAGATGTCAACCTACAAAGGAGCAGGGAGTCTGGAGGACACTGCTGCTGCCCCATCCCCACCCCTCCCATGGGGCCCTTCTCCAACAAGCGGGCTTGGGCTCCAGTGCAGGGTGATCCTAAACTAATAACAAGAATGACCACCAGAGTGAGGGGCCGCCCAGAGCCAGACACTGTCCTTCCTGAGTTTTGACTCCTCTCAGCACCCCCGGGACACGTGAAGAGACTGAGCTTGGAGAGGCCTTGGCTGCCCTGGAGGCCTTCCCTGAGGGACCTTGAAGAAATGGATGCTGACAAGAGTCTCAGAGCTCAGATCAGACTCCCACCCTCTCTATTTCAGCAGGGGAACAGCAGCCCTGAGAACAAAGAAGCTGCTCAGAGTCTCCCAGCCCTGAATGGGCCCCCACAGGATGCCTCTGAGGTCTGTGGGAGTGAGCACCAGGCCTGGGAGGGAGGTTCTTGTCCCACTTCCCCATCTGTCTGTGTCACCGTGAGTAATGCCAGCTGCTCCCACTGCCATCACCTGCTGCACAGTAATAGTCAGCCTCGTCCTCGGCCCGGGTCCCGCTGATGGTCAGGGTGGCCGTGTTCCCCGAGTTGGAGCCAGAGAACCGGTCAGGGATCCCTGAGGGCCGCTGGTTATTATTGTAAATGACCAGCACAGGGGTCTGGCCTGGCTTCTGCTGGTACCAGTTAGCACTTTTACTTCCAATGTTGTTTCCCTGACACGTCATCCTGGCCGTCTCTCCCAGAGACACCGACTCTGAGGGTGGCTGAGTCAGCTCATAGGAAACCACGGAGCCTGCAAGGGAGAAAAGGAGAGGGGGGTTTAATAGCAGGACCCATTCGCAGAAACATCCCCTTGCCTGGCCTGAGATCCAGTGGTTGTCAGGCTGCCCTGTGTGTCCCCTTCCCTCAGTCTCATCCTCAGTGCCCCTTGAGCCTGACTGATGTATGGTGATTTTACAAAAGAATAAACAGCCCTCCCTTTCTATTGACCATCCAAGCCTGCAGGCTCACACCGAACAGTGAGCATAGTTGGGGGTCTCAGCCTCCAACTCCCTATTCTGCACAGGGTCATGAGTACCCTGACCCCACAGGCAGCCCCTGCTGAACTCAGAGTCAGAAACAGGCTGGTCCAAGAGCCCAGAGGCTGGGGTGCAGAGAGTCTGGTTCAGCACCTGTGCAGTGAGCCAGGAGGCCCAGGAGGAGAGGTGTCCAGGCCATGGAGGGGTCCCTGATTCTGCTCCCTGAGGCTGAGGCTGGGCAGTTTCCCCCCCAGGTCTGTCTTATCCCCTTGCTGGAGAGAGCTGCTGGGTATGCAAATCAGCCAGGCCCAGGCTGCTGCTTGGGGAGGTTTGTGGTTTCAGAGAAGACTCAGCCACCAGGGACACAGGAAAGGGAGGGATAATTTCTAGAGTCCCCACCCTCAGCTTAGGGATCCTCCTCTGCTAGTCTCATGCAGTTGTCATCCATCTCCTCCCCAGGCAGAGCTCAGCGTGGAGTCTGTCTGTGTTTGTGATCCTGGTCTGTAGGTGCCATTAGGAGGCTTAGTGGGACCAGGTCCCACCCCAGGGTGTAGTACCTGAGTAGTGGAAACTGAATAAACCTCCTCCTTGCAAAGTACACATGGAGTCATTGAGGTTATTAACTTTATGTCCAAGTGTGTGTCCTGAGGCGGGCCATAGGGACTGTGCCCAGTATCCGCAGAGTGTGCTCATGAGATAGATGTCATGTGCTCCCAGGAAAAGCTTGGAGCCTATGTGCAAACTCTACGAGCAGTCCAACCAATGTTCATCATTGTTAAGTGTATTTAATTGCCTGGGGAAAGGTATTAATAAATGTCTCAATTTATAATCAAGAGAACAAAGGTTTACAAGGAATTTCTTGGTGTCAGGCTTTCATCCAGAAAGACAGAGCAGTGTGTCTGGTGGGACAAGAGGATCTCAGAGCAAAGTGAGGGAGGGGGCTGTGACCACAGAGAAGTCAGATGAGGACTGTGATGTTCTTTTAGCTGGACTGGTCTGTGTGTGTTTAGGGGCTTGGTACTGATGTGTCTGAACCTGTGCCAGTGAAACCAGCAGTTCTGTAAGATTCAAATCAGAAGTCCATGGAGTCTGAAAATGGATGCACAATTGTCAAGGATGAAACTGTGATAAAATGTCACATATTTACTCTGTTGTTTCCTCATGGTCACTAACCCTCCTGTCACCCTCTCCAGGATGCTTTAAAAACCCTGACACATGTGGCTCTTTCCTGCCTCCTGGTGGCTACTCTGCACAGGCTGCAGGAGGTCAGGGGCATCAGAGTGGATTCAGAAGCAGCATGTCAGGTGGTGTCTTCCTGCTCCGTGGGCTGCTGACCCAAGGGTGAATTACTCTTCCATATGTGGCCCTGGTTTACCTCAAGGTGATGTACAGAGGCCTCAGATCAACAAGGAAAATCTGAGCATGTCCGTTTAGAGGAAGAAGGTTCAGGACCTACCTGAGTCATACCTGCAAGGACTATCAGGTCACAGGGTGGCACTGGGGAGAACAGGATTCAGAGAATGGCTTTTTTTTTTTCAGTAGGATACTTCTTTTTTTTAATTTATTTATACATATACAAGCACTGGGTACAGTCAGAAGCACGGGAGGGTGAGAGAATTCACCACAGCCAGAGCAGGGAACAGAACAGGCAGAGGGATGAAGTACACTGCTGAGGGGAGCAGCGGGCGTGGCAGGAGAGGTCTGCGTGCCACGTGGGACCCTCGCCGGTGGCCGGAGATCGAACCGGCGTTGCAGAGGCTGTGGGCAGCTTCGCAGCCCAGCCCTCAACCGCTGCACCACCAGGGGAGGCCCTCAGGGAATGGCTTTTAAAGGGGCCAGCTGTGTGTGCAGAGCCATCATGGGGCCTTGGTGGTGACTGTACTCAAGAGAGACAGGAGAACATCCTCCTGCAAATGTTGTGACTCCCACTTCAGTCTTGCACACATTCCTTCCGGGGTCTATGGCATGATTATGACATGCCTGTGCTCTTAGGAATTTCCATGTTGTGGTTGGAGAGAGCAACGGCATAGCTGGTTTTCAGAAGAAGCAGAGAGTCCTCACTAATCTCCCTGTGTGCTGTTCCATCTATCTCTAACCTGGTCACTCTTCACAGGTTCTTTTAGCCTGGCAACCACATGGCCCAGTTCTGGCAGAAGTGTTGTCAGTGTCATTTGACTAAAATGAAACCCACCACCATCCTCCAGTTTCTGCCTCCAAACACCCCAGTTCTAAGCAACCAGATAAGTTTCTGTGTCTCTCATTACATGTCTCTATTCAGGACTTTTACATAAATAGAGTTGCAGAGTGTGTGGACTTTTTTTTTAATATTTATTTATTTATGCAAGCACTGGGTACAGTCAGAAGTGCGGGAGGGTGAGAGAATTCACCAGAGCCAGAGCGGGGAGCAGAGCAGGCAGACTGACGAAATACACTGCTGAGTGGAGCAGCGGGCGTGGCAGGAGAGGTCTGTCGTGCCATGTGGGACCCTCGCCAGCAGCCGGGGATCAGAACTGGCGCTGCAGAGGCTGCAGGCAACTTCGCAGCCCAGCGCTCAACTTCTGTGCCACCAGGGGAGGCCCACATAGTGTGTGGTCTTAATGCTGACTCCTGTCATTGCACAGCATTTCCTGGATTCAATCCCACTGTAGCATGGAGCAGGATTTTTTTTCACTTCATGGCTGAGTAATATTCTGTGTTAGGAACACACCATGGTCAGTTGATCTATTCATTCATTGATGGGAATTTGGGTTGTTTCCATCATTTGGCTATTAGGAATAATAAAACTGCAACAAACTTTATATATATATATATATATTCTTTTTTTTAATTTTACATCATTCTTCCTCTTGTACAATGCATACTCTCTCCTCTCAGGTGTAGTCCTGGCAAAATTCTCACCACCCAATTCACCCATGCACCATCACCATAGTCCCTTGTGCTCTTCCCACCCCTCTTCTGATCCCTCTCTCTTCCCCTCCCCTGCAGAGTGTATCTGATTTATAGTTGCCTGTTAATTTTGTGCAACAACAACATTTTTATACAAGTTTTTTTGTGGGTATGTTTTCACTTTTCTTGGGTATATGTTATGAACAGAATTGTTGGATCATCTGTTACCTTTAGGATTAGTCATTAGGGCAATTTACAGACTGTTTTCACTTTCATGTCAACATTGTTATTATCTGAAATTTTAATTTATACAAGCTAGTGAGGGTAAAGTGTACCTAATTTTGGTCTGAATTGCATTTCCGTAATGACTAACAATGGTGAGCACATCAAAAGCTTATGGCTGTTTGGACATTTCCCCACAGAAAGATCTCCTTACTAGGATTAGCTCTGTCATACGGGTCATGTTCTTCTGTCCCCCATCTTCCTGGTGCTCTGTGATTACCTGGACCATCACTACCTGTTTGGGTCCTGAGGGTTAGTCATGTGCTGTGATGAGTGTCCTTCTGGAGTGCAGTTCCTGTTTCCCCAAGTTGTGTGTTGAGCTGAGCCCCTTGATGGTTGTGCCACCTTGTGCCAAATCGGGGCGGCTGTGTGGGTAGGGCTGTCAGTCCTGCCAGACACTGGCACTTAGAATTTAACCCCAAGCCCCTTCTCAGGTGTGTTCAGGGGTTGGTGCTGCAGGTGCACATTGGCCCACGGCTGCCCAGTGTAGCTACAGGATGTGCCTTGTGAGTCTGGGTCACCTGCTGCGTGGTGCCCGCTAGGTGCAACCATGTGCAGTGCCACCTGCCAGCTGCAGGGTAACCAGGGAGGCTCACTGTTTTGGTGTGAGCCTGCTCACTGGTAGGTTAGCTGCATGTGCTTTGGGGTTGCTGGGCTTCTGGCAGGGGTGGATGCAGCACTGGCACTGCCTCCCTGTGGCTGTGGGTTGTGGGTGTGGCATGGACCAAGAGGTGGGCCTTGTAGTGTGACTGGAACCTCTCACCCTGGTGGTGTGTGGTGTGTGGGCTGGGCCCTCTGGTCTGCTGGAGGCGGCTATGGAGGCTGGAGGCATCTGTGGTGAAAGAGTGGGAACTGGGCTATGCCCCCCTGCTGGTTATTGGGGAAGAGCACACACACATGCTGAAGGGGTGCAGTGTCTCATCCTCTGGGATGTGGGGGAGCACAGACTCCGGTGGGGTCCACTACTAGCTGGCACATGAGAGATCAAGTGAATTTGCTAGCACGCAGGTGGTTGTTATCAAGGCCAGGCCTGCTTGTCTGCCAGGTGTCACCCCCATGATGGTTACTCCTTGGCTCCCAGCCAGCTTGGTTATTTCCATGTGTGGCCAAGCCCTCAGGAGGGACTTGCCTTCAGGGTCTGGTGTGGGAAGGGTGGGATCCAGGAAGGTACCAGCTATACTGTTGTCAGCAGTGTTGTAAGAGGCTGCTACGATGGGACCAGTGGTGACCCTGGATTATATTTTCAAATTCCTGGGATCCCAGGCCCATGCTGTAATGTGGGATCAGGGTCAAATGCTATTCACCAGCAGGTCAAATGGCTTCCAGACTGGTGTGATTACTTTTGTAAGGTAAATCAATTTTAGGCTTTTTGGACCACTAGCCTTTGTGGCTCTCGTCTGCGGCCTTGATCCTGTTGGCACAGAAAGCGCTTGGGCACATGGGCGAGGGACATACCTGCCTGATTGTGGGCACCTGGAGTAGGTGTGTGACATGCCTCCATAAGTGTGCACACCTGGCCTAGAGGTCAGCGCTATGAGGGTGGCGTCACTCAGAGGACGACACTACGAGGCATACCTGCAAGGTCACAGAGGGCACACGAGAGAACGCCAGCGAGGGCCCAGGGAAAAGCAAGCTCAAAGATTCCTGGGGATTGGGGGGCTTGTAGCGTCCTGGCCCTGCAGTCCTCCTGCCCGCCCTGGACATGGTTGGCCACTGCACTTTGAATCCCAGGCGCAAAGTCACTCATCACTCATCACTCATCAGGTCTTCAGGGCTCAAACCTTGTCTCTGTTTTCTCCTTGGTTCCTGTGCTCACTGTGTGGCCTCAGTGCAGCAGCTTCAGGTGCTTGTCTTCATGTTTTAATCCAGAATTGCAGAGCCGGAGCCAGGCGCACACACACTTGCATGGAGAATCTTCAGTTTAAGTTTTGGGAAAAATCTTGCAAGGACCCCTGTGCTCCACACTGCTCAGCAGTCACCTTCCCAGGACAAGAGCTGCCTGTTGTCTCCTCCTGCCCCTGCCCCTGCCCCTGTCATAACCTTGACCATGAGAATCACGTCTCATGGGCACTTGTTCCCTGTCTGACCTCGGGTTGGCAGTGGCAGCTCCCTCCCTGGTTGGGCACCATTAACAGGACAGAGAATGACCCTCACCTGCCTCCCATTTACATTCTCATCATCACGTCTACATCTGCCCGCTCATCCATAGGAGGCTCCTGTGTCACTTTATTCCAAATTGTAACCCACAAACCCCAGGTGGTGTGGACGTGTGTGACATACATGGAGTGTGACACATGTCCCTGCAGTTCCCTGACTCCTGCTCCCACAGTGGAAGGACTGCAGGAAACCCCCACTGGGGGGGTGCATGGACACCTTGTTTGGGACACAGTGACTATAAAATTTCAGTCAGAATAACTGGTCACTGGAGTGGGGAGAGGGTGGAGATTCTCTTTGCCCCATGACTCTGTGATCCTGGTGTCAGGCTCCCTGCAGGACTGAGCCCTGATGTCCATCTTGGGTCCTGCTCCCCTGCTCCCTGACTACCCCTCCCCAGCCCCAGCACCCCTTCCTCTCCTGCCCACTTAGGAGTCACCCAGGCCCCAGGCAGATACCAGACTCCCTCAAGCTATAACCTTGTGAGACAGTCAACAGGGGTCTAGTCTGATGCCCTCTGACCCAGCTAAGGTCAGGGCCTGGGACCAGGGACACTTAGTCACTATGTCTGCTGTGGAGAATCAGTGTGTCCAGTGACCTGCTCCCCCCCAACCACATACATTTGAGGTGGGTCCCCCACAGGTTGAGAGATGGTGGGTCTACATTTCTACCATGAGCATCCACTCTCCCTCATCCCTGCTGCTGGGCTCCCTTGATGTGTCCTGGTCAGTCCTACAAAGTCCTGTGGGCAGATGTGGAGCCATTTTCAGCATCGCAAGCTGATAATCTACCCCATTAGAAACCCCAATGTGCCCCTATTCTCCCATTGCAGACCTTCTCACAGGCTCTTTGATGCCCAACTGTTGCCCAGTCTGGACCCTCCATGGGGCTCAGAACTCTCTGTCCAGCCTCCCTTGGAGTCAGATGTTTTCTGCTGAACCTCAGTCCTGACAGGAGTCCTGCTCCCTCCATAGGGACCAGGAAGCAGGACACTCCCTGCCGACAATTCCTTGAAACTCTGAGTCTCCACACTCTTCTCTGAGCCGAGCCCATGCTGTGGGCACGGGCTGTGAGTTCTGGGTTATGGTCATTGTCCACACCCTCTCTCAGGGTCAGGATCCTTATTGTCTCTCCCAGCATCACCCCACAGGCCTGAGGGAGGACACAGATGCTGTGTTGTCCAAATGACCTCAGTGATAACCTCTGTCCCTCGCTGTCCTGGTGTTTGGGAGGAGGTCAGAGCCACAGGGATGGAAGGAGAAGAGTCAAGATCTCAGAGTCCTGCAGGGAGATGGGGAGTAGCTCATCCTGAGCCCTGTGGGGAAAAGGTGGCGGGGGAGGGAGGTTTTGGCCTCACTTCCCCTTTGTTTGCGTCACTGTGGCTTACCCATTTGCCCACCAATATAATATCCTGCGCCACAGTAATACTCAGCCTCGTCCTCAGGCTGGCTGTTGGAGATCGTCAAGTAGTGGTCAGCCCCTGAGCTGGAGACTGAGAAGTGATCGGGGATCCCCTGCCTTTTGCCGTGTCTTCCATCACTATCAACATTCATCACATGCCGCGGGACCCACCCTGGCAGCTGTTGAAACCATCTAATGGTGAATGCGCTGTGCTACCTACTCAGGGTACAGGTGATCTTGGCTGAGGCCCCCAGGGAGGCAGATGCAGAAGGGGTCTGGGTCAGCACAGGCACAGCACAGAGACCTGGAACAGAAGATTCAAGAATCACGGTGAGGGAGATTTGAAGGATTTACCGGGGAGCGGAATCCCTGAGTGTCTGGGCTGCTCTGACATGTGGAGACCACGAGGGTTACAGGGTAGAAGGACACCCAGGCCATGGTGGAGGCTTCCAGGAGCTCTGCCTTGAGGCTGCCCAGCTGCACTGGCCTCTCCAGGCTCCTGTCTTATCCTCCCTGCCTGCAGCTCCAGGAGGTGGGGCAGCCAATGCAAATCTCTCTCCAGTCCCCAGGGTGTGTGTCTCAATCTTGTCTGAGCCCTGAGCCTAAGGGCCTCAACCTGAACCTGACCAAGGTCTCAGGTCCCCATGTCCAACCCACACAGAATCTGTGTTTTGTGCCATGGAGGGCGCAGGAGGAGGGTCCCCAGCTCTGGTTACAGACCGACTCAGACTTAACTGGGAATCAGATTCCAGCACTGTTATCAGCTGATTGTTCACTGCATAGACTCAGGGAGGACAGATGCCTGAATACAGAAGCTGGGGTCCTGACAGGAGGGCTCAGGAGGCCTGTGATGAGGAAAGGAGGAAAACATGATGCCTTTCATGTTTCCGCATGGGAATTCTGGGACAGAGAATCGGCTGTGGGCTCAGTCACTCTCCTAGTTCTGACTTGAGTAAGTTGCACGTCACTCCATGCCTCAGTTTCCCCATCTGTGAAATGGGTGAAATGAGACAATTATTCTCGGGATTGCTACTGAAGGATTTAATAAGTATGAATTGTTTTCAATGGTTAGACATGTGTTAAGAACATAGAAATTTTTTCTTCCTCCTCTATTAAAATTCATATCCACGTATCTCTTAATATAAACATGGATACTGAGCACACAGGAATAAGAAAAGTGAAGGAAATAAAATGTTTTGGATTTGACACATTGACATGGTTTTATTTAACTGTAATACCAAATTGCACAGGCACCACACACACTCACACTCATAAACAGGCTAACCTATTTAATGCCCTTTGCATAGATAGCAGAAGTAATATCCTCTCAGATCCCTGTTCTACTTACTAGGCCTTTATGCCCATGGGCAGGATCATGGTTCCCTAAAACACAGTCATGGGGTGTCCTGACAGAACTAGGGCACATCTGCCTCATGCTTGATCAGACTGCGTGCAGAGTATTATTTCATTACCATTGTGACCACCCCATTCTGAGAGAGGGGCCCTCATCCCATAGATCTGCACACCTGTCCTGCA
This sequence comes from Talpa europaea, assembly GCF_964194135.1. Classification (NCBI taxonomy): domain Eukaryota; kingdom Metazoa; phylum Chordata; class Mammalia; order Eulipotyphla; family Talpidae; genus Talpa; species Talpa europaea. The sequence continues at coordinate 52,846,265 of NC_140082.1, forward strand.
TGAGGGTATCACACAGCCCAGTGGGCAGATGAGGCCCGAGGAAGCTCAGGGTGGGCTGCCTTCACTGAGGGGTGGGGAGCTGGGGCACAGGTAGCAGATGGGCACAGGGCACAGGTAGCACCTGATTCTGATCCTTCCCAGTCAGTCCACAGAGGCGCATGGTGCTGCAGAGGCTCTGAGGGATGAATGAGCACATCAGCGCTGAGCTGGCAGGCTAGAGATCCAAGACCTGCAGATGGAAAAGAGAACAGCAGGTGTCCTGGGGGCTCCTCATCCAGTTAGCAGCTGTACCAGAACCCCTCCTCCACTGAGACAACAATGGGCTTGTCTCTTTTGTCCTCATGGGAGGCCAACGAAGTCACCTCATCACCTGTCAGAGGTTTGTCACCATATTAAGGTAAGAGAGCAGGATGGAGCCATGGACAGTCATTAGTGGAGGGTCAGTGTCCTTGTGGGCCTCCAGTCCTGCCCACCTGATTGATCCCCAAGAGCTTGGTGATGTAACGTCCATCTGCAGTGTCCTCAAGGAGAGGGAGGCCTTGACCATGGAGGAACTGGGCTGTGGGTTGAATTGGGTTGACAAGCTAAACCTATTCACCTGGTCTTTGCAAGATGGGTCATCTGGAGACAGATACTCCCAAGGGAGAGCCCATGGAAGAAGGGGGCAGAATCTACAAGCTGAGGAAGCACAGCAAAGTAGCCATTGCTGAAGAGAGGGACAGACCACATTCTCTTCACAGTACACAAAAAATCCAAACAAAACAAACCAAAACCAACATTGCCAATGCCTTCATCGATATTATCCTCAGACCTGAGTCAACACATCTCACTTGTCAGCCCCTAGTATGTGGGTCACTGTCATTGCAGTCCTAGTCACCCCAAGTGCCTGCCCTGAAGGTGTCAGCTGTCTATCTTTCCAGAATCTTCTGTCTCTGGCATCACCAGCCCCAGGGTTGAACCTGCTGCCATGTGCTTCTCTTCCCTCAATGTCTGACCGTCCTCCCAGGAGCCTGTCTCCAGCACCTAGTCAGCAAACCATCCTCTGTGGTTGGAGATCCTTTGACCCCCTGCCTGTTCTTTCTGGGGTCACAGTGGGAAGAGATGCCCATGGTCATTAGGGTCCTGTCCTGTCCCACAGAACAGTCTGCTGTTTCCATGTGAGTTGTCAGCATGACTGTGTAGAATCAGGCACTAGTTTCCTGGGTCCTGTGCACAATCTGAAATTTCACAGTGTTTCTCTATGGGATGGAGTTGTGAGGAGGGGTGACCTGTGCTGAGGGATCGCAGGGTGTAGTGTCCTGAGAGAATATTCAGTCAAGTGTCTCATTGGGTCTTTATCTTGTGGATGGATCCATGGGGATGGGACTTTGGAACAGAACACGGAAGGGTCATTTTCTGTTTAAGATGTCGGATCAGTTGCCAAGGGACAATGAGGACAGGGGGTTGTCATAATACATGAGGTGGAGGGTAGGGAGCGATGTGACAGCAGAAGTGGCCTCTTTGATATAGGACTCAGGCCTATTCAGGTTTCACTGTGCATTACCCCCTCCCTCATAATTGGGTCGTTTTATTTCCTTGTTGCTGAAGGTGTCCTAATTTCTTAGTTTTATGCCCTTATTTTTGCCAACAAAGCCTGAGTATTTTTAGGCATTATTTTTTCAAAGACCTGTTCTACCTACACAACCCAAGCTTCTCTCACTATCCTCTCCATTACACATGCTAGCTGAATTTGACTCCAACTCAAAGATAATCTGGTCATTGATAGCATTTACTGTCTTTGTTTCTTTTGAGTATTTTCTACTGTTGTGTCATCAATTTCAGTAGGTTTTCACTTGTAGCATCTCCTATGCTGTTACTCCAGACACTGCATTGTTTAGTTTCAGATATTTAGTTTCAATTCTAGAAGTTCAGTTGCCATTTTTAAAATGTATCTTCTTGTCTCCACCTAGCAGGTTCCCTCACTCCCTGACCTCAGGAAGGTGGACTATAGCAAAATAACGACTTCTGATACGCTCTCCAAATTGTACCTTCTGGGACAATCTGAATAAATGACTGTAGCACTTATTACAGCTCATATGTCCTGTTCTGTGCAGGCCATTTTGATAAGGTACCAGGTGTGGTGAATTTCCTGTTAGGTCCCGGGTGCTTTGCATTCCCTCTCCCTGTGCGTTGGAGAGACACCGGAAATTCTGTTTTCCTGGACACAGGAATTTCTATTTTCCTTTACACTTTAGGTGGCACCTGAGCAGCCTTTGATTTGGGTGAATCTACTACATGTTAAGGTGAATTCTCATGATTTCTCAAACTAACTTTGGACCATTGTCCTCTGCCTGGGGAGCAGGCACTAGTGATGGGGTGGGGGTGAAATCTGTGAGGGTTACGCTATCGTCCTTGGGTGGGTCTTCTGCCTTGTATTGCCAGCAAGGCACAGAGCAGGTTTTCTATGATCCAAGAAGATGGGTAAAGGAGAGTCCTGGAGCCCTCGGTGGCTTTTTCAGGCTCTGAGCTTTTCACATTATTTGTAGTGCGGCAACCAGGTACATGGCAGGTAGGAACCCCCCAATCCCTCCTACTGGTGAATGTTTACCCTTTCTGGGCTCTTTGTGTTTGCTCATGGTCTCTGTTCCTCTGTTCCTGCTGCTGTTTCTCTGTCTCCTACCACTGTCATCCCTGTGACTCCGCCCTTCTATGCCCAAACTCTCAGCCCACGTGTGCCCACGTTTGCACACCCACACCCTACTCCAGGTGTCTACCATCAGGCACATGTGCATGCTTACAGGTGTGGGTCTTACATGCCAGTGGTGGGAGAGGGGAGAATCCTGACAATTTCCTCTTACCCTACACTCCTCTAGCAGTTTCCTCCCAAACTATCTTATCTGGGCTCTTAGGAAACTTTCCAGACTCTGCAGTGGTCTCTGTGCTGTTCTTTGGCCTCTTAAGCTTATTTGACATGCAGGTCCATGCAGCGGTTTTGGGTGATGGGCTGGAAGGATACGGCAGGTACTGCAGACACCGCCATATGTGCTTATAACTGAGACTCAGCTGGGAGACCCTGCAGGGTCCTCCTGATGGCGGCAGGGCCTGGGATGTGGCATCAGGGCATCATTGGCCCTGAGTCTCTCAGAGAGGAGGCATCAGCTGGGAAAAAGCTTCTCTCAGACCAAGGACTCCCAAGAGGGCACATTGGTGAGCAGCCAGGGGTCCCCAGCAGTGTTGAGGAGGTATATTGTGTGTGTGCATGCGTGTGTGTGTGTGTGTGTGTGTGCATATCAAGACTTTAGAGGTCCTACATTCATTCTCCAGTGTGCACTACAATGGTTTTCTCTATTCTAATTTCAGAGGCGCACTGGAGTGTGCTACTTCAAGAGGTTGGGGAAGGTGGGAGGTTCTGGGGATTCTTCAGGACATTTGGCCAATACTCCCAGTCACCACGCTAAGGACATCAAAGGGCTGTGACAACTTGTTAAACACACAACACAAGGTGTCCATGAGGCTGCCTTGGCTGTGAAGCCTGAGGGGCCAGTGTCAGCACCAGAGCCTCGTCCGTGTACCCTCAGGTTTCAGACCAACATCTGAGGCCCAGGAGCCACAAGACTCCCATATCAAGGCATTGCTCACATCTAACCAGCAAGTCATATGTTTGCTTTGCTTCTGCCTCTTCCCTATGAAAGCCTTTCCTCAGTTCCCTTGCAGGAGTATCCTGACTGTGAAGTTTTGTGTTACTCGCTCAAATATAGTGACTATTTCTTGAGTGACTCATTTTATGTTTTAACACAATAGAGGATTATTCTTCTCTCTGTCCTTTATGTCATCACTGTATCTTCAATTCAAAGACTTGCCGGGACACCCTGCCCTGAGCCCTCATCCACTCCTGACACACACACTGCAGACCAGCCTGGGGGCTGGCAGAGGAGGAGCCTGGGTGCTAAGATCTGGGGCCAGGTCAGAGCTGCTCATGGCTGTGTCCCCATCCCCCTTGGGCCAGAGGAGTTTGTGACCAGATGGGGAAAGGGTTTGTGTCTCACTTCTTCATGGCCCCGTGTCACTGTGGATGATCACTGCTGCTGTCCCACACCTGACAGTAATATTCTGCCTCATCCTCGGCCTGGCTCTTGCTGATGGTCAGGATGGCTGTGTTCCCCAAGCTGGAGCCAGCGATCCGGTCAGGGATCCCTGAGGGCCGGATGCTATCATACATGACCAGCACAGGGGCCTGTCCTGGCTTCTGCTGGTACCAGTAAGCAACTTTATCTTCAATGTTGTTTCCCTGACACGTCATCCTAGCCGTCTGAACCAGAGACACCGACACTGAGGGTGGCTGAGTCAGCTCGTAGGAGACCACAGAGCCTGCAGGCAGAAAAGGAGAGGGGTGTTAACGTGCAGGACTCATTCCCAGAACATCTCACCTTGCCTGGCCTGGACTCAGATCTAGTGGTTTCTGGATCCCCTGGCTGCCCACATCCCTAGTCTCATCCTTAGTGTCCTATGAGCCTGGATGTGTATGACGTTTATGACATATGATTAAATTCCCCACCACTTCTCTTAGCAGGCACAGGCCCTCAGGCTCATACCAAGCAGTGAGCACAGCAGGGTCTACCAATACCAGGCCCCTCCTAGGCAGAATCATGGGATTCTGGCCCCCACAGCAGCCCCACTAAGTCAGTGCCAGGCTGGTCCCTCAGCCTAGGCTGGGTGCAATGAGCTTGGGTAAGGTACCTGTGCAATGAGCCAGGAGGCTCAGGAGGAGAGGGGTCCAGGCCATAGTGGGGTCCCTGATCCTGCTCCCTGATGCTGAAGCTGGGCAGATTCCCCCCAGGCCTGTCTTATCCCCTTGCTGGAGAGAGCTGCTGGGTATGCAAATCAGCCAGGGTCAGGCTGCTGCTTGGGGAGTTCTGTGTTTCAGAGAAGACTCAAGGATATTATTCTTAGAGTCCCCACCCTCAGCTTAGGGATTCTATTCTCTGCTGGTCTTGTGGTCTGGTTGAATCTCCTCCCCAGACTCTGTCCTGGCCTCTGTGCTGGAAGCCTCTTCCCAGCAGAGCTCAGCGTGGAGTCTGTCTGGGTTTTCAGGTTCTTGTCTGTAGGTGCCATGAGGAGGCTTAGTGGGGGAAGTTCCCACCCCAGGATGCTGTTTCGGAGCAGCAGAACAGAATAAACCTCCTCCCTTGCACAGCACACATGGTGTCATGTAGGTTTTAAATTTTCCTCCAGGTTGCCTGAGGCTGGTGATAGGGCCTGTACCTCAGTGTCCCCAGAGTTTGCTCAGGTCAGATAGATGTTATGTCCTTCCAGGAAATACTTGGTGATCCCTGTGCAAACTCTACTAGCAGCTGAAATAAATGTTCACCCTAATTAACTATATTTAATTCTTGGGAAAGATATTAATAATAAAAGTATTAATGTATAATCAAGGGACAGAAGTTTTTGCAGCAATCACTGGGTGCCAGGCTCTCATCTAGGATGTGGATGGTTTTGTGGCAGGGCAGGAGGGTCTCTGAGCAAATGGTAGGAGGCAGGATGTGTGAGTACGGAGAAGTTGGGTGTGAAGAAGCAAAGTCATTTTAGCTCGTCCGGCTTGTGTGTGTTTGGGAGATGATTCCTGATGTGTCTGACCTTGTGCAAGTAAAATTAGTAATTCAACACGTTCAGATCAGGTCTTGAAGTCTGAAGATGGTGCATGATTGTCAAGGATGAGGCTGTAGGAAACTGTTACTGAATGACTCTGGTGTTCCCTCATGGTGACTAACCCTCCTGTCACATCCAAGGGAGAAAAGGAGAAGGGGGTTAATGTGCAGGACCCATTCCAGAACATCTCCTCTTGCCTGGCCTGATTCAGATCCTGTGGTTTCTGGATCCCCTTTCTTCAGTCTCATCCTCAGTGTCCTCTGATCCTGGATGTGAATGACATTATGACAAATGATTAAATTCCCCACCACTTCTCTTAGCAGGCACAGGCCCTAGGGCTCACACCAGGCAGTGAGCACAGCAGGGGTCTACCCATACCAGGCCCCGCCTAAGCAGAATCATGGGAATCGGCCTTCAATGTAGCCCCCCTGAGCACAGAGTCAGTGCCAGGCTGGTTCTCAGCCTGGACCTGGGGTGCAATGAGCCTGGATTAGGTACCTGTGCAATGAGCCAGGAGGACCATGAGGAGAGGGGTCCAGGATGGTGGGGTCCCTGATCCTGCTCCCTAAGGCTGAGGCTGGGCAGGTTCCCCTCCAGGCCTGTCTTATCCCCTTGCTGGAGAGAGCTGCTGGGTATGCAAATCAGCCAGGCCCAGGCTGCTCCTTGGGGAGTATTGTGGTTTCAGAGAAGACTCAGGGATATAATTTTTAGAGTCCACACCCTCAGCGTAGGGATTCTATTCTCTGCTGGTCTTGTGGTCTGGTTGGATCCCCTCCCCAGACTCTTTCCTGGCCTCTGTGCTGGAAACCCCTTCCCGGGCAGAGCTCAGGGTAGAGTCTGTCTGTGTTTTCTGGTTCTGGTCTGTAGGTGCCATTAGGAGGCTTAGTGGCAGGGGTGAGGGGTTGGGGGGGGTCGGGGGTCACCCCAGAGCACAGTACCAATAGCAGACAGAATAATCCTCTTCCCTTGCACGGCACATGTAGCATCATGGAGGTTTTAAATTTTCTTCCTGGTTGCCTGAGGCTGGTGATAGGGGCCGTGCCTCCGTATCCCCAAGTTTGCTTAGGTCAGATAGATATTATATCCTCCCAGAAAATGCTTGGTGACTCCTTTGCAAACTCTAATAGCAGCTGAGCTGAATGTTCACCCTAATTAAGTGTATTCAATTAATGTATAATATATTACTAATAAAAGTATCAATTTATAATCAAGGCAACAAAAGTTTTTGCAGCAATCACTGGGTGCCAGGCTCTCATCTAGGATGTGGATGGTTTTGTCTGTCAGGGCAGGAGGGTCTCTGAGCAAAAGGTAGGAGTGGGAATGTGTGAATACAGAGAAATTGGGTGTGAAGAAGCAAAGTCATTTTAGCTCGTCCGGCTTGTGTGTGTTTGGGAGATGATTCCTGATGTGTGTGACCTTGTGCCAGTGAAATTGGTAATTCAACAAGTTCAGATCAGGCCTTGAAGTCTGAAGATGGTGCATGATTGTCAAAGATGAGACTGTAGGAAAATGTCTGAATGACTCTGGTGTTCCCTCATGGTGGCTAACCCTCTTGTCACATCCTCCAGGGTGTTCAAAACACCCTGACACATGTGGCTCTTTCCTGACCCCTAGTGGCCACTCTGTAGTGGCTGCAGGAGGCTCCAGGGCGTCAGCTGATAAGGTGTGCATTCAGAGACATCATTTCAGGTGGTGATTCCCTGGTCCGTGGGCTGCACTTTCATATGAGGCCTCTGTTTATCTCAAGGTCAGGGACAGGTGCCTCAGATCAACAAGGATAATATGAGCATGTGTACTTATAGGAGGGAGGTTCAGGACTCACCTGAGACACACCTGGAAGAACTATCAGGTAACAGGGTGGCACTGGGGAGAACAGGAGTCAGGAAATGTCTCTTCATGGTGCCAGCTGTGTGTGCAGTGAAATCATGGGGCCTTGGGGTGACTGCACCCAAGACAGATAGGAGAACATCTGTCCAGGAAATAATTGTGATCCTCACTTCAGTCTTGGACACACTCCTTCTGGTCTATGGCATGAACATGGCACTGTCCCTGCTCTTGGGAGTTTCCATATTGTGGATGGAGCAGAGCAAGAGCATCGCTGGTTTTCAGACACAGCAGACGGTCCTCACGAGTCCCCTGTGTGTTGTCTCATCTATTTGAAAGCTGGACACCGTTCACAGTTTCCTTGTCTGGATTGACGTGACCCAGTGATGGCTGAAGTGTGATAAGTGCCATTTGACTGTGATGCTTTTCAATGAAGTTTGGGTGTGAGTTCAAGGGTCATACTGGATTCATACAGCAGCTTTCCCCTTGAATGAGGATGTGAAGGCTGCAGCTGCAGCAGCCTCTCCCAGGTCTCATGTTAACAAAAGGAGAACAATGTCTCCATATGGCGTGGTTGAACCAGAGAATAAGCAGGATCTGGGATCTCATGGAATGGGTGGGTCTCTGTGGAAAAGCCATCTCCCTCCAGAGTTCTTGTAGGATAAAAAAATGCCTTTTGTATTTGCTGTGCATGTAGAAGACCTGTCATTTCCTGACCAATGGGAAAATGATTCATAGAAATCAATCCATTAATGAAAATGATGGTAAGGATGAGCAACCAGGTAATTAATATCAGATGAAAAATGACCCAGGGGTGTTGAGTGATGACAGGCTGGAGGGGCCCTTTGGAGTCAGGAGAAAAGATGGAAAAAGTAGTAGGAAGTGTCTCCAGACACACTTGATTCAGTTTCTGTCTGATGATGCCAAGGCCAATGCACCCTCACAATCCTGGACCGTCAAAACTTATCTAACTCCATATATGTATATCTTTTTCTTTTCAAAAACAGGGGTTCCAGTTGGGGTTTTTGGCCCCACCCTTGGATCTGCACAGAGCCAGTCTGCAGGGGGACATGCTCTCTTTCAAGGCTGGTGGAGAGACACTGGGCAGCATCTGAGAGTGGCGTGTTGGGGCCTGGAACCCTCTCCAGGCACAGGGGTCTGAGGCAGCAGAGCCCAAATGCAACCACTGGGTGGGCACAGAGACCTCTCTTGTGAACCCCTTGTTGGGAGAGTCTTCTCGCGCTCCTGGAGTGGAGCATGAGGTCAGACAACCTGAGCATGTGCTAAACATAACTGACCTTCAGCTAATTTCCAAGCCCATAGGAACCAAAGCACCCTGTGCAAAATGAAATTACTTGGGAAAAAACCTTTCCATGTCGGGGCTGATTTTGGTCTGACTAATGAAACCCTGCCAGGCTTTTCTTTGCTCCGGCCTAGCTTTCCTCCCTTTTCCTTTCACTGCCATAAGCCTGTCTTAGCTCCAAGATGGTGGAGACAGATTTGAGCCCTGAGTCACCTGTGTCCTTGTGGCCTCAGTTTCAGGTGCTTGTCTTCCTAGTTGTTAATCCAGAGTGTAGTGGAAAAGCTCCACACCTCAGCGATGTCTTTCCTATTCTCCCTATTGCCCCAACACTGGGGTGTCTTCCTTAGTGAGAACCATCGAGGGAGAAAAGGAGGTGGGGTTTAATGTGCAGGGCCCATTCCCAGAGCACCTGCACTTGCCTGGACTCACATCTAGTAGTTCCTGTCCCCTGGGTGTCCCCTTCCTTCAGCCTCATCCTCGGTATCTCCTGAGCCTGGCTGAAAGATGTATGGTGATTTTGAGAAATGAATGAACACCACCCTTCCCCTAATCTTGGGAGGCACAACCCCTCAGGATCACACATAACAGTGAGCACAGTGGGGTCTACCCACAATACATTCCCCCCAGATCATGAGAATCCTGCCTCCACAGGCAGCCCTCACTGAGCTCAGAGTAACAACCGGGCTTGTTCCAGAGCCTGGAGGTGCATGAGGAGAGGGGTCCAGGCCATGGTGGGGTCCCTGTCCTGCTCCCTGAGGCCTGGCAGGTTTCCCCTTCTCCCCCAGGCCTGTCTCATTCCCTGTATGAGAGAGCTGCTGGGTGTGCAAATCAGCCAGGCCTGGGCTGCTGCTTGGGGGGCTTTGTGGATTCAGAAAAGACTCAGCCCCCAGAGACACAGAGTGGTGGGGCCATTCTCTGGAGTCTCCACCCTAAACTCAGGGGTCCTCCCTCCCTGCTGGTCTCATGGTCTGGCTGAATCTCCTCCCCTAGACTCTGTCCTCTTCTTTCTCTGGGTGGGTCCTGCCACAGCAGAGCTCAGCTGATGTCTGTGTGTTCTGGAACTGACATTTCCAGGCTGAGATTGGGTCAGATCCTCCTCTCCCCACAGCCACTGATCAGCAGATCCTGAATGAGGATCTTTCCTCACTCGCACACACTCATGAGACATTGAGGACCATCATTTCTCCTGCTTGGGCTACTGGGAAAGACACTGGGCTGTGCCTCAGTACCCTCCGTGTGCACTCAGGTCACATGGAGATCACGGGGTCCAAAATGCTGCGTGAGAGTGAGGCCTGGCAAGGGCTCTGAGAGCTGTGCCCCTGTGAGATCACTATAATCCAGTGTGTTTTGCTGATGAGGTGAGGTATTAAGTGACAAGCTGTCTTCATTTGTAATCATTCAACATAAGTTTATCAAATACCTGCTGTGTCCAGCTCTCATCCGGGGCCTGGACAGTGAGGTCATTTTAGCAGGACTGAGCTATGTGGAAGAACAGAAATGTCTGAATACGAGCCAGAGAAACAAGCCATTTCTATAAGCCCCAGACCGCATCCATGGAGTCTGAAATGGGGACATCACTGACAAGGGTGATCCCTGTCACTTAGGTTTTAGCTCCTGGTGGCAGCTGCTCCCCCTGTCACAGCTGCCTGGAGGCTGGAACAAGCAGGATGCAGGTGGCTCTCTGCTGCCCCCTGGTGGCTCCCTGCACTGGGGGCAGCAGGCACAGAAGCTTCCAGTGTTCAGATTTGGATTCAGAAGCTGCAGTTCAGGAGGGGATTCCCTGAGACATGAAATGCTAGTCCCGTGGGTGAATTACCCTCTCTGTGGCCCCGATTTTTCACAAGACTAGCCACAGGGTGTTCAGTTGATCACATGGAAAACAAACTTGAACGTGGCCCCGGGGGAAGAAAGGGCTGGGGCTATATGAGATCCTGCATGTCACCGTCAGGTCGTGGACTTGGCACTGGGGACACCTTCTTGGGGCAGATGCCAGAACCTGAGAACGTAGGTGACAAATGGCTGGTGGACGCCACTGCAGGTGGTGCCCCAAGACCTGACTCAGGGGTGGGATCAGCTGGCAGGAGGTTTATAGGGAGAGTGCTTGGGCCACCCCTGTGCCAGAGATGGGTGAGGGCAGGATGCGCCGAGGGAGGGCTCAGCGGGACCGTCATCCTCAGAGATCCCACAGGACTCTGTTGCTTGGATGCCCCTTCTGAGCCCTCCCAGGTGGCTACGTGTCTGGTCTTCAGACACTCGCACTCATCAGGCTGGAGGCCCGACTTTAGGGCAGGGACATGGCACAGGGGGAGGTGGCTCCCTTCATGGGAGGGCTGGCGCACGATGCCAGGCTGTCTGCGGGCAGCTCCCCAGCAGGTGGAGCAATGACTCCTCCATTCCAGAAGGGATTTGCTGCTGCTACAGACTGTCCACCACACCAACCCTCTTGAGATCTGGTGGTTTCCAATTCTTAGTGTTCAGTATCAGAGGAAGAGCATGAAAACTGTCAGCTAATAGACTGTGGACAATAAAATGTGTCCATCGATGACCAAGATTTTTGGCATGAAAGTAGGGAGGAGCTCAGGTCGGTGAGAGACACTGTATCACACAATTCCTGCTTACAAGACTGAGCTTTCTCTGAGTCTCATATGAAAGTGAAGCAAAAACAGACTGAAGTCAGATCCTACTGCATTCTACAGAAATTTTAGTGACAGCAGATCAATGAACCAACACTATCCTATAATTATTTATGATGCTCTTAATATTTTTGTTGCTTTGATTAAATTTTGCTACTGAAAGTTATGCTGATATCACTAGGAGGAAGAGAATCAATGAACACTCAGAATCCCAGGAGAGAAAACACTTTTTTAATTGTCTATTTTGATGACAGATTTATAAGGGCATAATAAATGAGATTTCCAGTTATAAAAATATGCACAGATCAAGTGACCAAGAAGTGTAGTATGGACATAGAGCTCAAAGAGGAAAGGAGAAACAGTTGTGCATGATAGGCAAGAATTTTTGAAAAGGAAAGAGTGGCCCCAAACCTGATGATATTTGCTTCCGTTCGCTGTGTGTCAAGAGAGTGATGTGAAAGTTTTCTATGAAAATGCTCAGATCAACCTACAAAGGAGCAGGGAGGCTGAGGACATGGCTGCTGCCCCTCCCCCTCTCCTCCCAGGGGGGTCCTTCTCCATAAAGCAGGCCTTGGCTCCAGTGCAGGGTGATCCTGAACTGATAACAAGAATGACCACGAGAGTCAGCGGCCACCCAGAGCCAGACACTGTCCTTCCTGAATCTTGACTCCTCTCAGCACCCCCGGGACAAGTGAAGACAATGAGCCTGGAGAGGCCTTGGCTTTCCAGAAGGCCTTGGCGCGAGGGTCCTTGTGTACCAGGATGCTGACAAGAGTCTCAGAGCTCAACAGACTCCCACCCTCTCTATTTCAGCAGGGGAACAGCAGCCCTGAGAATAAAAATCTGCTCAGAGTCTCCCAGCCCAAAGGGCCACCTTAGGGGGCCTCTGAGGTCTGTGGGAGTGAGCGCAGGCCTGGGAGGGAGGTTCTTGTCCCACTTCCCCATCTGTCTGTGTCACCGTGAGTAACGCCAGCTGCTCCCACTGCCATCACCTGCTGCACAGTAATAGTCAGCCTCGTCCTCGGCCCGGGTCCCGCTGATGGTCAGGGTGGCCGTGTTCCCCGAGTTGGAGCCAGAGAACCGGTCAGGGATCCCAGAGGGCCGATTGTTATCCTCATAAATGACCATCACAGGGGCCCGGCCTGGATGCTGCTGGTACCAGTAAGCATATTTACCACCAATGTTGTCTCCCTGACACGTCATCCTGGCCGTCTCTCCCAGAGACACCGACACTGAGGGTGGCTGAGTCAGCTCATAGGAAACCACGGAGCCTGCAAGGGAGAAAAAGAGAGGGTGGGCGAAGATGTAAGTCCTATTCACAGGAGACCCGCACGCTCCTTAGACTAAGGACCCAGGATTCTCTGGTTCCTAGGTGCGCCTTCCCTTATCCCAGTCCCAATGTCCCATGAACCTGGTGGTGAATGGAGGCCTCAGCCAAAGAGAAAACACTCCCCTTCTCATGGCAGCCAGAGCCCCTCAGACACACACCAAACAGCCTTGGTGGCTCAGTACACAGGCTCCCACCCTGCACAGGGTCATGAGCATCCTGGCCCTAAGGCAGCCCTTGCTGAGCTCAGAGTCAAGGCCAGGCTGGTCCCAGAGCCCTGGAACTGGGGTGCAGTGAGCCTGTTAAGATACCTGTGCAGTAAGCCAGGAGGCACAGGAGGAGCGGGGTCCAGGCCATGGTGGGGTCCCTGATCCTACTCCCTGAGGTGAGCCTAGGCAGGTTCCAGCCAGGCCTGTCTTATCCCCTTGCTGGAGAGAGCTGCTGGGTATGCAAATCAGCCAGGCCCAGCTGCTGCTTGGGGAGTTTTGTGGTTTCAGAGAAGACTCAGCCTCCAGGGACTTGGGGAGGGAGGGGTGATTTTTAGAGTCCCCACCTCAGCTTAGGGATCCTCTTTCTCTGCTGCCTCATGGTCTGGTTGAATCTCCTCCCCTAGTTCTGTCCTGGCCTCTCTGCTGCGCAGCTCCTTCCCAAGCAAAACTCAGTGTGGAGTCTAGTTTTCTGATTCTCATCTGTAGGTATGTTTATGAGGCTGAGTTGGGCCACCCCAGGTGCAATACCCGAATATAGTAATGGAATATACCTCCTCCCTTGAACATCTCATATGGGGTCATTGATGTTTTTAAATTTTCCTCCAGGTTCCTGAGGCCAGTGATAGGGGCTGAGCCTCAATATCCCAGAGTGTGCTCAGGTCAGATAGATGTCATGTGCTCCCAGCAAATGCTTGGAGCCTCTGTGCAAACTCTAAGAGCAGCTGAAATGAATGTTCACTCGAATTAAGTGTATTTAAACCCTTGGGAAAGGTATTTATTAATAAATATATCAATTTATAAACAAAGGAAAAAGATTATGGGCAACCATGGAGTGCGGGCTCTTCTCCAGGAGATGGATGATTTTATCTGGTAGGATAGGAATGTCTGCGAGTAAAGGAGGGTGGGGCCTCTGTGACCACAGAGAAGGCAGGGGTGAGGACGGTGGCTTCATATTAGCTGGACTGGGCTTGTGTGTGTTTGGGGGGAAAATTACTGTTGTGTCTGAACCTGTGCCAGTGAAATTGGCCATTCTACAAGTTCAGATCAGCTCATGGAATCTGAAGAGGGCACATGATGGTCAAGGATGACACTGTAGGAAAATGTTACCCCTTACTCTGGTGTCCAACCCTCCTGTCACAACCTCTAGGGTGCTTGAAATACCCTGACACATGTGGCTCTTTCCTGTCCCCTGGTGGCCACTCTGCACTGGCTGTAGGAGGCTCAGGGGCATATCTGTTCAGGTGAAGATTCAGAAGCAGCTTCTCAGGTGGTGATTCCCTGATACGTGGGCTCCTGACCCAGGGGTGAATCCCTGTTCCATATGTGGCCCCTGTTTACCTCAAGATCAGGTATAGAGGCATCAAATCAATAAGGAAAATATGAGCATGTTTATTTAGAGGAAGAGATTCAGGACCCACCTGAGGCAGCACTGCAAGTCTGGACTGTCAGGTCACAGAGTGGCACTGGGGAGAACAGGATTCAGGGAATGGCTCTTCATGGTGCCAGCTGTGTGTGCAGTGCCATCATGGGCCTCGGTGGTGACTGCACTCAAGGTAGACAGGAGAATATCTATCCAGGAAATATTTGTGAGCCCCCTACTTCAGTCTTGCACACATTCCTTCTGGGGTCTAAGGCATGAACATGACCCTGTCCCTGCTCTCAGGAGTTCCCATTCTCCATTGTGGATGGAGCAGAGTAACAACATAGCTGGTTTTCAGACACAGCAAACGGTCCTCCCTAACCTCTGTGTGTCGTCTCATCTATTTCAGACCTGGACACTGTTTATAGGTTCCTTCAGTCTGGATCGAACATGTGGACCAGTTCTGGCAGAAGTGTTGTAATTGTCCTTTGAATGGGATTCCTTTCAATGAAGCTTTGCTGTGAGTTAAAGAACGATACTAGACTTATACAGCAGCTTTCCTCATGAATGAGGATGTGATAGCTGGAGCTGCAGCAGCCACTTTGAGGTCTTATGTTAACAAAATGAAAAGCAAAGTCTCCACAGTGGGTTGGATGAAGCAGAAAATAAGAAGGATCTGGGATCTCATGGAATGGGTGGGTATCTGTGGAACAGGCATCTCACGTTAGAGTTATTGTAGGAGGAAAAAAAGCCTCTTGTCTGTTCATTCCTCAGGCTGTTTGTAATTGCTTTCCATGTAAAAGACCTGTCCTTCCCTGACCATTGGGAAAATGGTTCACAAAAATCAATCATTTATTTATTAAAAATATGTATTTACTTTTCTTTTTCTTACACACACATGCACACACGCACATCTTCTCTTTTTCAAGAACAGTGCCCTGAGTGTGGCTCTTGGCCCCACGCCTGCATCCACACAGCCAGTCTGCGGGGGGGACATGCTTCCCATCAAGGCCAGTTGAGAGAGACCGGGCAGCATCTGACTGGAGTGTGGGGACATGAAGTCCTGTCCAGACCCAGGGATCTGAGGCAGCAGAGCCCAAATGCCACCCTGGGAGGGTGCAGGGGCCTCTCTTATGGACCCCAGGGTGGGAGAGTCTTCTCATGCTCCTGAGCAGAGATGGTGTCAGACAGCCTGAGCATGTGCTACAGATGACTGCCCTTCAGCTGATTTCTAAACCAGTTGATACCAAAACACCACTACTCAAAAGATAAATTATTTAGGGAAAAAAACCTCTCCATGTCTGGACTGATTTTTGACTGACTAATGAGATTGTGTTAGGCTCATACTTTATCAGCCCTGACTTTCTTCCTTTCTTCCATCACTGCCATAACCCTGTCTTAGCTCCCAGATGGGGGAGGCAGATGTGAGCCTTGAGTCCTCTGTGTCCTTGTCTGTCAGCTCAGAAACATCTCTTTCTATTGTCAGTAGTCAGAGTCAGAATATTGGCTTCCATGTGTGCTGGCTGTGAGACCATCACTCTGCAACAGGGAACGTTCTGGGTTTTCTGAGGATGCAGCCCGTGACACACTCAGATGTCTATGCTCAAAGCCAGTTCAGTCCCACCGTGACAGGTTTTCATGAGAGCTTTGGGGTGATGATCAGGGTGTCATCAGGGGGAATCTGCAGGTGACACACAGTTCTCACAACAGAGCATCATAGAGGGGACCTCCAGGATGAGCCCTATTTTGACTCAGGTGGGTTGAGTCCAGCCCTTTAGCTGATCCTGTTGGGATCCTGAGGTGAAGACAGGGCAGTGGTCACCTACCCCCCTCTTTGTACTGGTACCCATAATGTGGCCATGTGGGGATAAAAGTGCTGCCTGTGCGACCTGTCCTGCGCATCTCTCAAAGGTCCAATAGTAACAGCGGGGTGGCTTGTGTACTGGACAGCAGAGGCCACACCAACATCAACACTGATGCCCGGGGTGCAGTATTACTCAGGGACCCAGAAGGCGTTTCCCAGGAGACTGGATCAGGTGCCCGCGGCCTTGGCATCATATGAGGTCGCACACTGGTGAAGAGCCTCCATAACTTTGTAGACCAATATTTGAAGAAAGGAAAGGTGATTTTTGAAAGAAAATGTCAGAAATGGGATTTATCTCTCTTGTGGGAAAGTTTTGTAAAATTTTCGCAAGTGTGAAATTTTGTCACACTTGAATGAAATACATTCCACCTTTTGCATCTACATCACTTATTTTGAGATATAATTCAAATACATTGTTTTAACCATGAAAGTAAATATAAACAGTAGGTTTTGGTACCTTTACCATGGTGCTATGATCACTACAATCAGTTTTCCATAATTTTAACAATAAATGAACACCATCCTCCACTTCCTGCCTCTAGACACCCCAGTACAAAGCAACCGTGGTAAATTTCTCTTTCTTTATATTTCTCTGTTCAGGGCTTTTTTACAAGTAGAGCCATGTGGTGTGTGGTCTTAATGCTGACTCCTGTCATTGCACAGCATCTCCTGGCTTCAATCCCACTGGAGCATGGAGCAGGATTTCATTCCACTTCATGGCTGAGGAATATTCTATGCCTTGGACACCCCCTGGTCAGTTGATCCATTTATTCATTGACAGATTTTGGGGTGTTTCCACCATTTGGTTATTTGGAATACTAATCCTGCATCAAACATTTTATATGCATATATATATTTCACATCATTCTTTATGTTTGTGCAACACATGCTTTCTCCTCTCAGGTGTATTCCCCGTGTACAAGAAACATTTTTACACAAGTTTTCTGTGGGTATATGTGTTTTCATTTTTTTTTTTTGGGTCTATGTTGTAAACAGTGTTTTTGGACCATATGTTACCTTCAGAATTAGTTATTGGGGCAATTTCCAAACTGTTTACCAAAGTGGCTCTACCTTTTCCATCCTGCTATGTGTGAGGGTTTCAAGTCTTCCAAATTCATGTCATCACTAGTTATTATCTGTTTTACCCACACCAGTTTGTGTTAAATTGGTTTTTAATTTTGGTTCTGAATTGCATTTCCTTAATGACTGACAACAGAGAGCACATCATGAGCTTATGGCTGTTTGCACATTTCCCCACAGAAAGATCTCCTTACTAGGATTAGCTCTCTCACACCGGTCATGTTCTTCTGTCCCCCATCTTCCTGGTGCTCTGTGATTACCTGGACCATCACTACCTTTTGGGTCCTGAGGATTAGTCATGTGCTGGGATGAGTGTCCTTCTGGACCACAGTTCCTGTTTCCCCAAGTTGTGTGCTGAGTTGAGTCCCTTCGTGGATTTGCCACCTTGTGCGTATCAGCACACTGGCACTTAGGGTTTGACCCCAAGCCCCAACTCAGGTGTTATCAGGGGTTGGTGCTGCAGGTGTACATGTGGCCCATGTCTGCCTGGTGTAGCTATAGTATGTGCCTTGTGAGTCTAGGTCGCCTCCTGCATGGTGCCTGCTGGGTGCAGCCATGTGCGGTGCCAGCTGCCAGCTGCAGGGACACGAGGGAGGCTTGCTGTTTTGGCGTGAGCCTGATTGCTGGTAGGTTTGCTGCATGTGCTTTGGGGCTGCTGGGCTTCTGGCAGGGGTGGCTGCAGAAGTGGCACTGCCTCCCTGTGGCTGTGGGTTGTGGGTGTGGCATGGACCAATAGGTGGGCCTTATAGTGTGACTGGAGCCTCTCACCCTGGTGGTGAGCGGGCTGTGCCCACTGGCCTGCAGGAGGTGGCTCTGGAGATTGGAGGCTGCTGTGGTGAAGGTGTGGGAGCCTGAGGCTCTGCCCCCCTATGAAGACTTGGTTGTTGGGGCAGAGCACACACACAGAGGCTGAAGGGGCTCATTGTCTCAGCCTCCACGCTGTGGGGGAGCAAAGGCTCTGGTGGCGTCCGCTATTAGCTGGCACGTGGGAGATCGAGTGAATTTGCTAGCACACAGGAGGTTGTTGTCAGGGCCAGTCCTGCTTATCTGCCAGATGTGACTCCTGTGATGGTTGCTCCTTGGCTCCAGGTCAGCTTGGTCATTTCCATAGGTGGGGAGAGCTCTCAGGGGGAACAGGCCTTCAGGGTCTGCTGTGGGAAGGGTGGGATCCAGGAAGGCACCAGCTGCACTGTTATCAGCAATGTGGTAAGAGGCTGCCACGATGGTATCAGTGGTGACCCTGGATTATATTTTCAATTTTCTGGTGTCCCAGGCTGTCGTGGCAGGGAGGCCAGAGTAGGATCTCTATGATCTGAGCAGACTCATGGAGGAGTGAGTCCTGGAGCCCTCAGTTTGGCTTTTCAGGCTTTCATTAGGATTTACTAGGTACACAACAAGTAGGGGTGCTGGGGGGCCGGGAGGCTGGCTGGCCTTCAGCCCCCAGCAAGTCTTCACTCTATCTGGGCTCTCTGGCATTCCCTTGTGGCCGTCTCTTCTCTGCTCCTTTCGCTCTCATTCTCCATCCTTCTCTGCTCTAGTGGCATCCCGGTGACGCAGCCCTTATAGGCCCAGTCTTAGCCCAAGTGTACCCACTTACGCATGCCCACACCCTACTCCAGGTGTCCGCCATCAGGCATGCATTCAGAACCACAATGATCCATCATCAATCCTAATGGTGGGAGGGCAGAAAAGCTTGATACTTTTTTATTTACCCTACACAGATCCAGGCTACAAGGTGGGGATCAGGGTCAAATGCTAATCACCAGCAGGTCCAATGGCATCCAGATGGGTGTGATTACTTTTGCAGGGTAAATCAATTTCAGGCTTTTAAGCCACTAGCCTCTGTGGCTCTCATCTGCAGCCTTAATCCTGTTGGTGCAGAAGGCGCTTGGGCGCATGGGCGAGGGGCATGCCTGCCTGATTGTGGGCACCTGGAGTAGGGGTGTGACATGCCTCCATAACTGTTCACACCTGGCCTAGAGGTCAGGGCTATGAGAAGGACGACACTATGACAGAAGACCTGTAAGGCCACAGAGGGGACACGAGAGAACGCCAGCGAGGGCCCAGAGAAAAGCAAGCTCAAAGACATCTGGGGATTGGGGGGCTTGTAGCCTCCTGGCCCCACAGTCCTCCTGCCCCCCTGGACATGGTTGGCCACTGCACTTTGAATCCCAGGTTCAAAGTCAGTCTGGTCACGGGTCTTCAGGGCTCAGTCCTCGTCTCTGTTTTCTCCTTGGTTCCTGTGCTCACTGTGTGGCCTCAGTGCGGCAGCTTCAGGTGCTTGTCTTCATGTTTTAATCCAGACTTGCAGAGCCGGAGCCAGGCGCACACACACGCCTACATGGAGCATCTTCAGTGTAAGTTTTGGGAAAAATCCTGCAAGGACCCCTGTGCTCCACACTGCTCAGCAGTCACCTTCCCAGGACAAGAGCTGCCTGTGGCCTCCTCCTGCCCCTGCCCCTGTCATCACCTTGACCATGAGAATCCTATCTCAGGGCACTTGGTCCCCGTCTGACCTGGGGTTGGCAGTGGCAGCTCCCTCCCTGATTGGGCACCATTAAGAGGACAGAGAATGACCTTCATCTGGCTCCCATTTACATTCTCATCATCACGTCTACATCTGCCGGTTGGTCCAGAGGAGGCTCCTGTGTCACCTTATTCCAAATTATAACCCACAAACCCCAGATGGGCGTGGATGTGTGAGACGTACGTGGAGTGTGACACATGTCCCTGCAGTCCCCTGACGCCCTCTCCCACAGTGGAAGGACTGCAGGAAACCCCCACTGGAGGGGTGCATGGAGACCTTGTTTGGGACACAGTGACTATAAAATTTCAGTCAGAATAACTGGTCACTGGAGTGGGGAGAGAGGGGAGGGTCTCTTTGCCCCATGCCTCTGTGGTCCTGGTGTCAGGGCTCCCTGCAGGACTGAGCCCTGATGTCCATCTTGGGTCCTGCTCCCTTGTTCCCTGTCCACCCCTCCCCAGTCCCAGCACCCCTTCCTCTCCTGCCCACTTAGGAGTCATCCAGGCACCAGGCAGCCCCCAGACTCCCTCAGAGCTATAACCTTGTGAAATAGTCAACAGGGGTCTGGCCTGATGCCCTCTGACCCAGCTAAGGTCAGGGCCTGGGACCAGGGACAGTGAGTCACTATGTCTGCTGTGGAGAATCATTGTGTCCAGTGACCTGCTCCCCACCCAACCACGAACATTTGAGGTGGGTGCCCACAATGTTGAGACATGATGGGTCTACATTTCTACCGTGAGCATCCACTCTCCCCCATTCCTGCTGCTGGGCTCCCTTGATGTGTCCTGGTCAATTCCTAGACAGCCTGTAGGCAGATATGGAGCCATTTTGGCCACACAAACTGATAATCTACCCCATTAGAGACCCCAATGAGCCCCTATTCTCCTGCTGCAGGAGTTCTCACAGTCTCTTTGACGACCAGCTGGGCCCTATTCTGGACCCTCCATGGGTCTCAGAACTCTCTGTCCAGCCTCCCCTGGAGTCAGATGTTTTCTGCTGAACCTCAATCCTGGCAGGAGTCCTGTTCCCTCCATGGGGACCAGGAGGCTGGACACTCCCTGCACAAAATTCACTGAAACTCTGAGACTCCACACTCTTCTCTGAGCAGAGCCCATGCTGTGGGCACAGGGCTGTGAGCCCTGGGGTATGGTCATTGTGCCCACCCTCTCTCAGGGTCAGGATCCTTCTTGTCTCTCCCAGCATAACCCCACAGGCCTGAGGGAGGACACAGATGCTGTGTTGTCCAAATGACCTCAGTGATGACCCATGTCCCTTACTGTCCTGGTGTCTGGGAGGAGGTCAGAGCCACAGGGTTGGAAGTAGAAGAGTCAAGATCTCAGGGTCCTGTAGAGGGCTGGGTAGTAGCTCATCCTGAGCCCTGTGGGGAAGAGGGGGCGGGGGAGTAAGGTTTTGGCCTCACTTTCCCTTTGTCTGTGTCACTGTGGCTTACCCGTATTGCCCACCAATATAATACTCTGCGCCACAGTAATACTCAGCCTTGTCTTCAA
Source organism: Talpa europaea (assembly GCF_964194135.1). NCBI lineage: Eukaryota > Metazoa > Chordata > Mammalia > Eulipotyphla > Talpidae > Talpa > Talpa europaea. The sequence continues at coordinate 52,867,522 of NC_140082.1, forward strand.
GCTGGATGTTGGAGATGGTCAAGGAGCGGTCAGCCCCTGAGCTGGAGCCTGAGAAGCAATCGGGGATCCCCTGTCCTTGCTGTAGCTTCCATCACTCTTCACATACATCACATACCGCGGGGCCCACCCTGGCAGCTGTTGATACCATATAATGTAGTAGTTGCTGTGCTCCCTGCTCAGGGTGCAGGTGAGCTTGGCTGAAGGTCCAGGGAGGCAGATGCAGAAAGGGTCTGGGTCAGCACAGGCCCAGCACAGAGACCCGGAACAGAAGATTAAAGAATGATGGTGAGTGAGATTGGACAGATGCCCCTCGTGACTGTGTATTTGCAGGATATACCAGGGAGGGAGACCCCTGAGTGTCTGGGCTGCTCTGACCTGAGGAGACCATGAGGGGCAGGAGGTAGAAGGACACCCAGGCCATGGTGGAGGCTTCCAGGAGCTCTGCCCTGAGGCTGCCCAGCTGTACTGGCCTCTCCAGGCTCCAGTCTTATCCTCCCTGCCTGCAGCTCCAGGAGGCGGGGCAGCCAATGCAAATCTCTCTCCAGTCCCCAGGGTGTGTGTCTCAGTCTTGTCTGAGCCCTGAACCTAAGGGCTTCATGCTGGTGATTTCCTGAATTTAGAAGAATGGCAGGTGTGAGTTTCAATTCGGGAGTTGATTTTACAGCAGAAGTATCTTCAAGGGAACATCAGTCATGCTCAGTGCACTTGAGCACAGCCCAGTGCCTTGGACAAATTAGGTCTCCAAACCAGGACCACAGCGCCCCCTGGTGCCCAGGATGAATGTCATCCTGCATGGGCTGACAGTCACCAGCATGACTGCTTCTGAGCCTGATGGAGACCAGGCCCTGGGTGAGTGTGACATGGGCCCCTCATCTGACACTTGGAATAACCCACTGCAGCCTCCGCCCTCTTCTACAAAATGGGGAAGCAGGGAAAGGCTAAGTGATTTTCTCAAAATAACCCAGGCAATAGGAGTGGGTTAGAATTCCCAACGTTTTGAGCCCATTATTCACCCTCCTGTCCTGCCCTCAGTGGCCCCAGGTCTTCCCTCTTCCCTTGTCCCAGCATACTGGGCCCCTCCTGTCAGGACCCAGCTTCTGTATTCAGGAGTCTGTCCTCCCTGCATCCATGCAGTGAACACTCAGCTGCTCACGATGCTGGAATCTGATTCCCTGTCAGTTGTGAGTCTGTCTGTGCACAGATGTGGGGACCGTTTTTCTGTTCCCTGTGGGGCAGACAGCACAGACACTGTGTGGGAAGGACATGGGGACCCAAGATGCCTGCTCAGTCTCCTCGTGTCAGACTCCTCTCTGCTCAAAATAGCGTGAGGATCCCCTTCCAAATGGTCCAGGCCGGGGCTTTTGGGGAACTGTCAGGAGGAACAGAACGTTATTTATTTATTTGTTTGTTTGTTTATTTATTTATACAAGAACTAGGGTTCAGGCCATATGTGCAGGATGGTGAGAGAATTCACCAGAGACAGAGCAGGGAACAGAACAGGCAGACTGACAAATACACTGCTGAGGGCAACAGCGGCGCGACAGGAGAGAGGTCTGCTGCGCCTTGTGGAACACTCACCGGTGGCGGGATTGAACCGGCACTGCAGAGGCTGCAGACAACTTCACAGTGCGGCACTCAACCGCCTATGCCACCAGGAGAGGCCCAAAAGTCATTTCTTTTTAATAAACATTCTGAAATTTGCACTTTCCTGTAATGTCCTGAACAAATATATTTGTCCTCAGGCTCCTGCTGCTGAAAATGTACAATGTGACTCACTGACACTTGCTGAGACCCTGCACCTGGACCCCCTGAGAGGCCCCTGTGCCCCTGGGCATAGACACCCCTGACACCCTGCCCCTCCCAGTTGTGTGTAAAGAGGTGACTGAGACTGGACAGGGCCAAGGCCTCAGGCCCGTCCATCCTGCTCCCAGCTGAGTATCCCCCACAGCCCCTCCCCTGATGCCTCCTCCCCTCCACGTGTCCCTCAGAGTCTCCAGGGGCTGCTGGCTCCTCAGGGCCAGTCTCACACCTTAACTCTGGGTCTCTGTGCAGCCTGAGGCAAGTTGGTAGCACCATCCTGGGAGAACAGACTTTCCTAAAGTGACCTGAGCTTGGGAACTCTGTGGAGAGGACAAGTCATCTGACTTCAGTTACAATTCCTGATGATCAGCCACCACCTAAATCTATTCTAAAATATAACATTATAATTTGTCATGGGATTTATAGAAATGACCTTCCCTCTGAAGGGGATTCTTCTTCCACAAGATAAGTAATTGACAAGGACTCTAAAGGGATTGTGAGGCTAGTACAAGTCCACATGCCTCATACAGGCACAATTATGTTGCACTTGGGAATTATGGGACAGAGAATCAGCTCTGGGCTCAGTCTGTCTTCCAGTTCTGACTTGAGTAATTTGCACATCACTCCATGCCTCAGTTTGTCATAAGATATATGGGAATTACCTCTCTGAAAGGGATTGTTATACCATAGTATATGTAATTAACAGGGACACTTGTCATTCCTTATGCTGACTCATAATACAAGTGTTTGATGCTGACACTCATTGTTAACATTATCATTGTATTGAATGTCTTGTCTTTGAGAGTGTGATTAGTGTGGACACATGTTATAAGAATTCCCTCATTGCGGGTGGCCCCGGGATCGTGGTTTGCGAGGAGAGTGGAGCTGTCATTGCCCCTACTGGGGCCTCTGCTTTGAGGGACCCTCCATAGCCCCTGTGTCTGCAGGGACAGTTGCCTCAAGAAAACGCACCCTCCCCCCTGCTTGGACTCCTGTGGTGACCTCAAGACACTGGGGGCTGTAACATCCTCTCAGGCCCCTGTCCCCCTCACTAGGATTTTATACCCAAGGTCAGGTCATGCTTCCCCAATATAAACATTATGGGGTGACCCAACAGAACTAGCTGCTTCATGTTTGTCCACATACCGTGAGGTATGTCATTGCCTCCCCATCGTGACCACCCAATCTGAGCAGGTGTCCCTCATCCTGCAGAATCTGCAGCTCCATTCTGCATGAGGCTTATCTAGTATGTGTCTTCTGTCCCCTGCACAGAGGGCATCAAGTGGCCTGCAAGGGCACATGACGCCTGAGGAGGCTTAGGGTGGGCTGGTGGCATGAGGTGAGGGGAGCTGGGGAACAGGTAGCAGAATTAACCTGATTCTGTTCCTTCCCAGTCAGGCCACAGAGGCACAGAGTGTGGCAGAGGCTCTGAGGGATCCATGAGCACAGCAGAGCTGAGCTGGCTGGAGACCTGGGACCTGCAGAGGGAGAAGTTACAGCAGGGGTCCTGGGGGGTCATCCAGGAAGCAGGTGAGGCGTCTCCCCTCCCCCAGTGATACAGGAGACAGTGGGCTTGTCTCATTTATGTCCTGATGGGAGGCCACGGAGGCCACCTCGTCACCTATTAGAGATGTGTCACCATGTTAAGGTAAGAGGCAGGATGGAGCTGGCAACAGTCATTGAGGGGAGGGTCCGGGTCCCTGTGGGTCATCAGTCCTGCCCACATGATTGATACCCCAGAGCTGGGTTGGTGTAACCTCTACATGCAGTGTCCCCGAGGAGAGGCTGAGCCCGACCATTGAGGAGACAGTGTTGGGGGTTGAATTGGATGGACAAGCTTATCCAGTTTTCCTGTCTTTATAAGATGGGTCAACTGGAGACAGATGCTCACAAGGCTACCATGTGAGGAATGAGGTAGAATCCACAAGCTGAGGAGCCACAGCAAAGCAGCAGAGGCCAAAGAGAAGCATGGACCATTTTCTCCTCAGTGTCCTTAAAAATTTGAAACAAACAATATGAAAACCAACCCTGCCAAATCCTTGCTTGATCAGATATTCTCCTCAGAACTGAGTCAATGAGTCTTTTGTCAGCCCTAGAATGTGCCTCTGTCACTGCAGCCCTAGCAAAGACCCTGTCACCCCAGGGTGTCAGTGTTGAATCTTCCAGGACCCTCTCTCTTGGCATCACCAGCCCCGGGACTGACCCTGCTGCCATGTGCTTCCCTCCCCTCAGGGTCTGACCCTCCCCCAGGAGCCTGTCTCAGCGCTCAGACAGCAACCTGTCCTCTGTGGCCGAGACCCTCTGTCCCCTGCCTGCTCCTTCTGGGGTCACAGTGGGGAGTGATGTCCATGCTCTCCAGGGTCTGTCCTGTCCCACAGAACATTCCCCCATCTCCATGATTGTCAGCATGATTGTGAAGATTCAGTCACTATTTTTCTCACGCCAGCAGGCACAAGGCAGCTTCACTATGGATTCAGGCAGAGGAAGGAGAGAGTCCTGGAGCCCTCAGTGGATTTTTCAGGCTTTAATGCTCTCAGGAACCAGTGCACAGGCACGCCAGGTGGGAAGGCTGCATGCAAGGAGGCAGAGACGGGCTGGGCAGGGAGGTGCTGGGAGGCAGGCAGGCAGCCGAGCCTCCTTGTACCCTGTGAATCTTTGTACTCTTTCTCTGGGCTTCTCCAGCATTCTCTCTCTCTCTCTCTCTCTTTCTCCCATGTCACCTCGTGGTCTCACCTCTTCGTCAGTCACGCTGCTTGTCCTGTCATGGCCGCTGCTACCACAGCTGCATGTTTATCCTCAGGTCTCATTTCAGGTGTGCACACTTACACATGTGTGTACACCAGTTCCCCAGGTGTGCACAACCGGGCCCTTGTGTCCCGTGCCCCTGGTCCAAGCGCCTTCTGCATTAACACGATCAGGCCCAGGTGATAGCCACAGAGTCTAGTGGCATAAAAAGGCTGATAATTCATTTACCCTTCAAACTCGTTTCGTGGGGCCTGTGCACCTTCTACCCTCACAGAAGTGATCTCCAGGTGAGAGGTGTCAGGAGAGGTGACCTGGGGGAGGGATTGCCAAGAGGGACAGGGTCCTGGGAGAATATTCAGTAAAGCATCTCACTGGGTCTTTTGATGTGGATGGATGCATGGGGATGGAACTTTGAAACAGAAGACAGAGGGTAATTTTGTGTGAACGAGGTCGGTCCGGTGCCCAGGGATGGTGGCGGTAGGGGTGAGATTGCCTGGGAGTGGGGGATAGGCAGGGAATTGCTGGCAGAGGAGGCCTCTTTGATGGTGGGACCCAGGCGTGTTCTGGCTGCTGGTTTCACCTGGCTTTACCTCCCACTCCCCATAAATTCATTATGATAATTTCTTCTTTGTTTTCTTCATTTTCTGGTAAGGAACGTTTCCTAAGTCTGGATTGACACATTTAATGTATCCATCAAATTCTGAATATTTTTACTCATTACTTCTTTAAAGAATAGTTTTACCACAACCCCAGCCTTGCCTTCTGGTCACTTGCAGTTTCTCACACTCACCTGAATTTGACCAATAACTCAAAGAGAATCTCATCATTTATTGCATTTTCCTCTATTTTATTTTGAATATTTTCTACAGGCTGTGTTACCAATTTCACTCTTTTAATTCATAACATCTAATCTGTTACTCCAGCCACTGTTTATTTAATCTCAGATACTATATTTTATTTCTAGGAGTTCAATGTGATACTTTAAAATGTAAAGTGTAGTACAATAATGACTTTCTATGCCTCTGTCAATATTCTATCATCCGGGCATCTTCAGCACCAGTCTGGGTAAAGACTGTTGCACTCAGTACAGCTAATACATCCTGATTCTTTGCAGGACATGTTGATAGACGCCTGGTGTGGTGAATTTTCTTTTTTAAGTCCCGGGTGCTTTGCATTCCCTCTCCCTGTGCTTTTGCTTGAGATTTTTTTTTTTTAATTCAGTGAAGCTACTCGGACACAGGAAATTCTTTCTACTTGCCTTTACACTTTCGAGGTGGCACCTGAGCAGGCTTTGGTCTGTGTGGTTCCCCGGTGTTAAGGCAAATTCATCAAACTGACTTTGGAGTGTTGCCTCTGAAGGGAGCGCACAGTGCTGGTGTGGGTGTGAGCTCTGCGGGGGTCACTCTGTTGTCTTTGGGTGGTTCTTCCTTGTCCTCAAGCTGTTTCCTCCCACATTGGTCTCACCAGTGCCCTGGGGTCTTTCCAGAACTTCGGAGCCACCCAAGCTCATTTGACATGCAGAGTCCATGCTGTCAGGTTTTTTAAAATTTTTATTAATTATATTTTAAAATTCTTACATCACTGTTCTTTTTTAAACAATATTTGCTTCCCCCTGCCTCAGGTGTAGTCCCCATAGAATTCCCTTCACCAAGGCACCCGTGCACCATCACCTCAGTCCCCTGTGCTCCTCCCTCCCTCCCTCTCACCCCTCTCCCTCCTCCTCCCCTGCAGGATGTCTCTGGTTTATAATTGCCTGTTTTTGCTTTGTTGTGCTTTGTACTGTTATTATTTTCTACACTGATGTCCTATTTGGTTCCCCTATATTCCTGCTATAAATGAAACCATCGATATTTTCCTTTTTCCTTCTGGCTTATTTCACTGAGCATTATTCCTTCTAGCTCCATCCACGTTGCTGCAAATGGCATGAGTTTTTCTTTTTTGATTGCTGAATAATATTCCATTGTGTATATACACCCCATCTTCTTGATCCAGTCATCTATTTTGGGGCATTTGGGTTGTTTCCAGGTTTTGCCTATAGTAAATAGTGCTGCAATAAACATGGGGGTGTAGGTGTTCTTTTGAAACAATGTTTTTGTGTCCTTTGGGTAGATTTCCTAGGAGTAGAATTGCTGGGTCATATGGTAGTTCCATTTTTAGTAGACTGAGGAACCTCCAGACACTTTTCTACCGTGGTTGGACCAGTTTGCTCTCCCACCAGCAATGTAGGAGAGTTCCTTTTTCACCACATCCTCACCAACATTTTGTTGCTTTTTTTTTTTTGATATGTGCCATTCTTACTGGTGTAAGGTGGTATCTCAATGTGGTTTTGATTTGCATTTCCCTTATTATAAGGGATATTGAACATTTTTACATGTATTTGTTGGCCATTCGCATTTACTCTTTGGAGAAACGTTTTCTAAGTTCCTCTGCCCATTTCTTGACTGGATTGTTTATCTTGTTTTTGTTGAGTCATGTGAGTTCTTTTTATATCTTTGGGATCAGTTCCTTATCAGTTGAATGGAGTGCAAAGATTTTTTTCCCAATTAATGGGGTGTCTCTCTGTTTTGGTTAATGTCTCTTTGGCTGTACAGAAGCTTTTCAGTTTGATGTAATCCCAGGTGTTCATCTTTTCCTTGACTTTCTTTGCTTTGGGTGATGAGTCTTTAAAGAGTTTATTGAGATGTACGTCTTGTAGTGTTTTACCTATATTTTCTTCTATATATTTTATGGTTCCAGGACTTATGTCCAGTTCTTTCATGCATTTTGAGTTGATTTTTGTCATGCTGTGTGTATCAGGACCTAAGAGAGTTTAGGTTCATTCGCCAGTGTCCACTGCAATCGGGTTTTAGGTGATCTTTCTGGAAGGAAGATGTACTACCCATGATGTACATGGGAAAATGGAGTTAAGCCAGACATTGTCCCGCCTTCCACAGCCAGCCTCTGTGGCTGTCATCTGTGGCCTTGCTTTCCTCCTAGGTATCATCGACACATGTGATAACGTGTTTGTGCCAAAAGCACTTGGGTGCGTGGGCACGGGGCACGAAATGTCACCCAGACCGAGAGGCTTGAACACGGGTCCCATATGCCTATAATTGTGGCACTCAGGCCAAGAAGCGAGAACATGGGGCGCCCACCTAGAAGTGCTGATGCTCAAGGGAGATCATTATCACCAGACTGAGAGGAAATGAGATGAGACTGAGATAGAAACTGAGAGGAGAACCAAGAGAGTATGGAGATTTATGTGGTGTGGGGGACTCAGTGGCTGCCTGACTCCCAGCCCCACTGTCTTGCTGCCTGCTGGTCTGCCAGTGCTCAGTTCCTTTCTTCATATTTAAAGGCCTATCAAATCTATCCAGGGCTCTAAGACTATCTTTTCTGTCTGCCTGAAGCCACAGAACTGCCTGTTGCTGTGTCTTCAACCTCCTGGTGCTGGAGGACAGTGTGACCCAGAGGGGAAAGGAGTGTGTGTCTAAGTTCCCCCATAAACCTGTGTCACTGTGAGTTCAGATCATCAGGATCCCACACCCGACAGTAATAGTCAGCCTCGTCCTTGGCCCGGGTCCCTCTGATGATCAAGGTGGCCATGTTCCCTGAGGCTGAGACCTGGTCAGAGATCCCTGAGGGCTGGTTGTTTTCCTCATAAATGACAGTCACAGGGGCCAGTCCTGGCTTCTGTTGGTACCAGTTAGCATATTCACCTCCAATGTTGTCTCCTTGACACATCATCCTGACTATCTGTCCCAGAGACACTGACACTGAGGGTGGCTGAGTCAGCTCATAGGAGAACACAGAGCCTGCAAGAGAGAAAAGGAGAGGATTAAGGTGTTGGAACCATTCCCAGAGCATCTCTGCTTGCCTGGCCTGAACTTGGATCCAGTGGTTATCTATGTCCGCATGTTCCCCCTTCCTTCAGCCTCATCCTCAGTGCCAATTCTATAAGCCTCAGACCACAGGCCATGGAGTGTGAAATGAGGACATCATTGACAATTGTGATGACTGTCACTCAATTTTAGCTCATGGTGAGTGATGCTCCCCATGTTACATGAGGGCATCATTGCCCCTGAGCCTCTCAGAGAGGAGGCTTCATCTGGGAAACAGCTTCCCTCAGACCCTGGACTTCCATGAAAGCTCAGGTGTGAGTGACCAGGGAGGGGGGCTCCCACAGTGTCCGAGGAGGTGCTCTGTGTGCGTGTGTGTGTGTGTGTGTGCATTTCAAGTCGTAAGATGTGCTACATTCATTCTCCAGTGTCCATTGCAATGGTTTTCTCTATTCTCATATCAGAGGAGCACTGGAGTTGGCACTTCAAGTGGCCAGGTCAGGTGTGAGGTTCTCGGGATTCATCAGGACATTTGGCCAATACTCCCAGTCACCACGCTAAGGACATCAAAGGGCCGTGTCAACTTATTAAACACACAACACAAGGCGTCCATGAGGCTGCCTCGGCGTGAAACCTGAGGGGCTCAGCACCTGAGCCTTGTCCTGTGTACCCTCAGGTTTCAGACCAAAACCTGAGGACACACAATCACAATTGCCACTGGTCTCCCTGTCATGGCACCACTCACATCTTGGCCAGCAAATCATGACTTTGCTCTGCTTCTGCCTCTTCCCTATAAAGCCTTTCCTCAGTTCCCTTGCAGGGAGTGTCCTGACTGAAGTTTTGTGTTGATCGTTCAAATATAGTGTTTCTCAAAAGTTGTGACTCTTCCTTGAATGACTCATTTTATGTTTTAACACCACAGAGAAATGTTCTTCTCTCTGTCCTTCATGTCATCGCTGTATCTTCAATTCAAAGGCTTGCTTGGGACAGCCTGCCCTGAGCCCTAATCCACTCCTGACACACACACTGCAGACCGGCCTGGGGGCTGGCAGAGGGGGAGCCTGGGGACTCAGATCTGGGGCCCAGATCAGAGCTGCTCATGGCTGTGTCTCCATCCCCCTGGGACTGGAGGAGAATGTGACCAGATGGGGAAGGGGTTTTTGTCTAACTTCTCCATGGCCCCGTGTCACTGTGGATGTTTACTGCTTCTATCCCACACCTGACAGTAATAGTCAGCCTCGTCTTCGGCCCGGGTCCCGCTGATGGTCAGGGTGGCCGTGTTCCCAGATTTGGAGCCTGAGAATCGGTCAGGGATCCCTGAGGGCCGCTTGTTATCCTCATAAATGACCAGCACAGGGGCCTGTCCTGGCTTCTGCTGGTACCAGAGAGCATATTCATAATTAAAGTTGTCTCCCTGACACGTCATCCTGGCCGTCTGTCCCAGAGACACTGACACTGAGGGTGTCTGAGTCAGCTCATAGGAGACCACAGAGCCTGCAAAGGAGAAAAGGAGAAGGGGGTTAATGTGCAGGACCCATTCCTAGAACACCTCCCCTTGCCTGGCCTGATTCAGACCCTGTGTTTTCTGGATCCCCTTCCCTTAGTCTCATCCTCAGTGTCCTATAAACATGGATGTGAATGACATTATGACAAATGATTAAATTCCCCACCACTTCTCTTAGCAGGCACAGACCCTAGGGCTCACACCAGGCAGTGAGCACAGCAGGGTTCTACCCATACCAGGCCCCACCTAAGCAGAATTCTGGGAATTGGCCCTCAATGCAGCCCCACTGAACACAGAGTCAACGCCAGGCTGGTCCCTCAGCCTGGACCTGGGGTGCAATGAGCCTGGATTAGGTACCTGTGCAATGAACCAGGAGGACCACGAGGAGAGGGGTCCAGGCCATGATGGGGTCCCTGATCCTGCTCCCTGAGGCTGAGGCTGGGCAGGTTCCTCCCAGGCCTGTCTTATCCCCTTGTTGGAGAGAGCTGCTGGGTATGCAAATCAGCCAGGGTCAGGCTGCTGCTTGGGGAGTCTTCAGAGAAGACTCAGGGATATTATTTTTAGAGTCCCCACCCTCAGCTTAGGGATTCTATTCTCTGCTGGTCTTATGGTGTGGTTGAATCTCCTCCCCAGACTCTGTCCTGGCCTCTGTGCTGGAAGCCCCTTCCTGGGCAGAGCTCAGGGTGGAGTCTGTCTGTGTTTTCTGGTTCTGCCCTGTAGGTGCCATTAGGAGGCTTAGTGGGGGGGGGGGGTTCACCCCAGAGTGCAGTACCGATAGCAGACAGAATAATCCTCTTCCCTTGCACAGCACACGTAGCATCACGGAGGTTTTAAATATTCTTCTAGGTTGCTTGAGGCTGGTGATGGGATTATGCCTCGGTATCCCCAAGTTTGCTTAGGTCAGATAGATATTATGTCCTCCCAGGAAATGCTTGGTGACCCCTGTGCAAACTCTAATGGCAACTGAGATGAATGTTCACCCTAACTAAGTGTATTCCATTAATGTATAATATATTACTAATAAAAGTTTCAATTTATATTATAGGAAACAAAAGTTTTTGCAGCAATCACTGGGTGCCAGGCTCTCATCTAGGATGTGGATGGTTTTCTGTCAGGGCAGGAGGATCTCTGAGCAAAAGGTAGGAGGCGGAATGTGTGAGTACAGAGAAGTTGGGTGTGAAGAAGCAAAGTCATTTTAGCTCGTCTGGCTTGTGTGTGTTTGGGAGATGATTCCTGATGTGTCTGACCTTGTGCCAGTGAAATTGGTAATTCAACAATTTCAAAAAGTTGTGCAACAAGTCTGAAAATGGTGCATAATTGTTAAGGATGGGACTGTAGGAAAATGTTACTGAATTACTCTGGTGTTCCCTCGTAGTGACTAAACCCACTGTCATATCCTCCAGGGTATTTGAAACACCCTGACACATGTGGCTCTTTCCTGCCCCCTGCTGGGCATTCTGCACTGGCTGCAGGGGGCTCCAGGCATCAGCTGCTGGGGTGTGCATTCAGAGGCAACTTCTCAGGTGGTGATTCCCTGGTCCTTGGGCTGCACTTTCATATGTGGTCTCTGTTGACCTCAATGTCAGGGACAGAGGCCTCAGATCGACAAGGAAAATATGAGCATGTTTACTTAGAGGAGGGACGTGCAGGACTCACCTGAGACACACCTGGAAGAACTATCAGGTCACAGGGTGGCACTGGGGAGAACAGGAGTCAGGGAATGGCTCTTCATGGTGCCAGCTGTGTGTGCAGTGCCATCATGGGGCCTTGGGGTGACTGTACTCAAGACAGACAGGAGAACATCTCTCCAGGAAATATATGTCACCCTCACTCCAGTCTTGCTCACACTCCTTCTGGTCTATGACATGAACATGGCACTGTCCCTGCTCTTGGGAGTTTCCATATTGTGGATGGAGCAGAGCAAGAGCATCGCTGGTTTTCAGACACAGCAGATGGTTCTCACGAGTCCCCTGTATGTTGTCTTATCTATTAGAAAGCTGAACACTGTTCACAGGTTCCTTGACTGGACTGACAAAGTGGCCCAGTTTTAGCTGAAGTGTGATAAGTGCCATTGACCGTGATTCTTTTCCATGAAGATTGGTGTGAATTTAAGGGTCATACTGGATTCATACAGCAGCTTTCCCCTCGAATGAGGATGTGATAGCTGCAGCTGCAGCAGCCACTCCCAGCTCTTATGTTAACAAAGGAAAACAATGTCTCCATACTGCGTGGTTGAACCAGAGAATAAACAGGATCTGGGATCTCATGGAATGGGTGGTTCTCTGTGGAAAAGCCATCTCCCTCCAGAGTTATTGTAGGGTAAAAAAAAATGCTTTTTGTATTTGCTGTTCATGTAAAAGATCTGTCATTTCCTGACCATTGATAAAATGATTCCTAGAAATCAATCTATTAATAAAAGTTATGGTAAGGATGAGCAAGCTGGTAATTAATATCAGATAAAAAATGACCAATAGGTGTTGATGATGACAGGCTGGATAGGGGCCTTTGGAGCTGCTGTCAGGAGAAAAGATGGAACAAGTAGTAAGAAGTGTCTCCAAAGACACTTGATTCAGTTTCTGTGAGGATGACGCCAAGGCCAATTCACCTCACAATCCTGGATCTTCAAAACTTATCTAACTCCATATATGTATATCTTTTTCTTTTCAAAAACAGGGGTTCCAGTCATGGTTATTGGCCCCAGCCCAGTACTGCACAGAGCCAGTCTGCAGGGAGATGAGCTCCCCTTTAAGGCCGGTGGAGGGACACTGGGCAGCATCTGAGAGTGGAGTGTTGGGGCCTGGAGCCAGGTCCAGGAACAGAATCCTGAGGCAGCCGAGCCCAAATGCCACCACTGGGTGGGCGCAGAGGCCTCTCTTGTGAACACTGCTTCGGAGAGTCTTCTCATGCTCCTGGAGCAGAGATGAGGTCAGACAACCTGAGCATGTGCTAAACATGGATGACCTTCTGCTAATTTCTAAACCAGTCGATACCAAAACACCCCTACTCAAAAGATAAATTATTTGGGGGAAAATAAACTCTCCATGTCTGGACTAATTTTTGTCTGACTAGTGAAACTGTGTTAGGCTCATACTTTGTCAGCCCTGACTTTCCTCCTTTCTTCCGTCACTGCCGTTATCCTGTCTTAGCTCCCAGATGGGGGAGGTGGATTTGAGTCTTGAGTCCCCTGTGTCCTTGTCTGCCAGCTCAGAAACATCTCTTTCTTTGTCAGTAGTCAGAGTCAGAATATTGGCTTCCATGTGTGCTGACAGTGAGACCATTGCTCTGCAACAGGGAACGTTCTGGGTTTTCTGAGGATGCAGCCTGTGACACACTCAGATGTCTATGATCAAAGCCAGTTCAGTCCCACTGTGACAGGTTTTCATGAGAACTTTGGGGTGATAATCAGTGTGTCATCAGGGGGAATCTGCAGGTGACACATCCGGGTCTCCGGCAGCAGAACAGCATAGAGGGGACTTCTAGGACCAACACTGTTTTTTCTCAGGTGGGTTGAGTCCAGCCCCTTAGCTGATCCTGTTGGGATCCTGGGCTGAAGACAGGGGATGGTCACCTACCCCCCTCTTTGTACTGATGCCCATAATGTGGCCAGGTGAGGATAAAGGTGCTGCCTGTGCATCCTGTCCTGGGCTCTCTTGAGGGTCCACTAGTAACACCGTGGGTGGCGTTTGTACGAGACAGCAGAGACTGCACCGATATGGACAATGATGTCCGGGGTACAGTGTTACTCAGAGGCCAGGAAGGTGTTTGGATGGAGACTGGAACAGGTGCCCAACGGGCTTGGCATCACATGAGATCACACAACGCTGAGGAGAGTCCATAATGTAATAGACCAATATTTGAAGACAGAAAAGGTGATTTTTGAAATGAAATAAAGAAATGGGATTTATCTCTCTTGTGGGAAAGTTTTTTAAATTTTTCACAAGTATGAAATGCAGCCAGACTTGAATGAAATACAGTCACCTTTCGTATCTACATCACTTATTTTGATATATAATTCAAATACATTGTTTTAACCATGAAAGTCAATATAATGCAGTAGGTTTTGGTATCTTTACCTTAGTGCTATGATCACTACAATCAGTTTTACATAATTTTAGCACTAAATGAGCCCCATCATCCAGCTCCTGCCTCCAAACACGCCAGTTCCAAGCAACTGTCTTTCTTTTTATTCTATTCTGGGCTTTTATACAAGTAGAGCTATGTGGTGTGTGGTCTTAATGCTGACTCCTGTCATTGCACAGCATCTCCCGGCTTCAGTCCCACTGGAACATGGAGCAGGATTTCATTCCACTTCATGGCTGAGGAATATTCTATGCTATGGACACACCACGTTCAGTTGATCCATTCATTCATTGACAGATTTTGTGGTGTTTCCACCATTTGACTATTTGGAATACTAATCCTGAAACAAATATTTTATAGGCATTTTATTGACATCATTCTTTCTGTTTGTGCAACACATGCTTTCTCCTCTCAGGTGTAGTCCTCGTGTACAACAAACATTTTTATACAAGTTTTCTATGGGTATATGATTTCACTTTTTGGGGGGGTATGCTGCTTTTGGATCATATGTTACCTTTAGAATTAGTCATTAGCGCAATTTCCAGGCTTTTTACCAAAGTGACTGTACCTTTTTCCATTCTGCTATGTATGAGGGTTTCAATTCCTCCAAATTCATGTCATCACTAGTTATTATCTGTTTTACTTGCAGTTGTTGGTGTTTAAGTGGTGCCTAAGTTTGTTCTGAATTGCATTTCCTGAATGACTGGCAATAGTGAGCCCATCATGAGCTTATGGCTGTTTGCACATTTCCCCACAGAAAGATCTCCTTACTATGATTAGCTCTCTCATAAGGGTCATGTTCTTCTGTCCCCCATCTTCCTGGTGCTCTGTGATTACCTGGACCATCACTATCTGTTTGGGTCCTGAGGGTTAGTCATGTGCTGGTGATGAGTGTCCTTCTGGAGCGCGGTTCCTGTTTCCCCAAATTGTGTGCTGAGCTGAGCCCCTTCATGGATGTGCCACCTTGTGCCGTATCGGCACACTGGCACTTAGGATTTGACCCCAGCCTGCACTCAGGTGTGTTCAGGGGTTTGTGCTGCGGGTGCAAACGTGGCCCATGGCTGCCTGGTGTAGCTGCAGGATGTGTCTTGTGAGTCTAGGTTGCCTGCTGTGTTGCCCGCTGGGTGCAGCCATGGGCAGAGCCAGCTGCCAGCTGCAGTGTCACCAGTGAGGCTCGCTGTTTTGGAGAGAGCCTGCTTGCTAATAAGTTTGATGCATGTGCTTTGGGACCACTGGGCTTCTGGCAGGGATGGCTGCAGAAGTGGCACTGCCTCCCCGTGGCTGTGGGTTGTGGGTGTGGCATGGACCAAGAGGTGGGTCTTGTAGTGTGACTGGAGCCTCTCTCCTGATGGTGTGTGGTGCGAAGGCTGGGCCAATGGATTGCAGGAGGCGGCTCTGGAGGCTGGAGGCTGCTGTGGTGAAGGTTTGGGAGCCAGGCTGTGCCCCCCTCTTGAAGACTTGGTTGTTGGGGCAGTGCACACACACATGCTGAACAGGTTCATTGTCTCAGCCTCCAGGCTGTGGGAGAGCACAGGCTCTGGTGGTGTCCACTAGTAGCCAGAATGTGGGAGATTGAATGAATTTGCTAGCACATAGGAGGTTGTTATCAGGGCCAGACCTGCTTATATCTGCCATGTGTGACCCCCGTGATTGTTGCTCCTTAGCTCCAGCGAGGTTGGTCATTTCCACGGGAGGGCAGAGCCCTCAGGAGGGACTTGACTTCAGGGTCTGGTGTGTGAAGGGTGGGATCCAGGAAGGCACCAGCTACACTGTTATCAGCAATGTGGTAAGAGGCTGCCACCAAGGTACCAGTGGTGATCCTGGATTATATTTTCAAATTCCTGGACTCCCAGGCCCATGCTGTCAGGTGGGTGTCAGAGTCATTTTCATTCAGCAGCAGGTCAAATGGCATCCAGACTGGTGTGATTACTTTTGTAGGGTAAATAAATTCCAGGCATTTTAGGCCACTAGCCTCCATGGCTCTCATCTGCGGCCTTGATCCTGTTGGCACAAAAGGTGGTTGGACGCATGGGTGAGAGGCATGTCTGCCTGACTGTGGGCACCTGGAGTAGGGGTGTGACACGCAGCAATAGGTGTGCATCCTGGCCTAGAGGTCAGGGCTATGAGGGTGGCATCACTCAGAGAAGGACGACACTACGAGGGAGACCTGTGAGGCCACAGAGGGGACACGAGAGAACGCCAGCGAGGGCCCAGAGAAAAGCAAGCTCAGAGATTCCTGGGGACTGGGGGGCTTGTAGCGTCCTGGCCCCGCAGTCCTCCTGCCCGCCCTGGACATGGTTGGCCACTGCACTTTGAATCCCAGGCTCAAAGTCAGTCTGGTCACAGGTCTCCAGGGCTCAATCCTTGTCTCTGTTTTCTCCTTGGTTCCTGTGCTCACTGTGTGGCCTCAGTGCGGCAGCTTCAGGTGCTTGTCTTCATGTTTAATCCAGACTTGCAGAGCCGGAGCCAGGCGCACACATGCCTGCATGGAGCATCTTCAGTGTACGTTTTGGGAAAAATCCTACAAGGACCCCTGTGCTCCACACTGCTCAGCAGTCACCTTCCCAGGACAAGAGCTGCCTGTGGTCTCCTCCTGCCCCTGCCCCTATCATCACCTTGACCATGAGAACCGTGTCTCATGGGCACATGGTCCCCGTCTGACCTGGGGTTGGCAGTGGCAGCTCCCTCCCTGGTTGGGCACCATTAAAAGGACAGAGACTGACCTTCATCTGCCTCCCATTTACATTCTCATCATCACGTCTACATCTGCCCGTTGGTCCAGAGGAGGCTCCTGTGACACTTTATTCCAAATTATCACCCACAAACCCCAGGTGGGCGTGGATGTATGAGACGTAAGTGGAGTGTGACACATGTCCCTATAGTCCCCTGACGCCCTCTCCTACAGTGGAAGGACTGCAGGAAACCCCCACTGGAGAGGTGCCTGGAGACCTTGTTTGGGACACAGTGACAATAAAATTTCGGTCAGAATAACTGGTCACTGGAGTGGGGAGAGGGGGAGGGTCCCTTTACCCCATGACTCTGCCTTCCTGGTGTCAGGGTTCCCTGCAGGACTGAGCCCGATGTCCATCTTGGGTCCTGTTCCCTGCTCCCTGACCACCCCTCCCCAGCCCCTGCACCCCTTCCTCTCCTGCCCACTTAGGAGTCACCCAGCCCAGGCAGCTACCAGACTCCCTCGGAGCTATAACCTTGTGAGATAGTCAACAGGGGTCTGGCCTGATGCCCTCTGACCCAGACAAGGTCAGGACCTGGGACCAGGGACCCTTAGTCACTATGTCTGCTGTGGAGAATCAGCACATCCAGTAGCTAGCTCTCCACCCATTCCAGAACATTTGAGATGGGTCCCCCACAAGGTTGAGAATTGGCGGGTCTACATTTCTACCGTGAGCATCCACTCTCCCTCATCCCTAATGCCGGCTCCCTTGATGTGTCCTGGTCAGTCCTATAAAGTCTTGTGGGCGGGTGTGGAGCCATTTTCAGCATCAGAAGCTGATAATCTACCCCATTAGAGATGCCAATGAACCCCTATGCTGCAGACCTTCTCACAGGCTCTTTGACGCCCAAATAGACCCTAGTCTGGACCCTCCATGGAGCTCAGAACTCTCTGTCCAGCCTCCCTCAGAGTCAGATGTTTTCTGCAAAACCTCAATCCTGACAGGAGTCCTGCTCCCTCCATGGGGACCAGGAGGCAGGACACTCCCTGCAGACAATTCGCTGAAACTCTGAGACTCCACACTCTTCTCTGAGCAGAGCCCATGCTGTGGGCACAGGGCTGTGCGCCCTGGGGTATGGTCATTGTGCCCACCCTCTCTCAGGGTCAGGATCCTTCTTGTTTCTCTCAGCATCACCCCACAGGCCTGAGGGAGGACACAGATGCTGTGTTGTCCAGCGACCTCAGTGATGACCGGTGTCCCTCGGTGCCCTCCTGGGAGAAGGTCAGAGCCCCAGGGATGGAAGGAGAAGAGTCAGGATCTCTGGACCCTGCAGAGGGACGGGGAGTAGCTCACCCTGAGCCCTGTGGGGAAGAGGGGGCAGGGGAGGGAGGTTTTGGCCTCACTTCCCCTTTGTCTGTGTCACTGTGGCTTAACCGTATTGCCCACCAATAGTATAGCCTGCGCCACAGTAATTCTCAGCCTCGTTCTCATGCTGGATTTTGGAGATGGTCAAGTAGCGGTCAGCCCCTGAGCTGGAGCCCGGGAAGCAATCAGGGATCCCCTGCCCATTGCCATGGCTTCCATCACTCTTCACATACATCACATGCCGCGGGGCCCTCCGTGGCAGCTGTTGAAGCCATTGAATGATGTAGGAGCTGTGCTCCCTGCTCAGGGTGCAGGTGAGCTTGGCCGAGGCTCCCAGGGAGGCAGATGCAGAAGGGGTCTGGGTCAGCACAGAGACCTGGAACAGAAGATTCCAGAATCATGGTGAGTGAGATTGGCAGGAGTTATGGGAGAGCAGAATCCCTGAGTGTCTGGGCTGCTCTGACCTGAGGAGACCACGAGGAGCAGGGGGTAGAAGGATACCCAGGCCTTGGTGGAGGCTTCCAGGAGCTCTGCCCTGAGGCTGCCCAGCTGCACTGGCCTCTTCAGGCTTCTGTCTTATTCTCCCTGCCTGCAGCTCCAGGAGGTGGAGCAGCCAATGCAAATCGCTTCTCCAGTCACCAGAGTGTGTGTCTCAGTCTTGTCTGAGCCCTGAGTCTAAGGGCCTCAGCTGATCCCGACCAAGGTCTCAGGTCCACATGTCAAACCCACACAGAATCTGTGTTTTGTGCCATGGAGGGAGCAGGAGGAGGGTCCCCAGCTCTGGGCACAGACCAACTCAGACTTAACTGGGAATCAGATTCCAGCACTGTTAGCAGCTGAGTGTTCGCTGCATAGACTCAGGGAGGACAGATGCCTGAATACAGAAGCTGGGGTCCTGACAGGAGGGCTCAGGAGGCCTGTGATGAGGGAAGGAGGTAAACATGATGCCTTTCATGTTTCCGCATGGGAATTCTGGGACAGAGAATCGGCTGTGGGCTCAGTCACTCTTCTAGTTCTGACTTGAGTAAGTTGCACGTCACTCCATGCCTCTGTTTCCCCATCTGAGAAATGTGCGAAATGAGAGCACTTATTCTCGGTATTGAGGATTTAATAAGTATGAATTATTTTCAGTAGTTAGACATGTGTTAACAACATAGAAATTTTTTCTTCCTCCTCTATTAAAATTCATATTCACGTATGTCTTAATATAAACATGGATACTGAGCACACAGGAATAAGTAAAGTGAAGTAAATAAAATGTTTTGGATTTGACACATTGACATGGTTTTTATTTAACTGTAATACCAAATTGCACAGGCACCACACACACTCACACTCATAAACAGGCTAACTTATTTAATGCCCTTTGCATAGATAGCAGAAGTAATATTCTCAGATCCCTGTCCTATTTAGTGGGCCTTTATGCCAATGGGCAGGATCATGGTTCCCTAATACACATGTTACAGGGTGTCCTGGCAGAACGAGGGCACATCTGCCTCATGCTTGACCAGACTCTGTGCAGACTGTTCTTTCATTACCATTGTGATACCCCATTCTGAGAGAGGGGCCCTCGTCCCATAGATCTGCAAACCTGTCCTGATGAGAGTATCACATAGCCTGGTGGGCAGATGAGGCCTGAGGAGGCTCAGGGTGAGCTGCTCTCACTGAGGTGAGGCAAGCTGGGGCACAGGTAGCAGAGTCACCTGATTCTGATCCTTGCAGTCGGTCCACAGAGGTGCCTGGTCTTTGCAAGATGGGTCATCCGGAGACAGACACTGCCAAGGGAGTTTCCATGGAAGAAGGGGGCAGAATCTACAAGCTGAGGAAACACAGCAAAGTAGCCATTGCTGAAGAGAGGTACAGACCACATTCTCTTCAGAGTACACAAAAATCCAAACAAAGCAAACCAAAACCAACCTTGCCAATGCTTTCATCGATATTATCCTTAGACCTGAGTCAACACATCTCACTTGTCAGCCCCTAGTATGTGGGTCTTTGTCACTGCAGTCCTAGAACTGACCAGTCACCCCAAGAGCCTGTCCTGTAGGTGTCACTGTCTATTCTTCCAGAACCTTCTGTCTCTGGCATCACCAGCCCCAGGGTTGAATCTGCTGCCTGTGCTTCTCTCCCTCAATGTCTGACCGTCCTCCCAGGAGCCTGTCTCCAGCGCCCAGTCAGCAAACCATCCTCTGTGGTGGGAGATCCTTTGTCCCCCTGCCTGTACCTTATGGCGTCATATTGCGGAGCGATTCCCATGGTCACCAGGGTCCTGTCCTGTCCCACAGAACAGTCTGCTGTTTCCATGTGAGTTGTCAGCATGACTGTATAGAATCAGGCACTTGTTTCCTGGGTCCTGCGCACTATCTGAAATTTCGCAGTGTGTGATGGAGTTGTGAGGAGGGGTGACCTGTGCTGAGGGATTTCCAGGGTGTAGTGTCCTGAGAGAATGTTCAGTAAAGTGTCTCACTGGGTCTTTATCTTGTGGATGGATCCATGGAGATGGGATTTTGGAACAGAACACAGAAGGATCATTTTCTGTTTAAGATGTCAGATCAGTTGCCCAGGGACTTGAGGACAGGGGGTTGTCATAATACAGGAGGTGCGGGTAGACAGCAATTTGGTAGCAGAAGTGGCCTCTTTGATATAGGACCCAGGCCTATTCAGGATTCACTGAGGATTACCCCTCTCTCTCATAATTGGGTTGTTTATTTCCTTGTTGCTGAAGGTGTCCTATTTTCCTTTTTTGTGCCTTTATTGTTGCCAACAAGGTCTGAATATTTTTAGGCATTGTTTCTTCAAAGACCTGTTCTACCTACACAACCCAAGCTTCTCTCACTATCCCCTCAATTACACATGCTCGCTGAGTTCGACCTCCAACTCTAAGATAATGTGGTCATTGATAGCATTTACTGCCTTTGTTTCTTTGGATGACTGTTGTGTCATCAATTTCAGCAGGTTTTCACTTGTAGCATCTCCTATGCTGTTACTCCAGACACTGCATTGTTTACTCTCAGATACTTAGTTTCAATTCTAGGAGTTCAGTTGCCATCTCTTACATGGATCTTCTTGTCTTCACCTAGCAGGTTCCCTCACTCCCTGGCCTCAGGAACGTGGACTAACGCAAAATTATGATTCTGGTACACTCTCCAAATTGTGCATTCTAAGCATCTTCAGAGAGTAAATGACTGTAGCGCTTCTCACAGCTCATATGTCCTGTTCTGTGCAGGGCATTGTGATAGGGCACCAGGTGTGGTGAATTTCCTGTTAGGTCCCGGGTGCTTTGCATTCCCTTTCCCTGTGCTTTTGAGAGACACTGGAAATTCTGTTTTCCTGGGCTCAGGGATTTCTATTTTCCTTTACACTTTCCAGGTGGCACCTGAGCAGCCTTTGATTTGGGTGAATCTACTACATGTTAAGGTGAATTCTCATGATTTCTCAAACTGACTTTGGACTATTGTCCTCTGCCTGGGGAGCAGGCAGTAGTGATGGGGTGGGGGTGAAATCTGTGGGGGGTAAGCTATTGTCCTTGGGTGGGTCTTCTGCCTTGTATTGCCAGCAAGGCACAGAGCAGGTTTTCTATGATCCAAGAAGATGGGTAAAGGAGAGTCCTGGAGCCCTCGGTGGCTTTTTCAGGCTTTGAGCTTTTCACATCATTTGTAGTGCGGCAACCAGGTACATGGCAGGTAGGAATCCCCCAACTCCCCCCACCCACAGGTGTATGTTTACCCTTTCTGTGTTCTCTGTGTTCTCTCATGGTCTCTGTTCCTCTGCTCCTG
The DNA here is from genome assembly GCF_964194135.1 of Talpa europaea. Taxonomy (NCBI): domain Eukaryota; kingdom Metazoa; phylum Chordata; class Mammalia; order Eulipotyphla; family Talpidae; genus Talpa; species Talpa europaea. The sequence continues at coordinate 52,889,282 of NC_140082.1, forward strand.
CTGCTGTTTCTCGGTCTCCTACCACTGTCATCCCTGTGATACGGCCCTTCTATGCCCAACCTCTCAGCCCAGGTGCGCCCACGTATGCACAGCCACACCCTACTCCAGGTGTCTGCCATCAGGCACATGTGCATGCTCACAGGTTAGGGTCTTAGATGCCAATGGTGGGAGGGGGGAAAATCCTGACAATTTCCTCTTACCCTACACTCCTCTAGCAGTTTCCTCCCACACTATCTTATCAGGGCTCTTAGGAAAGTTTCCAGACTCTGCAGTGGTCTCTGTGCTGTTCTTTGGCCTCTTAAGCTTATTTGACACGCAGGTCCATGCATCGGTTTTGGGTGATGGGCTGGAAGGATACGGCAGGTACTGCAGACACCGCCATATGTGCTTATAACTGAGACTCAGCTGGGAGACCCTGCAGGGTCCTCCTGATGGAGGCGCGGCTTGGGACCTGGCATCAGGGCATCATTGGCCCTGAGTCTCTCAGAGAGGAGGTATCAGCTGGGAAAAAGCTTCTCTCAGACCTGGGACTCCCAAGAGGGCACATTTGTGAGCAGCCAGGGGCCCCCAGCAGTGTTGAGGAGGTATATTGTGTGTGTGCATGCATGTGTGCGTGTGTGTGTGCATATCAAGATTAAGAGTTCCTACATTCATTCTCCAGTGTGCACTACAATGGTTTTCTCTATTCTAATTTCAGAGGCGCACTGGAGTGTGCTACTTCAAGAGGTCGGGGAAGGTGGGAGGTTCTGGGGATTCATCAGGACATTTGGCCAATACACCCAGTCACCACGCTAAGGACATCAGAGGGCCGTGACAACTTGTTAAACACACAACACAAGGCATCCATGACGCTGCCTTGGCCGTGAAGCCTGAGGGGCCTGAGTTGCACCTGAGCCTCATCCTGTGTACCCTCAGGTTTCAGACCAACATCTGAGGCCGCGGAGCCCACGAGACTCCCATATCAAGGCACCGCTCACATCTAGGCCAGCAAGTCATATGTTTGCTTTGCTTCTGCCCTGCCCTATAAAGGCCTTTCCTCAGTTCCCTTGCAGGAGTGTCCTGACTGTGAAGCTTTGTGTTACTCGCTCAAATATAGTGACTATTTCTTGAGTGACTCATTTTATGTTTTAACACAACAGAGAAATGTTCCTCTCTGTGTCCTTCATGTCATCGCTGTATCTTCAATTCAAAGACTTGCTCAGGATACCCTGCCCTGAACCGTAATACACTCCTGACACACACACTGCAGATCGGCCCGGGGTCTGGCGGAGTGGGGGGGAACTTGGGGGCTCAAATCTGGGCCCCGGGTCAGAGCTGCTCATGGCTGTGTCTCCATCTCCCTGGGGCTGCAGGAGAGTGTGACCTAGATAGGAAGGGGGTTTGTGTCTCACTTCCCCATGGACCCGTGTCACTGTGGATGATCACTGCTGCTGTCCCACACATGACAGTAATAGTCAGCCTCGTCCTCAGCCTGGGCCCCGCTGATCGTCAGGGTGGCCGTGATCCCCGAACTGGAGCCAGAGAACCGGTCAGGGATCCCTGAGGGCCGCTCGTTATCATCATAAATGACCAGCACAGGGGGCTGGCCTGGCTTCTGCTGGTACCAGTGAGCCCTTTTACTTCCAATGATGTCTCCCTGACACGTCATCCTCGCCGTCTCTCCCAGAGACACCGACTCTGAGGAAGGCTGAGTCAGCTCATAGGAGACCACAGAGCCTGAAAGGGAGAAAGGAGAGGGGTGTGAAATGTAGATCCTATTCTCAAGAGTCCCCCACCCTCCTTAGACTGAGGACCCAGGATTCTCTGGTTTCTAGGGTGCGCCTTTCCTCGGCACAGTCCGATGTCCCATGAACCTGCTGGTGAATGGAGGCCTCAGCCAAAGACAAAACACTCCCCTTCTCATGGCAGCAGAAGCCCCTCAGACTCACACCAAAGAGCCTTGGTGTCTCAGTACCCAGGTTCCCTTCCTGCACAGGATCATGAGCATCCTGGCCCTAAGGCAGCCCTTGCTGAGCTCAGAGTCAAGGCCAGGCTGTCCCCAGAACCCTGGGGTGGGGTGCAGTGAGCTTGGTAAGGTACCTGTGCAGTGAGCCAGGAGGCCCAGGAGGAGCGGGATCCAGGCCATGGTGGGGTTCCTGATCCTGCTCCCTGAAGGTGAAGCTGGGCAGGTTCCCCCCTGGCCTGTCTTATCCCCTTGCTGGAGAGAGCTGCTGGGTATGCAAATCCGCCAGGGCCCAGGCTGCTACTTGGGCAACTTTGTGGTTTCAGAGAAGACTTAGTCCCCAGAGACTTGGGGAGGGAGGGGTGATAACTAGAGTCCCCACCTCAGCTTAGGGATCCTCTTTCTCTGCTGTCTCATGATCTGGTTGAATCTCCTCCCATTGTTCTGTCCTGGCCTCGCTTCTAGGGTGCTCCTTCCCAAGCAAAGCTCAGTGTAGAGTCTGTGTTTTCTGATCCTCATCTGTAGGTGCGTTTATGAGGCTTGGTTGGGCCACCCCAGGTGCAATACCTGAATGTAGAAATGGAATGTGCATCCTCCCTGGAACAGTTCATATGGAGGCATTGATAATTTTAAATTTTCCTCCAGGTTGCCTGAGGCCGGTGATAGGGGCTGTGCCTCAATATCCCCAGAGTGTGCTCAGGTCAGATAGATGTCATGTGCTCCCAGCAAATGCTTGGAGCCTCTGTGCAAACTCTAAGAGCAGCTGAAATGAATGTTCATTCGATTTAAGTATATTTAATTGCTTGGGAAAGGTATTAATTAATAAATACCTCCATTTATAAACAAGGGAAAAACATTATGGGCATCCATGGGTGCCAGGCTCTCCTCCAGGAGACGGATGATTTTGTCTGGCAGGACAGGAGAGTTTGGGAGCAAATGAGTGTGGGGCCTCTGTGACCACAGAGAAGGCCGGGGTGAGGACAGTGGCTTCATATTAGCTGGACTGGGCTTCTGTGTGTTTGTGGGGGGCAGGGGGGAATTACTCTTGTGTCTGTGCCTGTGCCAGTGAAATTGGAAATTCTGAAGTTCAGATCAGGGCATGGAATATGAAGAGGGCACATGATTGTCAAGGATGACACTGTAGGAAAATGTCACCCATTACTCTGGTGTCCAACCCTCCTGTCACAGCCACTAGGGTGCTTAAAACACCCTGACACATGTGGCTCTTCCCTACCCCCTGGTGGCCACTCTGCACTGGCTGCAGGAGGCTCAGGGGCATCAGCTGTTCAGGTGAGGATTCAGAGCCAGCATCTCAGGTGGTGACTCCCTGATCCGTGGGCTCATGACCCAGGGGTGAGTTCCTGTTCCATATGTGGCCCCTGTTAACCTCAAGATCAGGATCAGCGGCCTCAGCTCACCCGTGATTTTCTGAGCATGTCCCATTAAGAAAAGGGATGTTCAGGACCCACCTGAGGTCACCTGTAAGGACTGTCAGGTCACAGGGTGGCACTGGGGAGAACAGGAGTCAGGGAGTGGCTCTTCATGGTGCCAGCTGTGTGTGCAGTGCCATCATGGGGTCTTGGTGGTGACTGCACCCACGATAGACAGGAGAACATCTGTCCAAAAATATTAGTGACACCACTTCAATCTTGCACACATTCCTTCCGGGGTCTAAGACATGAATATAGCATTGTCCCTGCTCTTTGGCATTCCCATAGTGTGGATGGAGCAGAGCAACAACACAGCTGGTTTTCAGAAACAGCAGATGGTTTTCACTAATCTCCTGTGTGTTGTCTCATATATTTCAAACCTGGACACTGTTTACAGGTCCCTTCAGTCTGGATCAGCCATGTGGACCAGTTCTGGCTGAAGTGTTGTAAGTGTCATTTGAATGGGATTCTTTTCAATGAAGCTTTGCTGTGAATTAAAGATATCCTGGACTCATACAGCAGTTTTTTCTTGAATAAGGATGTATAGCTGTAGCTGCAGCAGCCACTCTGAAGTCTTATGTTAACAAAATAAGAAGTAAAGTCTCCACAGTGGGTTGGATGAACCAGAAAATAAGAAGAATCTGGATCTCATTGAATTGGTGGTCATCTGTGGTCACTGCCCTCCTCCTTGTACTGGCCACACCGACATGAACAATGATGCCCGGGGTGCAGTGTTACTCAGGAGCCAGGGAGGTGTTTCACTGGAGACTGGATCAGGCACCCAGAGACGTTGGCATCACATGAGATCACACACCGGTGAGGAGACTCCATAACTTTATAGAACAGTATTTGAAGAAAGAAAAGGTGACTTTTGAAACAAAATGTCAGAAATGGGATTTATCTCTCTTGTGAGAGGGTTTTTAAAATTTTTCGCAAGTGTGAAATTTTGTCAGACTTGAATGAAATACATTCCACCTTTTGCATATACATCACTTATTTTGAGATATAATTCAAATACATTGTTTTAACCATGAAAGTCAATATAATGCAGTAGCTTTTGGTATCTTTACCATATCTTTACCATAGTGCTGTTATCAGTACAATAAATTTTACATAATTTTAACACTAAATGAACCCCATTCTCCAGTTCCTGCCTCCAAACACCCCAGTAAGTAAGTTTCTCTGTCTTTCTTTATATTTCTCTATTCAGGGATTTAATAAGTGCAGCCGTGTGGTGTGTGGTCTTAATGCTGACTCCTGTCACTGCACAGCATCTCCTGGCTTCAGTCCCACTGGAGTATGAAGCAAGATTTCATTCTTCCTCGTGGCTGAGGAATATTCTGTGCTATGGACACATCCTGGTCAGTTGATTCATTCATTCATTGACAGATTTTGAGGTGTTTCCACCATTTGGCTATTTGGAATACTAATCCTGCAACAAACAGTTTATATGCATATATATTTGACATCGTTCTTTCTGTTGGTGCAACACATGCTCTTCCCTCTCAGGTGTAGTCCCTGTGCAGAAGAAACATTTTTATATAAGTTTTCTGTGCGTATATGTTTTCACTTTTTTGGGGTGTATGCTGTGAACAGAGTTTTTAGATCACATGTTACCTTTAGAATTAGTCATTAGAGCAATTTCCAGACTGTTTACCAAAGTGGCTCTAGCTTTTTCCATTCGGCTATGTTTGAGGGCTTCAGTTCTTCCAAATTCGTGTCATCACTAGTTATTATCTGTTTTCATTGACCACGCTTGGCGTTAAAGTGGTACCTAAGTTTGGTCTGAATTGCATTTCCTTAATGACTGACCTTGGTGAGCCCATCATGAACGTATAGCTCTTTGCACATTTCCCACAGATAGATCTCCTTACTATGATTAGCTCTCTCATAAGGATCATGTTCTTCTGTCCCCCATCTTCCTGGTGCTCTGTGATTTCCTGGACCATCACTACCTGTTTGTTCTGAGGGTTAGTCATGTGCTGGGATGAGTGTCCTTCTGGAGAGTGGTTCCTTGTTCCCCAAGTTGTGTGCTGAGTGAGCCCCTTTGTGGAGGTGCCACCTGGTACTGTATTGCGGTTGACTGTGGGTAGGGCTATCATTCCTCCCAGGCACTGACACTAGGATTTGACCCCCACTCAGGTGTGTTCAGCCCCCACTTAGGTGTTTTCAGGGGTTGGTGCTGCGGGTGCACATGTGGCCCATGGCTGCCTGGTGTAGCTGCAGGATGTGCCTTGTGAGTCTAGATTGCCTGCTGCATGTTGCCCACAGGGTGCAGCCATGTGCAGTGCCAGTTGCCAGCTGCAGGGTCTCAAGGGAGGCTTGCTCTTTTGGTGTGAGCCACTCACTGGTAGGTTTGCTGCAAGTGCTGTGGGGCCACTGGGCCTGTGGAAGGGGTGGCTGCAGCACTGGCACTGCCTTCCTGGTTCTGTGGGTTGTGGTGTGGCATGGACCTAGGTTGGGTCTTGTAATGTGACTGGAGACTCTCACCCTGGTGGTGTGTGGTACGTGGGCTGGCCAACTGGTCTGCAGGAGCCAGCTCTGGAGGCTGGAGGCTGCTGTGGTGAAGGTGTGGGAGCCGGAGGCTGTGCTCCCTGCTGAAGACTTGGTTGTTGGGGCACAGCACATACACAGGCTGAAGGGGTGCGGTGTCTCAGCTTCTGGGATGTGGGGGAGCACAGGCTCTGGTGTCCACTACTAGCTAGCACATGGGAGATTGTGTGAATTTGCTAGCATACAGGAGGTTGTTATCAGGGCCAGACCTCCTTGTCTGCCATGTGTGACTCCTGTGATGGTTGCTCCTTGGCTCCCAACCAGCCTGGTCATTTCCACGGGTGGGCAGAGCCCTCAAGAGGGACTTGCCTTCTGGGTCTCTTGTGTGAAGGGTGGGATCCAGTGAGGCACCAGCTACACTGTTATCAGCAATGTTGTAAGAGGCTGCACGATGGTACCACTGGTGACCCTGGATTATATTTTCAAATTCCTGGTCTCCCTGGCCCCGTCTGGGGATCAGGGTCAAATGCTAATCACCAGCAGGTCCAATGGCATCCAGATGGGTGTTGTTACTTTTGTAGGGTAAATGAATTTCAGGCTTCTCAGGCCACTAGCCTCTGTGGCTCTCATCTGCGACCTTGATCCTGTCGGCGCAGAAGGCTTTGGGCGCATGGGCTAGGGGCATGTCTGCCTGATTGTGGGCACCTGGATTAGGGGTGTGACACGCCTCCATAAGTGTGCAACCTGGCCTAGAGGTGTGGTCAATGCTATGAGGGTGGCATCACTCAGAGAAGGACGACACTATGAGGGGAGAGCTGTGAGGCCACAGAGGGAACACGAGAGAACACCTGCGAGGGCCCAGAGAAAAGCAAGCTCAAAGATATCTGGGGATTGGGGGGCTTGTAGCCTTCTGGCCCCGCAGTCCTCCTGCCCGTCCTAGACACGGGTGGCCACTGCACTTTGAATCCCAGGCTCAAAGTCAGTCTGGTCACAGGTCTCCAGGGCTCAATCCTTGTCTCTGTTTTCTCCTTGGTTCCTGTGCTCACTGTGTGGCCTCAGTGCGGCAGCTTCAGGTGCTTGTCTTCATGTTTAATCCAGACTTGCAGAGCCGGAGCCAGGCGCATGGAGCATCTTCAGTGTAAGTTTTGGGAAAAGTCCTGCAAGGACCCGTTTGCTCCACACTGCTCAGCAGTCACCTTCCCAGGACAAGAGCTGCCTGTGGTCTCCTCCTGCCCCTGCCCCTGTCATAACTTTGACATGAGAATCGTGTCTCATGGGCACTTGGTCCCCGTCTGACCTGGGGTTGGCAGTGGCAACTCCCTCCCTGGTTGGCCACCATTAAGAGGACAGAGAATGACCTTCACCTGCCTCCCATTTACATTCTCATCATCACGTCATCATCTGCCCGCTCGTCCATAGGAGGCCCCTGTGTCACTTTATTCCAAATTACAACCGACAAACCCCAGGTGTCGTGGATGTGTGTGAGGTCCATGGAGTGTGACACATGTCCCTGCAGTCCCCTGACTCCCTCTCCTACAGTGGAAGGACTGCAGGAAACCCCCACTGGAGGGGTGCCTGGACACCTTGTTTGGGACACAGTGACTATAAAATTTCAATCAGAATAACTGGTCACTGGAGTGGGGACAGGGGGGAGATTCTCTTTGCCCCATGGCTCTGCAGTCCTGGTGTCAGAGGTCCCTGCAGGACTGAGCCCTCATGTCCATCTTGGGTCCTGTTCCCCTTGCTCCCTGACCACCCCTCCCCAGCCCCTGCACCCCTTCTTCTTCTGCCCACTTAGGACTCACCCAGGCTCAGGCAGCTACCAGAATCCGTCAGAGCTATAACCTTGTGAGACAGTCTACAGGAGTCTGGCCTGATGCCCTCTGACCCAGCTAAGTTCAGGGCTGGGAACAGGGACGCTTAGTCACGATGTCTGCTGTGGAAAATAGTGTGTCCAGTTACCTGCTCTCCACACATTCCAGAACATTGGAGATAGGTCCCCCACAAGGTTGAGACATGGTGGGTCTACATTTCTACCGTGAGCATCCACTCTCCCTCATCCCTAATGCCGGCTCCCTTGATGTGTCCTGGTCAGTCCTATAAAGTCCTGTGGGCAGGTGTGGAGCCATTTTCAGCATCACAAACTGATAATCTACCCCATTAGAAACCCCAATGTGCCCCTATTTTCCTGCTGCACATCTTCTCAGAGGCTCTTTGATGCCCAATTGGACACTAGTCTGGACCCTCCATGGAGCTCAGAACTCTCTGTCCAGCCTCCCTCGGAGTCAGATGTTTTCTGCTGAACCTCAATCCTGACAGGAGTCCTTTTTCCTCCATGGGGACCAGGTGCCAGGACACTCCCTGCAGACAATTTGCTGAAACTCCTAGACTCCACACTCTTCTCTGAGCAGAGCTGATGCTGTGGGCACAGGACCGTGAGCCCTGGGGTATGGTCATTGTCCCCATCCTCTCTCAGGGTCAGGATCCTTCCTGTCTATCTCAGCATCACCACACAGGCTTGAGGGAGGACACAGGTGCTGTGTTGGCCAAATGGTCTTAATGATGACTAGTGTCCCTCTGTGCCCTACTGTCTGGGAAGTGGTCAGAGCCACAGGGATGTAAGAAGAGTCAAGATCTCAGGGTCCTGCAGAGGGATGGGGAGTAGCTCACCCTGAGTCCTGTGGGGAAGAGGGGACGGGGGAGGAAGGTTTTGTCCTCACTTCCCCTTTGTCTGTGTCACTGTGGCTTAACCGTATTGCCTACCAATAGTATAGCCTGCGCCACAGTAATTCTCAGCCTCATCCTCAGGCTGGGTGTTGGAGATGGTCAAGTAGCGGTCAGCCCCTGAGCTGGAAACTGAGAAGCGATTGGGATTCCCCGCCCTTGCCATAGCTTCCATCACTCTTCACATACATCACATGCTGCGGGGCCCTCCCTGGCAGTTGTTGAAACCATTCGATTCCATATCTGCTGTGCTCCCTGCTCAGGGTGCAGGTGAGCTTGCCTGAGGCTCCCAGGGAGGCAGATGCAGAAGGGGCCTGTGTCAGCAGAGGTCCAGCACAGAGACCTGGAAAAGAAGATTCAAGAATGATGGTGAGTGAGATTGGACAGATGCCCCTCATGACTGTGTATTAGCAGGATATACCGGGGAAGGGGTCCCCTGAGTGTCTGGGCTCCTCTGACCTGTGGAGACCATGAGGGGCAGGAGGTAGAAGGACACCCAGGCCTTGGTGGAGGTTTCCAGGAGTTCTGGCCTGAGGCTGCCGGGCTGCACTGGCCTCCCCAGGCTCCTGTCTTATCCTCCCTGCCTGCAGCTCCAGGAGGCGGGACAGCCAATGCAAATCTCTCTCCAGTCTCCAGGGTGTGTGTCTCAGTCTTGTCTGAGCCCTGAGCCTAAGGGCCTCAAGCTGGTGATTTCCTGAGGGCAGAGGAAGGGTAGGTGTGGGTCATTGTGGCTGTTGATTTTACAAGTGAGCTGTCTTCAAAGGGAGCATCAGTCATGCCGAATGCACTGAGCACAGCCCTGTGTCTGGACTGGTTTGTGGCCCCAAGCCAGGACCACAGCGCCCCCTGGTGCCCAGGATGAATGTCATCCTGCATGTGCTGACAGTCACCAGCATGACTGCTTCTGAGCCTGATGGACACCAGGCCCTGGGTGAGTGTGACATGGGCTCCTCTCCAGACACTCGGAATAACCCGCTGCAGCCTCTGCTCCTGTTTCTTAATGGGGAAAGAGGGAGACAGTAAGTGATTTTCTCAAAATAACCAAGACAATAGGAGTGGGTTAGAGGTTTGAATTCCTAACCTTGGAGCCCATTATTCACCCTCCTGCACTGACCCTCACTGGCCCCAGGTCTTCCTCTTTTCCTCATCCCAGCACTACTGGCCCCTCCTGTCAGGACCCAGCTTCTGTATTCAGGAGTCTGTCCTCCCTGCGTCTGTACAGTGAACACTCAGATGCTCACGGGGCTGAAATCCGATTCCCTGTCAATTGTGAGTCTGTCTGTGCACAGAGGTGGGGAATGTCTTTCTGTTCCCTATGGGCAGACAGCACAGACCCTGTATGGGAAGGACATGGGGACCCAAGATGCCTGGTCAATCTCCTCGTGTCAGGCTCTTTTCTGCTCAAAATAGTGTGAGGATCCTCTTCCAAATGGGTCCAGGCCAGGGTGTTAGAACTGTCAGGAGGAATAGAAGTCATTTCTTTTTAATGTACAGTCTGAGAATTGTGGTTTCCCCTAATGTCCTGAACAAATGTATTTGTCCTCAGGCTCCTGCTGCTGAAAATGTACAGTGTGACTCATTGACACATGCTGAGACGCTGCTCCTGGACCCCCTGAGAGGCCCCTGTGCCCCTGGGCATAGACACACCTGACACGCTGCCCCTCCCAGTTGTGTGTGAAGAGGTGACTGAGACTGGACAGGGCCATGGCATCAGGCCCGTCCATCCTGCTCCCAGCCGAGCACCCCACACAGCCCCTCCCCTGATGCCTCCTTCCCTCCACGTGTCCCTCAGAGTCTCCAGGGGCTGCTGGCTCCTCAGGGCCAGTCCACACACCTTCAGTTCTGGGTCTCATTGCAGCATGTGGCCATTTGTTAGCACCGTCCAGTAGAACGGACTTTCCTAAAGTGACCTGAGCTTGGGAACAAGTCAATGATCTGTCTGTGGAGAGGACAAGTCATTTGACTTTGGTAACATTTCCTGATGATCAGCCGCCACCTAGATCTATTCCAAAATATAACTTTATGATTTGTTTCTGGATTTATGGAAATGACCTTCCCTCTGAAAGGGATTCTTCTTCCACAAGCCAAGTAATTTACAAGGACACTAAAGGGTTTGTGAGACTAGTACAAGTCCACATGCCTCATACAGGCACAATTATGTTGCACTTGGGAATTCTGAGACAGAGAATCACCTGTGGGCTCAGCCTGTCTTCCAGTTCTGACCTGAGTAAGTTGCACATCACTCCATGCCTCAGTTTGTCAAGAGATATCTGGGAGTGACCTTCTCTCTGAAAGGGATTATTATACCACAGTATATGTAGTTAACAGGACACTTGTCATTCCTTATGCTGACTCATAATACAAGTGTTTGATGCTGACACTCAGTGTTAACACCATCATTGTATTGACTGTCTTGTCTTGGAGAGCAGGATTAGTGTGGACACACATTATAACAATTCCCTCATTGCTGGGTGGCCTCAGGATCGTGGTTTGCGTGGAGAGTGGAGCTGTCATTCCACCTACTGAGGCCTCTGCTTCAAGGGACCCTGTGTCTGCAGGGACAGTTGACTCAAGAAAACGTACTCTCCCCCCGGCTTGGTCCTTCTGTGGTCACCTCAAGACACAGGGGCTGTGGAGCATAGAATGTGGGCAATCCTGGGAGAGATGTGCTGTGGTTCTGAAATACCCTCCACACTTAAGAGACTAAGTATAAAATAATGTAAATATAGTATATTAATATTGAATGCATATGAAACTAAAATGTTTTTTGAGTATTTTAGTTAAAATTAATATGAACTACTTCTACCTGGATCTCTATCTTTTAAATGCATAAACTGGAATATTTGGATTACATTTGTGGTTCACCTTTTATTTACATTAGACTGAAAGGCATGCCAAAGCCCCACTATCAGTCACTGAATTTGAAAGGCAGACACCCAGCAGACTTTTGAGAGACTATGTCTCAGCTCTGAAAGCACAAGTAGAGCAGCATGTAGGAGAGTTCCTTTTTCACCACATCCTTGCCAACATTTGTTGTTGCTGGTATTTTTGATATGTGCCATTCTTACTGGTGTAAGGTAGTTACTCAGTGTGGTTTTGATCTGCATTTCCCTGATTATAGGGATGTTGAACATTTTTTCATATGCCTCTTGGCCATTTACATTTCCTCTTTGGAGAAATGTCTTTGAAGTTCCTCTGCCCATTTCTTGACTGGATTGTTTATTTTGTTTTGTTGAATCCTGAGGGTTTTAGGTATATCTTTGCTATCACTCCCTTATCAGCTGAATGGAGTGCAAAGATTTTTCCCAATCAGTGGGGTGTCCCTCTGTTTTGGTTAATGTCTTTTTTGCTGTACAGAAGCTTTTCAGTTTGATGTAATCCCAGGTGTTTATCTTTTCCTTGACTTTCGTTGTTGGGTGATGAGTCATTAAAGATGTTATTGAGATGTACGTCTTGTAGTGTTTTACTTATATCTTCTTCTATATACTTTATGGTTTCAGATCTTATGTCCTGTTCTTTCATCCATTTTGAGTTGATTTTTGTCATGCTGTGTGTATCAGGACCTGAGATATTTTCGGTTCATTCGCCGGTATCCACTGCAATCGGGTTTTAGGCGATCTTTCTGGAAGGAAGATGTACTACCCATGATGTGATGTAGGAAAATGGAGTTAAGCCAGACATTGTCCCGCCTCCCACAGCCAGCCTCTGTGGCTGTCACCTGTGACCTTGCTTTCCTCCTAGGTCTCATCACCACATGTGATAACGTGTTGGTGGGAAAAGCACTTGGGTGCATGGGCACGGGGCATGAAATGTCACCCAGACTGAGAGGCTTGAGCACAGGTCCCACATGCCTATAATTGTGGACACCCAGGCCAAGAAGCCAGAATATGGGTGCCCTACCTACAACTGCTGATGCCCAGGGGAGATCATTATCCCCAGACTGAGATGAGTTGAGATGAGACTGAGATAGAAACTGAGAGGAGAACCCAGAGAGTATGGAGATTTATGTGGTGCTGGGGACTCAGTGGCTGCCTGACTCCCAGCCCCACTGTCTTTCTGCCTGCTGGTCTGCCAGTGCTCAGTTCCTTCCTTCATATTTGAAGGCCTATCAAATCTATCCAGGGCTCCTCCAACTCTTCTGTGTGCCTGAATCCCAGTGAACCTGCCAGGCATGGGACACCCCCCCATACGTGGTTATAGCTGAGACTCAGCTGGGAGATGATGCTGGGACCTCCTGACAGAGATGGGGCCTGGGACCTGACATCAGGGCATCATTGGCCCTGAGTTTCTCAGAGAGGAGGCATAGCTTGGGAAGGAGCTTCTGTCAGAATATGGACACCCAAGAGGGCACATCTGTGAGTATCCAGGACCCCCAGCAACAGTGGTGGGGGGTGCGTGTGTATGTGCCTGTGTTTGTGTGTGTTCCTGTGTGTGTGTGTGTGTGTGTGTGTTCCTGTGTGTGTGTATCAGGATCTAGGAGAGTTCAGTCATTCTCCAGTGTCTACTGCAATTGTTCCTGTTTTCATAATGTCAGAGGAGTCACGGAACGAGGGACTCTAGCAAGTCAATTAAGCCGAGGTTCCTGGGGATTTACTCAGAATATTTAGCCAATAGCTGCCAGGCACCACTCTAAGAACCATGACAACTTGTTAAATTCACAGCACAAGGCGTCCATGAGGCTCCTGTGGCCTTGAAGCCTGAGGAGCCAGTGTCAGCACCTGAGCCTGGTCCTGAGCCACCTCAGGTTTCAGATCAAAACTTGAGGACAAACAATCACCTGTAGCCACAGGTCTCCCTTGTCAGGCACCGCTCGCATCTAGGCCATCCAGCACATCCTCGCTTTACTTCTGCCTCTTCCCCATAAAAGTTTTTCCTCATTTTGTTCTGGGGATTTCCTAATGGTTTAAATTTGGTGCTTATTGTTCAAATGAATTTTCTCAAAAATGTTCCTCTCTCTTTCTTTTTCTCATCCCTTTTTCTTCCATTCTAGTCCTGCAAGGGCCAGCCTGGCCCTGAGCCTAAATCCACTCATTGCACACAGGCTGCACAGTCGGCCTGGGGCCTTGTGGAGGCAGCCAGGGGACCTCAGATCTGGGACCAGGGTCCGAACTGGCCGTTGCTGTGTCTTCAACCTCCTGGTGATGGAGGAGAGTGTGACCCAGATGGGGAAGGAGTGTGTGTCTCAGTTCCCCCTTAAACCTGTGTCACTGTGAGTTCAAGTCACCAGGATCCCACACCTGATAGCACAGTCAGCCTCATCCTCGGACTGGGTCCCACTGATGGTCAGGGTAGCTGCGTTGCTCGAGTTGGAGCCTGAGAACCAGTCAGAGATCACTGAGGGCTGGTTGTTATCCTCATAAATGTCAGTCACAGGGGCCTGGCCTGATTCTGTTGGTACCAGTTAGCATATTTACTTCCAATTTTGTCTTCCTAACATGTCATCCTGGCCGTCAGTCCCAGAGACACCAACCCTGAGTGTGACTGTGTCAGCTCATAGGAGACCACAGAGCCTGCAAGGGAGAAAAGGAGAGGGGGCATAAAAGTGCTGCACCCATTCCCAGAGCACCTCCGCTTGCCTGGCCTGAACTTGGATCCAGTGGTTGTCTCTGTCCCAATGGTTCCCCCTTCCTTCAGCCTCATCCTCAGTGCCAATTCTATAAGCCTCAGACCACAGGCCATGGAGTGTGAAATGAGGACATCATTGACAATTGTGATGACTGTCACTCAATTTTAGCTCAGGGTGACTGATGCTCCCCATGTTACATGAGGGCATCATTGCTCCTGAGCCTCTCAGAGAGGAGGCTTCATCTGGGAAAAAGCTTCCCTCAGACCCTGGACTTCCATGAATGCTCTGGTGTGAGTGACCACAGGCTCCCAGCAGTGCTGAAGGAAGTGCTGTGTGTGTGTGTGTGTGTGTGCATTTCAAGTCCTAAGGGGTCCTACATTCATTCTCCAGTGTCCACTACAATGGTTTTCTCTATTCTTAATTTTGTATTTTTTTTATTTTAACGTTTGTCCTTTTTTTACATTTTTTAAACAATATTGGCTTCCCCCACTCCCTCAGATTGAGTCCCCCTAATATTTCCTTCCCTGAGGCACCTGTGCACCATCACCTCAGTCCCCTGGGCTCCTTCCTCCCTCCCTCTCACGCCTCTCCCTCCTCCTCCCCTGCAGGATGTCTCTGGTTTATTATTGTCTGTTATCAGAGGTGCACTGGAGTTGGCACTTCAAGAAGCCAGGTCAGGTGTGAGGTTCTCGGGATTCATCAGGACATTTGGCCAATACTCCCAGTCACCACCAGAAGGACATCAAAGGACCGTGACAACGTGTTAAACACACAACACAAGGCGTCCATGAGACTGCCTCGGCGTGAAACCTGAGGGGCCAGTGTCAGCACCTGAGCCTCATCCGGTGTACCCTCAGGTTTCAGATCCAAACCCGAGGACACACAATCACAATTGCCACAGGTCTCCCTGTCATGGCACCACTCCCATCGAGGCCAGCAAATCATGACTTTTCCTTTTTTCTGCCTCTTCCCTATAAAGCCTTTCCTTAGTTCCCTTGCGGGGAGTGTCCTGACTGTTTGAAGCTTTGTGTTGATCATTCAAATACAGTGTTTCTCAAAAGTTGTGGCTATTCCTTGAATGACTCATTTTATGTTTTAACACCACAGAGTAATGTTCTTCTCTCTGTTCTTCATGTCATCGCTGTATCTTCAATTCAAAGACTTGCTCGGGACAGCCTGCCCTGAACCTTAATCCACTCCTGACACACACACTGCAGACCGGCCTGGGGGCTGGCGGAGGGGGAGCCTGGGGACTCAGATCCGGGGCCTGGGTCAGAGCTGCTCATGGCTGTGTCTCCATCCCACTGGGGCTGGAGGAGTTTGTGACCAGATGGGGACAGTGTTTGTGTCTCACTTCCCCATGGCCCTGTGTCACTGTATGATCACTGCTTCTATCCTGTACCTGACAGTAATAGTCAGCTTCGTCCTGGGCCTGGGCACCGCTGATGGTCAGGGTGGCCGTGTTCCCCAAGCTGGAGCCAGAGAACCTGTCAGGGATCCCTGAGGGCTGCTTGTTATCCTCATACATGACCTGCACAGGGGCCTGGCCTGGCTTCTTCTGGTACCAGTAAGCATATTCCTTATCCATGTTGTCTCCCTGACACGTCATCCTGGCCGTCTCTCCCAGAGACACCGACACTGAGGGTGGCTGAGTCAGCTCGTAGGAGACCAAAAGGCCTGTGAGGGAGAAAAGGAGACGGGGGTTAATATTCAGGGCCATTCCCAGAATCTCCACTTGACTGGCCTGATTCACATGCAGTGTTATCTGGATGCCCTCAGTGCAATTCCCTCAGTCTCATCCTTAGTGTCCTATGAGCCTGGATGTGTATGACATTTATGAGAAATGATTAAACCCCACCACTTCTGTTAGCAGGCACAGGCCCTCAAGCTCACACCAGGCAGTGAGCACAGCGGGGGTCTTCCCATACCAGGCCCCGCCAAAGAAGAATCATGGGATTCTGGTCCCCCCAGGCAGCCCCACTGAGCACAGAGTTAAAGACAGGCTCATCCTTTAGCTTGGACCTGGGGTGCAATGAGCCTGGGCTAGGTACCTGTGCAATGAGCCAGGAGGCCCAGAAGGAGAGGGATGTAGGCCATGGTGTGGTCCCTGATCCTGCTCCCTGAGGTGAGCCTGGGCAGTTTCCCCCAGGCCTGTCTTATCCCCTTGCTGGAGAGAGCTGCTGGGTATGCAAATCAGCCAGGGCCAGGCTCCAGCTTGGGGAACCTTGTGGTTTCAGAGAAGACTCAGCCCCCAGAGACTTAGGGAGAGAGGGGTGATTTCTAGAGTCCCCTCCTCAGCTTAGGAATCCTCTTTCTCTGCTGTCTCATGATCTGGGTGAATCTCCTCCCCTTGTTCTGCCCTGTCCTCTCTGCAGGCAGCCCCTTCCCAAGCAAAGCTCACTGTGGAGTCTGTGTTTTCTGATCCTCATCAGTAGGTGCATTCACAAGGCTTATCGGGCCACCCTGGGTGCAATACCCAAAAACAGAAATGGAATATACCTCCTCCCTGGAACAGCTCATATGGAGTCATTGATGTTTTTAAATTTTCCTCCAGGTTGCCTGAGGCCAGTGATAGGGGCTGAGCCTCAATATCCCCTGTTTTGTCAGGTCAGATAGATGTCATGTGCTCCCAGCAAATGCTTGGAGCCTCTGTGCAAACTCTAAGAGCAGCTGAAATGAATGTTCACTGCATTTAAGTGTATTTAATTGCTTGGGAAAGGTATTAAGTAATAAATATCTCAACTTATAAACAAGGGAAAAAGATTATGGGCAACCATGGGTGCCAGGCTTTCCTCCAGGAGACGGATGATTTTGTCTGGCAGGACAGAAGAGTTGGGGAGCAAAGGGAGCGTGGGGCCTCTGTGAACACAGAGAAGGCCGGGGTGAGGACAGTGGCTTCATATTGGCTGGAATGGGCTTGTGTGTGTTTGGGGGGGAAATTACTGTTTTGTCCGAACCTGTGCCAGTGAAATTGGCAATTGCACAAGTTCACATCAGGTCATGGAATCTGAAGAGGGCACATGATTGTCAAGGATGACACTGTAGGAAAATGTCTCCCATTTACTCTGCTGTCCAACCCTCCTGTCACAGCCTCTAGGGTGCTTGAAACACCCTGACATATGTGCCTCTTTCCTCCTCCTGGTGGCCTCTCTGCACTGGCTGCAGGAGTCTCAGGGGTATCAGCTGTTCAGGTGAGGATTCAGAAGCAGCATCTCAGGTGGTGACTCCCCGATCCATAATCTTGTGACCCAGGGGTAAATTCCTGTACCATAATTGGCCCCTGTTTACTTCAAGATCAGGTACAGCGGCCTCAGCTCACCTATGAATATCTGAGCAAGTCCATTAAGAAGAGGGACGTTCAGGACCACCTGAGGTCACCTGTGAGGACTGTCAGGTCACAGGGTGACACTGGGGAGAACAGGAGTCAGGGAATGGCTCTTCATGGTGCCAGTGTGTGCAGTGCCTTCTTGGGGACTCTGTGGTGACTGCACCCAAGAGAGATGGGAGAACATCTGTCCAGGAATTTAAAAAATTTTTTTAAAAATTTTTTTTAATGTTTTTTTTCAATTTCAATTTTATTTTTATATTCCCCATACAATTACAACCCCCTTATTTTGACCCCAAGCCCTCCTTTCCTCACCCCCCCACTCCCCATAGAGTGTCTCTGGTTTATAGTTGTTTGTTGATTTAGATTTTTTTCTTTCTTATAGTTATTCTTTTTCCTGGTCCTTTATTTAGGTTTTCTAGATTCCTGCTATGAGTGAGACCATCCGGTATTTTTCTTTTTCTTTCTGGCTTATTTCGCTGAGCATGATCCCTTCCAGCACCATCCATGTTGCTGCAAATTGCATGTTGTTTATCTTTTTTGAATGCTGAGTAATATTCCATGGTATATATGTACCACATCTTCTTGATCCAGTCATCTATTTTTGGGCATTTGGGTTGCTTCCAAAGCTTAGCTATTGTAAATTGTGCTGCTCTAAACCTAGGGGTGCAGGTGCTCTTTGGAATTGATGTTTCTGTGTCCTTTGGGTAAATACCTAGGAGTGGAATTGCTGGATCATATGGAAGCTCTATCTTTAGTAGGTTGAGGAATCTCCACACAGCTCTCCATAGTGGGTGGACCAGTTTGCACTCTCTTAGCAGTGCAGGGGAGTTCCTTTTTCTCCACATCTTTGCCAACATTTGTTGTTGCTAGTTTTTTTAATATGTGCCATTCTCACTCTGTAAGATGGCATCTCATTGTAGTTTTGATTTACATATCCCTAATTACAAGTGATGTTGAACTCTTTCTCATATGCCTGCTGGCCATTTGTATTTCCTCTTTGGAGAAGTTTCTTTTTAGCTCTTCTGTCCATTTTTTGACTGGATTATTTTCTTTTTTTTTTTTCAAAAAAAATTTTTTTTTTAATAGAGGCATGTTTTTATTTATTTATTTGTTTGTTTGTTTGTTTTGTTTATACATGCACTGGGTGCAGTCAGAAGCACGGGAGGGTGAGAGAATTCACCAGAGCCAGAGCAGGGAGCAGAGCAGGCAGAAGGCCCGAAGTACACTGCTGAGGGGAGCAGCGGGCGGCAGGAGAGGTCTGCGCGCCATGTGGGACCCTCCTCCGGTGGCTGGGGAGCAGCCGGGGATCGAACCAGCACCGCAGAGGCCGCGGGCAGCTTCGCAACCCAGCGCTCAACCGCTGCGCCACCGGGGAGGCCCTGGATTATTTTCTTTGTTTTTTTTTGAGTCTCATCAGCTCTTCGTAGATTTTTGTTATCAGCCCTTTATCTTTAGTGTTGTGTGCAAAAATGTTCTCCCAGTTGGTGGGATTTCTCTTTGTTTTGGTTATTGTCTCTTTTACTGTGCAGGACTCTTTAATTTGATGTCGTCCCAGCTGTTTATCTTCGCCTTCACTATCACTGCTTTGGGTGATGTGTCTGTAAAGATGTCTTTGAGGTGCATGTCATGTAGTGTTTCGCCTATATTTCCTTCTATGTATTTTATGGTTTCAGGTCTTATGTCTAGTTCTTTAATCCATTTTGAGTTGGTTTTTGTGCATGGTGTTAGGTAGTAGTCAAGCTTCATTCTTTTGCATGTAGCGACTCAGTTTTCCCAGCACCATTTATTGAACAAACTTTCTTTGCTCCAGGGCATATTCTTTGCTCCTTTGTCAAAGATTAGTTGACCATAAATCTGTGGGTTTATTTCTGGGTTTTCTATTTGATTCCATTGGTCTGTGTGTCTGTTCTTGTTCCAATACCATGCAGTTTTGATGATTATGGCTTTGTAGTATAGTTTGAAATCTGGAAGAGTGATGCCTCCATTCCCTTCTTTTTTTTTTCACGAGGATTTTGGCTATTGGGGTTTTTGGTGGCTCCATATGAATTTCATCAAAATTTTTTCTATTTCTTTGAAGAATGACTTGAAATTTTAATTGGAATAGCATTGAATCCGTAGATTGCTTTTGGTAGGATGTCCATTTTAATAATGTTTATTCTTCCAATCCGTGAATTGGTGATGTCTTTCCATTTCTTTGTGTCTTCTTCTATTTCTTTCAACAGTGTTTTATAGTTTTCTTTGTGTAGGTCCTTTACCTCTTTTGTTAGGTTTATTCCCAAATACTTGATTTTGTTTTGTTTCAATAATAAAAGGAATGGTTTTCTTGATTTCTTCTTCTTCAGATTTATTGTTTGTGTATAGGAAGGCTACTGATTTTTGTGCATTGATTTTGGATCCTGCCACTTTACTAAACTGATTGATTAGTTGAATTAGGGGTTCTGTGGAGTTTTGGGGGTTCTCTATGTATATTATCATATCATCTGCAAATAGTGATAGTTTGACTTCTTCCTTGCCTATTTGGATTCCTCTATGTTTTTCTCTTGATTAATTCTCTGGCTAGTATGTCCAGTATTATGTTGAAAAGAGGTGGTGAGAGTGGACATCCTTGTCTTGTTCCAAATCTTAATGGGAATGCTTTCAGCTTTTCACCATTGAGAATGATATTGGCTGTGGGCTTGTCATAGATGGCCTTTATGATGTTGAGGTATGTTCCTTGTATCCTGAGAATTTCAAAGGCCTTAATCATAAATGGATATTGTACTTTGCTGAATGCTTTCTAAGCCTTTATGGATATTATCATATAGATTTTATACTTCTTTTTGTGTTGGATTACATTGATTGATTTTCAGATGTTGAACCATCCTTGTGCCCATGGAATAAATTCTACTTGGTCGTGATGAATTATTTTATGGATACATTGTTGGATTCTGTTGGCAAGAATTTTGTTCAGGATTTTTGCATCAGTGTTCATTAGGGAGATTGACCTGTAATTTTCTTTTTTTGTGCAGTCTTTGTTGGGTTTTGGTATTAGTGTAATATTGGCTTTGTAGAATGTATTTGGTAGTATTCCTTCTTTTTCAATTTTTTGAAAGAGTTTGTGTAGGATAAGCACTAATTCACTGCTGAACGTTTGGTATTATTCATGTGTTAAGGTGTCTGGCCCAGGGCTTTTGTTTTTGGGGAGTGCTTTTATTTTTACCAAGAGTATCCACTCGCCCTCATCCTTATGCCGGCTCCCTTGATGTGTCCTAGTCAGTCCTATAAAGTCCTGTGGGTGGATGTGGAGCCATTTTCAGCATCACAAGCTGATAATCTACCCCATTAGAATCCCCAATGTGCCCCTATTTTCCTGCTGCACACCTTCTCACAGGCTCTTTGATTCCCAACTGGACCCTAGTGTGGACCCTCCATGGAGCTCAGAACTCTGTGTCCAGCCTCCCTCGGAATCAGTTTTTTCTGCTGAACTCAGTCCTGACAGGAGTCCTGCTACCTCCATGGGGACCAGGAGGCAGGACACTCCCTGCAGACAATTCGCTGAAACTCTGAGTCTCCACACTCTTCTCTGAGCAGAGCTGATGCTGTGGGCACAGGGCTGTGCGCCCTGGGGTATGGTCATTGTCCCCACCCTCTCTCAGGGTCAGGATCCTTCTTGTCTCTCCCAGCATCACCCCACAGGCCTGAGGGAGAACACAGATGCTGTGTTGTCCAAATGACCTTAGTGATGACCCGTGTCCCTCGCTGTCCTGCTTTCTGGGAGGAGGTCAGAGCCATAGGGATGGAAGGAGAAGAGTCGAGAACTCAGGGTCCTGCAGAGGGATGGGGAGTAGCTCACCCTGAGTCCTGTGGGGGAAGAAGGGACGGGGGAGGGAGGTTTTGGCCTCACTTCCCCTTTGTCTGTGTCACTGTGGCTTAACCGTATTGCCCACCAATAGTATAGCCTGCGCCACAGTAATATTCAGCTTTTTCCTCAGGCTGGATGTTGGAGATGGTCAAGTAGCAGTCAGCCCCTGAGTGGAGCCTGAGAAGCAGTCAGGGATCCCCTGCCCCTTGTGGCTTCATCACTCTTCACATACATCACATACCGCGGGGTCCACCCTGGCAGCTGTTGAAACTATTGAAATGTGTAAGGGCTGTGCTCCCTGCTCAGGGTGCAGGTGAGCTTGGCTGAGACTCCCAGGGAGGCAGATGCAGAAGGGGTGTGGGTCAGCACAGGCCCAGCACAGAGACCTGGAACAGAAGATTCAAGAATGATGGTGAGTGAGATTGGACAGATGCCCCTCATGACTGTGTATTAGCAGGATATACCGGGGAAGGGGTCCCCTGAGTGTCTGGGCTGCTCTGACCTGTGGAGACCATAAGAGGCATGGATAGAAGGGCACCCAGGCCATGGTGGAGGCTTCCAGGAACTCTGGCCTGAGTCTGCCCAGCTGCACTGGCCTCTCCAGGCCCCTGTCTTATCCTCCCTGTCTGCAGCTCCAGGAGTCAGGGCAGGCAATGCAAATCTCTCTCCAGTCCCCAGGGTGTGTGTCTCAGTCTTGTCTGAGCCCCGAGGGCTCAAGCTGGTAATTTTCTGAGGTCAGAGGTAGGTCCAGGTGGGTTTCATTGTGGGAGTTGTGTTTATAGCTGGTGTCTTCAAAGGGAGCATCAGTCATGCCCAGTGCACTTGAGCCCAGCCCAGTGTCTGGACTGGTTTGTGGGCCCAAGCCAGGACCACAGCGCCCCCTGGTGCCAGGATGAATGTCATCCTGCATGTGCTGACAGTCACCAACCAGCATGACTGCTTCTGACCCTGATGGAGACCAGGCCCTGGGTGAGTGTGACATGGGCCCCCTCACCAGACACTCGGAATAACCAATGACAGCCTTTGCTCCTGTGATTTTCTCAAAATGCCCAAGAAGTAATGGGTGGCCAGAATTGCCACCTCAGAGCCCATTGTTCACTCTCCTGCCCTCCCTGCACTGGGCATGTAGTTTTCCTCCTTGCCTCATCCCAGGCCTCCTGAGCCCTCCTGTCAGGGTCCCACTTCTGTATTCAGGTGTCTGACCTCCCCGTGTCTATGCAGTGAACACTCAGCTGCTCATGGTGCTGGAATCTGATTCCCAGTTAAGTCTGAGTCTGTCTGTGCACAGAGGTGCGGACCCTCCTTCTGCTCCCTCCATGGTAGAAAACAGATTCTGTGTGGGTTGGACATGGGGACCTGAGACCTTGGTCAGGCTCCATGTTTCTGGTTCCTTTCCTGATATTTTAGGATGAGGATCCTTTTCCAACTAGGTCAAAGGCATGGTTTTGGGAGAACTGTCAGGTAGGCACAGAAGCCGATTTTTTCTAAGGTATAGTGTTGACATGTGTGCTTTCCCTAATATCCCCAACTAATGTATTTGTCCTCAGGCTCCTGCTGCTGAAAATGTACAATGTGGCACACTGACACATGCTGAGATGCTGCACCTGGGCCCCCTGAGAGGCCCCTGTGCCCCTGGGAATAGACAGCCCTGACACGCTGCCCCTCCCAGTTGTGTGTAAAGAGGTGACTGAGACTGGACAGGGCCACGAGCCTCAAGCCCATCCATCCTGCTTCCAGCCGAGCACCCCACACAGCCCCTCCCCTGATGCCTCCTCACTTCCATGTGTCCCTCAGAGTCTCAAGGGCCTGCTGGCTCCTCAGGGCCAGTCCTCACACCTTTGCTTATGGGTCTCAGTGCAGCGTGTGGCCAGTTGTTAGCATAGTCCTGGGAGATTGGACTTTCCTAAAAGCTTGGAAACTCTGCTAAGATCTCTCTGTGGAGAACGACAAGTCATCGACTTCAGCAACATTTCCTGATGATCAGCCACCATCTAAATCGATTCCAAAATATAACTTTATGATTGTTCATGGGATTTATGAAAATGACTTTCTCTTGAAAGGGATCCTTATATCACATTATGAGTAATTTACAAGGACACCTAAGGGATTTTGACCCTAATACAAATCCACATGTCTCACACAAGCCAATTATGTTCCCACATGGGAATGCTGGGACAGAGAATCTGCTGTGGGCTCAGTCCCTTTTCTAGTTCTGATGTGAGTAATTTGCACTTTACTCTATGCCTCAGCTTCCCCATCTGTGAAATGGGTGAAATGAGAGCACTTATTCTCGGGATTGCTACTGAAGGATTTAATAAGTATGAATTGTTTTCAATGGTTAGACATGTGTTAAGAACATAGAAATTTTTTCTTCCTCCTCTATTAAAATTATTATCTACATATCTCCTAATATAAATATAGATACTGAGCATAGAGGAATAAGTAAAGTAAGGGAAATAAAATGTTTTGAATTTGACACATTGACATGTTTTTTTTTGAGGGTAATATCAAACTGCACAGTCACAACACACACTCACATTCACACTCACACTCATTAACAGGTTAACCTATTTAATGCCCTTTGCATAGATAGCAGAAGTAATATCCTCTCAGATCCCTGTCCTACTTACTAGGCCTTTATGCCCATGGGCAGGATCATGATTCCCTAACACACATGTCATGGGGTGTCCTGGCAGAACTAGGGCACATCTGCCTCATGCTTGAGCACATTCCGTGCAGAGTATTATTTCATTACCATTGTGACCACCCCATTCTGAAGGAGGGGCCCTCATCCCATAGATCTGCACACCTGTCCTGCATGAGGGCATCACATAGCCCGGTGAGCAATGAGGCCTGAGGAGGCTCAGGGTGAGCTGCTATCACCGAGGTGAGGCAAGCTGGGGCACAGGTAGCAGAGTCACCTGATTCTGATCCTTCCCAGTCGGTCCACAGAGGCGCATGGCGCTGCAGAGGCTCTGAGGGATGAGTGAGCACAGCATCGCTGAGCTGGCTGGAGACCCAAGACCTGCAGATGGAAAAGAAAACGGCAGTGTCCTGGGGGCTCCTCATCCAGTTAGCAGCTGTACCAGACCCCTACTCCACTGAGACAACAATGGGCTTGTCTCTTTTGTCCTGATGGGTGGCCGACGAGGTCACATCATCACCTGTCAGAGGTTTGTCACCATGTTAAGGTAAGAGAGCAGGTTGGAGCCATGGACAGTCATTTAGTGGAGGGTCAAGATCCTTGTGGCTACCTGTCCTGCCCACCTGATTGATCTGCAAGTGTTTGGTGGTGTAACCTCCACCTGCAGTGTCCTCAAGGAGAGGGAGGACTTGACCATGGAGGAATTGGGTTGTGGGTTGAATTGGGTTGACAAGATAAACCTATTAGCCTGGTCCTTACAATATGGGTCATCTGGAGACAGACACTCCCAAGGGAGTTCCATGGAAGAAGGGGGCAGAATCTACAAGCTGAGGAAGCACAGCAAAGTAGCCATTGCTGAAGAGAGGCACAGACCACATTCTCTTCAGAGTACACAAAAAATCCAAACAAAGCAAACCAAAACCAACCTTGCCAATGCTTTCATCGATATTATCCTCAGAACTGAGTCAACACATCTCACTTGTCAGCCCATAGTATGTGGGTCTTTGTCACTGCAGTCCTAGAACTGATCAGTCACCCCAAGAGCCTGCCCTGACGGTGTCAGCTGTCTATCCTTACAGAACCTTCTGTCTCTGACATCACCAGCCCCAGGGTTGAACCTGCTGCCATGTACTTCTCTCCCTTAATGTCTGACCGTCCTTCCAGGAGCCTGTCTCCAGCGCCCAGGCAACACACATTCCTCTGTGGTTGGAGATCCTTTGACCCCCTTCGTGCTCTTTCTGGGTTCACAGTAGGGAGCGATGCCCATGGTCTCCAGGGTCCTGTCCAGTCCTACAGAACAGTCTGCTGTTTCCATGTTAGTTTTCAACATGGCTGTGTAGAATCAGGCGCTAGTTTCCTGGGTACTGCGCACAACCTGAAATTTCACAGTGTATCTCTATGGGATGGAGTTGTGAGGAGGGGTGACCTGTGCTGAGGGATTGCCAGGGTGTAGTGTCCTACACCCTGAATATTCAGTCAAGTGTCTCACTGGGTCTTTTTCTTGTGGATGGATCCACGGGGATGGGGCTTTGGAACAGAAGACAGAAGGATAATTTTCAGTTTACGATGTCGGGGCAGTTGATCAGGGACGAAGAGGACAGGGGGTGTCATAATACAGGAGTCGGCGGGTAGGGAGCAATTTGACAGCAGAAGTGGACTCTTTGATATAGGACCCAGGCCTGTTCTAGTTTCACTGAGCATTACCCTTCTCCCTCATAATTGGGTTGTTTTATTTCCTTGTTGCTGAAGGTGTCCTAATTTCTTAGTTTGGTGCCTTTATTGTTGCCAACAAGGTCTGAATATTTTTAGGCATTATTTCTTCAAAGACCTGTTCTACCTACACAACCCAAGCTTCTCTCACTATCCCCTCCCTTACACATGCGCACTGAATTCGACCTCCAACTCTAGATAATCTGGTCATTGATTGCATTTGCTGTCTTTTTTTCTGCACCTAGCAGGTTCCCTCACTCCCTGACCTCAGGAAGGTGGAATTTTGCGAAATAATGACTTCTGATACGCTCTCCAAATTATACCTTCTGGGCACATTCTGGGACAGTCTGAATAAATGACTGTAGCACTTATTAAAGCTCATATGTCCTGTTCTGTGCAGGGCATTGTGATAGGGCACCAGGTGTGGTGAATTTCCTGTTAGGTCCTGGGTGCTTTGCATTCCCTCTCCCTGTGCTTTTGAGAGACACCGGAAATTCTGTTTTCCTGGACACAGTAATTTCTATTTTCCTTTATACTTTCCAGGTGGCACCTGAACAGCCTTTGATTTGGGTGAATCTACTACATGTTAAGGCGAATTCTCATGATTTCTCAAACTGACTTTGGACCATTGTCTTCTGCCTGGGGAGCAGGCAGTAGTGATGGGGTGGGGGTGAAATCTGTGGGGGTTACGCTATTGTCCTTGGGTGGGTCTTCTGCCTTGTATTGCCAGCAAGGCACAGAGCAGGTTTTCTATGACCCAAGAAGATGCGTAAAGGAGAGTCCTGGAGCCCTCGATGGCTTTTTCAGCCTTTGAGATTTTCATATAATTTGTAGTGCGGCAACCAGGTACATGGCAGATAGGAACCCCCTAAACCCCTCTGCTGGTGAATGTTTACCCTTTCTGGGCTCTCTGTGTTTGCTCATGGTCTCTGTTCCTCTGTTATTGCTGCTGTTTCTGTGTCTTCTACAACTGTCATCCCTGTGACGCCACCCTTCTATGCCCAAACTCTCAGCCCATGTGTGCCCACGTACGCACACCCACACCCTACTCCAGTGTCTGCCATCAGGCACATGTGCATGCTCACAAGTGTGCATCTTTGATGGCAATGGTGGGAGGGGGGGAAATTCTGACAATTTCCTGTTACCCTACACTCCTCTAGCCGTTTCCTCCCACACTATCTTATCTGGGCTCTTTGGAAACTTTCCAGACTCTGCTGTAGTCTCTGTGCTATTCTTTGGCCTCCTAAGGTCATTTGCCACGCAGGTCCATCCATCGGTTTTGGGTGATGGGCTGGAAGGATGGCGGCAGGTACTTCAGACACCGCCATATGTGCTTATAACTGAGAATCAGCTGGGAGACCCTGCAGGGTCCTCCTGACGGAGGCCTGGGACCTGGCATCAGGGCATCATTGGCCCTGAGTCTCTCAGAGAGGAGACATCAGCAGGGAAAAAGCTTCTCTCAGACCAAGGACTCCCAAGAGGGCACATCTGAGAGTATCCAGGGGCCCCCAGCAGTGTTGGAGGAGTTATGTTATGTGTGTGTGTGCGTGTGTGTGTGTGCATATCAAGACTTAAGAGAGTCTACATTCATTCTCCAGTGCCCACTACAATGATTTTCTCTATTATAATTTCAGAGGCGCACCGGAGTGTGCAACTTCAAGAGGTCGGGAAGGCGAGAGTTTCTGGGGATTCATCAGGACATTTGGCCAATACTCCCAGTCACCACGCTAAGGACATCAAAGGGCCGTGACAACTTGTTAAACACACAACACAAGGCGTCCATGATGCTGCCTTGGCCGTGAAGCCTGAGGGACCAGTGTCAAAACCTGAGCCTCGTCCTGTTTACCCTCAGGTTTCAGACCAACATCTGAGGCCCCGGAGCCCACGAGACTCCCATATCACGGCACTGCTCACATCTACCCAGCAAGTCATATCTTCGCTTTGCTTCTGCCTGTTCCCTATAAAAGTCTTTCCTCAGTTCCCTTGCAGGAGTGTCCTGACTGTGAAGTTTTGTGTTACTCGCTCAAATATAGTGACCTTTTCATGAGTGACTCATTTTATGTTTTAGCACAACAGAGAAATGTTCCTCTTTCTGTCCTTCATGTCATCGCTGTATCTTCAATTCAAAGACTTGCTCGGGACACCCTGCCCTGAACCCTAATCCACTCCTGACACACACACTGCAGACCGGCCTGGGGGCAGGTGGAGGGGGTGCCTGGGGACTTAGATCTGGGGCCAGGTCAGAACTGCTCATGGCTGTGTATTCATCCCTCTGGGGCTGCAGGAGAGTGTGACCCAACAGGGAAGGGGTTTGTGTCTCACTTCCCCATGGCCCTGTGTCACTGTGGATGTTTACTGCTGCTGTCCCACACCCCACAGTAATAGTCAGCCTCGTCCTCGGCCTGGGTTCCGCTGATGGTCAGGGTGGCCGTGTTCCCCTAGTTGGAGCCTGAGAACCGGTCAGGGATCCCTGAGGGTCGGGTGCTATCATACATGACCAGCACAGGGGCCTGGCCTGGCTTCTGCTGGTACCAGTTAGCAACTTCATCTTCAATGTTTTTTCCCTGACACGTCATCCTGGCCGTCTGCTCCAGAGACACCGACATTGAGGGTGGCTGAGTCAGCTCGTAGGAGACCACAGAGCCTGCAGGCAGAAAAGGAGAGGGGGGTTAATGAGCAGGACTCATTCCCAGAACATCTACACTTGCCTGGCCGGACTCAGATCCAGTGATTCTGGATCCCCTGGGTGCCCATCCCTAGTCTCATCCTTAGCGTCCTATGAGCCTGGAGGTATATGACGTTTATGACATATGATTAAATTCCCCACCACTTCTCTTAACAGGCACAGGCCTTCAGGCTCACACCAAGCAGTGAGCACAGCAGGGTCTACCCATATCAGGCCCCTCCTAGGCAGAATCATGGGATTCTGGCCCCCACGGCAGCCCCACTAAGTAGTCAGTGCCAGGCTGGTCCCTCAGCCTAGGCTGGGGTGCAATGAGCCTGGGTAAGGTACCTGTGCAGTGAGCCAGAAGGCCCAGGAGCAGAGGGGTCCAGGCCATATTGGGGTCCCTGATGCTGCTCTCTGAGACTGAAGCTGGGCAGGTTCCCCCCAGGCCTGTCTTATCCCCTTGCTGGAGAGAGTTGCTGGGTATGCAAATCAGCCAGGGTCAGGCTGCTGCTTGGGGAGTTCTGTGTTTCAGAGAAGACTCAGGGATATTATTCTTAGAGTCCACACCCTCAGCTTAGGGATTCTC
Organism: Talpa europaea; assembly: GCF_964194135.1. Classification (NCBI taxonomy): domain Eukaryota; kingdom Metazoa; phylum Chordata; class Mammalia; order Eulipotyphla; family Talpidae; genus Talpa; species Talpa europaea. The sequence continues at coordinate 52,918,214 of NC_140082.1, forward strand.
CTTCCCTGCTGGTCTTATGGTCTGGTTGAATCTCCTCCCCAGACTCTGTCCTGGCCTCTGTGCTGGAAGCCTCTTCCCAGCAGAACTCAGCGTGGAGTCTGTCTGTGTTTTCACGTTCTTGTCTGTAGGTGCCATGAGGAGGCTTAGTGGGGGAAGTTCCCACCCCAGGATGCTGTTTCAGAGCAGCAGAACAGAATAAACCTCCTCCCTTGCACAGCACACGTGGCGTCATGGAGGTTTTAAATTTTCCTCCAGGTTTTCTGAGGCTGGTGATAGGGCCTGTACCCCAGTATCCCCAGAGTTTGCTCAGGTCAGATAGATGTCATGTCCTTCCAGGAAATGCTTGGTGACCCCTTGCAAACTCTATTAGCAACTGAGATTAATGTTCACCCTAATTAACTATATTTAATTCTGGGAAAGACATTAATAATAAAAGTATTAATTTATAATCAAGGGAACAGAAGTTTTTGCAGCAATCACTGGGTGCCAGGCTCCCATCTAGGACGTGGATGGATTTTTCTGGCAGGGCAGGAGGGTCTCTGAGCAAAAGGTAGGAGGCGGAATGTACAGAGAAGTTGGGTGTGAAGAAGCAAAATCATTTTAGTTCGTTCGGTTTGTGTGTGTTTGGGAGATGATTCTTGATGTGTCTGACCTTGTGCCAGTAAAATTGGTAATTCAACACGTTCAGATCAGGCCTTTAAGTGTGAAGATGATGCATGATTGTCAGGGACGAGACTGTAGGAAAATGTTACAGAATTTCTCTGGTGTTCCCTCATGGTGACTAAGCCTCCTGTCACATCCTCCAGGATTTTTGAAACACCCTGACACATGTGGCTCTTTCCTGCCCCCTGGTGGCCACTCTGTACTGGCTGCAGGAGGCTCCAGGCATCAGCTGCTGAGGTGTGCATTCAGAGGCATCATCTCAGGTGGTGATTCCCTGTCTGTGGGCTGCACTTTCATATGTGGCCTCTGTTGAACTCAATGTCAGGGACAGAGGCCTCAGATCAACAAGGAAAATATGAGCACGTTTACTTAGAGGAGGGAGGTTCAGGACTCACTTGAGACACACCTGGAAGAACTGTCAGGTCACAGGTGGCACTGGGGAGAAGAGGATTCAGGGAATGACTCTTCATGGTGCCAGCTGTGTGTGCAGTGCCATCATGGGGCCTTGGTGTGACTGCACCCAAGACATACAGGAGAACATCTGTCCAGGAAATATTTGTCACCCTCACTCCAGTCTTGCACACATTCCTTCTGGTCTATGGCATGAACATGGCACCGTCCCTGCTCTTGGGAGTTTCCATATTGTGGATGGAGCAGAGCAACTGCATTGCTGGTTTTCAGACACAGCAGACGGTTCTCATGAATCCCTTGTGTGTTGTCTCATCTGTTTGAAAGTTGGACACCATTCACAGATTCCTTGTCTGGATTGACAACGTGGCCCAGTGATGGCTGAAGTGTTATAAGTGCCATTTGACTGTGATGCTTTTCAGTGAAGATTTGGTGTGAGTGAAAGGGTCATACTGGATTCGTACAGTAGCTTTCCTCTTGAATGAGGATGTGATAGCTGCAGCTGCAGCAGCCACTCCCAGGTCTTACCTTAACAAAAGGAAAACAATGTCTCCATATTGCATGGTTGAACCAGAGAATAAGCCGGTTCTGGGATCTCATGGAAATGGTGGGTCTCTGTGGAAAAGCCATCTCCCTCCAGAGTTCTTGTAGGATAAAATAATGCCTTTTGTATTTGCTGTGCATGTAAAAGACCTGTCATATCCTGACCGTTGGGAAAATGATTCATAGAAATCAATTCATTAATGAAAATGATGGTAAGGATGAGCAACCAGGTAATTAATATCAAATAAAAAGTGACCCATAGGTGTTGAGTGATGACAGGCTGGAGGGGCCCTTTGGAGTTGCTGTCAGGAGAAAAGATGGAACAAGTAGTAGGAAGTGTCTCCAAAGACTTGATTCAGTATCTGTCTGATGATGCCAAGGCCAATGCACCCTCACAATCCTGGACTGTCAAAACTTATATATCTCCATATATGTGTATCTTTTTCTTTTCAAAAACAGGGGTTCCTATTGGGGTTCTTGGCCCCACCCTTCCATCTGTAGAGATCCAGTCTGCAGGGATATGTGCTCCCCTTCAAGGCGGGTGGAGGACACTGGGCAGCATCTGAGAGTGGATTGTTGGGGCCTGGAGCCCTGTCCAGGCACAGGCATCTGAGGCAGCAGAGCCCAAATGCCACCACTGGGTGGGCGCAGAGGCCTCTCTTGTGAACACCTTTTTGGGAGAGTCTTCTCCCGCTCCTGGAGCAGAGCATGAGGTCAGACAACCTGAGCATGTGCTAAACATGACTGACCTTCAGCTAATTTGCAAGCCCATAGGAACCAAAGCACCCTCTGCAAAATGAAATTACTTGGGAAAAAACTTTTCCATGTCGGGGCTGATTTTGGTCTGACTAGGACACCCTGCCAGGTTGCACCTTACTCCAGCTTAGCTTTCCTCCCTTTTCCTTTCACTGCCATAAGCCTGTCTTAGCTCCAAGATGGTGGAGACAGATTTGAGCCTTGAGTCACCTGTGTCCTTGTGGCCTCAGTTTCAGGTGCTTGTCTTCCTTGTTGTTAATCCAGGGTGTAGTGGAAAAGCTCCACACCTCAGCGATATCTTTCCTATTCTCCCTATTGCCCCAGCACTGGGGTGTCTTCCTTAGTGAGAACCATCGAGGGAGAAAAGGAGGTGGGGTTTAATGTGCAGGGCCCATTCCCAGTGCACCTGCACTTGCCTGGACTCACATCTAGTAGTTCCTGTCCCCTGGGTGTCCCCTTCCTTCAGCCTCATCCTCAGTGTCTCCTGAGCCTGGCTGAAAGATGTATGGTGGTGATTTTTGAGAAATGAATAAACACCACCCTTCCCCTAATCTTGGGAGGCACAACCCCTCAGGATCACACAAAACTGTGAGCGCACTGGGGTCTACCCACAAAACGTTCCCCCCAGATCATGAGAATCCTGCCTCCACAGGCAGCCATCACTGAGTTCAGAGTAACAACCAGGCTTGTTGAGAGCCTGGAGGTGCATGATGAGAGGGGTCCAGGCCATGGTGGGGTCCCTGATCCTGTTCCCTGAGGCCTGGCAGGTTTCCCCATCTCCCCCAGGCCTGTCTCATCCCCTGTTTGAGAGAGCTGCTGGGTGTGCAAATCAGCCAGGCCTGGGCTGCTGCTTGGGGGGCTTTGTGGATTCAGAAAAGACTCAGACTCAGCCCCCAGAGACACAGAGTGGTGGGACACTTCTCTGGAGTTTCCACCCTCAACTCAGGTGTCCTCCTTCCCTGATGGTCTCATGTCTGGCTGAATCTCCTCCCCTAGACTGTGTCGTCTTCTTTCTCTGGGCGGGTCCTGCCACAGCAGAGCTCAGCTGACGTCTGTGTGTTCTGGACCTGTTCTGGAACTGACATTTCCAAACTGAGATTGGGTTATATCCTCTCTCCCCACAGGCACTGAGCAGCAGATTCTGAGTGAGGATCTTTCCTCACTTACACACACTCATGAGACATTGAGGTCCATCATTTCTCTTGCTTGGGCTACTGGGAAAGACACTGGGCTGTGCCTCAGTACCCTCCGTTTGCACTCAGGTCACATGGAGATCACAGGGTCCAAAATACTGCGTGAGAGTGAGGCCTGGAAAGGAATCTAAGAGCTGTGCCCCCTGTGAGATCACTATAATCCCGTGTGTTTTGCTGATGAGGTGAGGTATTAAGTGGCAAGCTGTCTTCATTTGTAATCAATTCAACATAAGTTTATCAAACACCTGCTGTGTCCAGCTCTCATCTGGGGCCTGGACAGTGAGGTCATTTTAGCAGGACTGAGCTATGTGGAGGAACAGAAATGTCTGAATACGAGCCAGAGAAACAAGCCATTTCTATAAGCCCCAGACCGCAGCCATGGAGTCTGAAATGGGGACATCATTGACAAGGGTGATCCCTGTCACTCAGGTTTTAGCTCCTGGTGGCTGCTGCTCCCCCTGTCACAGCTGCCTGGAGGCTGGAACAAGCAGGATGCAGGTGGCTCTCTGCTGCCCCCTGGTGGCTCCCTGCACTGGGGGCAGCAGGCACAGGGGCTTCCAGTGTTCAGATTTGGATTCAGAAGCTGCAGTTCAGAAGGGGATTCCCTGAGACATGAAATGCTAGTCCCGTGGGTGAATTACCCTCTCTGTGGCCCCTATTTTTCACAAGACTAGCCACAGGGTGTTCAGTTGATCACATGGAAAACCAGCATGAACGTGGCCCTGGGGGAAGAAAGGGCTGGGGCTAAATGAGATCCTGCATGTCACCGTCATGTCGTGGACTTGGCACTGGGGACACCTTCCTGGGGCAGATGCCAGAAACTGAGAACGTAGGTGACAAATGGCTGGTGTCCGCCACTGCAGGTGCTGCCCCAAGACTTGACTCAGGGGTGGGATCAGCTGGCAGGAGGTTTATAGGGAGAGTGCTTGGGCCACCCCTGTGCCAGAGATGGGTGAGGGCAGGATGCACCGAGGGAGGGTTCAGCGGGACCTTCATCCTCAGAGATCCCACAGGACTCTGCTGCTCGGATGCCCCTTCTGAGCCCTCCCAGGTGGCTGCATGTCTGGTCTTCAGACCCTCGCACTCATCAGGCTTGTAGGCCCGGCTCTAGGGCAGGGACATGGCACAGGAGGAGGTGGCGCCCTTCATGGGAGGGCTGGTGCACGATGCCAGGCTGTCTGCGGGCAGCTCCCCAGCAGGTGGAGCAATGACTCCTCTATTCCAGAAGGGATTTGCTGCTGCTACAGACTGTCCACCACACCAACCCTCTTGAGATCTGGTGGTTTCCAATTCTTAGCGTTCAGCAAAAGTGGAAGGGCATGAAAATTGTCAGCTAATAGACTGTGGACAATAAAATTTACTCATCGATGACCAAGATTTTTGGCATGGAAGTGGGAGGAGCTCAGGTCGGTGAGAGACACTGTATCACACAACTCCTGCTTACAAGACTGAGCTTTCTCTGAGTCTCATATGAAAGTGAAGCAAGAACAGACTGAAGTCAGATCCTGCTGCATTCTATAGAAATTTCAGTGACAGCAGATCAATGAACCAACACTATCCTATAATTATTTATGATGCTCTTAATATTTTTGTTGCTTTGATTAAATTTTGCTACTGAAAGTTATGCTGATAACTCTAGGAGGAAGATAATCAATGAATACTCAGAATCCCAGGAGAGAAAACACATTTTTAATTGTCTATTTTTATGACAGATTTATAAGGGCATAATAAATGATATTTCCAGTTATAAAAATATGCACAGATCAAGTGACCAAGAAGTGTATAATGGACATAGAGCTCAAAGAGGAAAGGAGAAACAGTTGTACATGATAGGCAAGAATTTTTGAAAAGGAAAGCGTGGCCCCCAACCCTGATGATATTTGCTTCCATTCGCTGTGTGTCAAGAGAGTGATGTGAAAGTTTTCTATGAAAATGCTCAGATCAACCTACAAAGGAGCAGGGAGGCTGAGGACATGGCTGCTGCCTCAACCCCTCTCCACCCAGGGTGGTCCTTCTCCATAAAGCAGGCCTTGGGCTCCAGTGCAGGGTGATCCTGAACTGATAACAAGAATGACCACGAGAGTCAGCGGCCACCCAGAGCCAGACACTGTCCTTCCTGAATCTTGACTCCTCTCAGCACCCCCGGGACAAGTGAAGACAATGAGCCTGGAGAGGCCTTGGCTTTCCAGAAGACCTTGGCTAGAGAGTCCTTGTATACCAGGATGCTGACAAGAGTTTCAGAGCTCAACAGACTCCCACCCTCTCTATTTCAGCAGGGAAACAGCAGCGCTGAGAATAAAAATCTGCTCAGAGTCTCCCAGCCCAAAGGGCCACCTTAGGAGGCCGCTGAGGTCTGTGGGAGTGAGCGCAGGCCTGGGAGGGAGGTTCTTGTCCCACTTCCCCATCTGTCTGTGTCACCGTGAGTAACGCCAGCTGCTCCCACTGCCATCACCTACTGCACAGTAATAGTCAGCCTCGTCCTCGGCCCGGGTCCCGCTGATGGTCAGGGTGGCCGTGTTCCCCGATTTGGAGCCAGAGAACCGGTCAGGGATCCCAGAGGGCCGATAGTTATCCTCATAAATGACCATCACAGGGGCCCGGCCTGGATGCTGCTGGTACCAGTGAGCATAGTTATTACCAATGTTGTCTCTCTGACACGTCATCCTGGCCGTCTCTCCCAGAGACACCGACACTGAGGGTGGCTGAGTCAGCTGATAGGAGACCACAGAGCCTGCAAGGGAGAAAAAGAGAGGGTGGGTGAAGATGTAAGTCCTATTCACAGGAGACCCCCACGCTCCTTAGACTAAGGACCCAGGATTCTCTGGTTCCTAGGTGCGCCTTCCCTTATCCCAGTCCCAATGTCCCATGAGCCTGGTGGTGAATGGAGGCCTCAGCCAAAGAGAAAACACTCCCCTTCTCATGGCAGCCAGAGCCCCTCAGACACACACCAAACAGCCGTGGTGGCTCAGTACACAGGCTCCCACCCTGCACAGGTTCATGAGCATCCTGGCCCTAAGGCAGCCCTTGCTGAGCTCAGAGTCAAGGCCAGGCTGGTCCCAGAGCCCTGGAACTGGGGTGCAGTGAGCCTGTTAAGATACCTGTGCAGTAAGCCAGGAGGCCCAGGAGGAGTGGGGTCCAGGCCATGGTGGGGTCCCTGATCCTACTCCCTGAGGTGAGCCTAGGCAGGTTCCAGCCAGGCCTTTCTTATCCCCTTGCTGGAGAGAGCTGCTGGGTATGCAAATCAGCCAGGGCCAGGCTGCTGCTTGGGGAGTTTTGTGGTTTCAGAGAAGACTCAGCCTCAAGGGACTTGAGGAGGGAGGGGTGATTTTTAGAGTTCCCACCTCAGCTTAGGGATCCTCTTTCTCTGCTGCCTCATGGTCTGGTTGAATCTCCTCCCCTAGTTCTGTCCTGGCCTCTCTGCTGAGCAGCTCCTTCCCAAGCAAAACTCAGTGTGGAGTCTAGTTTTCTGATTCTCATCTGTAGGTATGTTTATGAGGCTGAGTTGGGCCACCCCAGGTGCAATACCCGAATATAGTAATGGAATATACCTCCTCCCTTGAACAGCTCATATGGAGTCATTGATGTTTTTAATTTTTCCTCCAGGTTCCTGAGGCCAGTGATAGGGGCTGAGTCTCAATATCCCCAGAGTGTGCTCAGGTCAGATAGATGTCATGTGCTCCCAGCAAATGCTTGGAGCCTCTGTGCAAACTCTAAGAGCAGCTGAAATGAATGTTCACTGCATTTAAGTGTATTTAAACGCTTGGGAAAGGTATTTATTAATAAATATCTAAATTTATAAACAAGGGAAAAAGATTATGGGCAACCATGGAGTGCAGGCTCTTCTCCAGGAGGTGGATGATTTTATCTGGTAGGATAGGAATGTCTGCGAGTAAAGGGAGGGTGGGGCCTCTGTGACCACAGAGAAGGCAGGGGTGAGGACAGTGGCTTCATATTAGCTGGACTGGGCTTGTGTGTGTTTGGGGGGAAAATTACTGTTGTGTCTGAATGTGTGCCAGTGAAATTGGCCATTCTACAAGTTCAGATCAGCTCATGGAATCTGAAGAGGTCACATGATGGTCAAGGATGACACTGTAGGAAAATGTCACCCATTTACTCTGGTGTCCAACCCTCCTGTCACCACCTCTAGGGTGCTTGAAATACCCTGACACATGTGGCTCTTTCCTGTCCCCTGGTGGCCACTCTGCACTGGCTGTAGGAGGCTCAGGGGCATATCTGTTCAGGTGAAGATTCAGAAGCAGCTTCTCAGGTGGTGATTCCCTGATACGTGGGCTCCTGACCCAGGGGTGAATCCCTGTTCCATATGTGGCCTCTGTTTACCTCAAGATCAGGTACAGAGGCATCAAATCAATAAGGAAAATATGAGCATTTTATTTAGAGGAAGAGATTCAGGACCCACCTGAGGCAGCACTGCAAGTCTGGACTGTCAGGTCATAGAGTGGCACTGGGGAGAACAGGATTCAGGGAATGGCTCTTCATGGTGCCAGCTGTGTGTGCAGTGCCATCATGGGCCTAGGTGGTGACTGCACTCAAGGTAGACAGGAGAATATCTATCCAGGAAATATTTGTGACCCCCCCTACTTCAGTCTTGCACACATTCCTTCTGGGGTCTAAGGCATGAACATGACCCTGTCCCTGCTCTCAGGAGTTCCCATTCTCCATTGTGGATGGAGCAGAGTAACAACATAGCTGGTTTTCAGACACAGCAAACGGTCCTCCCTAACCTCTGTGTGTTGTCTCATCTATTTCTGACCTGGACACTGTTTATAGGTTCCTTCAGTCTGGATCGAACATGTGGACCAGTTCTGGCAGAAGTGTTGTAATTGTCCTTTGAATGGGATTCCTTTCAATGAAGCTTTGCTGTGAGTTAAAGAACGATACTAGACTTATACAGTAGCTTTCCTCATGAATGAGGATGTGATAGCTGGAGCTGCAGCAGCCACTCTGAGGTCTTATGTTAACAAAATGAAAAGCAAAGTCTCCACAGTGGGTTGGATGAAGCAGAAAATAAGAAGGATCTGGGATCTCATGGAATGGGTGGGTATCTGTGGAACAGGCATCTCACGCCAGAGTTATTGTAGGAGGAAAAAAGCCTCTGGTCTGTTCATTCCTCAGGCTGTTTTGTAATTGCTTTCCATGTAAAAGACCTGTCCTTCCCTGACCATTGGGAAAATGGTTCACAAAAATCAATCATTTATTTATTAAAAATATGTATTTACTTTTCTTTTTCTTACACACACATGCACACACACACATCTTCTCTTTTTCAAGAACAGTGCCCTGAGTGTGGCTCTTGGCCCCACGCCTGCATCCACACAGCCAGTCTGCGGGGGGGACATGCTTCCCATCAAGGCCAGTTGAGAGAGACCGGGCAGCATCTGACTGGAGTGTTGGGACATGAAGTCCTGTCCAGACCCAGGGATCTGAGGCAGCAGAGCCCAAATGCCACCCTGGGAGGGTGCAAGGGCCTCTCTTATGGAGCCCAGGGTGGGAGAGTCTTCTCATGCTCCTGTGCAGAGATGGTGTCAGACAGCCTGAGCATGTGCTACACATGACTGCCCTTCAGCTAATTTCTAAACCAGTTGATACCAAAACACCACTACTCAAAAGATAAATTATTTAGGGAAAAAAAACCTCTCCATGTCTGGACTGATTTTTGACTGACTAATGAGATTGTGTTAGGCTCATACTTTATCAGCCCTGACTTTCTTCCTTTCTTCCATCACTGCCATAACCCTGTCTTAGCTCCCAGATGGGGGAGGCGGATGTGAGCCTTGAGTCCTCTGTGTCCTTGTCTGTCAGCTCAGAAACATCTCTTTCTATTGTCAGTAGTCAGAGTCAGAATATTGGCTTCCATGTGTGCTGGCAGTGAGACCATCGCTCTGCAACAGGGAACGTTCTGGGTTTTCTGAGGATGCAGCCCGTGACACACTCAGATGTCTATGCTCAAAGCCAGTTCAGTCCCACTGTGACAGGTTTTCATGAGAGCTTTGGGGTGATGATCAGGGTGTCATCAGGGGGAATCTGCAGGTGACACACAGTTCTCACAACAGAGCAGCATAGAGGGGACCTCCAGGATGAGCCCTATTTTGACTCAGGTGGGTTGAGTCCAGCCCTTTAGTTGATCCTGTTGGGATCCTGAGGTGAAGACAGGGGAGTGGTCACCTACCCCACTCTTTGTACGGGTACCCATAATGTGGCCATGTGGGGATAAAGGTGCTGCCTGTGCGACCTGTCCTGCGCATCTCTCAAAGGTCCAATAGTAACACCGGGGTGGCGTGTGTACTGGACAGCAGAGGCCACACCAACATGAACACTGATGCCCGGGGTGCAGCGTTACTCAAGGGCCCAGAAGGCGTTTCCCTGGAGACTGGATCAGGTGCCCGCGGCCTTGGCATCATATGAGGTCGCACACTGGTGAAGAGCCTCCATAACTTTGTAGACCAATATTTGAAGAAAGGAAAGGTGATTTTTGAAACAAAATGTCAGAAATGGGATTTATCTCTCTTGTGGGAAAGTTTTGTAAAATTTTCGCAAGTGTGAAATTTTGTCACACTTGAATGAAATACATTCCACCTTTTGCATCTACATCACTTATTTTGAGATATAATTCAAATACATTGTTTTAACCATGAAAGTCAATATAAAGAGTAGGTTTTGGTACCTTTATCATGGTGCTATGATCACTACAATCAGTTTTCCATAATTTTAACAGTAAATGAACCCCATCCTCCACTTCCTGCCTCTAGACACCCCAGTACAAAGCAACCGTGGTAAATTTCTCTTTCTTTATATTTCTCTGTTCAGGGCTTTTTTACAAGTAGAGCCATGTGGTGTGTGGTCTTAATGCTGACTCCTGTCATTGCACAGCATCTCCTGGCTTCAATCCCACTGGAGCATGGAGCAGGATTTCATTCCACTTCATGGCTGAGGAATATTCTATGCCTTGGACACACCCTGGTCAGTTGATCCATTTATTCATTGACAGATTTTGGGGTGTTTCCACCATTTGGTTATTTGGAATACTAATCCTGCAACAAACATTTTATATGCATATATATATTTGACATCATTCTTTATGTTTGTGCAACGCATGCTTTCTCCTCTCAGGTGTAGTCCCCGTGTACACGAAACATTTTTACACAAGATTTCTGTGGGTATATGTGTTTTCATTTTTCTTTGGGTCTATGTTGTGAACAGTGTTTTTGGACCATATGTTACCTTTAGAATTAGTTATTGGGGCAATTTCCAAACTGTTTTCCAAAGTGGCTCTACCTTTTCCATCCTGCTATGTGTGAGGGTTTCAAGTCTTCCAAATTCATGTCATCACTAGTTATTATCTGTTTTACCCACACCAGTTTGTGTTAAATTGGTTTTTAATTTTGGTTCTGAATTGCATTTCCTTAATGACTGACAACAGAGAGCACATCATGAGCTTATGGCTGTTTGCACATTTCCCCACAGAAAGATCTCCTTACTAGGATTAGCTCTCTCACACCGGTCATGTTCTTCTGTCCCCCATCTTCCTGGTGCTCTGTGATTACCTGGACCATCACTACCTTTTGGGTCCTGAGGGTTAGTCATGTGCTGGGATGAGTGTCCTTCTGGACCACAGTTCCTGTTTCCCCAAGCTGTGTGCTGAGTTGAGTCCCTTCATGGATTTGCCACCTTGTGCGTATCGGCACACTGGCACTTAGGGTTTGACCCCAAGCCCCAACTCAGGTGTTATCAGGGGTTGGTGCTGCAGGTGTACATGTGGCCCATGTCTGCCTGGTGTAGCTATAGTATGTGCCTTGTGAGTCTAGGTCGCCTGCTGCATGGTGCCTGCTGGGTGCAGCCATGTGCGGTGCCAGCTGCCAGCTGCAGGGACACGAGGGAGGCTTGCTGTTTTGGCGTGAGCCTGCTTGCTGGTAGGTTTGCTGCATGTGCTTTGGGGCTGCTGGGCTTCTGGCAGGGGTGGCTGCAGAAGTGGCACTGCCTCCCTGTGGCTGTGGGTTGTGGGTGTGGCATGGACCAAGAGGTGGGCCTTATAGTGTGACTGGAGCCTCTCACCCTGGTGGTGAGCGGGCTGTGCCCACTGGATTGCAGGAGGTGGCTCTGGAGACTGGAGGCTGCTGTGGTGAAGGTGTGGGAGCTAGAGGCTGTGCCCCCCTATGGAGACTTGGTTGTTGGGGCAGAGGACACTCACAGGCTGAAGGGGCTCATTGTCTCAGCCTCCACGCTGTGGGGGAGCAAAGGCTCTGGTGGCGTCCACTATTAGCTGGCACGTGGGAGATCGAGTGAATTTGCTAGCATACAGGAGGTTGTTGTCAGGGCCAGGCCTGCTTATCTGCCAGATGTGACTCCTGTGATGGTTGCTCCTTGGCTCCAGGTCAGCTTGGTCATTTCCATAGGTGGGGAGAGCTCTCAGGGGGAACAGGCCTTCAGGGTCTGCTGTGGGAAGGGTGGGATCCAGGAAGGCACCAGCTGCACTGTTATCAGCAATGTGGTAAGAGGCTGCCACGATGGTATCAGTGGTGACCCTGGATTATATTTTCAATTTTCTGGTGTCCCAGGCTGTCGTGGCAGGGAGGCCAGAGTAGGATCTCTATGATCTGAGCAGACTCATGGAGGAGTGAGTCCTGGAGCCCTCAGTTTGGCTTTTCAGGCTTTCATTAGGATTTACCAGGTACACAACAAGTAGGGGTGCTGGGGGGCCGGGAGGCTGGCTGGCCTTCAGCCCCCAGCAAGTCTTCACTCTATCTGGGCTCTCTGGCATTCCCTTGTGGCCGTCTCTTCTCTGCTCCTTTCGCTCTCATTCTCCATCCTTCTCTGCTCTACTGGCATCCCGGTGACGCAGCCCTTATAGGCCCAGTCTTAGCCCAAGTGTACCCACTTACGCATGCCCACACCCTACTCCAGGTGTCCGCCATCAGGCATGCATTCAGAACCACAATGATCCATCATCAATCCTAATGGTGGGAGGGCAGAAAAGCTTGATACTTTTTTATTTACCCTACACAGATCCAGGCTACAAGGTGGGGATCAGGGTCAAATGCTAATCACCAGCAGGTCCAATGGCATCCAGATGGGTGTGATTACTTTTGCAGGGTAAATCAATTTCAGGCTTTTAAGCCACTAGCCTCTGTGGCTCTCATCTGTGGCCTTGATCCTGTTGGTGCACAAGGCGCTTTGGCGCGTGGGTGCGGGGCATGCCTGCCTGATTGTGGGCACCTGGAGTAGGGGTGTGACATGCCTCCATAACTGTTCACACCTGGCCTAGAGGTCAGGGCTATGAGAAGGATGACACTATGACAGAAGACCTGTAAGGCCACAGAGGGGACACGAGAGAACGCCAGCGAGGGCCCAGAGAAAAGCAAGCTCAGAGACATCTGGGGATTGGGGGGCTTGTAGCCTCCTGGCCCCACAGTCCTCCTGCCCCCCTGGACATGGTTGGCCACTGCACTTTGAATCCCAGGTTCAAAGTCAGTCTGGTCACGGGTCTTCAGGGCTCAGTCCTCGTCTCTGTTTTCTCCTTGGTTCCTGTGCCCACTGTGTGGCCTCAGTGTGGCAGCTTCAGGTGCTTGTCTTCATGTTTTAATCCAGACTTGCAGAGCCGAAGCCAGGTGCACACACACGCTTGCATTGAGCATCTTCAGTGTAAGTTTTGGGAAAAATCCTGCAAGGACCCCTGTGCTCACACTGCTCAGCAGTCACCTTCCCAGGACAAGAGCTGCCTGTGGTCTCTTCCTGCCCCTGCCCCTGTCATCACCTTGACCATGAGAATCCTGTCTCAGGGCACTTGGTCCCCGTCTGACCTGGGGTTGGCAGTGGCAGCTCCCTCCCTGATTGGGCACCATTAAGAGGACAGAGAATGACCTTCATCTGCCTCCCATTTACATTCTCATCATCACGTCTACATCTGCCCGTTGGTCCAGAGGAGGCTCCTGTGTCACCTTATTCCAAATTATAACCCACAAACCCCAGATGGGCATGGATGTGTGAGACGTATGTGGAGTGTGACACATGTCCCTATAGTCCCCTGACGCCCCCTCCTACAGTGGAAGGACTGCAGGAAACCCCCACTGGAGGGGTGCATGGAGACCTTGTTTGGGACACAGTGACTATAAAATTTCAGTCAGAATAACTGGTCACTGGAGTGGGGAGAGAGGAGAGGGTCTCTTTGCCCCATGCCTCTGTGGTCCTGGTGTCAGGGCTCCCTGCAGGACTGAGCCCTGATGTCCATCTTGGGTCCTGCTCCCTTGTTCCCTGTCCACCCCTCCCCAGTCCCAGCACCCCTTCCTCTCCTGCCCACTTAGGAGTCATCCAGGCACCAGGCAGCCCCCAGACTCCCTGGAGCTATAACCTTGTGAAATAGTCAACAGGGGTCTGGCCTGATGCCCTCTGACCCAGCTAAGGTCAGGGCCTGGGACCAGGGACAGTGAGTCACTATGTCTGCTGTGGAGAATTATTGTGTCCAGTGACCTGCTCCCCACCCAACCACGAACATTTGAGGTGGGTGCCCACAATGTTGAGACATGGTGGGTCTACATTTCTACCGTGAACATCCACTCCCCCCCATTCCTGCTGCTGGGCTCCCTTGATGTGTCCTGGTCAATTCCTAGACAGCCTGTGGGCAGATATGGAGCCATTTTGGCCACACAAACTGATAATCTACCCCATTAGAGACCCCAATGGCCCCTATTCTCCTGCTGCAGGAGTTCTCACAGTCTCTTTGACGACCAGCTGGGCCCTATTCTGGACCCTCCATGGGTCTCAGAACTCTCTGTCCAGCCTCCCCTGGAGTCAGATGTTTTCTGCTGAATCTCAATACTGGCATGAGTCCTGTTCCCTCCATGGGGACCAGGAGGCCGGACACTCCCTGCAAAAAATTCACTGAAACTCTGAGATTCCACACTCTTCTCTGAGCAGAGCCCATGCTGTGGGCACAGGGCTGTGCGCCCTGGGGTATGGTCATTGTGCCCACCCTCTCTCAGGGTCAGGATCCTTCTTGTCTCTCCCAGCATAACCCCACAGGCCTGAGGGAGGACACAGATGCTGTGTTGTCCAAATGACCTCAGTGATGACCCATGTCCCTCACTGTCCTGGTGTCTGGGAGGAGGTCAGAGCCACAGGGATGGAACGAGAAGAGTCAAGATCTCAGGGTCCTGTAGAGGGCTGGGTAGTAGCTCATCCTGAGCCCTGTGGGGAAGAGGGGGCGGGGGAGTAAGGTTTTGGCCTCACTTCCCCTTTGTCTGTGTCACTGTGGCTTACCCGTATTGCCCACCAATAAAATAGTCTGCGCCACAGTAATACTCAGCCTCGTCCTCAAGCTGGATGTTGGAGATGGTCAAAGAGCGGTCAGCCCCTGAGCTGGAGCCTGAGAAGCAATCGGGGATCCCCTGTCCTTGCTGTAGCTTCCATCACTCTTCACATACATCACATATCCGCGGGGCCCACCCTGGCAGCTGTTGATACCATATAATATAGTAGTTGCTGTGCTCCCTGCTCAGGGTGCAGGTGAGCTTGGCTGAAGGTCCAGGGAGGCAGATGCAGAAAGGGTCTGGGTCAGCACAGGCCCAGCACAGAGACCCGGAACAGAAGATTAAAGAATGATGGTGAGTGAGATTGGACAGATGCCCCTCGTGACTGTGTATTTGCAGGATATACCAGGGAGGGAGACCCCTGAGTTCTGGGCTGCTCTGACCTGAGGAGACCATGAGGGGCAGGAGGTAGAAGGACACCCAGGCCATGGTGGAGGCTTCCAGGAGCTCTGCCCTGAGGCTGCCCAGCTGTACTGGCCTCTCCAGGCTCCAGTCTTATCCTCCCTGCCTGCAGCTCCAGGAGGCGGGGCAACCAATGCAAATCTCTCTCCAGTCCCCAGGGTGTGTGTCTCAGTCTTGTCTGAGCCCTGAACCTAAGGGCTTCATGCTGGTGATTTCCTGAATTTAGAAGAATGGCAGGTGTGAGTTTCAATTCGGGAGTTGATTTTACAGCAGAAGTATCTTCAAGGGAACATCAGTCATGCTCAGTGCACTTGAGCACAGCCCAGTGCCTTGGACAAATTAGGTCTCCAAACCAGGACCACAGCGCCCCCTGGTGCCCAGGATGAATGTCATCCTGCATGTGCTGACAGTCACCAGCATGACTGCTTCTGAGCCTGATGGAGACCAGGCCCTGGGTGAGTGTGACATGGGCCCCTCATCTGACACTTGGAATAACCCACTGCAGCCTCCGCCCTCTTCTACAAAATGGGGAAGCAGGGAAAGGCTAAGTGATTTTCTCAAAATAACCCAGGCAATAGGAGTGGGTTAGAATTCCCAACGTTTTGAGCCCATTATTCACCCTCCTGTCCTGCCCTCACCTGGCCCCAGGTCTTCCCTCTTCCCTTGTCCCAGCATACTGGGCCCCTCCTGTCAGGACCCAGCTTCTGTATTCAGGAGTCTGTCCTCCCTGCATCCATGCAGTGAACACTCAGCTGCTCACGATGCTGGAATCTGATTCCCTGTCAGTTGTGAGTCTGTCTGTTCACAGATGTGGGGACCGTTTTTCTGTTCCCTGTGGGGCAGACAGCACAGACACTGTGTGGGAAGGACATGGGGACCCAAGATGCCTGCTCAGTCTCCTTGTGTCAGACTCCTTTCTGCTCAAAATAGCGTGAGGATCCCCTTCCAAATGGTCCAGGCCGGGGCTTTTGGGGAACTCTCAGGAGGAACAGAACGTTATTTATTTATTTGTTTGTTTGTTTATTTATCTATTTATACAAGAACTAGGGTTCAGGCCATATGCGCAGGATGGTGAGAGAATTCACCAGAGACAGAGCAGGGAACAGAACAGGCAGACTGACAAATACACTGGTGAGGGCAACAGCGGCGCGACAGGGGAGAGGTCTGTTGCGCCTTGTGGAACACTCGCTGGTGGCGGGATTGAACCGGCACTGCAGAGGCTGCAGACAACTTCATGGTGCGGCACTCAACCGCCTACGCCACCAGGAGAGGCCCAAAAGTCATTTCTTTTTAATAAACATTCTGAAATTTGCACTTTCCTGTAATGTCCTGAACAAATATATTTGTCCTCAGGCTCCTGCTGCTGAAAATGTACAATGTGACTCACTGACACTTGCTGAGACCCTGCACCTGGACCCCCTGAGAGGCCCCTGTGCCCCTGGGCATAGACGCCCCTGACACCCTGCCCCTCCCAGTTGTGTGTAAAGAGGTGACTGAGACTGGACAGGGCCAAGGCCTCAGGCCCGTCCATCCTGCTCCCAGCTGAGTATCCCCCACAGCCCCTCCCCTGATGCCTCCTCCCCTCCACGTGTCCCTCAGAGTCTCCAGGGGCTGCTGGCTCCTCAGGGCCAGTCTCACACCTTCACTCTGGGTCTCTGTGAAGCCTGAGGCAAGTTGGTAGCACCATCCTGGGAGAACAGACTTTCCTAAAGTGACCTGAGCTTGGGAACTCTTGTGGAGAGGACAAGTCATCTGACTTCAGTTACAATTCCTGATGATCAGCCACCACCTAAATCTATTCTAAAATATAACATTATAATTTGTCATGGGATTTATAGAAATGACCTTCCCTCTGAAGGGGATTCTTCTTCCACAAGATAAGTAATTGACAAGGACTCTAAAGGGATTGTGAGGCTAGTACAAGTCCACATGCCTCATACAGGCCCAATTATGTTGCACTTGGGAATTATGGGACAGAGAATCAGCTCTGGGCTCAGTCTGTCTTCCAGTTCTGACTTGAGTAAGTTGCACATCACTCCATGCCTCAGTTTGTCATAAGATATATGGGAATTACCTCTCTGAAAGGGATTGTTATACCATAGTATATGTAATTAACAGGGACACTTGTCATTCCTTATGCTGACTCATAATACAAGTGTTTGATGCTGACACTCATTGTTAACATTATCATTGTATTGAATGTCTTGTCTTTGAGAGTGTGATTAGTGTGGACACATGTTATAACAATTCCCTCATTGCGGGTGGCCCCGGGATTGTGGTTTGCGAGGAGATTGGAGCTGTCATTGCCCCTACTGAGACCTCTGCTTTGAGGGACCCTCCATTGCCCATGTGTCTGCAGGGACAGTTGCCTCAAGAAAACACACCCTCCCCCCTGTTTGGACTCCTGTGGTTACCTCAAGACACTGGGGGCGTTACCATCCTCTCAGGCCCCTGTGCCCCTCACTAGGATTTTATACCCAAGGTCAGGTCATGCTTCCCCAATATAGACATTATGAGGTGACCCAACAGAACTAGCTGCTTCATGTTTGTCCACATACCATGAGGTATGTCATTGCCTCCCCATTGTGACCACCCAATCTGAGCAGGTGTCCCTCGTCCTGCAGAATCTGCAGCTCCATTCTGTATGAGGCTTATCTAGTGTGTGTCTTCTGTCCCCTGCACAGAGGGCATCAAGTGGCCTGCAAGGGCACGTGACGCCTGAGGAGGCTCAAGGTGGGCTGGTGGCATGAGGTGAGGGGAGCTGGGGCACAGGTAGCAGAATTAACCTGATTCTGTTCCTTCCCAGTCAGGCCACAGAGGCACAGAGTGTGGCAGAGGCTCTGAGGGATCCATGAGCACAGCAGAGCTGAGCTGGCTGGAGACCTGGGACCTGCAGAGGGAGAAGTTACAGCAGGGGTCCTGGGGGCTCATCCAGGAAGCAGGTGAGGCGTCTCCCCTCCCCCAGTGATACAGGAGACTGTGGGCTTGTTTCATTTATGTCCTGATGGGAGGCCACGGAGGCCACCTCGTCACCTATTAGAGATGTGTCACCATGTTAAGGTAAGAGGCAGGATGGAGCTGGCAACAGTCATTGAGGGGAGGGTCAGGGTCCCTGGGGGTCATGCAGTCCTACCCACATGATTGATACCCCAGAGCTGGGTTGGTGTAACCTCTACCTGCAGTGTCCCCAGGAGAGGCTGAGCCCGACCATGGAGGAGACAGTGTTGGGGGTTGAATTGGATGGACAAGCTTATCCAGTTTTCCTGTCTTTATAAGATGGGTCAACTGGAGACAGACGTTCACAAGGCTGCCATGTGAGGAATGAGGTAGAATCCACAAGCTGAGGAGCCACAGCAAAGCAGCAGGAGCCAAAGAGAAGCATGGACCAGATTCTCCTCAGTGTCCTTAAAAATTTGAAACAAACAATATGAAAACCAACCCTGCCAAATCCTTGCTTGATCAGATATTCTCTGCAGAACTGAGTCAATGAGTCTTTTGTCAGACCTAGAATGTGCCTCTGTCACTGCAGCCCTAGCAATGACCCTGTCACCCCAGGGTGTCAGGGTTGAATCTTCCAGGACCCTCGGTCTTGGCATCACCAGCCCCGGGACTGACCCTGCTGCCATGTGCTTCCCTCCCCTCAGGGTCTGACCGTCCCCCAGGATCCTGTCTCAGCGCTCAGACAGCAACCTGTCCTCTGTGGCCGAGACCCTCTGTCCCCTGCCTGCTCCTTCTGGGGTCACAGTGGGGAGTGATGTCCATGGTCTCCAGGGTCTGTCCTGTCCCACAGAACATTCCCCCATCTCCATGATTGTCAGCATGATTGTGAAGATTCAGTCACTATTTTTCTAGCGCCAGCAGGCACAGGGCAGCTTCACTATGGATTCAGGCAGAGGATGGAGAGAGTCCTGGAGCCCTCAGTGGATTTTTCAGGCTTTAATGCTCTCAGGAACCAGTGCACAGGCACGCCAGGTGGGGAGGCTGCACGCAAGGAGGCAGAGACGGGCTGGGCAGGGAGGTGCTGGGAGGCAGGCAGGCAGCCGAGACTCCTTGTACCCTGTGAATCTTTGTACTCTTTCTCAGGGCTTCTCTGGCGTTCTCTCTCTCTCTCTCTTTCTCCCATGTCACCTCGTGGTCACACCTCTTTGTCAGTCATGCTGCTTGTCCTGTCATGGCTGCTGCTACCACAGCTGCACGTTTATCCTCAGTTCTCATTTCAGGTGTGCACACTTACACATGTGTGTACACCAGTTCCCCACGTGTGCACAACCGGGCCCTTGTGTCCCGTGCCCCTGGTCCAAGTGCCTTCTGCATTAACATGATCAGGCCCAGGTGATAGCCACAGAGTCTAGTGGCATAAAAAGCCTGATAATTCATTTACCCTTCAAACTCGTTTCGTGGGGCCTGTGCACCTTCTACCCTCACAGAAGTGATCTCCAGGTGAGAGGTGTCAGGAGAGGTGACCTGGGGGAGGGATTGCCAAGAGGGACAGGGTCCTGGGAGAATATTCAGTAAAGCATCTCACTGGGTCTTTTGATGTGGATGGATGCATGGGGATGGAACTTTGAAACAGAAGACAGAGGGTAATTTTGTGTGAACGAGGTCGGTCCGGTGCCCAGGGATGGTGGCGGTAGGGGTGAGATTGCCTGGGAGTGGGGGATAGGGAGGGATTTGCTGGCAGAGGAGGCCTCTTTGATGGTGGGACCCAGGCGTGTTCTGGCTGCTGGTTTCACCTGGCTTTACCTCCCACTCCCCATAAATTCATTATGATAATTTCTTCTTTGTTTTCTTCATTTTCTTGTAATGAATGTTTTCTATGTCTGGATTGGCACATTTAATGTATCCATGAAATTCTGAATATTTTTACTCATTACTTCTTTAATGAAAAGTTTTAGCTACAACCCCAGCCTTGCCTTCTGGTCACTTCCAGTTTCTCAACTCACCTGAATTTGACCTATAACTCAAAGAGAATCTCATCATTTATTGCATTTTCCTCTATTTCATTTTGAATATTTTCTACAGGCTGTGTTACCAATTTCACTCTTTTAATTCATAACATCTAATCTGTTACTCCAGCCACTGTTTATTTAATCTCAGATACTATATTTTATTTCTAGGAGTTCAATGTGATACTTTAAAATGTAAAGTGTAGTACAATAATGACTTTCTATGCCTCTGTCAATATTCTATCATCCGGGCATCTTCAGCACCAGTCTGGGTAAAGACTGTTGCACTTAGTACAGCTAATACGTCCTGATTCTTTGCAGGACATGTTGATAGACGCCTGGTGTGGTGAATTTTCTTTTTTAAGTCCCGGGTGCTTTGCATTCCCTCTCCCTGTGCTTTTGCTTGAGATTTTTTTTTTTTTTAATTCAGCGAAGCTACTCGGACACAGGAAATTCTTTCTACTTGCCTTTACACTTTCAAGGTGGCACCTGAGCAGGCTTTGGTCTGTGTGAATCCCCCGTGTTAAGGCAAATTCTTCCAAGTCATCAAACTGACTTTGGAGTGTTGCCTCTGAAGGGAGTGCACAGTGCTGGTGTGGGTGTGAGCTCTGCGGGGGTCACTCTGTTGTCTTTGGGTGGTTCTTCCTTGTCCTCAAGCTGTTTCCTCCCACACTGCTCTCACCAGTGCTCCTAGGGGTCTTTCCAGAACTTCGGAGGTGCCTCTGTGCTGCTCTCAGGCCTCCCAAGCTCATTTGACATACAGAGTCCATGCTGTCGGATTTTTAAAAATTTTTATTAATTATTTTTAAAAATTCTTACATCACTGTTCTTTTTTAAACAATATTTGCTTCCCCCTGCCTCAGGTGTAGTCCCCATAGAGTTTCCTTCCCCAATGCACCCGTGCACCATCACCTCATCCCCTGTGCTCCTCCCTTCCTCCCTCTGATCCCTCTCCATCCTCCTCCTTTGCAGGATGTCTCTGGTTTATAATTGTCTGTTTTTGCTTTGTTGTGTTTTGTGCTGTTATTATTTTTTACACTGATGTCCTATTTGGTTCCCCTATATTCCTGCTATAAGTGAAACCATCGATATTTTTCTTTTTCCTTCTGGCTTATTGCACTGAGCATTATTCCCTCTAGCTCCATCCACGTTGCTGCAAATGGCATGAGTAGTTCTTTTTTGATTGCTGAATAATATTCCATTGTGTATATACACCCCATCTTCTTGATCCAGTCATCTATTTTGGGGCATTTGGGTTGTTTCCAGGTTTTGCCTATAGTAAATAGTGCTGCAACAAACATAGGGGTGTAGGTGTTCTTTTGAAACAATGTTTTTGTGTCCTTTGGGTAGATTTCCTAGGAGTGGAATTGCTGGGTCATATGGTAGCTCCATTTTTAGTAGACTGAGGAACCTCCAGACACTTTTCTACCGTGGTTGGACCAGTTTGCTCTCCCACCAGCAATGTAGGAGAGCTCCTTTTTCACCACATCCTCACCAACATTTTGTTGCTTGTTTTTTTTGATATGTGCCATTCTTTCTGGTGTAAGGTGGTATCTCAATGTGGTTTTGATTTGCATTTCCCTGATTAAAAGGGATGTTGAACATTTTTACATATACTTGTTGGCCATTCGCATTTACTCTTTGGAGAAACATTTTCTAAGTTCTTCTGCCCATTTCTTGACGGGATTGTTTATTTTGTTTTTGTTGAGTCATGTGAGTTCTTTTCATATCGTTGGAATCAGTTCCTTATCAGCTGAATGGAGTGAAAAGATTTTTTTCCCAATTAGTGGGGTGTCTCTCTGTTTTGGTTAATGTCTCTTTTATTGTACAGAAGATTTTCAGTTTGATGTAATCCCAGGTATTTATCTTTTCCTTGACTTTCTTTGCTTTGGGTGATGAGTTTTTAAAGAGTTTACTAAGATGTACGTCTTGTAGTGTTTTACCTATATTTTCTTCTATATATTTTATGGTTCCAGGCCTTATGTCCAGTTCTTTCATCCATTTTGAATTGATTTTTGTCATGTTGTGTGTATGAGGACCTAAGAAAGTTGAGGTTCATTCGCCAGTGTCCACTGCAATCGGGTTTTAGGTGATCTTTCTCGAAGGAAGATGTACTACCCATGATGTGATGTAGGAAAATGGAGTTAAGCCAGACATTGTCCCGCCTCCCACAGCCAGCCTCTGTGGCTGTCACCTGTGGCCTTGCTTTCCTCCTAGGGCTCATTGCCCACACATAATAACATGTTTGTGCAAAAAAAAAAACACTTGGGTGCATGGGCACAGGTCACGAAATGTCGCCCGGACCAAGAGGCTTTTGCCCGGGTCCCATATGCCTATAATTGAGGACACTCAGGCCAAGAAGCGAGAACATGGGGCGCCCTTCCTACAAGTGCTGACGCTACGGGGAGATCATTATCACAAGACTGAGAGGAAATGAGATGAGACTGAGAGAGAAACTGAGAGGAGAACCAAGTGAGTATGGAGGTTTATGTGGTGCTGGGACTCAGTGGCTGCCTGACTCCCAGCGCCACTGTCTTGCTGCCTGCTGGTCTGCCAGTGCTCAGTTCCTTCCTTCATATTTAAAAGCCTATCAAATCTAACCAGGGCTCTGAGACTATCTTTTTTGTCTGCCTGAAGCCACAGAACTGCCTGTTGCCTTGTCTTCAACCTCCTGGTGCTGGAGGACAGTGTGACCCAGAGGAGGAAGGAGTGTGTGTCTCAGTTCCCCCATAAACCTGTGTCACTGTGAGTTCAGATCATCAGGATCCCACACCTGACAGTAATAGTCAGCGTCGTCCTTGGCCCGGGTCCTTCTGATGATCACAGTGGCCATGTTCCCTGAGGCTGAGACCTGGTCAGAGATCCCTGAGGGCTGCTTGTTTTCCTCATAAATGACAGTCACAGCGGCCGGTCCTGGCTTCTGTTGGTACCAGTTAGCATATTCACCTCCAACGTTGTCTCCTTGACACATCATCCTATCTGTCCCAGAGACACTGACACTGAGGGTGGCTGAGTCAGCTCATAGGAGAACACAGAGCCTCCAAGAGAGAAAAGGAGAGGATTAAAGTGCTGGAACCATTCCCAGAGCATCTCCGCTTGCCTGGCCTGAACTTGGATCTAGTGGTTGTCTATGTCCGCAGGTTCCCCCTTCCTTCAGCCTCATCCATGTGCCAATTCTATAAGCCTCAGACCACAGCCATGGTGTCTGAAATGAGGACATCATTGACAATTGTGATGACTGTCACTTAATTTTAGCTCATGGTGACTGATGCTCCCCAGGTTACATTGCCCCTGAGTCTCTCAGAGAGGAGGCTTCATCTGGGAAAAAGCTTCCCTCAGACCCTGGACTTCCATGAACGCTCAGGTGTGAGCGAACAGGGGCTCCCACAGTGTCCGAGGAGGTGCTCTGTGGGCATGTGAGTGTGCGTGTGTGTGTGTGTGCATTTCAAGTCGTAAGAGGTGCTACATTCATTCTCCAGTGTCCACTGCAATGGTTTTCTCTATTCTCATATCAGAGGCGCACTGGAGTTGGCGCTTCAAGAGGCCAGGTCAGGTGGGAGGTTCTGGGGATTCATCAGGACATTTGGCCAATACTCCCAGTCACCACGCTAAGGACATCAAAGGGCCGTAACAACTTATTAAACACACAACACAAGGCATCCATGAGGCTGCCTCGGTGTGAAGCCTGAGGGGCCAGTGTCAGCACCTGAGCCTCGTCCTGTGTACCCTCAGGTTTCAGACCAAAACCTGAGGACACACAATCACAATTGCCACAGGTCTCCCTGTCACGGCACCACTCACATCTTGGCCTGCAAATCATGACTTTGCACAGCTTCTGCCTCTTCCCTGTAAAGCCTTTCCTCAGTTCCTTTTCAGGGAGTGTCCTGACTGTTTGAAGTTTTGTGTTAATCTTTCAAATATAGTGTTTCTCAAAAGTTGTGACTATTTCTTGAGTGACCCATTTTATGTTTTAACACCACAGAGAAAATATTCTCTCTGTCCTTCATGTCATTTCTGTATCTTCAATTCAAAGACTTGCTCGGGACAGCCTGCCCTGAGCCCTAATCCACTCCTGACACACACACTGCAGACCGGCCTGGGGGCTGGCGAAGGGGGAGCCTAGGGACTCAGATCTGAGACCCTGGTCATAGCTGCTCATGGCTGTGTCTCCATCCCCCTGGGGCTGCAGGAGAGTGTGAACAGATGGGGACGGTGTTTGTGTCTCACTTCCCCATGGCCCCGTGTCACTGTGGATGTTTAGTGCTGCTGTCCCACACCTGACAGTAAAGGTCAGCCTCGTCCTCGGCCTGGGCCCCGTTGATGGTCAGGGTGGCCGTGTTCCCAGAGCTGGAGCCAGAGAACCGGCCAGGGATCCCTGGGGGCCGCTTGTTATCCTCATACATGACCTGCACAGGGACCTGGCCTGTCTTCTGCTGGTACCAGTGAGCATAGCCATTTTCAAAGTTGTCTCCCTGACACGTCATCCTGGCTGTCTCTCCTAGAGACACTGACACTGAAGGTGGCTGAGTCAGCTCGTAGGAGACCACAGAGCCTGCAAGGGAGAAAAGGAGAAGGGGGTTAATGTGCAGGACCCATTCCCAGAACAACTCCTCTTGCCTGGCCTGATTCAGACCCTGTGGTTTCTGGATCCCCTTCCCTTAGTCTCATCCTCAGTGTCCTATGAGCCTGGATGTGAATGACATTATGACAAATGATTAAATTCCCCACCACTTCTCTTAGCAGGCACAGGCCCTAGGGCTCATACCAGGCAGTGAGCACAGCGGGGTCTACCCATACCAGACCCCTCCTAAGCACAGTCATGGGAATCAGCCTTCAATGCAGCCCCCCTGAGCACAGAGTCAGTGCTAGGCTTGTCCCTCAGCCTGGACCTGGGGTGCAATGAGCCTGGGTAAGGTACCTGTGCAATGAGCCAGGAGGACCATGAGGAGAGGGGTCCAGGCCATTGTGAGGTCCCTGATCCTGCTCCCTGAGGCTGAGGCTGGGCAGTGTCCCCCCAGGCCTGTTTATCCACTGCCAGGAGATAGCTGCTGGGTATGCAAATCAGCCAGGGTCAGGCTGCTGATTGGGGAGTATTGTGGTTTCAGAGAAGACTCAGGGATATTATTTTTAGAGTCCCCACCCTCAGCATAGGGATTCTATTCTCTGCTGGTCTTGTGGTCTGGTTGAATCTCCTCCTCAGACTCTGCCCTGGCCTCTGTGCTGGAAACCCCTTCCTGGGCAGAGCTCAGGGTAGAGTCTGTCTGTGTTTTCTGGTTCTAGCTTGTAGGTGCCATTAGGAGGCTTAGTGGGGGGGGGGGGGGTCACCCCAGAGAGCAGTACCGATAGCAGACAGAATAATCCTCTTCCTTGCACAGCACACATAGCATCATGGAGGTTTTAAATTTTCTTCTAGGTTGCGTGAGGCTGGTCATGGGGTTGTGCCTCGGTATTCCCAAGTTTGCTTAGGTCAGATAGATATTATGTCCTCCCAGGAAATGCTTGGTGACCCCTTTGCAAACTCTCATAGCAGCTGAGTTGAATGATCACCCTAATTAAGTGTATTCAATTAATATATAATATATTACTAATAAAAGTATCAATTTATAATCAAGGCAACAAAAGTTTTTGCAGCAATCACTGGGTGCCAGGCTCTCCTCTAGGATGTGGATAGTTTTCTGTTAGGGCAGGAGGGTCTCTGAGCAAAAGGTAGGAGGCAGAATGTGTGAGTAGAGAGAAGTTGGGTGTGAAGAAGCAAAGTCATTTTAGCTCGTCTGGCTTGTGTGTGTTTGGGAGATGATTCCTGATGTGTGTGACCTTGTGCCAGTGAAATTGGTAATTCAACACGTTCAGATCAGGTCTTGGAGTCTGAAGATGGTGCACGATTGTTAAGGATGAGACTGCAGGAAAATATTACTGAATTACTCTGGTGTTCCCTCATAGTGACTAAACCTACTGTCACATCCTCCAGGGTGTTTGAAACGCCCTGACAATGTGGCTTTTTCCTGCCCCTCACTGGACACTTTACACTGGCTGCAGGATGCTCAGGGGCATCAGCTGCTCAGGCGTGCATTCAGAGGCAACATCTCAGGTGGTGATTCCCTGGTCCATGGGCTGCCCCTTCATATGTGGCCTCTGTTTACCTCAAGGTCAGGGACAGAGGCCTCAGATCAACAAGGAAAATATGAGCATGTGTACTTAGAAGAGGGAGGTTCAGGGCTCACCTGAGACACACCTGGAAGAACTATCATGTCACAGGGTGGCACTGGGGAGAAGAGGATTCAGGGAATGGCTCTTCATGGTGCCAGCCTTGTGTGCATTGCCATCATGGGGCCTTGGGGTGACTGCACCCAAGACAGACAGGAGAACATTGCCCAGGATATATTTGTCACCCTCACTCCAGTCTTGGACACACTCCTGGTCTATGGCATGAACATGGCACTGTCCCTGCTCTTGGGAGTTTCCATATTGTGGATGGAGCAGAGTAAGAGCATCGCTGGTTTTCAGACAGAGCAGACGGTCCTCACAAGTCCCCTGTGTGTTGTCTCGTCTATTTGAAAGCTTAACACCATTCACAGTTTCCTTGACTGGATTGGCAAAGTAGCCCAGTTTTAGCTGAAGAGTGATAAGTGCCAATTGACCGTGATTCTTTTCCATGAAGATTGGTGTGAATTTAAGGGTCATACTGGATTCATGCAGCAGCTTTCCCCTCGAATGAGGATGTGATAGCTGCAGCTGCAGCAGCCACTCCCAGCTCTTATGTTAACAAAGGAAAACAATGTCTCCATACAGCGTGGTTGAACCAGAGAATAAGAAGGGAATAAGAATCAATTTCTAAACCAGTTGATACCAAAACACCCCTACTCAAAAGATAAATTATTTGGGGAAAAAACCTCTCCATGTCTGGACTAATTTTGTCTGACTAGTGAAACTGTGCTAGGCTCATACTTTGTCAGCCCTGACTTTCCTCCTTTCTTCAGTCACTGCCATAATCCTATCTTAGCTCCCTTATCCCAGATGGGGGAGACATATGTGAGCCTTGAGTCCCCTGTGTCCTTGTCTGCCAGCTCAGAAACAACTCTTTCTATTGTCAGTAGTCAGAGTCAGAATATTGGCTTCCATGTGTGCTGGCAGTGAGACCATTGCTCTGCAACAGGGAACGTTCTGGGTTTTCTGAGGATGAAAGCCCGTGACACACTAGATGTCTATGCTCAAAGCCAGTTCAGTCCCACTGTGACAGGTTTTTATGAGAACTTTGGGGTGATGATCAGGGTGTCATCAGGGGGAATCTGCAGGTGACACATCTGGGTCTCCGGCAGCAGAACAGCGTAGAGGGGACCTTCAGGACCAACACTGTTTTACCTCAGGTGGGTTGAGTCCAGCCCCTTAGCTAATACTGTTGGGATCCTGGGCTGAAGACAGGGGAGTGGTCACCCACTCCCCTCTTTGTACTGATGCCCATAATGTGGCCAGGTGAGGATAAAGGTGCTGCCTTGCGTCCTGTCCTGGGCTCTCTTGTAGGTCCACTAGTAACACCGTGGGTAGCCTGTGTACTAGACAGCAGAGGCCACACCGATATGAACAATGATACCCGGAGTGCAGTGTTACTCAGGGGCCAGGAAGGTGTTTCGCCAGAGACTGGAACAGGCGCCCAACGGGTTTGGCATCACATGAGATCACACAACACGAGGATAGTCCATAACTTTATAGACCAATATTTGAAGACAGAAAAGGTGATTTTTGAAATAAAATAAAGAAATGGGATTTATCTCTCTTGTGGGAAAGTTTTTTAAATTTTTCACAAGTACGAAATTCAGTCAGACTTGAATGAAATAGTCACTTTCGTACCTACATCACTTACTTTGAGATATAATTAAATACATTGTTTTAACCATGAAAGTCAATATAATGCAGTAGGTTTTGGTATCTTTACCTTAGTGCTATGATCACTACAATCAGTTTTACATAATTTTAGCACTAAATGAGCCCCATCATCCAGCTCCTGCCTCCAAACACCCCAGTTCAAAGCAACTGTCTTTCTTTATATTCTATTCTGGGCTTTTATACAAGTAGAGCCATAGGTGTGTGGTCTTAATGCTGACTCCTGTCATTGCACAACATCTCCCGGCTTCAATCCCACCAGAGCATGGAGCAGGATTTCATTCCATTTCATGGCTGAGGAATATTCTATGCTATGGACACACCACGGTCAGTTGATCCATTCATTCATTGACAGATTTTGGGGTGTTTCCACCATTTGACTATTTGGTATACTAATCCTGCAACAAACATTTTATAGGCATATATATATTTGACATCATTCTTTCTGTTTGTGCAACACGTCCTTTCTCCTCTCAGGTGTAGTCCTCATGAACAACAAACATTTTTATACAAGTTTTCTATGGGTATATGATTTCACTTTTTGGGGGGGTTATGCTGTTTTTGGATATATGTTACTTTTAGAATTAGTCATTAGAGCAATTTCCAGACTTTTTACCAAAGTGGCTGTACCTTTTTTCATTCTGCTATGTATGAGGGTTTCAATTCTTCCAAATTCATGTCATCACTAGTTATTATTTGTTTTACCTGCACTTGTTGGTGTTTAAGTGGTGCCTAAGTTTGGTCTGAATTGCATTTCCTGAATGACTGGCAATAGTGAGCCCATCATGAGCTTATGGCTGTTTGCACATTTCCCCACAGAAAGATCTCCTTACTATGATTAGCTCTCTCATAAGTGTCATGTTCTTCTGTCCCCCATCTTCCTGGTGCTCTGTGTTACCTGGACCATCACTATCTGTTTGGGTCTTGAGGGTTAGTCATGTGCTGGTGATGAGTGTCCTTCTAGAGCGTGGTTCCAGTTTTCCCAAGTTGTGTGCTGAGATGAGCCCCTTCATGGATGTGCCCCCTTGTGCCATATCGGCACACTGGCACTTAGGATTTGACCCCAAGCCTGCACTCAGCTGTGTTCAGGGGTTAGTGCTGCAGGTGCAAATGTGGCCCGTGGCTGCCTCGTATAGCTGCAGGATGTGCCTTGTGAGTCTAGGTTGCCTGTTGTGTGTTGCCCTCTGGGTGCAGCCACGGGCATAACCAGCTGCCAGCTGCAGTGTCACCAGCTAGGCTTGCTGTTTTGGTGAGAGCCTGCTTGCTAATAGGTTTGCTGCATGTGCTTTGAGGCCGCTGGGCTTCTGGCAGGGATGGCTGCAGAAATGGCACTGCCTCCCCATGGCTGTGGGTTGTGGGCGTGGCATGGACCAAGAGGTGGGTCTTGTAGTATCACTGGACCATCTCACCTGATGGTGTGTGGTGCAAAGGCTGGTCCCACTGGATTGCAGGAGGTGGCTCTGGAGGCTGGAGGCTGCTGTGATGAAGGTTTGGGAGCCAGGCTGTGCCCTCCCTGCCGAAGACTTGGTTGTTGGGGCAGAGCACACACACACACGCTTAACAGGTTCAATGTCTCAGCCTCCAGGCTGTGGGAGAGCACGGGCTCTGGTTGGTGTGCACTACTAGCTAGCACGTGGGAGACTGAGTGAATTTGCTAGCACACAGGAGGTTGTTATCAGGGCCAGACCTGCTTATCTGCCATGTGTGACCCCCGTGATGCTTGCTTCTTAGCTCCCAGCAAGCTTGGTCATTTCCAAGGGAGGGCAGAGCCCTTAGAAGGGACTTGACTTCAGGGTCTGGTGTGTGAAGGGTGGGATCCAGGAAGGCCCCGCTACAGTGTTATCAGCAATGTTGTAAGAGGCTACCAGTGGTGACCCTGGATTATATTTTCAAATTTCTGGACTCCAGGCCCATGCTGTCAGGTGGGTATCAGAGTCAAATTCATTCAGCAGCAGGTCAAATGGCGTCCAGAGTGGTGTGATTACTTTTGTTAGGTAAATGAATTTCAGGCTTTTTAGGCCACTAGCCTCCGTGACTGTCATCTGCGGCCTTGACCCTGTTGGCGCAGAAGGCACTTGGGGGCGTGGGCAAGGGACATGCCTGCCTGAACGTGGGCACCTGGAGTAGGGGTGTGACATGCCTCCATAAGTGTGCAACCTGGCTTAGAGGTCAGTGCTATGAGGGTGGCGTCACTCAGAGAAGGACGAAATATGAGGGAGACCTGTGAGGCCACAGAGGGGACACGAGAGAACGCCAGTGGGGCCCAGAGAAAAGCAAGCTCAGAGATTCCTGGGGATTGGGGTGCTTGCAGCCTCCTGGCCCCGCAGTCCTCCTGCCCGCCCTGGACATGGTTGGCTACTGCACTTTGAATCCCAGGATCAAAGTCAGTCTGGTCACAGGTCTCCAGAGCTCAATCCTTGTCTCTGTTTTCTCCTTGGTTCCTGTGCTCACTGTGTGGCCTCAGTGCCGCAGCTTCAGGTGCTTGTCTTCTTGTTTCAATCCAGACTTGCAGAGCCAGAGCCAGGTGCACACACGCCTGCATGGAGCATCTTCAGTGTAAGTTTTCAGAAAAATTCTGCAAGGACCCCTGAGCTCCACACTGCTCAGCAGTCACCTTCCCAGGACAAGAGCTGCCTGTGGTCTTGTCCTGGACCTGCCCCTGTCATAACCTTGACCATGAGAACCGTGTCTCATGGGCACTTGGTCCCCATGACCTGGGGTTGGCAGTGGCAGCTCCCTCCCTGGTTGGGTACCATTAACCGGACAGAGAATGACCTTCATCTGCCTCCCATTTACATTCTCATCATCACGTCTACATCTGCCCGCTCGTCCATAGGAGGCTCCTGTGTCACTTTATTCCAAATTATCACCCACAAACCCCAGGTGGCGTGGATGTGTGTGAGGTCCATGGAGTGTGACACATGTCCCTGCAGTCCCCTGACTCCTGCTCCCACAGTGGAAGGACTGCAGGAAACCCCCACTGGAGGGGTGCATGGACACCTTGTTTGGGACACAGTGTCTATAAAATTTCAGTCAGAATAACTGGTCACTGGAGTGGGGAGGAGGGGAGGGTCCCTTTACTCCATGACTCTGCGGTCCTGGTGTCAGAGGTCCCCGCAGGACTGAGCCCTGATGTCCATCTTGGGTCCTGCTCCCCTGCTCCCTGACCACCCCTCCCCAGCCCCTGCACCTCTTCCTCTTCTGTTCTCTTAGGAGTCACTCTGGCTCAGGCAGCTACCAGACTCCCTCAAGCTATAACCTTGTGAGACATTCAACAGGAGTCTGGCCTGATGCCCTCTGACCCAGCTAAGTTCAGGGCCTGGGACCAGGGACACTTAGTCACTATGTCTGATGTGGAGAATCAGCACGTCCAGTAACCTGCTCCCCACTCATTCCAGAACATTTGAGGTGAGTCCCCCACGAGGTTGAGATATGGTGGATCTACATTTTTACCGAGAGTATCCACTCTCCCTCATCCTTAATGCCGGCTCCCTTGATGTGTCCTGGTCAGTCCTATAAAGTCCTGTGGGCGGGTGTGGAGCCATTTTCAGCATCACAAGCTGATAATCTACCCCTTTAGAAACCCCAATGTGCCCCTATTTTCCTGCTGCACATCTTCTCAGAGGCTCTTTGACGCCCAACTGGACCCTAGTCTGGACCCTCCATGGAGCTCAGAACTCTCTGTCCAGCCTCCCTCGGAGTCAGATGTTTTCTGTTGAACCTCATTCCTGACATGCTCCCTGCATGGGGACCAGGAGCCAGGACACTCCCTGCAGACAATTCGCTGAAACTCTGAGACTCCACACTCTTCTCTGAGCCGAGCCCATGCTGTGGGCACAGGGCTGTAGCCCTGGGGTATGGTCATTGTCCCCACCCTCTCTCAGGGTCAGGATCCTTCTTGTCTCTCCCAGCATCACCCCACAGGCCTGAGGGAGGACACAGATGCTGTGTTGTCCAAATGACCTCAGTGATGACCCGTGTCCCTCGGTGCCCTCCTGGGAGGAGGTCAGAGCCACAGGGATGGAAGGAGAAGAGTGAGGATCTCTGGACCCTGCAGAGGGACGGGGAGTAGCTCACCCTGAGCCCTGTGGGGAAGAGGGGGCGGGGGAGGGAGGTTTTGGCCTCACTTCCCCTTTGTCTGTGTCACTGTGGCTTAACCGTATTGCCCACCAGTAGTATAGCCTGCGCCACAGTAAAACTCAGCCTCATCCTCAGGCTGGATGTTGGAGATGGTCAAGTAGCGGTCAGGCCCTGAGCTGGAGCCCGGGAAGTGATCAGGGATCCCCTGCCCATTGCCGTGGCTTCCATCACTCTTCACATACATCACGTACCGCGGGGACCTCCGTGGCAGCTGTTGAAGCCATTGAATGATGTAGGAGCTGTCCTCCCTGCTCATAGTGTAGGTGAGCTTGGCTGAAGCTCCCACAGAAGGGGTCTAAGTGAGCACATGCACAGCATAGAGACCTGGAACAGAAGATTCCAGAATCATGGTGAGTGAGATTGGCAGGAGTTATGGGGGAGCGGAATCCCTGAGTGTCTGGGCTACTCTG
Organism: Talpa europaea; assembly: GCF_964194135.1. NCBI lineage: Eukaryota > Metazoa > Chordata > Mammalia > Eulipotyphla > Talpidae > Talpa > Talpa europaea. Next base: position 52,950,874 of record NC_140082.1, read on the forward strand.
ACCTGAGGAGACCATGAGGGGTAGGGGGTAGAAGGACACCCAGGCCATGGTGGAGGCTTCCAGCAGCTCTGCCTTGAGGCTGCCCAGCTGCACTGGCTTCTCAGGCTTCTCTCTTATCCTCCTTGCCTGCAGCTCCAGGAGGTGGAGCAGCCAATGCAAATCACTTCTCCAGTCCTCAGGGTGTGTGTCTCAGTCTTGTCTGAGCCCTGAGTCTAAGGGCCTCAGCTGATCCTGACCAAGGTCTCAGGTCTCCATGTCCAACCCACACAGAATCTGTGTTTTCTGCCATGGAGGGAGCAGGAGGAGGGTCCCTAGCTCTGGTTACAGACCAACTCAGACTTAACTGGGAATCAGATTCCACCACTGTTAGCAGCTGAGTGTTCACTGCATAGACTCAGGGAGGACAGATGCCTGAATACAGAAGCTGGGGTCCTGACAGGAGGGCTCAGGAGGCCTGTGATGAGGGAAGGAGGTAAACATGATGCCTTTCATGTTTCCGCATGGGAATTCTGGGACAGAGAATCGGCTGTGGGCTCAGTCACTCTTCTAGTTCTGACTTGAGTAAGTTGCACGTCACTCCATGCCTCTGTTTCCCCATCTGAGAAATGTGTGAAAAGAGAGCAATTATTCTCGGTATTGAAGGAGTTAATAAGTATGAATTATTTTCAATGGTTAGATATGTGTTAAGAACATAGAAATTTTTTCTTCCTCCTCTATTAAAATTCATATCCACATATCTCTTAATATAAACATGGATACTGAGCACACAGGAATAAGAAAAGTGAAGGAAATAAAATGTTTTAGATTTGACACATTGACATGGTTTTTATTTAACTGTAATGCCAAATTGCAGAGGCCCCACACACACTCACACTCATAAACAGGCTAACCTATTTAATGCCCTTTGCATAGATAGCAGAAGTAATAGCCTCTCAGATCCCTGTCCTATTTACTGGACCTTTATGCCCATGGGCAGGTCATGGTTCCCTAATACACATGTTACGAGGTGTTCTGGCAGAACGAGGGCACATCTGCCTCATGCTTGACCAGATTCTGTGCAGACTGTTATTTCATTACCATTGTGATACCCCATTCTGAGAGAGGGGCCCTCATCCTATAGATCTGCAAACTTGTCCTGATGAGGGTATCACACAGCCTGGTGGGCAGATGAGGCCCGAGGAGGCTCAGGGTAAGCTGCAGTCACTGAGGTGAGGCAACCTGGGGCACAGGTAGCAGAGTCACCTGATTCTGATCCTTCCCAGTCGGTCCACAGAGGTGCCTGGTCTTTGCAAGATGGCTCATCTGGAGACAGACACTCCCAAGGGAGAGCCCATGGAAGAAGGGGGCAGAATCTACAAGCTGAGGAAGCACAGCAAAGGAGCCATTGCTGAAGAGAGGCACAGACCACATTCTCTCACAGTACACACAAAATCCAAACAAAGCAAACCAAAACCAACCTTGCCAATGCTTTCATCGATATTATCCTCAGACCTGAGTCAACTCATCTCACTTGTCAGCCCCTAGTATGTGGGTCTCTGTCACTGCAGTCCTAGAACTGATCAGTCACCCCAAGAGCCTGCCCTGAAGGTGTCAGCTGTCTGTCCTTACAGAACCTTCTGTCTCTGGCATCACCAGTCCCAGGGTTGACTCTGCTGCTTGTGCTTCTCTCCCTCAATGTCTGACTAACCTCCCAGGAGCCTGTCTCCAGCACCCAGTCAGCAAACTATCCTCTTTGGTTGGAGATCCTTTGTCCCCCTGCCTGTACCTTATGGGGTCATAGTGCAGAACGATTCCCATGGTCACCAGGGTCCTGTCCTGTCCCACAGAACAGTCTGCTGTTTCCATGTGAGTTGTCAGCATGACTGTATAGAATTAGGCACTTGTTTCCTGGGTCCTGCGCACAATCTGAAATTTCACAGTGTGATGGAGTTGTGAGGAGGGGTGACCTGTCCTGAGGGATTTCCAGGGTGTAGTGTCCTGAGAGAATGTTCAGTAAAGTGTCTCACTGGGTCTTTATCTTGTGGATGGATCCATGGAGATGGGACTTTGGAACAGAACACAGAAGGATCATTTTCTGTTTAAGATGTCGGATCAGTTGCCCAGGGACTTGAGGACAGGGGGTTGTCATAATACAGGAGGTGCGGGTAGGCAACAATTTGGTAGCAGAAGTGGCCTCTTTGATATAGGACCCAGGCCTATTCAGGATTCACTGAGGATTACCCCTCTCCCTCATAATTGGGTTGTTTATTTCCTTGTTGCTGAAGGTGTCCTATTTTCCTTTTTTGTGCCTTTATTGTTGCCAACAATGTCTGAATATTTTTAGGCATTGTTTCTTCAAAGACCTGTTCTACCTACACAACCCAAGCTTCTCTCACTATCCCCTCAATTACACATGCTTTCTGAGTTCGACCTCCAACTCTAAGATAATATGGTCATTGATAGCATTTATTGCCTTTGTTTCATTTGATGACTGTTGTGCCATCAATTTCAGTAGGTTTTCACTTGTAGCATCTCCTATGCTGTTACTCCAGACACTGCATTGTTTACTCTCAGATACTTAGTTTCAATTCTAGGAGTTCAGTTGCCATCTCTTACATGGATCTTCTTGTCTTCACCTAGCAGGTTCCCTCACTCCCTGGCCTCAGGAACGTACACTAATGCAAAATTATGACTTCTGGTACGCTCTCCAAATTGTGCGTTCTAAGCATCTTCAGAGAGTAAATGACCGTAGCGCTTCTTACAGCTCATATGTCCTGTTCTGTGCAGGGCATTGTGATAGGGCACCAGGTGTGGTGAATTTCCTGTTAGGTCCCGGGTGCTTTGCATTCCCTCTCCCTGTGCTTTTGAGAGACAGTAAGGAAATATCTGTTTTCCT